>NC_044325.1:126625027-127871598 GCF_007399415.2 Gopherus evgoodei
TGTCCCAGAACATCCCTCGATCGGTCAAATCCAGTCTCTGAGTTGTAAAATGCTGGTTGCCTCTGCCAAATTTTAGTAAATGAAGGGAAGAAAGGCATCAATGTTTTCGGTTATCTAAAGGGGGCCATCTTGGACTTCGGAAAAAGAATGTGGTGACCTTTTGCCATGTGCTATATTATTTGGGATGGGAAGCACACTCCCACGCACAGATTGAATCCGCGTAGATAGGGTCTAACATCCAGGCAGAGACGACGCAAAGAGGGATAGGGAGTGGTTTTAGTTAGGTCTACTCACCCGTTCCTGCGTCCATCATCGAAGTCCGTCCTTGACGTCCAATGTCAAGAGAGCAGCAGTCATCCAACGCTGCCCCTGCACGAGTAGAGAGAGAATATCAACATTATTTCATGGGTGTAACTGTTTGTGAGAGTGGAGCATTTCCAGAGTTAAAGTTTTGTTAACCTGCCCCTTCTCTATCCTATCCTAGCCCTTTTCCCCCATAGTAAATAAAGTCTTGTTTGTGTGGTTACTACTGCGTGGCCTTATTTTCTTGTGCTAAGGGAAGCTCCGATAGACGGGCTTTACAAAGGGGACCACTGTAAGATTCCATTTATCTTCTGAATGGGGTTTGGGTTCTGATCTCTTTAGAGGAAGGAAAAATCCTTACAGGTGATCCCACAGGGCTGAAACCTACTGTGATTACTTAGTAATCTGTCCTATTCACCACAATGTTTGTGACCCTGTATATCACAGGGAAGTAGCGCACTGGGCATTATGAATCATCTGCTTTAAAATGGACACTTGTGGAGTACAGACGAAGAAGGACAACTTTTCAAATCCAACGTGCACCGAGATTGTATCCCACGAAGTGGGTATTCACCCATGAAAGCTCATGCTCCAAAATGTCTGTTAGTCTCTAAGGTGCCACAGGACTCTTTGTTGCTTTTGCAGATGCAGACTAACATGTCTACCCCTCTGATACGAGGTTGTATGAACACTGAACATATTGAGTACAATGCTTTTCTTTAATCTGTTCATTAAACAAAGCCAGAGGAGCAGGATTGGGAGGCTAGGCACTGACTTCCCCAGGATCATTCCTCTCCTAGTAATTCCCATTACAAATCTCCAGTCAAGGAAGAGCCTGACGAAGTGTGATCAGTAGAAGTACCCAGAGCCCCAGAGAAATCAGTGCCCTGAGCTGAGAAAAAACAAGCCTCAGCCAGTTCACATTCATCCACTGTCCTCAGCACAGAAAGCCCAGTAGCACCTGAGTATTCTGTGAAAGGTTTTGAGAGGGTTGGCTCTGCAGAGCTAGAGATGAAGCCTATTACGGCTGGTAAATCAATGACAGAGTAGGAACAAGATAGTGTGGAAGAAGGGAAAGAATTGACAAGGATTTGTAGGGGATCTTAATGCATGTCAGTCTGTTAGCAAGAGTCAGGCTAGCAGTTAACAAGAGTTAGCCAGCTGTAACCCTAATGATGCGAGACTTGTAGAAGCGAGGATAGTGTGAGGCGAGCAGGAAAGAACTGTGTGAGAAGTTATCACGACCTTGCACTGATAATTAAATACATAGACTAGTGCCCAGAAGTGAGGAAAATAAGATAGCACGATAGCACATGTATAAACAAAATGCAGCTGTTGCTCATTATTGTCTGTATTATTGCTTGTCATTGTCTGTAACAAAGGTATAGATGCTTGCTGTAATTGTTTACCTGTTGAGAGACCTGTCCGGGACTGGGGCGACCCAGTGTCCTAGGGCACTCCCTCCCTTTATTGCAATTGCTGGAGTTAGAATAAAGTATTTGATTTTGCTGCACCCAAAGAAAAAGCAAGAACTGAGTTTTTCTCCGACAATTTGGGGGCTCGTCCGGGATGGCAACGCCTACTGAGACAAAGGCAGCTGCTATGGATTGTTCCCCTTCGAACACCATGGTGCCACAAGAGAGGTATGAGACCTTTTGAAATCTCTATTGGGGTGTCGTCGGACTGTCCGTGGGGCCTTCTGTCTCTGTTGGGCTCACGTCATCTGAACTTATTGACTGTGCAGCAAGATCAGATGCAAAATGGTATTGGGGAAGGGCCCCAATAAGGTTAGTTTATAGCAGTACTGGAAAACTGCTGGGTTGGCCAACAAGATTATGCATAGATAAATGCATTAGGTAATGCATAGTGAAATGCATTAGGTATGCACAGGTGCTGAGGGGTTTTTACCGCCTCAAGAGGAGTTGTTATACCGCCTCATGATATTGGGTCCAGACATAAGGTACAGATGCATCGTGGTATTTGGAAATAAGGCTTTGGCGTGTGTGTGTATACACTGGTGTGAGTGACTGTTACTGGAAGACGCCCAGAGTTCCCTGTGAAGTGAAAGCTCATGACCAGGACTACTCTAACGCAAGCCCGGTAACTAGTGGCTCTTTAGAAGATCCGACCCGCGGTGGGCTGACTCGGCCTGGCATCGTCAGGTGAGGAAGCTACTTGGGTCTAGGAGTGTGTGAACCCATCTTCCCTCCCCTTTCCTTTCCGTGTGGGCTACTGACAGTCTGATCATCTCACTGGATGCAGTCAGAGTAAGCGGCACCATCTCCCAGAGACTAGCCGATGCTATTTGCTGAAGGGAAGTGTAGGAGGGTCGTGGCCATCCTCGTTAGCCTCTCCTATGTGAGTACCCTGTAGGGAGAGACACTTAGTTTATGTGCCGCAAGCGCGGACAGGGCATTCCCCCTGTGTGTGTGTGAGATTGGAAAATGGGTAGGGGACAGTCTAAGCATTCCAGCTCACTCCCTAACGGTACCCCATCTTATTTCATGTACGTACATTATGGTCCAACAACCTGCAGGTATTTAGACAATTGGAACCTTTACACACGTGAAAATCCATCTAAACAATGCCCACTAGAAGGTACCTTCAATCTAAATAAGATCATAAATCTCAGAGCTTTTAATCACCAAAAAGCCCGACAGTGTGGGAAATTTGTCTATTGAGGAAAGGAACAGGTTAATTTGAAATTCAGCTTGGCCCAGAGATAAAGAGAAATTTGCTCTGCATTCAAGGTCAAAAATCAACACAGACTATGCTAAGTACAAAGAAAACCTGCTTTCGACCCCAGTTGGCTGTGAAAAAAATATAGACAGAGGCAAACCAAAGGCAATATAAGTTACAGAATTGAGATTACATTTGCAAAGCTTAACTGTCCAGTGAGATCCAACAGTGTGCCTTTGTGCTCCGGAGTCGGTGTGGCTTGATGACACCGAAGAAGCCACAGGCAGTCAACCTGGACTGGAATCTCTGAAAGAGATACCGCAGGAGATTCCAGGGTGTAAAAGAACAGTCCTCCCAAGAGCAGAAGCATGTTGGAAATTCTGGACAAGCTGTATACAGGATAATCTCCCGTCCACCTCTTTCCCTTCTCTGAACATTATACACAGAAGTGGCCAGTCTGGACGTACGTGTGTGAGTATGAAAGGGGCTTGGGGCATTAATGTTTTTCCTGAATTAATGAAGCTTTAAAATTCAGTTATATGGTGTGTTTTCTTTATCTTTCCCAACGTTCTGCAGTGTCAGCCTGATCACCTAACATGAGGGATAGATGGTAACAGAAATTTGTCACAGTTTGGTGAGCAATTGAGAAGGGGAGAGCCCTGCAGAATTTACACTATCTATTTGTTTTACCCTTGTTATTTTATGTTTGCTTTGCTTGGTACTCTTGGTGTTATATGTTAAGAACTGCATGAGTAAAAGTGAGCCCTAATAGAATAAGGAAACGCTATCTGGTTCTGGTTCTATTCTGTTTAACCGGTTACTGTTGTTTTTCTGCTCTGTTCATTTGGACGTTAGAGTGTGGGCGGAACTGAACTTCTCGTTCGTAATTCCTCGGAGTGGAAGCCATGCGTGCAAGGAAGCTCTGCGGTAGAATTAAGATCCTTCTGTCCCATCCCCTGTAGTGGTCAGTGTATAGAAGTGGGAAAGCCTGGCTTAGACTGTAAGTTCCTCTTCTCTGTGTAATTCTCTTTTCTGTTTAAGTGTCAGCAGACAGATGGATGGGTCTCTAGGTAAACCCTCTAAAGGGGTTTGGATTATTTGTTAAATAAATGGCCTTTGCCCAACAGACCATGTGTTTTTGTCCAGGTGACAAGTCTCACGAGGGAGGACTCGGGTAGTCTTGTGAGTAAAAATGTTTAAGGGAAAAGACCAGAAAGGGTGGGGGCCAATTAAGAAGCCCACCCTCCTAGCTAAACTGGTAGTGGAACAAGTTGGTGCCCATGGAAGGGACGGTTCAGCAAGAAAAGCAGGATCTGGCCCAGGCAGGCAGGCAACAGACAAAGAGATTGGAAAACAGGTTGGAAAATTTTGAGGGTGTAGTGGAAGGAAGGAGTAAGTAAGTATAAGCATGGGGATTTCAAATACCCAGGACTTACTTGGAATGGTGAGTTAAGTTGATAAAAGTGGCTTTTGGGAGACAAGCAAGTGATTTAAGGAAGAAGTGAGAAGTTAACTCTGTAGTTGCTGGAGGGAACAGCAGTTGAACTTTGTAAAAATGCTAAAGAGAAAAGTTCTTGGTGTCTTTAAAATGTTTGTAAATAAATTCAGGCAAAGAATTTATTAGATTGCAATTATTTGGCTATGAACAATTCAGTCGAATTAGCTAGAGAATGTATACAGTGCAATGTAATTGAAATCCTGTTAGGCTCTAAGGGGCACTATAAGAAGTGCTTTTCTCTTTAGCATTTTTACAAAGTTCAACTGCTGTTCCCTCCAGCAAGACACAGGGACACAAAGTTCTCTGGTTAAGTCAAGTGTGTTTCCAAAATGTGACCCATTGCCTGGCGCAATGGCAGAGCTTGTGTTAAGAAGAAGATCTAGGAGTTTTGTCCCTTTAGCCATGGTGCACACAGAAGATGATGGTTTACAAAGTGATTGACAATTGGGGGCGGTAGACGACTTCCCCGCTGACATGCTTATTGGGAATTAATTTTTTATGTGGCTAAGGGTGTGAATGTTGTCAACCGCAGCAAAAATGCATCTTTGTGTTGAGATCCCAGGAAGAAGAGGGGAAATCCTAGAAGCTACTAAGGGAGACAGAGAAAGTCTCTCTTACACCCTGGCAGTAGAGAGAAGCGACGTTTCTCCAGCAGCAAAGAGGGGTGCGGAGATGAACTCCTGCCATGCAGCAGAAGGCAGCCTGTCCGGTGCCCTCAGAGACAAAGGGGTCGAAGAGGCACTTGTCACTGAACAAGCTGTTCCAATTGTTCACAGCCAGAGTTTTGCAGGTAAAGAAAGCATAGACCTGGCCCTAGAGAGCATCAGGGGTGGTGGCTTAGAGGGGGCTCCAGGAAAGGAAAACAGGGAAAGGCCTTTTGAAGAAGATGGAAAATGTCTAGGAAAGCTCCAGTGGGAGAGAACCAAAGCCCTGAGCAACTCTCTCAGCAGGTGAGTGTGCCCAGCAGCACCCTGGGGAAGTCATGTTGTTAGCACAGGAACATCTTCATGCTGGTCACTTGGGGTTGGACGCCCCACAGAGAGGGGCTGACTCAACCTCTCCCTGCCCCCAACACTCCCCTAGGCCACCAGCCTGGAACTCAGCCTCAGAGAGTGAACTGTGTAGCTGACCTTTCGGAGGAAAGCAGTCACACAGCCAACCCCTCAGGGACATGGGGTGGTGGCAGACGGGCTCTGCCTCCAGGCCCCAGGGCATATGTCCCTTTTTACCCTGCTGGGCTCAGGCACATCTGATCCCCAGGGGGAGTGGGAGTTGGGATTCATCATTTTGACATACTTGTAGAAAAGGATGGTATCTCTTTAAGGCAAAATTCAGCCCCTGCCTCTGTAACAGCCAAGGATTTGAATCCAAGGAGCCTTCAGGCTGAACATGCATGTGTGTGAAGATGGAAATGACCAGATTTGCCCATTACTTTGGGGTATGCTCATTTATTGGGGTTACTCTTCTAGAGAAGGGGCTTCTGTAATCCTATCAATGTACTGCTTGTGTCCCTTGTGTTTTCATATGGAGCTCTACTTTATTAAAGGTTTCATATGGAGCTCTACATTATTAAAGGTTAATACCTATGATAGAAAGGAAAAGGAAGAGATAGAGAGAGAGAAAAAGAGAAGGGGATCTCACTGTTCCCTGAAGCTTGAACTGGTCGGGGTTCCCAGATGATAGTGGTAGCTCATGGTCCTGAGGGCAGGAGACAGGCTGAGTCCCCAGTACGATCAGTCAGGAGAAGATGGAGTTCCAGTGGAACCGATGCCTAGTTTGGATCTAAGCATCACAAGAACTGACTGGAGGGTGAGTGGGGATTTTGTAGAGAAATTACAATGGTTGAAGGGAGAACACTAGATTTGTTTAGAGGTAAGATGATGAGTCAAGGGTTTTCTTTAGGCTAGACAATAGGAGCTGATCACTCTTGGCTATGGGTGTTTTCTTCCAGGGAGCTCACAATGCAACTAGGCTGCTTCACTATTTGGGTATCAATTAAGGATTCATGACTAGAATTGGTCTGATAATTGCTGAGCTGGGTGTGGGCAGACATAGGTTCATTAGCATCTGGAGCAGAGATTCCCATGATGCAGTGCTTCCTTGCTTTTTCTGGTCCCAGAGTTCAGTGTGGTTCTCTGTTCTCCAGTCTGTATGTAAATTGAGATGTCTTCCTGTCCCATCTTTCATGCAGATGAGTCTGGGGGAGTTCTCTGTTCTTCATTCTGTATGCTAATGGAGATGTCTTAATCTTGTCACCCTTGTCACGAGGGGTCGAGGTGTGTCTCCCAACGCCCTTCACCACTCTCTGCAAGTTTTCTCCTCTAATGGGTTTTGGTTTAAGCAGAGACGGGGCTGGGGGGGGGAGTGGTGTCTTTCCTGAGTCAGGCTGGATACTGCACCCTGGTTCCCGAAGAACACAGAGGTGTCTGGTATTAACCCTCCTGGCTGGGGGCTGGGGGGTGTCTTCCCCTTACCTGGAAGCACAAAGGAAGCAATGGAAAGATTGCTGCTGGTGTCAGGGACACCTGGACAAAGGGAGGATTTTCTTAACCCCCAGGTCCACATCACAGCCCTTCAGGAAAGGGGGCTGGAGAAGAATTCAGTCCTGGGGGTGAGAATGTCAGGTTGACCCCAAGAGGGGAGCAGGCCTTCCTTGCATATGTGCAGCCCTGGGGTTGGGAGACAGCTCCAGATAGGGCCTGCCAATGTGCAGGAGCCCCCTGCATCCTTCCCTCACCAGAGTCTGTGACACCCAGGGCCGTCCCTCACCTGCTGTCCCAGTGGGGTCCCAAAGTATGGTGATGTGAACATGCAAACACTGGGGGGAGAGGTTCCTGGTTACCATGAACAGGGCCATCCCTAGGAAGTGTGGGGCCTGGGACAACCCCTCGCTCCAAGCCAGGCTCAGCCCCACCTCTTCCTGCCCCTCAGCTCTCCACCTCTTTCCCAAGCTCCCGCTGCTGCTCTGCCTCCACCCAACCTCTTCCCTCCCTGCTCCACCCCCATTCTACCCTTTCCCCAAGCCCCCTTGTCCGAGCGCTGTTCGGAGCCGGCAGAGTGGAGCAGGCTTCATTGCCCACTTGCCAGCACACAGGAAGACTTACAGGTAAAACACACTCGTCTGAAGACAATTGTCATGGTTAATGGGAATCATCAAGATTCCAAAGCACCATTAATGGCCCACACTTGGCATAATTGCAATATGGCCCTCAGAGTTATATCTCAGATTTCTACTTTCAGATACAAGAGTGGTACATTTATACAAATAGGATGATCACACTCAGTAAATTGCCACAATGAGTCCTGTGCCACCTTATAGACTAACAGATGTATTGGAGCATAAGCTTTTGTGGTGAATACACACTTCATCAGATGCATGGAGATTAGAAGCTTTGTAATGATACCTTTCAAGAGACCTTTTGTATGAAACATATTCCAGTCATATTATATTCACTTATTAGCATATTTTTATAAAATCATGCAGACTGCAACGTCACACAAGCAGGAGTGTTGGAACGCTGACCTCCAGGTTATTTATCTTGGCTCTGGAAGCAGAGTGGGGGCTGTTACTGGCTCCTGCAAACCCGGCAGTTTTATCTTTGAATTTTTTTTTCTCCACTCTCCTAGGACCAAGCCCCAGCACCTATCTCTTAAGGAGGCCTTTATACTGCTTTTGACTCCAAGCCCTGTTGTACCAAATTATCCTTAACTTCCCCTCACTCCAATCCACAATCCTTCAGCAGCCCTCAACCTGCTGGAGCAGCACCAAACCCGAAAGACCACGGACAGTCTCCCACAATGCTTCATTTACGTTAAACCCCTTACAAGTGGACTGAAGTGCCTCCCTTCCCTGGAAGGCATCCTGCCTCCATAGACACCTTCTTCCGCTCCCCGTGTACAAGAAGGATGGGCTTCTCAGCCACCCCCATCCCTCCGGGTCCCCTAACGCTGCCCCCCATTTCCTTCTTAATCTCATCCCAGGTTGACCCCCGTAACTGGAATGGGTCCTGATTCTTCCATATCCCTTAATCCAAAATATCCATTACTCTGGCTTGCCAGAACCCACAACTCCCATCATGAGAGTCTGCCAGAATATCCCCCTCCAAGCAGCTGCGCACACTGTTGGGGAGGGGGACTGTATCTATTGGGTTTCCGGGAAGTGGGAGGGCGAAGCCCGCCCATTGCTAAAGGATCCTCCCCTAGCCTAAGGGGAGGACCCACAGGACCACAGAACCCACTGATTACGGGGGACAACTAATAAAAGAAAAGGGACAGGAGTGTGGTCAAAGGGTCATAAGAAGGGAACCTGACGGGGACACTGGGCAGAGAACCCCGGACAGCGCCCACTGCTCCTCGAAGGCATGAAGGGAGCCAGCGGACGCCGCCCAAAGGAACTCCGCCCGGATTTGTGAACGGAGCATGGAGCGGAAACAAGCCCCACAGTCACCGGAGTCTCCATCGGCCAACCTCCTCTCCCTGGTCGTGTAGATGGCCTTTTTAGCCAGGGCGAGGAGGAGGTTGACCAGGAGGTCCTGGGACTTTGTGGGGCCACTGATAGGGAGTGTCTAGAGAAGGAGGTGAGGGGAAAAGTGCAGCCAGAAACGTAATAGGATGTTAATGAGGAGCCAGTGTAGGGGCTGCAACCTGGCGCACTCTAAGTAAACGTGAGCCAGGGTCTCTCTCATGTCGCAGAAAGGGCAGGTGTCCGGGACAGGGGTAAACCACGCCAAGTACACGCCCGTGCTTACGGCCCCATGAAGGAGCCACCAACTGATATCCCCAGCGGGCCTCGGGACCAGGGTAGTGTATAGGCTGGCCCACCGGGGCTCCTCACTCTCCAGAGGTGGCAGGAGGTCCTGCCACTTTGTATCGGGACAGGACACGAGTGTGAGGAAGTGAAGGGTGTGGAGCACAAGTGTGTAGAGTTTTTTCCTTGGCGCGGTTTGAAAATGGACTGGCTGCAGATCGTGCAACCGGCTTGCGGAGAAGGGGCGGGAAGGGCGGTCGGGTCTACGGGGCAGGGCCTGATGAAAAGGTCCGGAGGGCTTGGGATGGGGGGTGGGCAGGGCGTGCCCTCCCGCAGGACCCGGTCAAGGTACGCCCAAGCAGCGGGCGGCAAAGCGGCCTCCACCTCCTGGAGTACGCGCTGGGGAGTACAAGGTCTGGAGAGCCCCATGCGTTGAGCGAGCGTCAGGGGATGCAGCCAGCCTCCCCGGTCATAGTCCAGGAGGTCTCCAACCCTGGTAGCTTCTGCCAGGACCAACCTCTGGCGCACCGCGGGGGACTCCGCCACCTGCACACGGAGCTGGGGATTGTGTAGCAGGGGCTCCGCAAGGAGATCTGCCCCCTCGGTGGCCGCCATAGACTTGGTGGCAGAGAACGGTCTCCAGGTCCGGAGGAGGCCCTGGTAGAAGACCGGCAGCCCGGAGAGGTCTCGCGGAAGACCCCTCGGATCGAGATAAAGGAGCTGCTGGTCGTATCAGAGCCCTCGGAAGTGGCGCAAGAAGGCGTGCGCCGGTGCTTTCCACACCGGACTACTTGCACCATAAAGAAGCCTCTGAAGTGCCTGGAGGCGGAAGACGTGAACCTGAGTGCGCAGGCACTTCAGGCCCTGCCCTCCCTCCTCCAGGGGCAGGTGGAGTACCCCTGCAGGGACCCAGTGCAGTCCTAGCCAAAAGAACTCCAGCACCACCCTCCAGAGGTCGGCCAGAAAGCCCGGGGCCGGGACCAGTGTGTTGAGCCGGTACCAGAGCATGGACAGGACTAGTTGGTTGAGCACCAGTGTCCTCCCTCGAAGAGAAAGGCACCGGAGGAGTCCTGTCCCCTTCCGGAGCCGCTCCGCCACCCTGCCCTGCAAACCTTTCCAGTTCTCCGGTGGAGGTGGATGCGTGGCGGAAAGGTAAACGCCAAGATAGAGCAGCGGACCCATGCTCCACCGGATGGCCTGAAGCGCGGGTGGGAGGGAGCCTGCCTGCCACCCATCCCCGACCACTAGGTCAAAGCTCTTGACCCAGTTGACCCGGGTGGAGGAAGCCACCGAGTACACCGCCTGGCAAGCCTCCACCCGTGCCAGGTCGCCCGGGTCCTGGTCCACGAGGAGCACATCATTGGCGTACGCCGACAGGACCAGCCGCAGCTCCGGCTCCCAAAGCACCAACCCCATCAACCTCCGGCGGAGGAGACAGAGGAAGGGCTCGATGGCCAGAGAGTACAGCTGGCCCGAGAGGGGGCACCCCTGTCGCACTCCCCGCCCGAAGCTGACCAGCTCGGTCAGGGTCCAGTTGAGCCTGACCAGACAGGCTGCGGAAGCGTACAGCACCTGGAGAAAACCCAAAAACTGGGACCCGAAGCCGAATGCTCTCAGAGTGCCCAGGAGATACCCGTGGTCCACCCTGTCGAACGCCTTCTCCTGATCCAGGGACAGGAGGGCGAACGACAGACCATTCCTGCATCGAAGCTCCAAGAGATCCTGGACCAGATAAAGGTTATCAAAGATGCTACGGCCCGGGACGGTGTAGGTCTGGTCTGGATGGATCACGTCCTCCAGCACGGCCCCCAGCTGCAGCGAGATGGCCTTGGCTACTATTTTGTAGTCCGTGCTGAGGAGCAAGATGGGACGTCAATTCCGTAGATCACGGAGGTCCCCCTTCTTTGACAATAAGGCACAGCTCGCCTGCACGAGAGAGGGAGGACCCTGCCCTGCAAGGACTCGGTCCAGACGCTGGCCAGGTCCTGGCCGAGGACGTCCCAGAACACGTGGTAGAACTCCACGGTCAGCCCATCCATGCCCGGAGACTTGTTGGTGGGCATGCGATGGAGGGCATCCGAGAACTCGGCCAGAGAGAGAGAGGCAGCCCTAGCCGGTCCTGGTCACCCGCGCTGAGCATCGGGAGCCCGTCCCAAAGCACTCTGCGAGCGGCAGGATCGGTCAGATCCGGGGACAAAAGGTGCGCGTAGAAGGTCCGGGCCCTCTCGCACATCTCCGCTGGATCCGTGTGGGGGGTGCCGTCCTCCGCCAGAAGGCAGGTGACATACTTCTTGGCCCCCCTCCGTTTCTCCAGGGCGTAGAAGAAGCGGGAGCCGCGATCCATCTCCCGAAGGAGGCAGATGCGGGAGCGAACAAAGGCACCCCGAGCCCGATGGTTCTCAAGGACCCGGAGCTCCTCCCGCTTCTCCCGGCATGCTCTGCAAAGGGATGGCTCCTCAGGGCTGGCGGCCAGACACCTCTCCAGCTCTAAGACCTCCCGTTCCAACTGCCCTATGGCCGCATCCCTCTGTCAGCTGACGCCCCGGGTGTAATCACGGAAGAAGAGCTGGGCGCACACCTTCCCCACATCCCACCAGCGCTGTGCCGAGGGAAAGGCACGCCGCTGCCCTTGCCAGGCCAGCCAGAACTCCTGGAAGGACACCACGAAGCCAGCATCCTCCAGCAAACTGTTGTTGAAGTGCCAATAGGCCAGCCCCGGCCTCTCCGCACTGAGAGAGGCTGTCATGGTGACGAGGTGGTGATCGGAAAAAGGGGCCGGCCGGACGCTGGAGGACTGGGCCCGTGAAAGGTGGAAGTGTGACATGTAGATGCGGTCCAACCAGGAGTGGCACTACCGGTGGGCCCCCACCCGGACATAGGTGAACGTGGAGACATCGTCCGGGTGGTGGTAGCACCAGACGTCCACCAGGGAGTGATGGTTGATGATCTCCTGGAGGACATCTGCGGTGGCCGGGCTCCGCTCAGTCCTCGAGAGGTCCCGCTCCTCTAGGACGATGTTGAAGTCCCCGCCCAGGACCAGGCACTCACAAGGATCCAAGGAGCCGAGGAAGGCGGACGCCTGCTGATAGAATGGCAGCCGCTCCGGGGCCGATGTCGGGGCATAGACATTCACGAGGTTGACCACGAGCCCCTCCATGCAGACCCAGAGGTGCAGCAGGTGGCTCGGCACAGCCTCGGCGACCCCCAGCACCTCGGGCCGTAGGTCGGGGGAGAACAGGGTAGCTACTCCAGCCCGACGGGTTGTGAGATGGCTGAAGTAGACCCCGTTCCCCCACTCCAGCTGCCAGCTGACTTCGGCGGCCAGATCTGTGTGGGTCTCCTGCAGGAAAACCACAGAGTACCCTCCCTCCCGAAGGAAGGAGAGCACCTGGCTCCTGCGGAAACCCACCCTACAGCTCTGGGTGTTTAATGAGGCAAAGGTGATGAGTGCCATGAGGAGGGCTGGGGGGGGTCCTCGCCAGCAGGGGCTCTCACGGCCCCCATTTGGCCGCGCAGCAAACCGTGACCCACCCCGAAGGTGAGCAAGGAGTCACAGAAGCTGCGGACCCGGTGGTAAGTCGTGGCACCCAGCTTCCCGGTCCTCTTGCCCTCCCCCATGAGGGCCCTTGCAGCCCAGAGGATCTGGTGGAAATCCCCCCAGCGCTGGAGAGCAAGCGCTACCTTATTGTGAGAGCCCCTGACTTCTTCCAGGAACTCCCGCAGCTCCTCTCGCAGCGTATGGGAAGGTGAGGTCGCTCGCCTCCGGCGATCCACCGGCGGGGCCTCTGGGACAGCCCCGTGACCTACTGAAACGGACAGGCAAGGGGCAGACCTGCGACGTGGTGCCCGATGGACCAGCGCCATGTGCTCCGCCTCAGACCCCAGCTCAATGGGGGGCAGTGGAGGGAAGAGTGCAGCCCCGAGGGGGTTGGGACTGTGAAACGTAAAGCCGCTCCCTGGGGGTCACCCTCCGGGAAAGGGAAGGAGACAGCCCCAGGGGTGGCAATAACAGCGGGGGAGGTGAAGGGGACAGGGATGGGGTCAGGAGTAATGGCAGGGCTGGGGTCAGGAACAGGGTTGGGAGGAGGGACAGAGATGGGACCCTGGACTGCAGGAGCTGAAACATCAGGAGGCGACTCCTCGCGGCCAGGCGCAGGGGTTTGAGGGGTAGGGAGGGGGTCCCCAGTGACACCAGGCTCAGGCTCAACCGCAGATAGAGCGGCCTCAGCGGTGAGGGACGCAGAACCCTCAGTGGGGCCCCCACCCGGGAAGGAAACTGGTTGCCCCGCTTCACCGAGGGATAACCCTGGTGGCTCGCCTCCCGGCCGCGAGGCACCGGCCGTTGCCTCAACAGGCTCGGCGGCTGTCAGTGGGGTGCCATCCGCTGCCGGGCAGATGGAAGAGTCCAGGGGGCCCCTGGAGGCGGGAGTGGATGCAGAAGTTGGGGTAATGGGACATGGGGAGGGGAAATCCTGGGTGAGGTCGGCCAGGTCGAGGCCCGATGACAGATGGTCGTCCTCCCCCAAGGTAATTGGGGTCAGCCCCAGGGCCTCGATCTCCTCAAAGATGGAGGGGAGCTCAGCGCCCACCACCTCGGGATTGTCCCCACTCGCACCCCAGGTGACGCTCACCGCGGGAGTTGTAGGGGGCACAGGTGGCACAAGGATAGGAGGGGTCTCATCCGAGTCCTCCGCCGGGAGGGACTGCGGAGGAGGGACTGTGGTACTCTCCAGTGCTGCCACATCTTCCCCAAATGGAACTGGCATATGGTCCGATCCCGTGGTCATGGCAGAAGGCTCGGTGTCCGCGGCCTCCTTCCTGGTCTTATGGGGGGCTTCCGCATCAGATGGCACGAGCGGAGCCAGAGCCTTCCGCTTGCCCCGCCTACCCTATACTAGGGTCCAGCCCTCCATGGCGTCACCTGCGGGCTGGTCGACAGGGGTTGGGTCGGAGGGCAGGGATAGTGGTTCGTGGACTTGAAGGGGCACTGGTGGGACAACAGGAGGAAGGGAAGATGCCCCCTGGGGAGGGCCCTCTCCCACGCCCGGTGGTATTCCTGCCGCACCCTCCTCCACAGGCTCCGCCAGAGCGCAGGCAGTGACGGCGGGGCTCTCCCGCTTGTCTGGGCATGCCAAGGGAGGTACCCCCGCAGCCCAAGCGGAAGCAGTGATGGATTGAGGAGGAGGGGCGGCCCTGGGCACCGGGCTGCCAGGCGTGCCGGCGATGACGGGGCTGGCACTCTGCCGGGGCTCGGGGGTCCTGGGTGCTCCTCCGAGCTGGGCCAAGGGGCAGTCCCTCCGGATGTGCCCCGTCACCTGGCAGAGGTAACACCGGGCCTCCCCTGTGGAATAGTGCACCCGGTAATGGGCCCCCTGATAGGGGACCAGGAAGGACCCCTCGAGCGCCTCTCTGCCAAGCGCCGCTGGTGGCAGTAGAAGCTGCACCTGCCGGCGGAACGAGAGGATGTGACGGAGGGCAGGGTCCTTGCAGCCCAAGGGGAGAGGGCTCACTATAGAGATGGGCTTCCCCAGAGTCGAGAGGGCGGGTAGCAGGATGGCATTGGGAAGGAAGGGAGGGACGGACATCAGAACAACATGGACACCCAGGTCCTCCAGCGGCTCTAGGGGGAAGAACACGCCCCACACCGCCAGGCCCTTCTCCACTGCCTCCTGGGCGGCGGCCTCCGAGGCAAGGAAGAAGACCACCTTGCCATACATATTGGAGGCCGCCACAATGGCCGTGGGCCCCACCACCCTTGCCAACGCCTGCACGTAGGTCTCCACGTGGAGCGAGGCAGGCACCAGGAGGCAACGGATGCCGTGCTTCCTGGTCAAGGTGGGGAAGGGGCCCCGGCCGCCGTAGGTGGTAGTGGAGGCGGCGGTCGGGGGAGATGACGTAGCGGCAGTCGGGGGAGGGGCACCCGCAGAGCTAGTGGAGGGAACAGCGGGGAGGGGTGCCATGGCCAATGGCTGAGCCGCGACAGCGGTGGCAGCCACTGCCATGGAGGGCTTAGTCTTCCGAGTGGGGCCGTTCCCCTTCTTCTTGCCCTGGCCCTTTCTGCCGACTGGGGGGGATCCCCCAGAATCGGAGGGGGCGAAGGACGTGGCAGCAGCGGAGGTCACCCCGGCGCCTGGCACTGCCAGCGACTTAGCGGGAGCGGTGGCAAGTGGTCCGGCAGCGGCGGTTGAGGCCGAGACTGGGGGGTTTTGGAGGAGAGCAGGCGGGGGAGGGGGGACAGGGGTTGTCCCAGGAGTCCCACCTGCTGCGTCTCCCGCCATGGTGAGTAGGGAGGGAGGGGAAATACTCGAGAAGGAGAGGGGAGGGAAAGCAGGTCAACCGCTCCTCCCTGCTAGGCTGTAGGCAGGGGAGGAGGGTGCCAAAATGGGGGAGGGGGCAGAGAAGGGGCTATCTAGGACTTGGGCGGGGGGTCAGGCACTGACACAAGATTGAAATCCGGCTCCTCTAGCTGCACTAGGGGAGGGAGGGATACAACAGAAATTGGGGCGTGCAGTGCAAGAGGGGAAACTCAAACAGGGGAGAAGAAGCACAAGCGCACTAAAGGGGCATGGGCGCACGAGGGGAGGGGCCAATCAGGATGAAGGGGCCGTAGGGAAGGGGAGCAACCAGGCTGGGAGTGGGGCAGAGGGACCAAGGGGCTAGCTGCAGGGCTGGGGCAGGACAAACAAAGCTGCAAAGGGAGACGGGCGGGGCAGGCAAACAAACTGAAGCTGGGGGGGTCAAAATGCTACAAGGGGCAATGGGGCAGGCAACAAGGGGCAAAGCTAGGCGGCTTGTTGCAGAGGGGAAGGGGTCAGTCCAGGGGAGAGGGGGTGCATGCACCCAGGAGCACTTGTGCAAAGTCAATATGGGTGGCTGGGTGCTGCTGGAGGCCCAAACGGTGGCAAAAGGGCGTGGCAAGCCAGGCAAGCAGCTGAGTCCCAGAGGTGGGGACCGAGGCAGATGGTAAGCAGTCTGTGGGGGTGGTGGAGGGGGCAGTGGTGGTGGTGGGGGTTGTGGGGGGACTCAGATGGACCAGGGGGCAAGCTCCACGCCACACCCCCTGTGCCCCCACAAACACAGTCTACACCCCCACCACTAGAGCACAGTCAAAGAGTGATTCAGTTTCTGAGGGCCCCCTCCACAGTGGTCTCCAGAGTCTTCCTGTGTGCTCCCCCAGCAGCCGTTGGTCCTCTCAGTCCTCACTTTCCTCCAGGCTCCAGCAGCTCCCCAGGCAAGCACAGCCCTGGGAGAGGCCTGTAGCAGGGAAAGCAGCTACTAGGCTGATTGAGGAAGCAGCTGCAGCTTGGCCATGCCCCAATCAGGCCTCAGCTGGCCCTATAGAGGAGCGTCAAAGTTAGACTCAGGACTCACAGTTTGTCAGACCACTCTGTTTTATTAGCACAGTGCTCTGCTAATACACCCAGATAATGTGAGCACCATGCAAGACACAAACTATCTTATTTATACAGATAAAAGGGCAAGAACTTAACAAGATAACAAAGGAAACAGAATCCGATAAGTTTACCTGGGCTAGGCATGCAGATCTTATTTCCTTACTAACTATTACCAATCTTCTGTTAATGTTTCTCCATTAGCACCCTTGTTTATGCCTAATGTTTCTTTTCCTGGCACCTGTATTTCAACATTTCTTATTTCTGCTTAAAGGTACATACAACATTTCTTTAATCCATTCTTATTTTTACAATATAATTCATTCTACTTTCACAATCCCTCCTTTTGGTCAAACTTTCACCATGACCAACATTTTACTGGGTTCCACATATCAATAATTCTTTATTTCTTCATCAGTGATATTTAAAATCATCATATTAGCACTCTGGTTTGGGGCAGCTATCTGTGTGGCATGTCTTACACCATTTTGGATACAACAGGAGACTAACTGAAGACATACAAAAATCATCAGGATTCCAAACAGGATAGTCAGGGATCCCTGAAACAACCAGTTTTCTATGCCAGAGAAATTGAACAGGTTACTTAGCCACTTCCATAAAGAACTCGGCTCTACATGGGGAAGATATGCGATTTGTTCTAAGTGGCTAGCGCGATCTATTACCTCATTGGTGTTGTTTTCCAGTGAGAGCACAGTACCCTTCTTTGGCCACCAGCACTATGTTCAATGCCTGACGGTTTTGGAAGGCCATCTGTCAGATCACCCATTTCTTTGGCCAGGGCTCTTAAACTTTCTCCAGTTTTCTTTGCCATTATTTAACTATCGCTTGTAACCTCAGGAGCTTTTTGCGCGGTGTATTACTCCCCCAAGTGGGATAAAGGAACTGCCAATAGCCTCTTCCCAGGTGTCATTATTGTTCCATATTGTGTTAAACGGACAAGGTCCTCCAGTGAGGTCTGGGGAATTAAATGGGTAGCCAGGACAGGAACACCAATTTGAGAGTGGGCTGGGATGTGGCTGCAGACCCAGCATTTAGAAATATTAAGGGTCTGAGCTATCCACACTTGCTGCTGGATAAAATAATTGTCATTGTGGATTCCCCACCCTCTGGCAGTTATCACAGGACCTGAAATACTGTTGGAGAGCTTCAAAGACCCGAAGCCAGTAAAAGTTCTGCACCAGCCTTTGCCTGGTGCACCGGATGCCCTGATGCCCTGAAAGGGGGATATCGTGGGCCAAATATAACAGTTTGCGGCGGTACCTCTCGGGAACCACCAACTGCCTCCCGCCTCTACAGAGGCTGGAGAAAATTAAACTTTGTGAAAATGTTAAAAAGGACCATGTTAAAGAGAGAGAATTCTTGGTTTCTTTGCAGCCATTCTGAAGGGAAAATGGGCTCTTTTCCAAAAGAGTGCTTGTGAATAATCCAAACATATGTACAGCTATGTAAAAACAAAGCAGTGTAAAGGAATGTTAAGGGAAAGAAAATGTGTATGTATCTATTTTTCTGTGAAAATATGTAAAGTTCTAAGAATCTAAACCAGCATGTCTGGTTTGTAAAACTCCTGTTTTGTAGGTATAAGATAAAATGGTTTTGTTTTTGTTTTTAATGCCACTAAAAATTCATTTGACACTTTAATTCAAAGTTGCAAAACTGACAGACCTTTTTGCAAGACACAGGTAATTAGTGCTGTTTGGCTTTGGGATTTAGCGTTTAACCCTTAAGGGGTAACTTGATTCTTTGCAAAAATTAAAATGTTTTTAAATAAAGACCAAGTCATGGCTGCAATAGGGCAGTCAAAATCAGGAGAATAGGGAGAGATTCTGGTCTTTTGTTTGTTTGTTTGTTTGTTTGTTTGTTTTTGTAACAATAGCAGATAAGAGCTGTAATGAAAGAATAAGAAATTAACAGTGACCCTCTGAAGCAACAGCAGAGGTGAGGTGCACAAAACAAAAAGAAGCAATGTTAAAAACACTAAGCCTTAAAATAGCTCTGTGTAATCAGACTGTCACTTTGATAAGGGTACATGAAAACTCGGTAAGAACAAAAGAAACAGTTATACCTTATGTAAAAATTGTTATGGTTAATGTTTTTAAAAAGTTATAGTATAGAAGGAATGTGCATTTTCCCTAGGACATGTGCAGTGTATATTGTAGAAAGGGGTAAAAGAAATGCAAATGAAACGTGCTGCTGAATTAAAATCCTATTAGGGCTCCAAAAAGAGCCGCAACAGGTTGTGTTTTCTTTTTCAGATCCCTGTGTGTTAAGACAGAGTCTCTGAGCTCTGCTGATGGCTTTGAATCCAAAAGCCAAGCCTGTGTTGATGCAAATTACCTAACTGATAAAGAAAGGTGAGAACTGCCAGCACAAAAGAAGCTGCAAATAAAGAACATACCTGGTCAGCAAACGAATTGCCAACATAAAAGGCATGGTATAACAAGACACCTTTAATAGATTTGATGCTAATGTTATTGTTAATATTAAACACTGAAATAAATTTAATGTTAGTAAGTACCCCTGTAACAACTTACAGTGTGTATGATTTTTGGAAAAATCCTTTAAAGTAATATGGTAATGATGCTTCTCAGCTATTACCTGTGAATAAACTTAAAGCTTAACACAGCAGGAAAAACATTACAAACTTGGTCTGCTATATAAGAGGAAAAACTTGAGGTACACCACCTCATGAATTTAATAATTAAACAGTGGAATAATTTCCGCATAACCCTTAAAAAGTAGAAGCCATTAAAACCTGACCTGCCTATAAAAAAAACAAAAACAAAAACACAGGAAAATATGGGGGTAATTCCTCTGTTTTGCCTGCAATAAGCAAGGATCTTTGTAAAAGAACGGAATCTTTAAGCAATAATCAATGCCACCCCAAAAGGAGTAGAAAAATGTTATTTTTGTGTTTCAGATAATCCAAAGTACTGTACAATGGGCTATGTGTATGTGTTAATTCTTGGGGAAGAATGTTTAAAAAGTGTTTGCCCTGAACAGTGGCGGCTCCAGGCACCAGCACGCCAAGTATGTGCCTGGGGTGGCAAGCCGTCGGGGGCGCCCTGCTGGTCGCTGTTAGGGGGGCAGGCAGGCTGCCTTCGGTGGCTTCCCTGAAGGAGGTCCACCGGTCCTGTGGTTTCGGTGGAAATTCGGCGGGTATGCCAAAGCCACAGAACCAGAGGACCTCCCACAGGCATGCCCCGAGACAGCCTGCCTGCCATACTTGGGGCAGCAAAATACCTAGAGCTGCCCCCGCCCCTGGGAAACTGTTCTAGTGGGTTTGAGGGATTTATGGTGGGAGCACTGCCTTCTACGCTCCACCGTCTCTCCAAGGCCAAGCCACATTCTCTGCAGACACCGCCAAGAAACAAGTCTCCCTGCATCTCCACTCGTTGACAGCTACAGACACCGCCACCTATTACTGCGCCAGAAAAATAGATTCACACAGTGACACAGAGCAGAGCAGGGACTGGTACAAAAACAGGAAGCGGTTTCCATACACAAAATAAGAGCCATTTGAAAGCCTTTATTCTGACTCTGGCTGGACACAGAACATACTCCACAGTGAGGAAGTGAATGCAGATAAATTCATGGGGGCTAAGTGCATCAATGGCTATTAGTCAGAATGGGCAGGGACCGTGTCTCTAGCACACAGGCAGATTTGCCGTGAAACACAGAGTGCCCTGGCGTGAGCCCCCCCAGCTGATTGGTTCCTTCCTAAATGGAGTACTTTACATTTGTCCTTATTGAATTTTATCCTACTTACTTCAGACCATTTCTCCAGTTTATCCAGATCATTTTGAACTTTAATCCTATCCTCCAAAGCACTTGAAACCCCGCCCCCCCCAGCTTGGTATCATCCGCAAACTTTATTAGTGTACTCTCTATGCCATGATCTAAATCATTGATGAAGATATTTAACAGAATCAGACCCAGAACTGATCCCTGTGGAACCCCACTTATTACGTCCTTCCAGCACGACTGTTAAGCACTGATAACTGTTCTCTGGGAACGGTTTTCCAACCACTTTTGTACCCACCTTAAAGTAGCTCCATCTAGGTTGCATTTCCCTAGTTTGATAATGAGAAGCTCATATGAGACAGTACCAAAAGCCTTACTCAAGTCAAACTATACTATCTCTATCGCTTCCCCTCATCTACAAGGCTAATTACCCTGTCAAGGAAAGCTATCAGCTTGGGTTGACATGATTTGTTCTTAAGTAACAATCAGCATGGAGTTCCCATCACCTTAGTATCTTCTAGATATATGCAAATTGATTGCTTAATTATTTGCTCCATTATCTTTCTGGGTACAGAAGTTAATCTAATTGGTCTGTAATTCACCAAGCTGGTTTCTGGAATTTCGCCTGTCTTCCATGATTTTCAAAGATAATTGCTAATGGCTCAGATATCCCCTCGGTCAGCTACTTGAGTATTCTAAGATGCATTTCATCAGGACCTGGTGACTTGAAGACATCTAATTTGTCTAATTTCAGAGTAGCAGCTGTGTTAGTCTATATCTGCAAAAAAAAAAAACAGAAGTACTTGTGGCACCTTAGAGACTAACACATTTATTTGAGCATAAGCTTTCGTGGGCTACAGCCCACTTCATCGGATGCATAGAATGGAATATATCTTGTGGAGATACATATACAAATACAGAGAGCATGAAAAGGTGGGAGTCGTCCTACTAACTGTAAGAGGTTAATTAAGTTAAAGAAACAACCTTGAACTTGAATTAATATGCAAATTAGATAGTATCAGTTTAGGCTTGAATAGAGACTGGGAATGGCTGAGCCATTACAAACATTGAATCTATTTCCCAATGTAAGTATTCTCATACCTCTTGTCAAACTGTCTGTAATGGGCTATTTACAGAAGTTTTAGACAAATTAAAGAACAGGAGTACTTGTGGCACCTTAGAGACTAACAAATTTATTTGAGCATAAGCTTTCGTGGGCTACAGCCCACTTCGTCAGATGCATAGAATGGAACATATATTGAGGAGATCTATATACACATACAGAGAGCATGAAAAGGTGGGAATAGTCCTACTAACACTAAGAGGCTAATTAAGTGGGTTTCGTTCAGTGGGGCCAATCTATCAAAGCTTGCCTTTGTGATAGGTTGTCCATCACACCAAAAATCAAAACAATAGTCAGGTTTTTGCCCTTCTCCGAGGACCAGTCACTTACCCCACGTCAATTACTCTTTAAATCCTACACCAAAGACAAGACTTGTAGCCAGTCCTAAAATGAGTTAACTAAAGATTTATTGGTTAAGAAAAAAGAAGGAAGAGAGTTATTTACTAGGTTAAAGCAAGTAAACATACCCTCACAAACCAGTTACAGTCTTAGCTTCTAAAAGGTGGTAGAAGCTTCTATAAGAATCAAGTTCTGCATGCCTTTTAGGGCTAACTGTGCTCAACTCAAGGGATCTTTTGCTTATGCTTAGTAATCCTTGCTTCTCAGAGTCCAAACAGCATGAAGATCCAGTTTCTTCTTGTTATGGATTTTATTCCATCTTCCCAGAGCTCAAGCTAATGGGAAGAGTCCAGCTGCACTTCTCCTGTTTGTGGGTATGTGGGGGAAGCAATCAACAGAATCTTTTGTTCTCTGATATTCCACAGTGATTTGTCTGTGTCAGGGTTCCTTCCCCACTCTGAACTCTAGGGTACAGATGTGGGGACCCACATGAAAGCCCCCTAAGCTTATTTCTACCAGCTTAGGTTAAAACCTGGTATGCTGCCACCACCAAGTGATTTAACAAGAAACAAGGAAAGGACCACTTGGAGTTCCTCTTCCCCCAAAATATCCCCCCAAGCCCTTACACTTCCTTTCCTGGTGAGGCTTGAGAATAATATCCTAACCAATTGGTTACAAAGTGATCAAAGACCCAAAGCTTTGGGTCTTTGGACAATGGAAAAATCAGTCAGGTTCTTAAAAGAGGGGTTTTATTCAAAAGAAAAGGTAAAAATCACCCCTGTAAATAGCATGGAAAATCACTTTAGAGGGTATTCAGATTTAAAGAGCACAGAGGAACCCGCTCTAGCCTTAGGTTCAAAGTTTCAACAAAACAGGGATAAACCTCCCTCTAGCAAAGGGAACATTCACAAGTTGAGAAAACAAAGATAAACTAATATGTCTTGCAAGTTTAAAAGATGAAAGACTTGTTAAGAAAGATTTGGAAAACATGGATTGATGTCCGATCCCTCTTAGTCCCAAGAGTGAACACCACCAAAACAAAGAGCATAAACAAAAACCTCCCCCGCCCAGCCCCCCAAGACTTGAAAGTATCTTGTCCCCTTATAGGTCCTTTGGGCAGGGCCGGCTCCAAGGGTTTTGCCGCCCCAAGCAGCCAAAAATATAAATAAATAAATAAATTTTAAAAAGCTGTGATCGCGATCTGCGGCAATTCAGCTGGAGGATCTTTGCTCTGAGCAGGACTGAGGGACTCTCCGCCGAATTGCTGCCGAATAGCTGGACGTTCCACCCCTCTCCAGAGTGACTGTCCCAAGCACCTGCCTGCTAAGCTGATGCCTGGAGCCGACCCTGCCTTTGGGTCAGGTGTCAGCCAGGTTACCTGAACTTCTTAACCCTTCACAGGTAAAAGGATTTTGTGCCTCTGGCCAGGAGCAATTTTACAGTTCTATATACAGGAAGGTTGTTATCCTTCCCTTTATATTTATGACACCTGCTCTTAAAAATCTCTAATTATAGAGATTCCACAACCTCCCCAGGCACAAGACTTCCCTTGCACAAGTCTCTCTGGGCCAGATTTTCAAACTTAGGAACCAAAAATTGCTGATAGACCCCTAGCAGGTTTTACACAAGCTCCTGAGCAGTTTAGCTCACCCAGGACCAGATCTTTTTAAGCTATTTAGCTGCTTAAGATGTAGAGACTTGCCTGACTCCTATTGATTTCAATGAGTTTTTGACACTTGTGTGCTTTTGAAAATCCCAATAGCTGCCTGTCTGGGTGTTTAGGAACCTAAATAACTCTGAAAATCTGGTTTTCTCTGCCTCAGTTTCCCATCTGTTTAATGGGGATAATGACACTGCCCTACTTCACAAGGGAGTTATGAGCACAACTTACACTAAAGATTGTGAAGTGCTCAGACACTATGGTCTTTAGGCCATGGCAGTGACTGAAATGGATAGTAAAAAATTTCCCATCAGAGCTCTTCTGCAGTGGATAATTAGGTATTCAGCTAAACTATTTTTTCTAAAAAAATTACTATTTTAGGTATTTGGCTAAAAAATGTTTTGGTTTTTAGCCAAAAAACCCATCACTTTAATTGCTAGTAGTTGATTTTTTTTAATTTTCAGATTTCTTTTTCCTCACTGTTCTTTCTTTTCTTTTCTTTTCTTTTCTTTCTTTTCTTGATGAAAGTTTCAGTTTTCGGCGGGGGGGGGGGAGGGGGGAAACAACCGATTTCCCACCCAGCTCTACTGGAATCTGACCCGTTCACCATCTGGTCCAATCCTGTTGTTAGCCCAGTCAATGAAAACCAGACTGCTTTCATTTCCACTGGTACAAATCCAGGATCACAGCCTTGAGATTTGTGGCATTATTTCAATATTCATCCCTTTCACTGAGGGCAGCACTGGACCTTAGCAATTTCACTGCTGATTTCACCATGAGCAGAAGCAGAGTCAGGCGGGGCAGTGGGACTTGCCGCGGGACTTGCTGCGCTCCTGCTGGGGTGGCGGCCCTGCACCTAAGAGGGCCCAATCCCAACCAGAGTGTGGCCGCAGCCAGAGCGTGGCAAGTACCTGTGGCCCTGCTCCCCCGCCTGACACTTTCGGACCCTGGGAGCTCCCTGCAGTGACTATGGTTCCTCACACAAGAACTTAGGGCCAAGTTATTGCAATGTGATGGGAGGGAGGAGGATGACACGCAGCTGCAGAGCCCTGTCCCATGCGCTGAGGGGCGATGGAACCTCCTGTCAGTGGGTGGGGTCATGGCCCAGGGTCATGGCCCAGGGATTAATTGGGTGGGGTCATGGCCCAGGGATCAATTGTTCTGGGACACCTGCTGCAGAGGAAAGATTTCTCAGAGCACTGGGAGGGATTTGGGGCGGAAGCCCCTTTCCCTTCCCAGCAGTGACCGGCTACACTGAAATGACCCATGACACTGGGAACGTGATCTGAGCAAGCCTGGCTTGTGCTTTGGACTGGGTCTGGGGCCCGCCTGTTCATGTAGGTGGGAGAAGCTGTGGGGGGTGGGGGGAGGAAGTCTGGAGGACAGAGTTAAGATTTTGCAGTTGAGCCTCCCTGACATTAGTGGGCTGAGAGCAGCGTCTCTGGGACTCTTGCTTTAGGCTAGAATTGAGGGAGGCTTCATGCAGCACCGAAGGGAGATTGTTATTCATGCTTGATATTCATATACCTGTTCACACTTCTATTCCCATTCCTAGTCCCACTCCACTGCCAATTTATACAGGATTGTAAACTCAATGCAGTAAATAAAGAGAGGTTTTAGGGTCTGTCTTTGTACCATGCCTAGCACTATGAGATCTTAACCTACGATTGGAGACTTTAGGCGCTAGGATCACAACTGCCATCAACTCCGCCCTCACTAATCATCATCATTTCCCTAATTAATTATTAATAAGCAATATAGCGTAGACAGAAGCTTTCTGCTTTTTCTGGTTAAAGAGCTTGTAGGATATGGAAGTATTGTTTTTTAAACCCATCCCCAAGATGTAGTATTGAGAGAGTCTTCTTCTACTGCTGCTGCTGCTACTAAAAATTAATAATAAAAATTTCCATTCCCATTTACATACTCTTTAACCATTCACGCTGAAACCCATATTTCATTCACACTGTCACGCATGTTCCATTCAATATTCCCATACTCATTCACAAACATGCAGATGTTCCCATTCCCATCACTATTC
The DNA here is from genome assembly GCF_007399415.2 of Gopherus evgoodei. Lineage (NCBI taxonomy): Eukaryota > Metazoa > Chordata > Testudines > Testudinidae > Gopherus > Gopherus evgoodei. The sequence continues at coordinate 126,650,568 of NC_044325.1, forward strand.
CTATTTATATTTCCACTTCCAGTCACACTCTGGTGCATATTGTCTTTCATGCTCACAGTCCCATTTCTGTTCACACGGATACTCCTCTTCCATTCCGATTCATATCCCTGCTCCCATTCCTGTTGCAGGAATACGAGCCTGAACATCAGGCCCCGAGTTCATTCTGAGCACTGACAGAACCGGGTCTCTCTGTTTAAATGCCCCCTCAGCGGTGCTGTCAATCAGTGCAAAGCCAAACACAGGAGTCAGCATGGTGTATGAGATAGGATGCTACTGAGCTAGAGCATCACCGCGATTCTCCTTTGAGGGGTGGAGGGGGGGCAAGGTGGAAGGAGTGTTTATAAACCTATGAATGTCTTTGATTAAACATGTGGATTCTTATTTGGCCTGCTGGGCAATTCACCGTGAGAAAGAACATGGCATTAAACCCCTGATTTCTTTGTTCACTTTCCTTTGTCCTCACTGGGCTCATTGTAACCTGCAGACCTTGAGCGCCACCAAGAGCAGGGCTGGCTTTAGCCAGTGCAGGGCCGATTCATGGGGCATGTACTCTCCGGGCTGCACTTTGGATTTCCACGCTCCAGCTGTGGTAGCAGGGCCCAGGGATTGCGGGGCTCCGGCCGCGGGAGCTGGGAAGCCGCACTTGCCACTCTCGGGCCCAGGGCCCAGGGCTGCGGGATTGGGGGCTCCAGTGAAGGAGCGGGGATACAGGGTTGCAGTGCTCCAGTCGGGGTAGTGGGGCCGCAGGACTTGCCATGCTCCTGCTGGGGGAACGGGACCTCGAGGTTGCAGAGCTCCAGCTGGGGAGCTCGATAGCAGGACTTGCCTCTCTCCGGCCAGGAGCAGGATCGCGGGGTTGAGGGGCTCTGGTTGGGGTAGCGGGGCCATGGGACTTGCAGCGCTCTGCTGGGGGAGTGGGACAGCGGGGTTGCTGGGCTCCAGCTGGGGGAACCTGCGCAGTGGGACTTGAGAGGCTCTGGCCTGTGTAGCGGAGCCGCGGGACTTGCCGCCCTCCAGCCTGGAGAAGGGGACCGCGGGGTTGTGGGGCTCCAGCGGGGGAGCAGGGCCAAAACGCAGAAGCTGACATTAACCTTATTTCAGAGTGTGTGTTACTTGACATTGTGTATTCATTGTCACCATAGAAGAGAAGGACTCTGCATAGATGGAAATTTGCCTAGGCATCAGTAGAAAATGTTAAGTAAAATTTGCTTTAAAAATTAAACCTGGTGCTTTGTCATCTTGTGTCATCATTTATATTTCTTAGCTTTCAACTATTTAAGTGAACTCTAAAACTTTCATACTGACTCTTTGCTATCTGACATTGTATCTCTCTAATCTCCTTCATAACCATCATTGACTTTTTTCCATTTTAATATTATCTCATAGTATCAGAGATAGTGAGAAAAATAGCAAATAAAGGTACTTGACTATCTTTCTATCTCTATAGAAAATGATAGATATACATGCATCTGTTTCACACAGAGAGATGTGATGTATTCCCTGCAGCCAGGGCCGGCTTTAGGAAGTGCAGGGCCCAATTGGAACAGTTTCGACGGGCCCCTGCAGGGATGACTAAAAAAAGAAAGAAAAAACACATTTAAAAAAACATATGGGTCTTGTACTCACTGGACAGTGCTCCAAGTCTTCGACTATGTGACAGGTCCTTCACGCATGCCAGGTCCTCGGAGGCACTGAAGGACCTGCCACCCAAGACCCAGAGCAAGCGAAGGATCCACCCCCAAGTGCCTCTGAAGACCCAGAGGGAGCGAAGAACCCTCCGGAGAGGTGCCATAGAAGACCCAGAGCGCCACCAGGTGAGTAAAAATTAAAAAGGCGCCTCTAGCCAGGGAAGAGATTCTCACTGAGCATGGGCCCTCTTAGGCGGGGACCGATTGGGGGAATTGGTGGACTAGGCCTAAAGCTGGCCCTGCCACCATATCCCCCCCCCAGTGCTGTGCCGCCACGAACCCGCCCCCGCCAGTGCCATGCGAGCCCCCAACCTCTGCGCTGCCCGAAGCCCCGCCCCCTCCAAGCACCATGCCACTGAAACAAAAAAAAAAAACCCTCCAGCACTGCCCTGAAGAACCAAAAAAAAGAAAGAAAGAAAAGCTCGAGCGCCGACTGCCCCAAGGTGCTGCCCCAAGCATGTACTTGGTCGGCTGGTGCCTGGAGCTGGCCCTGCTGCCAGGAGAGTGCCCAGAGACCAGGCTAGAAGGTTTTCTGGCTGACTCATCTCCACAGAGCTGCCTTTGAAGTTGTTCCACTTGGTACAGAATCCTTACAGAGTCTTTGTGACGAGAGAGCAATAGCCTGATGTTCAGGGTATTTTTCTGGGATCAAGGGAGGCCCATCTTCAAGTCCCTGTGCTCTAATCATTATTTAAATGCTGCATTAATAGGTGTCAGGCAGTGTAGTGCTGTGGCTGGAATACTGGGCTGGGTCTCAGGGGACCTGGCTTTTGTTCGAACAGGCCTTGGGCAAATCAGTTTCCTTCTCTGTGCCTCGGTTTATTCACCTCGGAAAAGGGGACACTAAAGCTCGCCATCCTTTCCCAAATCTCTGTTACAGAGCTGAGTATTTTTATCATCCAAGGCTATAATCACTCCTGAGCTACATTTTACTGCATGGATAAAGGCACTGCTCTAGATCAGTTTGGATATGCTTCTATTCACTCAGGGTCTCACAGCATATTTTGATATCTCCCAGGGTTCGGACAAGGGACCTCAATGAGAAATGAAATCCCAGCCCCTGGGGATCCATTTTAAGGGCAAGGATATGCAACTCGAGTAATTGTATTCCCTGCTCAAATCCTGCAGTTCCCCTTTGGGTGGAGAACCTGTAGCTCCCAGTGCCTGTGCAGTGACCGAACCAACTATCTAGATAACTTTTGCCTGCAAATGCACACGACGTTTTGACTGCATTTTAGCAGCAGCACAGTTAGTAAATATTATTTTGGCATCAGCAGTGTTATATTATTTTGGCATCAGGACTGTTATTGAGCTTTTATAGCCTCAGGGGCTGAGGCTCAGCTCGCTGGTGGAGTATGGAGGAGACATTCAAAAGCTGGGACAATCTTTGTGCCTCACCAATAAAGGCTCTGGATTTGATTTCAGCCACACTGGTTTACACTGACTCCGACGAGCTCCCGGACAGGGACTGGTGTTTGATTTTATTCGATGGGAGTAAGGAATATTATGCTGCTTCTGTCAAAGGGTGATTCACCACCTCCAGGGACAACTCCCCAAATCTGGCCTATTTAGACATGAGCAGCCTGAAGCCAAAGGACACCGCCCGGTATTACTGTGCAGTGTTGGAGGCCTTGTCTACACTACGCATTTATACTGAATTTAGCAGCGTTAAACTGAATTAACCCTGCACCCGTCCACACAACGAAGCCCTTTATACCAATATAAAGGGTTCTTAATACCGATATCTGTACTCCTCCCCAACAAGGTGAGTAGCACTCAAATCGGTATTGCCATTTCGGATTAGAGTTAGTGTGGCCGCAATTTGATGGTATTGGCTTCCGGGAGCTATCCCATAGTGCACCATTGTGACCGCTCTGGACAGCAATCTGGAGTCAGATGCATTGGCCATGTAGACAGAAAAAGCCCCTCGAACTTTTAAATTTCATTTCCTGTTTGCCCAGCTTGGAGAGCTCTCAAGCACAGGTGACCACGTAGAACTCATCAGCACAGGTAACTATGCAGTCTGAGAATCTAAAAAGAGCTCCAGCATGGACTGCACTGGAGGTACTGGATCTGATTGCTGTACGGGGAGAGGATTCCATGCTAACAGAACTCCATTCCAAAAGACGAAATGAAAAAAAAATTGAAAAAATTTCCAAGGCCATGATGGAGAGAGGCCACACCAAGGACTCAGTACAGTGCTGTGTGAAAGTTAAGGAGCTCAAACAAGTCTACCAGAAAACCAAAGAAGCAAATGGAAGGTCTGTGGCAGGGCCACAAACATGCCACTTCTACATTGAGCTGCATGCAATTCTAGGGGGGTCCGCCACCACTACCCCACCCCTGACTGTGGATTTCAATGTGGGGGTAATCTTAGCTATGCCTGAGAATTCTGCGGATGAGGAAGATGAGGAGGAGGAAGAGGACGATGAGCTTGCAGAGAGCACACAGCACTCCATTCTCCCCAACAGCCAGGAGCTTTTTCTCAGCCTGACGGAATTACCCTCCCAGCCCTCTCAAGCCACTATCCCAGACAATGAAGCCATGGAAAGGACCTCTGGTGAGTGTACCTTTGTAAACATAAAACATGATTTAAAAGCAGCTTTTTTTAATGATTAATTTGCCCTGAGGATTTGGGATGCATTCATGGCCAGTACAGTTACTGGAAAAGTCTGTTAACATGTCTGAGGATGGAGCGGAAATCCTCCAGGGACATAGACTCAGACTCAGACTCTAGGACTGGAAGGGACCTCGAGAGGTCATCGAGTCCAGTCCCCTGCCCTCATGGCAGGACCAAATACTGTCTAGACCATCCCTAATAGACATTTATCTAACCTACTCTTAAATATCTCCAGAGATGGAGATTCCACAACTTCCCTAGGCAATCTATTCCAGTGTTTAACTACCCTGACAGTTAGGAACTTTTTCCTAATGTCCAACCTAAATCTCCCTTGCTGCAGTTTAAGCCCATTGCTTCTTGTGAACATCTCCATGAAGCTATCCTGGAGGTACTCCAAAAGCCTTTGCAGAAGGTTTCTGGGCAGTGCAGCCTTATTCCGTCCTCCATGGTAGGACACTTAACCATGCCATGCATGTAGCAAGTAATCTGGTATCATTGCATGACAAAGCCTAGCAATGTATGGTCTTGGTGTTTGCTGGCATTCAAGCAACATCCGTTCTTTATCTCGCTGTGTTATCCTCAGAAGAGTGATATCGTTCATAGTAACCTGGTATAAATATGAGAATTTAATTAAGGGGACAGAGATGGCCATTCCTACTGGGCTGTTTGCCTGTGGCTGAAAAGAAATCCTTTCCTGCAGTTAGCCAAGTGGGGGGGAGGGGGGCGGATGATTGGCGCTGAGTTTTTTCACATTTGGCTTGCAGGGATCTTCCATGATATCACCCACGTGGTGGGGGAAGGGGTAAGGCAATCATCCCAGAGAATTGGATGGGAGGGGCAGTTCTGGTGCTGCACGTTAACAGGAACGAAGCAGCACTCAATGGGCTTTGCTTACTATTTGGGAAAGGAGGGCACTGGATATATGAAAGCTGCAGAAGCCAAAAGACAATGGCTTACCATGGCTGCATGCAAGCCGAATTCTGCTGCCTGGACCTGCGTCTGTGATTTCTAACACCAAAGCCGCAGGCACTCAATATTAAGATGCAAAATGAGACCTTGTACCGTGCTATGTAAGGTGAACAGTGTTGTTCACTGTGAAAGAGTATAACCATTGTTCTGTAAAATGTATCTTTTTAAATACTTCTCTCCCTTTTTTCCCTCCCTCCTGCAGCTGCAAATTTTTCAAGCCTCCCTCTTCTGTCCCAAAGGCTATCTCAGATAAGGCAGCGGAAAAAAAAGACGCAAGACTAAATGTTCTTGGAAATCATGGAAGTGACTCGCAATGAAAAAGCTCATCTGAATGAGTGGAAGGACGTGGTATCAAAGTACAGGAAAGATGTCAGTGACCATGAGGATAGGAGGGACGAACATGAGGAGAGGAGAGATGCTCGAGATGAGAGGTGTCAGCAGGAAGATCAGAGGTGTCAGCAGGAAGATCAGCGGTGGCGAGATGCAACTTTGGGACTGCTGCGTGATCAAACTGACATGCTCCGGCATCTGGTGGAGCTTCAGGAACGGCAGCAGGATCACAGAGTGCCGCTGCAGCCCCTGTATAACCACCCTCCCCCCTCACCATGTTCCATATCCTCCTCACCCAGACGGGTAAGAACGCGTGGGAGGAGGCTCTGTGCACCCGCCCATTCCACCCCAGTGGACATCCCCACCAAAAGGCTGTCATTATTTTGAAATTTTTTTAGTGGCCTTTTCCTTCCCTCCTATCCTCCGCCCAAACCCCACCAGGGTTACCTTGTCAGTCCTCTTCCTCTTTTTATAATTAATTAATAAAGAATACATGATTTTTAAATGAGAGTGACTTTATTTCCTCAGAAAGCAAGCTGTAATCGAAGGGGGAGGAGGGGTTGCTTACAATGAATGAGTCAATTGGGGGGGCGTGTTTCATCAAGGAGAAACAAACACAACAGTCACACCGTACCCTGGCCAGTGATGAAACTGGTTTTCAAAGCTTCTCTGATACATAGTGCTTCCTTTGTGCTCTTCTAATCGCCCTGGTGTCTGGCTGTGCATAATCAGTGGCCAGGTGATTTGCCTTAACCTCCCACCCCACCATAAATGTCTCCCCCTTACTCTCACAGAGATTGTGGAGCACACAACAAGCAGCAATAACAATGGGGACACTGATTTGGCTGAGGTCTGAGTGAGTCAGTAATGTGCGCCAGCGTGCCTATAAATTGCCAAATGCACATTCTACCACCATTCTGCACTTGCTCAGCCTGTAGTTGAACAACTCCTGACTACTGTCCAGGCTGCCTGTGTATGGCTTCATGAGCCATGGCATCAAGGGGTAGACTGGATCCCCAAGGATAACTATAGGCATTTCAACATCCCCAACTGTTATTTTCTGGTCTGGGAAGTAATTCCCTTGCTGCAGCCATTTAAACAGAGTTGTGCTCCTGAAGACGCGAGGGTCATGAACCCTTCCAGGCCATCCCATGTGGATGTTGGTGAGATGTCCCTTGTGATCCAGCAGTGCTTGCAGCACCATTGAAAAGTACCCCTTGCAGTTTATGTACTGGGTGCCCTGGTGTTCCGGTGCCAAGATAGGGATATGGGTTCCATTTATCATCCACTACAGTTAGGAAATCCCATTGCAGCAAAGCCATCCACTATGACCTGCACATTTCCCAGAGTCACAACCTTTCGTAGCAGCAGCTTAGTGATTGTTTTGGCTACTTGCATCACAGCAGCCCCCACAGTAGATTTTCCCACTCCAAATTGATTTCCGACTGACCGGTAGCTGTCTGGCATTGCAAGCTTCCAGAGGGCTATTGCCACTCGCTTCTCAACTCTGACAGCTGCTCTCATCTTGGTATTCTAACATTTCAGGGCAGGGGAAAGCAAGTCACAAAGTTCCATGAAAGTGCCCTTACACATATGAAATTTTCACAGCCACTGGGAATCATCCCACTCCTGCAAAACTATGCGGTTCCACCAGTCTGTGCTTGTTTCCCGGGCCCAAAATCCTCGTTCAATGGCTAGAACCTGCCCCATTATCAGCATGATCTCCAACACACCAGGGCCCGCAGTTTGAGATAATTCTGTGTCCATGTCCTCATCACTCTCGTCACCACTCTGCCGTAGCTACCTCCTCTTCGCCTGGTTTTCCAGGTACTGGTTCAGCATAGACTGTACGAGAATGCACAAGGTGTTTAAAACGTCCATGATTGCTGTCTTGAACTGAGCAGGCTCCATGCTTGCTGTCGTATGGAGTCTGCACAGTTCGCCCAGGAAAAAAGGCACGAAACGGTTGTCTGCCACTGCTTTCACAGAGGGAGGGGTGAGGCTGTACCCAGAACCACCAGCAACAATGTTTTTTGCTCCATCAGGCACAGGGATCTCAACCCAGAATTCCAATGGGTGAGGGAGACTGCGGGAACTATGGGATAGCTATGGGATAGCTACCCACAGTGCAATGCTCCGGAAATCGATGAGAGCCTTGGTACATGGACAGACACTGCAGAATTAATGTGCTTAGTGTGGCCACGTGCACTCAACTTTATACAATCTGTTTTAAAAAACCAGTTTCTGTAAAATTGGTATAATCCCATAGTGTAGACATACCCATAGTGAGTGAAAACTGGTCTGAGCTGAGACAAAAACCCTTCTTCAATAGTGTGAGGCTGGTGCTCTTGGTGGCCCTCAAGATCTGCAAGGTACAATGAGCCCGGTGAGGACAAAGGAAAGTGAACAAAGAAATCAAGGGTTTAATGCCATGTTCTTTCTCACGGTGAATTGCCCAGCAGGCCAAATAAGAATCCACATGTTTAATCAAAGACATTCATAGGTTTATAAACACTCCTTCCACCTCCACTCCCCGACACGCTGGTGCACTCCATTGCCCCCACCCTCCACTCCTCAAAGGAGAAGCACGGTGATGTTCTGGCTCAGTAGCATCCTATTTCATACACCATGCTGACTCCTGTATTTGGCTTTGCACTGATTGACAGCACCGCTGAGGGGGCATTCAAACAGAGAGACCTAGTTCTGTCAGTGCTCAGAATGAACTCGGGGCCATTAGCAATTATCTTTGAAAAGTCATGGAAGACAGGAGAAATTCTAGAAGACAGCTTGGTGAATTACAGACCAGTTAGCTTAACTTCTGTACCCAGAAAGATAATGGAGCAAATAATTAAGCAATCAATTTACATACATCTGGAAAATACTAAGGTGATGAGAAATCCATGCTGATTGTTATTTAAGAATAAACTATGTCAGCCCAACCTGATAGCTTTCTTTGACAGGGTAACTAGTCTTGTGGATGAGGGGAAGCAATAGAGATAGTATAGCTTGAGTTGAGTAAGGCTTTTGGTGCTGTCTCACATGAGCTTCTCATTAACAAACTAGGGAAATGCAACCTAGATGGAGCTACTATAAGGTGGGTACAAAAGTGGTTGGAAAACCGTTCCCAGAGAGCAGTTATCAGTTACTTCACAGTCATGCTGGACGGACGTAATAAGTGGGGTTCCACAGGGATCCGTTCTGGGTCCGATTCTGTTAAATATCTTCATCAATGATTTTGATCACGGCATAGAGAGTAGACTAATAAAGTTTGCGGATGATACCAAGCTGGTAGGGGTTGCAAGTACTTTGGAGGATAGTATTAAAGTTCAAAATGATCTGGATAAACTAGAGAAATGGTCTGAAGTAAATAGGATAAAATTCAATAAGGACAAATGCAAAGTACTCTCTTTAGAAAGGAATCAATCAGTTGCACACATACAAAATAGAAAATGACTACCTAGGAAGGAGTACCGTGGAAAGGGATGTGGGGGTCATAGTGGATCACAAGCTAAATATTAGTCAACAGTGTAACACTGTTACAAAAAAAGCAAATGTCATTCTGGACTGTATTGTAAGCAAGACACGAGAAGTAATTCTTCTGCTCGACTCCATGCTGATTAGGCCTCAACTGGAGTGTTGTGTCTATTTCTGGCTGCAACGTTTCAGGAAAGATGTTGACAAATTGGAGAAACTCCAGAGAAGAGCAACAAAAATGATTAAAGGTCTAGAAAACCTGACCTATGAGGGAAGATTGAAAAAAATGGGTTTGTGTAGTCTGAATAAGAGAAGAGTGAGAGGGGGCATGATAACAGTTTACAAGTACATAAAAGGTGGTAACAAGGAGAAGGGAGAAGAATTGTTCTTCTTAACCCCAGAGGATAGGACAAGAAGCTTAAATTGAGCTTAAATTTGGCTTAAATGTGCTTAAATTGCAGCAAGGGTGGTTTAGGTTGGGCATTAGGAAAAACTTCCTAACAGTCAGAGTGGTTAAGCACTGGAAAAAATTGCCTAGGGAGGTTGTGGAATCTCCAACATTGGGGTGCAGGGTATGACCAGGAATTAAGATATGGTAGGGGGCTTAGGGTTGGGGGTGCACAGTCTGGGAGGGAATTAGGATAAAATAGGAGGATCAGGGTTTGACAGGGGATTGGGGTATGGAGTGCTTACCTGGGGCAGGTCCCATTTGGTGCGAGGAGTGCAGGTGGGGATGGCGGCTGCAGGAGTCAGGGCAGGAAGTGTGGGAGGTGTGATGGAGGATGCAGGAGTGAGAGGGAAGGGGCTGGGTGTGTGTCAGGGGATGCAGAACTCAGGGCTGGGTATGTGTGTGGGGTGCAGAACTCAGGGCATGGGGCTGGGTGGGAGTGTGTAAGGGGAGTGCAATAATCAAGGCTGGGGTTGTGGGGCGTGCAGGAGTCAGGGCAGGGGCTGGGTGTGTGAGGGGGTGCAGGAGTCAGGGCTGGGGTCATGGGGGATGAGGGGGATGCAGGAGTCAGGGCGGGGGCTGGGGTGTGGGCTGGGGTCATGGGGACGCTCCCTGCCCTGAGCAGGGCAGGGCAGGGGGCTGGAGGCAGGAATGTGTAGGGAGAGTAAGGGGCCCTGCCTCTGCTCTGCTCTGCCCCTCCCCTATGCCCTTGTCCAAGTCCCCTCCCTCCTGGAGCACTGGCAAACAGCTGTTTAGGGATGGGGGCAGCACTGGCAGGGAGAGGGAGGGGCGGGAATGCGACACGCTTGAAGGAGGAGGCGAGGAAGAGGCATGGGAGGAGGGAGCTTGGTTCCCAGTTGGGGCGGAGCCTGTAGCAGGAGCCCCTGGAGCGCGCAGGACCAAGCTTCTGCCCCCGCAGCCACCTGGCCCTGAGGCCCCTGTTGAGGGGCCCCATGCCAAGGTGCCCTGTGTTTCACTGCAAATCTGCTTGTGTGCTAGAGACACGGTCCCTGCCCATCCTGACTAATAGCCATTGATGCACCTAGCCCCCATGAATTTATCTGCATTCACTTCCCCAATGTGAAGTATATTTTGTGTCCAGCCAGAGTCAGAGAAAAGGCTTTCAAATGGCTCTTATTTTGTGTATGGAAACCTCTTCCTGTTTTTGTACCAGTCCCTGCTCTGCTCTGTGTCACTGTGTGATTCTATTTTTCTGGTGCAGTAATAGGTGGCGGTGTCTGTAGCTGTCAACAAGCGGAGCTGCAGGCAGACCTTTTTCTTGGCAGTGTCTGCAGAGAATGTGGCTTGGCCTTGGAGAGACGGTGGAGCGTAGAAGGACGTGCTCCCGCCATAAATCCCTCCCACCCACTTGAACCCTTTCCCAGGGGCAGGGGCAGCTCTAGGTATTTTGCTGCCCCAAGCATGGCAGGCAGGCTGCCTCGGGGCATGCCTGTGAGAGGTCCTCTGGTTCCGCGGCTTTGGCATACTCGTAGCCGAATTGCCGCCGAAATCACAGGACCGGTGGACCTCTTGCAGGAAAACCACCGAAGGCATCCTGCCTGCCCCCCTCACAACAACCGGCAGAGAGCCCCCCGCGGCTTGCCGCCCCAGGCACATACTTGGTGTGCTGGTGCCTGGAGCTGCCACTGTTCAGGGCAAACTGAATCTTGGAAAGGCGGGAGGCAGTTGGTGGTTCCTGAGAGGTACCGCAGCAAACTGTTATACTTGGCCCACGATATTCCCCTTTCAGGGCATCAGGGCATCCGGCGCACCAGGCAAAGGCTGGTGCAGAACTTTTACTGGCTTCGGGTCTTTGATGCTGTCCAACAGTATTGCAGGTCCTGTGACCCCTGCTAGAGGGTGGGGAAGGCCCAGGACAAGGGTAAAGCACTGCTGAGATCTTTGCCCATCATAGAGAAGCCTTTCCAGAAGGTGGCCATGGACATAGTGGGGCCCCTCAACAGAGTGACCCGGGCAGGGAAGAAATACATTCTGGTGTTGGTAGATTTCACCATGCGCTACCTTGAGGAGGTGGCCTTGTCCTCTATCAAGGCATACACTATGGCAGACGTACTGCTGACCATCTTCAGCAGAGTGGGGTTCCCCAAGGAGGTCCTTACAGACCAAGGGTCTAACTTCATGTCAACCCTGCTCCAGTGCTTGTGGGAGAAGTGTGGGATCCAACACACCTGGGCCTCAGCCTACAACTCTCAGTCCAAAGGGCTCGTGGAGAGGTTCAATGGGACCCTAAAGAGGATGCTGAAAACCTTTATGGACCAGCATCCGCAGGACTGGGACAAGTATTTTCCCCACCTGCTGTTCGTATATAGGAAAGTGCCCTAGGAATCCACAGCGTTCTCCCCGTTCGAGTTGCTGTATGGGAGGAGGGTGAGGGGACCCCTGGACTTAATGAGGGCCTAGTGGGAGGGAAAGGACTCTCCCAATGGGGAATCAGTGGTGGAGTATATACTAACTTTCCAGAAAAAGCTTGTGGAGCTCATGGGCTTGGCTAGGGGACACCTAGCAAGGGCCCAGAGGAAGCAGCAGGTCTGATATCACCACTCAGCACGTGCCCGCTCCTATGCTACCGGGGACCAGGTGATGCTCCTCATCCCTGTGAGGAAGAACAAGCTGCAAGCTGCCTGGGACGGCTCCTTCAAAGACATCAGACAGGTAAACGAGGTGAACTATGTAGTGGAGCTGTCCAACTGGGCACACAGCCACCGGGTGTATCATGTCAACATGATGAAACCATACTGGGACAGGGAGAAGTTGGTACTGGCTGTGTGTGGGCAGTGGGAGGAGAAGGGAGAGGATCCCCTGGTGGGACTCCTCCCTGAGGCTGGGGCTAACCCCTCGCTGGAATCAATTCCCCTCTCAGACCAGCTAACCCCTGCCCAGCAGGCAGAGATCAGAGAGGTGCTGCATTCATACTGGCAGCTGTTTTCCAACAGTCCTGGGCTCACTAACCTGGCTGTCCACCATGTGGAGATGGGAACCAACCCTCCCATCAGGTGTTCCCATTCAGGGTCACTGGGAAAACAGACAAGGACCTAGAGAGAGAGGTCGGGGAAATGCTGGATTTAGCGATGATCCAGCCATCCGCCAGCTCCTGGGCCTCACTTGTGGTGCTGATCCCCAAGAAGGACGGGTCGGTCCAGTTCTGTGTGGAATGGAAGCTCAGTGCCATCACCATGTCTGATGCCTACCCCGTGCCTAGGACCGATGAGATCCTAGACAAGTTGGGGGGTGCCCGGTACCTCACTATCATGGATCTTACCAAAGACTCCTGGCAGGTGCCTTTGGACCCGAAGGCTAAGGTGAAGTCTGCCTTCACCACCCCAATAGGGCTCTTTGAGTTCCTGGTCCTGCCTTTTGGTCTTAAGGGGCACCTGCCACCTTCCAGCACTTGGTGGATCAGTTGCTAAGGGGGATGGGGGACTTTGCTCTGGAGTATATTGACCATATCTGTGTCTTTAGCCAGACCTGGGAGGAAGATGTGTCCTGTAGTAAGTGAAGGCCCTGATAAAGGCCCAGTATGAGGCCTGAACTAAAGTAATGGTCAAGATTTTGCTAACATAAAGCAAAGTGAAGCTGTGAGCCAGAGGCAGGCCCTGCTCACAGAAGCTGGCAAGGAAAGGGCTGATGCTGCAAGAAGATACGTACCTAAAAGGTACTGAACACTAAAGATCAGAACATTCACATACTTGCACATTCCACACAGATAACAAGGAACAGACTGACCCATCCCAATGACGGGGGCAAAAGGGTAAAATGATGGATAGAGTTGTTTTGATCGAACCAACATGTACAAGGTGAGAGGCAGCACTTTACTACGTAAAGGGGTTGTACCTTGCTGCGTAGAGGGGCTGAACCTCAATATGTAAGGAGTGATGTGTAACTTGTTCGTACCTGTGTATAAGAATGTATCCCTGGGGCGATGTCTTTGTCTGGCCTAGGGGGCAGTGGAAAGTCCCGCCACTAACTGAGCCAAGTCCATTGCCAAGAGGCACTCTCTCGTAGTATGCCCGGTAGACTAAGTAATCTACGGGAAACTGCAATTGTGTCCGAGCGCAATAAACCTGGCCGACGTGCCTTCGTACCTTACTAGACTCTGTGGTCATTGGGGGTTCTCTTCGGGTCTGCTGTGTCAGCTATCTGCACAGAGCTGGGGCAGCACACAGAGGGAACACACGCACGCAGCCGAGTGATACCAACAGAGAGAGAGCAGAGCACCACACTGGTGAAGAGGGTGCTAGGTCACCTCCAGGATGCAGGACTGACCATAAAAGCTGAAAAGTGCAAGGTGGGGATGGTAGAGGTTTCATACCTGGGCCACAAGGTGGGAGGCAGCCAACTGAAGCAGGAGCCGGCCAAGGTGGAGGCAATCCAGGATTTCTCCTCAGACTAAGAAGAAGGCCCAGGCTTTCATTGGGATGGCTGGGTACTACCGGAAGTTTGTGCCCCACTTTAGCTCCCTAACAGCTCCCCTCACATAGCTGTGTAGGAAGGGAAAGCCGGACAAGGTGGTCTGGACCGAGCTGTGCCAGAGGGCTCTTTGTGTGCTGAAGGGGGCACTTATCCAGGGCCTAGTGCTGTTAAACCCGGATTTTAACAACCCTTCCTGGAGTTCACTGACGCCTCAGACACAGGGCTGGGGATGGTGCTGATGCAAACTGATACTAAGGGGGAGAGACACCCCACTGCGTACCTGAGCAAGAAGCTGCTGCCCCAGGAGCAGCACTATGCAGCCCTAGAGAAGGAATGCCAGGCCATGGTGTGGGCCCTCAAAAAGCTCAGCCATTTCTATTTGGGCAGCACTTCATCATCTACACTGACCATTCATCCCTGACGTGGCTACATCAAATGAAAGGGGCTAATGCCAAGCTGCTGAGATGGAGCCTGCTCCTCCAGGGGTATGACATGGAGGTGGTCCTTGTGAGGGGGAGTGCCAATGTTATAGCTGATGCTTTATCATGGAGCAGGGGCCCTGAACTTCCCCAGGTCACAGGCTAAGTGACCCTGCTCCGTTCAGCCACAAACAGGGGAGAGATGTAATGAAGTGGGGGGGCTTTCTTGGTTTTTCTATGTTTTCTAGTGGGTTGCATGCAGAGGGAGTGGGACTCAGTGTCCCTGAGTGGTACGTGTATCCTCCTGTTCTGTGGAGATGGGGGAGGGGCAGGAACGGAGGAGGGGACACCCTCACAATAGCACCTATTTTCCCCTACCACCAGCCTCCACATAGCAATCAGGAGGATCATGGGAGCAGATCCAAGGCAGAGGGCAGGAGCAGCACATGGCAGTGGGTTGGAGGGACACCTGAACAATTGATAGTCAATTGATAGTTTGCTGGGTGGCTCCCACACAGGGAACGTGGGGGAGCTGATAGGGGGGGCTGCCAGTCCACCCTTCTTTCAAGCCCCCACCAGTGGCGCTCCAATGGGCTGCTCTTTCTGCAAGCAGTGGACAAAGCAGGTGGCTGCCTAACAACACTAGAAGGCAGCATGGCACAACTTGAAACAAGCATGTTCTCTAATTCAGAGGTTCTCAAACTGTGGCCCAGCTCCATTCAGGTGGTCCGTGGAAAGTTTCCTCTAAGGTGCACTCCTGGGCCGCCGCACATGAGAGAATGAAGGGCCACACACCTAATGAGTGGAGCCGCGCAGGCGTGGCTTCCCTAATTAGATGCCTGGACCCTGGAGAAGATGCACATGAAAGGCGAGGTGGTGGCCTTGGGGGCAATAGGGGGTAGGTTTGAGCATGCTGAGTACAAACCTGAGGTGGGGGGTCAGAGGATGTGTGAGAAGTGGGGGTGGGGGGAATTTAGGATGTGCAGGGCTACGGTGGTCAGAGAAAGAGGCTCCAGGGCTACTGCTGCTGGGGAGAGACCCCCTTCCTTCCCAGCTTCAGCTCTGTGGCTGCTCTAGCATGGGAGAACCCCCTTCCCACACACACACACCCTGGTCCTTTCTACCCTGGACTCAGGGGCTGCTGCAGTGGTGGAGAGAGGGCACATCCATCGCATTAGAAAGAGTAAGACTACGGATATTAAAATATGAGTTCTATGCTTTTATGTGTAGAACAAAAAAGTTAATTATTATTAAAGGTGTTTTTATATAGCACTGTGATGAAGTGAGATGGTTATTGTTTTCTCTGAATCTTCTGTTGGTGCCTCAGTTTCCCCTATGCATTTGTTAAGTATCTTGGTGTGGGGGATAAATGGGTGTGACTGTTGCAGAGCCTTAGAGGGCCAGTGTGATGCCTTCAGCACAGAGACTGGCCAACTCCCTGTCTCCTGGCAAATGATGGCCTGGGCCCCTCCCCTGCAAGGTGCCAACTGAAGGTGTTGGAGAACAAAGAGATCAGGTGATCCCCTGGCATGGGAAAGAGACAAAGGCCAGAGGAAGGGCTGGAGAGTTTCAGTTCAGAGCTGGCTGCGGAAATGGAGGGAGATGTAGACGTGGTCTGGGCTCCCTGCCTCCCAAGATGGACCTGATTGAGGGGTCCTATTCTCTGTACCAACAAACTCTGTTTTAGACCGTGTTCCTGTAGTCTAATAAACCTTCTGTTTTACTGGCTGGCTGAGAGTCACATCTGACTGCAGAGTTGGGGTGCAGGGACCTCCGGCTTCCCCAGGAGCCCCGCCTGTGCAGGTTCGCTGTGGGAAGCACATGGTGAGGAAGGGGATGCTGAATGCTCCGAGGTCAGACCTAGGAAGGTCACAGCTGTGAAGCTTTGTGCCCTGGAGATAGTCTGCTCACAGAGAGAGGAGGCTCCCCCTGACAAGCACTTTTATCTGAAGCGCTTTACAATGGTTAGCTAATGGTACAAACAACATTTGGAAAGCTCATTAAGTGATCTGCAAAGACCCTCAGCAATTTTCAAGTGGTCCATGGAAAAAAAAAGTCTGAGAGTCACTGCTCTCATTGATCATCACCTTAACAACAAAACAACGTTAATCGGGGTGACTTTAAGTGAGGAGTTACTGTTTATTGACTTAAAAGGCTGGGGGTGTGGCAGGACTTGGACCTGTTCTGGACACCACCAAAAATTATTCAAATCTACTGCCCCTGCCTGGGGACATGTTTTCTTTCTCCCATGGCTCCTTCCAATGGAGGGAAGAATGTGATACATGAGTAGGAGTCTCCTCCTGGCTTCCAGATAACCAGTGATGCCCTGTGCCTGCCGATAGTGGGGATGGGGGTGGAGGCAGAGTGAGGGCAGCTGGCTTCAGCAGTGTTACTGAGCACGCTCAGTCCATGTGAGCATGCTGAGTACAAACCTAGCAGCAACTCGGGGAGCGGGGGAGTGGGAGAGGATGTGACACTAGATGCCTCCTCCCCACCACAGCGCCTCTGCCGATAACCTTCCTGCAGTAACACAAGTGTGTGCTCAGGGGAATGCTGTGCTGCAGTGTACATGCCCTGCAAGATACTCACGGGAAGCGTGAAGGGAAGTAACACTGCTTTTAGCACGGGAGTCTAGGCAAGAAGGAAGAGAAGCTGGAAATTCTCACTGAGGAGGGGAAAGTGGATAGAACGGGGAAACCTGGTGGGACGATGTGTATTACTAGAATGTTAGTGTCACTGGTTACAACCCAGCTAGGACGGGGAGAGATGATAACAGTGGTGGGCTTGGAAGCACTTGACATTAGACACATCATTACCTGTTTAAAAAGTTCTTGGTTCTAGAGAACCCCAGGACCTCAAATGAACAGGGCTCAACCTGCTAACTAACACGACCTAGCAGGGGAATCAGTGGGGGGCTGGTACAGTTCACTGAAACCAAACCAGAGAACGTTCAGTTTCTCCTTTAGCACCTGTTTGTGACTTGTGGGAAGACAATTGGGTTAGCATGGGGAACTTCCTATTTGGAGACAGGTGGGTGAGGTCTCAAGTAGCCATTAGTAAATCATCCTTGGAGATTTAAAAAAATGACAGATATTTTTCTAAGCCTCTATTGTGGTTCTCATTGTGGTGGGTAAAGATGAACTGATCACTGGCCTGCATGTTAACAGTTGCTCTGGGCCAGTGATCATGACTTGATTGTATTCAGTAAGGACCAATAGAGGACAGCTCCAAGCAGCCATATTTACATTTGGTGCATTGAAAGGGCTAACTTTTCAAACAGCTCTCTCCTGCTTGGGGTGGCAGCTGCTTCCTCTCCTGACTTGGCCCTCCAGCCCAGTCACTTCCAAACTTCTCCCCTTCCAGGGTCATCTAGAAATAAAAGCCAAGGAATCAATACCAGGATGCAGGAAGACTGGGATGTGCTGTGTTGAGGGAGGCCAGGCTTGAGGCCCTGAGAGTTTCCTGTGCTGTGTTCAACCCTCAATAAACCCTCCTGTTTTACACTGGCTGGGAGTTGCTCCGGTCTAGAGAAGAAGGTTGCATGAAACCCTTCGGAGGTGGAGGCCCTGGAGGGTCCAGAGTGAGTGGACTCCCTGAGGGGCCCCATGGCGAGAAACAGGTGTGCTAAGGCCCAGAGAGGTGCAGCTCCAGGAGGTGGAGGGGCCTAACCGCAAGAGAGGGTGGACCCCCGAGAAGGGCTGTCACACTGGAAGGAGCATCCCCACGGACCATACGGGGCACGAGTGGGCACAATCTGTGAGTCTGTGACACCTCCCTCTCTGGGTATAAAAGATGCATGTCCTCTCTTCCCTCAGGGAAGGACCTTCAGGCAGTTGTTGAGGGACAGAGCCAGCCTTCCCTTTGGACCTGCCAGAAAAAGGACCTTCCTTTTGCCAGGTCTGCCCACAAATGAGCTGATCTGCTCCCTTTGAAATCCTCCCTCTGCTCTCTGCTTACCCTGTAGGTGTGTTGGGGTGGGGATGGCTGAGGACAGAGCAACTTCTTAACCCCTTGTTGCCCAGGGTGAGATTTGTATTCCTCATCACAAGTCCAAACAGAGGGGAAACAACCTTAAAGGTACAGCTTTCCATACTGTTAACGGCTAACAAGCCTAGCAGGTCTGAGGGTCTATTTTTGCAAGTTGAGCTTTTTGTTCTATTGGGTACTTTTATCTAATTCTTCAGATGTATTATTTGACTAGCAAATTATTACCCCAACTAGCAGCAACAATATGAATTTTGAATCCTTTATATTATCCTGGTTTCTCTTTAACTTCTTAGAAGGTGATTTTAGATGATGCTTCATGCATCAAACATTCTTTTGCCCTGTGTCATCCTGGCATCTCTGTTGCAGGGCTTGGGAGGAGGGTTAGAGAGAATCCATTCTGCCAGAATAGGAGCTGCAACCTGGCACACTCTAGATAAACATGCGCCAGGGTTTCCCTTGCTCCACAGAAGGGGCAGGTGTCCAGCATAGGGGTTAACCGTGTGAAGTACATGCCCGTGCTCATGGCCCTCTGGAGGAGCCACCAACTGATATCTCCGGAAGGCCTCGGAACCAGGGTGGAGTATAGGCTGGTCCACCAGGACTTCTCATCCTTAAGAGGTGGCAGGAGGGTGGGACGCGAGGGTGAGGAAGTGAAGGGAGAAAGCTTGGATTGGACGACTTGGTGATTGCGTGTTTTGTTCATTCCCTCTGAAGCATCCAGTATTGGTACTGTTTGAAAACAGGATCCTGGACTATATGGACCATTGATCTGACCGCTCTGGCCATTTTGATGTTCTTATATATAACTGAGCTGTATCTGCCCCCTACTGTAACCCACTAGACCCCATTCCCCTCTTAGGGCTGGGATAGAACCCAGGAGTCCTGGCAGGCTCTTTCTCTCTACAGAGTAATAAAGTAAGAATATACATTAGCATTTTAACCAGTGTCCCTAAAGTGATTTTCCTCAAGATGTCAGACCAAGTTAGTATTAGAGCTCAGTGGGTCTAATATTGCTTTAATTTTCTTTTTTTTATAGAGGAATTAGAAAAAGGGCTCCTGTGAGCCAATTCCTAAGTTATCTGCCAAAACACTCGAGTTTTCAGGTGCCGAAGTAGCCCCTGGAATCATGGTTCAATTACCCTCCCCGCCACCACCAACATTTGAAATGGTGCCCCTGAGTGCACAGTATCCTACCGTGCTCCTCCCATAAGAGCTGCATTAGCAGGCAACTCTGCATGTGACCTCCATGCCTCTCTTGTTCCTTGGCCACATGTGTCCTGTCCCTATTCTGGAGGCTAATCCAGAAAAAGAGGAAAAGAGCTCACCACTGCTCCCACCTGAGGGATGTGTTGGGTTGAGATCAGCTGGTCGAAGCAGGCAATAGGGACAGAATCTGAGACTTGAAGCTCCTAGAGTGACCTCTTCCCTTTATAGACCTGCCCTTCAGTCATACACACCTGTTTTCAACTTTAATGGAATCGTAAATAGACCCATTTTAAATCCTTCACCACACAAGACAAAGCCTGTGGGATTCCTCAGTAACTATTTATTTCTCCTCCCCTGGCTCCCTACAGCCACCAGCTAGTTCGAGCTTTCTCCCTTCTGTCCCAGGCTCTGCTCACTTGATTGCAGCAGCTCAGCAGATAGTCCAGCTTTCCTCTTTCACTTCCATTCTTCACTTCTTTGGATGGCTGCATTTGCAACTGAGCAGCCTGATGGAAATACCCAAGCCCTCTGTCTCAGCAGGCAGGCCAAAGACTCCCTGAGAACAGGGGAGGTTAGCCTGAACTGTCAGGAGTGGAAGTTTGGCCCATAGGGTAGGGTTACCATATTTGAACTTTCAAAAAACAGGACACTCCATGGGGGGGAGTGGTAGCCCTGCCCCCTATCCACACCCTCCCATTTCCTGCCCCCCTGACTGTCCCCCACAGAACCCCCAGCCTATCCAACCCCACCTGCTCCTTGTCCTCTGATCGCCCCCTCCCAGGACCCCTGCCTCTAATTGCCCCCAGGAACCCCACCCTCTATCTAAACCTCCCTTCTCCTTGTTCCTGACTATCACCTACCCTAACTGCCCCCCTAGAACTCCACCCCCTACCTGTCCCCTGACTGCCCCAACCCCTAGCCACACCTCCTCCCCGACAGACCC
Organism: Gopherus evgoodei; assembly: GCF_007399415.2. Lineage (NCBI taxonomy): Eukaryota > Metazoa > Chordata > Testudines > Testudinidae > Gopherus > Gopherus evgoodei. Next base: position 126,671,083 of record NC_044325.1, read on the forward strand.
CTGGATCTCCCAGACCTATCCAACCGCTCCCTGTCCCCTGACTGCCCCCCCTAGAATCCGCGGCCCATCTAACTCCACTTTCTCCCTGGCCTGACTGCCCTCCCAAACCCCCAACCCATCCCACCCCCTCTGCTCCCTGTTCCTTGACTGCCCTGACCCCCCTCCACACTCCGTCCCCTGACAGGCTCCCCCCAGAACCCTTGACCCATCCAACCCCCCATGCTCCCTGTCCCCTGACTGTCTAGGACCCCATGCCCTTTCTCCAACCCCCTGCCCTCCTTACCATGCTGCTCAGAGCAGTGTGTCTGGTGTGAGGAGCCAGACACAGTGCCCCGCTCCCCCACAGACCATGCAGCCCTGCCCCCCCAGACTGCTGCTGGCGTGGTGTGCTGAGGCTGTAGGGGAGGGGGGAGCAGGGGAGGGTCTCTGGCTGCTGGAGGCCTGGATATGAGCAGCTCAATCCAGCCTGGCTGCCGTGTCGGCCGTGTTATGCTCTGCATTGGGAGGGAAATCCTGGAAAGTTTTAGATTTTTACAAATTCCTCCCGGATGGCTATTTAAAAAACAAAAATCCACACATGTCCAGAAAAATCCAGATGCATGGTAACCCTACCACAGGGACTCCAGGATCTGCAGCTGCTGCCACTTATATGGTGAATCCTCCAACTCATCACCAAACAGCTCTTCCACATTCTGCAAACTGACCTCACTGGCTGACTAGGTAGGAGAACAGAAATCCTCTGTTAGAGCAGGAGAATCTCTTCAATGCTGCACTCTTTGCATGGCTTTCAGAGGTCACCGCCAAACAGGACAACCCTGCCCCTAGGAGTCTCTCAAGGATCTGCCTGTGCAGTCACTTGGCACTCACTAGGAATGGTCTCTGACAGTGGCATTGCAGAGGGAGCTTAGCAGACCGTCCCTTCTATGACTTCCTGAATTGCTGCCAGAAGTGATTCCAAGAGAAGAGTAGATTTCTCCTCTGCGCTAGGGAGATTCCCATAGGAAAAGCAGCTGTGGTGGGGGAGGAGGCAATACAAGCACTACCCCTGAGCCCTTGAATAGCAGCAACCAGGACTCTGGGAGCCAGGGGATTGGTGTGTCTTGCTGGGAGAGCAGGGCTGGAGAGCAGAAAAGGGCACTGGAGGAACTGTAGAAAAGTCAGTCATGGACAGACAGACCTAGTGGTCAGAGGCAGAGTTCACACTCAGAAGACAGGAGTCTAGAGTCAGCTGGGTCAGGATACTGGAAGAGCAGAAACAAAAGACCAAATTGTGTCCAGACCCTCAAATCAGATGAGTCCCAGTGAGTCAGGATGCCAGGAAATCAAGCCTGGGGAGTGGGAGCAGGAACAGCTAACACATGGTCCAGAAGACAGGGGAGCTCGGGTGTTCAGACAGCTTCTTGTTCCTGCTATTATTTTGAGGAGGTCCCAGGGGCCGATTAGCTGCTCTAGGACTCTGCCAATAGGCCTCAAGGATAGAGCCTCATACTGACTCTGGACTTCGGAAGTTCTGGGTAAGCAGTTTTTAGCAAGCTTCCAAGTGGCCTGCTGGAGTGTGGCTGCTCCCATGAACCCTGCAGACCCGGGTTAATGACCCATGGGTCATGACAGTGATTGATCTCTCCCCATTCAAACCTCCTGCAGGAAACAGTCTCCAGGATCGCAACGGACACATCCTCTGAGAATAAAACAAAAGTCATGATGACAACTACGCTGTGTAACAGGGGCCCCCTCTTTCCTGCAACAGCCCTGTCATAAACAGATAGCTAAGGGTTAATGTCTCTTTCACCTGAAACACCTGACCAGAGAACCAATCAGGAAACTGGATTTTTTCAACTTTGGGTGGAGGGAAGTGTGTCTCTGAGTCTTTTGTCTGTCTGCCTGTTTCCTCCGAGCTTTGGAGAAGTACTTTCTACTTTCTAGTCTTCTGTTTCTAAGTGTAAGGACAAAGAGATCAGATAGTAAGTTCTATGGTTTCTTTTCTTTGGTATTTGCATGAATATAAGTGCTGAAGTACTTTGATTTGTATTCTTTTTGAATAAGGCTGTTTATTCAATATTCTTTTAAGCAATTGACCCTGTGTTGTATCATCTTAATACAGAGAGAACATTTGTATTTTTTTCTTTTTTTTTTTTTTATAAAGTTTTCTTTTAAGACCTGTTGGAGTTTTTCTTTACTTCAGGGAAATTAAGTCTGTACTCACCAGGGAATTGGTGGGAGGAAGAAATCAAGGGGAGAGCTGTGTGTTGGATTGCTAGCCTGATTTGGCATTTCCTCTGGGTGAAGAGGAAAGTGCTTTTGTTCCAGGATTGGGAACGGAGAGGGGGAATCACTCTGTGTAGTTTCACAGAGCTTGTGTCTGTGTATCTCTCCAGGAGCACCTGGAGGGGGGAAGGGAAACAGGATTATTTCCCTTTGTTGTGAGACTCAAGGGATTTGGGTCTTGGGGTCCCAGGGAAGGTTTTTCAGTGGGACCAGAGTGCCCCAAAACACTCTAATTTTTTGGGTGGTGGCAGCAGGTACCAGGTCCAAGCTGGTAACTAAGCTTGGAGATTTTTCATGCTAACCCCCATATTTTGGACGCTAAGGTCCAAATCTGGGAATAAGGTTATAACATGGTGGCAGTAGGTTGGGATATAGACAGAATCCAGAAGCCAGTAGGAATATTATATTTTTCTTTTCTCTGCTAAGGGCTTTTTAGCAGAGAGAAACAGTTTGGTTTTAAAAGGGAACCAGAGAGAATTTTTTTTTTTTCTGCTCTCTCTAGCAGTTTGTGGTTTGCATATTAAGCGAGAAGACTGTTAAGGGTCTTTTGTCATGCAATAGCCCTCCCATTAGGAGGCAAGTAGCAGCACTTATATGCATGCAAATAAAGTGGTTTTTCTGGTTTCCCTTAATTGAACATTAGCTAGAGAGAGAAAAGGAAAAAAGCACTGTTGCTAGGCAGACTTCAGGAGGCAACAGAGAGCCTGCAGTTCAGAAGATAAACACCGGAGGGCACCCCAACACCAGAAAACAGGAACCATGTCTACTAGGACAAAAATGGTGGCCGAAGACCATTTAAAAGAAGCTGAACACAGGCGACAACTGGAAATAAAACAAAAAGAGATGGAGATAAAAGAAAAGGAAGAAAGCATCAAACTGGCAGCCTTCCAAAGAGAACAGGCAGCCCAAGAGGCAGCACACAAAAGAAAACTAGAAGAAGAAGAGGTGGCCTACCGAAGGAAACAAGCAGAAGATGAGGCAGCCCACCGCCGAGAAATGGAAAAGCACCAAAAAGAAATGGAAAAACAACAAAAACAAATGGAAAAAGAGAATGAAGAGAAGGAAAAACAGAGAAAACATGAACTGGAGATGGCAAAAGCTGGGCTGCATGTGCCAGCCAACCCTAACAACCCGGCGCCAATTATTGCTCCACAGCACAGAAAATTTCCCACCTACAAGGCAGGTGATGACACCGAGGCCTTCTTGGAAAATTTTGAAAGAGCCTGTCTTGGGTACAGCATCCCCGAAGACCAGTACATGGTAGAATTAAGGCCACACCTCAGTGGACCTTTAGCAGAGGTGGCAGCTGAAATGCCCAAGCCACAAATGAATGACTATAAACTTTTTCAAACCAAGGCCAGATACAGGATGGGGATAACCCCAGATCATGCCCGTCGGCGCTTCAGAACCCAAAAATGGAAACCAGAGGTGTCATTTCCCAAACACGCCTACTACATTGCAAAAAACTATGAGGCCTGGTTAACAGGAAACAACATTCAAACCTTGGAAGAAGTGAACCTCCTCATACAAATGGAGCAGTTCTTGGATGGTGTTCCTGAAGACATCACACGGTACATACAAGATAGAAATCCCAAAACTATCGCTGAGGCGGGGGAGATTGGAGCCAAATGGATGGAACTGGCAGAAAGCAAAAAAGCTACTGTCAAGGGGAACGATTACCCCAGGGGGCACACAGACCATAAGCCCTACCACCGAGGACAGCCAAAGACCCTACATACCACCCAAGTAAAGCCACAGATACCCTACTCTTCAACCTCACCAGTCTCCAGTAACTCACCTCGGCCCAGTGACCCATCAGATGGAAGATGCTTTAAGTGTAATGAACTGGGACATATCAAGGCCAACTGTCCCAAGAACACCATGCGAGTGCAATTCATTACACCACCATCACCCCAAAGATCCCCAGGCCCAGATGCCTCTCAAATACCCTTGGAGCGAAGGGAAAATTTGAGAGTGGGCGGAAAGAAGGTTACTGCGTGGAGAGACACGGGGGCACAAGTGTCAGCTATCCACCAATCCTTCGTTGACCCCAAATTCATCAACCCAAAGGCCAAAGTTACCATTTACCCCTTCATGTCACAAGCTGTAGACTTGCCTACAGCTCAACTGCCTGTCCAGTACAAAGGCTGGTCAGGAATGTGGACTTTTGCAGTATATGACAATTATCCTATCCCCATGCTACTGGGGGAAGACTTGGCCAACCAAGTGAAGCGGGCCAAGAGAGTGGGAATGGTTACCCGTAGCCAAACCAGGCAAGCTTCCAGACCCATTCCTGTTCCTGAGCCGTCCACAGACGCCCCGTCTGTGTTACCAGAGACCCAGACAGAGGTAGTGGACCCGGATTCCATGCCTACCACTGAAACAGCCACAGCATCTCCAGTCCCAGGCCCGGAACTGGAACAGCAACCAGCACCAGCAAGTGCAACCACATCTTCAAACTCAACGCCCGAGGGCGCCAGCGAGCCAGAACTGGCAGAAGCAACAGACAGCCATACCCAAAAGGCTCAGCCAGAGCCTGAAATACCCTCAGGTGCACCAGCGGAGAGCGGTTCACCAGCAACGGAAACAACCCCATCACCTACATCGCTTCCAGAGGGACCAAGCCCAAGTCCACAGTCTGAGGAAGAACTGGTGACCCCAGCCTCAAGGGAACAGTTCCAGGCTGAGCAGGAAGCAGATGACAGCCTTCAGAAAGCGTGGGCGGCGGCACGGAGCACCCCACCGCCTCTCAGCTCTTCTAATCGATCCCGGTTTGTTATAGACCAAGGACTTTTATACAAGGAAATTCTTTCTGGTGGACACCGGGAAGAATGGCAGCCGCAAAAACAGTTGGTGGTTCCAACTAAGTACCGGGGGAAGCTCTTAAGCTTAGCCCATGATCATCCCAGTGGCCATGCTGGGGTGAACAGAACCAAGGACCGGTTGGGGAAGTCCTTCCACTGGGAGGGGATGGGCAAGGATGTTGCCAAGTATGTCCGGTCTTGTGAGGTATGCCAAAGAGTAGGTAAGCCTCAAGACCAGGTCAAGGCCCCTCTCCAGCCACTCCCCATAATTGAGGTCCCATTTCAGCGAGTAGCTGTGGATATTCTGGGCCCTTTCCCAAAAAAGACGCCCAGAGGAAAGCAGTACGTACTGACTTTAGTGGACTTTGCTACCCGATGGCCAGAAGCAGTAGCTCTAGGCAACACCAGGGCTAACACTGTGTGCCTGGCCCTAACAGACATCTTTGCCAGGGTAGGTTGGCCCTCTGACATCCTTACAGATTCGGGGTCTAATTTCCTGGCAGGGACCATGGAAAAACTGTGGGAAACTCATGGGGTGAATCACTTGGTTGCCACCCCGTACCACCATCAAACCAATGGCCTGGTGGAAAGGTTCAATGGAACTTTGGGGGCCATGATAAGAAAATTCATCAACGAATTCTCCAATAATTGGGACCTAGTGTTGCAGCAGTTGCTGTTTGCCTACAGGGCGGTACCACATCCCAGTTTAGGGTTTTCACCATTTGAACTTGTGTATGGTCACGAGGTTAAGGGGCCATTACAGTTGGTGAAGCAGCAATGGGAGGGGTTTACGCCTTCTCCAGGAACTAACATTCTGGACTTTGTAAGCAACCTACAAAGCACCCTCCGACACTCTTTAGCCCTTGCTAAAGAAAACCTAAAGGATGCTCAAGAAGAGCAAAAGGCCTGGTATGACAGACATGCCAGAGAACGTTCCTTCAAGGTAGGAGACCAGGTTATGGTCTTGAAGGCGCAACAGGCCCATAAGATGGAAGCATCATGGGAAGGGCCATTCACGGTCCAAGAGCGCCTGGGAGCTGTAAACTACCTCATAGCCTTTCCCAATTCCTCACTAAAGCCTAAAGTGTACCATGTTAATTCTCTCAAGCCTTTCTATTCCAGAGACTTACAGGTTTGTCAGTTTACAGTCCAGGGAGATGATGCTGAGTGGCCTGACGGTGTCTACTATGACGGAAAAAAAGACGGTGGCGTGGAAGAGGTGAACCTCTCAACCACCCTGGAACGTCTGCAGCGGCAACAAATCAAGGAGCTGTGCACTAGCTTCGCCCCATTGTTCTCAGCCACCCCAGGACGGACTGAACGGGCATACCACTCCATTGATACAGGTAATGCTCACCCAATCAGAACCCCACCCTACCGGGTGTCTCCTCATGCCCAAGCTGCTATAGAACGGGAGATCCAGAACATGCTACAGATGGGTATAATCCGCCCATCTACCAGTGCATGGGCATCTCCAGTGGTTCTGGTACCCAAACCAGATGGGGAAATACGCTTCTGCGTGGACTACCGTAAGCTAAATGCTGTAACTCGTCCGGACAACTATCCAATGCCACGTACTGATGAGCTATTGGAAAAGTTGGGACGTGCCCAGTTCATCTCTACCATAGACTTAACCAAGGGGTACTGGCAAGTACCGCTAGATGAACCTGCCAAGGAAAGGTCAGCATTCGTCACCCATACGGGGGTGTATGAATTCAATGTCCTTCCTTTCGGCCTTCGAAATGCACCCGCCACCTTCCAGAGGCTGGTAGACGGTCTACTAGCTGGACTGGGAGAATTTGCAGTTGCCTACCTCGATGATGTGGCCATTTTTTCAGACTCCTGGCCCGAACACCTACTCCACCTGGAAAAGGTCTTTGAGCGCATCAGGCAGGCAGGACTAACTGTTAAGGCCAAAAAGTGTCAAATAGGCCAAAACAGAGTGACTTACCTGGGGCACCAGGTGGGTCGAGGAACCATAAACCCCCTACAGGCCAAAGTGGATGCTATCCAAAAGTGGCCTGTCCCAAGGTCAAAGAAACAGGTCCAATCCTTCTTAGGCTTGGCCGGATACTACAGGCGATTTGTACCACACTACAGCCAAATCGCTGCCCCATTGACCGACCTAACCAAAAAGACCCAGCCAAATGCCGTTAAGTGGACTAATGAGTGTCAAAAAGCCTTTACCCAGCTTAAGGCAACGCTCATGTGTGACCCTGTACTCAGGGCCCCGGATTTTGACAAACCATTCCTAGTAACCACAGATGCATCTGAGCGTGGTATAGGAGCAGTACTCATGCAGGAAGCAACAGATCACAACTTCCATCCTGTCGTGTTTCTCAGCAAAAAACTGTCTGAAAGGGAAAGTCACTGGTCAGTCAGTGAAAAGGAATGCTATGCCATTGTGTACGCCCTGGAAAAGCTACGCCCATATGTTTGGGGACGGCGGTTCAAACTACAAACTGACCATGCTGCACTAAAGTGGCTTCATACTGCCAAGGGGAACAACAAGAAACTTCTTCGTTGGAGTTTAGCTCTCCAAGATTTTGATTTTGAAATTCAACACATCACAGGAGCTTCTAACAAAGTTGCTGATGCACTCTCCCGTGAGAGTTTCCCAGAATCCAGTAGTTAAAAAGTGTTCTTAACATGTAAAAGTCTGTTAGTTATATACTTAGTAGTATATGTAAAGGTGCATGTGTTGTATTGATCTGTTTATTTTCAAGTTCTAGAAGGAAATTGCCGCCAGTGAGCTTCCCCACTGTCTGCAATTTGGGGGGCGTGTCATAAACAGATAGCTAAGGGTTAATGTCTCTTTCACCTGAAACACCTGACCAGAGAACCAATCAGGAAACTGGATTTTTTCAACTTTGGGTGGAGGGAAGTGTGTCTCTGAGTCTTTTGTCTGTCTGCCTGTTTCCTCCGAGCTTTGGAGAAGTACTTTCTACTTTCTAGTCTTCTGTTTCTAAGTGTAAGGACAAAGAGATCAGATAGTAAGTTCTATGGTTTCTTTTCTTTGGTATTTGCATGAATATAAGTGCTGAAGTACTTTGATTTGTATTCTTTTTGAATAAGGCTGTTTATTCAATATTCTTTTAAGCAATTGACCCTGTGTTGTATCATCTTAATACAGAGAGAACATTTGTATTTTTTTCTTTTTTTTTTTTTTATAAAGTTTTCTTTTAAGACCTGTTGGAGTTTTTCTTTACTTCAGGGAAATTAAGTCTGTACTCACCAGGGAATTGGTGGGAGGAAGAAATCAAGGGGAGAGCTGTGTGTTGGATTGCTAGCCTGATTTGGCATTTCCTCTGGGTGAAGAGGAAAGTGCTTTTGTTCCAGGATTGGGAACGGAGAGGGGGAATCACTCTGTGTAGTTTCACAGAGCTTGTGTCTGTGTATCTCTCCAGGAGCACCTGGAGGGGGGAAGGGAAACAGGATTATTTCCCTTTGTTGTGAGACTCAAGGGATTTGGGTCTTGGGGTCCCAGGGAAGGTTTTTCAGTGGGACCAGAGTGCCCCAAAACACTCTAATTTTTTGGGTGGTGGCAGCAGGTACCAGGTCCAAGCTGGTAACTAAGCTTGGAGATTTTTCATGCTAACCCCCATATTTTGGACGCTAAGGTCCAAATCTGGGAATAAGGTTATAACAAGCCCCAAGTGCCCAGAAGAATGAATGGTTCTTACCTCCAGGAGATGCATGGGATCTTCCATCTAAGCCTTGATGGGACCCATGTTGCTTGGTTTGACAGGATGAGATCATCTCTCCCCATTGCTTTCTGAGCTGGGCTGGCTGCAGCACAGATCTGTGTAAGACGCTGGGACAGAGACTCGAAGAGAGATGTTACAGTCAGGGTCCAGGCACCCCAGGAGGAGAACAGACGGTCTGAAACCAAAAGGCTAAGCAATCAAATCAAAGGATTTGACAGAGAATTTTTGTACCTTATAGGGACATCAAAGAAGGTCTCTTAGGAAAGCTGAGATGTTAGTCTGGAAACTGCTAAGGCCAAGATTGTGACTCTTAAGATTCAGTTTGAGTCACTACAAAGTGTGTTTTGTTTTGTTTATCTGCTTGAAATTTGTCTCTTTCTCTTGCTTAGTATCACTAAAATCTCTTCTTTCTTACTATGCTTCCCAAAGCACCTCAGTGTTGTGTGTTTGAGTGAAGCGTGAGTCTCCAGCCTACCTAACAGGGTGAGCTGTGCCCTGTTTCTTTGAAGGTAGCTAATAATTTCGGAGCGGTGCTGGGCACAGAGTCCACAGGCAGTTCACCAGACATCTCCTGTGAAGCCCAAAGAGAACAAAGGAGCAGGAGAGATTCAGGCCCCACTGACCCATGGGAACTTCCCATAGAAGAGGCTACACAGTGCTCCAGACACAGCCAGCAGGATCCCTCCCACAAGCTGGGCCATGTCCTTCCCCTCCCAGCCCCACAGCTTCTTCCACACCCCAGTCTCAGTAACCCCACCCATCTCCCTGGTCTCCCCACCCACTCTCCAATACCAGGCTGTTTCCATAATGGAAGCAGCTTTGTACCAGAGTTCACTCACTGCTAGATCCTGGCCAGGCCTTGTGTCACAGCTTTCTAGCTAGGTTACCAACCCCGTTCGGGATAGTCACTCTTGCAGTTTGCTGGCTGGGAACTCAGCCCTCCAACCAGTGACTGTCCTTTAGTCCACTCCTTCCTGGGTCATGCTCCTTCCAAACAAAGTCCAAAAATGTCTTGAACAGAAACAAGGCCTTCCACCCTCGTGGGGAGCTCTTCCTCAGCCTGATTTTGACTTTGGCTGCCCTTCTTGGGGTTCTATGGTCTTCTATGGCTCCTTCCTTAGGGACAGTGGGAGAACCCAGTCTTGCCCTGGACTCCAGGTTTTGGCCCAAGGCCGTATACTGAACAGCTAGGTCTACTTCTGTACTTTTGCTGCTGTTTTCCCTTGTTTCTTCTCAGGTGGGGCTCACTTGGTCATCAATTTGGCCTAGCTCCAGGCTTTGCAGCCACAGGACAAGCCACAGGCCTGTGAAATACCCTCCTCCTTAAAATCCGGTCCAACCTGGGGGCAAGTTCTACTCTTGTCCAATCTTCATCCCTCACCATCTCGTCACTCTCACCAGCTATGCACTCGTACAGCCTGAACGCGTGGCATCACCAGCTCCCCAGCCAGCTCGCTCACCAGAACTCAGAGGCCATCCTTCTCTTCTGCAGGATCCCAATGCTCTTCCTGCAGCCACTCATTCTCATTAACAACTGCTTGCAGAGCCTTCTTCTGAAGCCACTAGCTTCTTCTGTAGCCTTTTTGCTACTCCCACTGCATCCCCCAAAACCTTTTCCATCAGGGTCTGAGCACACACCACTGCTCAGCTCTTGAGCCTGATTCATCTCTGTGCCAACCATTTCATCCTTCACCTCCCTGCAGGACCTGATAGGTGTGTTGGAGGAGGGTCTGCAAGGTCCACGGCCATCCCTGCAATCTCCACCTAGCCTGCCTTATGTGTGTTTGTCCAAGCGGACACCTTTCTATGGTTCTTTCTACCTTCTTGGGGCCCTAGCCCCTCCTTTTGCCACTCAGCAATTTCCTATGCAGGCCGGGTCTTTTGATATGGCCTGCTTCTCTGCACCAAAACCAAAGAACTTTTGTTCCCATCTTGGCATTAGGCTATGCTTGTACACTTTCTCATGCCCTGCTATCCTGGGCTAACCTTCTCAGCACAGAGTCAGCATGCTCTCTGAGTCTACTCTTTTTGTCCTTGGGCGTAGCAGGTTCATTTCCCTTTGCAGGATCTCTCACATGTATTGCTGCTGCTCCCTCAAGATTACCAACTGCATCTGTAGCTCTGCCTGCACTTCCTTCTGCTTCTGTTGGGTTTCTAGGAGCTGCTGGAGAAACCCCGAGACCTGCACTGCCTGTTTTTCCAGTCCCTGGAACTCAAATGGGAAATCTCACTTGGGGGGATGGACCTTTCTTCAGTAACCAAAACTTCCATGATCCCTCACAGATGACAGGGGGAATTCAATCCTGCTGACTATGCCAAGAATCAATGAATCTACTCATTGTTAGGTGCCCTCTGGTCCTCCATCGATGGTCAATCCAGCACCATGGCAGTCTCTCTGCCTGGTAATTTGGCCCTCTGGTCGGCTCATCACCTTTAGTTCATGCTTCTGGGGCTCAGCTTGTCACACACTGAAAGTCCAAAGAGGTCTTCCCAGAGAAAAAAGTTCTTCTGCTCTTGCTGGGGCTCTGGCTCAGCCTGCAGCTCCCTTTCTGGGCTTGGTAACCCTCTCCAGGTACGTGTATGTCCCCTACTTTGGGACCAGTAGAGGAACCCGGTCCCACCCAGTCCCACACTGGTAGCAGCCCAGGGCTCTGTACTCAAAAGCTATGGCTGCTCTTTTCTCTTTGATGCAGGTTTCCCTGGGCACATCCTACCTCTCTTCTCAAGTTCCCTTCTAGGCTTTCCTTGCTGCTTTCAATTTCCTACCTAGTTCTCATTCCAGTTCATAGCTCAGCTAGGCTTGATCACCACTGAAGTCTGGTTCTTTCGGGGCCAATACATGGTCCCTCTGAGGTAGGACTCATTCTGTAATCAGTTTGGCTAAGTCCCAGGCTCTGCAGCTCAGGGGAAAGCACTCTCCTGTCCTTGTTACAGACCTGCGCTGCCCAGGCCTGCGTGCTCTTATTGGGTTGAGGTGAGTTTTGCCCACAGGCTCAGGGTTTAGCTGATGGCCATATTTGGGCTCAGGAAGAAATTTTCCTCCAGGGCAGATTGGCAGAGTCCCTTGGGGGTTTTCACCTTCCTCTGCAGTATAGGGCACGAGTCACTTGCTGGAGGATTCTCTGCACCTTCAAATCTTTAAACCATTATTTGAGGACTTCAATAGTCCAGACATAGGTTAGGGGTTTATTACAAGAGTGAGTGGGTGAGATTCTGTGGCCTGTATTGTGCAGGAGGTCCGACTAGATGATCAGAAATGGTCCCTTCTGACCTTAAAGTCTAGGAGTCCATGAGTTCAGACCTCTCCAGTTCAGAGCTGGTTTCCAGAGAGGCCAAGTTCACAAAGGGTCGACTGGCTGCAGTTGGAGTTTTGCTGGTTCTGGTGACTCCGACATTCATTATTCAGAGGCTGACAGGTTTGTTAAGGAGATGGGGAAACCCCATTGCTGATCAGAAGGAGGTCAGAGTCAGGTCTCTAGGAGCTGAAGGTTTGTTTTCCTGCTGCATCAAGTGGAGCTGGAGAGCGGAGATGTTGTTATGTGAATGAGACTGCATGATGGAGTTGGAGACTGAGGGATGAGAGCCTCCTCCCAGAAATGCTCCCAGGAGAACAGGTTTGAGGACATCTCTGGGGAGCCTCTTGCTAGGAAAAAAGCAAGAGTGACACATTGATGGAGATGTAGGGATCCCATTTCTCCCCCAGGAGACCCATATGCCCAAAGAAGTCAATGATTCTTACCTCCATGAGGGAGTGAGGTCTTCCCTCACAGCCTCTTTGAGAACTAGCACTGCTTGGTTTCATAGAACAAGGTGACCTGTCCCCACTGCTCCCTGAGGTGGCTCAGTTTCTGACTGCACCCATCTGGGAGGCTGTCATACACCCCAGGGCCTAGAAGACAGGTGGGGAGGAGGTTCCTATTCCTGTCACCCTTTGAGAGCCCATAGAAGGGCCAAAGGAAGAATAAAGGGCAGGAGGTGAAGCAGGCCCTTAGCCTCTCTCCTATCCTAACCTCCTCAAATGTAGAGCTTCCTCAGCTTCAGCTGGGCAGACAGTCTGTAGCCCCGACACAAAGGTTCTTCTGTGCCATATGGGGCAGGGAGATCTCTGTGTTAGGTGTAAGAAGTATAAACTGTTTAATATGTTCAATTAGTAGGTAAATAAGATGTTTATGAAGTAAATCACTGGCTTTAAAATAAGATCCAATATGGAGCATATGAACTATTGAGCCCTGGACTCCATCTCTGAGAGGGGACTTGTTTACCATCAGGATACAGGCTCAAACCAGTCAAAACCAGTTTTTCCCGCCAAAACCAATCCTCAGCCTTCCATCTCCTCAGAACTTTTCCTACCACAGAAGTGATATTCGGACTTGTTCAGTGCCTGCGCAGGGCTGTCCACTCCAGTGCTCCAGAGCTGAAAAGTGAAGAATATCAGGAAAAGGAGGCCTGTCACCACCATTCCTGCCATCCTGCATTCCTGGTGTCCATCAACCCAGAGGGCCTCCTTGCCAGCGACGAAATCCAACAGTCGTCTGGACTCCCCAGTGCTCCTCCTCAAAGGCTCTAAATCAGCCAGAGAGTAGAAAGTCCTGGGCATCACCCCTGTACGTGATATCCACTGCACCTGAACATTAGGAAAAGATTTCTGTATTGGGGCATCATTTATTGCTTTCCAGTTTCCAAGGGGGGATTTATGGGCCTGAGCTTTAAGCTCCCAAAACAGTCACTGTTTCATTGTATTAATTAAGTTTGCATTTTCCCCTGTTCCTCCCAGTTTTTCTGTACCTTTACCCTGAATACACTTATCTTTGTTTGTACCAAATCACCTTGTCTCCTCTTTATTTTATTTACACTACACGAGGGAGGCTAAATCCACTGGTGATAGAAACAGGAGGGAGTCGAGTCTGTATCTTCTGACAAAAGGGACTTTCCTTTCCTACTTCTCCCCTACCATTTCTAAGTTTTCTTCTTGAAGCGTTGCCTTATTCCCCTTGAGGAAACATCTGCCTGGGAGCACAGGGAATGGGATGGGGGACAGAGCAAGGCAAGAGGGGAGGGGTAAAGCTCATGCCACAGAAGAAGGATGTTTGGGGTCAGAGGGAAGGAGCCTGATCCACAGAGAGGGGAGAGAGTTTCTGTCAGTGACAGGGGCTCCCATTTCCCCTTCCACTAGCCACCCATTTACAGTGAGACAGAGCAGTACCTGCAGCAGGGAGCGGGAGTTGCTGAACATGGGAGAGGAAACTTTAAGGGCATCAGATGAGGCGCAGCCCTTGCAGTGCCTCGGGCACCCGGTGCAAGTGCCGGTTGATGAGCAGCTGACACATCACCTTGGCTGTGACATCCTCCAGCTGCAGGAGAACGAGAACATGTCAGAGAATGAGATACTGCCCAGAAATCTGCCCAGGGAGGATGAAGGGCACCTGGAACCAGCATCATTTCCACACAGCTGGTCCTCATGTCTGAGTGGTGAATTCACCCTCCGGATCCCCAGGCTAGAGGCTTGTTGTCCTCTCTAGTGACCTCCAGTGCCAACCCCCCTCCTTGTAGGGTTAGCTCCTGCCACCTCCCTCTCAGTGCCTCTGACAACTGTTGCACCTCCAACGCACCTGGGGACACTGCTCAAGTTTGTAGAACCCTCTCCACCACCCCTACCTCCATCCTCACCCAGGTAGGGTAGGGAGCAAGGCAGGAGGGATTCTGACAGCAGTGAAGTGGGATGTGGGGAGGTTGAGACCTTTCCCCAAGTCACCCCAGTGACAAATGCTGAAGCCACAGGATGGCAGATCAGCAGCCCCTGGTGACTGAATCCTCCCATTCTCTCTAGAGCGGGTCCAGCCCTGCCAGCAGCAGGACAAGCTTCCCGCACCCATGTGTCTCAGAACTGCCTGGCCAGTCACCATCACCCATCAGTTCTTGGCCTCCCAGGCTGCCAGTGATGGGAGCAGCTCCGGGTGGTGGCTCGGGTGACGTGGACACTAGGCCATGGGGAAATGGATGCAGCTCTGTAGGGCAGGAAAGGTCCACAGAGGGCACTTAGGGGACTCTCCTGCCCTTCCCAGGAGTGACAGCTGAGCATCACATCCTAAGAATAGAAATACATGAAGTCCAGAAGTCCCCACTAGGCTCCTTGCTCCCAGGCCAGCGAATGGGAATGAGGCCTAAGCCCCGCCCCAATCTCCTGAGTCTAATGCAGCTGCTTACCTTGTCCCCCATCAGCTGCTGGGCTTCCCCCAGGATGGAGTATGTGAGGAGCAGCCCAGCCTGGCTGACACGGAGCAGCGGGTCGTGGATCACCAGCATTGCTGTCTGGAGGAAGTATTTTCTCTGCCCCTCAGAGAAGAATTTTCCAAAGACCTAAAACCAACAGGACATGAGGCTTTAGCAGATTGCCCAGAGACAACCTCCAAGTCCTGGAGATAGAATGGCCTCAGCGTCTAGTGCCCCAAAGGAAGGGTAAGACAGCTGCTGTAGCCAAGGCAGTTCATTCCCCAGGAGACTTTCAGGGTCCCATGGCTCAGGAAAGCCCTTTGATTAAAAGGTGGCAGATGCTTAGGAACCAAAGCCTCCAGTGGCTGTTTCTGGAGGGCAATTGATCGCAGGGGTCATGATGGGCTGGAAATGAATCTCTAATGTGGGAGAGCAGGGCTCGCTCTGCTGTGCAGCACACAGAGATGATAGGGGACCCTGTATTGCTTCCAGCAGAGAGATCTCCTGCACCTCAGTG
Source organism: Gopherus evgoodei (assembly GCF_007399415.2). Taxonomy (NCBI): domain Eukaryota; kingdom Metazoa; phylum Chordata; order Testudines; family Testudinidae; genus Gopherus; species Gopherus evgoodei. Next base: position 126,686,586 of record NC_044325.1, read on the forward strand.
GCTAGAGGAGTGTGCGTGTGGGGGAGGGGGTTGGAGCTGACAGACCAAAGGTCTGTTCCCCCCAGATTAGTGATTTCTGGGTAAGGCCACTGCAGTTCCTTGGTTTCTTCCAAAGGAAATCCAAATTTCAACCTCACAAGGGTAAGGAGACTCATATCCCTGTCCTCATCACAGACCCTCCTAGGAAACTTTTCTTCTGCTGCATCAATTCAACTTGCGGGAGGCAGGACAAGCTCACACGGTCTCTCTCACGTGGCGTCTATAGAGCAGCATTCTGTAGATGCATTTGTAGATCCAGGAGCCATTCCAAGGCCTCCTCTGTGATGTTGTGGAAATCATCCATTTCACCTTTGACTGAAATCTGGGGGCACTAGGTTATGGTGTCTTCCACAGTTGTGAGACATGGGGTGGGGGCAATGTCTTTGATTTTCTACTTGTGCAGCAAGTAGCTGCAACTTGGGTCAGTCACAATGTGCTTTTTTGGAACAGTGGCTAAGGTCCAGATACTCTGCCATTCCCTGGCCAGGTCTGGAGACATGAGGGGGGCGCATGTGGTCCATATTGGCTCTGGAGCTCACTGTGTCCCCTACCGAATGCCCAGGTTGGGGCATTCTGCTTCCTGACTGGCAATGGAATTGGGCAAACCCCACCTCCTTTCTCTGCTCCTACAGGGTGCAGGGAATTAAACAAGCGTCTCATCAAGCAATAGTGACTGACTGACCCAGTGCTCTCCTCTCAGACACTTGGGGATCAGCCAGGGGACAAGGAGCAGAGAGACACCCAGAGCCATAATCCTCTATTAATTCACCCACCCACGGATTCTCCTTATGCCACATAGCAATGACTTCATGTAAGACACTCAAATCACAGCAACTAGCGAGGTTCCCATGTGAAACATTTAACACCAGCCTGTCCCACTGGGTGCTGGATGAGGAACTCTGAGCTGGAAATAAGGAGTGGGCTCTTGTCCTGTCTCCAGGAAGCATCCGCTGCAGGGACCCCAGCCAGCCCCATTTCCTGAGCTGTCTCATGCCCTGTCACAGTGTCCTTACCTCCCCTACCCTGGTTGTGGTCTTATAGCCCAGGAGCCTGCTGTCCCAGGGCCAGTCATGGCACCATAGATCTCCTGCCTCATGTATGGTCAGCTCTAGAAGAGAGAGAGAGAGAGAGAGACACTTTGATCCTTCTGGTTGCAGTTTCTGTGTCCTTCCAATCCCATTGGTGGCTGCACAGTGGAGTGGAGAAGAACAGAGGCAGAGAGAGACTTGTCCTCCAGCCGGGGTCAGGCTGAGAGAAATTATCTGGGGTCCCATTAGCCACCTGCAGTCAGTCTTAGTCCCCATTGGGTTCCGTGTGCCAGCGGGTTCCTTACCCCTCTGTTGGAGCAGCAGCTGGTACAAGCGGTAAGTCCCCTCCCTGGCCTGCTGGCTGATGTCCTTGTCTGGGTCACTGACAAACGGAGCCAGCTGGGCCACGTGGTGACCCATCCTAGGGAACTCTGCTGAGATCTAATGGAAGGGAGAGGAGAGGAGACTCCATCAGCAGTTTCCTGTCAGCTCCCTGTCCCCCTTGGGCCAGAAGGCTCCTTCCCGTTAGCCCGTCTGAAGGAGATGCTGGAGGAGAGTAGCCTGAGCTAGGCTCTTCCTTTGCTCTGCTACCAAGGGAGCCAGGAGCTGCTTTGGGATGCCAAGCAGGGGCTGGAGCATGATTCCCTTAAGGCCCAGGGACAACACTTGACCAGGACAAGAAGAACTTGACTGAAGCCTATTTCATCCCCTGCTCTGCCTCTGCCTCCCCAAGAGGAACACTTCGAACCCACAGCCCCTGCTGCTGCAGCAACAGATCCTACAGCCCGTTGAAGCCAGCCCGCCTATGCCTGGAGTCAGGAAGCTGAACTCAGAGTTCACTTATGTCAAACTCAGGGAAGGTGACTGCATATCTGAGCAGGGCCGTGCTGCTCCTAATGGCCCTGGCTCTCTCCTGGGACACCCTGGACACCATCCAGAGGTTGACATGCTGTGGGGGAAAGAGGCAGGTCAGGATCAATGGGCAGGCAGTGCTTTGCAAATGAGCCCCACATCCCCAGCCCCAAGGGCCCGAGACATTATGCGCAGGGGGGAATAGCTGAGTCTTTGATCACAGAGCTTTTGAAGGGGATTCTTTCCCCCAGGATGCAGTTTGTATCCTGCAGGTCACAACTTATCAGGGTCTCTCTAGATTGGGACAAGGTTCGGTGTTGGGGCTGGTCCCATCCTCCCAGAACTCCTGATTCCTGAACAGTTCACCAGAAAGGAGACTGAACCCTAGCCCTTCCCTACTACTAAAATATTTGCTGCCATGTAGGGAGTCATTGAGAGCACAATCCCCCCAGGAATTTCAGAGCATATTAGAGAGAAGGGCTGATTCCCTGGGGTCCTCCTGTTTTTCTAGGAAGGAGCATGTGCCTCTTCTCTGAGAATAATTTCCGGAATCTCATGGAGTGTGTGTGTTGGGGGCAGGTAGGGCAGGGTGTGGGAAGGGTGGCTTTTCAGACTTTCACTCCCCAAGACAACCAAGGGCCCTGTGGTTAATGCTCAACAGAACCAGGCAAACCTCTGGCTTGAAGTCCCAGCTCCTTTCTCTGTCCCTCAAGAAAGCAGGACCTGACACTGCATTGCACTGACCTCCCCAATAAGGACGCCTCACTGGGGACCCAGCTAGGAGGACAGAGTAGAAAATGGATCATTCAGTCTCTCCTTACCAGTCCCCGAAAGAGTTAAGGTAAAACTGATTCCCAACCCTCCTTATGGAGCTCACCTCCAAGATGTAGTGGAGCCTGTCTGCATTTGGGGACTCTGCCAGCAGGTGCCCCAGCATGGCATCCAGGAGCTCTGGCATGACTTTGTGCAGAGCCTGCAAAGCCTGGGTCAGAGTTAGGGAAACTGGGCCTACACCTGCCACAGGATGCAAAGAGGGGTCTCTGGGAAGCACTAGGGAGACTCCCAAACACATATCCTGGCCTTTCTCATTCACATCCCAGTGCAGGCAATTAGCAAGGATTGATGACACCTGGATCTTTGATCCATGAGTTTAGCAGGTCTCTGCAGAGGGTCTTGTAGGCAGAAGAGTATGAAACAGCCAAGTTGCTATGGATGGAAGCTGGGCTGTTGGGCAAAACACAGCATAAGAAAGCAAGAAAGCAAGCAAGAAAGAAAGCAAGCAAGAAAGAAAGAAATCCCCAGGGAGGGGTAATTCTCTAGAAGGAAGGATCCAACCCTGCAGCTTGTTCCATCTCTGCCTACCCCACCCCTAAAGCTGGAGCTCCAGCGAATCAAAGGAGCAGGGACCAAGGACCACTCTGGAAGAGGAGGAGGAGGATGTACCTGGCTGTTGATGGTGTCCTTCTCCGTGGCCAGGGTGAAGATGCAGCAAAGGGCAGCTTGCAAGAGGTGAGTCTCTAGGTCTGGCTCAAGGGCAGGTTTCATGGTGCTGGCAAGAGAGAGGAGCTGGTATTAGACTGTGCAGTACGGGGGTGGGACTGTCGCCAACACGGACACAAAACCACAGGGATAGAGGCACAGGCTGGCGAGAATGAAAATTTAGGCCCTGAGCTAGGGAATGACAAGGCCAAGGCATCACAGACAGACAGTGGCAGGACAGGAATAGCGCCTGTTCTCTGAAGACTGCTGCCCTTCCTGTATCTGATCCCAGCAGTAAGCCCCTCCCCAAGGCCCCTGGAATGTTAGTGGAGTGAAAAGAACAGCCCTGCCAGGAGAAAGTGAACCTTCCCACCCCACCAGCTCTGCCAGAGGAGCCACTCCTGGGAGCTGATCTGGGACTGGGAGAGACAGTGACTCCCAGCCTTGGGCCTGAGCAGCACTGGGGTTACAGGAGCCAGCAGGGGGAGGGGTCTGTCTCGGTACCTGAGGTTGGCCACTGCAACCAGGGAGTTGGCGAGGATGGTGCTGGGTGGAGAGTCTTTAGGAAGCTCCTCAATGAGCTCCTAGGAGACAAAGGAGCATGAGAGATTTGGACCCTACTGACACCTCCCAATGAGGATATTACACAGCCAGTGCTCCACATGGTCAGCAGGATCCCCCACTCCTGCTCCTCCTATTTCTTCTTGCCCATCAAACTTGTCCGTCTTCCAGGATTCCTGCCCAGCTCAGCCTCAATCCCCTTCTTTCCTCCTCTCTGTCAAAACTGCCCCCATTCAGCACCATTCCAACTACCAAGCTGGGACCATGTCATTCCTTGTCCTCCAGTCTCAGCTGCCCTCCAGCCACACAATTCCCCCACTGCCCAATCTCACAATTACTCCCTTCTCTTCTCCCCAGCCTTCAGCCTCAGCAATCCCTGCCCTCTGCTGCCCCCTCCAACACCACCCAGCCCCCACCCATTAATCAGGCAATCACCCTGTCAATCCCATGTCTCTCTCCTCCCTCCAGCTGCGGTATGATATGTCTCACTCACCACAATCCTCTCCACCACAGCCGCCTTGCAGCAGCGCAGCTCCAGCTTGTCTTGCCCTCTGTCCTGTGCAGCAAGACATGCGGGGTAGATGGCCTGCAGGAACATGAGCTGCTGCCCCTCATCTTGTACCCACCAGGAGTGGGGTATAGTGAGAGAGAACCTGTTAGCTAGGGACCTTCCTGCCCCACCCACACCAGCTCCAGACCTCAGGCCTCAATGGGGGATTGTGGAGACACACCTATTGTCCAAATCTCCCACCACTCCTACACAAGCAAGATCAGGAACTGGGACAGTGCCTGTGGGGGGAGGAGAAATCGGTTATGGGACAAACACCCCCATCTTGGGGGTCCCACAGCATGGATGTAACAGGGCCCCATTAGGGGTGGTGGCTCATCAGGGACAAGAGCCTTGGTAGAGAGTGGGGATGCTGGGAAGGGACAGGACTATCTTGGTTCCAGCCCAGATGGGGAACATTTTTACCTTTTCTCTGCACTGGAACTGCTCTCTGATGACCTTGAGAGCAGCTTCATCCGTGGACATGGCCAGCCATTCCTCCTCCTCTGAATCCCTGGGGGTCCCTGCACCAGGGAGAGAAGGGAACAGGGTGATGCCTGCTGCCCCTTGGGGGAAGGACAGGGGCGTGGTGGGAAGAGCAGGATTAAAGACCCCCTTTCCCACCTGAGGCATCCAGGGCAGATCAGGCTCCACACCTCCCTCTCAGGGATGCCTTCAGTCTGCAACAGCTGCAGAAGCCCAGAGCAGAGAGCCCCACCTCCACTGTCCAGGACTCCATGGGAGGTTCCTACTCCCCCAGCCTGGTGCATCAAGGGACAAGGTGGCAGCAGCTCTTGATGCCCCCCATCCCCAGTTTCCCTTGCTGCAGGGGCAGCTGTGTGACACACTGCTGGTGTCAGTGTGGTACACATGGCTCAGGCCAGACACCTGGACTGGTGACCCCCTCCGCACCTCTCCATATAACCGGGAGAGTGTCTGGGCCCAGGGTATTCACATCCCTGTCCTCACCCCTCCCTGAGCCCAGCCTGGCTCCTCACCTAGAACAAAGCAGCAGCGTCCATCGGCGTCGCTGCTGACAGAGTCCCAGGCGCTGCTGCTGTCATGTGCTGAGCTGCTGGTGCTGGGACAGGGATCTTCCACCTCCTCGCTTGAGGGGGCTGGAAGGTCTTCAGTGACCAGGCAGGGAGAGGCCTCCTGCTGGGAATGAGGGCTGGGCTCCTGGGGCAGCTGCTGCCCACACAACAAGACCCAGAGCCTCCCTGCCCGGCGCCCCTCCTAGGCTGGGCCCTGTCTGCGAAATCACATCCTGAGCCAGCTCCATCTGGGCCTGGTCGAGACCTCTCCCAGCTCGGCACCTGCGCCGGAAGCTGGTTTTGTTCGCCAGAAGGCTGGGCACTTCCGCCTTCTGGCCTGGATGGGAGCTGCTTCCCCACCAGCAGGGATGGAGAGGTTGCTCTGCGCCTTGGGAAGATGGCAGCTGCTTCCCTCAGGCTCTGGGGCCACCTGCAGAGCCTTCTTCCTGAACATCCTCAGGAGCCTGGCCAGCCTGGAATCGAGCAGGGAGCAGGTGTGAGTCTGGGCTCAAGGCAGCCTTTCACTAATGGGCCTTTTCGGTCCCTCCTCATCCCTGCTCCAACCAGAACAGCCCCTTCTCCCCTCACAGGAGTGCAGGGAGTGCAAGCTACACACACTGGCAGGAGTTCATTGCATGATCTGCTCTCAGTGTTCTCCCTCCTAATCCCTGCTGCTGCTGCTGCAATATCCAGAAAGTCTCATCCTTTCAGAGCAATGGGGTCAGTCCCAAAGACCTTCGGTTACTCTGGACCAGCAGCCCCTTCCTGTCATCCCAGGCCACACTCCCCCACCCAGACTAGAGAAGGAACAGAACCTAGGAGTCCGGACTTCTCCTGGGAAACCATTCCCCATGTCAAGGTCAGAAAGACTCTAGGCACAGGAAGACCAGGGCCCTATCTCCTCATTGCCCATTGATTTCCATGCTCAGCAGCTCACAGGGTCTGGCCCAGCTCTGAGACTCTCAGTCTGGGGAACAGTGTCCCACAAGGGAAGGGCCGGGAGCCCCATTGCTGGCACCTTTCCAAACACACTGGAGACGGCTCTGGAGAAGCCCCTGCCCAGTCTAAGAGTGAGGGGGTCTTGGGGTCTGTTTGCAAATGAAATCTCTCTTTGGAGATGTTCTCTCCCCCTCTTTCTGCCTCTCTCCAGACAGACAGGGGAAGCCACCCTGGAACCCTAATGCCACTCACTTGCTCTAGGTGATGGTATGATGGATGGCGGATGTTCAGGATCAGCAGATGTCCCTCGCCCTCCTCCTCACTCTCCAAGCCCAAGGCAAACAAAAGGAGAAACCCCAAGGTCCCCAGTGATTCTAAGGGACAAAGTTCTAGGTTGGAAATCAAATGCTGCCCCCACAATCTAGTGTTTTCCTTTCCTAAAAATCAACTGGCACCTGATGGATCAGACTGGACAGATTCCAAACCTTTCAGAGGCTCTTACCTTCTCTACAGGGACATCTGTTTTCTAGCAAAATCAATCAAGGAAAAGGAGAAAACTCCGAAGAGGGTCCTCCTTGCGCTCACGTACATGAAAGTGAATTCTCTCTCCGTCCTCAAGGAGAGAGCTCGAGAAGGAGATGTGCTGAAGCACAGCTACAAGGATCTCCAAGATTGCCCCTCTCCTGCACCCCTGTCCTGCCTGGCTGATGTCAAGCTTTCTCTGTGAGATCATCATCTCCCCACCACCTTTGTCCAGTAGGCTGAAGCCCTGCCAAAGGGCCTTGTAATGTCACTGTCACACCCACCGCTCCCCTGCAGTGCTGATGTCCTGCCCCTGTCCAGCCACATTGGATGTTTGAGCTGCTTCCCCTGGATCACCCCACTCAATGACTCTTCATTGTGGGGATCACACTGACTACACAGTAGAAAACAAGATGCTCTTCCTCACGCTACTCTCAATTGTTCATAAATTAGCAGACTTTATGGACAGAATTGACAATTAGAGCATGTAATCTGACACCCTGCATAGCGCATGCTTTCTGTATAGAATAATAGCTAGTTTGTCACTAAACACATTCCAGAAACGCACCTAGTCTTCATTAGAAGACACCAAGAAATGGGGAATTTCCACCACTTCCCTTTCTAGTTTCTTCCTCTGGTGATTCATTCTCACTGTTGAATATTTGTGTCCTAATTCCAATACGAATTGGTCTCTTTTGAGTTTCCAGCCACTGGGTCTTGTTCTGCTTTTCTCTGCTAGATTAATGAGCCCTTTAATACCCAATCTTTTCTCTCCATGAAGTCACTTCAACACTTCAATGACGTCACTTCCCGATCTTTTTGATCATCTAAACATGCTGAGCTCTTCAACAGCTCACAAGCAGGCATTTGTCTTCAGCCCCCAAAACGTTTCATTGCTTCTTGCTGTCCCATCTCCAATATTTCAAAATCTTTTTCAAAGGTGGATGCCAAGACTGGAGGCAGTATTCCAGGATCAGTCTTACTGATAGTGTGTCACCTCCCTATGCTACTCACTGCTCTTTTCATACATCTAATGATGGCGTTAGCCCTGTTCACCACAGCGTCACACTGGGTGCTCATGCTGAATGGCTTGCCCATCATGGCCCCTAAATCCTCTTCACAGTTAGTGCTTTCCTAAAGACACTTTCCTATTGTGTAGGTGTGGCCTGCATGCTTTGTTCCTAGATAGAGGACCTTTCATTTGGTTCTTTTCAAACTTGTTTTCTTTCACTGGGGACAGCTTATCAAAGGATCTGATTGCTCTGTGTCACTGCCCTGTCCTCAGCATTAATTACCACTCTGCTAGTATTTGATCACCTACCAATGTTAGCGGCAGTGATTTTATATTTTGTTTCAGTTCATTGATATTTATTTTCAAGAATTAGTCCTTGAGAGCCTCTTCATATCCCTAGTACCCAGAACCTGCTCCACACAGCCCAGTGAGAAAAGGCCATCCAGCCCAGCTGGTCCATAGGGTTTAAGCACAGAACAAACTTAGGAGATTGTGTTATCCATAGGTTCTGAACAAGAGGTGGGAGTCATCAGCTTACAAAGACACTCCAGACCGGTAGTGTAGACAGACCCCAAATGTATCTAAGTTTCCCACTTTGCAAAATAGGAGAGAAAAAAAACAGAACCTTGATTAGCTTTATTTGATAGTTGTGGAAACTGAGGCACACAGAAGCAAAGAGATTCCCTCCTGGTCAAAAAGCCAGGAATAGAAAATGGCAGATCTGCTGAGAGTCAGTCCTGGGTCCTAGCTATGTTTACCCTGGCCCCTCTGCTTCAGCTCCAGTAACAACCCAAGTAGAGGTTTTCATCTTCTCCATGTTCTTCAACTTCACATCACTGCAGAAGAAAGATTTTTTCTTACCAGCTGGCTCGAATGCATGGAGATGTCTTTCTAGAACACGTGCTCTGGCTCAGTCACATGCCATAGGTTTTCTGGAGGAAGTACTCAGTGATGTTCTAAGGCCTGTGATATACAGAAGATGGACATAAGGTCCTTTCAGACCTTCAACTTTTTCTTTTGCTATTAGGGTGATGCTGGACATTTTCTCACATTCACTTTCCTTTGAAATCATTTAAATCCAGTCCAAAGGATTTCCTTCTCCTTTGTGTCTTCAGCACCTTTCATAGAAACAGTTACTATTAGCCCACAGGTTTCCAGTTTCAGGCTGTCCCAGGGTGAGATGGCCATGAAAGGGGTTGCAGCTCAACTGAACCTATCCCCAGGTGAAGGGAATAAGTGCAGGGCTCATATGAGAAGGGAACGGCATGTAAGTAGGATCCAGGCCTGTTGGGTAATATAAGGACAGCCTGTGCTCAGCCAGGAGAGAGACCCCGAATGGGAGCAGACCTGAGAAGGGGTTGGATAGTCCTTTAAAGGCAGTTTAGGTTCACAGTAGGGGATGGAACAGCCAAACTGCTAGGGATGGAAGCTGGGCCTCCCAGCAGTGTCCAGGAACAAAAGCACAGCATCTGCCAGGAAGGGTCCTGCAAAAGGGCACGCCCCACCCATCCTCCACCCCAGACACTCCAGACATTTTCATAGGGCCCCTGCCCCGTGGACCTGACTGCCCCTCCCCCCACACACTTTCACCGTGAGGCAGCTGCACAATTTGCAGCCAGTTCAGTTCCAGATCGAGCCAAGGAAACATCTGTACAAGTTGGTGCTTCACCCCTTTCACTTTCTCACCCTCGCGTCCCACTCTGACACAAAGGGGCAGGACCTCCTGCCACCTCTCGAAAGTGAGAAGTCCCAGTGAACCAGCCTATACTCCACCCTTGTTCCCAGGCTTTCCGGAGATATCAGTTGGTGGCTCCTCCACAGGGCCGTGAGCACAGGCATGTACGTTACGCGGTTTACCTCTATTCTGGACAACTGCCCCTTCTGTGGCACAAGGGAAACCCTGGAACACGTTTATCTAGAGTGTGCCAGGTTGCAGCCCCTATTTTGGCAGAATGGATTCTCTCTAGCCCTCCTCCCAAACCTGGCAACAGAGATGCCAGGATGACACAGGGCAAAAGAATGTTTGATGCATGAAGCCAGGGGTGGCTCTAGACATTTTGCCGCCCTAAGCACAGAGGGTCCGCTGGTCCCGCGGCTTCAGCGGACCTCTCACAGGTGTGCCTGCCGGAGGTCCGCTGAAGCCGCGGGACCAGCGGACCCTCCACAGGCACGCCTACGGGAGGTCCACCGAAGCCGCGGGACCAGTGGACCTTCTGCAGGCAAGTCGCTGAGGGCACCCTGCCTGCTGCCCTAGCTGCCACCGGCAGAGCGCCCCGCGTGGCTTGCCACCCCAGGCATGCACTTGGAGCATTGGTGCCTGGAGCTGCCCCTGCATGAAGCATCATCTCAAATCACCTTTCAAGGAGTTAAAGAGAAACCAGGATAAAATTAAGGATTCAAAATTTATATTGTTACTGCTAGTTGGGGTAATAATTTGCTACTCAGATAATACATCTGAAGAATTAGATAAAAGTACCCAATAGAACAAAAAGCTCGACTTGGAAAAAATAGACCCTCAGACCTGCTAGGCTTGTTAGCCGTTAACAGTATGGAAAACTGTACCTTCAAGGTTGTTTCCCCTCTGTTTGGACTTGTGATGAGGAATACAAATCTCACCCTGGGCAACAAGGGGTTAAGGAGCTGCTCTGGCCTCAGCCAGCCTCACCCCAACACAGCTGCAGGGTACGCACAGCAGCGGGAGGATTTCAAAGGGAGCAGAACAGCTCACTTGTGGACAGACCTGGCAAGAGGAAGGTCTTTTATCTGGCAGGTCCTGAGGGAAGGCTGGCTCTGTTCTTCAGCAACTGCCTGAAGGTCCCTCCCTGAGGGAACAGAGTACGTGCATCTGTTATACCCAGAGAGGGAGGTGTCACAGACTCACAGATCATGCCCACTTGTGGCCCCGTGTGGTCCGTGGGGAGTAACCCTTCTAATGTGACAGTCTTTCTTTGGGGGTCCAACCTCTCTCGGGGTTAGGCCCCTCCACCTCCTGGAACTGCACCTCTCTGGGCCTTAGCACACCTGTTTCTCGCCGTCAGCCCCCTCAGAGAGTCCACTCGCTCTGGACCCCCTGGGGCCTCCACCCCCAAACGGGTAGATGAAACCCTCTTCTCTAGACCGGAGCGACTCCCAGCCAGCGTAAAACAGGAGAGTTTCTTGACAGTTGAACACAGTGCAGAAAACTCTCAGGGCATCAAGCCTGACCTCCCTCAGCACAGCACAGCACATCCTAGTCCCCCTGCATCCCATTGGGCTCTGCCTGCTCCCCCTCTCCAGCCAAGAGCCCCCCTGCTTCCCATCTGGGCATCTGATATCCCCAGCCCTAAGCCCCACCTCTGTCCATTGTCTTCTTTCCAGGTAAACAGGATCATAAACAGGGTGACCTGGGCCTCCTCTCCTCTCAGCCCTCCTCTGGCCCTCTCTGGCTGGAACCGGCTGGTTAGGTCACCGGGGTCCTCTCTTTGCAGCCCATTGTCATCCCACTGGCCAGAACCAGCTGTGACTCCTGAGCTGTGTCTCCGGGTCACCAGGTTACCAGTCGCTGGGGTATCCATCCTCCAAACCATCAGCTGGGGTCCCAAGTTCCCTCTCCGGTCCTCTGTAAAAACAAACTCCCTCTCCTTTCAACTTGTCAAACCAGTAAAACCTGGGGACACTGAGTCCCACTCCCTCTGCATGCCACCCACTTGAAAACACGGAAAAACCAAGACAATCCCCCACTTCATCACAGGAGGCATTTCCCCCTCACACCTACTAGCCTTTGTTGAGTGTTGATTCCTTGGCTTTTATTTCTAGATGACCCCGGAAGGGGAGAAGTTTGGAAGTGACTGGGCTGGAGGGCCAAGTCAGGAGAGGATGCAGCTGCCATCCCAAGAAGGAGAGAGCTGTTTGAAAAGTTAGCTCTTTCAATGCACCAAATGTAAATATGGCTGCTTGGAGCTGTCCTCTATTGGTCCTTACTGAATACAATCAAGTCACGATCACTGGCCCCAGAGCAACTGTTAACATGCAGGCCAGTGATAAGTTCATCTTTACCAATTACAATGAGACTCGCAATAGGGGCTTAAAAAAGTATCTGTCATTTTTTTAAATCTTCAAGGATGATTTACTAATGGCTACTTGAGACCTCACCTATCTGTCTCCAAATACGAAGTCCCACATGCTAACCCAATTGTCTTCCCACAAGGTACGAACAGGTGCTAAAAGAGAAACTGAACCTTCTCTGGTTTGGATTCAGTGAACTGTACCAGCCCCCCACTGATTGCCCTGCTAGGTTGTGTTAGTTAGCAGGTTCAGCCCTGTTCATTTGAGGTCCTGGGGTTCTCTAGAACCAAGAACTTTTTAAACAGATTATGACGTGTTTAATGTCAAGTGCCTCGAAGCCCACCACTGTTATCATCTCTCCCCGTCCTAGTCGAGTTGTAACCAGTGACTCTAACATTCTAGTAATACACATCGTCCCACCAGGTTTCCCCGTTCTATCCACTTTCCCCTCCTCAGTGAGAATTTCCAGCTTCTCTTCCTTCTTGCCAAGACTCCCGTGCTAGAAGCTGTGTTACTTCTCTTCACACTTCCTGTGAGTATCTTGCAGGGCATGACATGCATCCGACGAAGTGGGTATTCAGCCACAAAAGCTCATGCTCCAGTACGTTTGTTAGTTTGTAAGGTGCCACAGGGCTCTTTGCTGCTTTTACAGATCCAGACTAACGGAGCTACCCCTCTGATACTTGCCAGGCATGTACACTGCAGCACAGCATTCCCCGGAGCATACACTTGTGTTACTGCAGAGGGTTATCGGCGGAGCCACAGTGTGGGGGAAGAGGCATATAATGTCACATCCTCTCCCGCCCTCTCCCCGCCCCCACCGAGTTGCTGCTAGGTTTGTAGTCAGCATGCTGACATGGACTGAGCATGCTCAGTAACACTGCTGAAGCCAGCTGCCCTCACTCTGTCCCCCACCCCTATACCCTCTATCGGCAGGCACAGGTCATCACTGGTTATCTGGAAGCCAGGAAGAGACTCCTCCTCATGTGTCACATTCTTCCCTCCATTGGAAGATGCCATGGGAGAAAGACAACATGTCCCCATGCAGGGGCACTAGCTTTGAATAATTTTTGGTGGTGCCTAGAACAGGTCCAAGTCCTGCCATACCCCAGCCTTGTAAGTCAATATACAAGAACTCCTCACTTAAAGTCATCCCAATTAATGTTGTTTTGTTGTAAAGGTGATGATCAATGAGAGCAGTGGCTCTCAGACTTTTTTTTTCCCATGGACCACTTGAAAATTTGTGAGGGTCTTTGCAGACCACTTAATGAGCTTTCCAAATGTTGTTTGTACCATTAGCTAACCATTGTAAAGTGCTTTGGATAAAAGTGCTTGTCAGGGGGAGCCTCCTCTCTCTGTGAGCAGACTATCTCCAGGGTACGAAGCTTCACAGCTGTGACCTTCCTGGGTCTGACCTCGGAGCATTCAGCATCCCCTTCCTCACCATGTGCTTCCCACAGCGAACCTGCACAGGCGGGGCTCCCAGGGAAGCCGGAGGTCCCTGCACCCCAACTCTGCAGTCAGACGTGACTCTCAGCCAGCCAGTAAAACAGAAGGTTTATTAGACAACACGAACATGGTTTAAAACAGAGTTTGTTGGTACAGAGGATAAGACCCCTCAATCAGGTCATTCTTGGGATGCAGCGAGGCCAAACCACATCTGCGCCTCCATTTCCACAGCCAGCTCTGAACTGAAACTCTCCAGCCTCTCCTCTGGCCTTTGTCTCTTTCCCACGCCAGGAGGTCACCTGATCTCTTTGTTCTCCAACACCTTCAGTTGGCACCTTTCAGGGGAGAAGCCTAGGCCATCATTTGCTAGGAGACAGGGAGTTGGCCAGTCTCTGTGCTGAAGGCATCACACTGGCCCTCTGGGGCTCTGCAACAGTCATACCCCTTTATCCCTCACACCAAGATACTTAAGAAATGCATAGGGGAAACTGAGGCACACACAAAGGATTCAGAGAAAATATTAAGAACTATCCCACTTCATCACAGTTTTATATATAAAAACCCCTGCACATCCCAAATTTCCCCACCCCCGCTTCTCACACATCCTCTGACCCCCCACCCCAGGTTTGTACTCAGCATGCTCATACCTACCCCCTATTCCCCTCAAGGCCGCCACCTCACCTTACATGTGCATCTTCTCCAGCGTCCAGGTATCTAATTAGGGAAGCCACGCCTGCGTGGATTCACTCATTAGGTGGGTGGCCCTTCATTCTCTCATTGCTGCCGCACAGGAGTGCACCTTAGAGAGAACTTTCCACGGACCACCTGAATGGAGCTGGACCACAGTCTGAGATCCTCTGAATTAGAGAATATGCTTGTCTCAAGTTGGGCCATGCTGCCTTCTAGTGGTTTTTGGCAGCCACCTCTTTGTCCCCTGCTTGCAGAAAGAGCAGCCCATTGGAGTGCCACGGATGGGGGCTTGGAACCAGACTGGACCAGCAGCCCCCATATCAGCTCCCCCACGTTTCCTGTGCAGGAGCCACCCAGCAGACTATCAATAGACTATCAATTGTTCAGGTGTCCCTCCAACCCACTGCCATGTACTGCTCCTGCCCTCTGCCTTGGATCTGCTTCCATGAACCTCCTGATTGCTGTTTGGGGGGGTGGTAGGGGAAGAGGGGTGCTGTTGTGGGGGTGTCCCCCTCCTCTGTTCTTCCCCCCCCCAAACACAGAACAGCGGGACACACGACAGGGCTGAGAATGGGGGGAACAGCTTCTGTCTTAAAGTCTCCCTCTCACACACAAGGGGTGTGTCTCTGTCTCTCTCTGCCATGCTGTCTTCCCCTCACCCCATTCATGTTGCCTTATAGAGTGTGAGGCTGCATTAACCACAATGTGTTAATGCTTGAAGGCTCAGCTGAGTGCTAGTTCATCACTTAGCAGTAAGCCATTCCCTGGGAAAGATCCCACCCTCTGACTCCACCACCTCAACCAAGCTTCACAATCATCATTTCTGTGTACAGTATTAAATTGTGTGTTTAAAATTTATACTATGTATATATTGGGCACTCACCTCTGCTGTGGAAGACCCAGGTTCAAGGTCCTGCGGTGACTCACTCCAGTACAGAATGGGAACAAATTTGAAACTCTCCAATTCTTTCACAAAACATAATCGGTTTCCAGCCTGATCACACTTGCAACCCCCTTGTGCAAGGGGCTGTATGGAAAGGCTCATCACTTACAGTACTGCCTTTCATTCATAGGGAATTAGCTGGCATCTCATTACCTGATCCCCTTTGGAGGCAGGTTCACACACATAGAAGGAGTTTCCTTGCACTAAGGCAGGTGCGCACATATCCACATTTAGATGGAAGTATTCTGCTTCTGGTAATGCCCCCCGCTGCCAGTGCACTGCATTCCTGCACACCGGGGTCAACCTGGCTGTTCACCTCTTCTGCCCCAGCCTCATAAGTAGCTAGATTATCAGTTCAGACAGGACCACTGTGAGCACCTTGTTTGACCTGCGTAACACAGGCCACAGGACTTCCCTGAATTAACTCCTCTTGGAATTGGAGCAAATCTTTTAGAAAAATCTCCCATCTCAATTTAAACACCGTCAATGATGAAGATTCCACCATGATGCTTGGTGAATTGTTCCAAAAGCTAATTATACCCCATTTAAAAATCTGCCCTTTTTTCCCAATGTGAATGTTTCTAGTTTCAGCTTCCAGCCACTGGCTCTCCTTAGACCCTTGTCTGCTAGCGGGACTAGCTCATTATTGCCCTAGGTACTTCGAGACAGGGATCACAACACCCCTTAACTTTCGCTTTAAGAAGCTCCTTGCGTCTCAGCATAAGGCAAGTTTCCCCCCGATTTAATCATTCTCATGGCAACTCTCTCTCCCTCTCCAATTTTTCACCTTCCTTCTCTAATTCTGGGCACCAGACCTGGCCATGGCATTCCAGCAGCTGTCACCCTCCACCCCACCAGACACAGCGATAAAATAACCTCTCCGCTGCTGCTTGCAATGCCCATTTATCCATCAACCAGATGCCACCTTCCCATTTAAGAACAGACACTCATCCCCTTGGGCTTTCAACTCCAGGCGAGCTCAGGTATCATTTATGGCAGTCGCCGACCCCCCCCCCCAAGCCACATCCCTGAACTCTTTGAGCCTCTGGGGCGAGGAACAGCTCCCGGCTCATCACAGCAACGACAACTGTCCCCTAGAGCTGAACAGCCCACATGCCACTCTGATTTTTTTTTAAACAAAATTTTATTGGTAATTGTTTCAAATATGTTTACAACAAAGCACACTGTTAAAGGGAAGTGGAGGCTGGGAGCGGGAGGTTTCCCAGTGAAACAAGTGTTGTTTGAGGACACAGACCTGTTTCCCAGGGCGGGGCGGATAATATCCTCACCCTCTAGATGGGACTTTCAAGCTTCTTTGTGGAAAAGGGGAGTTGGGGGGGCGGTCTAGCCACAGAACTCCCCCTCTCCGCTCCTGACAGCGCTCATGTATTTATAATATATATAATTTATCTATGAAACCAAAATCCAACCCCACCCCCATCTGCTCCATGCGCACCCTTCTTGGAGGGGCCGCTGGTCCTAGAACTCAGCAAACTCCTTGGCGCACTTCTCGAGGGTCGAGACCCGGATCTCCTCCTCATAGTCGTCGAAATTACTCATGTCACCAGGGCCTTTGCACTTTGGTACAAAAGGAGCTTCCACCTGCAAAGAAAGGGGGTGGAGAGGTTGGGAACGAAGTGAGTGATCAACACTTGTATACCCCCCACACTCCTGGGTCTGCTAGGGGTGCATGATCAGACCCCAACTTTGTAACAAGGCAGGCAAGGATCAGCCCCTACATCCAGCCAGAAACCCTCACACTTTGCAATCATGGAAGGGGGAGCCCATGACCCTGCTTAGGAGCCCAGAATCAGGGCCCACAGCACCCTCCTTAAGAGCCCAGAATCAGGGCACCCAGCACTCTTAAGAGATACAGGATTGGGCCCCTTAGCAACCAGGTGAGGGATGCAGAATCAGCACCTCCTCAAGCAGCCTTTTATCCAGCCAGAATCCCTTCCTCTCACTTTGCAATCAGGGAAGGGCAGGGGGTCATGAGCCCCTTGGATCCCCTACTTGCATCATTAGTAGGGTTTTAATCGGGACCTTCAGCACAGCCCTCTCCCACCTGAGCTGGAGGAATAACACCATTAGCTGGCAGCAGCAGTAGTAGGCTGTTATCCTCAGGGGGTGGAGACAGGACTTTGCTTTTGCCACCAAGTTACAAACAGGTGACTGAGGGCTCCCTACTTTAAACCAATGCTGGGTGAGCATATCTCCCCCTAGTGGGTAGACCCAGCCACAACACCCTACCACAGAGTTCCAGTAATCAACGAGCTCCTAGAGGCCTGGGCGCTGGTGATCCCCAGTTCAATTCCTGCTGATGGAGGCTGCATGCATGTGGAAGTTACCCAGGCTCTCCTCTGCCCACAGCCACCTGCCACCGCCCTCCTACCTTCCTCTGGTAGCTAACCCATTTGTGGTTCTTAATGTTGTTGACCCCGTTCTTGAGGTTGCCAAAACATTTGGTGAGGTCCACCTGCAGCAGGTTCCGGAGCAGGTCCTTCAGGTCCGAGCTGAAGTGAGAAGGGAACCGGACCTGGAGTGAGGAAGAGAGATAGAGGTCTGGCTTTTACCTGCCCTGCCCTCGTGGCTAGATTCATAGATACGCCTAATAATGTGCAGCCCCTAGCACAGGGGGACCTGGGCTATGCCTGGGTGCTGAGGCACTACTGTAATACACCTAGTAATGTACAACCCCTAGCACAGGGGATCCTGGGCTATGCCTGGGGCACCTAGGCACTACCATAATACACCTAATATGTACATCACCTAGCACAATGGGGTCCTGATCCATGACTGGGGCTTGTAGGCACTATCATAATGCACCTAATAATAAATAACAAGCCCTTTTAAAACACTTCAGGACAAAGAGTGGTTGAGAAGTGGGGGTACTACTGAGGACTGACACAGGAGCTGAAATGGTTAATTAGCAGTTGCCCCTCGGCTCTTACTGAGCATTTTTCGTCCACAGATCTCAAAGCAGAGTTGCCGCATCACTATCCTCATTTTACATAAGGGGAAACTGAGGCACAGGGAGACGTGACTTGCCCAAGGTCACTCAGCAGGCTGATAGGAGAACCAGGAACAGAACCAAGGCCTGTTGTGTTCCCCACTAGGTTTAAAGCTGACTATGTCCGACACAAGTTCTTGGAGATCCTTGGCAAGAAGGCACTGGGGTGGGCAGAGGAATATTGGGGGCTCTTGGTTACTATGGCGATGAGTGCTCTAACAGCGCCTGGAAATGACTGATGTATTTAAGGAATGTTTAGTCTTGCAACATAGCAGGGTTGTGGATGGTTTTGCAACTCACAACAGTGTATACGAAAACCAAAGGCACCTGTTCCAGAAGTCCCCATGAGAGTTACAGGGAGCACAATGGTGGTGGGGTTGGAGATGGAGTCTATGTGTTCGGGAAATAGGGGTATGTGGTGAGGGAGGCTGCATGTGTGTGGGACACAATGGGGACGATGTCCATGCATTGGAGAATGGGTACGTGGCAAGGGAGGGTCTATATGTTGGGGTGCAGGAGGAATGGGGTACATGACAGCGAGGATGCCCACGTGTTGAGGATTGGGGATGCATGGGAGGGCATGAGCATTTCAGGGGCGCAACGTGTGAGCATCACTCTGACCAGTCACTGAGACTTGGCACCCCTCTTTAGCTGGCGAAGCGCCCCCCCAAATCGCACAAGCATCCCCTCCCCCAGCCCAAATACCTTGCCAAAACGATCTTCTCATAGATCTGAATGGGTTGGTCCGTGAAGAATGGGGGGTAACCAGCCGCCAGCTCGTAGATGAGGACACCCAGGGCCCACCAGTCCACAGCCTTGTTATAACCCTGCCCGGGGAAAACAGGCCCCAGGGTTACGCACTGAAACATTTGAGGGGTGAGGGGAACCACCTGGTGGCCAGGGATCAGCTACAGATCAGGCAGTGGATAGGCCTTTCCCAGCTCACCTTGCTGAGGATGATCTTGAGGGCCAGGTATTCCGGGGTCCCACACAGAGTCCAGGTTTGGCCTTTCACCCGCTTGGCAAAACCAAAATCTGTCACCTGGAGCCAAAACACAGAGAGGGGAGAAGTTGGATCAGCCTGGAGGCTGTGACATCAGGAGGGGAAGGGGGGGAGCAGATGATTGATGTATTCTGTCTGTGTTACATTTCTGGGGATATCTTGGATTTGGGATGGGGATGGCAACAGAGAGAGACTTGGGCAGGGAGATCACCGCAGGGAGCCAGGAGCCAGCGCTGAGATGAGGAAGGGGATGGTGGGGGCAGCCTCACCTCGACGTAGCTCTGCTGGTCTAGCAGGAGATTCTCTGGCTTCAGGTCTCGGCAGATGAGATCCAGCAGAGTGCAGATACTCAAAGGTCAGGACGATCTGAGCAGCGTAGAACCGGGCATGAGGTTCACTGCAATGAGGTGGGAGGATACCGTGGGCATCCCGGGCCAGATCTGCCCCCTCTCTGTCAGCCCAGCACCCTCGGCCCCCTGCCCCCCCACCTTCACCTTCCTGACTCCATCTACCCTGGAAACCCCAGGCAAGATGCACTAACTCTTCTAGGCCTGGTGGCCCCATCCAGTGGTGGAGCCAGGTGGAGGGAACAGGGGGAGCGATAAATAAAAAGGATCCACCTGCTGCGACGCTTTCACTCACCCGGAGGTGCTCCGGGTCAGGACCTTCACTCACTCCAGGTGTCCCGCCGCCAAAATGCCACCAAAGACCCGAAGCGAGTGAAGGTCCCACCGCCAAAGATCCAGAGCACCCTCGGGTGAGTAAAATAAAAGTGCCGCAGCGGGTGGTGCCTTTTTTTTTTAACACTCCTCAGGTGAGTACGAAGGCACCAGGAAATTGATAAAGCGCCACTTGTGCTCAGTGCGGGAGTGGCAGCTCCCCCCGCTCCCCTCCTAGCTACGCTACTGGCCCCATCTGGCTAACCAGATCAGTAGCCCTAGCACACACATCCCCCCACATCATTGCTAGACTCCTGACTCCATCCAGCCTGGCAACAAAGGGCAAGCCCCTCCCAGACCAGCATCTCTCCCCTAGCACCAACACACACACCCATGGAACCTCAGCTCCATCCCGCCTGGCCTCATCCAGCCCTCGCATCCCTGGCCACTGACTGTGGCTAATACTGGCAGAAGACCTCAACAGCCCTCCCCATGGGGAATCCCTTCCTGACCAGCCCAGCTGAGGATCAGGTCCACACCCTGCAGCATGAGGATCAAAGTTAGCGTCTCTGCAGATGCTGCTAGTGTATAAAAGGTCTAGTTCTCTACTGAACTAAATCCCAAATCTACAGCTATGGAAACTGTGGCACAGAGTGATTCTCCCCCCTTCCCATAAGGAGTGAATGGCAGAGGCAAGAATAGGACACAGGAGTCCCGACTCCCAGTCCATCTGCTCTAAGTACTAGATCCCACTGTCCTGCCTGAGCCAGGGATACATCCCAGGAGTCTGTTACCCAGCTCTAACCATTAGGGACACTGGCCCCAGGATTGGCTCCTGTGATAGCGCTCACCCGAACCTCCCGATCCGCCGTAGGTGGGAGAACATCTCCCAGCCCAGAATGTATTCCATCACCGGGTACAGACTGGAGTTATTCTAGAAGAAAATGCAGTAGCAACGGAATGCAAGGGGGCTCTCCGTCAGCACCTGCAACACCAGGATGAAACTGCTCCCCACACTCCTGCTCTGTTATTAGACCCTCCCTTTCAGGGCATTAACACATCTCAAGGGAGCTTGATGCACTGGCCTGGCTTCCACATAGCACACAAAGCAGTGCACCCGCTGTCTGAGAGATAACAGCCTACTGCTGCTGCTGTTAGTCCTTTAGCTCAAGGGCCAGAGCGGCTGTGCTGTGGTGCCAAAGGTCCCAAGCACACACCTGCAGTGGGATAAGGGCCGACTTTAGGAAGAGCGGGATCCAATTCGAACAGTTTCGATGGGGCCCCGGCAGGGATGACTGAAAAAAAAAAAATTTAAAAAACCCCTTTCATTTCTTCCATGTACTTTCCATGACTATATAAATAATAACAAAATTATATAATACGTACTTTGCGTCATATATTAATTAGCTAATTTGCACTTTCATATTAAGAAAATAATTTATTTTTGACAGTTGTACAATTGATTTTCTTCAATAATGTTTATTTTATTATAAGGTATAAAATATTTCCTTATTCATATAAAATTGCCCCCTCCTCCGCCGCCAGCACCGCCCGGCCCCGTGGAAACAACCCCTCCCCCAGCGCCGCCTGCCCCGCAGAAACAAACCCTCTTTCCCCAGCTCCGCTCCATCGAAACAGCTGTGGGCCGAAAAGAAAGGTTTGAGGAGGCAGGGTGGGAAGAAACGGCACACATAGGGTGACTAGATCACAACAGAATAGGACTTGCCCCCTCCTTGCTCGGCCCCACCATCACACCCCTCTTCACCCCCTAGCCCTCTGCTGGCTAGCTGTGTCCCTCCTAGTCAGTCCCCCACCCACCACTTGCCTCCTTTCACCTTCTCCCTCCCCTGCCAGAATCACCCATGCCTGCCCCTAGAACCCCTGCTGTCTCACTGCTCACCTCTTTGCCCACCTACCACTTGCCCAACCTGACTTGCCACTCACCCCTTTCCCCCCACCACAAGTATAAAGCCTCATTCAAAGACCCAGGGGTCACTATATTACTGCACACAGCAGTCAATCAATGCAGTTGTAGATAAATCTCTGCATTATGCATTTTTGTATAACTTTTATATGACTTTGTAATATGTTATAGCGGGCCCCTAAGGTAGTATAATTAAGGTAAAAGAAAAATGTCTTTTTGCTAGAAGTAGAATAAGATCTTCCCCACACTTTGTAATCAGTTGCCCTGTTGAATGAACGAGGTGTGAATGAGCAAGATGTGGAAGGCAGCACCTCCAGACAGCTGCAACCCTTGGAGAGGGGCTGGGAGCTAGACCAAGGAGAGCTTTGCCCAGGCTGAGTGGGACGGAGTTTGGGTGCTGGGTGCAGGCTCCGGGCTGGGGCATGGGGTGGGGTGCAGGAAGGGTGGAGTGGTGCAGGCTCTGGGGGGGAATGCGGAGCGGTGGGTGCAGGTTCTGGGACAGAGTTTGGGGGCCGGAGAGGGGGTGGTGGGTGCTGGGAGGATGGGAGGGGAAGGGACTACCATCACATGTGGATTCCTTCCTCCCCTGCTGCCCCTCACCATAGCCTTGGTAGGGGATGGGGCTGCCCCTTGTCCAGTGTTTGCAAGACTGGTGGCTGGGGGGAAACCCAGTCAAACTCTGGTTTTACTTTTTCATTGATGGGTCACTCTAACCCCTTACAAACCCTTTCCCGCCTCTCTCACCCCCCTTTTCTACTGGGCTTGTTTGATCTTTTCGATGGAATCAGATGAAAACCACAAACCCCAGCAAGAGCAACAGGCTGGAAGACTAGACTGAACCCATCACCCAGCCTAGTCCATCCCAGAGCCCAGGACTCAGGGCAAACGTCCCCCCACCCCCAGGGCACCTGCTTCCACTCCTGGCCTCTCCCAGCACTGCCAGTGATTCTGTGTGGCTGCATCGGGTGGGATTTCAACTGGAACCCACTCCCCTGCTAAATTCAGCCCTGTTTTGTGACCACTCTGCACCAAGAACACCTTCCTTCCCTGCCCTAGAGCTGCTGGATGGCTAGAAAGCTGAGATGGGCATTTGATTGATCTGGAATATTATTGTGCCCCCTCCAAAAAAAAACTTAATGTCCACACAGCTTGGGGGGAGGGGGCTGTCCCCTGCCCCAGCCAGTCTATTTTATTGTTGCAGGGCAAACAAAGGAGCCAGAGTTTAATGGAAATATTCAGCCCCTACAGCACTCTTGCAGCAGGGGAAGCAGAGTTGATGAGAAGGGAACTGGTTTGGATAGGAGCCCCCATCCCCTTCCTTTGCAAAATAATTTGGGGAGGGGAATCAGATCAAACCGTGCCTCAG
The DNA here is from genome assembly GCF_007399415.2 of Gopherus evgoodei. Classification (NCBI taxonomy): domain Eukaryota; kingdom Metazoa; phylum Chordata; order Testudines; family Testudinidae; genus Gopherus; species Gopherus evgoodei. The sequence goes on from NC_044325.1 coordinate 126,709,687, forward strand.
TTTCTCCTCTCTTTGGGGGGGAGATAAAAGTCTCAGCCTGCCGTGTAGCAGACCTTTCGCATTCTCCCCTCTTGATGTATTTGATTTCCACGTCCAAACCTCCCTCTCTCTCTCACCTGGAATTCATAGCACTCAGTACTGGCTTGGGGCTTTCTTCCTGGGCTACATGATCCCAACTTTAGTTTTGAAACAGAAACAGACAGGCACGAATTCACCCTCAAACAGCAACACCACTGAAAACCACAAAACCAATCCAATATTACAAACCTATGGGGAATCACAGGGTCAAACACTCACTGTTGGAAGCACCAGTAGTTGCTCAGGTGAGCGAGGTCCACTGCAGAGATTCCTGTCTCCCACCGGACCAGAAGCCCCCTTGGCATCTCCTCCAGGTGAGTGCCCGGGGGAGGGGAGGGGAAGGCTGCAAAGCACCTGTGCCTTCTCTCCCCCTTCTCCCTCCCCACTCCTAACCTGCGCTGCCTCTGACTCAGCCCTCTGCCGGCCAGTGTTTCTCCTTGCCTAGCAGCAACAGCTGCTGCTTCCAAGAGAGTGCAGAGCTTTGCTTCAGGCAGGGACGCTGCCCGATTGGCATGGGCCCCAATTTGGTGGAATCGGTGGAATCGGCCTAAAGCCGATCCTGCACAAGTATGTACAGATGTTTCCTTGGCACGGTCTGGAACTGAACTGGCTACAAATCGAGAGAGTGGACCCCCGAGAAGGGCTGTAACACTGGAAGGGGCACCCCCCCATGGACCGCATGGGGCCATGAGTGGGCACAATCTGTGAGTCCGTGACAACATGGCAGCAGAGGATGGTTGGCGGATGCACTCTTAGATGGTTGGCAGGAGGTGCAGGCGCTTTGCAGTGAGTGGCTGCCAGGAACAGAACAAGGGTATTGAACGGAACCAGCCTGGAAATGGCCTATAACCAGCTCGGTAAGAGTGACCTGGCATGTCTGTGCAGGGAAAGAGGGCTGAGTGTGAGAAGGCTCACTAAGGAGCAGCTGATTGCGCAGCCTGTAGAGAATGACCAGTCTGAGGAACAGGTTCCAGACCCCAGGGGGCCTGCCGGGGTGCTCGGTGAGCTGGGGAGTAGCCGTGGGGGCACCCCCAGTGACTGGGAGGGTGTCAGACCTGACTCCACAGTCAGCACAGGGAAACCCCAGTCAGGTTCCTCCCTAGAGGAGCTGCATAAACTAGAGCTGGAGCTGAAAGCAAAGGAGCTGGAGTTGGACCATGTAGAACAGCGGAAGCACGAGTTGGAGATGGACGAGAGGCAGGCCAAGAGGGCCTGCCAGGGGGTAAGTGGAGAAGGGCCCCGAGACTCCAGTGGTGTGTGGAATCTAGACACCAAACTGCTGCCCCAGTTCAAGTGGGGGTGGGGATATTGATGCCTACCTCACAGCCTTTGAGAAGGCCTGTGATCTGAACCAGATTGACCCCGCAGACAGACTCTGCTGTCTGACCCCCCTGAGGGGCCCCAAGTCCAGAGCGCCCGTACTCAATCCACCAGGTGAGCATGGGACAGGCCCTGGGGGACAATCAGCACATCATCTCCATTGAGGTGGGGAGCAGGAGCGTCCAGGGGTGCCGGGACATAGGTGCAGAGGTGATGCTGGAACGGTCCGAGGTGGTGGACCCAGACCAGCTGGTGCCCGATGCCTACATGACCCCGAGGGGCATGTTCGGGCCCCCCGTCAAGGTGCCTGTAGTGAGGATACACCTGAAATGGGAGGCTAAGGAGAGACCCAAAGAGGTCGGGGTGCACGATCACCTGCCTACCGAGGTGCTAATGGGTAATGACTTGGAGAATGGCCGGATGGCACTGGGAGCGCCCTGGTCCTTACCCAGAGCCAGAGCCAATGAGGGACATGGGACCTCTCGAGTGAGGGACCAAAGCGCCGAGGCTAGAGCTCGACAGGGCTGGGCCGGAGCCTCCATCTCAAGGTGGGGAAACTGAGGCACCACCAGCCAGGGCTGTATCCTCAGACCCAGCAGCTGAATTCCAAGCAGAGTTGCAGGTGGATCCCTCTTTGGAGAAACTGAGGGCCCTGGCGGGCCACAGCGGTGCAGGGTTCCATGGGGAGGACTTCCGGGAGTGATTCCTGTGGGAGAAGGGATTCCTGTACCAGAAATGTGCTGATTCAGGGCCAGGGGTGGCTCTAGGTATTTTGCGGCCCCAAGCACAGCAGACAGGCTGCCTTTGGGGGCATGACTGCGGGAGGTCCTCCAGTTCCACGGCTTCGGCATACCCACTGCCGAATTGCTGCTGAAACTGCAGGATCGATGGACCTCCTGCAGGCAAGTCACCGAAGGCAGCCTGCCTACCCCCTTCAACAACCGGCAGAGCGCCCCCCCGACTTGCCACCCCAGGCACAGCTTGGCGTGCTGATGCCTGGAGCTGCCCCTGATTGGGCAGGAGTGGGGCTGTGGGGGTGGGGGAGCGGGGGAGGAGGTGGATCACAGAGTCAAACCTCACCGAAGCTCCAGCAGCTGCTCAAGTGAGTGAGGTCCACTCCAGATGTCCATCTCCTGGCCGGAAGTCCCCTTGGCGTGTCCTCCAGGTGGGTGCCAGGGGACGGGAGAGAGGGCTTCCAGACATATGTGTGCCTTCTCCCTCACTCCTCTCTCCTTCTCCCCCTCTCCCTCCTGAGTTGCTCTCTATAGCTTTAGCCAGAAGTAGCGGCAGGCAGCCAGTAGCACAAGCAAGGGAGAGAGGCACAGGCTGTTTTTTTTCAGGCAGGAAAGCTCCGAGGCGGGGGGAGCAGGAAGCTCCCGGAACGGGGGGGATGGTGGCCAGGGCCCGCTCCAGGCAGGGCCGGGGAGAAACCCAGCTCCAAATATTGGTGTAGCACAGGCCCCAGCCTTGAATATTCCTGGTGCTCAGGCACCACAAGCCCATATAACCTGCCACCCCTGCTTAGGAGTCCTGCAGTCCTGCTTCTGGGGCCTGTGCTGAGAATTTAGGCCAGCGGTAGCCCTCCTTCAGCTTCTCTGAGCTGGCCCTTTCGACACGGTCCCTTCCCCATTGGCTGGAAGAAGTTGCGTTCCTCTTGGGAAGGTTCTCGTCTATCTCCAGGCAGGGGTGCTGGAACAATTTGTATAGCGGGGATACTGAGAGCCACTGAACCAAACTATAAACTCTGCATATAATGGAAACCATGTCAAGCCAGGGGGTGTGTCAGCACTCCTAGTTCCAGCACCTATGTCTCCAGCCCTGGACTGATGTAGCCACATGACTTATGTGTCATAGAGAGACACAAATTATTCCAGTCAGACAGCACGTGACCAGGATTCGTCACTGAATTTGGTCTGCCGGTTGAATCATTAGCTTCCCTGGCCCAGACTGGATACTGATGAGGAGCATGATGCAGACCTCTTCAACCACCCACCAGCTCACCTGTCTTCTAGATGCCCTTTATGGTCATTTATGCCGCCACAGGACATGACAGTGGAATCTGCTTGGGGCAACAAACCAGTTCCTTCTAATTTTTCCCACGCATGTGAGGAATGAATTTTGTTATGTGCACTAATATGGAGGTGATATGTGACACATCATCTCTATATTGATGCATATAACAAAATTCACGTGACGGGGTGGGGCTGAGGGGCTCTGAATGTGGGAGGGGGCTCAGAGTTGGGGCAGAGGGTTGTGGCATGGGGTGTGGGGTGAGGGCTCCGGCTGGGGGTGCAGGCTCTGGAGTGGGGCTAGGGATGAGGGGTTTGGGATGCAGGCTGTCCCAGGTCTATGGTGGGGAGAGAGGACTCCCCCCAGCTTTCTCTTCCCACAGCAGCACCTGGGCTGGTGGAGGGAAGAGGTGCATCTCCCCACCACAGCAGCTCCAGGGTTGGGGCCACAGTAGAAGTGCCTCTCCCCCGGCTGTGGTAAGTCTGGCCCAGGGCTTGGTTTTGGTGCCTCTCCCCCTTCCGCAGCAAGTCCAGGGCTGTAGGAGAGGCATTTCTCCTCGCTGCAGCCCTGAGGGCCTGTGTAGCACTTAATAGGCTGCTGCGTGGCCAAGCAGCTTAGAGGGAACTTAGGCAACAACTGGTCAGCGACAATGGTGGTTAATCACTCTGTCATCACTGACCCAACCATTTGTCCGCCAGATTTTGATCTGCCAAGGCACCTGTGGTCATCTCTGTTAGAACAAGTTTAGAACAAGACAGGACAACTGTGCAGCCAATCTTTTAAAATGGAGTTTTTCTAATGACCCTCGATGCAGCTGCGGTCAGCTTCAGACTGTCACATATCCTTGATGGGGGATCACTGGCTTATTTTGATGCTTGGCTACTGTCTCTCCTCCTGGCTGATGATACAGCCATCAAATGGTTGGGCACATTGCGCATATATTGATAATACTAATTATCTGAACTGGGAAGAAGGGCAGACTGAGTCACAAGTGGGGTTGGAGCCACTATTGTTTAAAAGATCAGTCACCCTGTGGTGGAGACAATCTGCAAAACAGAAAAGCAGCAAGCAAACTGATCAAAGGGAATACTTCTTAAAAAAGCATGCATGACTAGCCAGTGGAACTAATTGCCACAAGAACTAACAATGAAGCCAAGAGCTTAACAGCCTTCAATAAATGGAGAGGACATTTATATGGTGATTATGTCCACAGTTACAATGAAAATGATTTAAAAGTATTATAATTAAATAAAAACCCACATTAGATCTGGTCAAAATTTTTCCAATTGAATGTTCTTTTTGGTCAGAAAATGCTGTTTAGTTGAAATCGAAAGATTCAGTGGGAACTTTCACTTTTGACTGAATTTAGTTTAGAAAAAAAATGGAACAAAGCATTTTGATGATGTTGAAATGTTGTGTTTCAGTATTATCAGGATGGACCATTTTGATTTTTTGTTTCAAAACCACTTTTCATTTAGAACATTTCTATTTTAATTTTTTTTAAAAAGAAAAAAGAGGTTGACATTGGAATGAAACATTTCAGTGCATCCTTGCGGGGAGGGATAGCTCAGTGGTTTGAGCATTGGCCTGCTAAACCCAAGTTTGTGAATTCAGTCCTTGAGGGGGCTGCTTAGGGATCTGGGCCAAAAATCAATACTTGGTCCTGCTAGTGAAGGTAGGGGGCTGGACTCTGTGACCTTTCAGGGTCTCTTCTAGCCCTATGAGCTAAGTATATCTCCATATATTTCATTTTAGCAAAACATTTTGATTCACCTGAAAATTTTTGTTGTTGAAAATTTCACATAGAGGAAATTTTCTGGTTTTGTTCCAATTCAGAACAAAAACGAATTTCAAAATCGGGACATTTTTCATAGAATGGAAATTCCAGTTCCTAAACTGCTCTAACCCAGGTGACTCGGGGCAAAAGCCAAATAGTAACTGCCTGGGGTTAGGAAGAAATAGATTATTTCATAATTTTCCACGATGGATTTTTTTTCACCTTCCTCTGAAGCTGGTACTGGGCACTGTTACAGACAGGATACTAGGCTATATGGACTGTGGGTCTGTTCCAGTGTGGTAGTTCCTATGTTCCTAGGGGCTACAAACAACTAGGTGGCTGGGGTAACAGAAAGTGTGTAATTTCCAATGGGTGACCCAGAGACACATGTAGCCCATGGACTACCCTCCCCCTCAAACAGAAATGCAATGGCACTATTGCTACAGATGTGACTGATGCTACCAAACACAGCAGTGGCCTATTCCAACTCAATGAGAGGCAGGAATCACATCATGACTGAGTTTATCCTGGGATTCACAACCAATGGGAAAGTGCAGTCATCCTCTTCCTGGTGTTGATCTGCACCAACAGGCACCTCCACACCTCCATGGACTTCTTCACTGGCAGCTTATCCTTCCAGATCCTGGCTGAATTGCTGTTATACTATAAGGGCATCTCCTTGGCTGGCTGTGCCACCCAGATCTTCTTCCCAGCTGGCTTGGCAGACACAGAGTGCATCTTCCTGGCGGTCATGGCCTACAATTCTTACATGGCCATCTGCAACCTGCTGCATGATGCCACCACCATGTCCAAAGGATTCTGCCTCCTGCTGGCAGCCTGGTCCTACACGGTGGCTTCCTCAATGCTGTGGCCCACACAGCCAACACTTTCTGTTTGGACTTCTGTGGCTCCAATGTCATCAACCATTTCTTCTACAATGTGCCACATTGCTGGCCCTCTCCTGTGACTCCAGCTACACCTACCAGGCCTCTTTGGCTTTGTCAGTGGCACTACTGTCATCAGCATTCTCATTATCCTGGTTTCCTATGGCTATGTTGGAGCTGCCAGCCTATTAATCTGCTCTGCCAAGGGCTGACGCAAAACCTTCTCCACAGGCGCAGCCCACCTGGCCTCCATCGCCTTGTACTACATTTCCTCCTCTTCATTTAGATGAGGCCCAGCTTCAGCTATTTGCTCGATCAGGACAAGGTGACCTGATCGAGTAAATAGCTGAACCCCTTGCTGAATCCAGTCATCTACAGCCTGAGGAACAATGACATAAAATAGGCCCTGAGAAAGCCAATCAGCAAAGGCAGGCTCCATGTTAAATGAATGTTGTGTGACAGTGATGCACCAATAAAGACAAAGGCCTGATAGACTGCTGCTCTCATCCTGGACATTACTGTCCCAGGCGGGTGATGTTCAAAGGGTGCCAGATGGGAGAAAATCAGAGCTACTCCCTTGCTTTCATAGTCACCAGTGTAACTGCAGGGACAGCAGGGAAGGGTGAGCATAGGAGCGCAGCCTCTCAACTCTAGGGCACTTATTCCAGACTGCCCCCCTCCCCAGGGGAGCGTGCTGTGGGGCCAGAGCTAGCCCCCATAGGGGCGGGGAGGGAGTGCCACATCACACTTCCAGCCTAGTTCCACCCCCAGACCAACTCCACCCCCAACTCCATTCAGCCCCCAGTCCTGTTCCACCCCCAGACCATATCTGCCCCCAGTCCCACTCCACCCTCTAACTCTGCTGCACCCCCAGCTCCAGCTCCACTCTGCTCCTAGCCCTCTTTCAGCCCAAGTTCTCCTGCTGAGGTAGCCTTGTAATGGAGTGGGGGCACAGATTCCCTTATTAGTAATTGGGGGTGGGGCATGACTGGAAAAGTTTGCGCATCACTATGGTATATAATACCTTACATGGGACCTTTGAGATGAATATCATGACAACAGTGTGTGAGGTATGCTGAGCTGGTCAGGCCAGCTGAATTTTACTTTTACATATCAGGAGCCAATTGCCAACTGGCATTGGAGTGTTTGTGGGATTACAGCTTGATAGGGTGTGGCAGCATAGAGAACGTCCCAGGGGTATAGCCAGAGAGGAAGTGTCTAGATTGCAGCATCCAGTAACAGTAGGTAGGGTTGCCAATTTTGGTTGGGTGTATTCCTGGAAGTTTCATCACATGACATAATATTTAATTAAAAGATTCATCTGGATACTGCAGGACAATCCTGGAGGGATGGCAACCCTAACAGCAGGAGGCTGGGAGAGGCACAGAAAGGCAGGATACAGGCCTGCACAGAGCCTGTGAGGAAGCAAGAGAGACAGAGGGAGGAGGCCCTGCAGCCAGAGAGAAATAAGAAGGGAGCTTTAGGGCAGCTCCCCCACATGGTTCTCAAGGGGGCAGCAACTTAAAAAACTATGGCATCTCCCGGCACCTCATACCCAAGGGATGAGCCTGGGGAAGGGATCTGTGTGGCTCGCCTGGATGTTAGGCTCAAAAGGAAGGAGCTACAGTGCTTGCAAAGGGCAGATGTGGGAAGGACATCATGGAGGCTGCGGGATTGGGGCTGGTGGTCTAATTACTGTTCACAGGGGGAAAAGCCTGCAAGCACAAAACAAGAGGGAACTGCTTCCTTCAGGCCCCACTGTGGAGGGGACCCCAAGTGTTGCCAGCCCCCCGTGTGCAAAAATCATGTCTCAGATTCCCCTCTGTCATGGATTCTTAAGGCACAAGATATCTTGGCTGTCCCAGGTTTTCATACACAGGCTAAAAATCCCTCTAGTCTGGGATTATCAGTTCCCGCAGTTCAGTCCTTGTTCCTCAGGTATTTCCAGCTGTGGTGTTGTAGGGAGAGTGAGATACCATCATGATGTCATTGTCCCCCTTTTATATCTTCTTCCCACTTGCTGGAAAGCTCTTTTGCCATGACCTGGGTCAAACAGTTCTCATTGAGAGGTTTCTATCATACACAGTTCCTGGGGTAATCCTTGTGGTTGTGTACATCTCTTCAATAAGCCATTATCATTGTTTGGCCTTTTTACTGTTGTACCTGGAAGGCTGCTTGTGGATGTTTTCAACATTACAACATGTTTCAGTAACACATAGAATCATAGAATCATAATCATAAAATCATAGAATATTGGGGTTGGAAGGGATCTCAGGAGGTCATCTAGTCCAACCCCCTGCTGAAAGCAGGACCAATCTCCAACAAAATCATCCCAGCCAGGGCTTTGTCAAGCCTGACCTTAAAAACCTCTAAGGAAGGAGATTGCACCACCTCCCTAGGTAATCCATTCCAGTGCTTCACCGCCCTCCTAGTGAAAAAGGTTTTCCTAATATCCAACCTAAACCTCCCCCACTGCAACTTGAGACCATTGCTCCTTGTTCTATCATCTGGTAACACTAAGAACAGTCTAAATCCGTCCTCTTTGGAACCCCCTTTCAAGTAGTTGAAAGCAGCTATCAAAGCATCCATCATTCTCTTCTGCAGACTGAATAATCCCAGTTCCCTCAGACTCTCCTCATAAGTCAGAAACGACAGAATCAAGCAGTTGGACTAGTTGCATCAAGGCATGTTTATTATTCTTTTGTCTCTGTATTGCAGTCCTACTATTTCTTGCTCCATGCTTGTGCTCGTGGCAAGGTGTGGGCTGGGAACTGATCAAGGAGCTGCCCATGGGGGCACACAGGATGGTAGAGTTCCCATTGACAGAGACATAGGGTCTCCAGTTCAGCCTTCTTGAGTGGGGCAAGTCCCTCATGCCTAAATCAATAGCTAAGGACACTGCAGAGAACTCTGACTCATCTGTGTATTCAGACCCGCCATTGCTGCCACCATTCACTTGGGTGCTGTGGCTCTTCCAAAGGCTTTCTCAGTGCCTCCTTCACATCCTTGTTGTGCAGGCTGCAGATCATGGGGTTGACCAGAGGGTTGACCACAGTGTAAAACAAAGCACCCACTTTGTCCCACTCTGGAGTATGCTGGGAGCTGGGCCGTGAGTACATGAAAAGGATGGAGCCATAGAAGAGGGTGACAGAGACTAGATGGGCAGAGCAGGAGGAGAAGGCCTTGCACTAGCCACTGGCCAAGTGGATGCGCAAGATGGTCATCCCAATGGCTTTGTAGGAGCCCAGGATGAGAGCGGTGGTAGCCACTACGTTGCAGGCAATAACAGTGGCCAGGATGAGCTCATAGACCCGGGTGTCATCACAAGCCATCTTCACCAGTGGTGGCGCATCACAGAAATAGTGATTGATGGTGATGTCCCTGCAGAAACGCAGGTGGAAGGTGTTACCTGTGTGCATGATGGCGTTAGTAAAGCCGGCTGCATAGGAGCTGGCCACTAGCTGGAAGCAGAGCTTCCTGGACATGGAGGAGGCATAAAGCAGCTGGTTGCAGATGGCCACATAGTGGTCATAGGCCATAGCAGCCAGCAGGAAGCACTCACTATAGGCCAAGCCAGCAGAGAAGAAGAACTGGGCACCACAGCCAGCATAGGACATGACCTTGCTCTTGGTGATGCTGTCAGACAGGATCCGGGGGGTGTAGGCTGAGAAGTACCAGATATCCAGGAAGGAGAGGCTGCCCACAAAGAAGTACATGGGAGTTTGTAGGCACGGGTCCAGGAAGATCATTGTCATAAGTCCCTGATTCCCTGTAAGTGTCAGGCTGTAGGAGATGAGGAAGAGCACAAAGAGGGCCATCCGCAGATGTGGCTCTGTTGTGAAACCCACAAGGGTGAACCGTGTCACCAGGGTGCAGTTGCTTCCCTCCTCCATGGTCTCCATAGGCATTGCCTACTGAGATGGGAAGGCAGAAGCATGTTAATACATGAGCCACTCAAGAAGCCATTCATGATATGCCCATTTCCCACCCCCAGCATGGAACAGAGAGTAGGGTGCAGACTCCAGTGGAGCTATCCCTACGAGCTGTAGGGTCTGGATCCAGAGTTTCCATCACAACCCCATATACAGAGAGGCAAGTGCAGGTTAGATGATAGGGCAAGAGACTGAGAGCAAAGAGAGCTGGTTTCTGTTTCTGCCCTTGACTTGCTGTGTTACTTGGCAAGTCCTGGATTTGCTTCTCAGTGTCTCATTTGCCCCTCTGTAAATTGGGGGTATCAATGCACACCTCCTGGAGGTGCCCAGTTTAATTAATTCATGCCGCAGAGTGCTCTTAAGGTATTCAGACCTTACCACAAATGATAGGGCTTCCCCCATGGCCTACTTCATCTCACTGTTAAGCAATTTTATCTGATAGCCAGACTAAATCTTCTTAAACTGCTTCCCACTACTCTTATCTATAGTCATCCATGTGACCCTCTGCAATTCCTTACCACATCCCAAATATTTCACACCCCTACCTAGGGTCTGATCCAACTCATTGAATACATATATAATCTTTTCTGAACTCTGCTTAGTCAGTCAAAATTTTTCTGGTACCTTGATTCCCAGAACTGAACCCAATATTCCAGAGATGGCTACGCAAAAGCTATGGAAGCAGGGGACTATCTCATTAATTTCCTCAGCTGTGCTCTCCTAAACTGGACATGTGTGGGGCATATGAATCTGTATTCCCTTTGACAATCCACCAACACATCTCTAATCTTAATAATCACACATTTTAGGGCCAGAAAATAATCTAATCTGATCTTCTGTATAACACCAGCCATAGCATTTCAACTAGTTACTTGTGTGTTGAGCCCAATGCCTTGTGTTTGACTAAAGTACATCTTCCAGAAAGACCTCCAGTCTTGATCTGAAGACTTGAAGAATCCACCACTTCCCTTGGTAGCTAGTTGCAGTGGTTGTCGCCCTCATTGTTAAAATTTGGTGTATTCTAATTTGAATAGGTCTGGATTTCACTCCCAGGCTTTGGCTCTTGTTCTGCTTTTCAATACAAGATTAAAGAGCCCTTTAGTATCCAGAATTTTCTCCTCATGAAAGTACTTATACACTATAACAGGAGTCGGCAACCTTTCAGAAGTGGTTCATAGATTCATAGATTCATAAACTTAAGGTCAGACTGGACCAATATGGTCATCTAGTCTGAACTCCTGCACAATGCAGGCCACAGAATCTCCCCCACCCACTCCTGTAAGAAACCCCTAACCTATGTCTGAGTTATTGAAGTCCTCAAATCATGGTTTAAAGACCTCAAGGTGCAGAGAATCCTCCAGCAAGTGACCCATGCCCCATGCTGCAGAGTAAGGCAAAAACCTCCAGGGCCTCTGCCAATCTTCCCTGGAGGAAAATTCCTTCTCGACCCCAAATATGGCGATCAGTTAAACCCTGAGCATGTGGGCAAGGCTCACCAGCCAGCACCCAGGAAAGAATTCTCTGTAGTAACTCAGATCCCATCCCATCACAGACCATTGGGCATATTTATCTGATAATAATCAAAGATCAATTAATTGCCAAAATTAGGCTAGCCCATCATACCATCCCCTCCAAAAACTTATCAGTCTTAGTATTGAAGCCAGATATGTCTTTTGTCCCCACTAATCCCCTTGGAACGCTGTTCCAGAACTTTCATCCTCTGATGGTTAGAAACTTTCATCTAATTTCAAGTCTAAACTTCCTGATGTCTAGTTTCTATCCATTTGTTCTTGTGTCCACATTGATACTAAGCTTAAATAATTCCTCTCCCTCCCTGATATGATTGCATTAGCTTTTTTCACAGCCATATCACATTGGCGGCTCATAGTCATCCTGTGACTGACCAATACTCCAAGGTCCTTCTCCTCCTCTTACTTCCAACTGATGTGTCCTCAGTTTATAACCAAAATTCTTGTTATTAATCTCTAAATGCATGACCTTGCACTTTTCACTACTAAATTTCATCCTATTACTATTACTCCAGTTTACAAGGTCATCCAGATCTTCCTGTATGATATCCCGGTCCTTATCTGTGTTAGCAATACCTCCCAGCTTAGTGTCATCCATAGACTTTATTAGCACACTCCCACTTTTTGTGCCAAGGTCAGTAATAAAAAGATTAAATAAGATTGGTTTCAAAGCCAATCCCTGAGGAACTCCACTAGTAACCTCCTTCCAGCCTGACAGTTCACCTTTCAGTATGACCCGTTGTAGTCTCCCCTTTAACCAGTTCCTTATCCACCTTTCAATTTTCATATTGATCCCCATCTTTTCCAATTTAACTAATAATTCCCCATGTGAAACCATATCAAATGCCTTACTGAAATCGAGGTAAATTAGATCCACTGCATTTCCTTTGTCTAAGAAATCTGTTACCTTCTCAAAGAAGGAGATCAGGTTGGTTTGGCATGATCTACCTTTTGTAAAACCATGTTGTATTTTGTCCCAATTACCATTGACCTCAATGTCCTTAGCAATTTTCTCCTTCAAATTTTTTTCCAAGACCTTGCATACTATAGATGTCAAACTAACAGACCTATAGTTACTCAGATCACTTTTTTCCCTTTCTTAAAAATAGGAACTATGTTAGCAATTCTCCAGTCATACGGTACAACCCCTGAGTTTACTGTTTCATTAAAAATTCTTGCTAATAGACTTGCAATTTCATGTGCCATTTCCTTTAATATTCTTGGATGAAGATTATCTGGGCCCTCTGATTTCATCCTGTTAAGCTGTTCAAGTTTGGCTTCTACCTCAGATGTGGTAATATCCACCTCTATGTCCTCATTCCTGTTTGTCATCCTTCCATTATCCCTAAGCTCCTCATTAGCCTTATTAAAGACTGAGGCAAAGTACTTATTTAGATATTGGGCCAAGCCTAGGTTATCCTTAACCTCCATTCCATCCTCAGTGTTTAGCGGTCCCACTTCTTCTTTCTTTGTTTTCTTCTTATTTATATGGCTATAGAACCTTTTACTATTGGTTTTAATTCCCTTTGAAAGGTCCAACTCTACATGGCTTTTGGCCTTTCTCACTTTATCCCTACATGTTCTGACCTCACTAAGGTAGCTTTCCTTGCTAATCCCTCCCATCTTCCACTCCTTGTAGGCTTTCTGCTTTTTCTTAATCATCTCCCTGAGATGCTTGCTCATCTAGCTTGGTTTACAACTCCTGCCTATGAATTTTTTCCCCTTTCTTGGGATGCAGGCTTCTGATAGTTTCTGCAACTTTGACTTGAAGTAATTCCAGGCCTCCTCCACCTTTAGATCCACAAGTTCTTCAGTCCAATCCACTTCCCTAACTAATTTCCTTAATTCTTTTAAGTTAGTCCTTTTGAAATCAAAAACCCTAGTCCCAGATCTATGTTTGTTTATTCTTCCATCTAGTTTGAACTGAATTAGCCCATGATCACTCGAACCAAGGTTGTCCCCTACAACCATTTCTTCTATGAGGTCCTCAATACTCACCAAAACCAAATCCAAAATGGCATCTCCTTTTGTTGGTTCAGCAACTACTTGGTGAAGGAATCCATCAGCTATCACATCCAGAAAAATCTGAGCCCTATTATTATTACTAGCACTTGTCCTCCAGTCTATATCTGGGAAGTTAAAGTCTCCCATGATCACACAATTCCCATTAGTGTTTACTTCATTAAAAACATTAAAGAGGTCTCTATCCATATCCAAATCAGATCCCGGAGGTCTGTAGCACACCCCAAGCACTATCTCAGGGGAGGCTCTAGTAGCTTTCTTTCCCAACGTGATTATTGCCCAGACAGACTCTGTCTTATTCATCCCATCACTTCTTATTTCTTTACAGTTAACCTCACCATTGATGTACAATGCTACTCCACCACCTTTGCCTTTATTTCTGTCTTTCCTAAACAGCACATACCCTTCAATACCTGTACTCCAGTCATGACTACTATTCCACCATGTTTCTGTTATCCCTATAATATCGGTTTCATTTCCTGAACCAGTAGCTCTAGTTCCTCCATTTTGTTACCTAGGCTCCTCGCATTAGTGTACAGACATCTTAATTTTTTCCGTTTCGCTTCACTGACATTCTTTACCTAATTAGGCACAGACATTCTACCACCAGTATCACCTATTAGACTGGTATCTACACTACTCTTCCTCCTTATGTCCATTCTCCTACCTGTATCCTCTCTTACTTTGTTTTCTTCCCTCTCAATGTTGAATTCCAGCATGGAGATTACCTGGACATCTCCCAACCATCTCCCCCAAATTCCTAGTTTAAAGTTCTCTTAATCAGTTAATCAGTGTGCCGAGTCTTCATTTATTCACTCTGATTTAAGATTTTGTGTACCAGTAATACATTTAAATGTTTTTAGAAGATCTCTTTCTATAAGTCTATAATATATAATTGAACTATTGTTGTGTGTAAAGTAAATAAGGTTTTTAAAATGTTTAAGAAGCTTCATTTAAAATTAAATTAAAATGCGGAGCCCCCCGGACCAGTGGCCAGGACCTGGGCAGTGTGAGTGCCACTGAAACTCAGCTCTCGTGTCATAGGTTGGCTACCCCTGCACTATAATCAAGTAAACTCTGGAGTTTCTTTTTTGATAAACAGAACAGATTGAGCACTTTGTTGTCTCTCATTGGAATGACAAGGAGGGGGAGGTAATATTTTTTATTGGACCAACTCCTGTTGGTGAGAGAGACAAGATTTCAAGCTACACAGATCTCTTCCTCAGATCTGGGAAAGATACACAGAGAGTCACAGCTAAATACAAGGTAGAACAGATAGTTTAGAATAAATAGTTAGCACATATTCTAAGGGACCGTTTAAGGTCCAGGTCACCAAGGGCAAGTCATGCCTGGCCAACCTGATTGCCTTCTGTGGATATGGGGAAAGTGCTGGATGTGATATATCTTGACTTTAGCAAAGCTTTTGATACGGTCTCCCACAGTATTCTTGCCAGCACGTTAAAAAAGTATGGATTGGGTGAATGGACTATAAGGTGAATAGAAAGCTGGCTAGATTGTCGGGCTCAATGGGTAGCGATCAATGGCTCCATGTCTGGTTGGCAGCCGGTATCAAGAGGAGTGCCTCAGGGGTTGGTCCTGGGGCCGGTTTTGCTTCATAAGAACATAACATAAGAACAGCTGTACTGGGTCAGATGAAAGGTCCATCTAGCCCAGTATCCTGTCTACTGACAGTGGCCAATGCCAGGTGCCCCAGAGGAAGTGAACCTAACAGGTAATGATCAAGTGTTCTCTCTCCTGCCATCCATCTCCACCCTCTGACAAACGGAGGCTAGGGACACCATTCATTACCCATCCTGGCTAATAGCTATTAACGGACTTAACCTCCATGAATTTATCCTGTTCTCTTTTAAACGTGGTTATAGTTCTAGCCTTCACAATCTCCTCCGGCAAGGAGTTCCACAAGTTGACTGTGCACTGTGTAAGAAGAATTTCCTTTTATTTGTTTTAAACCTGATTCCCATTAATTTCATTTGGTGACCTCTAGTTCTTGTATTATGGGAACAAGTAAATAACTTTTCCTTATTTACCTTCTTCATATCACTCATATCACATTTTACATACCTCTATCATATCCCCCCTTAGTCTTCTCTTTTCCAAGCTGAAAAGTCCTAGCCTTTTTAATCTCTCCTCATATGGTACCTGTTCCAAACCCCTAATCATTTTAGTTGCCTTTCTCTGAACCTTTTCTAATGCCAGTATATCTTTTTTGAGATGAAGAGACCACATCTGTATGCAGTATTCAAGAGTGTGCGTACCATGGATTTATATAAGGGCAATAAGATACTTATTCTCTATCCCCTTTTTAATTATTCCTAACATCCTGTTTGCTTTTTTGACCGCCGCTGCACACTGCATGCACGTCTTCAGAGAGCTATCCATGATGTCTCCAAGATCTTTTTCCTGATTCGTTGTAGCTAAATTAGCCCCCATCATATTGTATGTATAGTTTGGGTTATTTTTTCCAGTGTGCATTACTTTACATTTATCCACATTAAATTTCATTTGCCATTTTGTTGCCCAATCACTTAGTTTTGTGAGATCTTTTTGAAGTGCTTCACAATCTGCTTTGGTCTTAACCATCTTAAGCCGTTTAGTATCATCTGCAAACTTTCCACCTCACTTTTTACCCCTTTCTCCAGATCATTTATGAATAAGTCGAACAGGATTGGTCCTTGGACTGACCCTTGGGGAACACCACTAGTTACCCCTCTCCATTCTGAGAATTTACCATTTATTTCTACCCTTTGTTCAACATCTTTATTAATTAGATTCCAGAAGACTGGAAGGGGGCAAATATAGTGCCCATCTATAAAAAGGGAAATAAAAACAACCCAGGAAACTACAGACCAGTTAGTTTAACTTCTGTGCCAGGGAAGATAATGGAGCAGGTAATCAAAGAAATCATCTGCAAACACTTGGAAGGTGGTAAGGTGATAGGGAATAGCCAGCATGGATTTGTAAAGAACAAATCCTGTCAAACTAATCTGATAGCATTCTTTGATAGGATAACGAGCCTTGTGGATAAGGGAGAAGCGGTGGATGTGATATACCTAGACTTTAGTAAGGCATTTGATACAGTTTTGCATGATATTCTTATAGATAAGCTAGGAAAGTACAATTTAGATGGGGCTACTATAAGGTGGGTGCATAACTGGCTGGATAACCGTACTCAGAGAGTAGTTGTTAATGGCTCCCAATCCTGCTGGAAAGGTATAACTAGTGGGGTTCCGCAGGGGTCTGTTTTGGGACCGGTTCTGTTCAATATCTTCATCAACGATTTAGATGTTGGCGTAGAAAGTATGCTTATTAAGTTTGCGGACGATACCAAACTGGGAGGGATTGCAACTGCTCTGGAGGACAGGGTCAAAATTCAAAATGATCTGGACAAATTGGAGAAATGGTCTGAGGTAAACAGGATGAAGTTCAATAAAGATAAATGCAAAGTGCTCCACTTAGGAAGGAACAATCAGTTTCACACATACAGAATGGGAAGAGACTGTCTAGGAAGGAGTATGGCAGAAAGAGATCTAGGGGTCATAGTGGACCACAAGCTTAATATGAGTGAACAGTGTGATACTGTTGCAAAAAAAGCAAACATGATTCTGGGATGCATTAACAGGTGTGTTGTAAACAAGACACGAGAAGTCATTCTTCCGCTTTACTCTGCGCTGGTTAGGCCTCAACTGGAGTATTGTGTCCAGTTCTGGGCACCGCATTTCAAGAAAGATGTGGAGAAATTGGAGAGGGTCCAGAGAAGAGCAACAAGAATGATTAAAGGTCTTGAGAACATGACCTATGAAGGAAGGCTGAAGGAATTGGGTTTGTTTAGTTTGGAAAAGAGAAGACTGAGAGGGGACCTGATAGCAGTTTTCAGGTATCTAAAAGGGTGTCATCAGGAGGAGGGAGAAAACTTGTTCACCTTGGCCTCCAATGGTAGAACAAGAAGCAATGGGCTTAAACTGCAGCAAGGGAGATTTAGGTTGGACGTTAGGAAAAAGTTCCTAACTGTCAGGGTAGTTAAACACTGGAATAGATTGCCTAGGGAAGTTGTGGAATCTCCATCTCTGGAGATATTTAAGAGTAGGTTAGATAAATGTCTATCAGGGATGGTCTAGACAGTAGTTGGTCCTGCCATGAGGGCAGGGGACTGGACTCGATGACCTCTCGAGGTCCCTTCCAGTCCTAGAGTCTATGAGTCTATGAGTCTATCTGGATGATGAGATTAATTGCACCCTCAGCAAATTCGCAGATGATACTAAACTTCGGGGAGAGGTAGATATGCTGGAGGGTAAGAATAGGGTAGAAAGTGACCTAGACAAATTGGAGGATTGGGCCAAAAGAAAGCTGATGAGGTTAAACAAGGACAAGTGCACAGTCCTTCACTTAGGAAGGAACAATCCCATGCAAGGCTACAGGCTGGGTACCGACAGGCCAAGCAGCAATTCTGCAGAAAAGACCATGGGGATTACAGTGGACGAGAAGCTGAATATGAGTCAACAGTGTGTCCGGCAGTATTCTGGATACGAGTCATTCAATGGCATATTGGGCAGTATTAGTAGGAGCATTGCCAGCAGATCGAG
This sequence comes from Gopherus evgoodei, assembly GCF_007399415.2. Taxonomy (NCBI): domain Eukaryota; kingdom Metazoa; phylum Chordata; order Testudines; family Testudinidae; genus Gopherus; species Gopherus evgoodei. The sequence continues at coordinate 126,727,840 of NC_044325.1, forward strand.
GGAAGTGATTATTCCCTCTATTCGGCACTGGTGAGGCCACACCTGGATTACTGTGTCTAATTTTGGTCTCCCGAGTACAGAAGTGATGTGGACAAATTGATGCCAGTCCAGCGGAGGGCAACGAAAATGATTAGGGGGCTGGAGCACATGACTTACAAGGAGAGGCTGAGGGAACTGAGGTTATTTAGTATGCAGCTGTCCCTCTTTAAAGGTAATTTGGATGCTGGCTGCCCTGTTTTTTTGAGGGGACCACAACATGGCTTGATAGTGTTTTTTATTATAAATGAGTATCCCATGCAATTTTATGTTTCCCTTCAGATACTTTTATCAAATTTCATAGTTTATGGCACTTGACAACAACGAACAACTGGCAGTTAGCTGTTATTAGAATTGTGATGTTACTAGCCTTTCCATTGACATAGTTATTAGTGTATTACTTTATTTGAATTTTTTTAATGTTTTGAATGCTTATGTTTTAACCATAGCTTTACCTTTACTTTTGGCTAGATTGGTATATTGGTTACTGGACGTGTTTTGAAAAAGCTAAGCATTTTTTTAGTATGACAAAGCGAAGCAAATCTGGAGGAGGAGGATTGGTGACCCATTTCCAGTTCTTTCTGCATGGCATGCTACTTGCATCTTTTATAATGCACCACAGGGGTAGCAGAGGCCACAGCAGGAGTCTTCTTATGGTTACCCATTAGCTTTTTTGTTTGTTTGTTTACCTGTGGAGACATTGTTAGTATTGGCAAGCACTGGTTTAAACAGTTTTAACTGATTCTGGTGCCTTTAAAATGTCCCCCCCCTCAACCTTTATACCTGTGTTAGTAGTTAAAAGGACTTGCATGGAGCCTTGCCACCTTGGTTTTAGGATTTTTTTAACCTTTGGATAAATACGACAGCTTACCAGATCTCCAACTTGAAATGCAGGTTTGTTTAAACTACTGTTATTATTTAGCTGGGTTTGATTTTTTTACTTGGTTGTATAGGTGTTTTAATTTATTGTTTAAGACTTTAATGTAATTCTGTAACCTATCTGTGAAGGGCTCTGATCCTTCTGCAGGCAGCACTGCATTACTAGGCATTTTCATTGCTTTTTTTGTTATTAGTTTAAAAGGTTTTAGCTGAATCAGCCTGTTTGGACTGCCTCTGATTTGGTAAAGCACAAAGGGCAGTGTGTGCCCATTTGTCTTCTGTATTCAGAATGGCCTTTGTTAAGGCTGCTTTTATTGTTCTATTTTATTTTATTTTTGACCATTTTTGAGCTTTCAGGGTGGTATGGTTTATGGAACCTTTGCTTTATTTCTATTGCTTTACATGCCTTTTTTATTACACACCCGTAAAGTGAGGTTTTTGGTCCTAGTCTATTGACAGTGGCAGACCCCATCTAGGGTTTTGTTTTTTTTTTGCTAGGATTTTTTTTGCCACTGTTGAGGTAGTACAGTTTTTAGTGGGGAATGCTTCTACCCATTGGGTGAAAGTCTTAATAATTACCAAAATGTACTTATATCCCCTGCTTTGTGGCTAGGGCCCAGTAAAATTAATGTGCAGATTTTGCCACAGTCCTTCTGGCCGTGGTTGATGGTTTAGGGGTTTGTTTGGTTTTTTTTACTCACATTTACTTGTGCACATTACACATTTTTAAAGAAATTGTAAGGCATTTTTTTTTTTTGGCTGGCTACCACCAGTGCTTTAGGGCAGCTCTCATTTGCCTCCATCCCAGGTGAGCTGGAGAGTGGATGGCATGGAGCAGCAGAGCCCATAGGCACTTGGGGGCTACCAGTTCTCTCTCTCTCCCTGCCCCTGGCCAATACCAGAGGTGATTTTTATATACACAGCCTTGGTTTTTTAGTTGGTTTTTTTGGGGGGAGGGGGGGAGGGGCTTATGGTTGTAAATAGCTTTTTAAAATGTACCTGTTTTTCAATTATTGCAGTAATACAAATCCTGACAGGATTTGCCTGTGCAGCCTGTTTAGTACGTTTGTTTGACCAGTAGGTTTCCTTTTGTTTCTTGCTTGAGATTTTATTATGTGCTTTTATTTTTACTACTGTCAGTCCTGATGGTAGTTTGACAGCTTTTGTTAGTCTTTGAACTGCCTTTATATTATTGATTGGTTGCCGGTTGTTGTTTTAAGACCCCCGCATGAGCGCACATCCACATAGTCACGCACTGCTCGGAATGTGTATCTGCTGTCTGTGTATACAGGGAGCTTCTTGACCTCCCCCAATTTCAGAGCTTTAGTCAGAGCTGTTAGATCTGCTTCTTGTGCTGACTGGGGCCATGTCTACATCTAAAATTTTGCAGCGCTGGTTGTTACAGCTGTATTAGTACAGCTGTATAGGGCCAGCGCTGCAGAGTGGCCACACTTACAGCAACCAGCGCTGCAAGTGGTCTTAGATGTGGCCACACTGCAGCGCTGTTGGGCGGCTTCAAGGGGGGTTCCGGGAACGCGAGAGCAAACCAGGAAAGGAGACCAGCTTCGCCGCGGTTTGCTCTCGCGTTCCCAGAGCCACCCAGCAAACCGCAGGGAAGGAGACCTGCTTGTTCGGGGTTCCGGGAACGAGAGAGCAAACCGGGAAAGGAGACCAGCTTCGCCGCGGTTTGCTCTCTCGTTCCCGGAGCCACCCTGCAAACCGCAGGGAAGGAGACCTGCTTGCTCGGGGTTCCGGGAACGAGAGAGCAAACCGGGGAAGGAGACCAGCTTCGCTGCGGTTTGCTCTCGCGTTCCCGGAGCCACCCAGCAAACCGCAGGGAAGGAGACCTGCTTGCTCGGGGTTCCGGGAATGAGAGAGTAAACCGGGAAAGGAGACCAGCTTGATTACCAGAGGCTTCCTCCTTCCACGGAGGTCAAGAAAAGCGCTGGTAAGTGTCTACATTGGATTACCAGCGCTGGATCACCAGCGCTGGATCCTCTACACCCGAGACAAAACGAGAGTACGGCCAGCGCTGCAAACAGGGAGTTGCAGCGCTGGTGATGCCCTGCAGATGTGTACACCTTCAAAGTTGCAGCGCTGTAACTCCCTCACCAGCGCTGCAACTTTCTGATGTAGACAAGCCCTGGGATTGATTGAGCTGACCTGACACTATTACTGTTCCATCACTGAGCACTACTGCCCATCCCGTGTGTGGCACTTTATTTTTATACTTTTTTGATTTATTTACATACAGTACTATATTTGGATTTTTAATGGCTTTTGTAAAACATTTTTTAACACTTTTTTTGCTTTATTTTTGAGACATGTGTGCTTCTTCATTTATGTTTAGGTATTTAGTTATATTTATTTTTTTATTACAGAAAAGTTAGAGTTTTGCAAGCACAAGGTTGATTTCCACTGACTTCTCTGGGCATTTGTTACAGATTTTAACCATGAGATTAATATGTGTGTGAGGTGTATATAACACCAGCCTCCCCATGAGAGTGTATGATTTGCAGGCTTTTACTGCCCAGGTAGCGCAATCTAGCGCTGCTACACATTCTGGTAACCCCTGGGATACAGGGAGTCTTAAGGTAGATGTGTATGCTACCGGACATGCCTCCTCTTATTCTGTGCCTCATATTACTGATTCATTTGCAGGCTTCCCCACTCTAGTGAGGTTTTGATTTGGTTCCACCGTCTCTGAGTGCTCCGGTATATATGTTTTACAGAAATGAAGGAGTTCCAGCACTTTCCGACTTCTTTAAGTGTTTGTGGGTTTTTTAACTCTTGAATTGCCTGCTTTTTGTCTACTGTGAGTGCTTTTATTCCCTGCGCTATGTTATGCCCTAAATACAGGACCTTTGATTGTTGTAACTGAGCTTTTTTTGTGCTTAGTTTAAATTCAGCCTCGCAAAGATCTACAAACAGTCGGTTTAGGGTTTTTAAGTGATTCCTCTCATTTGAACTGGCAATTAGGAAGTTATTAACATACTGCAATATTACTATATTGCCCTCCAAGGATGCTCGTGCTATTGTTTTTGCCATTGCCTTATTGAAGATGGAGGGAGAGTTATGGAACCCCTGAGGTTTCCCACTGTAAATGCAATTTTTTCTGACTCTTCTTTGCAAAGGGAATACTTCAAAATGTAGATGCTTACTGCCAGGACTGCTTGGTGATCTGCAGACAACCGCGTAGGAACACATTATGGTCTCAGAATCTTATATTCTTCAAGCCTGAATAAGTGCAGAATGCATTCCACTTTTTTTCGGCATAAGACATGGCAGATTCCCCTTTTTGCTGGACAACTGAGTGCAATGTCCCCCCAGCTGGTGGTTTGCGTGCCTAGTGTGGGTTCTAGGCTGGTGCTTTCTCGGCCTCCCGGTTGGGGTCATTCTCCTCAGCCCAGTGCCTGCTTTTCCTTTTATTCTTTAAGTTGTCCCACACATCTCTGGGGCATTTGCACTTGGCCAGGATGTGAACATCCCTTTTATGTAGGCCGTGCATTTCAGTCATGCCATCCAGCTTGTCCCAGAACTCAGTGTTTTTGTTATCACGTTTGAGTTCGGGCAGTTCTGACAGCAGTGCCTGTTTTTCTTGTGGGGTAAAGGGACGGTAGATATCAGAAATTTCTGTGTTACATCCCCATGTTGGCTGACCCTGGTTATTGAGATTTCTGATTTTTTTATGTTGTGTCCTAATTGGAGCCATATGTTGTACTTGCTCCCCTGGAGCAATTAATCCCTGTGGCTCCCCCTCATTATCCCTGGGGGTGCCCAGATTTGGCCTTTGAAGTGCTGGCCCATATGCGGGAACATGTATGAAGGGGGTTCTGAATTTTTTTTTTCTCCTTGCTGCCAGATCTGCCAAATCTGCCGATGGATAGTTAATCAGTGGTGCAGTCGACTGGCTGGCAGCTGGCTAGCTGGCAAGTGTGAGCTGGCTGCCGGGTGTGAGCCCCCCACCCTCTGATCTGGGAGCATGTCCCAGGCATAGTGATTGTGATTCTCCTGCTCTGAGATCTTTTTCAGTTTTCTGACAGTTACACATTTTAAAAGAAGTGTTATTATTCTGGCATGGACTTATCTTTTTTAGTGCCTTATTCTCAGTTTTTAAGGTTGTACTTTTCTTTTTCTTTATGTTGAGTATATTTAATATAACTGTTACTGCTTTGTTTGATTTGTCACCTTTTTGGTCACTTCACCATTTAATTAATTCTTCCTTTGGTTCAGCTGCAACATAGTTTGCCTTTTTAACTGCTGCTTCCCAAGTTTTGACATGTTTATACTTCAAATATTCCCAAGGGCTGACTCTCATCTTCCCCTTTGATGCCATGGGTTTTAATTACCCTGGCTGCAGACCTTGTTGAGAATGTACGTCTTGTCCTTGATGCCGTGATCTCAATCTTCACGGCCGTCAGCCTTGATGGGGATGTGCGTCTTCCCTCCTTAACACCTTAGTCTCAATCTCCACGGTTGTTTAGCCATGATGGGGATTTATGTTTCTCCCTTTAAATTCTGTGGTCTTAATTTCCACACCTGACAGCTTTGATGGGGATGTATGTCTCCCCCTTCTTTGAATACCACGGTTTTAAGTTACACACAATTGCCGGCCTTATTGGAGACTTATGCTATTCGAAGGTATATACATCACATGCCGGGAGCACTCCTCTAAGACTTGCAATGTTACGTGCAATGAGGAAACGGGGCCACCAGTTTACACTGCCTACTGCTTGCATACCCAGCCAGTCCTGGGCTTAACTCATGGCCAATCACTTGCTGGTGGTTTATTTAAGTCCTCCATAACACAGCCCCTTAATTTAAACAGTACATAACCCTTTTGCACATCTCCCCTCCCAATTGGTACCCTTATTAAGTCCTCTGCTTGTACTACACATGTCCTCCTTTGCACTTACATTTAAAAAGTGGGAACAAGATGTGTCTGAAAGGGGATGAGAGACCTCTATTTCTAGCCTAATGAGGTGGTAAATTAAACATACTCACCTCTCTTGGACCTCAGTCTTAGTTCCTTAATCAGTTCACAAGCTTATGTCCCAGACGAGTCCCCATCTGAAGGAACAATAATTCACACCATGTAGAGTCAAGCACAGGAGTTTATTACACACAGCACTGGCAGTGTGTCACTTTGCTTATCAGGCTTAGAGACTCTGCAAAACAAATTAGTTACAATAGATTATATATGATGCTTATTGGGCGGAGAGAAGCGACAGGGATGGGTTTTACCAACCCCCTGGATAGGTTCTAACAGCAAGACAAGCACAATAAGCCAATGCTCTGAAAGATGACATAATGGTTCCGCCCATGGCCCAAATTAACATATTGCTGACATACAGGTAATTACCCACAAACTATGTTTATTCAAGTGTATAGTTAAATTCTAATTTTGGGGCCCAGGGGGATGAGGTAGCAGCTTTCTCGGTTGACCAACAGGTACATTTCTAGAGATTTAATGTGAAAAAGCAGTAATTAGTACTTAACAATTTCACAAGTTTACCCTTCCATTTCTGTGGGCTAGGACTGGCGTACATCTGTGAGAGAGGGTGTTATAACTCATTTCAATCATATTAGGCCTCTTCTCTAACTTTGTCTAGGATCTGAGGGGTATTGTACCACTATTTCCTCCCTGCATTAGGGAGTAACTGTAAGGCCTTTCTCAGCACTTTATGTGTTTATAACTTGCAATAAGGATGCCCAATTACATTCAGAGTTATGCTGACTCCACTCACTGACTTGACAGACACAAGGTTATCTGTTTACCCCAGCTTCCTCTGAGCTATGTATTGTTCTCTGTTAGTCAGCCCCCATAGCCCAAGCCAAGCTGTGGACTACGGGCCTATATGAAAAGTTCTTAGCAGAAACTGTAGTTAAGATCTTATATCCATAGCTAATGGATTCTGACCCTCCAGTGAATAACTAATAACTTTCTGGAAGTTGTGATCTGCTCTCAGAAGTTCTGCAAGCAGAAAACAAAACAAAATTGATCAATTAGTTATGTCTTGCTAGTGGATTTGCTCCCCTCTGATTATTTCAGCCTCTGACGCTCCATGGTGGTATATCTGCTATCATCTCTGGTTGAATTGTTCACACTCAACTAAACTCAAAAGCATCAGAACAGAATTTTACCATATTTTCCAAAAGAAATTCATGTCTGGGCTAGGAGATGTCAGCCCAATGGAAAATATTGTCAGAAAGCTACAAGGAAGGCAGGGTTTCTAGGAAAAGTGTTGCTGCACGCTATATACCCCTTGATATGTATATGTAACACACACTATGCACTACCTCAAATGACCACTGGAGGCCACTTTCTTTTCACCTCATAGGATTATCCTGCAAGTGTCCTGTTAAAGTGGGGATGTACAAACTCATAAAAACAACCAATTTCAGAATTTGCTTTCATTAGCATTTTGTAATCACACATTTCATTCCCAACCCTTAATTAAATGTTAATTTCCCTGAGCTCTGCCCTCAGCATAAGGAGAAAACATCTCTAGGTCACTGATGTCAGAGCTGGAAAGACCTGCAGGACTACTTTCTACAATACAGTACATGCTCCAGTGCAATCTAACATTGAGTGACTCAGATGATGGTTCTCTTGCCAGCTCCATCCACAGCCAAGATCTCACTGTTCAGAAATGTTTTCTGGTATCTTGCCTAAAGTTAGCTTTGGTCAGCCTCACTAAATAATTCCCAATCATTAGAACGGGTTGGAAAACACATCTCTCCCATGCAAAAAAAAAATCAATCATTTTACCTTAAAAAAAAACCATTTCAGTCAAAATCTGAAATAATTCAGTGAGAAAATGCAATGGGACATGTAGTTTGGGTGCATCATGTCCTCCTTCTCCTCTGAGAAGATTGTGTAGTACTGGACAGTGGTCTGTGTATGACAGAGCCCATGAAATGCATTTCTATGCAAATCAGAACTGTGGGAAGAACCAATTTTCAGTTCAATGATTGAACCAAAAATATTGAAAAAAAAATTTGTTTCGTTTCAACCCAAAACTGTAACCAAAAAAGCTGAATTCTTTTTACTTCACCTCAGACAAAATGTTTTGGTTGACCCAAAATGAAAGGTTTAATTTCATTTGAGTTTTTAACCTTTAAAAAAAATTAACTTAGATTTCTTTTTTCCTAACCAAAACAATTTAGCAAATTCAACACAAATTCATAAAACGTTTTGATTGACCTCAATCTGCATTTTTTGGTGAAAAAGACCCCTGCTAGCTGAAAAATTTTGCTCACCTCCAGTGAAAACTACACAGTAAGCCATACTTACACAACATGGACTCATGGTTAGAATTAGCTGCTATACCTAAGGCCACTGAAGTTCACAGCTACATTAGTTAAATGCCTCACGCTCTCAATTGTTCCTAAAGCTAGTTGACAGGAAAATGCATAGTACGTGCAAGCTGAAAATATTACTAAAATACAGATTGGAAAGGAGAGAACTTACTGTGTAAAATGTCTAAGCCACTAAAAATCAACTGGGTCATGATGACACAAAAAATAATGTCAGTATACCAAAAATGCTCTGATATGTTGTGAAATCTGAGAAATAGTATATGAGGGATTAAAGACTGAATGCTAAAAACCCACAAAAGGGGCAGAGCTAAGATCACGGACGGGCCAGATCTCCAGCTAGTGTGAATCGACGTAGCCCTAGTCAGTAGTGTTTACAGCCATATACATGTTACGCACCATTGGCAGCAGTAAGACGCACCAGCACAGGCCATGCCTCATGCCACTACTCTTTGCTGCTGCCGTAGGGCCGGCTGCTGCACCAGAACTCTACCCCAGGGACCTGCCCAGCCTCGCCCCACTTCCAGCAGCCCATGTCCCCTTCCAGGATGGGAAGTGACACTGCACCTGTGTGGGCTGGGCTGGAAAGTGGGGGCTGAACATGATGTGGATAAGCAGGCAACCTGCTGGGGCCAGTGCTGCAGCAGAGATGGCCCCACAGGGATTGACAGTGCGCACCATGGGAAAAACTGGGGGCACGCTGGCCCTTTGGAGATCAGTGGGGATTTATGCCAGCTGAGGATCTGGCCCTATCTGCTTATCTAATAGAGTTCCTCTCCATATTCATAGATTTGAAGGCCAGAAAGACCACAGTGATCACCTAGTCTGAGCTCAGGTATAACACAGGCCATAGAACTTCCCCGAGTTAATTTCTGTTTGAACTAGAGCAGAACCTTCTGACAAATACCCAGTCTTAATTTAAAAATATCCAGTAATGGAGAGGACACCACAGCCCTTGGTAATTTATTCCAATAGTTAATTACTCTCTCTATTAAAAATTGTGCCTTATTTCTAGTCTGACTTCATCTAGCTTCAACTTCCAGCCATTGGAACTTGTTAGTCTGCTAGACTAAGAGCCCTCTATTAACAGCTTTCTCTTATCCATGTCGGTTCTTAGACTATCAGAGGGGTAGCCGTGTTAGTCTGGATCTGTAAAAGCAGCAAAGAATCCTGTGGCACCTTATAGACTAACAGACGTTTTGGAGCATGAGCTATCGTGGGTGAATACCCACTTCCTCAGATGCATGTAGTGGAAATTCCCAGGGGCAGGTATATATATGCTAGCAAGCAAGCTAGAGATAACGAGGTCAGTTCAATCAGGGAGGAGGAGGCCCTGTTCTAGCAGTTGAGGTGTGAAAACCAAGAGAGGAGAAACTGGTTCTGTAGTTGGCAAGCCATTCACAGTCTTTGTTCAATCCTGAGCTGATGGTGTCAAATTTGCAGATGAACTGAAGCTCAGCAGTTTCTCTTTGAAGTCTGGTCCTGAAGTTTTTTTGCTGCAGGATGGCCACCTTAAGGTCTGCTATAGTGTGGCCAGGGAGGTTGAAGTGCTCCCCTACAGGTTTTTGTATATTGCCATTCCTAATGTCTGATTTGTGTCCGTTTATCCTTTTCCGTAGAGACTGTCCAGTTTGGCCGATGTACAGAGCAGAGGGGCATTGCTGGCATATGATGGCGTATTTTACATTGGTGGATGTGCAGGTGAATGAACCAGTGATGGTGTGGCTGATCTGCTTAGGTCCTGTGATGGTGTCGCTGGTGTAGATATGTGGACAGAGTTGGCATCGAGGTTTGTTGCATGGATTGGTTCCTGAGCTAGAGTTATTATGGTGCGGTGTGCAGTTACTGATGAGAATATGTTTCAGGTTGGCAGGTTGTCTGTGGGCAAGAACTGGCCTGCCACCTAAGGCCTGTGAAAGTGTGGGATCATTGTCCAGGATGGGTTGTAGATCCCTGATGATGCGTTGGAGGGGTTTTAGCTGGGGGCTGTATGTGATGGCCAGTGGAGTCCTGTTGGTTTCTTTCTTGGGTTTGTCTTGCAGTAGGAGGCTTCTGGGTACACGTCTGGCTCTGTTGATCTGTTTCCTTATTTCCTCGTGTGGGTATTGTAGTTTTGAGAATGCTTGGTGGAGATTTTGTAGGTGTTGGTCTCTGTCTGAGGGGTTAGAGCAGATGCGGTTGTACCTCAGTGCTTGGCTGTAGACAATGGATCGTGTGATGTGTCCGGGATGGAAGCTGGAGGCATGAAGGTAGGCATAGCGGTCGGTAGGTTTTCGATATAGGGTGATGTTAATGTGACCATCACTTATTTGCACCATGGTGTCAAGAAAGTGGACCTCCCATGTAGATTGGTCCAGGCTGAGGTTGATGGTGGGGTGGAAGCTGTTCAAATCGTGGTGGAATTTTTCCAGAGTCTCCTTCCCATGGGTCCAGATGATGAAGATGTCATCAATGTAGCATAGGTAGAGAAGGGGTGTGAGTGGACAAGAGCTGAGGAAGCTTTGTTCTAGGTCGGCCATAAAGATATTGGCATATTGTGGGGCCATGCGGGTGCCCATAGCAGTGCCACTGATCTGGAGATATATATTGTCATCGAATTTGATATAGTTGTGTGTAAGTATAAAGGCACAGAGCTCAGCAGCCAGTTGTGCTGTGGCATCATCAGGGATAGTGTTCCTGACAGCTTGTATTCTATCTGTGTGTGGGATGTTTGTGTAGAGAGCCTCTATATCCATGGTGGCTAGGATGGTGTTTTCTGGGAGGTGACCAATGCATTATAGTTTCCTCAGGAAATCAGTGGTGTCACGGAGATAGCTGGGAGTGCTGGTGGCATAAGGTCTGAGTAGAGAGTCCATATATCCAGACAGTCCTTCAGTGAGAGTGCCAATGCCCGAGATGATGGGGTGTCCAGGATTTCCGGGTTTGTGGATCTTGGGTAGTAGATAGAATAACCCTGGTCAGGGCTCTAGGGGTATGTTGATTTCTTCTGGTGTTAGTGTAGGGAGTGTCCTGAGTAGATGCTGTAGTTTCTTAGTGTATTCCTCAGTGGGATCTGAGGGAAGTGGCCTGTAGAATTTGGTATTCGAGAGTTGTCTGGCGGCCTCCTTTAGGTAGTCAGACCTGTTCATGATGACAGCTCATGCTCCAAAACGTCTGTTAGTCTATAAGGTGCCACAGGATTCTTTGCGGTTCTTAGACTGTGATCAAGTCACCCCTTTACCTTTCCTTCTTTTCAAAGAAAAGCTTTGCAGACAGCACTCATGTGCTAGTAATTTGCATGTTCTCCCAAACTCTTTGAGGTATGAACAAATAAACTTTGATCTCCAAGCTGCTCTTTGGACATGACCTGGGCATCAGAAACATCATTTCAATTGTGACCTTACTGTCATAAACCTAGTCCCAGATTTGGACCTTAGCGTCCAAAATATGGGGGTTAGCATGAAAACCTCCAAGCTTAGTTACCAGCTTGGACCTGGTAAAGCTGCCACCATCCAAAAAATTAGAGTGTTTTGGGGCACTCTGGTCCCCCCAAAAACCTTCCCTGGGGACCCCAAGACCCAAATCTCTTGAGTCTCACAACAAAGGGAAATAAACCTTTCCCCTTCCCCCCTCCAGCTGTTCCTGGAGAGAGACACAGAAGCAAGCTCCGTGAATCTAAACAGAGGGACTCCACCCTCCCCGTTCCCAGTCCTGGAAAACAGAATTACCGAGAGCTAATCTCTCTTTCCCCCTCACCCAGAGGGAATGCAAAGTCAGGCTAGTAAATCTAACACACACAGATTTCCCCCTGACTTCTTCCTCCCACCAATTCCCTGGTGAGCACAGACTCAATTCCCTGGAGTTCCCCACTAAAGAAAAACTCCAACAGGTCTTAAAAAGAAAGCTTTATATAAAAAGAAAGAAAAATACATAAAAATGGTCTCTCTGTATTAAGGTGACAAATACAGGGTCAATTGCTTAAAAGAAATATGAATAAACAGCCTTATTCAAAAAGAATACAATTCAAAGCATTCCAGCAACTATAGACATGTAAATCCAAAAAAACATATAAATCACTGTCTGATCTTTTGTACTTACAACTGGGAAACAGAAGATTAGAAAGGCAGGAGACAGAAAAAATCACTTCTCATAGCCGAGAGAGTACAGGCAGAAGACCAAAGAACAAAGGACTCACACACAAACTTCCCTCCACCCAGATCTGAAAAAGTCTGGTTTCCTGATTGGTCCTCTGGTCCGGTGTTTCAGGTCCTTTTTTCCAGGTGTAAGAGACATTAACCCTTAGCTATCTGTTTATGACACTCACTGGAGAAGGCAGGATACCTTGAAGTTTAGGGACAGATGAAGTCTTTGCTCTTACAAGAGCTGACCTGTGAAGAAGACATTAACCCCAGCACTTTTCTGCTCAGCAGCCAACACTGAAACTGCAGTGAGATGCTACGTGGGGATTGTGGGGAGGATGCGCATCAGAGGACACCTAGTGCTCTCTTCTGCCCCATATCTGTGACCCGATGATCCACCCTATACTCCTCTTTTAGGGAAAAAGGCTAACACCCAAAATTGGGCATGTGCTGTGACCGTGTGCTAGACAGCTGCCAGGGCTGCAAGCTGGAATCAATACTGGGGTCTGACTGGTGGGTCCAGGCAGCAGTGTGTGAAGCACCACAGGAATCCCTGAATGTCTGTCATTCACAGCCATCTCCTGAGTGAAGGAGAGAATGATTAAATCCATGTTTGGCCATCACGGTCCAAGGGCTAATCACTGGGCATGGGGTAGAGAAGGGAGGGGGCTAGGCAATACCTCCTACCTCATCCAAGCCAGACGTAGGGATCCTGATCCTACCATCGCCTGGCATGGCTAGACTTACCTGTGGAAGAGAAGGTACATTTCCTGGCTGACTTCAGTGGGCTCCCACTTGATAAGAGAACTTGGATGATTTATAGGAGGAGTTTGGTGAGTGGAGGCCCTCTCCAGGCAGGGTGTCTCAGGCAGGTCCCTGCGGAACCAATTAGTATAGTACCTTGTTTCTGCTGCAGGCAGGTGGGAATATTCCTGGCACGCCGATGTGACCAGTTATTGCCACCACCCCTGGTGGTGTCCATGGTTGAAGGAAAAGGAGACACAATATCTCAGGGCTCCACGTTACACATAGAAACCAGAGGCCTTTATCATACCAGCCTGCATCCAAAAGTGAGCACTGGGCTTGATCAAAATGAGCCGTTCCAATTTTTGACTTTTTAAACATTTTATTAGTTAACATAAAATACAAGCATTGAAATGAAACCTCCTGGTGAAACAGAAGATCGAAACATGGTGACTTTCTAAATTAAATGTCATCAAAATTGCCATGTTTCACTTTTGACGAATTGGCACTCAACTGATGGATAAAAATTCCACTGGAAAATTTCTAGTCTGTGCCTTAAGTATATCATTGAATCAAAGCCCTGCTACTGCAGGGGCCTCAGGGATTGGCAGATCTCGGTCCTGCCTGTTCTTTGCCTCTGACACAATAGCTTAGTCTCCAGAGGACTGTAATACTTCAGTCTAATACAGGTTAATGACTTGCTTGTCCCATTACTGGGACCAGTACAGACAACAGTGAAGGTCCCAATACAGACCACAGTAGTGGTCCCCTGACTTGTCTCAGTACAGAACCCAGTACTGGTCCCAGTTCGGACTCCAGTACTACTCCCGGTACTTTTCCCACTATTGGTCCCAGCACTGATCCCAGAATAGATCCCAGTACTGGACCCAATACAGGTCAAAGCACTGATCCCAGGACTGGTCCCAATATAGATCCCTATATTGACCCCAGTAATGGTTCTGATTCACTTTCTGTTTTACAGCTCATGAAACACTGCAGGACCAGCCGCATTGTGTTCATAATGATCATCACCAGACTGGTCAGCAGTTCAGGATCCATGCTTTCAGGTAGAGATGGCAGGCACATAGTTTACAAGGGTTGGTGAAAAATGCTGCAAAATGAAGTCAGAAGCCCATGGAATGATGGGATGGAAAGAAATACATCATGGGATGGTGAGCATGCCCCCATAATACACTGTGATCTGTTCCCAGAGGTCCCAGTGGCAGAGGGTGACGAATTGCATAGTGGGATAGCTACCCATGATGCAATGCTCTCTTTGTTGATGCAAGAGCAATAACTATGGACCCACTGCACCAACACATGGAGCGTTGTGTGGATGTGCACAACCAATGTAATTAAAATGGCTTATGATCATCGACATCATATAAGTCAACTTAAATGGCCTTAGGTCAGGCCTACAGTATAGACCTATATCAGTATAACTACATCACTCAGGGGTGTGAAAAATCCACCAGCTTCTGAGTGATGTAGTTATATCAAACTAATCTCCCCAGATAGACAGCACCATGTAGATGGGAGAGCATCTCCCATTGACACAGCTACTGCTTCTCCGGGAGATGGATTAACTACGCTGACAGGAGAAGGCTTTATGTGAAGACAAGCTCTTCATGAATCAGTCACATTCCAAAGGAAGAAAGTGTGTGAAAGGAGTCAGGGTCCAACACAAGCAAATTAGTGCTAGTTACAATAGTCGTTTTTGTGATGTATGCTACTACTGAAAGGGGACTCCCTGCACCACCATGTGTGTGGTAAGAGTTACATGTGGGTACGCACATGCCACATCTTTATATTACATGCACATACGCCACATGCACACACAGACATGCATACCATATGCACACGCAGACACACATCTGTGAACAAGTGCTTTAAACTGATTCAGGATTCATTTTTGAAGCTTTATTGACAAAGCCGCCAAGGGAAATGTTCAGGACCAAAGCCTTGGGGGCTGAATAATGCTGGTGAGTTATCACTTTATTTCATTCTGTGTAGCATGAAATACAAAAGGTGTGGCGTTAGGGAGAAGCAGACTGAAATGAGTTCCCTGTGAGATGAACAATGGAGCTGGGTTCTAAAACCACACTCAGAAAATGGAATGAGCTCTATCATGCAGGTCAGGATTGGGTTTTACTTCTCAGAGGAACTGCTGTTGGAGCCATCTCTTATAGGAGTTCCTTATGAGGCCCATTACTCAGTCTCTTCTTTGGGGTCATAAGCCTCATTAGTGTAAGGTGGTGGAGGGGGTATTGGTGCAGAGGGAACCTCAAAGTTTTCATTGGCAGCATATGGCCTGAACAACATGGTCTGCAAAAAAAAAAAAAAAAAAGAGAGAGAGATCAGCCCTTGCTGGTAACATCATTATCTCCTTTCTCACCCCCACAACCATCAACTTCCTTACCCCTCCATTCTCGCTCCATCATCTTCCTCACATTCTTCATTACCACCACCTTCCTCACCCTTCCATCAACAAATTTTTCAGCACTACCACAATCATCTTCCTCCTCCCTCTAGTTTTTATAAGTCTGCTGTATTGACTGGCACTACTCCAGGGATGAATCTATGCCATCATCACTAACTCCATGATCAACACCCATTTCACTATCTGTAGGATTTTGCCTGTGGAGATGCATGGGTCCCACCTGTCACAGAACATGACCATGGTCTTTTGCAAAACTGGAGAATACAGAATCTATACTTCATTTGGGTCCTGACTGCAGCAGGTTTCTGTGAGGCACTTAAAGGGTTAACACAATAAGTCTCACTATGCTACAGAGCATCCCTTTGTGTTCCTTGCTAGGGCTGCTTGAAAATTTCCTGTCAAAAAGCTGCTTTTCAAAAAAAAAATGAAAAAAACCACAGAATCCCCAAACTTTTCTGTCTAACTAAACAAAATATTTAATGAAAAAATATCCAGTTTCCCAGGAAAAATTCAAATTTTCATCAAAAATAGTGAATGCCCCCAAATCAAATATTTCAATTTGGAGATGCTGCTGCAGTGCCTCATGGGAAATGTAGTTTGGTTGTCTAGTGTCCCCATTCTTCACTATGGGTAAAGCTCAGAGGCTAGACTACATTTCCCGTGATGCACCATGGCCAGGGTCTCCCAGGATGCAACAACCTCCCCTTACCAAGAGGGCAGATGATGTTGCATCATGGAAGTTGTAGTCCGACCACGGAGACTGGCGTACAAAGGAGAATGGCAAGATGAGGCATTCAAACTACAAACCAGATTAGGCACCATGGCAACATTTGCAAATTGAAATTTATTTTTTTTTCCAAAATATTTTGGTACTGTATTTGAATTGTTCCTGAAAAAAAAAAATCAAAACCGCCTATGGAAAATTTAGATAAAAACAGATTTTTTCATAAAAACTTAACAGTTGTCATCACAGTTTGAGAAAACGTTAGCCTATCAGTGTGTGACCTACTCCCAGGTCAAGAAGGGGTCAACTTCACCTCAGCTACACCCTTCACTATGCAAAGATGCTCAGAGGAATGGCCCTGAGAACTGCTGAATAGGAGGCAGCCAGCCTTTGGGAAGGTCAGATTCTACACCAGCATCACAGCAGTGAGTTGACCCCAGTTGAGTTTTTGTTGCCTGGATTCATTTATTTTGCTTTCTGGCTAGAAAGATTGTCCCTGGAGGGAATGTCCACAGCTGTAGCTTTTGGGAGGGGAGTTTGCAGCATCATGATTCAATGGCTGCTCTAAAACATTGAGGTTAGTGATGACCCCGAAGGAGCTGCCACCTGTCAGGTGTTGCTGGATCAGAAGGACTCTGGCCATGCTATAGGCTGCTGACTTATGAGGAGACGCTGAGGGAACTGGGATTATTTAGTCTGCAGAAGAGTAGAGTGAGGGGGGATTTAATAGCTGCTTTCAACTACCTGAAGCGAGGTTCCAAAGAGGATGAAGCTCAGCTATTCTCAGTGGTGGCAGATGACAGAACAAGAAGCAATGGTCTCAAGTTGCAGCAGAGGAGGTCTAGGTTGTATATTAGGAAACACTATTTCATTAGGAGGGTGGTGAAGCACTGGAATAGGTTACCTAGAGAGGTAGTGGAATCTCCATCCTTAGAGGTTTTTAAGGCCCAGCTTGACAAAGCCCTGGCTGGGATGATTTAGTTGGTGTTGGCCCTGCTTTGAGCAGGAAGTTGGACTAGATGACCTCCTGAGATCTCTTCTAACCCTAATCTTCTATGATTCTATGATTCTCTGCCCTCAGTACATCCCCTCTACCAAGGCAGTAAGAGCTGGCTGTGCCAGGTGGAGATTCCATGCCAAGGGAATTCTCTGCTGGAGAGATCCAGTGACTTTCAGTGGCACAAAAGGGTGGGATTGCAGCTCAGGTGCTGGCCCAGTTACAGTTTCCTGGGTCCCCCCTACCCTGACCTGGGAAGATGAAATGCAGCCCCAGAGAAATTAAAACACTGGCAATGAAGGTCAATGTAGTTGAAGTGAAAACTGGGACTACTTCCCAGTCCCTTTAAAAAAGATTCAGTAACTTTGATCATGGTACCAGCAGCATGGTTAAGGTAAAAAGGACCAGAAAATAGGGCTATTTCCTCTGCCAAAAATGCAACAAAAATCTATCAACCATTAAAATATTTTGATTCAACATTGAACCACAGTGCCTCATTGGAGTTGTAGTTTGGGTGCCTTATACTTCTTTTGTCCTTTATGGGCCATGGTCACTGGCAGGACTATATCTCCCATGAGGGGATAGGTCACATGCACCCTTGCCCATGGGGCATCATAGGAGATGTAGTCCATCTAGAGAACATGGCCCGTAAGGGAAAATGTGAGTTCACGGCAGCTGAACTACAGCTGCCATGAGGTATCATGGCACCACTTTGAATCTAAATAGATTGGTTTTCAGGTGTTTGGTGTTTTGGGAAAATAGCAACATTTTCTGGAGAAAGCAGATGCTTTCTGCTAAAATTCTCATGGAGTTGAAACCCCAATTTCCCATTTAAAAAAAAACAAATTTGACAGACTTGTCAACCAGCCCTAAATCAGGGCCTATCACTTTCCCCCATCACTGCCTCCCTCATACACCTTCAGGCCCTTCCCCAGGGACACTCCTCCCATCAGGGAGGGCACTTTGCAGAGGCGTACATCTCCCCCTCCTTTCAACACATGCTCTGATTCACGTCCCGTTTGAGAGCTGAAAGACTCACTGTGTTGGGTGTATAGCAGATGGCTTGGGAGGCAAAGTACGAGGTTGAGACAGCGATGGAGAATTCCAGGATGGATAACAAGAGCAGCATGATCGTGATACCCTTCACAGCATTCTGGAGAGCATAAAACCACAGAGGATGCTAATTAATTTTGATTGCTAGAGGCGTAACATTGCACAGGGCTGCTGTGAGGTGCATAAAAAGTCCCTCTTTTCCCACTTGTGGGGATGCAGAAATCTGGTCCTGGTTATTCCCTCCTCCCAGGCACACAGAATTCTCCTCCTCCTTCTAACTACTCAGTAGGCCTGGTAATTGTGATGCATGGAGCCACACCACTGTCAGGAGATCATAGAATTCTGTTTTCTCCTGGGTCTACAGGGATATGCCCCCCTGAGACGCTCCCTGGGTAGGCCAGCTAGGATTCTGCAGCATGGAGTCAGTGTTGTCTAGTGCATAGAGCACTGGACTAGGATTGAGAAAAATGGCCTGCTGGGTGACCTTGGGCATGTCGCTTCATCTCCCTGTGCCTCAGTTTCTCCATCTCTGCATAGTGGGGATTAAACAAAGTAAAACAGGTATTTGGGTTCAGTGCTGCTCCCGATGAAATCAACAGGAGTTATTATTATTATGAACTTGTATGTTGATAGTACCTGGAAACCCCAGTCATGGACTAGGACCCTACTGTGCTAGGTGCTGCAGAAAACACAGAACAAAAGCATGGTCCTTGCCTGGTTTTGGACATTGACAGGAGTTTTGACACTAGCTTTATCAAGAGCAGAACCAAGCATGTTAAGAGAAATTTTTGTCAATTTCCCCCCAGATCAAAGGTCTGGAGCAGAATACATGAACAGTTTCTAAGGTGGAGTCAAGGACTTAGGACAATTCCAGGTATCTAGTATTTTAAAAACACACCTGTTAGGGATAGTCCAGGTAGACTTAAAACAGCCTCAGCACAGGGTGATGGGTTGGATGACCTCTTGACGTCCCTTCCAGCCTTATACTTCTATAATTCTATGGCAGAATCTGGCCACTTACCAACCAATGATATTTCTCATCCTTGTGCTCATAATGTGACACATTAATAATCAGCTCCGTTAGAAAGAGAATGATCCCAATGGCTGAGGAGAAGGCACTAGTTCTGTTCATTCCCCGGCTGCTTCTCACCTGAGAGAGACATGCAGAGGGTCAGGTTGTGTGTAGGCAGAAAACAGGTTGGTTATCATGGAATCCTAAAAGATTAGGGTTGGAAGAGACCTCAGGAGGTCATCTAGTCCAACTTCCTGCTCAAAGCAGGACCAACACTAACTAAATTATCCCAGCCGGGGCTTTGTCAAGCTGGGCCTTAAAAACTTCTAAAGATGGAGATCCCACCACCTTCCTAGGTAACTCATTCCAGTGCTTCACCATCCTCCTAATGAAATAGTGTTTCCTAATATACAACCTGGACCTTCCCCACTGCAACTTGAGACCATTACTCCTTGTTCTGTCATCTTCCACCACTGAGAACAGCTGTGCTCCACCCTCTTTGGAACCCCCACTTCAGGCAGTTGAAGGCTGCTATCAAATCTCCCCTCACTCTTCTCTTCCGTAGACTAAACAATCCCAGTACCCTCAGCCTCTCCTCATAAGTCATGTGCCCCAGCCCCCTGACCATTTTTGTTGCCCTCTGCTGGATTTTCTCCAATTTGTCCACATCCTTTCTATAGTGGGGGCCCCAAAACTGGACACAATACTCCAGATGTGGCCTCACCATTGCCAAATAGAGGGGAATAATCACTTCTCTTAATCTGCTGGCAATTCTCCCACTGATGCAGCCCAATATTCCATTAGCCTTCTTGGCAACAAAGGCACACTGCTGTCTCATATACAGCTTCTCATCCACTGTAATCCCAGGTCCTTTTTTGCAGAACTGCTGCTTAGCCAGTTGGTCCCCAGCCTGTAGTGGTGCATAGGATTCTCCATCCTAAGTGCAGGACGCTGCACTTGTCCTTGTTGAATCTCATCAGCTTTCTTTTAGACCAGTGCTCCAATTTGTTTAGGTCACTCTAGACCCTATCCCTACCTTCCAGCATGTCTACCTCTCCCCCAAGCTTTGTGTCATCTGCGAACTTGCTGAGGGTGCAATTAATCCCATCATCCAGATCATTAATAAAGATGTTGAACAAAACCAGTCTGAGGACTGACCCGTGTGGCACTCTGCTTGATACTGGCTTCCACCTAGACAGCGAGCCATTGATCCATACCCGTTGAGCCCGACGATCTAGCCAGCTTCTATTCACCTTATAGTCCATTCATCCAATCCATACTTTTTTTAACTTGCTGGCAAGAATACTGTGGGAGGCTGTATCAAAAGCTTTGCTAAAGTCAAGATATATCATGTCCACTGCTTTCTCCATATCTACAGAGTCAGTTATCTCATCATAGAAGGCAACCGGGTTGGTCAGGCATGAGTTGTCCTTGGTGAATCCATGTTGACTGTTCCTGATCACCTTCCTCTCCTCCAAGAGCTTCAAAATGGTTTCCTTGAGGACCTGTTCATGATTTTTCCAGGGACTGAGGTAAGGCTGACCAATCTGTAATTCCCCGGGTTCTCCTTCTTCCCTTTTTTAAAGATGGGCACTATATTTTCCTTTTTCCAATCCTCTGGGATCTCTCCCAATCACCATGAGTTTTCAGAGATAATGGCCAAAGGCTCTGCAATCACATCAGCCAATTTCCTCAGCACTCTTGGATGCATTAGATCCGGCCCCATGGACTTGTGCATGTCTAGCTTTTCTAAATAGTCCTGAACCTGTTATTTCACCACTGAGGGCTGCTCACCTCCTCCCCATACTGTGTTGCCCAAGACAGAAGTGTGGGAACTGACCTTGTCTGTGAAGACAGAGGCAAAAAAAGCATTGAGTACTTCTGCTTTTTCCACATCATCTGTCACGACATCATTTGTCACTACATCATTGATGTTCCCCTGGGCCAGTCAATGAGTTCCCCTACTGTAGAGGGTATCATTGGTGTACCCCAGGGCACGCCAATGGGTCATCCCCTCCCGTAGAGGGTATTTTTGATGCTTTATGGGGCAATTCATAAGACATTGTATTCCAGCTGCCTGAAACCCACTTAACCACCCTTGTACTCAGTTTACTGCAGCACACACTCTAGTGCTCAGTATTTGGCAGTGCAGCCTTCGCCTCCAGTGATCCCTGCACCCCAACAACCTTGGCCGCAAACGCAGTCCCATTCAGTCCTCCTTGCCTGTGCATCCTATATGTGGTTTATATTTAAAAAAGGGGGTATGGCGGGGTGCCTTGGAGAGTCCCAAACCAAGGTGTGCGCTAGAGGTGGTAAGTAAAAAGGAACTTGCCTCTATCTCTGGTTGTGAGAAACTCTCCAAGGATTTCCAGTCACACCCTGCTCACTGCACCAAAGCTGTTAGGCAAAAAGATTCTTTTCCCAAAGAATCAGGCAATCACAGACAATACTGAAGAAGGGTTTATTCACGGTATTGGGAAAACTGACAAGCAGCTTCAAAAATATGGTGCCATAGTGGCCAGTTATATACATTTTTTATGAATTTATTTGCATTTATTTGTACATACAGAGACAGACATTGTTGCAAGTCAACAGAGAACCCTGATCAAAGATAAAAATAAGAACAGTACGTACATATAGAGGTCATCCTAATTGCATCAAACGTCTATGACTACCTTGCAGGGGAAGGAGGCGGGGTGGGGGGGGTAGGGATGAGTGCTTACAGACATCTGGTGGGTTGTGAAGGGAGGATTAGCATTGTTTTTTTTTACCAATAAGATGAGCTAAGTTTTAACAGAAACTATGTTCTTGATTTTCAGCAGTTTCTGTCTTTTCTGATGGCTAAATTTTAACTTCTTCCTGACATACCCAAGAAAAATTCTGAGAGATATGGCTTGCTTTCCTGGAAATATCTGAATGATCCTATTTAATGAATGCCCACACTCCTGCTTTCCCCTTCTCTCTACCCTCTTCCTTCCCTCCCCATCTCTATTCCCCTCCTCTGAACTTTGCTTCTATTCTTTTGGATAACTTAATACTTTTGCTGTAGCTAGTTAGATTTTTACAAACAAATTTTGTCTGTAAATTGTGTAATAGAAATAATTGACCCATATTTTAACCATTCATATTATATGCATAATTAAATGTTTCAAGTATAGCTAAGTTTAGGTAGCAAATCGTTAATATATTATAAGTAGTTTAAATACAATTTGTTTTTTCAATACATATATTTTGAAAAAAAATAATATAAATTTAATAGAAAAATGTAAGAACCAGTCCCAGTCCTTCTCCTTCCCCCCGCACCCACAGTTTCAGTAAGGCACCAACAGCCCCCTTACACTAAGCCTCTGGCTGCCAGATGTTGGAACTGGACAACAAGAGATACATTATCCGATAATTGCCCTGTTCTTTTCAGTTCCTGTGAGGATCTCGCATTAGCCACTGTCAGCAGACAGGATTCTGGGCTAGATGGGCCAATATGACCATTCTTATGGTCGCTAGGACTGAGAATAGCACCCATGGAGAACAGCCAAGCTGTCCTACTGGCATTTTCTCTTTAGCCAATAAAGACAACCCTCCTACCCCACAGGAAAGACTAGAACATTCATGACAAAAAAGCCTGATTCTTCTTGGAGCACTGGGAACTGGATTTGGGGCTTTGCACTTCTCAGTGACCAGCTGGTGACAATACATGACTCCTGTCTGAAATCTCATGGCTGACCAGAAGGGGGCCGGAAGTCTCAGTTGGAGTAACTGGCTCCATTGCTGTCTGTGTGTCTCCCCCAAGGAGGTCAGCCAGGTTCCCAGAGCTCTGCATGCTGGTTGCTCAGGGAGAGGCACTGTCCCTGGGAGAGAGGCGAACCATGGGCAGACTCAGGGTCTGCCGGGCAACAAAGATGGAGAGAGGAGACAGTGACAGGGGGTGGATGGCAAATAGCCTGCTTGGAGCAGGAGCGGTGTCTGAGAGAAACGAGGGAGAGGGCAGAGTCAAATGCTTGACAAGTGATAGCCTGGGAAGAAGTGCTAGCCTGACCAATAAGAAGTGTGATGTCTGCCCCTGGGAGTACAGTGGGAGGGGGAAAGCCATTTTGGAGGGCTCTGAAGCCAGTCACAGAAAGAGCAGGACTGGCTGTATGGGGAGCTGGTGAGTCCGTTCCTGCATGCAGGGTTGCCCCTGAGAACTGGCCTCTGGGGACCTGGAAGCAAAATTCCTCAGCTAGGCCCTTTCCTTCTTCAAGGTGACTACCAGTTTATGGAGTTTTGTTGGGAAAACTCCCCCCACCCCCGGCAGCCAGGCTCAGTGAGCCCTTCAGCTCCCCAGGTAAAATCAGCCACTGCATGGCACCATGGCTCTGGCTGCTAGCTCAAGGCTGCCTGCCTGCTGTGAGAGTGTCTGAGTGCTAGGGTGGGAGATTGAAGTTTGGAATTTAGTAGTTATTATAATCTGCACCTTGAGCCCTGCACCCCTTAGTGGGGAGGCAAAATCCTAGCACCAGAAGCAGCCTGACTCCTGCACGAAGAAGATGCCTGCCAGCAGTGAACATCAGCTCCTCGGCAGTGACTGAAGAGTCCAGAGCCATCTCTGAACCTGAGGATCTGTCGCAGAATTGAGAATGCACCATCTTTTAGATGGTCAGGGACATTGTTTGGGAGACCCCCAACTCCCTGAACTGTTTCCTTAAGCCAGCAGGTAAGGATTTGGGGATTTTATTACCTGCTACCTATTAAACTTGTGGGGGGACTTACCATCTTATTCCACTTGTGAGTCTTTGGGCTGTACTGAACCACATCGGTCAAGTTTCTAATTGCTGCTTTAGAAGATATTGTTGTCACAAGACATCAAAGGCCCCTACAAAGTATGTGTACCAACTAATTTTAACGTTTGCTATATCAGGTCATGTGAGTGAGGAAATTCATGGGTATTATCAGCGTGGGCACAAGTGACCACAAGAGTAATGTTTCACCCTTTTATATTTACTTTCTGTTTAATATAATTACTGTCTTGAATATATTGTATATGTTTGTATTATTTCTTGGGAGTCTCCAACTATCTGGCAAGTAAATTGCAGTTACTCTGTGGTTAGAATTTTCCTTCCAAGCTGCCCTGACAGGAGTGAGGTGGGTGGGAGCACCACCAAATACATTCATATGGGAAGGAAATAAAGAACTTACATCTTGCTGAGCTGGAGGAGGTTCCAGAAGAACCCAGGCCTGTGCCTCAAAACCCATAGAAGAGGTAACCAGGTGAACAGGGTACTACATGCAAAAGACAGGCCAAGACCTGACTCACTCTTGGAAGTGATCCCAGAAGGTCTGGGGTGAGGCGCACTGGTTTGGGACTAATGTTGCACTGTCCATAGGCAAGTCGTGCTCAGAAAGGATGGAGTTCTTGTCTGCCTCTAGCAGCTGAGCCACAGAAGGGTTTTAAGGCTGCTGCTGCAGCCATTTAAGGCTCCCCATCTGCTAGCTGAAGTAGTAGAGACTTTTCCTTCTAGTGCTGAAGGTTCCCAAGTTCTAAGCCCTGTGGCTGGTTTAACAGTCACTTACACGTGCTGTGTATGTTCCAGGGTAAATAGGGAGCTTGATTTTTTTGTCTTAGGTCTTGTTATAAGCAATAATTTCAATTAAAAATGAGATTTCAGGGCTTATGTAATTTTGGGAGTTCAAAGAACTGCCTGAATTTTCAGGTCAAGCCTATGACACATTGAAAGTTCATTTCTCAAGACCACAGCAAAAAAACCATAGCAGGTGGCAGCCCTTAGTCACCTGTGAAGCCTATTAATAGCTAGATAATGTATTCCCAGGAACGACTCATTGTTATCAGAGTATGGTTCATAGGGTGAATTATGCAATGTGTCTTTCTACTTAGAAAAGACTGTTGCTACTATGCAGAGAAAAGAAAATAGCAAGTAAAAGGTAAGAGTCAGAGCTGGCTGAAATTTTCAAAATATCATTGAAATTCTGAAATTTTGGGTGGTGGTGGTGGGGAATTGTGAAAAAATGTCTACAACATTTTCATTCATTCCCCTATTTTTTGATTAGCCTGTAGGTCTCAATTCAGGAAAGCACTTAAAAACATGCTTAATTTTAAATACACCCTTAAGTCTCACAGATTCTTAGTGCTTTGCTCAATAGGGGCCTAGCTGGAAGTCCCCTTTTCTTCACTATTTTGAATATATTTCTGGCTACTTTAATTCTTATAACTTCCCTTTTTCAGCCTCCCTGGACACTTTGTCTTTTTTTTGTTCCCTGGTAGCCTGGCTCCCTTTTCAGCAGCTGTTTACAGCTCTGCTTTCTATTGGACTCTTTTCTATTGGGCTCCTAATTGAGGTTTATTAGTCAATAGAAAAATTGAAGGTAGTTGTTGGGCCACAAGCTGCTGCTACAGATACAACAGAAAGACAGCAGGGAGCAGTTTAAAGTAGTGATGAGCTCCCAAAATCCTAATAACTGGCTCCCTACCAGGTCCTCAGCAGCACTTCGGTGGCAGGAGGGGGCGCGTGTCTTCACTCTGGGTTTTTGGCGGCACTTTGGCGGTGGGTCCTTCAGACCTGGAGTGAGTGAAGGACCTGCCGTCAAACTGCTGCCGAAGACCCAGCAGGGAACTGTCCAGTGAGTACAAGCCCTACGTGCTTCTCACCGCCCCCCATCCGAACTGCCGCCAAAGACCTAGTAGGGAATCGCCAGGTGAGTACAAGCCCCAGGTGCCTCTCCCACCCATCCAACCCCAACCCACGTCCTGCCCCCAACTGTCCCACTCCCTACCCAATTCTCCCTGCTCCCTGTCCCCTGACTGCCCCAACCCCATCCACTACCACCCAACAGACACCAGGAACCAGGACTGGCTCCATGTTTTTTGCTGCCCCAAGTGGCCAAAAAAAATAAATAAAAGCCACGGCGGCATGATTGCGCTGCTTCACTTTTTCGGTAGCAGTTCGGCAGCAGGTCCTTCGCTCTGAGAAGGACTGAGGGACCCGCTGCCGAATTGTCCCCAAAGACCCGGACGTGCCACCCCAATAACGGCCAGAGGGCCACCCCATGGTATTGGCTGCCCCAAGCACCTACTTCTTTAGCTGGTTCCTGAAGCTGGCCCTGCCCAGAACTCCCACTCCTGCCCAACCCCTCACCCCCCTTTCCGCATCCCCTGACCCCCCCCGAACCTCCACCCCTTCCAATCGCTCCCTGCCCCTTATCCAACCCTTCCTCCCAGCCCTGGCCCAGCCCCCTCACCATGCTGCTCAGGGCAGCGTGTATTGATGCTGCACAGCCCGCTGGAGCTTGCAGCCCCACTCCCTTACCATGCCGCTCAAAACGGCAGAAGGCAAGCTGAGGCTCTGCGAGAGTGGGGGAGGCAGGGGGAGGGGCCAGGGGAGCCTCCTCAGCTGGAAGCTCAGGCGGGCTGGTCAGGATGGTCCTGCAGGCCACATAGTTTGTTCACCCTTTACAACTGGTTCTAAATCAGCTTCTAAATTTAACAACCAGTTCCCGCGAACGGGTGCAAACTGGCTCCAGTTCACCACTGGTTTAAAGTATCTCCATTTCTCTTCCAGCTCCCTATTTGTCATAGGATCATAGAATCATAGAATATCAAGGTTGGAAGAGACCTTAGGAGGTAATCTAGTCCAACCTTCTGCTCAAAGCAGGACCAGTCCCCAACTAAATCATCCCAGTCAGGGCTTTCTCAAGCCTGACCTTAAAAAGCCTCTAAGGAAGGAGATTCCACCACCTCCCTAAGTAACCCATTCCAGTGCTTCACCACCCTCTACACTGTCTCTTCTGTCTTCCTCTCCAACACAAGTTCCAACAGAAATTGGTTCAGTAAACAATATTACCTCCACCACCTTCTCCCTCTCCAACATTCTTTCTCCATGTTCTTGATCAACAAGCTCTTTGCTCTTTCCCATCAGCCACTCTTCCTGCACAGTGCCCTGGGCAAAGCAGAGCTAAACTCTGAGACTCCCCTCCCCTCCCAAGTTAGGAAAGTGGAGGGAACGTTCTCTAGAAACTCACCAGACATATGTTGCCACGATTCTCAGCTGCAACTGAGAGGGATCCAGAAAAGATGAACTGCCCGGGAAAGAGAAAACCATCATTCACAGTTCACACTTACAAGAAAGATCTTGCCTCCAAGACAGGCTGTATGTGATGGAAGCTAGGACTAAGAATGACACTTCCCTCAGCACGGGCAGTCATAATAATTATACCTAGTGCTTAGAGAGCGCTTTCCATCTAATAATGCTGCCAACCAGGTTCCCTTCAATCCTCTCAGTTAAGGTGACATCTATGCCATAATCTTTCCACCCAGATTCTCCTCCTCTTCTCTCCTCCTTCTTGCTCCTTTTTGACAACTGAGCTTGCTTTTCACCCCATAAATAGAGCAGTGACTGGATGGTCCTGAGAAGAGCTCAGGATGTCACCAGGTTCCTCACCCCACCTTCCACCCAATGCAGCTGTGTCATCCCATGCCTATGTCTCTACCTATAAAGATTGTATAATTCTCCCATCACCATGGTATCAGAGTACGTCTACATCTGAAGCCTAACCTGCAGTGGGGACACAGGTGGGGGGCTGCTCTCAAGTCCCCCATCCTCCTGCTCAGGGCAGATGGAGGACCTGGGGTTCCCCACAGTGGCTTGGGCTTCCTGGGCAACTCTTACCATGGCTAGGCTCTGGCTTCCAGTCTGACTGGGGGGCGGGGCTTCGGGGGAAGAGGAGGACCAGGGGCAGGGCCACAGAGAGGGTGGGGAGTCTGCATGTGTCTTACTTTTGCCTTTTGAAAAAAATGATCACCTTACCGGTCCTCTCCAGCCTCCCAGCTGTGCTAGCATGCCTCAATCCAGACCTGCAGTGCCCTCTGCTGTCACCTCCATAATTTCTGTGGCGAAGCAGTTACCAATTTCACTTGAGAGTCAAATATTCCTGGGTTGGAAGCTGGCAGGAGATTTGCCCTTTTTGCTCATCAGCTGATGTTCCTCCCCTCCACTCCCTCAATCAGGATAGATAAAACCCTAACGAGGCCTAGTTCAACCAGAGGAATTGCAAAGGGACAGAGACCTGAGCTTTGACCTCCACCTAGTAAGCTAGAAGTGCTCAAACAATGACCTCACAAAGGCCTGGGCCTTAACATCAGCCCAGTAAGCAGAAGTGCTGAGCCAGTGACTTCACAGATGTGAGTGCCAACATTGGCCCAGCAGAGGGACTAAGGCAGGGACTTCACAGCAGATTGGCCCTTAACACCAGCTCAAGAAGACAGTTTTGGTGAATAGGATGAGCAGATTTTCAAA
The DNA here is from genome assembly GCF_007399415.2 of Gopherus evgoodei. Lineage (NCBI taxonomy): Eukaryota > Metazoa > Chordata > Testudines > Testudinidae > Gopherus > Gopherus evgoodei. The sequence continues at coordinate 126,756,447 of NC_044325.1, forward strand.
ATGAGAAGCCAGGACACCTGACATGTAAAACAGGCAAGATGGAGTAGCAGAGATTGTGAGAGTGGCACTCAGGGCTGGTAGCTGATGGAAGGTACCTGTCTTTCAAGTGCATGTGGGTGGGTTTTATTGAGGGACTAAGGTGGCACATGGGGAAAGTTTTTTGAAGCCTAGTCCAGAGCACTGCATGATGCAGGACAGCAGATTAATAATGTACCTAGCAATGGCAGGAAATGGGTCAGCACATTAGATGGGCCAATGATTTACCAAGTGACAGCAGCAAATGTGACAGCAGACTAAGAGGCGTGCCAGTTTAGATGGACTAATGTTCTACCATATCTACGTGGAAGTGACATCTGGTGCAAGTTCCTGAGCTGAGCACACACTGCCTCTTTCCCTTTGTTGGTTGCTTTTAGAAGGGAGATACTAGGTGTCTGTTACTTATCAAGTATCAGAAGGGTAGCCATGTTAGTCTGTATTCCCAAAAACAATGAGGAGTCCAGTGGCACCTTAAAGACTAATAGATTTATTTAGGCATAAGCTTTTGTGGGTAAAAAAACCACTTCTTCGCATGCATGGAGTGAAAATTACAGATGCAGACATAAATACACTTCTACCCCGATATAACGCTTTCTTCAGGAGCCAAAAAATCTTACCATGTTACAGGTGAAACCACATTATATCAAACTTGCTTTGATCTGCCGGAGTGCACAGCCCCGCCCCCCGGAGCGCCGCTTTACCATGTTATATCTGAATTCATGTTATATTGGATCACATTATATTGGGGTAGAGGTGTATACTGACACATGAAGAGACAGGAGTTACCTTCCAAGTGGAGAACCAGTGTTGACAGGGCCAATTCAATCAGGGTGGATATGGTCCACTCCCAATAGTTGATGAGGAGGTGTCAATACCAAGAGAGGGAAAATTGCTTTTGTAGTGAGCCAGCCACTCCCAGCCCCTATTCAAGCCCAAATTAATGGTGTTAAATTTGCAAATGAATTGTAGCTCTGCAGTTTCTCTTTGAAGTCTGTTTTTTGTTTTGTTTTTTGTTGCAGTATGGCTACTTTTAAATATGTTATAGAATGTCCAGGGAGATTGAAGTGTTCTACTAGCTTTTATATGTTACCATTCCTGATGTCTGATTTGTGTCTATTTATTCTTTTACCTAGAGATGTCTGATTCGTGTCCATTTAGAACTTTAATAATAGACAATTATTATTTATCCATGTGGCCATGCCATCACTTCATAAACACATTCAGTTATTCTACTCACAACAGTTCCTCCCCAGAACGGGTATCCCACGATGCCAGAGACAGAAATGTATTTGATGAAAATTGTAGAGACACCTCCAAAGCCAATATGTATCAGCCCAATCAAGATCTGGATGGCCTGTGGGAAGAGAATGGGGCAGTAAGAGGAGCCAATTCCCCCATCTTGGGGATGAACAGAACACCCTGTCCTGACCAGAGCTGATTAGAAACTGGAATTTTCATCCTGTGGGAAATTCTGATCTTTAGACTGTTGTTTTAACCTGAAATCTGAAAATTTTCAGTTTGGAAATGTTAAACATTTCATTTCAGTTTGTCAAACCGTCGTCTTATAGGAGTTGTAGTTGGGGTACCATTTTCTTCTATGGGCTAGACTTCCTACATGGACTACATCTCACATGCACAGTCGTGGGACTCTCATGGCATATCATGGTGATTCAGTAAAACGAGAAGACCGCAGTGCAGCTGGGAAGGTGCAGTTTGGAATAGGGAGCTAGTCCTATTGGGAAGAATCACCTCAACTTCCTTGAGGCATTGTAGTAGCTCAGGTGGATGCAATTTAATATCAAACTGACCTGAGAGAAAACATTTCAGGTCAGTTTGACAAATTGAAGTAGCTTGATCTGAGAAGACCTAACTCAAAACCAAAATATTTTGTTTTGATTTTTCCAATGGAAATCTTTGATTTTTGTGGAAACTACATTTCCCATTGAAAAAATGTCAATGTCCTCCCCGCCTAATAGTCCGCTCAGAGAGAAGGTTCTCTGGCCTGTGATATACAGGAGGTCAGGGGTCCCTTCTGGGCTTCAAATCTATTAACTCATTTGCTTATTTATGTACATAATTGTAAATAAACAACCAATCATGGGCTTATCCATGTAGACTGATGGATAGAAGTTGCAGGTTGATTGATTTCACTAGCAGTGCAAGGGTGAATGGAATCAGCTCTGCACTGCAGTAACTAGGACCTAGGTTTGAACTGCTTCTTCTCAGACCAAATCCTCTACCGGAGTGAATTATCACAATGGAGCTACATTGATTTACACCAGTTGAATAGCCTTCCCCTCCTCCCCAAGATGGGGCTGTTTCATTCCATTAGTTCCACAAATAGCTGGTTTATAATTATTTCCCCTTGTTTCTCCTTTGCTTGATTAATCTTCATTTCTCCCTGTTTGGGTACCTAGGAGGATTCACTGCCCCTGGAACTCTGAGTGTATTTTTATCCACTGCCCTCAACAAAGCAATGAAGTCTCAAGAGAAGGCCTGATGGTAGCGGCTTCCTGGCATCCTTCTCATAAAGCTGATTGTTAAAGTAAAAAAGAAAAGGGTGGAATCTGGAGTTTGCTCATGCTCAGTCATTCACCCAACTGTTCAGGCCCTTCAGCATTGAAATGACTCATCCTCATGGACTGAGAGCAAAGATCACACTTACCCCCAGGGTCTTGGGCTGGGCTTTGAGGAATATCTCCATCATCCCTACTTTCCTTAGCTGCGCGACCTGTTCAGCGGGACTCCCGGAGTACATTGACCCAAGAGGTTGGTTCCCAGGGTTCATGACTGTGAACTGCTGGGGCCCATATTGCACCATCTCAGGAGTTAGGGGAATGGCACGAGAGACTCCCTGGCCTTGGTGGATGATGCCAGCGCTGTTTGGGGGCATGAACACAAGCATCCCATTGGCCGTGCTTCCTGGTGCTGCCATGATGATGAAGATGCTCTAGAAAAGAGTGATTGGCCCAGATTAAGCCATATGTAATAACACTGGTCCCCAAATTAGCCCTGGGCCATGCTGAGTAGGAATCTTCATTACCTATTGCTCTTGCCCTTTGAGTCCCTGTCCCTGTCCCTGTCGTGATTTTGTCCTTCGCATAGGGCTATAATTGGAGCACTAGCAACACCCTAAAAATAAGGGTTGAGATTCCAAAAGCTGACTGAAGGATTCAGCCACACTACTCCCATTAATTTCAACAGGGTTTGTGGGGCAAAACAGTCTCTTTGGCTTTTAAAATCTCAGTCAAGGAGTTGAAGTGTTTCCCATTCCACACCTCCTTTTCCAGATGCTTTTAACTTTCTGGATCTTTCAGTTTTCGGGATGGAATTTTCCAGAGCTGTGCAATTGATTATCCTAGGGTTGATAGAGGGTGAAATTAACTCAGGTTCTTTGGCACAAAGGATCTTCTGTTGCTCCCATTGAAGTGAAGGAAACATTCCCGTTAACTTCAAAGGCATGGGATCAGACCCAAAAACATTTACAAAAGAACTGGCCAAAAATTTTCCAGCAAAACTGTTTTTTAATGGAAAATTGGGTTTTCCATTAAGTGGATATTTATGTGTGTGGAAAGGGTCTCTCTTTCACAGAACTTCAAGTTTTCATAAAAAACCTGAAAGCTCTAAACCGGCAATATTACAATTCAACAATGCTGCTGTGGTGCCTCATGGGATATGTAGCTCAGTTGCCACATATTCCCCTTCTCCTCTGCATGCTGAGCTCCTTGGTTGGACTACATCTCCCGTCATGTGCCATGGACTCCCATGATGCACTGCAATGTCCATAGGGGTCAGTCTTCACAACGCTCCAAGCTGCTGCTAGGTTTGGGTTGTTAAGAGGTTCCAGGTATTAGAGGGGTAGCCGTGTTAGTCTGGATCTGAAAGCTCATGCTCCAAAACGTCTGTTAGTCTATAAGGTGCTACAGGACTCTTTGCTGCTTTTAAAGAGGTTCCAGATATTTATTAAGTGTTAACAAGCACTGGAAAGCAGGTTGAGGTCACAATCTATAAGTGGGGAGATGATTTCTAAGGGTAGAGGGCTCTTTCATTTGACAGACAAAGGCATAACAAGATGTAGTGGCCCCAAGCACGACAGGCAGGCTGCCTTCAGTGGCTTGCCTGTGGAAGGTCTGCTGGTCCTGCAGCTTCACCTGCGGGAGGCCCTCCGAAGCCACAGGACCAGCAGACCCTCTGCAGGCACGCCTGCGGGAGGTCCTCCGAAGCCGCAGGACCAGCGGACCCTCTGCAGACAAGGTGCTGAAGGCAGCTTGCCTGCCGCCCTCATAGCGACTGGCAGAGCGCCCCCAGTGGCTTGCTGCCCCAAGCATGTGCTTGGCGTGCTGGGGCCTGGAGCCGCCCTTGCCAACTGTTATTAGACAGGAGACATCGCAGACTGTGGCAAGGCCATCCCAATCTTTGAACCTTGCCCCTTTTACTCACTGGCTAGCGCCATGTAGTGAAGAGCAGCTGACACGTGAAAGGCTTTGGGTGAATGCAAGCAAGTTGTGTCACTGCTTCATCCTTCTGTATGAACATTTTCAAGAGTTCTGAGAGGTGGCACTTGCTGTCACAGGAGCATATGGCTTTGAGCCACAAATTTCTCCTCTTCTCTTCTCTCCCCTGCTTGTCAGATAACGGGATCTGCTGCTCTTGAAATTCTGACCTTATTTTCTCTCAACTCTAGAGGCAGAAACTACAAGGGTCTTGTAAGGATGTCAGGGTGTCCCTATAGCCTCCCCCAGTATGGCACCCAACACCCAATTTTAATGGTCACCCTGAGAATGTTTGCGCTGATGAACTTACTCTGTTTTCGCTGCAGCTGCTGTCCTTCTTCCAGCTGTGGGCGACTCCAAGAGTCATCAGGAAATTGTCACAGGCTCATAAGGGATTTTAATAGCATCAGACTTTGAATCCTGCCCTGCCTGTTATACTTAGCTCCTCCCTTTGTCTTTGCCTTGTTTTATTGCAGGACTCCAAAGTCCTCTTCCCTTTTGGATGTTTTCTTTTCATCCCCCTCAGAGTCCCTCCCTGCCTTTTCCCCACCGTAGTCACCATCCCTTCTCACTCAGAACATATGGTGCTCTTCCTTTCCCTTTTTGCCTAGGGGGGACTGCCACAAAAGTAATGAGGATTGGCTGGACGTTTTCTGATCAAAACTTTTCATCAGGAAAATCTGGTTTTGACTAAACAAAACTGTTACCAGGAAGCACCAGCTTTCCCCCAAATGGGTTGATGTTTCATAGGAAAGCTGAACAGCCTGAAAAAACGTTTATGTCCGTAAACTGAAAAATTTTCAGTTTTTTGACGAACACTAGGAATTTTCCACTGAAAATTATGATGTAAATGATCTTTTTGTTTTAATGAAATTTTCTATGGGAAAAAAGCCCATTTTCCAAACAGCTGTAAGTGCTTTTGGGACGTACTGAGTGCTTTTCATTTCCAAGGCGCTCTCTCTCTCCTTATGTAGCATCCCCAGGTAGCATCTAAGCATCTTAAACATTTAGAAACTTCTTATTTGGCATTTACCCCTAAGAGACCTTATGAGGCTCTGTGGTCTTAAATGCCAGCTGGCTTCTGCTACAGAGCAGCTGAGAGAAAACACCTGACAAGCCTCTGCTGCCCACAGGAACTCACCAGATGCAGGACAAGCTGATCCCATGGGGTAAGGTAGACCCTGACCCAGAGTCCAGCTGTGCTGGATCATCGTATACAAAAACTCAGAGACTGAACAGCCCCATAATTAGGAGCCTCACACAGCAGAGAACCCAGAAAGGCTGAAGTAAAGATCCCAAGCAAGGAAGAGACTCAGGCTGCCTGGGTGTGACCTCAGAGAATGGCTCAGCCTGTCACAACCAGATAGGTATAAACATTGCTTGTGATAACAGACAGAGCAGTGACAGATGCCACGCAGCCTTCCCCAATGCTTAGCTCAAAGTTAGGCTTTGTAATTGTATACACTGGCTATTTACAGTGCAGCAACTTTCTCTCTCAGGGGTGTGAAAAAACACCCCCTGAGCACAGCAAGTTTCAGCACTATAAAGCGCCAGTATAGACAGTGCACCAGTGATGGTAGCTATCCCCCTAGTGGAGGTGGGTTTTTTAGAGCACTCATTCTGCCCCAACTACACAAGCCACATTAAAGCGCTGCTGTGGCAGCGCTTTAACATTGCCAGTATAGACTAGCCCGAAGAGAAGAATTTAAGGGCTTGGAATTAATGGAGAGAGACTCTCATTACTACAAAGTCTGATGCTTTTATTGCAAGTCATGCAATATTTGATGCTTTTCTTAAAGCCCCAGTTCTTGAAGTCCTATGATTGTGAGAGAATCTTAGCTTCCATTTTTTTTAAAAATAGTAAGTTTCTAGCCCTCCTTGGAGCACAGAAAAGCTAAAAACTATCATCCCTAGTGGCTCAGACACCAAATAGCAGTAAAAAGAACCCAATATTTTTAGTCTCATGATATGGGGGGACCTGAGTGAAAATTTGTCAGTGGTTGAGAATGGCAATCCTGTGTCCAGCAAGAGCTGGGCAAAATCTTTCAGCCAAAAAGTTTATTGGCAAAAAATGCAGATTCAGAGACATCAAAAAGTTTCACAGATTTGTGTCGGTTTGGCTGAATTGTTCAAACAAAACAGACCACCCTCCACAAACAACAAAAGAAAAAAAATCCAAAAGGTAACATTTCAATTTTTTTGTTTAAAACAACTTTTTGTTTTTATATTTCCTTCACATTTATTAAATACAATTAAAAAGTTATAAAACTACTTACAACTGAAAAAAAATATTTCATTTAGGTTCAAACAAACTATTTCTTTTGACCAGAAATACTGTTTTGACTATTTTATAATCGGAAGTATAGAAAAATTTCAGTTTTGGTTTGACTCAAAACAAATGTTTCAATTTTTCAGAATTGCCAGGGAACCAAAAAAATCCATTATTTGCCTAATTCAGTCTTTGCTGCACAGTTTCAGCATCAGTTTTCCTACTCTTGCAGAAAGTGTAATGGGAACTCACTGTCAATCTGCATGGGCCAAAGCCTTCACGGGTGTAACTGTAACAAAGTCAGGCACAACCACATCTTCGCTTTCAGCTTCCTGTCAGTGCTGTGACACAAGCTGGTGGCTGGCTTGAACAATATCAAAAGAGTATTTGAGTGAGTGCTTTGATCCCTTATGAACCACACTTCCTTTTTATGGTATCACTTATTAACAAACATTGATGGTAGGAGAGGACCCTTTCTTCTCCTGTCGATGTGTGGGTCTGTGGTAAAGTTATGAATATGGGAGTAAGGGTGTTGGTGCAAGCTGACTAGTGGTTTTGGGGTATCCAGCTTGTGATGCCTTAAAGGGTCCTGATGTTCAGAAAGTGCTGAGAACTCACCTTCTGAAAATCAGGCCCTTATGAGGAGTCTCAAGTTGGATACCCAAAATTACTACTCACCTTTGAAAATCTTAGTCATGAGGCCCTGGACTCAGCAGGAGTTCTTCCATGAACTTTAATGGGCTCTGGGTCAGGCCCGAAAAACTGTTAGTTAACCCTTCAGTTAACTCTAAGCCTAAGCCCCACCTGAGACAAAAGGTGTGTGTGAAGCCGCTCAGCAGTTTTTGAGTGAGTATTGTTTTGTGCATGTGTGTGTGTAAGCAAGAAAGAGATCACACAAACTGAGGTCATACAAAGACAGACTGAAGCCTGGTCTACACTTAAATCTTAGGTCGACCTAACCAGATTGCTCAAATCTCTGAAAAATTTCACACCCTAAGCACCGTAGTTAGGTTTTACTGAAACCCTGGTGTCAATGTGGCTAGGTTGACAGAAGACCTAGCTTCTCATAGAAGTGGATTACCTACCTCAATGGAAAAACCCCTTCTGTTGATGTAGGAAGCATTCAAACAATGGCCCTGAGGTACCAGAGCTGTGCTACTGTAGTGTAGACATATCCTGAGAGAGAGGCAGACATCCTGAAGAAGCAGCGGAAAGCTGACCTTGGAAAACACTGGGAAAGAGTTTTTTGGGTCAGGGAGCCGGCTAAAAGGGTATCCTTGGTGCTGTGAGCAAAAGAAGCTGTTTCCTGCTGTTTCCTTCCCTCTGCATTCAGAGACAGAGGACTTTGAACATTCCTTATAAAGAAACACAACTGCATCAAAGAAGCATCTGACTACTACCAATTTCTGCTCCCAACTGGAACACCCACAGGACTCCAAACTTTGACTAGCCACTTGGTATGAAAAGGGGCTGTCACTCCTTCTGTGCTATGAACTGAATGGATCTGTCACATGCAAGCAAATGGCTAGGACTAAATGAATTCAATCAGGAGATCTTCAATGATCTGAAATACAAAAAAGAGTCTCCTACAAAATGTGGAAACTAGGTCAAATTACAAAGGCTGAATATAAACAAAGAACACATGTAAGTAGGGACAAAATTAAAAAGGCCAAGGCACAAAATGAGATTAAACTAGCTAGAGACATAAAGGATAACAAGAAAACATTCTACAAATACATTAGAAGCAAGAGGAAGATCAAGGACAGGGTTGGCCTGTTACTCAATGGAGGGGACGGAACAATAACAGAAAATGTGGGAATGACTTTTGTTTCAGTTTTCACCAAAAAAAAGGTTAGCAGCAATTGGATGTCTAAAATAGTCAATGTCAGTGAAAATGTGGCAAGGAAAGTCTGAGTTAAATATATTAGGGAAAGGACAAGTTAAAAATTATTTAGACAAGTCAGATGTCTTCAGGTCAGCAGGACCTGATATAATACATCCTAGAATCAGGGGCGGCTCTAGACATTTCGCCGCCCCAAGCACCGTGGCATGCCGCGGGGGGCGCTCTGCCGGTCGCTGGTCCCGTAGCTCCAGTGGACGTCCCACAGTGGACCTCCACTGAAGAAGCCGTGGGACCAGCGGACCCTCCGCAGGTATGCCTGTGGGAGGTCCACCAGAGCTGCGGGACCAGTGGACCCTCCGCAGGCATGCCGCCGAAGGCTGCCTGCCTGCCATCCTCTCAGTGACCGGCAGAGCGCCCCCCTGCGGCACGCTGCCCCAAGCACGCACTTGGCATGCTGGGGCCTGGAGCCACCTCTGCCTAGAATACCAAAGAAAATATCTGAGCCTTTAGTGATTGTCATTGAAAAGTCATGGAACATAGGACCGATTCTAGGGGACTGGAATAGAGCAAATATAGCACCCATTTATTTAAAAAAAAGGGAAATAAGGAAAACCCGGGGAATTACAGGCCCATCAGGTTACTTCAGTAATCAGAAAGATAATGGAGCACATGATTAAGCAATCAGTTTGCGAACACTTAGAAGATAATAAGGTGATAAGTAACAGTCAGCATGGATTTGTCAAGAACAAATCATGTCAAACCAACCTAAGAGCTTTCTTTGACAGAGTAACAAGCTTTGTGGATGAGGGAAGGGGTAGATATGGAAGATATTTATGTTAGAAAGGCTTTTGAAACTGTCTCGCATGACTGTCTCATAAAAAAACTAGGGAAATACAAGCTAGATGGAGCTACTATAATGTGAGTGCATAACTGGTTGGAAAACTATTCCTAGAGAATAGTTATCAGTGGTTCATGATCAACCTGGAAGGGCATATTGAGTGGCATCCCACAGAAATCAGTTTTGGGTCTGGTTCTGTTCAATATCTTCATCAATGATTTAGATCAGGGGTTGGCAACGTTCCACAGGCGGCCCTTCAGGGTAATTCGCTGGCGAACCACAAGACAATTTGCTGGCATTGACCATCCACAGACACAGCCCCCTGCAGCTCCCAGTGGCCTCGGTTTGCCGTTCTCAGCCAATGGGAGCTATGGGAAGTGGTGGACTTCAGGGACATGCTAGCCACCACTTCCCGCAGCTGACATTGGCCGTGAACAGTGAACTGCAGCCACTAGGAACTGTGAGGGGACATCAGTGTAATCAAAATGTCTCGCAAACCACCAACAGATTACCTTGGTGGGCCATGTGCCAAAGGTTGCTGACCCCTGGTTTAGATAATGCTGTAGACAGTACACTTATAAATATTAAGGATGATACCAAGCTGGGAGGAGTTGCGAGTGCTTTGGTAGATAGGATAAACATTCAAAAGGATCTGGACAAACTGGAGACATGGTCTGAAGTAAATAGGATGAAATTCAGTAAGGACAAATGCAAAGTACTGCACTCAGGAAGGAACAATCAGCTACACACATACCAAATGCCTAGGAAGGAGTACTGCAGAAAGGGATCTGGGGTTCATAGTGGATCACAAGTTAAATATGAGTCAACAATGTAACACTGTTGCAAAAACACAAAAACAAAAGAGCAAACACCATTCTGGACTGTATTAGCAGGTGTGTTGTAAGCAAGACAAGAAGTAATTTTTCCACTCTACTCCATGCTGATGCGGCCTCAACTAGTGTATTGTGTGCAGTTCTGGGCACCCCATTTGAGGAAAGATGTGGACAAATTGTAGAAAGTCCAGAGAAGATCAATAAAAACAATTAAAGGTCTAGAAAACTTGACCTATGAGGGAAGATTGAAAAAACTGGATTTGTTTAGTCTGGAGAAGAGAAGACTGAGAGAGGACCACAGTTTTCAAGTATATAAAAGGTTGTCACAAGGACGAGGGAGCAAAATTGTTCTCCTTAATCTCTGAGAATAGGACAAGAAGCAATGGGCTTAAATTGCAGCAAGGGCAGTTTAGGTTGGACATTAGGAAAAAACTTTGTCAGTGTGCTTAAGTACTGGAATATAGTGTCTAGTAAAAGTGAATAACTAATAACTTTCTGGAAGTTGTGATCTGTTCTCAGATATTCTGTAAGCAGAAAACAGAAGAAACTTGATCAATTAGTTATGTGCTGCTAATAGATTTGCTCCCCTCTGATTATTTCACCTTGTAATGCTCCTTGTTGATGTATCAGCTATCTTCATTCTATTATCTCTGGACATTGTTGCAGAATATTCAATTTGTTCACATTCAACTAAACTCAAAAACATTGGATTAGAATTTTAGCATATTTCCCAAAAGAAATTCATGTCCGGTCTAGGATATGTCAGCCCAATGGAAAATGTCAGAAAGCTACAAGGAAGCCAGGGCTTCTACTGAGAAAGTGTTGCTGCACATTATATACCCTTTGATACGCATATGTAACCAGATGCTATGCACTACCTCAAATGACAAGGGAAGGCCACTTTCTCCCCATAGGATTATTCCGCAAGTGCCCTGTTAATGTGGGAATGTATAAACTCATAAAAACAATCAATTTCAGGATTTGGTTTCATCAAAGTTTTGTAATGACACATTTCATTCCCCACCCTTAATTAAATGTTAATTTCCCCTGAGCTCTGCCCTCAACATAAGGAGAAAGCTTCTCTAGGTCACTGATGCTTAAGCTGGAAAAGATCTATCGAAGACCATCTTGTCCGATGCTCTGCATAACTCCACTATAGGATTGTTCCCTACAATATATTACTCTTGGAGGAATTCTGCACCAAAAAATTTAAAAATTCTGCACACAATATTTGAAAATTCTGCATATATTTTATTTGTCATAATATCACCAATATACTAATGCCAGTTACAATTATTTTGGTAATTTATTTCAAAATATCAGTCAGCAAGTATGTCTGTAACAACACAGACCCGCCAAAAAAGAATCTGGTAAAAAAAAGTTGACAAATAGATTCCTTACTAGGCATATTAATACAGAACTTTGTGTAATTCATTTAAATTGGATTTTACTTTTCAGTAGGAGCCACTGCTGGAGCAATCTCTCGCAGGGGTTCGTTATGAAGCCCACTACTCAGTCTCATCTTTGGGGTCTAATCCACATTGGTGGGAGGTTCTGGAGAGGCCATTTGTGCAGAAGGAACCCCAAGGTTTGCATTGGCAAAATATGGCCTGAACAACATGGCCTGCAGAACAAAAAAGATCAGTCCTCACTGGTAACATCATCGTCTCCATTCTCACCCCAACAACCATCCCCTTTCTCAGCCCTCCATTCTTGCTCCACCATCTTCCTCACATTCTTCACCACCATTACCGTTCTCAGTCCTCCATGCTCATCCCTATCACTTTCCTCACCCTTCCACTCCCTTTCATCAACGCATTTTTCAGCACTAGCACCATCGTCTTCCTAATCCCTCTAGTTCATATAACTGGCACAGATGCATCCCTGGTGTAAGTCTCCTGTAGTGACTGGAATTACAAGGATGAATCTGTGCCATCATCACTATCAACCCCGTAGTCACTACTGGTAGGATTTTCTTTGTGTAGTTGCCTAAGTCTCAGTTGTCATGAACATGACCCTGGTCTCTTGATATAGTGATGCCATTTTGGATAAAGAAACTAGAAGTTCTCTTGGGTCCTGACTGCAGCAGATTTGCTGTGATGCACTTAAAGAGTTAATGTGGTAGGTCTCACTATGCCACAGAGCATTCCTCTATGCTCCTTGCTAGGGAAGTTTGAAAATTTCATGTCAAAATTCTGATTTTCAAAAACAAAACAAAAAAAACCTCCAAAAAACAAAACAAAAAGAACCAAAAATGAACAAACCCCAAACTTTTCTGTGAAATATTGCATGAAAATTATCCAGTTTCCTGGGGAAAATTAAAATTTTCATCCAAAAAGAGTGCCTGAAATCTAAAAGATTTCAATTTGGAGATGCTTATGGGAGATGCAGTTTGGTTGCCTGGTCTCCCAATTCTTCACTATGGGTCAGGAACACAGGCTAGACTACACTTCCCATGACACACCATGGTCAGGGTCTCCTAGGATACAACAACCAAGAGGGGAAGCAATTTGCATCATGGGAGTTGTAGTCAGGCTAAGGAGCCTGGCCTACATAAGAGAATGGCAACATGAGGCATTCAAGCTACAACCCCAATTAGGCACCATGGCCGCATTTCCAAATGGAAATCTTTTGGCTTTATCAAAATATTCTAGTATTCCAGTTGCTGCTGAAAAAAATCAAAAAGATCTGTGGAAAATTGAGACAAAAGCAGGTTTTTTTCTTCTTCATAAAAACACAGTTTTACCACCGTTTGAGAAAATGTTAGCCCATCACTGTGTGAGATTACCTACTCCCAGGTCAACAAGGGTTAACCTCACCTCAGCTCCTTTGCTATACAAAGGTGCTCAGAGGAATGGCCTTGAGAACTGCTGAATGGGAGGCAGTCAGCCTTTGTGAAAGTCAGATTCTACACCAGAATCACAGCAGTGAGTTGACCCCAAACAAGGAGATTTTTGTTGCCCAGATTCCTTTATTTTGCTGTCTGGCTAGAAACATTGTCCCTGTAGGGAATGTCCACAACTGTAGCTTTTGGGAGGGGAGTTTGCGGCATCATGAGCAGTTTGCAGCATTGGCCTGGTCTACACTACGGGTTTATACCAAATTTAGCAGCGTTAAACCGAATTAACCCTGCACCCGTCCACACAACGAAGCCCTTTATATCGATATAAAGGGCTCTTAATATCGATATCTGTACTCCTCCCCGACGAGGGGAGTAGAGCTCAAATCGGTATTGCCATTTCGGAATAGGGTTAGTGTGGCCGCAATTCGACGGTATTGGCCTCCGGGAGCTATCCCACAGTGCACCATTGTGACCGCTCTGGACAGCAATCTGGAGTCGGATGCACTGGCCAGGTAGACAGGAAAAGCCCAGCAAACTTTTGAATTTCATTTCCTGTTTGCCCAGCATGGAGCGCTGATCAGCACGGACTGTACAGGAGATTCTGGATCTGATCGCTGTATGGGGAGACAAATCTGTTCTATCAGAGCTCCGTTCCAGAAGATGAAATGCCAAAGCATTTAAAAAAATCTCCAGACAGAGGCCACAGCAGGGACTCAACACACTGCTGCGTGACAAGCGTAACAGAAAGCCAAAGAATCAAATGGACGCTCATGGAGGTGGGGAGGGGACTGAGGACTCCAGCTATCCCACAGTCCCCACAGTCCGAAAAGCATTTGCATTCTTGGCTTTGCTCCCAGTGCCTGATTATTTCCCCCTCCCATAAAAAAAAAATCATTAAGTTGGACCATGGTGCCAGCAGCCTGGTTAGGAATCAGGATAAAAAGAGCCAGAAAATGAGTAATTTCCTCTGCCAAAAATGTCAGCAAAAATCTATCAGCCACCAAAATATTTTGATTCAACGTGCAACGACAGGGCGTCTCAACTTCTATTGTCCTCTAAGGGTCATGGTCACTGGCAGGACTATATCTCCCATGATATACCACTTTCCCTTTGTTGGGGAGATGAGGGCCCCCAGCAATGGTGCATTCTGGGAGATGTAGTCCAGCTAGAGAATGTGGCCCACATAGGAAAATGGGAGCATGCAGCAGCTGGACTACAACTTCCATCAAGAAGCATGGTGCCACTTTGACTCTAAATAGTTTGTTTTCAGGTGTTCTGTGTTTTGGCAAAATAGCAATGTTTTGTGAAGAAAGCATGTGCTTTCAGCTAAAATTCTTATTTAGTCAAAACCCCAATTTCCCATCAAAAAAACTATTTGACCAAATTTTCAACCAGCCCAGATCAGTGCCTATCATTTTCCCCCATCAGTGCCCCGCAAGACACATTCTGGCCCTTCCCCAGGGATACTCCTACCATCAAGGTGGGCACTTTGTTCAGGCAGGCATCTTCTCCTCCATTCAACACATGATCTGATGCATGTCCCCATTTGAGAGCTGAAAGACTCACGGTGTTGGGGGTATAGCAGGTGGCTAGGCACGCAAAGTACGAGGTTGAGACAGCGATGGAGAACTCCAGGATGGTGAACAAGAGCAGCAAGACTGCGATTCCTTTGGTGGCAGCCTGGAGTGCACAAAACCACAGAGGATGCTAATTAATTTTGACTGCTAGAGTTAACATATTGCACAGGCTGCCGTGAGGTACGTAAAACCCCCTCTTTTCCCTCCAAGGGAACACAGTTGGGAGTCCAATTTTGGGGATTCAGAAATCTGGTCCCAGTTCTTCCCTCCTCCCAGGCACACAGAATTCTCCTCCTCATTGAAACTATTCAGCAGCCCCTGTAATTGTGATGCCTGGAGCCACACCACTGTCAGGAGATCATAGACTTCTGCTTTCTCTTGGGCCTACAGAAATCAGTGTCTCTGAGATGCATCTGTTAGTGAAGATGGAGGCTTACATAGCCTAGGGGAGGCTGTGTGGCCTAGTGGCTCAAACACTAGACTACAACTCAGATAAACCTGGGTTCAGTTCTGAGTTCTGCCATTAGCCTATGTGTGACTTTGGACCAGTGACTTCATGCCTCAGTACCCCTATCCATGCAAAGTGGGGTAAAACAGACATTTGGGCCCAATCCTACTCTGCTGAAATCAAGAGCAGTTGTTGTTGTTGTTATTATTAATTTGTATGTTGAAAGCACCTGAACATAAGCACAGTCAGACCAATGGTCCATCTAGCCCAATATTCTGTCTTCTGACAGCAGTCAGGGCCAGATGCTTCAGAGGGAATTAATGGAACAGAATAATTTACTGAGTGATCCATCCTGCCATCGAGTCCCAGTGGCAGCTGGAGGTTTCAGGACACCCAGATCATGGGATTGTGTCCCTGACCATCTTGGCTAATAGCCATTGATCCATTGATGGACCTGCCCTCCAGGAACTTGCCTACTTATTTTTTGAACCCTGTTCACAATATCCCCTGGCAACTAGTTCCACAGGTTGATTGTGTTGTGTGAATACTTCCTTTTGTTTGTTTTAAACCATCTGCCTATTCATTTCATTAGGGGAATCCTACTTCTTGTGTTATGTGAAGAGATAAACACTTTCACTTTCTCCACATCAGTCATGATTTTATAGACCTCCACTATATTCACCCTTAACTGTCTCTTTTCCAAGACTGGACAGTCCCAGTCTTTTTACTCTCTCCTCATTTTTGTTTCCTGGAAACCCCAGTCATGGACCAGGACCCCATTGTGCTTGGTGCTGTACAAAACAGAAGAAAAATATGGTCCCCTTGCCTGATTTTTGAAATTGACAGGAGTTTTGACACTGGTTTTATCAAGCAGAATCAATAAGACAGTCTGGAGCAGAACACATGGATATTTTCCACCCTGGGGTCAAAGGCTTGGGACAATTCCCGGCACAAAATTCCAGGTATTTTAAACACAGCTGTTAGAGATGGTTCAGGTAGACTTAACTCTGCCTCAGCACAGGCGATGGACTGGATGACCTTTTGAGGTCCCTTCCAGCCTTATACTTCTGATTCTATGGCAGAGTCTGATCACTTACTAACCCAAAATAGCTGTAACTTGCATTAATAATCAGCTCCGTTAGCAAGAGAACGATCCCAATGGCTGAGAAGATGGCATTCCCAGGCTGCCTCTCACCTGAAAGACACATGTGGAGGGTCAAGTTGTTGTGTAGGCAGAGGATAGGTTTTGTTTAAATAAGAACCAGCTCATCTATGTGTTCTGGGAATGCTCCTACAGTTGTATGTTTTGGGCAGAACTTACTTGCAGAGTTAGTTTTTCCTATCAAATAAAATTGTATTACAAGCCAAAAATGTAATTTTAAACCTAATGGATGTTAGCTGGAGGCTGAATAAATCTGAAAAGCTTTAGCTAAGAGCACTAGTAAATGCTAAGCGACCAGTACTACAAGCATGGAAACCCAAAGAGTGACCAATAATTGAAGACTGGAGCATAGATATTGTAAGCGTGGCCAGCAGGGCTGAGTTTAGGAAGTGTGGGGCCCTATTCAAACATCTTTGGCAGGGCCCCAGCAGGGATGACTAAAAAAAAAAACAAAAAACATAACCCCCCCCTTTCATTTCTTCCGTGTATTATTTACTTTCCAGAACTATATAAATAATAACAAAATTATATATTATGTACATTGCGTAATGTATGCGGATGCATGTTAACCCCACCTAAAGTTCTTGACGCCCCTCCAGGGACCCCTGCCCCATCCACCCCCCTTGCCTGTCCCCCAACTGCCCCCTGCCGCCCCATCCAAACCCTCCTCTCATTCCTAATCCCCCCCCCGGGCCCCTGCCCCATCCAACCACCCCTTCTCTCTGTCTCGACTGCCCCTGGAACCCTTGCCCCTGACTGCCCCCCACTGCCCCATCCAACCACTACTCCTTCCTGACTGCCCCCCCAGGATGCTTGCTCCCATTCAATCCTGTTCCCTGCCCTCTGACTGTCCCAACCCCTATCTACCCCCCCACAAACCCCCAAACTCCCCTGCCCTCTTCCAACACCCCCTCCCTGCTCCCTGTCCCCTTACAACACTGCCTGGAGCTGCTCGGCCAGCTCCGGGTCCAGGCCGGAGCCACTCAGCTGGGACCGGGACCGGCACCACGGGGCCCAAGCCGGGCCGAGCTGGAGCCACTCAACCGGGGCCAGGACTGGGCTGGGGCTGAGGGCATTTGACCAGGGCCAGGCCAGGGCTGGGGGGCTAGACTGAAGGGAGCTGCTCAGCCGAGGTGGAAAGGGCCATGCCACGCCTCCCTGGAGCCCTCCTCGCGCCCCTCCCCACACCCCAGCTTACCTGCCCCTGCTTGTTTGCAGGCTTCCCGTGAACATCTGATTCGCAGGAAGTAGGGGAGGGAGAGGAAAAGGGGGCGGAGCGTTCAGGGGAGGAGAGGGAAGTGAGCTGGGGCTGGGGGCGGGGTGGACAACTGCGGGGCCCGATTCAGAGGAATTGGTTGAATTGGCCTAAAGCCGGCCCTGGTGGCCACCATGGAAAGATGTGTGTACTATAACAGATATACCCCCCAAAATTCTCAGTGATATGAGATGCTCTCCTGGGAGTATCTGAATTATCCTATTAAACTGAATGGTTCCCTTATTTCCCCCTCCTCTTTACACATTTAATTTCCTCTGCATCTCTATCCCCTCCTCTGAACTTTGCTTCTATTCTTTAGGTTAACTTAATAATTTTGCTTTAACTAGTTGGGTTTTTATAAACAAATGTTGTTTGTTTGTAAATTGTGTAATACAAATAATTGATTTATATTTTAACCATTCGTGTCATATATATACATATACTTAATTAAATGTTACAAGTACAGTTAAGATTAGGTAGGAAATGGTTACTATATTATGAGAAGTTTATATATAGTTTGCTTTTTCTGTATATGTATTTTGAAAAAAATAATCAAAATTTAATAGGAAAAAAGATAAGATCCAGCGCTGAACGTTTACACTTAACTCAAACCCTGCACTTCTTTGGGAAAGTTAGATAAGCCCAGCTGACTCCTGTTATGAGAACAGCTCGAGGTTCCAACTGAGTCTGGCTCTTCGTTGTGCCAGGTGCTGTACATACACACATATACAGTCCTTGCCCCCAACTGTTTATGATCTAAACGCACAAGAGGGATAGTGAAACACAGAGAGGTGAAGCAACTTGCCCAGAGTTACCTGCAGAGTGAGAAATCAATTCAGCTTTACTGGCTCTCAGTTCAGCACCCTTAAAAATACAGAGGCAGACAGCAGGGACTGATTTAAAGTATCCCCATGTCTCCTCCAGCTCCCTATTTGTCTCTTCTGTCTTCCTCTCCAACACAAGTTCCAAGAGAAGTTGGTCCAATGAACAATATTACCTCACCCACATTCTCCCTCTCCAATATTCATTCCCCATGTTCTTGATCAACAAGCTCTCTGCTCTTTCCCATCAGCCACTCTTCCTGGATGGTGCCCGGAATCTCCCCAACATTACAGAAGTTGAGTAAACATTATCTAGATACTCACCGGACAGGTATTTTGATGATTTTCAGCTGTAACTGAGAGGGATCCAGAAATGACGAACTGCCCAGGAAAGAGAAAACCATCATTCACCTTCACACTTACAATATCTGTCCGTCAAGACAAGCTGTATGTGATGGAAGCAAGGGCAAAGAATGACACTTCCCTCAGCAGGACCAGTCATAATAATTATACCTAGTGCTTAGAGAGCACTTTCCATCTAATAATACTGCCATCCATGTTCAATTCAATCCTCTCAGTTAAGGTGACACCCACACCTTAAGCCTTCCGCACAGATTCTCCTCCTCTCTTCTTCTGAGTTCTGCTCTTCTCTCCATAAGTATAACAATGACTGGATGGTCCTAAGAAGTTCTCAGAAAGTCATCAGGTTCCTCGCCCCACCTTCCACCCAGTGCAGCTGTGCCATGCATCGTCTACGTGTCTACCTTTGAAGATTGTACAGTATTCCCATCACCATGTTATCTGAGCATCTCCACATCTCAAGCCTGACCTGCAGTGCCCTCTTCTGTTCCAGTGCTGTCCTCCCCAGCCTCTCAGCTGTGCTAACATGTCTCAGTCCTGGACCTGCAGTGACCCCTGCTGTCACCTCCACACTGTGCTTTCTATGGTGGAGCAGTGACCAATTTCACTTGACAGTTGAACGGTCCCTGGTTTGGACCCTGGCAGGAGATTTGCTTTTTTTGCTCATCAGCCAAGTTTCTTTCCTCACTGCCCCATTCAGGGTAGATAAACCCTTATAAGACTAGTTCAGCTAGGGGACTCAGTAAGAGATGGGGACCTGAGCCTTTACCTCAGCATAGTAAGCTAGAGGTGCTCAGTCAGTGACCTCACAAAGGCCTGGGTCTTGACATCAGCTAAGTAGGGAAAGGTGCTGAGCCAATGACTTCACGGATGCTTGAGTACCAACATCATCCCAGCAAAGGGGCTAAGGCAGGGACTTCACAGCAGCTTGGCCCTTAACACCAACCCAACAAGACAGTCTTGGTGAAGAGAGTGAGCAGATTGTCAAAATACCAGGATACTTGACATGTAGAACAGACAAGGTTGGTAGCAGGGGTTGTGAAAGTGGCACTCAGGGCTGGTAGCTGGTGGAAGGCACCTGTCTTTCAAGTGCATGTGGGTGGGTTTTATTGGGGGACTAAGGTGGCACATGGGGAAGGTTTTTTGAAGCCTGGTCTGGGGCACTGCATGACGCAGGATGAATGATCTGCTGAGCAATGGCAGGAAATGAGTCAGCACATTAGATGGGCCAGTGATCTACCAAGTAACAGCAACAAACATAGTAGCAGACTAAGAGGTGCGCCAGTTTAGATGGACTGACAGTTCTACCATATCCCTGACCTCCTGCAGGTTCCTGAGCTGACCACATGCTGCCTCTTTCCCTTTGTGGGTTAAGTCTGGTACTGAGGTACTAGGTATCTGTTACTTACTGTCCATAGCTACAGTCTACATTGTTTCTTGATACATATAGGAAATTTGAAGTATAGGAGGAGGAATCAGGAGCTCTGGGTTCTCTGCCACAATTCAACTGCATTACCCTGGGTGACTCCATTAGCTTCTTGATACCTCAGGTTCCTCATCTGTAAAATGGGGATAATAATATCTAACTCACTAGCATTTTATGAGGTTTAGTTCACTCATGTTTAGGAAGTGCATTACAATCCTGGAAGTGTCCCTCTTGCCCTCTGTTTTCTTATGTGAATCACTACAGTTCTAATAGATGGGTAGAGCATCAATGATAGACAGTGATTATTTATCCATGTGGCCATGCCATCATTTCATAAATGCTTCCATTTATTCTATTCACAGAAAGTCCTCTCCAGAACGGATATCCTCCTATAAAAGAGATGGGAGTGTAGTGTCCGAAGAAAGCTCCAGAGATACCCCCAAAGCCATTGTGCATCAGCCCAATCAGGATCTGAATGGCCTGTGGGAAGACAATGGGGTAGTAAGAGGGGCCAATACCTTGCCACCTTGTGTCCTGAGCAGAGCACTGTGTTCTGAGCAGAGCTGATTGGAAATTGGAATTTCCATCCTGTGGGAAATTCTGATCTTTAGACAGTTGTTTTAATCTGAAATCTGAAAATTTTCAGTTTGGAAATGTTTCAACATTTTGTTTCAGATTGTCAAGCTGACTTGGAATATTTAATTTAGGCTTGGTTAACACTGAGCTGAGTCCAGCTGAGTCAGTGTATTGCCTTAAGGGAATTGTAGTTGGGGTGCCTTGTGCCCCCATTCTCTTCTATGGGCTAGACTTCCTAACTGGACTACATCTCACATGTGGAATCATGGGATTCCCATGAGATACCATAGTGGTTCAGTAAAAGAGAAGACCGCAGTGCAACTTGGAAGATGTAGTTTGGAACAGGGAGCCGGTCTCACTGGGAAGAATGAGACACCATCTGAACTACAACTTCCTTGAGTCTTTGTAGCAATTCAGATCGATGCAGTTTAAATGTTCAACTGACCTGAGAGGAAACATTTCAGTTCAGTTTGACAAACTGAAGACATTGATTTTAGAAGTCCTAAACAAAAACAATATTTTGTTTAGATTTTCCCAAAGCAAAACTACATTTCCTATTGAAAAATGTCCCCCCCCATCCCTATGGCCCCCTCAGCTGTGATGGGAATCACTACCAAAGAATGAATCAGATAATCAAATCTGTGTAAGCTCGAAAGCTTGTCTCTCTCACCAACAGAAGTTGGTCCAATAAAAAATATTATCCAACCCATTTTGTCTCTCTAATATCCTGAGACCAACACAGGTACAAGAATACTGCATATAATAATGGAAGATCATGAATTTTGCTGTCTGAAGTAGAAACTCCACAACAGGAAGAGAAAGGAAGCAAAACTTAAGAGTGACAGCTACTTCCTGAGCAAATTCAAGACAGAAAAATATCATTCCCAGATGTCTCACCATCATAACCCTCTGGCCACTACATATAATTCTAAATAGGCTGAACAGCTCTGCAGACGGACTTCAGAAAAAATAATGAACAGCTTTTTGCATCTCATATATTCCACAAGGAACCACCTGAAACAAGAAATCATCACATGCTCCCACACGCTGGAAGAAAAAGACCAGGAAAGTTACCTGGAAATAAAGCAAGAAATCCAGAACAACTATCAAAGAAATCTGATGACAGGCATCCAACACAAAAACAAAAAGTGTAACCAACTACAACTATTCTACAACCCACACCACCGCCTCCAGGAGGAACTAGGGCACCAGTACCCAACAGCCAAACATCATTTCCTCAAGATTATCCTTAACTGCAACAGAATTATCTGTAGTCTAAGGGACTGACCTTTTGCCCTACAACAGAACCTGATACCAGCTACAGAACAAGAAGCATTCTTCTACCATCTTAGCCTCAAAGAATTGACAACACCATTCATAATTACCACATCATCACAGACAATCAGAAATAAATCATGTGACTGAATACCACAGAGCAGACAAAACCACACTCACTTACACTGATTGTTTAAAAAAAAAAAGACTGAAATCCTTAACAATCACCACATATACCACAATCTCTCCACTGCTGGGAGGACAGCTATACAGTATCTGAAATCTAACCATCAGAGCAATCAAACCAAATGACAAATGGGTTGCCATCATAATCCTCAACCATGATGACTATGTTAATGAGGCCAACTGACAACTCTCCAACATCACGTACTATAAAGAACTCAAAGATGACCCCACACCACAATTTACCCAGAAATTTAAGGATATAATCAAATTTTATGCAAATAGCTCTAAGAGAAAAACTCTATAAACTCATCCCCCACATATCCACCCCAGGGACCTTCTACATGCTTCAAAAGATACACAAACAAGGGAAGCCAGGAAGACCTGTTATACCTGGCCAGAGTACTCTTACTGAAGGACTCATAGAAACCATCCTCAAACTATTCACCACACAAAGGGCCAGTTTCCTCCAGGATCAACAAACTCCTCCACATCAACAAAGTACCTCAGAATGCCATCATTGACACTCCCAGTACACCAACAACCTTCACAATGACAGCAAAGCTGCCTGCCTTAAATATTTACAAGACAATGGACAGCCCTCAGACACCTACCACAAACACATCATGAAACTCATCTAATTCATCCTCACCTATAATATTTTTGCATTCAACTACAAACACTTTGTCAAACCATATAGTAACAGCCATGCTTGTTAGGATGGCTCTCCAATATACCAGGCTCTTCATGGGCCACCTTGAAGAAGAATTTCTGGACAAATGTAACATAAAACCAATGATATAATTGAGATACATCAATGATATTTTCATCCTCTGCACAGATGACTTAAACACCATCATAGATTTCCACCATAACTTCATTAACCTTCACCTGTCTGTTAAACTCTCTCTGGAACACTCCCACACCAGCATCAGCTTCCTGAACATGATGATCAGCTTTAACACTGGAGCCTTAGGGTACGTCTACACTATGGGATAATTCCGATTTTACATAAACCGGTTTTATAAAACAGATTGTGTAAAGTCGAGTGCACGCGACCACACTAAGCACATTAATTCGGTGGTGTGCGTCCATGGTCCGAGGCTAGCGTCGATTTCTGGAGTGTTGCACTCTGGGTAGCTATTCCGTAGCTATCCCATAGTTCCCGCAGTTTCCCCTGCCCCTTAGAATTCTGGGTTGAGAGCCCAGTGGCTGATGGGGCAAAAATCATTGTCGCGGGTGGTTCTAGGTAAATGTTGTCAGTCATTCCTTCCTCCGGGAAAGCAACGGCAGACAATCATTTCGCGCCCTTTTTCCCTGGATTGCCCTGGCAGACGCCATAGCACGGCAACCATGGAGCCCCTTCAGCTTTTTTTTTTTACAGTCACCGTATGTGTACTGGATGCCGCGGAGAGAGGTGATACTCCAGTGCTACATAGCAGCATTCATTTGCTTTTGCACGATAGCAGAGATGGTTACCAGTTGTTCTGTACTGTCTGTTGCCAGTGTAATTTGGCAAAGAGATGACAGTTATCTGTCCTTCTGTGCTGTCTGCTGCTATCATGGGTTCCCCTGGCTGAGATCAGCCGGGGGTGCAAAAAAAAAACTGGGAATGACTTCCTGAGTCAATCTCTTCTTTATGGTTTCTAAAAATAGAGTCAGTCCTGCCTAGAATATGGGGCAAGTGTACTAGAGAAGCACAGCTGTGTATCAGAAGCACAGCTGCTCTGTGTCAGATCCTGCAGAAATGATGAGCTACATGCCATTCATGGGGGGTGCCCCTGCAACAACCCCACCCATTGCTTCCCTCCTTCCCCAACCTTCCTGGGCTACCGTGGCAGTGTCCCCTCCATTTGTGTCATGAAGTTATAAAGAATGCAGGAATAAGAAACAGTGACTTGTTAGTGAGATAAAATGAGGGGGAGGCAGCCTCCTGGTGCTATGACAGTCCAGGCAGGACATTAAGTGGTGCGGGGGAGAGGAGCCCAGCATGCTGCTGCTATGATAGTCCAGGCAGTACAGAATCTTTTCTTTACACAGGAAAGGAAGGGGGCTGATGGAGCTCGGCCCCCAGTTGCTATGATGAGGACAGTTACCAGCCATTCTGTCCCATCTACTGGGAATGACCAGGAATCATTCCTATTTTTACCCAGGCACCCCTGAGGCCAGTCAGGGGTATTCAGCAGTTATCAAGCACGGGCTGATGGTGACAACGGATAGCAGTCATATTGTACCATCTGCCACCGGGGAGGGGAGAAGAGCCAATACTGCTCTTCACTGCTGCAGCATTGCATCTCCACCAGCATTCAGTAGACATAAGGTGACACTGAAAAAAGTCAAGAAACGATTTCTTTCCCTTTTTTTTCATGTGGTGGGGGGAGGGAGTAAATTGACGAGCTATACCCTGAACCACGCTGGACAATGTGTTTGAACCTACAAGCATTGGGAGCTCAGCCAAGAATGCAAATATTTTTCAGAGACTGCTGGGGACTGTGGGATAGCTGGAGTCCTCAGTACCCCCTCCCTCCCTCCATGAGCGTCCATTTGAGTCTCTGGCTTCCCGTTATGCTTGTCATGCAGCACTGTGTAGCCTGTAGATTTTTTTTCCAAACGCTTTGGCATTTCGTCTTCTGTAACGGAGCTCTGATAGAACAGATTTGTTTCCCCATACAGCGATCAGATCCAGTATCTCCCATACGGTCCATGCTGGAGCTCTTTTTGGATTTGGGACTGCATTGCCACCCGTGCTGATCAGAGCTCCACGCTGGGCAAACAGGAAATGAAAATCAAAATTTCGCAGGGCTTTTCCTGTTTACCTGGCCACTGCATCCGAAGCTGAGATTGCTGTCCAGAGCAGTCACAGTGGTGCACTGTGGGATACCGCCCGGAGGCCAGTACTGTTGATTTGCAGCCACACTAACCCTAATCCGATATGGTAATACTGATTTTAGCGCTACTAGTCTCATCGGGGAGGAGTACAGAAATCGATTTAAAGAGCCCTTTATATCGATATAAAGGGCCTTGTAGTGTGGATGGGTACAGAGTTAAATCAGTTTAACGCTGCTAAAATCGGTTTAAACATATAGTGTAGACCAGGCCGTACAGTCTACTATGTACAAGAAACCCACAGATCACCACACTGACTTCATTGATTCAGTAACCATGCCGAACAAATTCTCTGCTGGGCGACAAAACTCCACTGACAGGGATGGGGCTGTGACTATACACACCAGCAGAGATTTTAGATCTATTGAGCCGGGGAGACCAAACTTTGCAACAATATAGTCCAAACTGGCACATTCTCAGGACTCTGGTGATCTTAACTAAAAAAGGTTAAGAGTTCACTTAGCCCTGGTCTACCCTACGAGTTTAGGTCGAATTTAGCAGTATTCGATCAATTTAACCCTACACCCATCCACACAACAAAGCCATTTTTGTTGACTCAAAGGGCTCTTAAAATCAATTTCTGTACTCCTCCCTAACGAGAGGATTAACGCTGAAATCAACCTTGCTGGATCAAATTTGGGGTAGTGTGGATGCAATTCGATGATATTGGCCTCCGAGAGCTATCCCAGAGTGCTCCATTGTGACCGTTCTGGAGAGCACTCTCAACTCAGATGCACTAGCCAGGTAGCCAGGAAAAGCCCTGCGAACTTTTGAATTTCATTTTCTGTTTGGCCAGCGTGGCAAGCTGATCAGAAGGTGACCATGCAGAACTCATCAGCACAGGTGACCATGAAGTCCCAGAATCACAAAAGAGCTCCAGCATGGACTGAACGGGAGGTACTGGATCTGATCGCTGTATGGGGAGATGAATCCATGCTATCAGAACTCAGTTCCAAAAGACAAAATGCCAAAATATTTGAAAAAATCTCCAAGGGCATGAAGGACAGAGGCTATAACAGGGACCCACAGTGGTGCCATGTGAAACTTAAGAAGCTCAGGCAAGCCTACCAAAGAACCAGAAAGGCAAACGGCTGCTCTGTGTCAGAGCCCCAGACATACTGCTTCTATGATGAGCTGCATGCCATTCTAGGGGGTGCCCCTACAACTACCCCAGCCCTTTGCATGGAATCTGTTAATGGATTCTCAAACAACAGGGATGTGGATTTTGGGGACAAGGAAATTGCTGATGAGGAGGAGGTTGAAGATAGCGCACAGCAAGCAAGCGGAGAAACCATTTTTCCCGACAGCCAGGAACTGTTTATCACCCTGGAGTCAGTACCCTCCCAGCTCACCCAAGGTGGGCTCCCGGACTTTGAAGGCAGAAAAGGGACCTCTGGTGAGTGTAGCTTTGTAAATATAATACATGGTTTAAAAGCAAGTGTGTTTAATGTTTAATTTGCCCTGAAGACTTGGGATGCATTTGCGGCCAGTACAGCTACTGGAAAAGTCTGTTAACGTGTTTGGGGATGGGTGGAAATCCTCTTTATCTCTCTGTGTTATCCTCAGAACAGTGGTATCATTCATAGTCACCTGGTTGATATAGGGGAATTTTATTATGGGGACATTCAGAGGCATCTGTTCCTGCTGGGCTGTTTGCCTGTGGCTGAAGAGAAATCATCTCTGATGTTAGCCATGCAATGGTGGGAGGGGTGAAGCGATCATCCCAGAGAATTGGGTGGGGGAGGGATTTAGTTTGGTTTGTGCTGCATGTTAACCCGAAAACCACAACCCCTCCTTTTAAATGGCCAACCCAACGGGTACTTGGAATGGGAGATGAGGGCATTGCTGTTTGAAAGCATTTCCACATGTTATAAAGGTTAAAGAAGCCAAAAGACTGTGGCCTACCATGTCTGCCTGCAAGCCAAATTCTGTTGCCTGCTGGCCCTGCATTTGTGATCTCTCACACCAAACCGGCAGGCCCTCAATATAAGAGGCAAAATGCAACCTTGTAAAGAAAGCAGACGTGCTATGTAATGTTAACGGCTTGGTTTACCGGGAAAGAGTCTACTCATTGTTCTCTAAAATGTGTCTTTTTAAATACCACTCTCCCTTTTTTTCCTCCCACAGCTGCAAATGTTTCAATGCTCCACGTATCATCTCCGTCCCAGAGGCTAGCGAAGATTAGAAGGTGAAAAAAATGCACTCACGATGAAATGTTCTCTGAGTTTATGCAGTCCTTCCACACTGAAAGAGCCCAGCAGAATGTGTGGAGGCAGACACTGTCAGAGTGCAGGAAAGCACAAAAGGATCATGAGGACAGGCAGCAGAACCAAGATGATAGGTGGTGTCAACGTGATGAGAGGAAGCAGGATGTAATGCTGAGGCTACTGGAGGATCAAACATATTCTCCAGCATATTGTTG
This sequence comes from Gopherus evgoodei, assembly GCF_007399415.2. Classification (NCBI taxonomy): domain Eukaryota; kingdom Metazoa; phylum Chordata; order Testudines; family Testudinidae; genus Gopherus; species Gopherus evgoodei. The sequence continues at coordinate 126,783,992 of NC_044325.1, forward strand.
AGGTGCAGGAAAGGCAGCAGGAGCACAGACCGCTGCTGCAGCCCCTGTGTAACTAACCACCCTCCTTCTCAAGTTCCAAAGCCTCCTCACCCAGACACCCAAGAATGCGGTGGGGGGGCCTCTTCATCCCAGAGAACTGCCCAAGCAACAGAAATCTGGCATTCAATAAGTTTTGAAGTGCAGTGTGGCCTTGTCCTTCCCTCCTCCCCCCCACCCCCACCCCACCTGGAATGCATGAATTTGAAACAACAACTACTTTATTGCCTCTGCAAGCAGTGACCAAAGGGGGGGTGGGAAGTGGGGGTGGGTGGTTGGCTTACAGAGAAGTAGAGTGAACCAAGGGAGCAGATTTTCATCAAGGAGAAACAAACAGAACTTTCACACCGTAGCCTGGCCAGTCATGAAACTGGTTTTCAAAGTTTCTCTGATGTGCTCTTCTAACCGCCCTGGTGTCTGGCTGCACGTAATCAGTGGCCAGGCGATTTGCCTCAACCTCCCATCCCTCCATAAATTTCTCCCCCTTACTCTCACAGATATTGTGGAGCACACAGCAAGCAGTAATAACGATGGGAATACTGGTTTCGCTGAGTTCTAACTGAGACAGTAAACTGCGCCAGTGTGCTTTTAAATGTCCAAATGAACATTCCACTACCATTCTGTACTTGCTCAGCCTATAGTTGAACAGCTCCTGACTACTGTCTAGGGTGCCTGTGTAGGGCATCATGAGTCATGGCATTAAGGGTTAGGCTGGGTCTCCAAGGATAACTATAGCATTTCAACATCCCCAACAGTTATTTTCTGGTCTGGAAAGTAAGTCCCTTGCTGCAGCCGTTCACACAGACCAGAGTTCCTAAAGATACCTTTCCTGGCCATCCCACACTGATGTTGGTGAAACATCCCTTGATTTCCACCAGTGCTTGCAGCACCATTTAAAAGTACCCCTTTCGGTGTATGTACTGCCTTCCTTGGTGCCCTGGTCCCAAGATAGGGATATGCGTTCTGTCTATCACCCCACCATAGTTAGGAAATCCCATTGCAGCAAAGCCATCCACTATGACCTGCACATTTCCCAGAGTCACTACCCTTGATAGCAGCAGCTCAGTGATTGCGTTGGCTACTTGGATCACAGCAGACCCCACAGTAGATTTGCCCACTCCAAATTGATTCTCGAATGATTGGTAGCTGTCTGGTGTTGCAAGCTTCCAGAGGGCGATCGCCACTTGCTTGTGAACTGCGAGGGCTGCTCTCATCTTGGTATTCTTGCGCTCCAGGGCAGGGGAAAGCAAGTCACAAAGTTCCATGAAAGTGCCCTTATGCATGCGAAAGTTTCGCAGTCACAGGGACTCCTCCTAGACCTGCAACACTATGCAGTCCCACCAGTCTGCTTGTTTCCCGGGCCCAGAATCGGCGTTCCATGGCATGAACCTGCCCAATTACCACCATGATGTCCAAATTGCCAGGGCCCATGCTTTGAGTGAAGTCTGTGTCCATGTCCTCATCACTCTTGTCACTATGCTGCCGTTGCCTCCTTGCCTGCTTTTGAAGTTTCTGGTGCTGCATATACTACAGGATAATGTGCATGGTATTTACAGTGCTCAGAACTGCTGTGGTGATCTGAGCGGGCTCCATGCTTGCTGTAGTATGGTGTCTGCAGGAGAGCAGGAGAGCAGAATGACAGTGGAAGCAGTCGTTCGATGACAATGGTTTGCAGCCCTACTGCACTGTCTGCTGCCAGAGCAGGAATCATAGAATATCAGAGTTGGAAGGGACCTCAGGAGGTCATCTAGTCCAACACCCTCCTCAAAGCAGGACCAACCCCAGCTAAATCATCCCAGCCAGGGCTTTGTCAAGCTTGACTTAAAAAACCTCTAAGGAAGTAGATTCCATCACCTCCCTAGGTAACCCATTCCAGTGCTTCACCACTCTCTGAGTGAAAAAGGTTTTCCTAATATCCAACCTAAACCTCCCCTACTGCAACTTGAGACCATTACTCCTTGTTCTGTCAACTGCTACCACTGAGAACAGTCTAGATCCATCCTCTTTGGAACCCTCTTTCAGGTAGTTGAAAGCAGCTATCAAATCCTCCCTCATTCTTCTCTTCTGCAGACTAAACAATCCCAGTTCCCTCAGCCTCTCCTCATAAGTTATGTGCTCTAGCCCCCTAATAATTTTTGTTGGCCTCCGCTGGACTTTTTCCAATTTTTCAACATCCTTCTTGTAGTGTGGGGCCCAAAACTGGACACAGAACTCCAGATGAGGCCTCACCAATGTCAAATAGAAGGGAACGATCACATCCCTCGATCTGCTGTCAATGCTCCTACTTATACAGCCCAAAACGCCGTTAGCCTTCTTGGCAACAAGGGCACACTGTTGAATCATATCCAGCTTCTCATCCACTGTAACCCCTAGGTCCTTTTCTGCAGAACTGCTTCCTAGCCATTCGGTCCCTAGTCTGTAACAGTGTATGGGATTCTTCTGTCCTAAGTGCAGGACTCTGCACTTGTCCTTGTTGAACCTCATCAGGTTTCTTTTGGCCCAGTCCTCTAATTTGGAGAGGAGAGCAGAGTGGCAGTGGAAATGGTCGTTCAATGATGACAGTTTGCAGTCCTACTGCACCATCTGCTGCCAGCAGAACCCAGGACACAACAGTGGCGGCTGAGCTGAGCAGGCTGCACGCTTGCCGTGGTATGGCGTCTGCACGGAAAAAAGTCACGAAACGATTGTCTGCCATTGCTATCATGGAGGGAGGGGCGTCTGATGACATGGCTTACAGAGTTGACTTACAGGGAATTAAAATCAACAAAGGGAGCAGGTTTGCATCAAGGAGAAACACACACAACTGTCACACTGAAGCCTAGCCAGTCATGAAACTAGTTTTCAGTGTCTCTGTGATGTGCAGTGCGCCTTGCTGTGCTCTTCTAATCACAAACAGCCTAATCAGCAAACAGCACCAGAAAGATTTTAAAAGTCCAAAGGCACATTTTACCACCATTCTGCACTTGCTCAGCCTATAGTTGGACTGCTCCTTACTACTGTCCAGGCTTCATGAACCATGGAGCAAGGGGTAGGCTGGGGTAGGTGTGACTGCGCGGTAATGCTGGCTGGGTGAGCAGCCTGAGGCAGAAGCCTCCAGCTCACATGATATTCCAGGCAGGACTGAATCTCCATAAAACGAAACTTAAAGAAGGGAATGACCTGGAGTCACTCCCATTTATATCCAGGCGCCCCGACTGTCCTTACCGAGGTTGGCCAGGAGCACCCAAGAGACAACAGCTAGCAGTTGTATTGCACCGTCTGCTGCTGTGAAGGCAAGGAGTTGCTGCTGTGTAGCAATGAAGTATAATCTGCCAGCAGCACCCAGGAGACGTATGGTGACAGTGAGCTGAGTGGGCTCTATGCTTGCTATGGTATGTCATCTGCATGGGTAACCCAGGAAAAAAGGTGAGAAACGATAGTTTGCCATTGCTTTCAAGGAGGGAGGGAAAGAGGAAGGGGGGCCTGACAACATGTACCCTAAACCACCCTCAACCATCAGGCATTGGGAGCTCACCTCAGAATTCCAATGGGCAGCAGAGACTGCGGGAACTGTGAGATAGCTACTCACAGTGCAATGCTCCGAAAGGCGACGCCAGCCTTGGTACTGTGGACACACTCTGCCAACTTAATGCACTTAGTGGGGACACACACAATCGATTGTATAAAATCAATTTCTAAAAAAACGACTTCTATAAAATCAACCTAATTTCATCGTGTGCACATACCCTTGGTTACAATTTAAAAGTACCTCTGTGGGAAAATAATATTTAGTAACAGGTTCTTCAATCTAGCAGACAAAGGTCTAGCAAATCCACTCGCTGGCGGTTGAAGCTAAATAAATTTGGACTGGAAATAAGGTGCAAATGTTTAAAAGTGAATGTAATTAACTATTGGAACAACTTACCAAGTGTTGTAGTGGATTCTCCATCATTGGAAATTTCTAAAAGATATGCTTGAATTCAAATAGGAATTAATACAGGGAAGTTCTTGGTGTGTGATACACAGGAGGTCAAGCTAAATGACCCCAGTGGTCCCTACAGGCCTTAAAATCTATTAATCTGTTTACTCTTATGCCTATTTATATACATAATTGTAAATAAATGAAGAACCATTGGCTTATCTCTCTCAAGACTGATGGATAGAAGTTTCCCATTGGTTGTTTTCATTAGTAGTTCAAGGCTGAAGGGAATCAGTTCTGCACTGCAGTAACTAGGATAGGGACCCTAGGTTTGAACTGCTCCTTCTCAGACCAGATCCATGGCCGTTGTGATTACACCAGCTGAATTGCAGTCCCTTCATCCCTGAGATGGCCTCTGCCACCTTGGGGCATTTTCATTCATTTAGTTACAGAAACAGCTGATTTATAATTCTTTACCCCCCTGTTTCTCCGTTGCTAGATTAATCCTCATTTCTTCCTGTTTGAGCATCTAGGAGGATTCACTGCCCCTGGAACTCTGGGTGTATTCTTCTCCTTCCCTGCCCCGACAAAGCAATGAGGTCTCAGGAAGAAGTCAGATCTACCCTGGGTCCCAGAGATTCCAAGTCACTTGATGGTACCAGCTTCTTGGCATCCTTCCGATAAAGCTGTTGATTAAAGTAAATAAGAAAAGGGTGGACTCTGGAGTTTGCTCATGCTCAGGCCTTCATCCACCTGTGTAGGCCCTTCTGCATTGAAATGACTCATTCTTATGGACTGACAGCAAAAATCACACTTACCTCCATGGTTTTAGACTGTGATTTGAGGAATCTCTCCATCATCCCCATTTGCCTCAGCTGCGCGACCTGTTCAGCAGGACTCCTGAGGTACACTGACCCAAGAGGTTGGTTCCCAGGGTTCATGACCCTGAACTGCTAGGGCCCACATTGCACCATCTCAGGAGTCTGGGAAATGGCACCAGAGACATCCTGGCCTAGGTGGATGATGCCAGCGCTGTTTGGGGGCATGAACACAAGCACCCCAGTGGCTGTGCTTCCTGGTGCTGCCATGATGGTGAAGATGCTGCAGAAAAGAGTGATTGGCCCAGATTTAACCATATGTAATAACGCTGGTCGCAGAAGTAGACCATGTGCCATGCTGAGTAGGAATCTTCATTACCTATTGCTCAAGCCCCTTTGAGTCCCTACCATGAGTTTGTCCTTTGCATAGAGCTATAATTGGAGCACTAGCAACACCCAAAGATAACAGTTGAAATTTCAAAAGCTGACTGAAGGATTCAGCAGCACAACTGCCCTGAATATCAAAAAGGTTTGTGTGACAAAACCATCCTGTTGTCTTTTAAAATCTCAGCCAAGGAGCTCAAGTGTCTCCATTCCACACCTCCTCTTCCAGATGCTTTTAACTGATAGGGAAACCCTCCCCACCTTACCCAAGGTCCCAGGCTTTTTGCTGAGAATAGAGTAAAAGTAGGCCTAAAAGCCTTTAGCTAGGAGCAAGAGTTTTAACTTCTGCTAAACTTGTTTTTTTTGGATAAAGGGCATGCTGAGGCAGAAAGATGTGGTCAGTGCCCCCAAAAGAGGAACTAGAATTGGATAAAGGGGAACCAGAAGATCTGTTAAGTTATAACAGCTGAGCTTGATGTCAGCACTACAGAAAAGGTGCTAGAACGGTCAAACTGCAGACATGATTGGCAAAGACAATAACAGGAAAAGCCATAGATGGAAAATTGGGGTTTTGCCATAGATGAAGAATTAATTGGTCAGCTTGCTTGTTATCAATATTATATTCCAAATAAGGCAAATAATGTGATATCAGCGTGCTATGTTTTGCGGTTTTAAGCTTTATAAGGTGCAGGAAAATTTGTAAGGGTAGAGCAGCTTACCCCTTGCTAGGGGATATGCTAGCTCTCCGGGTATGCATACCTGTGTAACAATAAAGGAGCCTCAGGCTGTCTGATCAAATCATTGAGGTGGTGGTTTTTTCCCCGACATAACTTTCTGGATCTTTCAGTTTTTGGGATGGAATTTTCCAGGACTGTGTAATTGATTATCCTGGGTCGATAGAGGGTGAAATTTACTCAGGTCCTTTGGCACAAAGGCCCTGTTCCTGTTCTCATTGAAGTGAAGGAAACATTCCCGTTAACTTCAAAAGTATGGGATCAGACCTGAAAGCATTTACAAAAGACATGGAGAAAAAATTTCCATTATAACAGTTTTTTAATGGAAAATTAGGTTTTCCATTAAGTGGATATTTGTGCATCTGTGGAAAGGGTCTTTTTTTTCAGAGAACATTTCAAGTTTTTGTCATAAAACTGAAAGCCCTAAACGAGAAATATTGCAATTCAGCTATGCTGCTGTGGTGCCTCATGGGATATGTCGCTCAATTGCCACATATCACATTACTCCTTTGCTGGCTGAGATCTTTGACTGGACTACATCTCCCATCATGCACCATGACCAGGAACTCCCATGATGCACTGCCTCCATTTCCAAGAGGCAGGAGCATGATGCGCCATAGAAGATGATGTCTGATTAGAATTCCTGGCCTACAGCGGGAAAGGGGGGCAATGAGGCACAGGAATTCCTGCATTTCAGCATTTCCAAATCAAAATATGTTTGTATTCAGATTTCCAGTGAAAATTGAATTTTTCGGTGGAAAAAAATTGAGTTTGTCACCTGGCTCTAGTAAACAACACAAAGGCTAGTTAATAACAGTCTCCCAACACTCTAACAGAAAGATGGCTGCAGAGGCACATATGCCTATGTCCCATTTTGTGAGAGATTTACGATTTCTTCCACATGGCAATGTACAGCACTAGCCCTGTAGCGGCCAGTCTTTACACCGCTCCCAGCTGCTGCTAGATTTCGCATGTTAAGAGGATCTAGATACTTTTTTAAGTGTTAACAACCACTGGAAAGCAGGCTGAGGTCACACTCTGTAAGTGGGAAGACTATTTCGAAAGGTAGAGGGCTCTTTCATTTGGCAGTGTCATAAACAGATAGTTAAGGGTTAATAGAACAGAAGTACTTCATGTCTCTTTTGCCTGTAAAGGGTTAACAAGATCAGTGAGCCTGGCTGTCACCTGACCAGAAAACCAATCAGGGGACAGGATACTTTCAAATTTTGAGGGATGGAAGTTTGTGTGTGTGCTGTTAGTTTTTGGTGGTTGTTCTCTCTGGGTTCTGAGAGTGACCAGACGTGCAACCAGGTTTCTCTCCAATCTCTCCGATACAGGCTCTTATGTACTCAGAATAGTAAGTACTAGGTAGATAAGGCAAGTTAGGCTTATGTTTGTTTTCTTTATTTGCAAATGTGTATTTGGCTGGGAGGAGTTCAAATTTGTATTTTGCTGAAAGGATTTTCATTTGTACTTATATACTTAGGCTGGGAGGGTATTCCCAGCGTCTATAGCTGAAAGACCCTGTAACATATTCCATCTTAAATTTACAAAGATAATTTTTACTGTTTTTTCTTTCTTTAATTAAAAGCTTTTCTTGTTTAAGAACCTGATTGTTTTTTTATTCTGGTGTGAGATCCCAGGGGATGGGGTCTGGATTCACCAGGGAATTGGTGGGGAGAAAGGAGGGAAGGGGGAGAGAAAGGTTAATTTCTCTCTGTGTTAGGATTACTTTCTCTCTCAGGAAGAGTCTGGGAGGGGGAGAGAGAAGGAGGGGGGAAGGTGAATTTTCCTCTCTGTTTTAAGATTCAAGGAGTTTGAATCACAGTGATCTTCCAGGGTAACCCAGGGAGGGGAAGCCTGGGAGAGGCAACGGTGAGGGAAAGGGTTTACTTTCCTTGTGTTAAGATCCAGAGGGACTGGGTCTTGGGGGTCCCAAGGCAATGTTTTTGGGGGGATTAGAGTGTACCAGGCACTGGAATTCCTGGTTGGTGGCAGCGCTACAGGTTCTAAACTGGTAATTGAGCTTAGAGGAATTCATGCTGGTACCCCATCTTTTGGACGCTAAGGTTCAGAGTGGGGGATTATACCATGACAGACAGACAAAAGGCATAACAAGATCCAGTGTTGGAAGCATAAATTCAGGCTAGTGTGAGCAGGAATTAAGGGGCTTGATGCAGAAATCCCTAGGGGGAAGTTCTGTGGCCTCTGTTACAGAGGAGATCAGACTCGATTACCATAATGATGCTGTTCTAACCTATGTGAGTAGTAAGGAGGAAGGAAAGGCTTTAGCCATGGGAATAGTCAGGACTGTCTCTTCCTTCCCAGAGATTGTATTCTCTCCAACCTGTGCAACCTCCTTTTGTCCCATTTCTGTTATCCTTTCACTGACCTGACCAGAGTACTTCATTCATTTGTTTGGGGATGTTGTGAGAGTGGGAAGGCGGCAAGGTGACACCACTTGTGCCTATTTTTTCAAGAGAACTGGAGGCATCAACCTTTAGCAGCACCAAATGCTCACCCCAGATTGAACTGTTATTAGTCAGGAGACGTCACAGACGATATCAACACCAGTCTGACCTCTGAGCTCTTTTATCACTGGCTACAGCCATGTAGTGGAAAGTAGCTGACTCATGGAAAGCTTTAGGTGAATGCAAGCAAGTTTTGTCACTACTCCACCCTTCTGTATGAACATTTTATTGGTCTGGCAGGTGCCACTTGCTCTTACAAGAGCATGCTGTTTGAGCCACAAATTTCTCCCCTCATCTCTCTCTCCCACTTGTCAGGTAATTCGATCTGCTACTCTTTGAATTCTGACCTCATTTTCCTACAAGGATTCAGAAAGGATTTCGGGACATCCTCATGGCCTCCTTTCCCAGTATGTCCACCAACCTCCAATTTTAACTGTCACCCAAGGAGAGTGTTTGCCAATGCACTTACTCTATCACCATGGCTGCTCTCCTCCATCCAGCTGTGGATGTCTCCAAGCCCCACCAGGAGATTCTCACAGGCTCATGCAAAAGGTGTTGTATTAGCATCAGACTTTGAATTCTGCCCTGATGGTCCCACGCAGCTCCTCCCTTCTTCTCTGCATTGTTTTACTGCAGGACTCCAAAGTCCTGTTCCCTTCCTTTATCTGCTTCAGTGTCCTTCATAAGCCTTTCCCCCACACTAACCACCCTCCCTTCTGGCTCAGAACTTATGGGGCTCCCCATAGGAGCCCTCCAACACTGCCCTTTGGCCACTAGCACTACTGAATTAAATGAGACTTCCTTTTCCTGTTTGCTTAGAGGGAAGTGCCACCAAAGTAATGAGGGCTGGTTGGATATTTTCTGATCAAACTTTCACCAGTGGAATCTTTTTTTTTTTTTCAGTATAAAACTTGCCAGGTAGCACCAGCTTGCTTCAAAATTTGTTGATGTTTGATGGGAAAGCTGAACACAGAAAAAAAAAAGCCTGAAAACTGAAATTTTCACTTTTTTGAAGAAAAGTAGGAATTTTCCACTGAAAATTTTGATGTAAATGATCTATTTGTTTGAATGATATTTTATATGTAAAAAAAGCCCATTTTCCAAACAGCTTTAATAATTGCATTCAGTACTTACCTAGTGCTTTACATTTCCAAGGCGCTCTCTCTCTCTTTTCTTTCGAGCATCCCCAGGTGCAGCATCTAAGCACGATAAACATTTAGGCCTTGTCTACACTACGATTTAAGTCAATGTAAGTTTCTTCGCTCAGAGGTGTGAAAAAACCAACAAATGCGTTTCATAAGTTACATCGACTTGAAGCGTTGAGGAGGAGTAATTATGCTCTCTTGTTGATGTAATACGTCGTCACCAGACAGGCTAATGGGTGTTGCTGCACTGATGCAACAATGAAAATTTAGTGCAGTAGTGAAGACCAGCCCTTAGGAACTTCTTATTCAGCATTTACCACTAAGAGAGATTGTGAGGTTCTCTGGTCTTAAATGCCAGCTGGCTCGTGCTACAGAGCGGCTGAGTGTGAAAGACATGACAAGCCTTTGCCACCCACAGGAACTTACCAGATGCAGGACAAGCTGAGCTCCAGGGGGCAGGGGTTGAGCTAAGCTCCATGGAGCCAGGGTTAAAGGTAAACTCTGACCCAGGGTCCAGCCATGCTGTATCATTGTATACAAACCAGAGCTGTAAAAGAAAACACAGACTGCACATCCCCCATAATCAGGAGACTCACACAGCAAGGAAGAGACTCTGAAACTGCCTGGGTGTGACGTCAGAGAATGGCACAGCCTATCACAACCTGATAGGTATGAACATTGCTTTGATAACAAACAGCTCAGTGACAGATGCCACATAGCCTTCCCTAGTGCTTGGTTTAAAGGTAGCCAGTAAATAATGAGGAAGAAAAGAATGTAAAGGCTTGTGTGATAAATGAAGGGGGGGAGGGGCTAGCTCCCTTTTATGGACACTCACCCACCCAGTTAGCTATCAAATCCCATGTTGGTAGCTGTTCTCTACTTGATTTACTTGTAAAGGGTTAAAAGTCTCACTGCTATGCATAGATAAAAGGAAGTGAGTGGGCACCTGACCAAAAGAGCCAATGGGGAGGTTAGAATATTTTAAAATTGAGAAAAAAACTTCCCCTTTGTCTGTCTGTGGTTGTTCTCCTGGAAAGAGGGGGACACAGCAGCAATGCAGTAAAAACCTTGGGGCCAGGTATGAAAAATCATCAGTATCATACCTAGAAACTACTCATTTGAAACCTCAGATATGCAAGTAGATAAGGAAATGTCCAGGAAGGTGCAATTAGGTTTATCCCTTTTATTTCTTTATGGTTTGTGGATTCCTCTGTGCTAACCCCCATGCTTCTGTTTTGCTTGTAACCTTTAAATTGGACCTCAAGAAAACTATTCTTGGTGCTTAATCCTTGTACTTGCTCTTTTAAAATCTAGCAATAGCTGAATTCCCAGATGCATTTTCTTTCCTTTTTTAAAAAAAATAATAAATTGACCTTTTTTAATAACAGTATTGAATGTTTGTGTCTTAAAAGGTTTGTGCACATGTTGTCTAATTAGTTGGTGGCAACAGCTGGTTTCTTCTTTTTTTTCTTTCTCAGCTCTTCCCTGGTGGGGGAGTGAAAGGAACTGAGGGTATCCCAGAGGAAGGAATTCCCAAGTGCACCTTCCTGGGCTCCCAAAGGGGTTAGAATCATAGAATATTAGGGTTGGAAAGGACCTCAGGAGGTCATCTAGTCCAAACCCCTCCTCAAAGCAGGACCAATCCCCAATGGTTGGAAAACCATTCCCAAAGAATAGTTATCAGTGATTAACAATCAAGTTTGAAGGGCATATCAAGTGGGGTACCGCAGGGATCAATTCTGTCTGGTTCCGTTCAATATCTTCATCAATATTTAGATAATGGCATAGAGAATACTCATAAAGTGTGTGGATGATAAAAAACTGCAGGGTCTCAAGTGCTTTGGAGAATAGGAATAAAGTTGAAAATGATCTGGAAAACTGGAGAAATGGTCTGAAGTAAATAGAATGAAATTCAATAAGGACAAATGCAAAGTACTCCACTTAGGAAGGGACAATCAGTTGCACATACACCAAATGGGAAATGACTGCCTAGGAAGGAGTACTGAGGAAAGGGATCTGGGGGTCATAGTGGATCACAAGCCAAATATGAGCGAACAGTGTAACACTGTTGCAAAAAAAAAAATCAAACATCATTGTGAGCTGTATTAGCAGGAGTATTGTAAACAAGACAGAAGCAGTACTTTTTCCACTCTATTCCAAGCTGATTAGGCCTCAACTGGAGTATTGTGTCCAGTTCTGGCCACCACAGTTCAGGAAAGAAGTGGACAAATTGGGGAAAATCCAGAGAACAGCAACACAAATGATTAAACGTCTAGAAAATATAACCTCTGAGGAAAGATTGAAAAAAATGGGTTTGTTTAGTCTGGAAAAGAGAGGACTGAGATGGGACCACAGTTTTAAAGTACATAAATGGTTGTTGCAAAGAGGAGGGAGAAAAAACAATTGTTCTCTTTAATCTCTGAGGATAGGACAAGAAGCAATGGGTTTAAAATACAGAAAGGGTGTGTTAGGTTGAACATTAGGAAAAACACTTCTTGACACTGTAGTTAGACAAACCTGTCAGAGATGGTCTAGATAATACTTAGTCCTTCCATGACTGTAGGGGACTGAACTAGATGACCTCTCGAGGTTCCTTCCTGTCCTACGATTCTATGAAATCTATTATCATCATCACAGTAGCAGCTAGAGAAACACAACATACTAGGCATCACACTTGCATACTTAATAGGCATGAGAGAGAAAAGATAAGTAAAAGGAAGCATTGTTTTACTATCTCCATTTTATAGAAAGGGAACCAAGGCACAAAGAAACTATGTGACACACCCAAATCACACAGACTGTGGGAAACCTAGGCAGCCAACCGAGGTCTCCTGCATCCTAGTCCAGTGTGTTCATCCCAAAACCACCCTACCTTTCTAGAGGGTACTTGTTCTCTAGGTGTAAACTCCCTGGGATCTGGATAATCAAGTTTGCTGTCTTTTGAGTATTGGACTAAGCTCCCCAGGAACAGAGCAATGAGCAAGAGATTCTCTCAAGCTGTAGCAAGGACTCAGCAAGTCTCAGTGCTGCTGTATTTCCCAAGAGAGATAGAAAATACTCACATCTAACTGTTCTTAATCAGCCTATAGAAATCTTGAGTTGGAAACTGTCTAGTAAAGGTGAATAACTAATAACTTTCTGGAAATTGTGATCTGTTCCCAGATGTTCTGCATGCAGAAAAGAGAAGAAACTTGATCAATTAGTTATGTGCTGCTAATAGATTTGCTTGCCTCTGATTATTTCAGCCTGTTGATGTATCTGCTATCTTCATTCTGTTATCTCTGAACATCGTTGTAGAAAATTTAATTTGTTCACACTCAACTAAACTCAAAAGCATCGGATTGGAATTTTACCATATTTTCCAAACGAAATTGATGTCTGGGCTAGCAGATGTCAACCCGATGGAAAATGTTGTCAGAAAGCTATAAGGAAGGCAGGGCTTCTACTGGGAAAGTGTTGCTGCACATTATCTGCCCCTTGATATTTATATGTAACCACATGCTACGCACTACCTCAAATGACCAGTGGAGGTCACTTACCTCCCTGCCCCCAGGATTATATTGCATTTGCCCTGTTAAAGTGGGGATGTATACACTCATAAAAACAGCAAGTTTCAGAATTTGATATGATCACAGTTTTCTAACACCACATTTCATTTCTACCCCATTAAATATTTTTCCTGAGTTTTGCCCACAACATGAGAAAGCATCTCTACATCACTGACATTAGAGATAGAAAAGACCTAAGTGATCTTTTCCTATGCTCTACATAACTCCCCTGTAGGATTGTTCACTAGAATATATGTTCCTGTGGAATCTAACGTTGAGTGATTCAGTGGTGTTCCCACCAGCTCTGTCCACAGCCTGATATCTTGCCTAAAGTTGGCTGTGATCAGCCTCACTAAATAATTCCCAATCATTAGAGCTGGTTGGAAACCAGTTCTGTGCCCACCCAATTTATTTTATGATTAAAAAATAAATAAAAATATTTTGGCCAAAAACTGAAATAATTCAGTGAGAAAATGCCACTGCGGCTCCTCATGGGACATGTAGTGCATCATGCCCTTGCTCTCCTCTGAGAAGATTGTGTAGTACTGAACATTGTTCTGGGCATGACAGTCAACCATAGTCCATGAAAGGTATTTCTGTGAGAATCTGTATTGTGTGAAAACCCAATTTTTTATTCAATGGCTGAACTGGAAAATTTTTTGAAAAAAAAATTGTTTTGGGTCAACCCAAAACTCTAACCGAAAAAGTCAAAAATGTTTGCTGCTGGTTGAACAAAATATTTTGGTCAACCCAAAATAAAATGTTTCATTTTATTTGAGATTTTTTGAAACCTTTAAAAATTAAATAAAATTGAAATAAAATACAAAACTGAGTCATGGAGTGGCCAGTATTAATTTTTAGAATCCTTGCAGGTCCTCACCTTTTGTACTCAAAGTGCCAGAGTGGGGATTCAGCCTTGACATACTCATAGACAGTGATCAAGTCACCCCTTTACCTTCTCTTCTTTTCAAAGGAACCTTTTGCAGACAGCACCTACATACGTCTGTGTTTGGGGTTATTCCCCTTCTAGCTGGAAACAGCTCTGCCATTCTCTAGCTCTGGCTGGGAGATGAGGGGAATGCCCATGAGGCCTGTGTCCCCTGTGTCCTGCCCTATATCTTAGTGCCTCTGCCAGATTCTAAAGGAAGAAAGTGTGTAAAAGGAGTTGGGGCCCGACCCAAGCAAATTAGTGCTAGTTGTAATAGTAGTTTTTGTGATGTCTGATATGGGTGAAGGGAGACCGTCTGCTCCACATGTGTATGGTGAGAGTTACACGTGGATATGCACATGCACACTCAAACACCCACCCACACACCCCACATCTATATGCTACATGTACACACAGGCACACGTGCTATATGCACACACATGCCACATGCATCTGAGAGCAAAGGCTTTAAAACAACCCACCCGGGATCCATTTTGAAGCTTTATTGAAGAAGTGGCCAGGTGAAACATTCAGGGCCAAAGCCACTGGGGGCTGGATAGTGCTGGTGAGTCATATTATTTCATTGCGTAATGTGAATTCAACAAATGGTGCAGAGCCAGGGGGAAGCTGATTGAAACGAGTTCTCTCTCTGATGAGTGATGGAGCTGGGTTCTAGAACTGCACTCAGAAAATGGAATGAGATCTATCATGCAGGACAGGATTGAGTTTTACATCTCAGAGGAGCTGCTGCTGGAGCCATCTCTCGTAGGAGTTCTTTATGAGGGCCCTGGCTCAGTTTCTTCTTTGGGGTCATAAGCCACATTGGTGTAAGGTGGTGGAGGGGCCACTGGTGCAGAAGGAACCCCAAAGTCTGCATTGGCAATATATGGCATGAACAACATGGCCTGCAAAACAAAAGAGATAAGTCCTCACACCCTCAAAACCATCACCTTCCTCACCTTTCCATTCTCACTCCACCATCTTCTTCACATTCTTTGTCACCGTCACTTTTCTCAGTCCTCCATGCTTACCCCATCACCTTCCTCATTCTTCCATTCCCTTTCATCAACACATTTTTCAGCACTACCACCACCATCTTCCTCATCCCTCTAGTTCTTATAACTGGGGCAGGTGCATCCCTGGTGTAACTCTCCTGCTGTGACTAGAATTACACCAGGGATCAATCTGTGTGATCATCACTGTCAACACCCTACTTGCTATTGGTCGGATTTTCCCTGTGGAGGGGCATGGGTCCCAGGTGTCACAGAACATGACCCTGGTCTCTTGATATAGTGATGACATTTTGGATACGGAAACTAGAAGTTCTCTTGGGTCCTGACTGCAGCAGGTTTCTGTGACGCACTGTAGTGGGGCACTTGCCCCACTCCTGGAGAACAGAGATTGAAAGCAGCCAAGCTAGGCTGATTGGGAAAGCAGCCACAGCTGTGGCCAGCTCAATTAGGGCCCAGCTGGCCCTGATAAGAGGGCTGTGGGCCAGGAGCTGGAGCAGTCTCTCTTTAGTGGTGGAGAGAGAAGGACCTGGCTGCCTGGGAGCAGAGTACCAGAGGCAGGGAAGTGCTGGGGAAAGGCAAGAGGAGCTGGGGAGCTCCAGCCTGGCAACTCCCCAGGCTGCAAGCCTTGTGCAAGGCCTAAGAAGGTACTGGGGCTACAGAGGTGTAGCCCAGGGATAGGCAAATGCAGCAGGTCCTACCCCATTGCCAGTGATGAGTGGCTACTACAGACTGCAGTCTGCCCCAGTGAAATGGGGCTAGATGATGACGGCAGTATCTACTGAGGCAAGGTGGGGCTAGAGAGTTGGGGGTTCCCTTGGGAAGGGAGACCCAGAGTAGGGGTACTGCGGAGGGCAGAACCCCAGGCTAAAGGGCATGGGGGTCTGGGAGGGACACAGGAGCATGAGGCAGGTGAGCCACCAGCCAGTAGAGGGCACTTCGAGCTGTACAAGAGCTAATTCCCAGGATAACCAGCAGGAGGTGCTGCACTGGAGAGTCTCACTTCGCTTCAGGCACTTAAAAGGTTAATGTGGTAGGTCTCACTATGCCACAGAGCATCCCTCCATGCTTGCTAGGTCTGCTTGAAAATTTCCTGTCAACAAGCTGATTTTCAAAGGAAAAAAAACAACAAATAAACTCCAAACTTTTATGTTTAACTCAATGAATTGTTTCATGAAAAGTATCCAGTTTCCTGGGAAAAAATAAACTTTTCATCCAAAAAGTGAATGTCCTAAAACTTAAGAATTTCAATTTGGAGATGCTGCAGTGCCTCATGGGAGATGAAGTTTGTTTGCCTGATGTCCCCATTCTTTGCTATGGATCAGGCTCACTGGCTAGACTACATTTCCCAAGATGCACCATGGCCAGGAACTCCCAGGATGCAACAACCTCCCCTCACTAAGAGAGGGACAATGTTGGAAGTTGTAGTCAGACTAAGGAGCTTGGCCTACAAAGGAGAATGGCAACATGAGGCATTCAAACTACAGCCCCCATTAGGCACCACAACAGCATTTCTACACTGAAATCTTTTGGGTTTTGTCGAAATACTTTGGTATTTGAATTTCTGCCAAAAAAAAAAAAATGTCTGGAAAATTTAGACAAAATCAGGTGGGTTTTATTTTATGAAAACGTAACACAGTTTTCAACACAGTTTGAGAAAACATTAGTTTATTAGTGTGTGAGCCTACCTACTCCCAGGTCATCAAAAGGTTAACCTCATCTCAGCTACCCCCTTTACTCTTCAAAGATGCTCAGAGGAAGGGCTAGGAGAACTGCTGTATGAGAGGCAGGCAGCCAGCCTGCCTTTGGGAAGGTCACAGTCACATCAGCTTCACAGCAGTGAGTTGTATTCCAAACAAGGAGTTTCCTGTTGCCTGGATTCATTTATTTTCCTGTCTCACTAGAAACATTGTCCCTGGAGGGAATGTCCACAGCTGTAGCTTTTGGGAGGGGCGTTTGCAGCATCACGATTCCATGGCTGGTTCTATGCTAGCCCCATCAGCTGCTATAAAACAAAGACTGGTGATGACCCCAAAGGAGTTGTCCACCTGTCAGTTACTGCTGAAGCACAAGGGACTCCCTCCATCCCTCAATACATCCCCTCCACCAAGGGAGTAAGAGCTGGCTGAGCCAGGTGGGGAATTCCATGCCGAGGTAACTCTCTGCTGGAGACATCCAGTGACTTTCAGTGGCACAAAAGGGTGGGACTGCAGCTCAGGTTCTGGCCCAGTTACAGTTTCCTGTCCCAGTTACAGTTTCCTGTCCCTATCCCAGTCCTGTCCCATCCCTGTACCCCGACCCCAGCTACCTGGTGTGGGGAGATGAAATGCAGCCCCACATAATATAAAACACTGACAATGAAAGTCAATGTGGTAGCAGTGAAAACTGGGATTTCTTCCCCCTTCCATAAAAAAAGATTCAGTAACTTGGATCATGGTGCCAGCAGCCTCATTAGGAGTCAGGGTAAAAAGGGCCAGAAAATAGGGTTATTTCCTCTGCCAAAAATGTCAACAAAAATCTATCAACCACCAAAATACTTTGATTCAACATGGAACCACAGTACCGCATGGCAGTTGTAGTTTGGGTGCCTTATACTTTCATTGTCCTGTATGAGCTGTGTTCACTGGCTGGACTATATCTCCCATGGTTTATCACTTTCCCCTTATTTGGGAGGAGAGGGGATGTGTCACAAAGGTCCCTGTCCATGGTGCATCATGGGAGATATAAGTGCTGCAAGACACAGCCCATAATAGAAAATGATAGCACATGGCAGCTGAACTACAACTGCCACCAGGCACCATAGTTCCACTTTGAGTCTAAATAGTTTATTTTTCAGTAGAGCTGTCAGTTAATAGCAGTTAACTCATGTGATTAACTAAAAAAAAGTAATCGCGATTTAAAAAATTAATAGTGATTAATCACAGTTTTAATCACGTTGTTAAACAATAATAGAATACCAATTGAAATGTATTAAATATTTTTGGCTGTTTTTCTACATTTTCAAACATATCTATTTCAATTACAACACAGAATACAAAGCATACAGTGCTCATTTTATATAATTATTATTTATTGCAAATATTTGCACTGTAAAAATGATAAACAAAAGAAATAGTATTTTTCAGTTCACCTCCTACAAGGATCTACAGTGCAATCTCTAGTGTGAAAGTGCAAATTACAAATGTAGATTTTTTTTGCTATGTAAGAACACTCAAAAACAAAATAATGTAAAACTTTGGAGCCTACAAGTCCACTCAGTCCTACTTCTTGTTCAGCCAAACGCTAAGACAAACAAGTTTGTTTATATTTACAGGAGATAATGCTACCCGTTTCTTATTTATGATGTCTCCTGAAAGTGAGAACAGGCATTTGCATGGCATTGTTGTAGGATGATATTTACATGACAGATATGCTAAGCATTCATAACCCGCTTCATGATTTGGCCACTATTCCAGAGGACGTGCTTCCATGCTGATGAGGCTCATTAAAAAAATAATGCATTAATTAAATTTGTGACTGAACTCCTTGGGGGAGAATTGCATGTCTCCTGCTCTGTGTTTTATCTGCTTTCTGCCATATATTTCATGTTATAGCAGTCTTGGATGATGACCCAGCACATGTTGTTCATTTTCACAACACTTTTACTGCAGATTTGACAAAACACAAGGTAACAATGTGAGATTTATAAAGATAGCTACAGCACTCAACACAAGATTTAAGGATCTGAAGTACCTTTCAAAATCTGAGAAGGACGAGGTAAGGAGCATCCTTTCAGAAGTCTTAAAAAAGCAACACTCCTATGCAGAAACTACAGAACCCAAACAACCAAAATAGAAAATCAACCTGCTGGTGGCATCTGACTCAGATGATGAAAATGAACATGTGTCAGTCTGCACTGCTTTTGAAGATTATCGAGCAGAACCTGTCATCAGCATGGATGCATGTCCCATGCAATGGTGGTCAAAGCGTGAAGGGACATATGAATCTTTAATGCATCTGGCACATAAATATCTTGTGACGTCAGCTACAATAGTGCCACATGAACATCTGTTCTCACTTTCAGGTGACATTGTAAACAAGAAGTGAGCAGCATTATCTCCCGCAAATGTAAACAAGCTTGTTTGTCTGAGTGACTGGCTGAACAAGAAGTAGGACTGGGTGGACTTGCAGGCTCTAAAGTTTGACATTGTTTTATTTTTGAGCGCAGTTATTTTTTATGTACATAATTCTACATTGTAAGTTCAACTTTCATGATAATCAGATTGCACTACAATACCTGTATTAAGTGAATTGAAATACAATTTATTGGTTTTTTTACAGTGTAAATATTTATAATAAAAATAAATATAAAGTGAGTACTGTACACTTTGTATTCTGCATTGTAATTGAAATCAATATATTTGAAAATGTGAAAAAATCAACAAATATTTAAATAAATGATATTCTGTTATTGTTTAACAGTGCAATTAATGCCATTAATTTTTTTAATCACTATTAATTTTTTTAATTATTTGACTGCCCCAGTTTTCAGGTGGTCAGTGTTTTGGCAAAATAGCAATATTTTCTATAGAAAGCAGGTGCTTTCTGCTAAAATTCTCATATAGTTGAAACCCCAATTTCCCATCCAAAAAATGATTTGACAAAATTTTCAACCAGGACTAAATCAGAGGCTGTCATTTCCTCCTTCACTGCCTCCCTCTTACACATTCAGGCCCTTCCCCATGGACACTCCTTCCATCAGGGAAGGCCCTTCATTCAGGCAAACATCTTCCCTTCCTTTCACCACATGTTCTGACTCATGTCTCATTTGAGAGCTGAAAGACTCACGGTGTTGGGGGTATAGCAGATGGCTCGGGATGCAAAGTATGAGGTTGAGACAGCGATGCAGAACTCCAGGATGGTCATCAAGAACAGCATGATTGTGATCCCCTTCCCAGCACTCTGGGGAGCATAAAACCACAGGGGATGCTAATTAATTTTGACTGCTAGAGGTGTAACATTGCACAGGGCTGCTGTGAGGGGCATAAAAAATCCCTCTTTTCCCACTTCTGGGGATGCAGAAGTCCAGTCCTGGTTCTTCCCTCCCCCCAGGCACAAAACCACAGGGGATTCTAATTACTTTTGACTGCTAGAGGTAACACAGGGCTGCCGTGAGGGGATGCACTGGGGAGTCCAATTCTGGAAATGCAGAAATGCAGTCCTGGTTCTTCTCTCTTCCTAGTCACACAGAACTCTCCTCATTCAAACTACTCAGCAGCCCTGGAGCCACACCACTGTCAGGAGATCATAGGATTCTGTTTTCTCATGGGTCTGCAGGGAGCTGCACCCCTGCGATGCAGCCATTTGTCAAGATGGAGGATCACAGAGCCTGGATCCAGGGAAGGCCGTGTGGCCTAGCAGATCAAATATTGGACTACAACTCGGAAGAGCTGGATTTGGTTCCGAGCTCTGCCACTAGCTTGCCTGTGACTTTGGACAAGTGGCTTCATTCCCCTGTGCCTCAGTGTCCCCATCTGTGCAAAGTGGGATTAAATAAAATAAAACAGACATTGGAATTCAGTCCTATGCCTGCTGAAATCAATGGAGTTATTATTAATTTATATGTTGATAGCAGCTGGAAACCCCACTCATGGACCAGGACCCTATTATGCTAGGTGTTGTACAAAACAGAAGAAAAACATGCCTGATATTTGACATGAGCAGGAGTTTTGACACTGGATTTATCAAGCAGAACCAAATGAGAAAGTCTGGAGCTGAATGCATGGATAGTTTCTACCCTGGGGTCAAAGGCTTGAGACAATTCCAGGCACCTGGTATTTTAAATACACCTGTTAGGGATGCTCCAGGTAGACTTAACCCTGCCTCTGTGCAGGGGGATGGACTGGACGACCTCTTGAGGTTCCTTCCAGCCTTACATTTCTATGAGTCTGGCAATTTAACAAGATATACCTCATAGTCATGCCTGTAATCTGACACATTAATAATCAGCTCTGTTAGAAAGAGAACTATCCCAATGGTTGAGAAGATGGCGCTAGTGATGTTCATTCCCAGGCTGCCTCTCACCTGAAAAAGACATGCAAAGAGTTAGGCTGTGTGTAGGCAGAGAACAGGTTTGGTTGAAGTAAGAACCAGCTCATCTATGTGTTCCGTGAATGCTCCTACACTCATATGTTTTGGGCGGAACTTAATTGCAGAGTCACTTTTTTTCTATCAGATAAAATTGTATTACAAGCCAAAAATGTAATTTTGACCTTAACGGAAGCTGAATAAGTCTGTAAAACTTTGGTTAAGCAGAGCACTAGTAATTGCTAAAAGACACATACTACAAGCATGAAAGTCCGAAAAGTAAAATTGATGACTGGAGCATTGATATCATAAGCATTGTCACCATAGAAAGACGTGTGTACTGTAACAGATACCAAAATTCTCAGAGATATGGGATGCTCACTTCAAAGTATCTGAATGATCCTGTTAAAACAAATGGGCTCCCTTACTTCCCCCTCCTCTTTACCCATTTCATTCCTCCCCATTTCTATCTCCCTCCTCTGAACTTTGCTTTTATTCTTTAGGTTAACTTAATAATTTTGCTTTAACTAATTGAATTTTGATAAACAAATTTTGTTTGTTTGTAAATTGTATAATACAAATAATTGATTTATATTTTAACCATTCATATTATATAGATATACATATACATAATTAAATGTTTCAAGTACAGCTAAGATTAAGTAGCAACTGATTAATATATTATGAGAAGTTTATATATAGTTTTTTTATTCTGTATATATATTTTGAAAAATTATAATAAAAATGTAATAAAGAAAAAATGTAAGAACCAGCCCTGAACCCTTACACTCAACTCAAACTCTGCACTTCTTTAGGAAAGTTAGATAAAAGCCTGGCTGAATCATATTATGATAACGGCTAGAGGTTCCAACTGAGATGGGTTCTTCATTGTGCTGGGTGCTGTACACACACACATATACAATCCCTTCCCCAAAGAGTTTATGATCTAAAGACGCAAGAGAGATAATGAAACATGGAAAGGTGAAGGGAGTTGCTGAAGGTTATTGGAAAAGTGAGGAATCAACTCAGCTCTACTGGCTCTCAGTTCAGCACCACTAGCTTATGCTTTGATCTTGCCACAAATCCGTACTTCAGTTGGACTGAGAATGGGGAGATGTCATGAGAACAGCATGGCCTTTCTCCAGGGTTATTTTTTCTTCATCCAAAAAAAAAGAAAAGAAAAGCCCAGTGCCTCTCCCTGGAAATACTAGAACATTCATGAACAAAAAACCTGATTCTTCTTGGGGAAATTGTAACTGGATTTGGGGCCTTTTACCTCTACGTGACCAGCTCCAACCCAGCCTAGTGACAAAAAATTGCTCCCATTTGACATTTCACAGATTACGTGAAGGGGGCTGGACGTGTCAGTCCAGTTCCTATTTGGACAAGTATCTACAAGAATTTGGACAGTGTCCTCCACTCTGATCCCCTTTTTGGCTGTAAAAGAGAGGCCAAGAACTGACTGGGTTGGACTGCTGATTTGGATGCCTTAGGAGGTGGTCCCAGCAGGCCTGGGGTGAGGTGGTTTGAGACTAATGTTGCACTGTCCATATGCAAGCTGTGCTAGGACAGGGTGGAGTTCTTGTCTGCCTCTAGCAGCTGAGACACATGAAAACCATTTAAGGTTCCCCATCTGCTAGCTTAAATAGTAGAGACTTTTCCTTCTAGTGCTGAAGGTTCCCAAGTTCTAAGCCCTGTGGCTGGTTTAACAGTCACTTACACATGCTGTGTATGTTCCAGGGTAAATAGGGAGCTTGATTTTTCTGTCTTAGGACCTCTTATAAGCACTAAATTCATTTAAAAATGCAATTTCATTGCCTATGTAATTTTGGGAGTTCAAAAAAACTGCCTGAATTTTAGGGCTTCATACAAGCCAAGCTGTCATGTAGACACAGTTAAGGGTCGTATAAAATCCCTCCTGGGTGGCTGTACGGAATCTTTACCTGTAAGGGGTTAAGAAGCTCAAATCACCTGGTTGGCACCTGACCAAAAGGACCAGTAAGAAAAGAAGATACTTTCAAATGGAGGGGAGGTTTTGTTTGTGCTCTCTTTGTTTGTTCCCTCTCTGGATGGAGAGAGAGAGACCAGGCAGGTAAAACATCTCCTGACAACATACCTGAAATGAGCATCTAAGATTACAAAAATTGTAAGTAAGACAAGGAAATGTGTTAGATTATCTTTTGTTTTAGCTTGTGAATTTTCCCTGTGCTAAGAGGTAATTTCATTCCTGTTTTGTAACTGGGAAGCAGAGTCAGAGGGGAATCCTCTGTGTTTTAAATCTTTTTATTTACCCTGTAAAGTTACCTTCCATCCTGATTTTGTAGGTGTGATTCTCTTACTTTTTTTATAAATAAAATTCTTCTTTTAAGAACCTGATTGATTTTCAGTGTCCTAAAAACCAGGGGGCTTGGTCTGTGCTCTCATTGTATATTATTCTCAAGCTTCCCCAGGAAAGGGGGTGAAGGGGCTTGGGGGGATATTTTGGGGGAATAGGGACTCCAAGTGACCTTTTTCCTGAATTTTTGTCTAAATCACTTGGTGGTGGCAGCAATACCATCCAAGGACAAGGAAAGGATGTGTGCCTTGGGGAAGTTTTTAACCTAAGATGGTAGAAATAAGCATAGGGGGCCTTTCATGCCAGTCCCCACATCTCTGTACCCTAGAGTTCTTCTTAGAGTGATTGTTCATATCCATTCCAGTTAGGTGTGCGTGCCGCGCGTGCACGTTCGTCGGAAACTTTTTACCCTAGCAACTCCAGTGGGCCGGCAGGTTGCCCCCTAGAGTGGCGCCGCAATGGCGCTTGATATATACCCCTGCCGGCTCACCTGCTCCTCAGTTCCTTCTTACCGCCGTGTCGGTCGTTGGAACTGTGGAGCGCGGCATTGCTGTCCTCCACGTCCCTAGCTCTCCTTCGTTTTATGGTTCATAGTTGTAGTTAGTAGTAAATAGTTATAAAAGTATAGTTAGTTAATTGTTTGTAAATAGTTGTAAATACTTATTAGCGGGTTTGGGCCATAGCCCTTCCCGGCACCCGGCACCGGGCCCATGCCTGGTTCACCGGGCTTCAAACAATGCTCGGCCTGTAAGAAGCCGATGCCGACCAGCGATCCCCACGACGCTTGCCTAAAGTGCCTAGGGGAATCGCACATTTCGGACAAGTGCCGCATTTGCAAGGCTTTTAAGCCTAGGACAAAAAAGGAGAGGGACCAGAGATTAAGGACTCTCCTTATGGAAGCGGCACTGAACCTGGTAACTTCGACGCAGACTGTCGCCTCTACACTGGCACCGGATTGCGCCGGCACCGGAAAGACACCCCGGCACCGTCCTTCCCCGGCACTGGGACCAGAAGCAAGGCCCTCGAAGTCTGCGACTCCATCCAGGCAGACTCGAGTGGAGCGCCCGGCACCCACCTCGGCCGCAGCACCACCAGCAGGGATCCCGTCGACTCCGGGCCCTGAGGGTCCGTCGAGTCCGGTCCCTCCTAGCTCCCCCATAAGATCTGGGGTTGAGCTATTGGTCCCATCGACGCCGGAGACTTTCGCTTCGGCACGGGACCTGATCGCTCTTACAGAGCCAACCCAGCCTCAACCTCCGATACTCCCGGTGCGGGTTGTATCCAGAGGCAAGCCGACGATGATGAGAGCGCAGTCTCAGGACTCACCCAGCCGGCACCGATAGCTGTCGAGGTCCCGACGCCGTGGACGCTCTCGCTCCCGGCGCCACTTGCAGTCCCGGCACCGCTCCCCTCGGTGGTACCGGTCTCACTCGCGGCACCGATCATCCTCCAAACAGTCCCGGTCTGGATCAAGTCACCGCTACCAGCACCGGGACTCTAGGAGCCGTTCCCGTCGGCGATCAACTCCCCGGTCGACCTCCCGGCACTGAGCTGGTGGCAGGTCCTGGTCCCGATCGGCCTCCCGGCACCGCGTCGGAGGCAGGTTCCGGTCCCGATCCCGGCACCAAGTCGGAGGCAGGTCCTGGTCCCGATCCCGGCACCAAGTCGGAGGCAGGCTCCGGTCCTGATCCCGGCACCGGTATGATTGCCGGTACCGGTCCCCGGCACCGAGAACATCTTCGGCGTCAGGACCAAGGGATCCCTACCAGCCACGTTCGGCCCCTCCATGGCCTTCCAGACAGCCGTCTGTCTCGTCACAGACAGACAGTGTATATGTGCTGGACACAGACAGACACGCGGCCCTCTTTCAGGACCCTCCTTTGCAGGACCAGGAACCGCAGCAGTGGGGATTCTGGACACCCTGGGCGTACCACCAAGCCCAGGGCCCTCAACAACTTCCTCCTCAGCTTGCGACGGCTGAGCGCAGGGCGCCGGAAGCATCGCTGTCTCGCCCCCCTCTCTCTCTGGAAGGGGAGGACAGGTCCAACCAGCAGGACCCTGAGCTCCCTCCGGAGTCAGAGGCGCGGGTTCAGACAGAGCCCCCCGTGGATGCTCTTTTGCCAGGGGTCTCCTCATCGTCCTCTCCCAATGAGGCAGTGGCAGGCACATCTTCCACCAGCCCTCCCCCACTCGACCTCAGGGCGCACCAGGACCTCCTCAGGTGCGTAGCACAGAACTTAAACCTGCAAGCTGAGGAGGTCTCCGAGATCGAAGATCCCGTGGTGAGCATCCTCTCAGCAGATGCTCCCACCAGGGTCGCCCTGCCCTTTATTAGGACTATCCAGGCCAACGCCAATACCATCTGGCAGTCGCCGGCCTCCATCCCTCCTGCTGCACGAGGCATGGAGCATAAATACATGGCTCCCTCCAGGGGTTATGAGTACCTCCATGTTCACCCGACACCGTGCTCCCTCGTAGTGCAGTCGGTGAATGAGAGGGAGCGTCACGGACAAGAGGCCCCAGCACCCAAGTCCAAGGAGGCGAGGCGTATGGACCTCCTAGGCCGCAAGGTCTATTCGGCGGGTGCCCTCCAGCTCAGGGTCTCCAACCAACAAGCCCTCCTTAGCCGCTACGCCTATAACTCCTGGGTGGCAGCAGATAAGTTTAAGGAGCTGTTGCCACAGGATGCGCATCAAGAATTTGCGGCAATTCTTGACGAGGGCAGAGGGTCGCAAGGACCTCGTTGCAGGCCTCCTTGGATGCAGCAGACTCGGCCGCTCGAACCCTCCCCTCAGGGGTTACAATGTGCCGCATCTCCTGGCTTCAGGTTTCTGGCCTTCCACCGGAGCTCCAATATACCATCCAGGACCTCCCGTTCGAAGGTCAGGGCCTGTTCTCGGAGAAGACAGACCCCAGGCTAAAAAGCCTGAAGGACAATCGGGTCATCATGCGCTCCCTAGGGATGCACACGCCCGGGACACAGCGCAGACCTTTCCGGCCGCAACAACAGCAGCAGCGCCGGCCGTATCCCCAGTTCCGCCAGCGGCAGGACCTCAATAGGCGCCGTGGCAAAAATGGCAGGCGCAGACAGTCGGGCAACCAAGGGGGACAGAACCAGGGCTCCTTCAAAGCCCCACCTGGGCCCAAACCTTCGTTTTGAAGGTGCGCCCGAGGGCACAGTACCAGTTTCCCCCATGGATCCTTCCCCCCCATTTTCCAACCGCCTTTCGTTTTTCCTCCAGGCGTGGACCCAAATAACATCCGACCACTTGGTTTTACGCACTGTGCAGATGGGATACTGTCTGCAGTTTACGTCTTACCCTCCCTCCCACCCCCCACCCTCGTCCCTCTTCAGGGACCCCTCTCACGAGCAATTCCTCCGCCAGGAGGTGCAGACGCTCCTCGACAAAGGAGCCATAAAGGCGGTTCCGGAGAACAAGAAGGGCGGGTTTTATTCCCGCTACTTTCTGATCCCCAAGGCCAAGGGAGGCCTCAGACCTATCCTCAACCTGCGGGAACTCAACAAACATATGGTGAAGTTGAAGTTCCGCATGGTATCCCTGGGGACCATTATTCCATCTCTGGATCCTGGAGACTGGTACGCCGCCCTCGACATGCAGGACGCTTACTTTCATATCGTCATATTGCCGCAACACAGACGTTTCCTTCGGTTCGTGGTCGACCGCCATCATTACCAATTTGCGGTCCTCCCGTTTGGCCTCTACACGGCCCCGAGGGTATTCACGAAATGCATGGCAGTCGTCATCGCATATCTTCAGCGCAGTCGCATTCACGTGTTCCCTTACCTCGACGACTGGCTGATTCAAGGCACATCAGAGCTGCAGGTCCGCAACCACGTCCGCAGGATCAGCGGACTCTTTGCTACCTTGGGCCTCATTATCAACGTGGACAAGTCCACTCTGCTCCCCACGCAGAGGAAAGAGTTCATCGGGGCCGTTCTGGACTCCACCTTGGCCAGGGCCCTTCTGCCGTTGCCCAGGTTCCAGTCACTGTCGGCCATCATTCAATGCTTGCAGGTGGCCCTCCTGACCTCTATAAGGACATGCCTAACCCTCTTAGGTCACATGGCGGCCTGCACATTTGTGACAGGTTATGCGCGGCTCCGCATGAGGGCCCTCCAATCTTGGCTCATCACGCAGTACCGGCCGACCAGACATTCGCTGGACACAGTTATCACCATCCCCCAGGGAGTACTGGATTCCCTCCAGTGGTGGCTAGACCAGTCCGTCGTGTGTGCGGGGCTCCCGTTTCATCCGCCCCAACCCTCGGTATCCCTAACAACGGATGCCTCAGACCTGGGCTGGGGGGCCCACCTCGGAACACTGAGGACACAGAGTCTGTGGTCCCCTCAGGAAGTTGACCTCCACATCAACATACGGGAGTTGAGATCGGTCCGTCTTGCTTGTCAAGCGTTCTCCCATCAGCTTCGAGGTCGCTGTGTCGCGGTATTCACCGACAACACGACGACCATGTACTATATCAACAAGCAGGGCAGCACGAGATCCTCTCCCCTATGTCAGGAGGCGATGCGGCTCTGGGACTTTTGTATAGCCCACTCCATTCACCTCACTGCTTCCTTCCTCCCCAGAGTACGGAACACACTGGCAGACCGCCTGAGCAGATCCTTCCTCTCACACGAGTGGTCCCTTCGCCCAGACGTCGCCCTCTCACTCTTCCAGAGGTGGGGTTGTCCCCGGGTGGACCTCTTCGCGTCCAGGGGGAACAGGAAATGCCAGGCGTTCTGCTCCTTTCAGGGCCGGGAGCCCGGGTCGGTAGCGGACGCCTTCCTTATCCCGTGGACGGCCCACTTGTTCTACGCATTCCCTCCATTCCCGCTGGTCCACAAGGTCCTTCTGAAGGTGTGCAGGGACAGGGCCCACGTGATTATGATAGCTCCAGCGTGGCCCAGGCAACATTGGTACCCCATGTTGCTGGACCTGGCCATAGCCGACCCAGTCCCCCTGCCCCTTCACCTGGACCTGATCACCCAGGACCACGGCAGGCTCTGTCACCCGGACCTCCAGTCGCTGCACCTCATGGCGTGGCTCCTGTGTGGCTGACCAGGTCCGAATTACACTGCTCTACCCCGGTACATGAAGTACTCCTGGGCAGCAGGAAGCCTTCCACCAGAGCGACGTACTCGGCCAAGTGGAAGCGTTTCTCCTATTGGTGCACGGAGAGGGGTTTCCTCCCTATGGAGGTTTCTGTCACCAATATTTTAGACTACATCTGGTCCCTCAAGCAACAGGGCCTGGCGATATCGTCCCTTCGGGTTCACCTGGCGGCTATCTCCACCTTTCATCCGGGTGGGGACGGCCGCTCGGTTTTCTCTCACCCGACGGTGACTAGATTCCTAAAGGGACTAGAACGTCTCTACCCCCAGGTCCGACCCCCTGCCCCTACCTGGGATCTCAACCTGGTTCTGGCTCGGCTCATGGGCCCTCCTTTTGAGCCGTTAGCAACTTGCTCCCTGCTCTATCTCTCCTGGAAGACTGCCTTTCTAGTGGCCATCACCTCAGCTAGACGGGTGTCGGAACTCCGGGCCCTCACGGAAGATCACCCGTATACGGTCTTCCATAAAGACAAGGTGAAGCTGAGACCGCACCCTGCCTTTCTCTCCAAGGTGGTCTCAGCCTTTCACGTCAACCAGGAGATCTTCCTCCCCGTCTTTTTCCCGAAGCCTCATTCGTCACGCAGGGAGCAACAACTCCACTCGCTTGATGTCCGTCGGGCTCTCGCGTTTTATATGAAGAGGACCAAACCGTTCCACAAATCCCCCCAGCTTTTCGTGGAAGTAGCAGACCGAATCAAGGGGCTTCCCATTTCCTCACAGAGGATATCCTCGTGGGTAACGTCCTGTATCAGGACCTGCTATGACTTGGCTCACATCCCTACGGGCCGTGTGACTGCACACTCTACCGGGGCGCAGGCATCATCGCTGGCTTTCCTCGCCCGCGTGCCCATCCAAGAGATCTGTCGGGCAGTGACCTGGTCATCGGTCCACACCTTCGCTTCCCACTATGCCCTGGTCCAGCAGTCCAGAGATGACGCGGCTTTTGGCTCTGCAGTGCTCCATGCCGTGACTTCTCGCTCCGACCCCACCGCCTAGGTAAGGCTTGGGATTCACCTAACTGGAATGGATATGAACAATCACTCGAAGAAGAAAAGACGGTTACTCACCTTTGTAACTGTTGTTCTTCGAGATGTGTTGCTCATATCCATGCCACACCCGCCCTCCTTCCCCACTGTCAGAGTAGCTGGCAAGAAGGAACTGAGGAGCGAGTGGGCTGGCAGGGATATATATCGAGCGCCATGGCGGCGCCACTCTAGGGGGCAACCTGCCGGCCCACTGGAGTTGCTAGGGTAAAAAGTTTCCGATGAACGTGCACGCGCGGCGCACACACCTAACTGGAATGGATATGAGCAACACATCTCGAAGAACAACAGTTACAAAGGTGAGTAACCGTCTTTTCAGAGTTGGGAGGGAACCCTGATACAAGCCTATCACACTTTAGAAGGTCACTTATCAGAACCACAGCAATAAACCATAGCAATTGGCTATTGCAGCCCTTAGTCACTTGCAAAGCCTGCCAATATGTAGCTAATATATTTCCGGGAGTGTCTCATTGTTATCAGAGTATGGCTGATGGGGTGAATTACACAATGTGTCTTTCCACTTAGGAAAGACTGTTCCTACTATGCAGAGAAAAGAAAATAGCAGAGCTGGTTGCAATGTTCAAAATTTCATTGACATGAATGTTTTTGGGGAGGGGGAATGGTGAAAAAATTTCTGCAACATTTTTCATTTATTCCTCTTCTTTTGATCTGCTGTAGGTCTCACTTCAGGAAAGCACTTAAACATGTGCTTAATTTTAGCACATCCTAAAGTCTCACAGATACTTAGTGCTCTGCTCCATAGGGGCCTCACTGGAAGTCCCTTTCTCTTTACTATTTTGAATATATTTCTGGCTACTTTAATTCTTCTAAATTTCCACTTTTTTTGCAGACTCCCTGGACCCTTTGTCTTTCTTTTGTTCCCTGGTAGCCTGGCTCACTTTTCAGCAGCTCTTTGCAGCTCTACTTTCTTAGGCCTGGTCTACACTACGCGTTTAAACCAATTTTAGCAGCATTAAACCAATTTAACGCTGCACCCGTCCACACAACGAGGCCCTTTAAATCGATATAAAGGGCTCTTTAAACCAGTTTCTATACTCCTCCTCGACGAGAGGAGTAGCGCTGAAATCGGTATTACCATATCGGATTAGGGTTAGTGTGGCCACAAATCGACGGTATTGGCCTCTGGGCAGTATCCCACTGTGCAGCATTGTGACCGCTCTGGACAGCAATCTGAACTCAGATGCAGTGGCCAGGTAGACAGGAAAAGCCCCGCAAACTTTTGAATTTCATTTCCTGTTTGCCCAGCATGGAGCTCTGATCAGCACAGGTGGCGATGCAGTCCGAAATCCAAAAAGAGCTCCAGCATGGACCATAAGGTTGATACTGGATCTGACTGCTGTATGGGGAGACAAATCTGTTCTATCAGAGCTCCATTACAGAAGACGAAATGCCAAAACATTTGAAAAAAGTCTCCAGGCTATGATACAGAGTCCATAGCACAGTGCTGCGTGACAAGCGTAATGGAAAGCCAAAGACTCAAATGGACTCTCATGGAGGGAGGGAGGAGGTACTGAGGACTCCAGCTATCCCACAGACCCCAGCAGTCTCCGAAAAGTATTTGCATTCTTGACTGAGCTCCCAATGCCTGTAGGGTCAAACACATTGTCCGGGGTGGTTCAGGGTATAGCTCGTTAATTTACCCCCTCCCCCTTTCGTGAAAGAAAAGGGAAAAAAATCATTGCTTGACTTTTTTCAGTGTCACCCTATGTCTACTGAATGCTGCTGGTAGACGTAATGCTGTAGCAGTGAACAGCAGTATTCTCTCCTCTCCCGTCCCTGGTGGCAGATGGTACAATATGACTGCTATCTGTTGTCATCATCAGCCTGTGAGTGCTCCTGGCTGGCCTCAGGTGAGGTTGGCCAGGGGAGCCTGAGTAAAAATAGGAATGACTCCCGGTCATTCCCAGTTGATGGCACAGAATGGCTGGTAACCGTCTTCATCATAGCAACTGGGGGCTGAGCTCCATCAGCCCCCTCCCTTTCATGTGTAAAGAAAAGATTCTGTACTGCCTGGACTATCATAGCAGTGGGACGCTGGGCTCCTCTCCCCCGCACCTTTTAATGTCCTGCCTGGACTATCATAGCAGCTGGAGGCTGCCTCCCACTCATTTTATGTCACTAACAAGTCAGTGTTTCTTATTCCTGCATTATTTATTACTTCATCACACAAATAGGGGGA
Organism: Gopherus evgoodei; assembly: GCF_007399415.2. Classification (NCBI taxonomy): domain Eukaryota; kingdom Metazoa; phylum Chordata; order Testudines; family Testudinidae; genus Gopherus; species Gopherus evgoodei. The sequence goes on from NC_044325.1 coordinate 126,815,742, forward strand.
CACTGCCATGGTAGCCCAGGAGGGTTGGGGGAGCAGGGAAGCAACGGGTGGGGTTGTTGCTGGGGCACCCCCTAGAGTGGCATGTAGCTCATCATTTCTGCAGGATCTGACATGGAGTGGCTGTGTTCTCTGGTACACTTGCACCATATTCTAGGCAGGACTGACTCTATTTTTAGATACCATAAAGGAGGAATTGACTCGGGGAGTCATTCCCATTTTTGTCTTTGCGCCCCCAGCCAACCTCAGCCAGGGGCACCCATGACAGCAGCAGACAGTACAGAACAACTGATAACCATCATCTTAGTACCAATTTACAATGGCATTGCAGACAGTACAGAACAACTGATAACCATCTCTGCTATCTTGCAAAGGCAAATGAATGCTGCTGTGTAGCGCTGCAGTACCGCCTCTGTTAGCAACATCTAGTAGACATACGGTGACAGTAAAAAAAGCTGAACAGGCTCCATGGTTGCCGTGCTATGGCGTCTGCCAGAGCAATCCAGGGAAAAAGGGCGCGAAATGATTGTCTGCTGTTGCTTTCACGGAGGAAGGAATGAGTGACGACATTTACCCAGAATCACCCGCGACACTTTTTTTGCACCATCATGCATTGGGGTCTCAACCCAGAATTCCAATGGGTGGGGGAGACTGCGGGAACTATGGGATAGCTACGGGATAGCTACCCACAGTGCAACGCTCCAGAAATCGACGCTAGCCTCGGACCATGGACGCACACCACCGAATTAATGTGCTTAGTGTGGCCGCATGCACTCGACTTTACACAATCTGTTTTACAAAACCGGTTTATGTAAAATAGGAATAATCCCGTAGTGTAGACATACCCTTACTTTCTACTTTTCTTTTCTATTGGGCTCCTAATTGAGGTTTATTAGTCAATGGAAATATTGAAGGTAGCTGTTGGGCCACAAGCTGCTGCTAAAAATACTGAGGCAGACAGCAGGGAGTCATTTAAAATATCCCCTTTTCTCTTTCAGCTCCCTATTTTTCTCTTCCATCTTCCTCTCCAACACGTGTTCCAGCACAAGTTCGTTCAATAAATGATATTACTTCACCCACCTTCTCCCTTTTGAACATTCCTTTTCCATGCTCTTGATCAACAAGCTCTCTGCTCTCTCATCAGCAACTCTCTTCTTCAATAGTGCCCTGGGTGAAGCAGAGCTAACTCTGAGAATCTCCCCACCCACTCCCCCCACCCAGTTAGGAAAGGAAAGGGAACATTCTCTAGAAACTTACCAGACAGATGTTGCCACGATTCTCAGCTGCAACCGAGAGGGATCCAGAAATGACGAACTGCCCAGGAAAGAGAAAACCGTCATTCACACTTCACACTTACAAGAATGATAACTCCTCTGAGACAGGCTGTATGTGATGGAAGCAAAGGGAAAGAATGACACACTTCCCTCAGCAGGGGCAGTCATAATAATTATATCAAGTGTTGGAGAGCAGTTTCCATCTAATAATGCTGCCATCCAGGTTCATCTAAATCCAGTTAAGGTGGCACCCGTGTCATAATCCTTCCCCACAGAGTCTCCTCCTCTTCTCTTCTCCTTCTGAGTTCTTGCTCCTTTTTGACAGCTGAACTTGATCTTCTCCCCATAAACAGAGCAATGAGTGGATGGTCCTGAGAAGAGCTCAGGAAGTCACCAGGTTCCTTAATCCACCTTCCACTCAGTGCAGCTGTGCCATCCCCTGCCTATGTCTCTGCCTATGGAGATTGTATAGTACTTCCATCACCATGGTATATGAGCATCTCCACATCTCAAGCCTGACCTGCAGTACCCCCAGCTGTTCCAGTGCTGTCCTCCTCAGACTTCTAGCTGTGCTAACCTGTCTCAGTCCAGACCTGCAGTGCCCCCCTGCTGTCACCTCCACACTCTGTTTTCTATGGTGGATCAGTCACCATTTTTACTTGACAGTTGAATGGTCCCTGGTTTGGAATCTGGCAGGAGATTTGTCCTTTTTGCTGATCCACCAAGGTTTTTCCCCTCCCTCCATTCAAGGCAGACAAACCCTAATAAGGCCCAGTTCAGCCAAGGGTGTTGCAAAGGGATAGAGACCTGAGCCTTGACCTCACCTTAGTAAGCTAGAAGGGCTCAGTCAGTGACCTCACAAAGGCCTGGGCCTTGACATCAGCCAAGTAGGCAGAAGTGCTGAGCCAATGACTTCACGGATGTCTGAGTGCCAACATCAGCCCAGCAGAGAGGCTAAGGCAGGGACTTCACAGAAGCTTGGCCCTTAACACCAGCTCAACAGGACAGTTTTGGTGAACAGGGTGTGCAGATTGTCAAAATGCCAGGATACTGGACATGTAGAACAGACAAAGTTGGTAGCAGGGGTTGTGAGAGTGGCACTCAGGGTTGATAGCTGGTGGAAGGCACCTGTCTTTCAAGCGCGTGTGGGAGGGTTTTATTGGGGGACTAAGGTGGCATGTGGGGAAGGATTTTTGATGCCTAGCCTAGGGCACTGCTTGCTGCAGGACAGCAAACTAATGATCCGCTCAGCAATGGCAGGAAATGGGTCAGCACATTAGATGGGCCAATGATCTACCAAGTGACAGGAGGAAGTGTGACAGCAGACTAAGTGCCAGTTTGGATGGACTAATGTTCTACTATATTCCAGTCGAATGACATCTGCTGCAGGTTCCTGAGTGGACCACTCGCTGCCTCTTTGCCTTTGTGGGTTTCTTTTGGTAAAGAGGTACTAGGTATTTGTTACTTATCAATGACCATAGCTACAGTCTGCATTGTCTCTTGATATGTAGAACAAGTTTGAAGTAAATGGGGAAGAATCTTGAGATCTGGATTCTATATCGAGTGCTGACACAATTCAACTTCATTACCTTGGGTGACTCCACTAGCCCCTTGGTGCCTCAGGTTTCCCATCTGTAAAATGGGGAAAATAATATCTAACTCACTAGTGTTTTATTAGGTTTAGTTCACTTATGTTTAGAAAGTGCATTAAGATCCCGGAAGTGTTGTCTTGTCCTCTGTTTATCTTATGTGTATCACTATAGGCTTCATATATCAGCACAGCATTAATCATAGACAATAATTAAATATCCATGTGGCCATGCTATCATTCCATAGATGCTTCCATTTATTCTACTCACAAAAAGTCCTCCCCAGAAGGGGTACCCTCCAAGAATGGAGATGGAAACGTAGTATTCGACGAAAACTGCAGACACACCCCCAAAGCCAATGTGCATCAGCCCAGTCAGGATCTGGATGGCCTGTGGGAAGAGAATGGGGCAGCAAAAACGAGCCAATTCCTTGCCATCTTGTGAAAGAGCGGTGCACAATGTCCTGAGCAGAGCTAATCATAAATTGGAATTTCCATCCTGTGGGAAATTCTGGTCTTTTGACAGCTGTTTAATTCAAATTCTGAAAAAACTGAAACATTTCATTTCAGTTTGTCATACCAATTTAAAATATTTCATTTAGGCTTGGTTAACGCTGGACTGAGTCTGCCTGAGTGAGTGCGTTGCCTTAGGGGAATTGTAGTTGGGGTGCCTTGTGCCCCCATTCTCTTCTATGGGCTAGACTTCCTAGCTGGACTACATTTACATTTGTGGAATCATAGGACTCTCATGAGATCCCATAGAGCTTCGGTAAAAGAGAAGACTGCAGTGTAGTTTGCAATAGGGAGCCAGTCTTATAGGGAGGAATGAGGCCACCATTCGAACTTGAGGCTTTGTAGCAGCTCAGGTGGATGCAGTTTAAATGTCAAACTGAACTGAGGGGAAACATTTCAGTTCAGTTTGACAAACTGAAGTACTTTGATTTGGGAAGTCCCAACCCAAAACAAAATATTTTGTTTTTGATTTTCTCAATGGAAAATTTTGATTTTGTGGAAACTACATTTCCCACTGAAAAAATGTGGTTCCCCTAATGACCTCCTCAACAGTGACAGGAATCACACCAAAGAATGAATCAGAGAATCAAATCTGTATCAGCTTCAAAGGCTTTGCTCTCACCAACAGAAGCTGGTCCAATAAATAAAAGATATTACCTTACCTACTTTGTCTCTCTAATATCCTGAGACCAACACAGCTACAATACTGAATATAATAATGGAAGATATCAAATTTGCTGTCTGAAGCGGAAACTCCACAACAAGAAGAAAAAGGAAAAAAAAACCTGAAGAGTGACATCTACTTACTTAGCATTACTTGATATTTTCAAGACAGAAAATATCATCCACAGATGTCTCACCATCATAACCCTCTGGCCACTGCATATAAGTCCAAACATGCTGAACAGCTCTTCAGAAGAACTTCAGAAAAACTAAGGATCCATTTATTGCACCTCATATATTGCAGAAGGGAGCATCTCAAACAAGAACTCATCACATGCTCCCATACTGGAAGAAAAAACAAAACAAAAACACTAGGGAAGTTACCTGGAAATCATGCAAAAAATCCAAAACTGACAAAGAAATCTGACGACAGGCATCCAAACTAAAAACAAAATGTAGAACCAACTACACCTACTCCACAACCCCCAGAATACCACCGCTGGGAGAAATCAATGCACCAGTACCCACAACACTGATAATACACAACAGATGAACATCATCATTTTATCAAGACTATCTCTAACTGCAGCTAAATTATCTATACTCTCTAAGGGACTGAACTTCTTCCCTACCACAGAACTCGATATCATACTAACATGTAGAGAACTAGAAGAATTCTTCTGCTGACTCCACCTCAAAGAATTATTTCACAATGACACCACCACTCATAATTACTACCTCCCCATCGATAATAATTTTAAAAAAAAGAATCATCTGACTGGACACCACAGAACAGACAAAAATACACTCTTCTTGATTACATTGATTGTTTCAAAAAAGAATTGACTCTGAAATCCTCAACAACCCTAACATCCACCACAATCTCTCTACTGCCAGGAGGACAACCATACAGTCCCAGAAATCTAACCAGAGAGTGATCCAACCAAAAAACAAAGGGGTTGCCATCATAATCCTCAACTATGATGACTACATTGATGAAGCCAACTGACAACTCTCCGACACCACCTACTATGAAGAACTCAAATAAGACCCCACACCACAATTTACCCAGGAATGTAAGGATATCACCTCATCCTTCCCCAAACAGCTCCAAGAGAATCTCTACAAACTCATCTCCCACGTACCCAACCCAGGGAACTTCTACCTGCTTCCCAAGATACACAAACAATGGAACCCAAGCAGACATATCATATCTGGTCACAGCACTCTTATTGAGGAAGTATAGGGACTCATAGAAACCATCCTCAAACCACTCACCACACAAAGGGTCAGCTTCCTCCAGGATACAACCGACTTCCTCCACAAACTTCGCAATATCAACAACCTCCTTTAGAAACCACCCTTGCCAATATGGATGTCACCTCCCAATACACCAACATCCCTCACAGTGACAGCAAAGCTGCCTGACTCAAATATTTACAAGACAATGGACAACCCTCAGATACCTACTACAAGCACATTGCCAAACTCATCCATTTCACCCTCACCCATATTATTTTTACATTCAACAACCAACACTTTGTCCAAACCTTAACAACATCCATGGGTATTAGGATGACTCCCCAGTATGCTAAACTTTTCATGGGCCATCTTGAAGAAGAATTTCTGGACAAATGCACCACAAAACCAATGATATACTTGAGCTACATTGATGATATTTTCATCCTCTGGACAAACGAGCTAAACTCCTTCATAGATTTCCGCCACAACTTCAACACCCTTCATCTGTCTGTTAAACTCTCTCCCATACCAGCATCAGCTTCCTGGACACCGTGATCAGCTTCAACACTGGAACCCTACAGACAACTGGAACCCTACAGACAACAAGAAACCCAAGGATCACTACATCTATCCCTCTGAACAAATTCCCTGTTGGGAGAATAAACTCCACTGAAAGAAATGGGGCTGGCATTATATACACCAGCAGAGATTTTGGACCATGTCTTTTGAGCCAGAGGAGCCCAAATGTTGCAACAAGATAATTCAAATAGGCCCCTTCTCAGGACTCTGGTGGTCTTAACTAACAAAGGTTAAGGGTTCATTTGATCACAATTTATAAGCACCTCTGTGGGGAAATAAAATTTAGTACCAGGCTTTTCAATCTAGCAGACAAAGGTCTAGCAAATCCAATCGCTGGAAGTTGAAGCTAGACAAATTTGGACTGGAAATAAGGTGAAAATGTTTAACACTGAAGATAACTTGCCATTGGAATAATTTACCAAGAGTTGTGGTGTATTCTCCATCACTAGCAATTTTTAAATCAAGACTGGATGCTTTTCTAAAAGATATGCTTGAATTCAAACAGGAATTAATCCAGAGATGTTCTCTGGCCTACGGTTCTCTGGCCTAGGTCAGACTAAATAATCCCAGTGGTCCCTAGTGGTCTTAAAACCAATAATCTATCAACTCATTTATTTATTTATATAATTGTAAATAAACAACCAATCATGGGCTTATCCACGTAGACTGATGGATAGAAGTTGTAGATTGGTTTATTTCACTAGTAGTTCAAGGCTGAATGGAATCAGCTCTGCACTGCAGTAACTAGAAGAGGGACCCTTGGTTTGAACTGTTCCTTCTAAGATCAGATCCTCGGTCGGTGTGAATTAGCACAATGGAGCTATAATGATTTATAATAGTTAAATAGCCATCTCCTCCTCCCCAATATGGGGCTGTTTCATTCCATTAGTTACGGAAACAGCTGGTTTATAATCCTTTCCCCCACTTTTTCTTCTTTGCTTGATTAATCCTTATTTCTCTCTGTTTGGGCAACTAGGATGAATCACTAATCCTGGAACTCTATTCCCCCCGACCCAAAAGCAATGAAGTCTCAAGAAGAGGTGCTAAGTCACCTGATGGCACTGGCATCTTGGCATCCTTCCCATAAAGCTGTTGGTAAAAGTAAAAAAGAAAAAGGTGGAGTCTGGAATTTGCTCATGCTCAGTCATTCAGCCGCCTTTGCAGGTCCTTCTGCATCGAAATGACTCATTCTCATGGATTAAGGGAAAAGATCGCACTTACCCCCAGGGTCTTGGGCTGGGCTTTGAGGAATATCTCCATCATCCCTACTTTCTTCAGCTGTGCAACCTGCTCAGCGGGACTCCCGGGGTACATTGACCCAAGAGGTTGGTTCCCAGGGTTCATAACTCTGAACTGCTGAGGCCCACATTGCACCATCTCAGGAGTCAGGGAAACGGCACCAGAGACTCCCTGGCCTTGGTGGATGATGCCAGCACTGTTTGGGGGCATGAACACAAGCACTCCATTGGCCATGCTTCCTGGTGCTGCCATAATGATGAAGATGCTGCATAAAAGAGTGATTGGCCCAGATTAAGCCATATGTAATAACACTGACTCCCCAAATTAGCTGAGTAGGAATCTTAGTTAGCTAATGCTCAACCCCTTTTGAGTTCCTGCCATGATTTTGTCCTTCACATGGAGCTATAATTGGAGCACTAGCAACACCCTAAAGATAAGGGTTGAGATTTCTAAAGCTGACTCAAGGATTCAGCCACACAACTCCCATTAAATTCAATTTTCTTGTTGGCTTTTAAAATCTCAACCAAGGAGCTCTAGTGTCTCCATTCCACACTTCCTTTTCCAGATGCTCTTTAATTTTCTGGATCTCTCATTTTTGGAATGGAATTTTCCAGAGCTGTGCAATTGATTATCTTAGGACTGACAGAAGGTAAAATTAACTTGGGTTCTTTGGCACAAAGACTTTGCTGTTGCTCCCATCTAAGTGAAGGAAACATTCCCATTAACTTCAAAGGCATGGGATCAGACCCCAAAGCATTTACGGAAGAGTTGGCCAAAAATGTTCCACCAAAACTGTTTTCTGATGGAAAATTGGGTTTTCATTTAAGTGAATATTTGTGTGTGTGGAAAGGGTCTCCTTTTCACAGAACTTTTCATCACAAAACTGAGAGCTGTCAATCAAAAATGTTTCAATTCAGCTATGCTGCCGTGGTGCCTCATACGACATGTAGCTCAGTTGCCACATATCCCTGTTCCTGACTGCAGGCTGAGATCCTTAGCTGGACTACTTTTCTCATCATGTGCCATGGCCAGGGACTCCAATAATGCACTGCCTCCATTTTGAAGAGGCATGACCATGATGTGCCACAGGAAATGTTGTCTGACCAGGATTCCAGGCCTACAGAGGAAAAGGGAGGCAATGACGCACAGGAATTCCCGCATTTCAGCATTTCCAAATCAAAATATTTTAGTATTCAGATTCCCAGTGAAAATTGAATTTTTCTGCAGAAAAAATTGAATTTGTCCCCTGGCTCCAGTTAACAACACAAAGGCTAGTTAATAACAATCGCCCAACACTCTAACAGAAAGATGACTGCAGAGGCACATATGCCTATGGCCCATTTTGCGGAACATTTATGGGTTCTTCCACATGGCAATGTACAGCACTAACCCCATAGGCGCCAGTCTTCACAACGCTCCTGGCTGCTGCTAGGTTTGGCATATTAAGAGGCTCTAGATATTTTTTAAGTGTTAACAAGCACTGGAAAGCAGGTTGTGATCACGGTCTGTAAGTGGGAAGATTATTTCTAAGGGTAGAGGGCTCTTTCATTTGGCAGACAAAGGGGAAACAAGATCCAGTGTTGGAAGCATAAATTCAGGCTAGTGCAAGCAGGAATTAAGGGGCTTAATGCAGAAATCTGTGGGGAGAAGTTCTATGGCCTCTGTTACTGAGGCAATCAGACTAGATGACCATAAAGATCCCTTCCAGCCTTGAAAGCTCTCAATTTAAATGCCGATCTAACCTATGTGGGTAGTAAGGAGGAAGAAAAGGCTAAGGGCCATGGGAATAGTCAGAACTGTCTCTTTCTTCCCAGAGATTCTATTCTCTCTAACCTGTGCAACCCCTTTTGTCCCATTTCTGTTTCCCTTTCACCATCTGGACCAGAATACTTCATTCATTTGCTTGGGGATGTTGTAGGAGTGGGAAGGTGGCAGGGTGACACCACTTGTGTCTATGTTTTCAAAAGAACTGGAGGCATCGACCTTTGGCAGCACCAAATGCTCACCCCAGATCCAGCTGTTATTAGACAGGAGACGTCACAGACGATATCAACACCATTCTGACCTCTGAACCCCATCCTTTTTATTCACTGGCTAGAGCCAAGTCATTAGGGTTGCTAGCTGTCCGGCTTTTGACAGAATGCCCAGGCAAAAAGGGACCATGGTAGCTCCGGTCAGCTTTGCTGACCAGGCCATTAAAAGTCCAGTTTGTTGGCTCAGGCAGGGTCCCTACCTGGTTCCGCTATCCAGGAAGCTGTCAGGATCTCCCTCTGGCTCGTAGGCAGAGGATGGCCACGAGGGCTCTGTGTGCTGCCCCCACCCAGGAACCACCTCCAATGGGAGATGAGGGGGTGGCACCTGCAGGTGCAGGCAGTGTGCAGAGTCATGTGGTCATGCCTCCACCTAGGAGCTGGAATGAGATGCGGGTAGCTTCCCGGATAGTGGAACCAGGTAGGGAGATTGCCTGAGCCAACAAATCCCCTTCCATGCCCCAACCCTCTGCCCCAGCCGAGCCCCCTCCTGCACCACAAACCCTGGCCTCACCCCAGATCCCACAGCCGCAGCCGGAGCCCTCACCCCCCACACACACTCCAACCACCTGCCTCAGCCCAGAAACCTTCTGCACCCTGCACCCCTCATTTCTGGCCCCACCCCAGAGCCCATACACCTTCTCACACCTTAACCCCCTGCCTCAGCCCGAAGCCCTCATCCCTGGCCCCACCCCAGAGCCCACACCTGCAGCTGGAGCCCTCCCCCACTCTCAGACCCCAACCCCCCGCCCTAGCCTGGAGAAAATGAGCAAGTGAGAAAGGGTGGGGGAGAGCGAGTGACGGAAGGAGAGGGGACGGAGTGAGCGAGGGGCATGGCCTCAGAGAAGGGGTGGAGCAGGGGCGGGGCAAGGATGTTTGGTTTTCTGCAAATAGAAAGCTGGCAACCCTACAAATAGTGGAGAGCAGCTGATGCATGAAAATATTTGAATTAATGCAAGCAAATTATGTCACTGCTCCATCTTTCTGTATGAACGTTTTCTAGAGGTCTGGTAAGTGACACTTGCTCAAATAGAAGCATGCTGTTTTGAGCCACAAATTTCTCCCTCCTCCTCTCTTCCCCACTTATTAGATAATCAGATCTAGTGCTTTCTAAATTCTGACCTCATTTTCCTACAAGAGTCCTGAAAGGATCTCAGTATCTCCATGGCTGTCTTGCCCAGTTTGGCCACCAACCCCCAGTTTTAATGATCACCCAAGAGAGTGTTTGCCAATGCACTTACTCTGTCACCGCAGCTCCTCTCCTCCGTCCAGCTATGGGTGACTCCAAGCCTCACCAGGCAATTCTCCAGGGGGTTTTATTAGCGTCAGACTTTGAATCCTGCCCTGATAGTCACACTCAGCTCCTCCCTCCTTCTCTGCCCTGTTTTACTGCAGGACTCCAAAGTCCTGTTCCCTTCCCCCATTCTCATCAAGGTCCCTCCTATGCCTTTTCCCCATCCTAATCACCATCCCTTCTGGGTCAGAGCATATGGGACTCCACATAGGAGCCCACCAACACTCCCCTTTGGCCACCAGGGTCACTACTGAATGAGACCCTTCCTTTTCCTGTTTGCCTAGAGGAAACTGCCACAACCGGTTGGCTATGTTCAGATCAAAACTTTTGATTGGTGAAAAACTGGGCTTTGTTATAAACAAAAATGTTGCCTGGAAAGCTGAACACCCAGAAAAAAATTGTCTGAAAACTGAATAATTTTCAGTTTCTTGAAGAAAAGTAGGAATTTTCCACTGAAAATTTTGATGAAAACAACTATTTTAATTGACATTTGCCATGGATAAAAGGCCTTTTTCCAAACAGCTCTAATAAGAGCATTCAGTACTTATCTGGTGCTTTTCATCTCCAAGGTATGTGCTCTCCCTCTTTCTGCAGCATCCTACTTTGCTGCATCTAAGCATCTTAAATATTTAGGAACTTCTTATTCAGAATTTACCACTAGGAGAAATTGTGAGGCTCTGTGATCTTAAATGCCAGCAGTACACAGACAATACCCATCTCTGGATCTCCTTGAGATCAAATAAACACACTCCCGTCACCCAGCTGCCTAGTACTTGAGTGATGAAGCAGTGGATGAAATGCCATTAAGTGAGGCGAACTGCAGCCAAGATAGAGCTAACGTGAGTAGAGAAGAGGAAATATTTTGAAGCATTGGCTTAATACCATCACATCTCCCTCAGACTCTTTGCTTGTGAGATGAGAAATTATTGGTTTCTTTGCAGCCATTCTGAAGGGAAAATGGGCTCTTTTCCAAAGGAATGTCTGCAAATAAGCCAGACAAAGAGACAATCTGATTTAAATCATTTGACTATGAACAATTTATTCAGCTTTGCTAAAAGAACATAAGGGGATTTCTATTGGAACTTAACTTCCCTCAAATGTATACAAATGTAATCTATGTACAGCTATGTAAAAATTAAAGCAGTGTAAGGGCTGTTAAGTAAAAGAATGTGTTTGTGTAAATATATTGTGTAAATATGTGAGGTTTTAAGTACCTAAATCAACACTCCTGGTTTGTAAAACTCTGTTCTGTAGGCTTAAGATAAACTGTTTTTTGTTTTGTTTTGTTTTTAAATAATACCACTAAAATCCATTTGAATCTTTCATTTAAAGTTGCAAAACTGAGAGTCACTTTTTGTCAGACACAGGTAACTAGTGTTGTTTGGCTTTGGTATTTAGCATTTAACCCTTACGATACCTCAAAGCTTTCTAAAGTTCAGTATCGTTTTAAAGACTAAAGTCGTGGCTGCAACAGAGCAGTCAAACCCAGGAGAATGGGAAGAGATTCTGGATTTGTTTTTTGGTAATAAAATAGAAAATAAGAGCGGTATTAAAAGAATAAGAAATTTTTAAAAAGATAATGCCATTCTGGAGCAACAGAAGGGGTGAGGTGCACCAAGAAGCAATGTTAGAAACACTGAGTCTTAGGTCTGGTCTACACTACGAGTTTATATAGAATATAGCAGCATTAAATCAAATTAACCCTACATCTGTCCACATAACAAAGCCATTTTTGTCGACATAAAGAGCTCTTAAAATTGATTTCTGTACTCCTCCCCAACGAGGGGAGTAGCGCTGAAATCGACATTGCCGGTTTGAATTAGGGTTAGTGTGGACACAATTCGAAGGTATTGGCCTCCAGGAGCTATCCCACAGAGCACCATTGTGACCGCTCCGGACAGCAATCTGAACTCGGATACACTGGCCATGTAGACAGGAAAAGCCCCGCAAACTTTTGAATTTCCTTTTCTGATTGCCCAGCATGGAGCGCTGATCAGCACAGGTGGCCATGCAGAGCTCATCAGCACAGGTGACCATGCAGTCCCAGAATCGAAAGAGTTCCAGCATGGACCATACGGGAGGTACTGGATCTGATCACTGTATGGGGAGACAAATCCGTGCTATCTGTGCTATCCAAACTACGTTCCAAAAGACGGAATGCCAAAACATTTGAAAAAATCTCCAAGGCCATAATGGACAGAGGCCACAACAGGGACTCAACACAGTGCCACATGAAACTTAAGGAGCTGACACAAGCGTACCAGAAAACCAAAGAATCAAATGGATGCTCCAGGACAGAGCTGCAGATATGCCGCTTCTACACTGAGCTGCATGCAATTCTGGGGTGGGGGGCACCACCACTACCCCACCCCTGTCCATGGACTCCGATAATGGGGTGTTCTCAGTCACCATGCCTGAGGATTTTGCAGATGGGGAAGATGAGGAGGAGGCGGCTGAGGAGAGCACATAGCACACCGTTCTCCCTGACAGCCAGGATGTTTTTTCTCAGCCTGACTGAAATAGCCTCCCAACCCTCCCAAGGCGGTATCCCGGACCATGAAGCCGTAGAAAGGAACTCTGGTGAATGTACCTTTCTAAATATAAAACATGGTTTAAAAGCAAGCGTTTTTTAATTATTAATTTGCCCTGAGGACTTGGGTTGCATTCGTGGCCAGTACAGCTACTGGAAAAGTCTGTTAACAAGTCTGAGGATGGAGTGGAAATCCTCCAGGGACAACTTCATGAAGCTCTCCTGGAGGTACTCTAAAAGCCTTTGCAGAAGGTTTCTGGGCAGTGCAGCCTTATTGCATCCTCCTTGGTAGGACACTTGACCACGCCATGCTAGTAGCAAGTAATCTGGTATCATTGTATGACAAAGCCTGGCAGCGTGTAGTCCCGGTGTTTGCTTGCATTCAAGCAATATCCGTTCTTTATCTCTCTGTGTTATCCTCAGGAGAGGGATATCGTTCATGGTAACCTGGTTGAAATATGGGAATTTAATTAAGGGGACATTCATAGGTGGCTGTTCCTACTGGGCTGTTTGCCTGTGGCTGAAAAGAAATCTTCCCTGCAGTTAGCCAAGCGGTGGAGGGAGAGGGGGCATTAGCGCTGAGCTGTTCGGGTTTGGCTAGCAGGGATCTTCCCTGATACCAGCCACACAGTGCGATGGGGGGAGCATTAAAGCGATCATCCCAGAGAAAAGGATGGGGGGGTTAGTTTGGTTTCTGCTGTGCAGCGCTCGGAATGTCGACGCTTGCCATGATACTATGGATGCACACTGCCGAATTAATGTGCTTAGTGTGGACGCATGCACTTGACTTTATACAATGTTCCCCAAAATCAACTTTTGTAAAATCAGAGTAATTTTGTAGTGTAGACATAGCCTTAAGGTGGCTCTGAGTGATCAGACTGTGACTTTGATAAGGGTACATGAAAACTCTGTGAGCACAAAATAGTTACATCTTATGTAAAAATTGATATGGCTAATATAACATTATAAAAGTTAAACTATGAAAGTGTGACAAAGTTCCTCCTTTACCTTGGTGGGTCCTGCGCTTATTGGCGGATTTGCTCACCTCAGTGATCTTCCCCTCTGGTGGAACCCACAGTCTGGGTCAACTTCTCCTGTGTCTGATCAGGAGTTGCGAGGTTTGGGGGGAACCTGGGCCCATCCTCTACTCTGGGTTCCAGCCCAGGGCCCTGTGAATTGCAGCTGTCTATAGTGCCTCCTGCAACAGCTGCATGACAGCTACAACTCCCTGGGCTACTTCCCCATGGCTTCCTCCAAACACCTTCTTTATCCTCACCACCTTCCTCCTGCTGTCTGATAATGCTTGATTGTCTGATAATTCCTCAATCCTCCAGCAGCACACCCTCTCAGTCTCAGCTCCTTGCGCCTCTTGCTCCCAGCTCCTCACACGCACTTCCTCTCCTCCGGCTCCTCCCTGCCTGACTGGAGTGAGCTCCTTTTCAAACTCAGGTGCCCTGATTAGCCTGCCTTGATTGGCTGCAGGAGTTCTAATCAATGTAGCTATCTCCACTGCCTTCTAGAAAGATCTTAATTGGCCCAGGTGCCTTGATTAATCTGGAGCAACTGCCATTTGGTTACCATAGTCCTAGGGATTTGTTTAGCCTGGGGCTAACATACCTGTTCCTCAGTACTTTACTGCAGCCATCTGGCCTTGCCCCATCACAAAAGGAATGTGCATTTTTCCCAGGACATGTGCAGTGTATATTGAAGAAGGTGGAAAAAGAAGTCAACTCTAAGAATAAGAGAGGGACAGGTTAACCCTAAGTAGAAAAAAAAAACTTTGTGTGTGTATGGAGTGCTGACATCTGAAGACAGATACAAATTTACAAACACACTGATCCTCATATACACAGGTATGCAATCCCCACACTCACACCCATGTACACCCCCCATGTGTGTATACATACATACAGAGCCATGCACCCTCACACTCACACACACATGCACGTGCACACACACACATATGCACCACAGTGAACAAACACATGAAAAGACCCAACTTCGGGCTCCTGTTCATTCTTGTATTGAAGAATCTGGTGGGAAAATGTTTGGGTGTAAGGCCTGCTGGGGGCATTTGCCAAAGGATGGTCATCATGGATCTTATTGCATTCTGCACAGTGTGACACCAGCTAATGGCTGAGAACCCATACCAATGTGACAGACACACCCACAGCCGAAGAGCAGAGAGACTGACCAGTGAGGGCGCTGAGTGCTGAGATTGTACTCAAGAAAAGGAAGACATCTATCAGAGGGGAGGGTGTTGGGTTTTACTTCTCGGAGCAGCTGCTGCTGCACGAGTGATTTCTTCTGTTGGTTCCTTCGCAGGCCCTCTGCTCAGTTTGTGTCTTGGGAGCATAAGCAAAGCAGCCATAAGCTGGTGCAATACTGCCACACCCTGAAGCAATGCTACCATAAGCCAGCAGAGGGTACAATGGAGCAGAGGGAGGTCCAAGATCTGTGCTGAAGGCATATGGTGCAGAAAACATGACCTGCAAAACACAAAAAGTCAGCCTTCACTGGTAAAATGATCCTCATCATTCCTCTAACCACTATCCTCATCTCTTTCATTACCATTATCATGGAAGTCCCTGGGCTAAACTCATTTCAGGGGTGAATCTGGTCCTTCACCACCAATGCCTATATGAATCCCCTGCGTACTAGCCATATTCTTTTCCCTAGAGAGGTGAATGAGCAGATACCATGGAACATGCTGCTGGTCACTTGCTGTTACGCTCAATACTTTGGGTATGTCTACACAGCAAAAAAAGTCCCACAGCAGCAAGTCTCAACAGGCCCAGGTCAACTAACTCAGGCTTATATTATGGTGCTAAAAATAATATAGATGCTCTTGCTCAGGCTGGAGCCCAGGAACTGAGACCCTCCTTCCTTGCCGGGTTTCAGAGTCCAGGCTCCAGTTTGAGCAGAAATGTCTATATTGCTATTTTTCATGCCATAGTGTGAATCCCAAAAGCCTGAGTCAGTTGACTTGGGTTCTGAGACTCATTGTTGCGGGTCTTTTTTTCACAGTGTAGACATACCCTTTGAACGGAGAATCTTGAAGTTCTTGTTGGGAGAATGCAAAGGCATTTACACTTCTAGTAACCTTTGCAGAGCATCAGAATCAAAGTCCCAGACCCCTTTGGTGAGCAGTGTGAAAAATTGAGTATTTAGCCTCAAATGACTGAGCGGGCCTTCCTAGAGAAGGACAGGTTAGCCAAGCTGCATATTTGCTACTGATCTTTAGCACACGTAAGCAAGGGGTCAATGTGATGGCAGTGAAAACAGAAATGATTTTATCCTTTAATAAAATGATCCACAGAATTGTGCTGAGCTGCCAGCTGACTGGAAAGGAATGTGATGCTGTAACCCACACACCTCCTGGATGTGGTGTTCTGTCCCATCTAGTAGCACCGAGACTATTTAGAGAACAAGATTAATGAGCTGTAAACAGGGGAGTTTCAGAGGGAGTTTCCAGGGGGAGGTTGCAGGGGAGACTAAGACAGAGGAACTGACAAGCTAGTTAAGGGATAAGGTGGTGGTCAGGGCCGGCTTTAGGCCGATTCGCCCGATTCCCAGGAATCGGGCCCCGCGCCTTAGAAACTTTTTTTTTTTTAAACTTACCCTGGGTCCCTGGCTGCGATCTGCTCAGGGGTCTTCCGCGGTCCCGCTCCCTTGAGCAAAGCGCAGGCGGGAGCACGGCAAGCCCCGAGGCCCCGGCTGGAGTCCCGGCTGGAGCGCGGCAAGCCCCGAGGCCCGGCTGGAGCCTGCCGGAGCACGGCAAGCCCCGCGGCCCCGGCTGGAGTCCCGGCCAGAGCGCGACAAGCCCCGCAGCTCCGGCTGGAGCCTGCCGGAGCACGGCAAGCCCCGCGGCCCCGGCTGGAGTCCCGGCTGGAGCGCGACAAGTCCCACTCTCCCGGCTGGAGCTCTGGCCGGAGCGCGGCAAGCCCCGAGGCCCCGGCTGGAGCCCCAGCTGGAGCACGGCAAGCCCCGAGGCCCCGGCTGGAGCCCGCCGGAACGCAACAAGCCCCGCGGCCCCAGTTGGAGCCCGCCGGAACGCAACAAGCCCCGCGGCCCCGGCTGGAGTCCCGGCCGGAGCGCGACAAGTCCTGCTCTCCCGGCTGGAGCTCCAGCCGGAGCACGGAAAGCCCCGCTCTCCTGGCTGGAGCTCCAGCCAGAGCACTGCAAGCCCCGTGGCCCTGCTCTCCCGGCCGGAGTTCTGGGCCTTTAAATAGCCTCCAGAGCCCTGGGATAGTGAGGGGCTCCGGGGGCTATTTAAAGGGTCAGGGCTCCAACTGCCTGCCTCTGCCACCCCGGTCCTTAAAATAGCCGCCAGAGCCCTGCCACCCTCATGCATTCCCCAGGGCTCCCACGGCTATTTAAAAGGTCCAGGGCAGGGTAGAAGCTGGGGAGCCCCAGGCCCTTTAAATAGCCCCCAAAGCCCTGGGATAGCAGGGAGCTTGGGGGCTATTTAAAGGGCTGGAGCTCCAGCTGCCTCTGCTGCACCCCCTGCCCTGCCTGCACCAGCCCCGCTCCACCTGCCTGCAGCCAGCTCTGCACCCCGTGCCCACAGCTAGTCCCTGTCAACCCCCCTGCCGTGTCTCCAGTCAACCCCTGCCGCACAACCCCTGCTGCACCCCCCTGCCTGAAGCCAGACAGTCTCACACTCCTCTGTCTCCAGCCCTGCCAACCCCTGCTGCATCCCCTCGCGGCCCTGCCTGAAGCCAGCCCGCCCCACACACCCCCTATCTCCAACCAGCCCCGCACTCCTTGCCCTGCCTGCAACCAGACTCTACCTCCAGTCAGCCCCTGCCCTGCCTCCAGCCAGCCCCATATCCACTTGTGCCCTGCAGTTCCCAGGGCAGTAACCCTGCACACCTGCTTCAATGAGGGGGGCAGGGAGCAGCTGGGACCCACACATGTGAAACAGCAGTCATTAATAACCAATCAACAGCATATATGATGCAATGTATATAATATATAATTTTATTATTTATATAGTTATGGAAAGTAAATAATACATGACAGAAATGAAAGGCTTTTTTTTCCACTTTTTTTTTTAAAGTCATCCCTGCCAGGGCCTCGCCGAAAATGTTCGAATTGGGCCCCGCACTTCCTAAAGCCGGCCCTGGTGGTGGTCTGGTGCCTGCTGGGGGTTTGTGCTGTGTTGACTACTAGGCTTTAGGTGGGAAGGCTATGACTGATACAGAGGTAGCAGTGAAAGACACAATGAGGATGACTGGATGTGGAAGCTGTGGAATGTACATGATCCTAGAGGGGGTGCCTGAAAAGAGTTTTGTCTGCATGAAGTGAGGCCTGATAGAGCTGATGGAAGAAAAGATCCAAGGACTGGAGACGCAGGTGGAAACTCTGGTTGAGTTTAGGAGGGGGGTTGAGCAGAGGATGGAGCACAGACATGAGGGGGCTGAAGGGATAAGCTCAGACTTGCAGATGGAAGCAGGACCAAAGAATTCAGAGGAGAGACTGCTGGGGGAGGAAAGTGGACGGTGGAAGCATGTGACTAAGAGAACCAGGCAGAGGAAAAGACGGGCCAGTGAAGGAGAAATAGAACTCAGGAACAGGTTTGCAGAGTTGGAAAATGAAGAAGGGGCACAGCAGGTGGCCGCTGAAGGAGAGAGGGCAAGGAAAAAGAGAAGAGCTGTTAGTCCTACAAAAGGAGGGGAGGAGTCAATGGAGGCAACACCAAATACGAGCCCCAGGGGAATTGCAAGGGGGAATAGGAATCGAGAGGACTTGCAGCCAGTGGGTGCGGGGGATAGACCGGAAAACCACATTGTCACCAGGAAAAGGCAGGTCTACGTGATTGGGGACTCCTTACTGAGAAGAATAGACAGGCCTGTAACTAGAGCTGATCGAGAGAACAGAAGGGTGTGCTGTCTGCCGGGTGCTAAGATATAGGATGTGGACCTGAGGCTGAAAAGGATCCTAGCGGGAGCAGGGAAGAATCTGTTGATTGTCCTTCATGTAGGAACGAATGATACGGCTAGATACTCTCTGGAATGTATCAAGGGAGACTATGCCAGACTGGGGAAGACGCTTAAGGAAATCGAGGCTCAGGTGATCTTCAGTGGGATTCTGCCGGTTCCTAGAGAAGGGCAACAAAGGTGTAACAAGATTATGGGGATCAACAAATGGCTCAGGCAGTGGTGCTATAAGGAGGGCTTTGGGATGTATGGCCATTGGGAAGCATTTACGGACAGAAGACTATTCTCTCGGGATGGACTTCACCTGAGTAAGGAGGGAAATAGACTTCTAGAATGGAGGCTCGCCGACCTGATTAAGAGAGCTTTAAACTAGAAATTTGGGGGAGATGGTTGGGAGATGTTCAGGAGATCTCCACACCGGAATTTAACCTTGAGAGGGAAGTAAACAAAGTAAGAGGGGATACAGCCGTGGACAGAAGAATTGGCATAAGCAGGAAGGGTAGTGTAGATAGCAGACTAACAGGTGATGCTGGTGATAGAATGTCTGTGCCTAACAGGGTAAAGAATGTGAGTGAAGCCAAACGGCAAAAATTAAGATGTCTGTACACTAATGCAAGGAGCCTAGGGAACAAAATGGAGGAACTAGAGCTACTGGTGCAGGAAGTGAAACCGGATATTATAGGGATAACAGAAACATGGTGAAATAGTAGTCATGACTGGAGTACGGGTATTGAAGGCTATGTGCTGTTTAGGAAAGACAGAAATAAAGGCAAAGGTGGTGGAGTAGCATTGTACATCAATGATAAGGTAAACTGTAAAGAAATAAGAAGTGATGGAATGGACAAGACAGAGTCTGTCTGAGCAAAAATCACACTGGGAAAGAAAGCTACTAGAGCCTCCCCTGAGATAGTGCTTGGGGTGTGCTACAGACCGCCGGGATCTGATTTGGATATGGATAGAGACCTCTTTAATGTTTTTAAGGAAGTAAACACTAATGGGAAATGTGTGATCATGGGAGACTTTAACTTCCCAGATATAGACTGGAGGACAAGTGCTAGCAAGAATAATAGGGCTCAGATTTTTCTGGATGTGATAGCTGATGGATTCCTTCACCAAGTAGTTGAAGAACCAACAAGAGGGGATGCCATTTTAGATTTGGTTTTGGTGAGTAGTGAGGACCTCATAGAAGAAATGGTTGTAGGGGACAACCTTGGTTCGAGTGATCATGAGCTAATTCAGTTCAAACTAGATGGAAGGATAAACAAAAATAGATCTGGGATTAGGGTTTTTGATTTCAAAAGGGCTAACTTTAAAGAATTAAGGAAATTAATTAGGGAAGTGGATTGGACTGAAGAACTTGTGGATCTAAATGCGGAGAAGGCCTGGAATTACTTTAAGTCGCAGCTGCAGAAACTATCACAAGCCTGCATCCCAAGAAAGGGGAAAAAAAAAACATAGGCAGGAGCTGTAGACCAAGCTGGATGAGCAAGCATCTCAGAGAGGTGATTAAGAAAAAGCAGAAAGCCTACAAGGAGTGGAAGAAGGGTGGGATTAGCAAGGAAAGATACCTTAGTGAGGTCAGAACATGTAGGGATAAAGTGAGAAAGGCTAAAAGCCAAGTAGAGTTGAACCTTGCAAAGGGAATTAAAACCAATAGTAAAAGGTTCTATAGCCATATAAATAAGAAGAAAACAAAGAAAGAAGAAGTGGGACCGCTAAACACTGAGGATGGAAAGGAGGTTAAGGATAACCTAGGCATGGCCCAATATCTAAATAAGTACTTTGCCTCAGTCTTTAATAAGGCTAATGAGGAGCTTAGGGGTAATGGAAGGATGACAAATGGGAATGAGGATATGGAGGTGCATATTACCACATCTGAGGTAGAAGCCAATGAACAGCTTAATGGGACAAAATCGGAGGGCCCAGATAATCTTCATTCAAGAATATTAAAGGAACTGGCGCATGAAATTGCAAACCCGTTAGCGAGAATTTTTAATGAATCGGTAAACTCAGAGGTTGTACCGTACGACTGGAGAATTGCTAACATAGTTCCTATCTTTAAGAAAGGGAGAAAGAGTGATCCGAGTAACTATAGGCCTGTTAATTTGACATCTATAGTATGTAAGGTCTTGGAAAAAATGTTGAAGGAGAAAGTAGTTAAGGACATTGAGGTCAATGGTAATTGGGACAAATTACAACATGGTTTTACCAAAGGTAGATCATGCCAAACCAACCTGATCTCCTTCTTTGAGAAGGTGACAGATTATTTAGACAAAGGAAATGCGGTAGACCTAATTTACCTCGATTTCAGTAAGGCATTTGACACGGTTCCACATGTGGAATTATTAGTCAAAGTGGAAAAGATGGGGATCAATATGAAAATTGAAAGGTGGATAAGGAACTGGTTAAAGGGGAGACTATAACGGGTCATACTGAAGGGTGAACTGTCAGGCTGGAAGGAGGTTACTAGTGGAGTTCCTCAAGGATCGGTTTTGGGACCAATCTTATTTAACCTTTTTATTACTGACCTTGGCACAAAAAGCGGGAATGTGCTAATAAAGTTTGCGGATGACACAAAGCTGGGGGGTATTGCTAACACAGAGAAGGACCGGGATATCATACAGGAAGATCTGGATAACCTTGTAAACTGGAGTAATAGTAATAGGATGAAATTTAATAGTGAAAAGTGCAAGGTTAGGGATTAATAATAAGAATTTTAGATATACATTGGGGATGCATCAGTTGGAAGCAACAGAGGAGGAGAAGGACCTTGGGGTATTGGTTGATCACAGGATGACTATGAGCCGCCAATGTGATATGGCCGTTAAAAAAGCTAATGTGGTTTTAGGATGCATCAGGCGAGGTATTTCCAGCAAAGATAAGGAGGTGTTAGTACCGTTATATAAGGCACTGGTGAGACCCCACCTGGAATACTGTGTGCAGTTCTGGTCTCCCATGTTTAAGAAGGATGAATTCAAACTGGAACAGGTTCAGAGACGGGCTACTAGGATGATCCGAAGAATAGAAAACTTGTCATATGAAAGGAGACTCAAAGAGCTTGGCTTGTTTAGTCTAGCCAAAAGAAGGCTGAGGGGGGATATGCTTGCTCTTTATAAATATATCAGAGGGATTAATATTAGGGAGGGAGAGGAATTATTTAAGCTTAGTACCAATGTAGATACAAGAACAAATGAGTATAAACTGGACACTAGGAAGTTTAGACTTGAAATTAGACGAAGGTTTCTAACTATTAGAGGAGTGACGTTCTGGAACAGCCTTCCAAGGGGAGTAGTGGGGGCAAAAGACATATCTGGCTTTAAGACTAAGCTTGATAAGTTTATGGAAGGGATGGTATGATGGGATAGCCTAATTTTGGCAATTGATCTTTGATTATCAGCAGATAAGTATGCCCAGTGGTCGGTGATGGGATGTTGGATGGGATGGGATCTGAGTTACTGCAGAGAATTCTTTTTCTGAGTGCTGGCTGGTGAGTCTTGCCCACATGCTCAGGGTTAAGCTGATCGCCATATTTGGGGTCGGGAAGGAATTTTCCTCCGGGGCAGATTGACAGAGGCCCTGGAGGTTTTTCGCCTTCCTCTGCAGCGTGGGGCATAGGTCACTTGCTGGTGGATTCTCTGCAGCTTGAGGTCTTCAAAGCACAATTTGAAGACTTCAATAACTCAGGCATAGGTTAGGGGTTTGTTATAGAAGTGGGTGGGTAGGGTTCTGTGGCCTGCTTTGTGCAGGGGTCGGACTAGATGATCACATTGGTCCCTTCTGACCCTGGAATCTATGAGTTTGCTTTACAGCCTTAGCTAACAGTTTAGCTCATGCAGTAGAGGCTCATGCACTAAGCTCCACAAGTCCCAGGTTCGACCCCACCCACTGACGACCAGGTCTGTTGGGGTTACACTACCACCACATCTTTCATCATTCAGCTACAGCGGGATGGGAAGCAGATTTTCCATTTTGCAGGAATTTCCACAATTCTGACATTCCCCCCTCTCCCCATTCCAAAACAAAAATAAAAACATCTGAAAGGTCTAGTGAAATTAAATTTTGGGAAAAAAATTGTTTTGGGTCAATCAAAACATTTTAATGTGGACCTTTTTATATTTTTTATATTTGACAACTATTAAAATATCAATGAATTTATTTTTGAGAAATCATTGTGGAATGAAAAAAAATCAAAACTTTTAATTCCAAAAATGTTGAAAAGGGACATTTTGAAATTATCAGGATATTTTGCCTCTTTTTATATCCCCCTCCTGCAAAAAAAATTCATCAAAATAGTCACACTTTTAAATGTTTCACTTTCAGTGAAAACAGTGCCACACATAAAAAAACCCTTCAGTGAAATAATTCAATTATAATCTCAATCCCTAGTTTCACTCACTCCCAGTCATATCCCTCTGCCATCAGTTATCAAGTCCAGCAGGAACAAACATAATTCCAAACTATGATCTGACTTCAGTTCCACTAAGGAATGAAATACTCATTGTATCAGGGTCACAACAGGTCACTTGTAGCCCGAAGTACACAGCGGATGGGGAACTCCACAATGATGTCAAGAGCAGCACGGCCAAAATCCCCTGGAGGGCTCAAAGTCACATGTCATTTCCTACTGACTATTAGAGATTACGCCTTCCCCAGGACTGCAGCTCTCCTTTCCCTCCATTCCTGGGGACACAGACATCCAGGTCTGGCTCTTTCCTCCTCCCAAGCACTCCCCGGAGCATCTCCTCCTCACCCATAATTATCTAGAGCCTAATTCAGCTGCTCTTACTCTGCCTGAGTAGGTTCTTACTCCGCCTAAGGGGACTTTCATCTCTCGACCAACAAGACTACTTCGCAAGCCAGGTACTGCTTGCTCCAGGAGTACTCTGTAGAAGAGATGTAGATGTATGCTATACACAGGTCTATATAGACAGTTAATAGAAAGAGCGCCACCTATTAGAACATAAGAATAAATTGTTATGTACTGCAAGTGATTTCCTGAGTAAGAGGAGAAGAGTCTGACCTTGATTTATTAGCCACATTATTATTATTATTATTATTATTATTATTATTATTATTATTATTATTATTATTATTATTATTATTTTAAACAAAAGCCTGACCTTCAGTCTGATCCTGCTTCCCCTGATTCAAGAGGCGTTTTGCTGTTAGCCTCAATGTGATCCAGATCAGGACCATTAAAAAAAAACAGTCCAATGGCCGTCGTCTTTACTGAATTCTGGCAAATCTGGAACCAAACTCCTAGAAAATTTCTGGCTTTCAGAGCTGGGATTGGAACAACTCCAGGCTCTTAGCTTTCTAAACACATGAAGCGATTTGAGAAGTCACATCTCCAGGGAGAGTCCAGTCACTTACCAACAAAAGCTCCCTACTAGAGGCATTGTCATAATGTGTGCTGTTCGGGATCAGATCCATTAGCAACAGAACGATCCCAGTAAAGGAGCTAACAGCACAAGGCAGGCTCATTCCCAAGCAGCTTCACACCCCCAAGAGACCCACAAAAGGGCTGGCAGGAGGACAAACAGATTTTGGCTAAAACAAAAACCAACCCATCAACCTTCACACACACACACACTCCAAAATCTCAGACCCCTGAATTTCTCTGGGAGTTCAGAAAGAGTCTTGTTTTCCCTTTGTTCAACAGCTGCCAAATTTCTTGACGTTGTCCAAGACAGGAAGTTCCAAGATGCCATTAAATGTCTAACCAAGGTACTGAATCACTGTGACACAGATTTTCAGCTACGTTAGGCAGGGATTGTCTTTTGTTTTTGTATAATGCTTAGCACAATAAGGTCCTGGTCCATGATTTGGCAAGTCTCAGCACTTCCATGACTGTTTCCTCATCTGCAAATTGGGGCTAGTGATGCTCGCTTCATCTGTAAAGTGCTTTTGCTGTAAAGTGCTTTGAGATCTTCTAATGAGCTAGGTATTATTAATAAAACCACCATCCCTGCTGTCAATAATTGGCACCTTTGTTCTCATTCGCAGCAGAAAGAGCAAGGATTGATTGCACCATGTAGACTGAGTTGCCATGGTGCTGATATGCAAAGCAAGTTTGCCTGCATTTGTTGGCAGGAAGCAGTTAACAGAGAGCAGGGTGTGAAATTTAGGTTCTAGTAAAACTTTTACTTAGCTAAACCAGACGATGTCATTGTCAAAGCAGATATCTCTGAATCGATTTTTTGGAACTAACGAAAGTTCAGAAAAACAGAATGGAGATGCAAGTGACTCTGAATGTGACAAGGAAGAAGGGTTAGAAAAGAAAAAGCAACATTCGGCCTTCAATCAAAAATACTATTAATCTTACATTAAGTATGGGTTTGCTGCAAGTGAGGATGTAGAATGCTCAAAACCTCTCTGTACTGTGTATGGCACAACTCTGAGCAATGCTGCTATGAAATCTTCAAAAATGCTTTGACACCTTAAAACCAAACATCCAAATTTAAAACAAAAAAGCCAGTGGAATTCTTCCAACAGAAGTGAGATGAAGTGAAGGGGCAAAAGAAACTGCTGCTACGTTAAAAGCATCATATCTGCTATCCCTATACATTGCTAAATGCAAATCACCATTTACATCTGGTAGAGAACTAATGGTGCCTTCAGTAATAGATGCCTGTCACGAAGCTTGTGTGATACAACTGCCAAAAAAGTGAGTTGCATTCCACTGTCAGTGATACAAAATTCACAATTTTAACAACTATACTGAGGACAATATTAAGCACTGGGGACAATTTCTTGGCTGCCAAGACCAGTCGAATCACGATATTGTAGAATATATCGAAGCTCAGTTGATAGAAAGGGTGAGAGTATCAAGCTGGTGTGCAGTTCAGTCGGATGAGTCAATGGACATTTCTAACACAGCGGTTCTTACTGTTTATGTGCGCTATGCCTATGAAGTCTACTCCGCTGAGAAGAGCTGCCACAAAACACAACAGGTGTTGAAGTTTTCCGGGTCCTAAATGAGTATGTGACAGGCTGCAGTGACAGGCAGATATTCAGGTGTTAGATGGAAGTTGCTCAAGCAATGCACTACTTTGTTCACTGAGAGGTCTTGGCAGCCAAGAAATTGTCTCCAGTACTTAATATTGTCCTTGGTATAGTTGTTAAAATTGTGAATTTTGTGAAAGCAAATGGACTCAATTCTCACATCTTTGCTACAATGAGTGAAGAAATGGGGTCCGAACACCATCACTTACTCTTACATGATGAGGTGCAGTGGTTATCCCATGGCAAAGTATTAAACCCAGTGTATGAGCTGTGATGTGAACTTGAAGCCTTTCTGTCTCAAAAGACGACTTTGGAAACTACATGAGGATCTCACTAGATCAATAGCTCCTTATTCTGCAAACAGCAGAGATGGGTTAACCTGCCTGCTTCCTGTGGTATGACTTTGTTTTCTGTGAACTGCACCATTAAATATATGTCATCTGCCTTATGTCAATCTGAGAGAGAGTTAATGCAGCATGTTACAAAGGAGGAGCCACACACTGTGTGCTCTCTCCCTCTTCCCCTCCTCCCCCCTCCTTTGTTCTTCCCTATTTCTCCTAGGGTACAGCTACACTTCGGAGGTGTAATTTCCAGCTAGGGCTGACATACCTGAGCTATCTTTGACTGAGGTAGGGCACTAATAATAGCAGTGTATCCATGGCATACATACCTAGGAGCTCAGACGAGATTGTACTCAGGCAGCTAGCCGTGGCTTGCCGTGGCTACTCTGCTATTTTTAGCACACTAGCTTGATGTAAATCTACCCAGGATGGAAATTACACATCCACCTGCAGTCTAAAATAAAAGTCACACTGGCTGAAACAACATGGCTTCTCTACAGGCAACAGTTTCTACTCCTTTGGATCTTTTCTATTTTCAAAAATCTGTTCAATTAAACAAATCCAAACAAACGAGGGTGCAGCCTAGAGTTTGCTTATCCTTGGTTGCTCTACAGTCAGACTCTTGGACATCCTTCACAGTCCTGTATGCATTGAATTGATTAGTCTCCATGGAACAAAGTGCGGGTAGAAATCACACTCACTCCCAGTGTTCTGGGCATTTCTCCAAGGAATGCCTGCATCACCCTCTGATTCAAATGCAGTATGCTGTTTTGAGACTGATTCCTGTGGTGCATAGCCCCTAAAGATTAGTTCTCAGGATTCATGGCCCAACCTGCTGATTCCCGGATCACCTCATCTCCTTTGGCTGGGCCAGCCTGATGATATAGGCAGCATTAGTGCGAACGACCATCAACACTCCATTGGCTGCGCTTACTAATGCCCTCCTTGTGACAAAGACACTGCAAAAGAGATGGGATTCATTTAACTGAGTGACGAGTCAGCCCTAGCTAGCAAGTGTCCTAATGTCCCAAAAGCAACCTGTGGGCCTCCCCACTGTTGGCCTCCTTACATTCAGAAGAGCTCTTAATTCCTATCACTTCACTAGTACTTAATCCATGTCAAAGCTGTGCCCCTCAGTGGGATGGTCGAAAACTTACTTAAACCCTTTTTGATGGAAAACCTGGTTTGTTTGTTTTGTAAAAAGTGTTTGATTTCCATGAAAACAAATTGGATTTCTCACCCAGAAAGCCTAATGCCTTAAAACCAAATAGTTTGATTTAGAATGGTACCTCTTGGACGTTGTTCCTCATCTCCATTTCCCTCTAGGGGCAGGGCTGCCTGGTCAGACTACATTTCCCATGATGCACTGTGGACAATGACACAATGACTCCCACAATACTCTCCCATCACGAGATGAGACAATGGTGTATTATGGGAGATGTAGTCTGGGCAGAGACTGACCGATACAGGAAATTGGGAGCATGAGGCACCATGGCAGCATTTCCAAATTGAATATTTCAGTTTTCAGATAAAATTATTTGGTTAATTTTTTTTTTTGGAATTTGAATTTCCACTGAAAAAAACAATCTATATTTCCTATAAACAACCCTTCAACTCCCACTCCACACACACACCCCCTAATTCAATCACATGTCCCAGTTTTATGGGAAGTGTTGGCTTTTCATAGGATATCCCAAGATTCTCTTTCAGGACACCTGAAATGTTCCAGCTTTTCATTTGATCAATCCTAATGTGGATATTTTTATAACTACAGCATGGAGACCTGTTGCTAGGCCAGATGGAACCTGATCTGTGTTTGCCAGGAGCAAACAATACTGTGGAGCAAGCATTCAGTGGGAAAAGTGTTTGAAGTGCAGGGAAAGTTGAATGAGCCTGAGCTGCTCTTTTCCCTAGAGTGCAAGTTAAGAATGCTTGTTTGGGGTTCCACCATACACTCATTCAGAGACTTGGTTACTGGAAAAAACCTTCCACTCTGGCAGGTACCAACTTCAGCGCACACATTTTTTTAAAAGTTTACTGTTGTATGAGTATTTCACAACTCTATTATCTCCAAAAGGATATTGCAGAACAAGAAGGGCTTGAGGGAAGGGATGAGAGTGAACAGGGGCCTGCAAAAGCTTTGATAGGCAGAGAGATTGAAAAGACTAGGATTGTCACCTTAGAAAGGAAATGAATAAGAAGGCTCATGGTAAAACTATAAAATAATTAGGCTTGGCAGCATGAGTTTTTTTATAATTTTGACAGATGATATTAATGTTTATGTTTAAGCATTGTTTCTGACTTTTATCTATTTACATTTGCACAAAATATAGGTTATAAGCACTTTTTTATGTTAATCCATTTAAATTTTCACAGTTGTGGGAAACTATGGAGGAGTGAGGCAGTAATTATTTAATGACAGTAGATGCTGAGATTCATAAAGTTAAAACTTTATAATTGTTAAAATATAAATTGTCAACATCATGCATCAAAATATACAAAGTAAATATCTTTAAATCAAACTCTAATGTTCTCAGGCAGCATTTTCCATACTTTGCCTCTCTATCCATTTCAATAGTCATCAATGAAAATATTTTTGTTTTTAGTTTCTGTGTGTAATGTGAAATCAGAGTTTACCGACATTTTGTGACAAAGATCAAATCCCTCCAAACCTACAAATAATGAATGATTTAGAGAAGGGAGATTGGGAGTCTCTGTCCTCCCTGCCTCCTAAACAAGAATGAGGAGAAATTGAAAGGTGAGACTGTTCTGCAGCCATGTGGACAAGGAATGGTGTCCCTAGCCTCTGTTTGTCAGAGGATGGAGATGGATGGCAGGAGAGAGATCACTTGATCATAGCCTGTTAGGTCCACTCCCTCTGGGGCACCTGGCATTGGCCACTGTCAGTAGACAGGATACTGGGCTAGAAGGACCTTTGGTCTGACCCAGTTACGGCCGTTCTTATGTTCTTATGCATGACCTCCAACACCTGTCCAGTCCTTTGTGTTGGGGACCCGTGCACTAGATAATCAGGAATACTGCCTCCACTCTCTCACAGGCAGATGTGACCTAAGCACTAGTAGGTGCATTAGTAAGACCATTGCCAGCAGATCGAGAGAAGGGATTATTCTCCTCTATTCGGCACTGATGAGGCCACATCTGGAGTATTGAGTCCAGTTCTGGGCTCCCCACTACAGAAAGGATGTGGACAGATTGGAGAGAGCCCAGCGAGGGACAATGAAAGTGATCAGTGGCCTGGGGCACATGACTTAAAAGGAGAGGCTGAGGGGACTGGGCTTGTTTAGTCTGCAGAGGAGAAGAGCGAGGAGGGATTTGATAGCAGCCTTCAACTACCTTAAGAGTCAGCTGTTCTCAGTGGTGGCAGATGACAGAACGAGGAGCAATGGTCTCAAGTTGCAGTGGTGGGAGGTCTAGGTTGGATATTAGGAAACACTATTTCACTAGGATGGTGGTGAAGCACTGGAATGGGTTACCTAGGGAGGTGGTGGAATCTCCTTCCTTAGATGTTTTTAAGGACCAGCTTGACAAAGCCCTGACTGGGATGATTTAATTGGGAATTGGTCCTGCTTTGAGCAGAGGGTTGACTAGATGACCACCTGAGGTCTCTTCCAACCCTGATATTCTGTGACTGTGTCTCCCTCTTCAGTCCCTTGGATTCTGAAATTCATTTCATTCTGACTTCAGTAGATGCTACCCAGGATCCCAGAACCAGGTACTAGCTACAGCTCTTTGGAAACCCAAGCTCCTGCTATTGCCCTATTGGACTCTCAGAGCTGCCAGGGGACCAGTTTCTTCCCACAGCAGCCACCAGTGCTGACCCCCAGTTCCTCCCTTTCTTTCCTCTGATTTTTTAGATTTCATTTCTCTCTGCCCATCAGACAATCAGACCTGCTGCTCTTTAAAAGCCTGACTCAGAGCTCACTGGAGTCAATGAAAGTCTTTCTGCTGACTTCAATGGGTTTTGGATCAGACCTGAAATACAGAGTTCATTTTCCTTGAAGCTCAGAGGCAGTGACCAGGGCATTCCCTTTTTAACAGTCCCTCCAATGCAGCGATTGTCAATGCATTTACTCAGCTCTCCCTGTGCTCACCTTCCTCCAGCTCCAGTCGTCTGCAGCCTCTCCAGGAAATTCATTCAGATTTATACAAGATGTTTTTTCAAGCATCACGTCCTCTCTTTGTCCAAGTTACACTCGGACTGCTCACTCCATCCTCTTCTTCGCCCCTCCCTGTCCAAAATCCGCTTTTCCAATAGCTACACCTTCCCATTGGGAGAGTCTTCTTTCATCTGGTTCACAGTAGGGTAGAAAATATGATTTTCAGTCACTTGACCATGGGAAACATTGGTGCTTCTGTGACTTGACTGCCTGTAGGGCCAGCTTCTTGGCTGTCATAAACAAGGCCTGTTCTAGTGATGACTGAGCAGGGCTTCACCCTGAGTGCCTGGGGCTCCTGGGTTGTGCTGGTCAGATTTTTGAGGGGGGTTGATTTCTTCTTGCTCGGCTGCTCATTGGGGGAGCTGAAAACATCTTCTGCACTGGCCTGCAAAATGGCTATGGTCGCTCCTGGGTGTAAACCTCGGAGCTACAATGATTTGAACTAGGTGGGGATATGGTCCCATTGACTACCATAGAGTGACACCGATTTACACCAGCTGGTAACTGATCTATTGAAACCAATGGAGCTATGGCTGATTTACACTGGCTAGGGATCTGGCCCCAGTGACACCAATGACGCTATGGCTGATTTATACCAGATGGGGATCTGGGCCTTACTAGTGTCTTCAATTTCACTTGAAGTACTCACTGCTAGTGGCTGACTCAGACTGTGTCAGCACTGAGGCTATGGGCCTGTGGACACCGGGGGTTGCCCTCTTTTCAGCCATAGCTGCACCAAAGCTATGGCCCAGTCAAGACTGGAGCGGTTTGCCCTGGCAGAGCTGCCAAAAGAAAGAGCCCAGCCCAATGATCACAGTATGATCTGGGTATGTGCCTTGCTGATTATCACCTTCATAAGTGACAGATAGGTCATTAAAAGAGGAAACTTCTATCCCAGAACAGCTTCTCATCCTCATAGCAAATCACATCAATCTTTCTTTACTTGGGCCTCTTAAGTGTCATAGATCTTGCTATTCCTGTTCTCCGCGCAGGGCTACGAGTGGTCTGTAGTGGTCAGTAGATGAGTTCAAAGGATGCCTGTTAACAGAGGAATCCCAAATTGTACTATAGCCTCTGTGAGTACAACTGCTGGCGTAGATCATATTTTAGAAGATGTTGTGGGGACGACATCAGTTTCTGGGTAGTTTGGAGCAAAAATATTCGCCCAACATATGCTAAGCCCATAGAATTATCCTAGTCAAAGAGTGAGACCCTCACAATTTTTTGTGCGCACCCTACCTGGGATGCAACAGAAGCGCTTCTCCCCCCTGCCCCACCTCCCAATTTTCCATCATGCTAGATCCTGGCTTAGCTGTTGCTGTGTCTCCGTATCTGTCCATTTCTCTCAAACAGGAATTACTTCAGAGCAGCCTTAGACCCTGCGCTATACAGGAGCTCAGACTAGATGATCACAGTGGTACCTTTGGGCTTCAGAGATCTAGGAGTCTTTCCTTCCTTCTCCCTTTACCCCAACAGATCCTCCACCGCATCCCCGAACTTGCCAGAAAGTTACATGTATGTGTGTGTTATATGTTGTTGGTGCCACAAAAGAGTTGCAACCACATATGATATATCTGGGGAGGGCATGGCTCTGGCATGGAAATACCTGAGGAGTGACAAAGAGGAATGTGAACCGCAGAGAATATTGTAGTGTAAGAGGGACAGGTCCTTATTAGCCTAACCCCACGGTGGCTTGCACCTATGCCAGATGGGGCTGGGCCACAGCAGCTTTCACAGCAGATGATTGTGGAAGCAAGGAAGCCTCAGCGGATGCCCTGTATGTGTGCACTGTACCCATGCCTGGCTGCACCAGGGACTGATAGAAAAGCATGAAGGGAGGGGAAGGTGGCTTTCAGGCCACCAGTAACCCACAACTGCATCAGTATTTTTACAGGGGGAGACATGGTAGATTCAGGATCATGCAACTTCTCTGCTCCCACCCCTTGCTCCTTCACCCTGCCTCTGCTTAGTGCCACTCCCAGCTTGGGAAATGCTGCCATAAACCATGTTCTTTGCCCCATGAGTCAGCTTTCTGGGAGCTGCAAGGAGAGGGGAAAAGGTTTATGGAAGCAGGCATGGAGCCCTTTCTATCTGCAGTCCCTAGGCCCAGTGCCCATCCCACCTGCCTGCCTCCTGGGAAAGTCCCTCTCCTTTACACATATCCTTTGTTTCCCTGAGAGGGACTCAGCCTCTGCTGCTCTTTGATCTCTTATATTTTGACCCCTGACATCCCAGCTGGGACAGTACTCACTGAAGCCATAAGGCATAAGCACAGTTAGTCTCTGTATGGCCAAAGAGGGCATGCTGGATTGTACACAATGCATGGTTATAGCTCAAGAGGCCACATGCACGGCCCGTGGTGAGGCCCCAACATGCTGCCAGAGCAGAACCTGGGGAGGTCCGTCAAAGGCCAGTCTTAAATGTTGCACCCCCCACTCCTGCATCCTAGGGGAGGAGGTATTTTGGGGGCAGGAATGGGGACAAGGGGGAGAACAATGGTATAAAGCCAGCTAAATCCTGCCCCTGCATTCAGCTGAGACATGCCAGAGGAGGGAAATGGTGGAGCCAAACCCCTTTGACACACTGGCTATTCTGCACCTGGCAAAGCACCACGGAGTACAAATTAGAGGAGTCCTAAGGCCAAACCAGCCCCCCTAGTTCTCATAAACTGGCAGAACAGGCACTGCTGCAGGATGAGCCCTGCAGTTTCTGTTCAAAGGGTTTGGTCCCAAGCATGTAGCTTGGGAAACAGAAGGGACGATTTGCAAGTCATCATCTTCCTCCTCCTCCTCCTCCTCACCACCAAACAGCTTCCTCATCCTCCTTTATCTGCCAGCCTCTAGAACTGGTCAACAGAAATTTGTAACAAAAAACAGTTTCAACAACACTGAAATTTGTCATGGAGAAACTTCATCTTCCCACAGCTAAACACCATCGTCTTCCTCATCCCCTTTTTACTGCCATCCTCAAGGGCCAGTTGAAACATAAAAATGAAAAACAAAGTTTTGACAACAATGACATTTCTCTGTGGAGAAATCTGATTTGTGTGGACATTTCTGGGTTTTCCACAATGCTTGTCAAAATATTTCATTTCGAAAAGTTTGAAATCCCACTTTTACTTAAACAAAAATAAATTCTTTATTTTACCATTTCCTTCCTCTTCCCCTACCCCCCAGTGGAAAAAAAATAGGGAAAAATAGACGAGAAGTGAGATTTTCCCCACCAAATTTAATCAGGGGAAGAAATGAAAAAAATTAGTGTTTTTTTAAAATCATGCTTACCTTTTTGGAGCAGCTCTGCCATGGTGGTATTCTTCATCACCACCACCACCACCCTAATTCTAACAGTCATCTTCCTATCCCACATTCATTGTTTCTTCCATCCCCACCCGTCAGGGCCTTGGTTGTGCTCTTTATGGATGGGGCTTGTCAGCAGGGCCAGTGCAACCTATTAGGGAACCTAGGCAGTTGCCTAGGGCACTAGGATTTGGGGGGTGGCATTTTCTTCGGCAGCGACTGCGGTGGCCGGATCTTCGGCCGCCCCGGTCGCCACCAGCATTTAGGCGGAGGGAGCTGGGGCAGGGAGGAGCAGGGAGGGCTGCCTGCAGCAAGTAAGGTGGGGTGCTCCTCCCCGAATACGCCATAGCTGCTTCACTTCTCCCAGCTCCCAGGCTTGCGGCGCCAATCAGCTTAGGCGCTGCAAGCCCGGGAGTGGGGAGAAGTGAAGCGGCGATGGCGTGCTCGGGGTGGAGGTGGAGCAGGGGTAAGCTGGGGCGTCGGGGGATGCCTCAGAATGGGGAGGGTTGGGGGCTGCTGCTGGGGGGCACCTCAGGGCAGGGGCTTGGGAGGGCGCATGGTGGAAGTTTCGCCAAGGACATGAAACATCTTTGCACTGGCCCTGCTTGTCAGAAGCAGAGTTGGCACCAGAGGTTCTCATTTAAGCTCCAGGGAGGCTGGAGACTCTCAACTGCTCAGAGCTGGAGAACATAGGTAGGTACCCAGAACGCCAGAAAAGAGAAGGCCAGAAGCACGACAGAACGCTTCTGTGAAAGTAGAATGAATTATATTGTGAAAATAGAAAGGATTAAAGAAATGCTATCTGTACCTTTAAGCAAAATTGTTGGAATGCTACAATCCAGATGTCAGGAATACAGACATTAACATAGAACAATTGCACCCTTTAAGGGCAATTGGTGAAGTATTAGCCTTAGATCGATGAGAGTTAGTAAGGAAGTAGGATATGCATGCTGTGCCCCAGGTGAATTTTACTGTTTTGATTTCTTTGCCTCTTTATCTAATTCCCGCTCTTTTATCTGTATAAATAAGATAGTTTGTGTCTTGCATGGTGCTCATATTATCTGGATGTTATTAGCAGAGCGCTGTGCTAATAAAACAGAGTAGTCTGACAAACTGTGAGTCCTGAGTCTAACTTTGACACTTCCTAGCTACACACTTGGGAACACACAGGCAGAAAATCATGTGCACCATTGATTGCTCCTGACACAAGACAGACCACAGCAATGAACCCAGAAATATTTTATTTTACTTTGCATCTATCTAGCAGAGCTGTCCAAAATAAATAAATAAATAAATAAATAAAATGGATGAGAGAAAAATGGTAAAAAAAAGTTATGTATTTAATTTGGTCCATCTTGAACCCTGCAAATTGAAAACACCTTGGCAATGAATTCATATTGTTTTTATATTGCAGGGTTCAACCTGGACCAATTATTTTCAAAATTGGAGAATTTTTTATATTAGAGTATATTATTCTGATTTCCCATATTTTAATTTTCTGTTTCCCACTTTTTCTCTCCATCTCCTTGTACCCCAAGTCATATTTGGAGAAAATCTGTTTAAAATGGCTGGAAAGAAAAGAGAAAAAACAAAGGACTGGGAAGGAGGGGATGGATGACAGATGAAAAGAAGGGATACACTCCAAAGAAAAAAACTATTAAAAAATTAAGAAGTTTGAAAATGAACAATATTTTACCAAAATAATGGTATGGGGAACAGAATCCTGAGTCCTGTGCGCTGACCACTATGCAAACTCTACTCCAGATGTACAGTCCCTTCAACTGAAGAGCTTGTACTTCTTGAGAGGGGTCTTGCTCTGGACTGCAGAGCAGTACAGCTAGGCACATATGGAATCATCTGGGACAGAAGATGCTAGCCAACTACAGATGCCTATAGTAGCCCAGAGGTGGAAGGATAACAGTCTTCAGGTATGTTAAGTGCTGTTATAAAGAGGATTGTGATCAATTGTTCTTCCCCACCATGGCTGCTTTTTTAGGGCAGGATGAAGGTGTGTGGCGAGGTGCACGCACCAATGGGCCACATTCACGTAGTGGGGGCAGGTCCCACTGTGATCAGCAAGAGCCCCAGAAGTGAGCATTACCCTCAGAGTGATTAAAGGAAGAATCTGGATGGAGCAGGCACTCCAGTTTTACATTTCTGAGGAGCTGCTGCTGGAGTGTTCTAGTGTGACTGCTGGACATACATGCTTAGTCCCTTTTTCAATAAGAGCATGTGTCAGCATGTCAGGTTTAGATACTGTGTCAGTCCAGCTATTGCTTTTATCTTTGTGATTTGTGTTTTTGATTTGATCCCAAATAAAATATTTTCTTAACTTTTTGAAATTGCCAACAAACGGAAAATTCCATAATTCACCCAGCTCTAATGTCTACAGAGACTGGCTGCATGGGTGTATCTCACTGCAAGATGACACAAAATACCCAGAGATCAGGATTTAAACTTTTAAACAAGTGGTTTATTTAAAAAGTAAAATAAAAACAACCAGAAATACAACCAAATGTCTATTGACATTTAACAAGTTTTATACAAAGTATCTCTTTGGCTTCACACAGACACAGCTATTTCTAACAATAAATCATTACAAATTTACTTCTAACATAAACCTTAAGTTATAAAGTATCACTTAACAATAAATCAATAAATCATTCCAATTTTTCTTCTAACATAAACCTTAAGTTCTAAAGTGTAAACCTTAAGTTCTAAAGTATTAATTAACAATAAATCGATAAATCATTTCTCACATAAACCATGTTTAATATAAACCTTTAAATATCCCTACACCCAGAGGATTCAGGGGGACCCCCCCACCACAGGTCTTTGAGGCACTTTGGAGGAGGGTCCCGGAGTGGAAGGACCCCCCATTGCGGGTCTTTGGGGCACTTCGGCGGCGGGTCCTGGAGCGGAAGGACCTCCCTGCTGCCGAATTGCTGCCGAAGACCTGGAGCGGAAGAAGCTCCGGGGGCCAGGGCCCGACAAGGGTTTTCTGGGGCCCCCAGAGCAAGTGAAAGACCCCACTCCAGAGGCCCTGGAAATCTCTTGTGGGGGCCTCTGCAGGGCCCGGGGCCTGGGGCAAATTGCCCCACTTGCCCCCCGCCCCCCGGGCGGCCCTGTTCTAAGCTGGCAGGTGGGGCATTGCTATGAAGGGAGCCCCAAGGTCTCTGCTGAAAGGGTTTGGCACAAAATATGTATCCTAGGAAGCAGAAGACAGTGTGGAAATCATCATCATCTTCCTCATCCCTATAACCACAGCCAGTATCAGTCAACCTCCAGCTAGTGGAGGCTAGTGGGACACTTCCCCAGGCGCAGGTTGTCCTATAACACCCTGCCATCTTCCTTCTGAAGCATTTAGTGCCAGCTAAGATAAGAGAGAGGAGAGATAACTCAGTGGTTTGAGCATTGGCCTGTGATACCTAAGGTTATAAGCCCTCCCCTTGAGGGGGCTAGTTGGGGCTTGGCCCTGCTTTGAGCAGGGGATTGGACTAGATGAACTCCTGAGGTCCCTTCCAACCCTGATAGTCTATGAGTCTGGGTTAAATAGACCCATGGGTTTGACCCAGTGGGACAATTCCTGCATATTAGGCCCTTTGTCAGTCATGCTCTTCACAGTAGGGATGGGGTTTACTACCTGCCCTCACCTCACCAGATCCTAATTTTAAATGGTGACCTCATCAGACTTGGGGGTTGAAGCTTGACACCCACCAAGAGATGATGGACACAGAACTCCAGGAGGCTGAAGATCAGAAGCATGATGGAAAGTCCCCTGAGGAACACAAAACTGTAAACACAGTCCCACATGCTGCAGTGATGAGTGCAAAACTCTCTTTCTCTGCGCCTGCGTGCAGCAGAAGCCCAAACGCTGGAGATTTTCCCAATCAGCTGCCTTCACATCACAGAGACCTTGTTAATTTCACTCCCTGGCGGCAGCAGCATTACAAATTGTGGGCTGTTTGTAACGTTCCCAATGCCCCCTAGATCTTGACATGGGCACATTTTAATATGGAGCGACAAAGGAAAGAGGACAATTTACTACTCAGAAGTTGCTATCTTCCTGAAGAGCACTCATTAACTATGCAACCCCCTCCCCCTCTCAGGGCTTGACAAGTGTAATCTTGCCCCACTCAAATCCATTCAAAGCACTACGGTGAAGATAATTTTCCTGGCTCATTGCTCCGACCATGCCATGTAGATGTGGGTGAATTTTTTTGGCAAATTGTAAATTCATTTTTAAAAAAATGCATTTTTCGGGGCACTGAAACTATCAGTGAATTTAGGTTTCAGTGAACAGTTTTAGCCAAAAAATCTCCCACCCCCAAGTTGAAGCTGTTTGTTTCAAGCATTTCAAAATGAAACATTTCAACTTTTTCTTTCAAAACAATGGTTTGTTTAGAAATTTAGCATAAGACAAAAGGGTGAAAACACCCCAAAATGAAATGACACCCCCCCACCGCCACACACAATAGTTTCAGTTTTTTGTTTTGGGTGTTTTTTTTTATCCAAAACTAATTTATGGAGGAGGGGGGTGCTGAGGCTCGGGGACTAGGGTCTGGTCTGCGGAGACTTGCCATGGGCTGGATTAAAAGGAGCAGCAGACCGCATCCAGCCTGCAGGGCCCCACTTAGCCCGAGGCTCTGTGCTGCAGCCTCTAAAGACCCTGCATTATTCCAGCCCTGCTCACATCCTATCACATCAGTTTCCTGGGATGTCCTGAATCCCTTTGCAAAGGCTGTAAGAAGGCCCAGATTGCTCTTTAAATAACCTTCTTCCCCCAGCATTCTGTGGTCAGGTAATGAGTCTGATCTGCAATATAGCTGGCAAATGTCCTATGTGATTGACAGTGTGTGGAGTCATTTGAGCTTGACTGCTTCTCTTGGTGAATGATCAGCAATCACTTAGATTGCAAAGGATTAATGGTTCATCCTGTATACTCAGGTTCCAGGTATAAATAGTTTATAAGTGGGTAATAGATGTCTTACTAAATGATTAATCAATTGTTAGAGAGACAAGGTGGGTGTTAACCAACCATAGCATATGCTACTCATATCTGTAACTTGCTTAGAGCAGCCGTTAATCACTGAGTGATCCTTTTTAAGAGAAACAAGGTGGGTCAGGGCCAAAAAGATATTACCTCACCCACTTTGTCTTTCTAAGATCCTAGGACTGATATGGTTACAACATTGCATAATCCTTTATAAGACATTTATAAATGGAAATATCATGTAGAGTGTGACCAATGAATTTCTAGCACCTGGGGTAGTGGTAACACCAGGACTATGTCAATATAGTCCCAGAAACAGATGCATTCAGGGACTGAAACACTTATTGGAACTGAATGTTATAACTTGGGCAGCTCTGCTTAATGAGCTGAAGATGGTGCATTAATGTAACTATATAACCCATTTCATTCAGTGCGGTGCCCAGTCACTCTCTGGTGGTGGTCTGGATATGGACCCACTGAAAAGCCTATGTCGTAAGCAGATAATTAAGGGTTAATGTCTCTTTTACCTGTAAAGGGTTAAGAAGCTCAGTAAACCTGGCTGACACCTGACCAGAAGACCAATAAGGGGACAAGATACTTTCAAATCTTGGTGGAGGGAAGTCTTTGTTTGTGCTTTTTGTTTTGTTGTTGTTCACTCTTGGGACTGAGAAGGACGGCACATCAATACAGGCTCTTCAAATCTTTCTGAATCAGTCTATCATGTTTCAAACTTGTAAGTAATTAGCCAGGCAAGGCATGTTAGTCTTATGTTTGTTTTCTCAACGTGTAAATGTTTCTTTTTGCTGGAAGGATTTTACCTGTGTTTGCTGTTACTTTGAACCTAAGGCTAGGGGAGGTCCCTCTCGTCTATAGGAATCTGATTACCCTGTAAAGCATTTTCCGTCCTGATTTTACAGAGATAATTTTTACCTTTTCTTTCTTTAATTAAAAGCTTTCTTTTTAAGAACCTGATTGATTTTTCCTTGTTTTAAGATCCAAGGGGATTGGATATGGTCTCTCCAGGGATTGGTGGGGGAAAGGAGCGGGGATGGTTAAATTCTTCTTGTTTTAAGATTGAAGGGGATTGGACCTGGACTCACCAGGGATTGGTGGGGGGAAAGGAGGGGGATGATAAATTTCTCCTTGTTTTAAGATCCAAGGGGTTTGGATCTGTGTTCACCAGGGAATTGGTAAAGTCCCTCAAGGCAACCCAGGGAGGGGACGAAGTTTTGGGGGCACAGAGAGTGCCCTAGACACTGGAATTCTGGGTGGTGGCAGTGTATACCAGATCTAAGCTAGTAATTAGACTTAGAAGTGTCCATTTGTACCCTAAAGTTCAGAGTGGGGAAAGAAACCTTGACAGCCTACTAAAGGGTCAAGCTTTTCAGATCAGGCAAGAGGGGCTCCTACTTTTAAGATCCAGAAGTTGAAGGTTCAATCTGCACTGCCAAAGCTGGGGCATTGTGTTACAAGTTGTGGCCCATGTAATTCAGTGGGTAGGTGGGGATTATGTAACACCTTTGTGACATGTACTACTAGTCCAGCCACAGAAGCTAGCTGGCTGCTGCTTTTCCCACTTAATGGATACAGTCCTGTAGCTCAAGTAGGGGCAGGTGCTGCAATGCTGAAGGCCCCACATTCAGATCTTAATGATATCCCCATGGCTTCCAAGCTGAGCTC
The DNA here is from genome assembly GCF_007399415.2 of Gopherus evgoodei. Lineage (NCBI taxonomy): Eukaryota > Metazoa > Chordata > Testudines > Testudinidae > Gopherus > Gopherus evgoodei. Next base: position 126,856,126 of record NC_044325.1, read on the forward strand.
AGCAGCTGAAAGTGAAACTGCCTCTGCACTTTTTTTGTCAGCAATAAAGATGCTGACCTCCAATTTTTCCTGTTATTTACACTGCCACAACCCCATCAGCTTCAAATTCTTCCCTCAGCTATACTTGTGTGCTATTCCTGCCTTCAGGGATAGGGCACCAGGGTAAGTGAAGACAGAATTTGAAGACAGCAAAGCAAAGTGAAGTGAAGACAGTCCCTGCAGTTGGGACTTAGGCCTTGTCTACACTACACAGTTTTGTCGGCAGAAGTCAACTTTTATAGACAAAACAGTGGAGGTGTACACACAACAATGCTCCTCCTGCTGATTTAACTCCCTTGCTATGGTCACAAAACAAAACCCCCTTAACAAGCGGCATAGGGCTTTTCGTGATATAGTTAAAGCGATGCAGTGTCAGGATAGACAATGTGCTTGCTTATGTTGCCCTAATTGGCCTCCAGGATGTGTCCCACAATGCCCATCAATGACCACTCTTGTCAGCAGTTTGAGCTCTGCTGGCCTACAGGTACATAGGCATGCACACCCTCCCCCATTTAAAGGCCCAGGAATTTTTGAAATTTGTCTTTCTGATTGCTTGATGTGGACTGTTCACACAGCATCTTCCCAGCTGACCATGCCAGCTTGCCGCAACAGACATGCCCCCTCATGGAGCGAGAAGGCTGGGCAGTTGCAGTTTTGCTCAAGCTGTAGGAATTTTGATATCTACAGGCAGATTGCTTGTGTCCTGCAGGAGGAGAAACATGAAAGGGGCACGCAGCAGTGCCATGCTAAGATCAAGAAGCTGAGGTAGGCATATCAGAAGGCAAGGGAGGGCAACCAGCACTCTGGTGCAGCGCTGAAGACATGCCACTTCTATGAGGAGCTGCATGTCATCCACAGCAGTGACTCCACCACGAGCCCCTGGATACTTTGGGGGGACAGGAGGCAGCAGCCAGCGCAGTCAACCCCGAGGATGAAGTGGTGAACAAAAACGTGGAGCTGGAGCAGGATGTGGGACATGTGACAGGGTTATCTGGTGACAGAGCCTGTTCAGCTATGCAGTAAGGGCCTGGCAGAACAGTTTGTTAATGTACATCGGGCTGTCCCAGGAATGCTCCATAGAGCTACCTTGTTTCTCCCCCTGCTGTACGAAACTTTGCCGTGCCAACTGGCAATTATTTCTGCAGCGACCACAGCGGCACACAGGCAAGCAGCATATGAAGCCAGTTTGAAGCCATATATATGCAGGAGATGCACCCTTGGATCCTGGGTTACACTCAGGAGTGAGATACCCTGGGGAAAAGGGTGCCAATATTCAGAATATTCTCTCCAGGTGCATGTAGGTGACCTTCTTTGCAAACCACCCAGACCCTTTGTCCCTTCTTGAGTATTGTCCCTTCCCCATTTGTCAACCTCCCCACCCCTTGCCGAACTCACCATATTTGGGTCTTTCACTGAGCTGTGTGCTAGCAAAGGGAAAGTGAAAAAGAGGTGTATGAGACTTTTGTGACTCACAGCTTTGAGTGTACTCACAATACTCTCTCTGTTCATTGTTTCTTTGGCTTCTGCATACGTGCCCTAGAGGACCAATGCCTACACACTAGTGGAGCACCTCTGTCAGATAAGGATGTGAACCAGGATGATTAAGGAGGATATGTTTAGAGCCATTGTGCAGTCAACAGATGCAACACATAGCAAAACAAGCGTGTGGAGGGAGACAATTAATGAAAAACTCAGGTCTGACAGTCTGGAAAGGAGACAGGGGCAGAAGCTGATAAAGCTACTGAAGGACCAGAGAGAGATGCTCAATTCCCTCATTGTTCTGCTGTCTGAGCATATCCATGCATGACTCCCCCAGCAGCCAATCCAGAAAAGTGTTCTATGCCCTTCCCAAACTGCCCCAACACATTCCTTGTATATTCCATTACAGTACTCCTTGAAATCCACCTCTAGAGACTGGTTTCATGATGAAAGCCCCCAGCCCACCCCCTCTAATTGCCCTAGTATCTGGTTGCTCAAAATCAGCAGCCAGCTGATCAACCTCGGCGCTCCATCCCTGGGGAAAATGTTCCCTCTTTGCTTTTCAAATATTATGCAGTGCACAGCAGGCTGCTATGAACATCAGAATATTTTCCTCATTGAGGTCTAGCTTGCCAACAAGGCAGCGCCAGCAGCCTTTTAATCTGCCAAAGGCACATTCAATGGTCATTCATCATCTGCTGAGCTTGTTGTTGAAGCATTCTTTGCTGCTGTCTAGGTTTCCAGTGTAAGGCTTCACGAGCCATGGGAGCGAGGGGTGGGCGGGGTCTCCCAGGATCACTGTGGGCATTTGCACATGCCCCATGGGAATCTTCAGCCCTGGAAAGAAAGTCTTAGCATGCAGCTTTCTCTACAGTCTAGTGTTCCTAAAGATGTTTGCATCATGCACCTTCTTTGACCAACCCACATTGATGTCAGTGAAACAGGCACAGTGATCCATTAATGCCTGCATGGTCATGGAGAAGTAGCTTTTTCGTTTGATGTACTCTGTTGCAAAATGGTTTGGGGCCAAAATTGGGATATGAGTGCCATCTATCACCGCACTGCAGTCAGGGAATCGCATTTCCATGAAACCATCAATAATTTCCTGCACATTACCCAGCATCACAGTCCTTTATAGCAGGAAACGATTATTGGCCCTGCACACGTGCATCACTGCAAGCCCCACAGTGGGCTTTCCAATTCCAAATTGATTCATGACTGGCCAGTAGGAGTTTGGAGTTGCCAGCTTCCCCACAGTAATTGCACTGCTCTACAGCCAAAATGCTTCTGAAATAAATGTAGTCCAACTTTACTAATTCTGGGTCACTGAGAACGAAAATGATGCTTAAAATTGTTGATTGGCTCTAGTTTTCAAGATATGCTATTGGGTCAGTATATACGACCCTTGACTTGGGAATGGTGGAGGATAAGTGAGTTATAAAGGGAAGGGATCTCAATTTAAACCAGAAATGACTAAAATACATCTTTGACTGGATCTATGAATAAATCTATGACTGGGTTTGGACAGTACTTGCTTTTTAGGCAAAACAATGAATGATGCAATCTGAAGCTAGTATTGCGGCATACATGATATGAATTGCATCATGTTATTCCTAGAAGTCATGGATGATGCAATCATAATGAAGCTTACATCACTCTGCTGAACAAATTGCCCTATATCAGCTCTAGAAATCATACAGTGTCGTGCTCTCTTATTTGTCAGTGTTTGATTTTGCAAAGGGACTCATTTCTGTTTAGCCAAAGTGAGCAGAGATGCCTCGTACTTGTGTGAACAGTGCAGATAACTTCTGCTATGTTTGTGGTGAAGTGACTTTTGCATCACAAAAGTGCAGTATAACCACTATGGTTAAGAAAGCCTATCACCTTTATTTTGGCTGCAAAATTGGAGATCAGGACAAGAGGTGGGCCCCACACATATGCTGCAACACTTGTGCAACAAATCTTCGCCAGTGGTTGAACAGGAAAAGGAAATCTATGCCTTTTGCAGTGCCAATGATTTGGAGCAAGCCAACAGATCATACCAGCAATTGTTACTTCTGCATGGTGCCTCCAGTTGGGAAAGGTGTGTCAAAGAAGAAAAAGTGGACTGTGCATTATCCAAACATTCCATCCGCTATACGCCCAGTACCCCACGGAGAAGGACTGCCGGTTCCTGATGCACCAGAATCATTCTCACTTGAGTCAGACGAGGAAGAGGAAGAGGATGAAACTTCTGGTCCTGAACCATCAGCATCACAGGACCCACATTTTCTCCCATCCTCCTGCTCTGAACCACACCTGATAACACAAGGTGAACTGGATGACCTTGTCAGGGATTTGGAACTACCCAAGAGTAAGGCAGAGCTTTGGGCTCCAGACTACAGCAGTGGAATCTCCTGGCAGGCTATCAGGGCAAATGGAGCCCATCAATGCTTGCAGACTATTGCTGGACAGTGACAAGAGATGCTCCATTTAATGAATACAAGAGACAAGCCAAGAAGCGCCGAGTAGATAGTACATAATAGTTTTTTGCCTTTTGTTTTATAATAAATTTTATTTATATAACCCTTTTGCTGATTTTTAAAGTGTTACATAAACCGGACAGGTGAAATATTATCATGTAAAGCAACCATAAACGTATGAAAAGACCTAGGTTTACAATTTATGATTAAAACTCTACTATCTACACAATATACATAGACATAAAATGTAAAAATTTTAATATCTTAGAAACAGTAGCCAATCAGTTGTTTTAATTGTCATATTTGAATTCAGCACATCAAAATACATAATAAATATCACATTTTATCTCTGAAGCAGACGACTTCTCAAAAATTGTAGACCAGTGTTGTCTCTCATTTTTCCACTGTGAGAAAAGTTCTCATTCTGGTGTCCTTGTAGTGCAGAGCAGGGAGGAGCTCTGCATACAGTTCCAGGAAGGTGGCTTTGCACATCCAAAAAGTCTGCAGCTACTGCTCATCATCCCATACATGCATCATGATGTGATCCCACCACTCAGTGCTTGTTTCCCACCCCAGAACTGATGGGCATATGCAGCTGCTCCGTGAATCCCAGCAGTAATTTTGAATTGTTTCTTTCCATTGCACAAAGCAGGGCAGGCACTACAGATTCACATTCTGTTTCCCACTCATGTTTCAGAGTAGAAAACGCCTTATCACCTTTGGTGGAACACGTTTCACAAAGCAATCACTTGACGGCTATGTTTAGATGACTTCATTTACAATAGTGCAGCTACTGAATCTCTTCTGGTGAAGACGTTCTAAACCAACAGAAAAGCTCTCCCATCGGCTTAATAACTCCTACCTCTGCAAGGGGCAGATTGCTATGTCTACACTGGTGCTTAGGTTGATATAACTTACGTGGCTCAGGGGTGTGGATTAATCACACCTCTGAGTGATGTAAGTTATATCTAAGTACTTTGTAGTGTAGCCATAACCTATATCTGACCTATCAGTCCTCACCCTCAAAGGAAATCTGCACATTGCCTTCAAAAGACAAACTTGGGAGCTTAAATTCATAGCTCTGCCAGGCACTAAAAATCAGGAACTGAATAGAAATACTGGTTTTATGCAGAGGTGAAAGTAAGCTGGTACAGGCCAGTATGGAGGACCAGTAAGAAAAGAAGACTGACTGAGGGAGGGAGAGAGAACCTGCTCCCTGCATAAGAATAGCTGTTCCCTGATGGTTCAGCCCCCAGGGCTAGGTTTCTGGCATCCTTGTTAATTTCACTCAAAGTAGCTGGGCGGAGGGGGTTAAGGGGAGGGTGTATTTGACCATCGCAGGGGCAGTCCTTTTCTGCCCCCGGGATGAGGGGATCTCTCCAATACTAATATACACAACAAATAAAAGCATTTGGCTGCACAGCTTAAATTCAGAGCTAATAAAAGCAGGTGGAAGGGGAAAACTCACTGTCACATTGGTTTCTCATCTCCTCCCTCCCCCTCCTCCAGCCAGACTGCAGACAAGGCTCTGCATTCCTCCCCCCACACTCCCAGCAGGGGTTCTCCTCTAGGTTCTAGCTTGCAGTAGACTGGCTGAGATGCATCCTGCTGCTGCTGCCTGCAAAAGACCTGTTTAAATTCATCTGTTCCCTGTGCAGTTCAGTGCCTAGAGTTAGGAGCCGTTTCTAGCATCCTTGTTAATTTCACTCCCAGTTGTTGTTGGGTGTGTGTGACCATGGCAGAGGCAGTTCTTTTCTGCCCCCGGGATGAGGGGATCTCCTAAACACAATCAAAATCAGGAACCATTTCCAAGTTCACATCTATCCCATTCCCTCCTCAGCAGAGGATCATGGTTGTGATGTCCAAACTCCTTGCAGATCCTCTTTGAAATGTTATTGTTTAAAAAAAACAACACAAAAAACATGAAGAACATGGTGGAAAGATGTGTCATGATGATTAGGGTTTATTTTGGGCAAAGCAATTTTGCTAAAGCAACTAAAGATTCACGGGGACAGCAAATAGCCCCCACAGACAAAACCACAAAGGAATTGGAGGGGAAAATTGAATATTCAGGGAAATTATTGTGCCTCCTTTGAAAGAAATGGTAGTTTTGATTCCAATCCACTCTCATTATATATTGATTTAAACACATGAAATGTCCTTAGGACATCTGGTGCCATCTCAGATCTCTCTTTGTTTTGTCCTGCCTGCAGAGGGCAGACGCTGAAATTGACAAAACTTTCTCTAAATATCTTGTATATTTCATGAAGGCTATTCCAGTTGTCCTTCATTCACCCCTGACTTCCCCTCCCCCTCACCCCCCAGCTCCCTCCCTGGCTGGCTGGCTGTGGTTTTTGCCTTGGTTACTTACACCTTGGCAGACCCAGCCCAGCGGCACCTGCTGGCTCTCTGCAGGCAGCAGCCCACAGGGACTGGTTGCTGGGGTCACTGCTGGTAGATGGCAGGCTGCAGCTGTATTGTTTGTGACACATTCTTACACATACACATACATACAGTCAGAGGTGAGAGTAACCCGGTCCAGTCCGGTACAGTGTACCGGCAAGAGCCAGTATGCAGTGCTGGCCCATATCGACTTCCACGGTGGGGATTGAAAGGGCTCAGAGCTCCTTGCCACTGCGGGCCGCCCAGAGCCCTTTGAATCCCTGCTGCAGCTGGGATTTAAAGCGCTCAGAGCTCCTCACAGCTGTGGGCAGCCCAGAGCCCTTTAAATCCTGACCGTGGATCCAGCAGCTAGGCTGGGGTGGGGATTTAAAGGGCTCAAAGCTCCCCGCAGCTGCGAGCAGCCCAGAGCCCTTTGAATCCCAGCCACGGCTCTGGTGGCTGGGCTGGGGCAAGGATTTACAGGGCTTTGGGCTTCCCTCAGCGGCAGGAGCTCTGGGCCCTTTAAATCCCTGCCCCAGCCCCTCAAAGCTCAGGGTTCCCCCTGGCAGCCAGAGCCGCGGGCCCTTTAATTTGCCCGAGCTCCCAGCCACCTCTGCAGCTGGGAGCCCCTGGTAGATTTAAAGGCTCTGGGTCTCCCAGCCACAGCTGGTTCCCCAGGGCCTTTAAATCTTGAAAGGCCATGCCTCTTCGAGATGGGGCCATGCCCCCTCAGGACTCCGGCAGTACAAGTAAGTCCTGTAAGTTACTTTCACCCCTGGATTTATGGCTTATTACAACAATCTATAACCTATTTAATCCCCCTTTTTGTCTTATGACTGCAGAGGTGTTAGCTGGCCACTCTACCTTGAATGGTCCCTTACAATATGCGCTAATTACTTATGCTAAACAATCTATTCCACTTTGCATTTTGCTGCGACACTGGGAGTACCTTGCGGAGACGTGGAGAAGAGCTTGGTGTAACTCAGAAGCTTGTCTCTCTCACCAACAGAAGTTGGTCCAATAAAAGATATTACCTCCCCTACCTTGTCCCTCTTTTAAGATCAAGAGATTCAAACGTGACTAGCCGTGTAGAGGCACCCAAATGGAAACCTATTAAAAGGCACTCACCCTTTGAAAATCAGGTCCCTTTAAAGGATTTCTCAAGGGCGGGCACCAAAAATCTTGGCTGTGGCCTAGTGCACTGGATTGGGACTTCAGGAAACCTGTGTTATTTTCCCAGCTCTGGTGTGCTGGGCAACCTTGGTACGTCACTTCCCTTTGCTGTTCCTCAGTTTCCCCAACTGTAAAATGGGGATAATGATACTGACCTCCTTGGTAAAGTGCTTTGAGATCTACTCATGAAGAGTACTAGGTATTATTATTACTAATGGCTAGACTTGCCCTGAGGAGTTCCTTACTCTGTAAGGAGTAAGCCCAGGTACCTGAGTCCTGAGCTTTCTACACTGGAACATGATACCTGTCTGTCTAGTGGCTGTAAAGTCAGTGACATAATCATGCCAACACTAAGGTTGTTTACTATCGCAGAGTACATATGTTGCCCTAAATCTAGTTGCTTATGTAACTGTACCACTCTCTTTCAAATGCCGACTTGCTGCTCAGCTGATAACACACGCTGTGAGTTCTGTGGGTTTATTGTACTGATCTATTCAGCTGATTGCTACTGGCTCTCTGGTGCATTAGCCGCTGGTTCAGCAGAGGTCCCCATGGGTATTTACAGGAGTCCGGAGCTTCCAGGATTCCTTGTTGTCATACTAAGTGACAGCAGTTCAAAGGTCAGATCCTCAGTCAGTAGAAACAGGCATAGCTCCTTTGCAGCCATTTATATCAGCTGAGAAGCTGTGCCTATGTTTCTATATATAGCAACTCACCTTCTGATATATCCTTGAAATCATATTTAATGCTGTAAGCAGGACTCATCCCTCGAGTGTCTCTGTGGCTGGGTGCAGTACGGTAGTCCTTTCTCTGCTCCCAGTGTCCCTGTAGGTTGTCAGCCTCACCTGGTAGGATTTCAGTGGCTCAGCCCTCTGTCCAGGTCACACAGCCAAAATGAACCCCTTCTGGGGTGGCAGAGTCCAATAAATAATCTATCTGCTTTCACCAAAGTCTTCAGCCCTGACTCTGAACCCTTTAAATTCCTCCCTTCGCTCTGGCTTCCAAACAAGTCCTGTTCATTTCTTGGGGCTTAGGTTAGGCTTGTTCCCTGCTTCTTGGGGTTTACACTACTTCGTTGGTGGGGGAACTGTTAGAGAGCTTACTCCTTCACTCTCACACTTCCCTGGTCCTTCTCGTATGAACAGAGAGCAACAATACCCGAAGTCCAAAAGTGCAAACAATTCAATGTTTATTGGGGTGAACTTTCAGCAAGCTTAAATTCAAATTCCTTTTCCTTATTTTAGAATCCCAACTTACTTCCTGTTTGCCCCTAATTTATATAGTAATATTCTCAGCTATACCTTAACTAATCATTTTACTAAAATGTACCTAACCAGTCCTAACGTATTGTAACATGATTAGCTAACTGATTATATCTCACCACCTTAATTAGTTTACACCCAGCAAAATTAATTATATAGCAGACAGAAACAATCACAGAACCAGGCAGAGACCATGCAAATAAATATACAAAACAATACAGAAGTGAGGATTTCACAACTACATTTATACAGACATGAGAGCTTTACAACTACATCTATACAGACATAAAGGTTCTCCAGTTGTGTCTATTGATAAGTGAGTTCTTACCAGACAGAAAACTATCAGACTAAATTTCCTTGTACATGTTTTGGGCTCTTCCCTTTCTCTGGAGGTGATAGATCGAATCACCTTCCTAACAGCCCCAGATTGCCTTATCTTAATATGACTAGTTTGAAATGTGAGGATGTGACCATACATTTCCCAGTTTATGGCTGCTTAGCTGAAGAACCAGGCCTCATACTGTCACAGTAAGAGAAGGCCATTACACAGACAGACAGTGATTTTGATTCTTTCTTTTATATCTCTATAACTAGCTAAGTGATAAGAATACACCTAAATTCTTAAAGTATAGGCCTTTGCAGATAGGCCTGAATATCTATATCCTAACACTCCACCCCCTTTTTTTTTTCTCTCTCTTTTTTCTTTTGGGATCCTCCTGCATGGAAAAGCATAGGACATATGGTGACACATTTCCTGATAGGGCCAGGCATCCAGGCGGAAGGTGTTGATATTCCATTTGTCACACTGCTCCTTGTGTAATATAGTGCCCTGCACCTTCACTCGTATGGGCATACCACACCTATTCCAATTAGTGTTCCAGACTTCCCAGTATAGTGGGCCTGAGAAGGTTGGGTCCGGGTTGTCTAGTGCACTGAGGGGGAGGGCTTACTACATTACGTATAGGTTATAATTAGTGGCTGTTCGCTAGGGGGTCTTAATTGTTTCCATATACAACGTAACACAAATACAGTTAACAATACACCAGCTGCTATGATAATCCACAGCAACACTGAGAGTTCCCACCACTGCAGTATGGTCCAACATCCTGGCTACCACCAAAAACACTGCTTCTCCTCCTTTGATAGGGTTAAAATTTTGTCAGCATCATCCTGTAGTGTGTATTGTGTGTCCAACTGTTGGCGCTTGCAGCAAGTTGATCTTGTAATCTTTGTGTACTTTTGTCCATATTGTGTGTCCATTGAATATCCACAGTGAAATTTGGTATTGTCCAAACCAGTTCAACTACTTGGTACAGCCTGGGGAAGTAGGTGCTGGTTTGTTTACAATGTTTTACAATGATTAAGTCCACTGACTCATTGGTGCACCATAGTTCAGGTGGCAGTGAATAGAAGTTCATAATTTGGTCATATACTGGAAGGATTTTGCCTCCTAGTGTTATATTGCAGGATTGCATACATTCCCAACAGAATACACTATACCCCATATATATTACCCCTAAATGCCCCCCCTTTGCAATAGGCCATTGATCCCGCTCCTCCATAGTCATAGGAGAGCGGCACATACATATTCCTCCTCTGGATATACAACTGCTTAATGTGATGACAGTCCAATTTACCCCATTCCACCCCCCCACACCTTGGGGCGTACCACCCATGTAATAGAGTGAAAGGACACATTAAAAAGTGCTGGTTGCACCTGCTCCCACAATGGCTCCCATACATTTGCTCGTCGGGGAATATGGCCTGCCCCCTGGTCAGGTCGCTCTCTCCCTGCTAACCCAGGTATACAAGTGCAGCCACAGATAAACCCTGGCTAATCCTCAGGCTCCTGTGGCCAGAGAGAAACATTTCCCTATTCCTCTGCTCCCAGACAGCTTCCACACTGCCCTGCTAAGGGCCTGAATGTCCTTTTATCTGAGCTTGCTGGTCTCTGACTGGCTGCCACTAGTCCATGGAAGGTCACGTATCTGTAGTTTCCAAAATGTCTGCAGGAGCTCCTTTGCTGCTTCATTCCTCCCACTTCGCTGTTTCCTGGGGAAGGGTGTACCAGGACCATGAGGCCTCCTGTAGAGAGCCCTAAAGGCCAGGTGCACCCTGTCACAAACACTTTCATCTCAGTGAATAGGCTGCTAATACAACACTTACCAGCAATGCTCACCTTTGAGAAGTTTCCCTGTTGTCCTCTGGGTCAATACAGACAAATCTTTGGGGCTGGTTCCTGTGAAACACAGTCCAGAAAGTCTGGCATAGCTGGACTTCAGACTGCAAAGTCCTAGGGAGTAGCTATTCCAAAAGGCAGGTGTTATCAGAGACCACTGCCTTCTTGGGCCAGTCAATACTGGCACCATATTTGTGGTAATAGAAATAATGACAAATTCCAGAGGGGAGAAAGGCATTGGCTTTCTTTGTGCCATTCAATCCTTGGCTCTCTGCTAGAGTTGGGTGAAACTTTTCACACTGAACTATTTTTTGGTGACAAATGCAGATTTGGTAACACAAAAATAGTTTGTGAGTTCATGTCAACTTTGCCATATTGTTCATTTTGGGGGAACCTCCCTCCCCACATTTCTGAAAAAAAAACCTCAACAACAAATTGTTTTGATGTTTTCTAAGTGTAACCTTTCAATGTTTTGACTTGAATCAACTTTTCATTTCAAAATTTTCTTTCATTTTGTTTTAAAAAAAATCTAAAAATGATCAAAATCTAAATGAAATGTTAGTTTTGTGAAAACAAAACATTTTGTTCAACCCTAAATATTGCTTTTATCTTTGTGATTTGTGTTTTTGATTTGATCCCAAATAAAATTTTTTCTTAACTTTTTGAAATTGCCAACAAACGGAAAATTCCATAATTCACCCAGCTCTAATGTCTACAGAGACTGGCTGCACGGGTGTATCTCACTGCAAGATGACACAAAATACCCAGAGATCAGGATTTAAACTTTTAAACAGGTGGTTTATTTAAAAAGTAAAATAAAAACATCCAGAAATACAACCAAACATAAAAAGATTGAGTCAAATGCAGGACATTTAGGCAAGTTTCAATATATCTTACATGTTCCTATAAGTTACCACACTTACAACTACAAGGGTACGTCTACACTGCGTAAAAAACCCATAGCACTGTTGTCTCAGAGCCCGGGTCAGCTGGCTTGGGCTCTCAGGGCTATGAAACTGCAGTGTCGCTGTACAGGCTTGGGATGGAGATCGGGGTCTGAGATCCTCCCCCTTTATGAGGTCTCAAAGCCCAGGCTCCAGCATGAACATCCACACTGCAATTTTATAGCCCTGCAGCCCAAGCCTCACAAAGCCTAGTCAGCTGAGCCAGGCCAGCCGCAGCAATGCTTAGGCTCTTTTATTTCAGGGTAGACATATCCGAAGGATGACTGTTATAAAGGTCACCTCACGCTAAAGATCCCTGATTTCCAGATAGGCTTTTTATAGCTGGAAGAAATTTCCAGTGATTGCTCTTAAAGGACCTGATGCAAGGTCTATAGAAGCCAGTGGGAGACTCTGCCACCCCACCCAATCTTCCCACCCAACTTTCTCCTATAAGGCTCTTCTCAAAAGAAGCCAATAAACAATTAGAGAAAAATCACTCAGTCACACGACAGGGGAGGAAAAAGCCACGCCCGTCTGTTTGGGGACTGGCTACACCATGAGGATAGGGAGACTGGTTATAAACCAATGGCTTCCTTCTTGCGGCAGCCACGTTTGCCTGAGAGGCAATGACCTCTCTGTCTAGATAGGGTTCTCCAGCCTTTTAGCTGTGGAGGAACCAGGAGATGAGGAATTTCTCATTATGGCCCGGGCCCCTTATCCCCTGCCCTCCTCTGCAGAGCAGTTGCCAAACCCTTGGGATGGTGTGTCATAGGAGTTGAGGCCATCATAGTGGGGTTTTTGTTACCCGGTGGCCTTACCTACTAAGAACTAGGCCTCATTTTCCATGGGACACCAGGCTGCCAGATGATAATGCTTTCCAGCCACTGCTGACCTGCGGCTAGATTATCATCAATGATATGGAGGCTCCAAAGTCTGTGCCCTGCACCCACCCACAGTGAAGGCCTGTCTGGGTCGCTGTCTGGGGCAAAATCCAGTGATGGAGAGAGAGCGGCCATAGTCACTCTGTAACCATTGGATACTGGCTACCCTGTTCCAACGCTGTTCAAAGCAACAACACTCTGGCCGTTACCCCAGTGCAGCAGACCCCTGGATCAGGACTTTCCAGAGTGTGTGGCCAGGGGCAGCCAGGTACAAATTAGAGCATCCCTCAAGGCTGTTTTAACTAGATCAGGGTCAGGATTCCAAGCTGCCATTCCCTGTTTCTGTGCTGGGTTCTGTGCTGATGGAGGGCTGAATGGGGACCTGGGAGAGCACAGTTAAATACACAGGTGATTGTCACATGTTTGTTTGGAGGTGCTCCTGCCCCATGTTTCACTCTGGCCCCCTGCCCGCTCTCAAATTTCTCTGCCCAGGGGGCACTCATGCACAGCTGATGTGTTGCCCCTTTGACAGATTCATTGACCAATTCCCCATGCAGCCTACAAGGAGCACGGGCTAGATGTTACCTCTTGGTTCAAGGTAGAGCAGGCTGGGAAACATGCTTTAAAGTCTCATCTGTGGGCAACACACAGGCCTGAGCCCATCCTGGAAGAAGGGGAGAGCAGGTCCCTCGGAATGCAAGACAGGGACCAGGGGTGGGAAGAACATTGGCAGTAACTGAAGGAAATCTGTCATGCAGGCAGGGGGCCAGAATTTGCTCCTCAGAGAAGGAGGAGCTGCTGCTTCTGCTCTTGGGCCAACTTCTCCTCAGGTTCTTTCTTGAGCTCCCCACTCCGACTGGTCGTTTGGATCATAGGCCACATCACTATAAGTTGGTGGATGAGGCAATTCTGCAGCGGGCACCATGAGGTCTGCCCTGATGGTGTTGGGCACAATCAGCATGGACTGGAAAACAAGGAAATCAGCCTCTCATTGGCATCATCATCACCACCACTATCACCTGCACGCAGTTTCGGAGGAATGCCCACCGAGGTCCATGGGCATCTCTCCAATGATTCCACTGGACCATGTCCTGTTCACCAGCAGCATCCGCTACACCCACTGCCATCTTCCTGGCATCATATGAATCATAGTGGCCACCACGCCCATGTTACCCAAGCCCCACTACTGCGTCCCTGAGATATGCTCTGCTAAACAGGGATGGGGTTAAATGGAAGCAAACCTCTCGCCATGCTTCCCAGACATGGAGCTGCCCAGCAACCCCGTGGGATCAAAACACTCACCTCATGGGAGTTGAGGCGGGTTGCCCGGCACCAGAAGAGTGCGGTGGCAACTGCAATGCAGAACTCCAGAATGGTGAAGATCAGCAACACAATAGAGATCCCATTCCCGGCCTACTTGAGAACAGAAAACCACAACAGCATAGCCATTAACACAATATACCCCCGACCAGGGGTGAGGCTGCTCTGTGCTACATACAACTCACGCCCCCTCCTGCCTCGAGCTGCCCCCCACCCCCCCGAGTCTATTCTTGAAGGCACAAAAATCCAGTTCTACTTTTTCTCCTTTTCTAATGGGGTACACCAAGAATCCATTTCAGTGGGCCCCTCTAGTTTCAGCTCAGACTTTTCTATCTGCCAGGATGCTGCACCCCAAGGGCCAGATTCTTCACTGGTATAAATCAGCTTTGAATTGGCTTCAATGGAGCAACACTGATTTACACCAGCTGAGGATCTGTCCCCAGTGTCATCCTCAATCCATGTTTGCAGGGTTATAGCTGTGTGGGCCCCAGGATATAGGTGAGGCAAAATCTTTTATTGGACCAATTTCTGTTGGTGAAAGAGACATGCTTTCCAGCTAAACAGAGCTCTGCTTCAGACCAACAGAAGTTGGTCCAATAAGAGAAAGATTTGCCTTTACCCACCTTGTCTCTCTCTAATCCTCAGTCCATATTATTTAGCATCTAGAATGTCCTGGGCACATCCCCTTCAGATTCTTGACTTAGACTTCAGCACTAACAAAGAGGAAGCCCCATCCCTTCTCCAAAGGAATCTATCTCAGGGTTTATGCCTTGCCCAGTGCATGATGGGACAAGGACTTGGGAGTTTTGCTGGTACTGTGTGAAGATTCATGGAGTACAGTTTAGGGTCCCACCTCAACAAAGCACTTTCATTCCAATGTTGACCTTTTTATACTTTTTTCTTTAAAAAAATATAAAAAACAATGAAGTTTGTTTTGAAATAGTCCTTTCAAAACGTTCTGTTCTGTACATGCTGAAATGGGACATTTCAACGTTTTCAAAACTGCTTTCCCTCAATTTTTCTTCCTAAACAAAACATTGTCACTGCTGGCACATTTTTAAATGTTTCAATTTTGACAAAAGCAGCATTTTTTGTCTAAAAAGGCGGTCACTCTCAAAATACCAACCAATGCCAATGTAATTTGTGTCATGCTCATCACCTTAGCATCTCATCTCCTCGCCACTGTTCCCATACCTACACAGAAGGCTAGATCCTCCTCTCTCACCGTCTCTCTTAGAGCAACAACAGATCTCCCCAAGATGTTCATTCCAAACCAAAGATCTGTGAATAGAAAGCTGCTGGTAGGATATAGACAGTCGCTTACCATCACTAGATAGTTGTAGTAGTCATAGTTGGAGTGGTATAGTCCATTTATATTCAGATCTATTATGAAAGCCACTATCCCAAGTAATGCAAAGATGGCACTGATGACATTCATGGTCTGGCTTCCTTTCACCTGGAACATACACACAGAAGGGAGAAGGCATATTGCTAAATGTTGATGAAATAAATAATCAGCTAGAATCTGGTTATTAACTTGCAAGTTATCTTGCAAATAACTTGAACCAATCCTCTAATCTGAAACCATGCATCTGTGTCTCCTGGCTTTGTCTGGACCCAGGGGGTAAAAATCGACATTCTGGAAACCCAGCCTCTGAAGCGTTCCTGAGGGTTGACCTAGAATAGGAATCCCCAGAAATCATGAGACGATGTTCCCAGCCTGGGATCTTGCAGACCAAAGAGCTCAGTAAGATTAGATGTTAATATGGAGAATGAGAACATCCATAGCTACATTAGACAGGATTAAAATTAATTTAGACTAGGTATAAACTCTCTTACTACAGAGAACAAACCAGACATCAGCTATCTGTGGGTAGAAAGGAACTTTCAATAGGGGCAGGTTATGGGGTTTCTTGCATCTTCCTATGAAGCATCTGATATTGGCCACCACCAGAGACAGGGTTCTGGGCTAGATGGCCTTGGGTCTGATCCAGTATGGCAGTTCCTGTGTTCCTCAAGTTTGGAGGAGCATCTGAACTTTGGGTGTATAGCTGGCCCTCATGAGGTTGGTCCATAATTTGGTTATAGCTCCTCATAACATGGCTGCAGCTGTGCAACTGAGAACTGTTATTGGTGGACGAAGGTTACGAGCCTACATTTAAATCATTGGCCCCTCTGTGTCCATCTCCCTATTGTATCCTTCTCCCTGGAATATGTCTGAGGTGATGGTTTTCATCATTCAGACAAACATCTCAGGACTTAAGAGTGAGGGCTTTTCTGATCTTCAGACAAACCTACTCACTGGACTGCAACATAACCTCCCTCTCCACTCTCTGAACTTTTAATGGAGGCCAAACCCACACCACATGCTACAGGGGGATGCCCTGAAATATCATCAGATACTTCATATGAACCCCATACCTGCCCTGGAGATGCTCCTCTCCCACACCAGAAACCACACCTCCTGGGGGAGAGAAGGAATTCAGCCTCGTGTTCACCTGCTGCCTGGCATTCTGCTTTCACTCTGGTTAGAGTGGAGTTAAACTAAAGCCTCCGAAGGGAAGGCAGTGCTAGGACTCACCGCGCATTCGGTCGGACTCTTCTCGGCTCCGATAGACAGGCAGCCAGAAATGATGAACTGTGTGGGGAAGGGGAAATGATCATTGGCAGGTACACCTTGTTCATGGCTGGTTGCAGGGCTGCTACTTGCCGATTAGGCCTCTTTACCAGATATGGCCTAGCTGCAGAACTTCATTATATACACCAGATGCATACGTTGTAAGATCCTTTAATGCACTGTCAGGAATGACTGCTGTGAGCTTAAGTAAGGCATGTCACACACAGCGCTGCCTACTGGCAGACCAGTATAATATGGTTGACCATGCCATTACTGTCTCATAAACTTTAAGGTCAGAAGGGACCATCATGATCACCTAGTCTGACCTCCTGCATATCGCAGGCTACAGAACCTCACCCACCTACTCCTGTCATAGACCCATAACTTCTGGCTGAGTTACTGAAGTCCTCAAATCATGATTTAAAGACTTCAAGTTACAGAGAACCCACCATTTACACTAGTTTAAACCTGCAAGTGACCCATGCCCCATTCTGCAGAAGAAGGCAAAAAACCACCAGGATCTCTGCCAATCTGACCCCAGGGAAAATTCCTTTCTGACCCCAAATATTAGACCCTGAGCATGTGGGCAAGACCCACCAGCCAGATACCTGAGAAAGAATTATCTGTAGTAACTGAGAGCCCTCTTCACCTAGTGTCTGATCACCAGCTACTGGAGATATTTGCTGCTAGCAGTCATAGATCGGCTACATGCTATTGTAGGCAGTATCGTCATACCATCCCCTCCATAAACTTATTAAGCTCAGTCTGGAAGCCAGTTAGGTTTTTTGCCCCTACTACTCCCCTTGGAAGGCTGTTCCAGAACTTCACTCCTCTGATGAGTAGAAACCATCCTCTAATTTCAAGCCTAAACTTGTTGATGGCCAGTTTATATCCACATGTTCTTGTGTCCACATTGGCGCTTAACTTAAATAGCTCCTCTCCCTCCTTGTATTTATCCCTCTGATATATTTATAGAGAGCAATCACATCTCCTCTCAGCCTTCATTTGGTTAGGCTAAACAAGTCAAGCTCTTTGAGTGTCCTTTCATAAGGGAGATTTTTCATTCCTCAGAACGTCCTAGTAGCCCTTCTCTGTACCTGTTCCGGTTTGAATTCATCTTTCTTAAACACGGAAGACCAGGACTGCACCTAGTACTCCAGATGAGGTCTCATCAGAGCCTTGTATATTGGGTATTTACACTTCCCTGTCTCTACTGGAAATACCTTGCTTCATATGTCCTAGGACTGCATAAGCCTTTTTCACAGCCTCATATTATTAAGCTATGGGTCTCTTTAAACTTTGGGATAACTTCTGGCTCCCCTAAGGGATCTGTCTCTGATGGAAATGAGGCAGGACCGCAGACCCCTTCTCTCTGCTACGGCAAAGAGGATGGCGAGCTCAGGAAACAGAATTTACTTCTGCCGGAAAGCAGTTACCTCTCTGGACTCCTGCAATCAGGAATCTTTGCTCTCTGGCTGGAAGGTGGGGTTCTCCAGGTAAGTAGGCCCTATACTTCAGGCACAGGGCCACTAAGGCCCAGACCCTCAAAGGTAAGTGGCTGCTTGACTCCTGTGGAAATCAGTGAATTAAGTCCCTAAATAACCCTGAGAATCCAGGTCTGGGGCATGGACCATCTTTTTGTTTTGTGTCTGCACAGCACTTAGCACCATGGGGTCCTGGTCCAGGACTTGGAGCCGCAGGAGATACTAGAACATAAATAATAATAATCCATCTAATTCATCAGCATTCCGATCCTCTGTATGTGTCTCTAAAAGACATTGCAAGTGAGGGATAATACCCTCTGGGTAGGCCATTGGACAGTCATACAAACCCAGTCCTTGGTGAGTAGAGAGGAGAGAAAAATGGGCTGTCCATGGGAAGCCAGTCTGAGGTGGCTGAGAGGGGAGAACACAGGATGGTCATGGAAAGCCAGCCCAAGGAGGGAGGAGAGGGGAGAATATGGGATGGTCATGGGAAGCCAACCCAGCCTGAATTCATTCAGTTCTATTTATGCTACTCACAGACACTCCTCCCAGGAAGGGGATCTCTCCAATCACAAAGACAGAGGTGTAAACGTTGGTGATGGTCATCAGGACAATCCCAAAGCCAATGTGCATGAAGCCCATCATGATCTGGATGGTCTGAGAGAATGATCACAGTAATAACATGGGTCACAGTCACCCCTACCATCACACTGTTGACTTTACAGAGGGGTGCCCAGCAAATCTGCATTTTAAAAGCACCGTGCAAATGCAGCATGTGCTATGTACAGGCCATTAAGGGCACTGTTGCAGCTTATCACTGAGTAGCTTGTGCTTTTTCGCTCTGAAAGTCAAGAGTTCAGACTCTGCTGTTGACTCAAGCAGGGGTCAGTGACACAAACATCAACTAACACTCCCATATTCTCCCTGTTTGATAGATGCAGAAATTGAGGCAGAGCAGTGAAGTGATCTGCTGTAGCTCTTCCACGCAACCAAGCTGGGTTTAGTGCTCAGCAGTGGTTGACTCCTAGCCACACTGAGCTCAGGACCATAGGCCAGAGCCAGAGGAGAATAAGAGAAGGGGAAAGGCTGGAATTGCTGTGATGAGTTCTGACATCCTCAGTGGTGTCTGGGAAGAGCATCATGAAAGGCCCTGAAGGCAGGACAGTGCAAGGGCCGGATTTCTTCTTCTGCCATATTCTGGGACTGTAGATGGTCCCCAGCATCTCCCCCTCCATGCATGGCCAGCACCCTTCCTTTTGGGGGCTGCTCTTTACCCAGCCAGAGGGAAGCCCTGCAAAAGATGCACCCCACTGCCCCAAAGCAAAGCTCTGTAACCCCCTACCTAGGACGCAGCTCTGCAGAAACCTCAGCCTCTGCCAGCAGGAGAATGGGGCCTATGAATCTGTCATGTTTGGGAGCTGTGCTTTGCTCTGTGGAGCTCCCGGCAGGAGAGAACAGGTCCCAGGGGTTCTGTGGGGCTGCCAGCCTCTGCCCTCCCAAGCGGAGGGAGGGAGCAGGACTGGCCCTGGAAGCTAAGGCAGAGCAGAGTGCCCTCAGGTGGGCAGGCCCTGGAACCCTCCCATTATGCTCATGCTGGCACTGGAACTCTGCTCTCTTGACACTGACCAGAGCCCCTGCTGCTGTCAGTGACACGCTCATCCTGGCCAGCTTCCAATCCCATGGCTGGTAGCACCTGGGGGTGCCAGCTGGAACAGGTGTCAGCCCAGTTCTGCCTGCCCCTCCATACCGCTCCCCTGCTCTCTCCACCAGCTGGAGAATCAGGCTTGCAGGCCCCTAAGCGAGAGGCAGGGTGACCAGATAGCAAGTGTAAAAAACCAGGACAGGGGTGGAGGGTAATCTGCCCCTATATAAGACACAGCCCCAGATATCCTGAGTGTCCCTATAAAACTGGGACATCTGGTCACTCTTGCGTGGGGGTCACCTTGCCACACAAGTGCCTTTCAAGGAAGAGCGGCCCAGGCAGGGGGCCCCCCGAGGGGCAGCTGCAGGGGGCTTTGGCTGATGGATTTCCAGCCCAGGAGGGAGCACTATGATCCTCGTCTGACAACCCGCATAACACAGGCCAGGAGCGGGAGCCGCCCCACCTCTCCCCGGCACTCGGAGGCGGCTCAGGCCCTGCCAGTCCCCGCACCCCCCCCCCTCCGCCCGGTGCAGCCCCCCCCCCGACTCTTTTCCCATCTCTCAGCCACACTCACCCCCATCACTCGGTTCTTCCCCTTGGGAATCGTCTCCGCCGTGTACATCACGGCGCGTCTCCCCAGCCGTATGGTCCCCTCCCCTGGCATGGACGCCACCGGCGTGTTCGCTCCCAGCCCTTCGGGGTCCTCGGCGACTGGACCCGAAGCTGCATCAGCCCCCCACCCCCCTGCTCCCACGTCTGGCTGAGCCTGGACCACGAGCGCCGGCCCGGCTCCCCAGCACCAGCGCTCCTCGGTGGGTAGGAGCCGGGGCGATCCCATTGGCTGCCGCGCAGGATGAGCTCACGGAGATAGAAGTGCTGGAGGACGCGCACACAGCAGGGAAAGGCGCGCGGGGGGCGGGGGGCGGAAATTCATTCACAAGCGCGATCTCCAGCCCTGATTATGCAGGAGTAGCAACTGGGATGCCAGCCCGGGGGTGGAGGGGAGCTGCAGCCCCCCCGCCCCCCGGCTGTGGCTGCGGCTG
The DNA here is from genome assembly GCF_007399415.2 of Gopherus evgoodei. Classification (NCBI taxonomy): domain Eukaryota; kingdom Metazoa; phylum Chordata; order Testudines; family Testudinidae; genus Gopherus; species Gopherus evgoodei. The sequence continues at coordinate 126,877,033 of NC_044325.1, forward strand.
CTGCTGCCAGCATTTCAATCCGTGCCGTGAGCCGAGGGAAGGAAACGCCAGTCCCAGGGCTGATGGGGTCGTGGGTCAGAAGCGGAGAGCGAGAAGAGGAACCGGTATTTACAGAGCGGACCTGCTGGAGCCTGAGGTTTCAGAGGAAAGTGAAAACTCTCGTTTGCAAGGAGCGAGAGCAGGGAAGTGTCTTCACGCAGAGGCGCACAGGATCCGTGGGTGACCACTGTGCTCCCTGAAGGGTTAGATGTGAGCACTCTGTTTCAATTCCTAGAAGTGGTCATGGACAATCAGACACATGAAAAAGCCATCCACAACGCTCAGTGGCCTCATGTAGCACGGAGTCCCACAGGCCCTGAGACTGCTTCATTTCTTTTCTTGAAAATGGCTCGGCCATTCATTTCATTGGGTGACTCCCTTGCTCAGTATATATGGTCAGATCTTGGAGGCAACAGGCTTCCAGCAGCTTGGTGGCCACAAAATCCAGCCCCCAGAATGCCTATTTTCTGCTGCAGCAGAAAGAGTGCCCTGACACCTTAGTCCTAACTTAACCTCTACCCTCACCCTGAGGTCACTGCCTCATCCCAGTATCCAGAACTTATATAACCATAGCAATCAGGATTTTCTGGTTCCCTCATTGTCCCCCAGATCAATAGATCTCTGCCCATGGAAACCTACAACATTCCCTGCAATTCTGGAATGGAGCAGATGCAAACAGACAGACAAATATAATCAAGTTGAGCGTAAGGCCTTGCTTTGCACCCTTATGCTGTGTCTGAGAGGTAGGAAAGCATTAGCCCTCCCTTTATAGGTGGGGCAATATGGAAAAACTTTCTAACTCTAAAGGCAGTTCAGCTCTGGAGCAGGCTTCCAAGGGAGGCTGTGGCATACCCATTGTTGGAGGTTTCTAAGAACAGGTGGGGCAAACACCTGTCAGGGATGGTTTAGGTTTACTGAGTCCTGCCTCAGCACAGGGGACTGGACTTGATCTCCTCTCAAGGTCCCTTCCAGCCATATGTTTCTCTGATTCTGTCATGGCCCTGCCCTGCCTCCCAGCAGTACAGCGAGAATAAATACAATAAAGATGGTGATACACTGTGAGATCTCTGCCTGAAAAACAATAGCATTGCATTATACCAATAAAAAAGCCCAGATAGGGCATAAGCACAGACAAGTTTGGTGTCATTCTTACATGGAAACCCTAACTTGTGGGGAAACAAAGACAAGAACGGTAGTGCAGAGTCAAGGTTGGCCAGCAAAGGACTACCACCGCCTCTTCCTTTCATCTGTTAAGGCAAACCCAGGCCCCTTCCGCTGATCTGGCACTGCTCCCTCTCCAGGGCTTTAACCAATAGCCTCATCACACTATTTACAATGCTCTTACTCTGCTTGTCATGCTGGGTCTATTCCCAGCACCCTGCTGGCTGCAGGTGTCTCTTTGACAGAAGGCTCCCAGCACAGCCACCTGGATGGCTTTATTGCTTTCACAGCTGGAATCCCCTTTGGAGTGTTTTACCTGATTTTAGGAGGTTAATATTATTAATTTGGATAGTATGGCTTATAGACTTGCCAGTTAATCTGATCAGCAGATAATAAAAGGTTCTTGTCCCAGAATCAGGCTACACAGAGTTTGCAAGGACCCTTGGGATGTATGACAGGACACTCACACAGACACATAATTTTAACGACTTTTATTAAGATAAATGGAATAGTAATCAAATGGTAAAATAATCTGAGTTACAAATGCAATAATATAGTTCTAGAGATACATGTGAGATTATATACTAGAGAGCTTTTGATTAATATACTCACCCTCTTCCTTGATAGCCTGGTGGTAAGATACAAAGGACCAGCCTCATCTCTGGCATGCCAAGAGAGTTCAGGTCCATGGTCTGTAATTCTTGAGCTGGAAGTGCAGAGCTTAGGAGATGCTGAAGAGCTATCAAAGCTAACTTAGTTTTACTTAACTGACTTAAAATTTACAATTAAGAACTAACAGACTAATAACCAAAGAAGCCTGGAAACTTGAAGCCTAGAAATGCCAGAAGCTTCCTTGGTGTGGTGGGTCACTCCTCTGATAGAGCTTGAGTACCGAGACCTCCTATGTCCAAACTTAGTTTCATCATCCACAATCTGTTGGGGGTACACTTACCCCATAAGCTGGTATGTTTGTATGTATTGATGAGATATACATACATATTAATGACATTGGCTCATTGTCACATTTGTTATTTCTGTCCTACTTGGTTATTTCGGTTCTTTCCCTATGGTTTACCTATTAAGTTTAAACAGATATGAACTTAAGAAGCCTCCTATGCCAACCTGCTTCCACATATCCTTTATCTATCTATAGTAAAGGTTGCAGCCATATATGGACCTTATGCTTTAGCTCATCACCACCTATCTAGGTGAAAGATTCCCCAGACATATGTATGCTAACTTTGCTTTAGCTCAACATACAGGATGTGGCCTGTAGGTCCCTTGTGTTACAGCCAAAATACTTTAATATAAACCTATAAATATATTATAATAAAACAAATAATCAAACCCATAAGAAAAGAAGAAATTCATAAGAAAAGATATATAGGCAAGCAAACAGGCTAGCCCTATAGGCTACAAGTGCGACCCATTTTCACCCCTCTTCTTCCAGCCCCAAAACTCCCCTCTCCCTGCCTGACACCAGAATTCCCTTCTCTTTCCTGTCTGAACACCTGCTCCACAATCAGCGTGTTTCATTTTAATTTTAGACACTTTTAAACATTTTGGATTGATTTCATTACAAAAGCAATGGACACAGACACAAAGTCATTTTGAATCAAAACACAAAATCATTGATTTTTTCAGAATGTATTTTAGGTTTTTGTTGGTCTTCCCCTCCCCACTGACACCATTTGACAAAACCAACATTAATTCCCAAAATGTTTTGGGAGTTGCTGAATCGGCATTTTGCACTGAAAAAAGTTGCAGCCACAAAATGTCACCCTGTTCTAAATCACACTTGAGAATCAGCCTAAGCACACGGGGGAAGCGGGTGTTCTGATCTGTGATGGAGGGATTGATGCTGGTTTCTTGGTGAACTCCTCTTTCCCCTAAAGTTGTAGGTTGCTTCTCCAGTCCAACACAAGGATGGAAAGCTTGGACCTAATTACTAGAGAAGGGAGTGTCCATCACTACAGACTGAGAGGAGAGTTTGAGGCTTGGTCCATTCCAGGCCTTTCTGCTAATATTACTCAATGAGGGGGACCATGGAGCTCACCCCCCTGGATAGGGTGACAATAGCATGACCCTCATGGTGGATGGATCTTGCTAATGTATGGCACTGAGCAACCGGGGATTGGGAATGTAACATTTCAAATGGGGGTGTGGCACTAATTGTAAAGCAAAAGACCAAAACTATATACTGCCAAGAACAAAAACTGAGTCAGACTCCAGCCATCTGCTCTGGTCTCAGTGGACGACCTATACATTGTTTCCCCATGAGGGATCAAATATGCAACAGCAACACTGCTGGGGACTTCTCTGCCTGACTATCCAACCCTATTCTCCAGCCAGGCTTTATATAGCCACTGGAGAGATCCCATGAGCACTTGCTCTTAAAGTGACAGTCTTTTATATACCGATTGTCTTCTTAACTAAGAAGCAGTTGATACTCACATGATTTCCAACATGGAGCCTTCTTTTTGAGTCAGCAGAGTGGAGTTCTGTTTGAGTCAAACTGAGGATCAATATCTAGAAGCTATCAGTAGAGGAATGCCCTTGCTAGCTGGATCAGTGGAGATTACAGAGGGAGGGGTGGAAATGAATGGATGGGTGCTGAGGGGGGATGGGAGCATACAACTTGATCTTCCTCATGCTGGGGAAGGGGGACAGGGATGTGCCTAGATCTGTAAGACGCTCACTCATAGGTCCATAAAACCAGAAATAAGAATCTAATAACATCCTATTAATTTGGTTCTGGAACTTCTATTTGACACCAGGCACTATATCTGAACAGGAGCATCAGGAAGGGCTGGTGACATTTTTTTGTCTGAAACATTTTTAGGTCAAAAATGGAGATGGGGTGACCTTGAAATGCTTTATGAATTTGTGCTGGTTTTGCTGAATTGGTTTGGCAAAACAATCAACCTCCTAACCCTAAAAATAGTCTGAAAAACTCAAGGTGTTTCATTGACATTTTTGAAAAAAAAATTTGCTTTGAAAGGTCTTTTCTTTTAGAAATTTACTTTTTTAAAAAAAAAATTTAAATTCCCCAAATCAAAATCTAACATTTTGTTTAACCTCAGACAATTTTTTTAAAATGTCTTGATTTGCTAAACATTTTATTTTTGGCTTGACCCAATTATTCCACCCCCCCCCATGGTATGGAATTACCAGGGAACTGAAAAATTGGTTATTCACCGAGCTCTAATCCCAGCGGTAGACATTTCATGTGGAAATTGCTCATGGATAATACTTTTCCTAGATCTGTGCAAAAAAGCACTGTAGGAAAGCTGAAATGTGAAAAGTGTGTTGGACTGGGGAGGGAGGCTCAAAGACCTCAAATTTGTGCCACAATCTCTATCCTAGCTCTTGAACTGACATGCCAATTTTCAAGTCAATCTGGTGTAGAAGGTGGATTTTAGAAAGGTTTGCAGAGTTGATGATAAATAGAAACTCTGGTGCGGTCTTGGTTTCCGGTGTGGTCTTGGCTGTGGTGGCCTGTGATGAGTGGGTGGATGGGTACAGGGAGCTGGAATAGATGGAGAGTTAATTCTGTGGGGAAAGTTTCTGTAAATGTAAAACCAACAAGTAAATCCAGGATTGATTCCTCCCTTTTGGACAGTTCATCATTTCTGGATCCCTCTCTGTTGCAGCTGAAAAGAAACTCAAAAGGGGCTGGGTAAGTTACAGCATTTTCTCCTCTCGTGTGTTTCAGAGAGATATAAAGCCAGATCCTCAGCTGTGACTGAGGAAGGAGGATGCATACGTGTGCAAAACTGGCCTTACCCCCATCCTGAGGTCACCTTGTTATTGGACAGTCCCTCTCCAGGCTGCTCCAGGCATAAGGGGATATTCTGGCAGCTGTGGATTGCTGTACACATACGTGAGCCCCGACTGATCACTCTTCCTTGGGCCACAACCCCTATGCCAGCAGATGGAGGCATAACAGTGGCGATAGGATATCTAATTATTTCTCTATATGGGTGTGATGGTGTCCACTCACCACAGCAGCATTTCCTGCTGGCTGTCCTGGGGATTAGCTATGCCAGCTGATGCACCCTCTCCTGGTGGTGCCTCTCCCATTGTCTTCTCCACCTGCAGACCTCCCTCAGTCCAAGTACCGTTTCATCCTCTTTATGACTCAGCTATGACACAGTTGTTGTCAGAGGTGTGTTGTTATCAGATGCTACCGGTGTGGTGCTCTGCTCTCTCTCTGTTGGTATCACTCAGCTGCATGCGTGTTCCCTCTTGTGCTGCCCCAGCTCTGCAGATAGCTGACACAGCAGACCCGAAAAGAACCCCCAATGACCACAGAGTCTAGTAAGGTACGAAGGCACGTCGGCCAGGTTTATTGAGATCTCAGACACAGTTGCAGTTCCCTCCAGATTGTTACTCTACAGGGCATACTACGAGAAAGTGCCTCTTGGCAATGGACCCGGCTCAGTCAGTGGCGGGACTTTCCACTGCCCCCTAGGCTGGACAAAGACATCGCCCCAGGGATACATTCTTATACACAGGTACAAACAAGTTACACATCACTCTTGACGTATTGAGGTGCAGCCCCTCTACGCAGCAAGGTACAACCCCTCTACGTAGTAAGGTGCCGCCTCTCACCTTGTACATGTTGGTTTGATCAAAACAACTCTATCCATCATTTTACCCTTTTGCCCCTGTCATTGGGATGGGTCAGTCTGTTCCTTGTTATCTGTGTGGAATGTGCAAGTATGTGAATGTTCTGATCTCTAGTGTTCAGTATCTTTTAGGTACGTATCTTCTTGCATCAGCCCTTTCCTTGCCAGCTTCTGTGAGCAGGGCCTGCCTCTGGCTCACAGCTTCACTTTGCTTTATGTTAGCAAAGTCTTGGCCATTATTTTAGTTCAGGCCTCAGGCCTCATACTGGGCCTTTATCAGGGCCTTCACTTACTACATTCCCCCACTTTTTGTCTTTAATGGGGAGGATGTTTACCCATCATCCCGGAAAAGCATAATGCATGGACTAAAGATAACCCAGTGGGCTAAACACTGTTATGTGGTTACCTTATTTTACCATCCATACACTCATGCCCCATCTGTCTGTTTAGTCTGCACATTCCCTCGTATGACTGAGAGACAGATTTTATTATCCAATTATTTTTTAGTCCCTTATGGTGGGCCTGGGAATGTTAGGCCCGGGACCATGACTGAGGAATGTAATATTATGATTGATCCTTAGAGGCACTTCCAAATAATTAATATATATGAATTATATGGATATGGCATATATTTGTTGTGTGTATGGGCATATATGTATAGTATGTATGTGTTCTGTCTAGCAAGGGCTAAAGAGTGTCGGAGGGTGCTTTGTAGGTTGCTTACAAAGTCCAGAATGTTAGTTCCTGGAGAAGGCGTAAACCCCTCCCATTGCTGCTTCACCAACTGTAATGGCCCCTTAACCTCGTGACCATACACAAGTTCAAATGGTGAAAACCCTAAACTGGGATGTGGTACAGCCCTGTAGGCAAACAGCAACTGCTGCAACACTAGGTCCCAATTATTGGAGAATTCGTTGATGAATTTTCGTATCATGGCCCCCAAAGTTCCATTGAACCTTTCCACCAGGCCATTGGTTTGATGGTGGTACGGGGTGGCAACCAAGTGATTCACCCCATGAGTTTCCCACAGTTTTTCCATGGTCCCTGCCAGGAAATTAGACCCTGAATCTGTAAGGATGTCGGAGGGCCAACCTACCCTGGCAAAGATGTCTGTTAGGGCCAGGCACACAGTGTTAGCCCTGGTGTTGTCTAGAGCTACTGCTTCTGGCCATCGGGTAGCAAAGTCCACTAAAGTCAGTACATACTGCTTTCCTCTGGGCGTCTTTTTTGGGAAAGGGCCCAGAATATCCACAGCTACTCGCTGAAATGGGACCTCAATTATGGGGAGTGGCTGGAGAGGGGCCTTGACCTGGTCTTGAGGCTTACCCACTCTTTGGCATACCTCACAAGACCGGACATACTTGGCAACATCCTTGCCCATCCCCTCCCAGTGGAAGGACTTCCCCAACCGGTCCTTGGTTCTGTTCACCCCCGCATGGCCACTGGGATGATCATGGGCTAAGCTTAAGAGCTTCCCCCGGTACTTAGTTGGAACCACCAACTGTTTTTGCGGCTGCCATTCTTCCCGGTGTCCACCAGAAAGAATTTCCTTGTATAAAAGTCCTTGGTCTATAACAAACCGGGATCGATTAGAAGAGCTGAGAGGCGGTGGGGTGCTCCGTGCCGCCGCCCACGCTTTCTGAAGGCTGTCATCTGCTTCCTGCTCAGCCTGGAACTGTTCCCTTGAGGCTGGGGTCACCAGTTCTTTCTCAGACTGTGGACTTGGGCTTGGTCCCTCTGGAAGCGATGTAGGTGATGGGGTTGTTTCCGTTGCTGGTGAACCACTCTCCGCTGGTGCACCTGAGGGTATTTCAGGCTCTGGCTGAGCCTTTTGGGTATGGCTGTCGTGTGCTTCTGCCAGTTCTGGCTCGCTGGCGCCCTCTGGCGTTGAGTTTGAAGATGTGGTTGCACTTGCTGGTGCTGGTTGCTGTTCCAGTTCCGGGCCTGGGACTGGAGATGCTGTGGCTGTTTCAGTGGTAGGCATGGAATCCGGGTCCACTACCTCTGTCTGGGTCTCTGGTAACACAGACGGGGCCTCTGTGGACGGCTCAGGAACAGGAATGGGTCTGGAAGCTTGCCTGGTTTGGCTACGGGTAACCATTCCCACTCTCTTGGCCCGCCTCACCTGGTTGGCCAAGTCTTCCCCCAGTAGCATGGGGATAGGATAATTGTCATAGACTGCAAAAGTCCACATTCCTGACCAGCCTTTGTACTGGACAGGCAGTTGAGCTGTAGGCAAGTCTACAGCTTGTGACATGAAGGGGTAAATTGTAACTTTGGCCTTTGGGTTGATGAATTTGGGGTCAACGAAGGATTGGTGGATAGCTGACACTTGTGCCCCCGTGTCTCTCCACGCAGTAACCTTCTTTCCGCCCACTCTCAAATTTTCCCTTCGCTCCAAGGGTATTTGAGAGGCATCCGGGCCTGGGGATCTTTGGGGTGATGGTGGTGTAATGAATTGCACTCGCATGGTGTTCTTGGGACAGTTGGCCTTGATATGTCCCAGTTCATTACACTTAAAGCATCTTCCATCTGATGGGTCACTGGGCCGAGGTGAGTTACTGGAGACTGGTGAGGTTGAAGAGTAGGGTATCTGTGGCTTTACTTGGGTGGTATGTAGGGTCTTTGGCTGTCCTCGGTTGTAGGGTTTATGGTCTGTGTGCCCCCTGGGGTAATCGTTCCCCTTGACAGTAGCTTTTTTGCTTTCTGCCAGTTCCATCCATTTGGCTCCAATCTCCCCCACCTCAGCGATAGTTTTGGGATTTTTATCTTGTATGTACCGTGTGATGTCTTCAGGAACACCATCCAAGAACTGCTCCATTTGTATGAGGAGGTTCAGTTCTTCCAAGGTTTGAATGTTGTTTCCTGTTATCCAGGCCTCATAGTTTTTTGCAATGTAGTAGGCGTGTTTGGGAAATGACACCTCTGGTTTCCACTTTTGGGTTCTGAAGCGCCGACGGGCATGATCTGGGGTTATCCCCATCCTGTATCTGGCCTTGGTTTGAAAAAGTTTATAGTCATTCATTTGCGGCTTGGGCATTTCAGCTGCCACCTCTGCTAAAGGTCCACTGAGTTGTGGCCTTAATTCCACCATGTACTGGTCTTCGGGGATGCTGTACCCAAGACAGGCTCTTTCAAAATTTTCCAAGAAGGCCTCGGTGTCATCACCTGCCTTGTAGGTGGGAAATTTCCTGTGCTGTGGAGCAATAATGGGCGATGGGTTGTTAGGATTGGCTGGAGTCTGTTGCTTAGCCTTTTCTAATTCCATGGCCTGTTGGTGGGCTTCCCTCTGGAGTTCTATCTGTCTTCTGTGGGCTGCCTCATCTTCTGCTTGTTTCCTTCGGTAGGCCACCTCTTCTTCTTCTAGTTTTCTTTTGTGTGCTGCCTCTTGGGCTGCCTGTTTGATGCTTTCTTCCTTTTCTTTCAGCTCCATCTCTTTTTGTTTTATTTCTAGTTGTCGCCTGTGTTCAGCTTCTTTGATTTGGTCTTCGGCCTCCATTTTTGCCTTAGAAGTCATGATTCCTGTTTTCTTGTGTTGGGGTGCCCTCCGGTGTTTATCTTCTGCACTGCAGGCTCTGTTCCCTCCTGGAGTCTGCCTAGCAACAGTGCTTTTTTCCTTTTCTCTCTCTAGCTAATGTTCAATGAAGGGAAACCAGAAAAACCACTTTATTTGCATGCATATAAGTGCTGGTACTTGCCTCCTAATGGGAGGGCTATTGCATGACAAAAGACCCTCAACCGTCTTCTCGCTTAACATGCAAACCACAAACTGCTAGAGAGAGCAGAAAAAAAAATTCTCTCTGGTTCCCTTTTAAAACCAAACTGTTTCTCTCTGCTAAAAAGCCCTTAGCAGAGAAAAGAAAAATATAATATTCCTACTGGCTTCTGGATTCTGTCTAGATCCCACCGCTAACACCATGTTATAACCTTATTCCCAGATCTGGACCTTAGCGTCCAAAATATGGGGGTTAGCATGAAAACCTCCAAGCTTAGTTACCAGCTTGGACCTGGTACCTGCTGCCACCACCCAAAAAATTAGAGTGTTTTGGGGCACTCTGGTCCCCCTGAAAAACCTTCCCTGGGGACCCCAAGACCCAAATCCCTTGAGTCTCACAACAAAGGAAAATAATCCTATTTCCCTTCCCCCCTCCAGGTGCTCCTGGAGAGATGCACAGACACAAGCTCTGTGAAACTACACAGAGTGATTCCCCCTCTCCGTTCCCCAGTCCTGGGAACAAAAAGGACTTTCCTATTCACCCAGAGGAAATGCAAAATCAGGCTAGCCAATTCAACACACACAGACCTCCCCTGATTTCTTCCTCCCACCAATTCCCTGGTGAGTACAGACTCAATTTCCCTGAAGTAAAGAAAAACTCCAACAGGTCTTAAAAGAAAGCTTTATATAAAAAGAAAGAAAAAATACAAATGTTCTCTCTGTATTAAGATGATACAACACAGGGTCAATTGCTTAAAAGAATATTGAATAAACAGCCTTATTCAAAAAGAATACAAATCAAAGCACTTCAGCACTTATATTCATGCAAATACCAAAGAAAAGAAACCATAGAACTTACTATCTGATCTCTTTGTCCTTACACTTAGAAACAGAAGACTAGAAAATAGAACTACTTCTCCAAAGCTCAGAGACAGCAGGCAGACAGAAACAAAAGACTCTTACACAAACTTCCCTCCACCCAAAGTTGAAAAAATCCGGTTTCCTGATTGGTTCTCTGGTCAGGTGTTTCAGGTGAAAGAGACATTAACCCTTAGCTATCTGTTTATGACATATGGATATGGCATATATTTGTTGTGTGTATGGGCATATATGTATAGTATGTATGTGTACATATGACACCAACTTATATCCAAGTGTAACCATGTTTTTCCAGGCTGCTGGTGTACTCTGGCCCTTTTACTTTGGTGATACAGATAGAAACACAGTTCCATTAGGGCAATTCCAGTTATCATGTGTCTAATCATTAGTAGTAGGCTAAGTGTTTTAAAATACTGGAATAGGATTGTGATAGTGTGTCCCACAGTGCTATGTATATGAGAAGTAAAACAGAAATTTGGAGTAGTGACACTACCGCTGAGGTCTTTATATATATAAATATATTGTAATTAGTTACTACACAGTACTGTCCATTCATATTATAGGTTTTCCTTAAGGCTGGTTGTTACCATCTGGTCAGCTTTACTGGGCAGGAAACAGAAGTGGGTAGCTTTTCTGTTCCATTGGTTGAACTGCTCTGTGATACACCAGTAGTTGATGTAGATCCAGTTGTTTCTTATGGATGCTGTCTTCCAGATAACCTACTGAATGGACAGTAACCAATTTATGAAATATTGCTGTGTCAGGATTTAATATTGGTACCCAGATACTAAACAAGATTTGTAGTTACTATATGTAGCTTAATTTCTTTACCAATTTGTTTTTTCCTTGCCTTCATGGTGTTTGCTGCCATTCGTTTGTTGATTTTTACCTGTGGGTTGGTTAAACAGTTTAGCAAGGTTATACACATTGTAGATGTTGTACAGCAATAATACAATATAGCAATAATACAGCAGTACAATGATAGTACAGTAGTACAGCAATAATTCAGTTGTTTTTACACAGTAATCAAGTTAAAATTAAATGACAGTTTTTCTGATCCAGCTAGTGGTTTTTATCTGATTGTTAACTTAATTGTCCATATATGGTAGATAGAGGTGTATTTGACCAGTCTTTTACTTATAAAGCATTTTTCTTTTCTTGATGCTTGGAGGTTTCTTCACTATATACAGTTATTATCTGGTGTCTTCAGGGTGTGATATTTTCTGGCATCTTTGGTCTGTGGGATGCAACTTAAACAACTTTTGTTAGTTAACATAGTAAAGTTTTTTTGTGTGTTTGTTTGTTTTCAGTAACCCAAACTTAATATACAGTTTTAACTTAGTTTGTTTACAGTGTAATAAGAACAATGTAATAGGGACTGAGCCTTTTATAACATAAGCTATACTTTTGCAATTGTTGTATAGACATTCATTTTCATTTGGGGTGCATTACTAATATTTAACACTAAATGCAATGCTTAACAGCTAAAATAAATGCTCACACTCTTTCATGAGAAGGGGTATTGCTTCCCTTTGCTGAACACTTTGTTTTTAGTAACATAACTTCAACAAGCTTTTTAGAGTTAGAGTTAATTCACTTGTGATACCAATTTTACTTTTGTTAACTGTTTAGAAGCACAAACCTTAACAACCATTGCTCCCCATGAACATAACAAAACAAAAGAAAAGCATATAAAATTAAACCAGCTATAACATTAAACCAAAATAAATTTTAAATACAGATACATGCAAATACTTTGACTGTATTTGAGGGTATACTTTCAAAATGCTTTGCTATGTTTGGGAGCCAAAGGTGGAAAGCTGTTAAAAACGTGGAAACCTGTTGAAATTGTTTGGTTAGCTTCATGCATAAATTGTTATTTTAAAACATTTTGGTTATGATAGTCTTATAACTATATTTAACAGTGCAAACAAATTTATAAAAAGCCCAAACAAGACATTGACATTTTATTTATATTATCTTTACCTGAATGTTGAGGTTTCCCCTTACATTTTTTCTTTGAATAACAATTAAAAAAAAACTTAAAAAACAAAACTGTGATTGATAAAAGAGAATTCTTTTTGTTTGCAATTGCATTATTTGTTGAGACAGAAATATATGTACATATATTTGTAACTGAAACCTTTTTGAACTTTGCACCAAAAATTGGTGTTTATAATACTATGATTATACCCCAATCGTGATTTTAAAATAGTGTGGTACCACATCTCATATCTTTTTTTAAAAGGGTATAAAATTGACTTTTGTTGCAACAAAAAATACAAATAAAAATAAAACTAATTAAAAAAAATTGTCACGTGACACACACAACATAAACACAAGACACACACACAGGACATACAGGACAAACTTACAATTAAAAACAAATGGCACCAGAATTCTGTTCATAACTATACAAAATAACACCACCAAAAATAAAAAGTAAAAAGGGTTAAACATTTGAATAAACAAGTTATTACCTTATTTAAAACTTGTAGCATGAATTTGATAAAAAAAATATTAATAATTGCCAAATGTATTGTATTAATTTGGTAACAAGGAATTTTGCATTACTTTATATTTAACATTATTTTAAAACTCTGCTGTATGGAATAAGAAAAGCCCATGTTTCAAATATTAGTTAGTGGTTAGAATTAGAAGCAGAGAGTGCATTTCTGTTGCTTCGCAACCATATCTTCAAGAAAGTTAGGAATAATTTCAGCTGTTGCATTCCTGAAGGGTTAAAATAATTAATTTACTGGATTTAAAGTTTTTACCTTATTTTCTTTTTGTTTTTTGTTTTGTTCTGTTGTTATTGCTTTATCTTTTGGAGGTTTCTATAAAAACTATAACTTTTCCCTTTTAAAACAAAGAGAAAAAATAGAAGTGAGGAGAGGCGGGGGAAAAAGGGGAGTAGGTGAAGAGCAACCTAGATAGGTAGCGAGACCTGAGCCAAGAGAGATTAACTCTATCAAGGCATTTGAAAGTACAGACAGCAGCAGCAAGTTTAGCACACTGAGAAAACATATAAAGGACAAAACTTAACTGGTATGTAAAAATATTTGAGAAAGAAGGTTCTATTTTTAGATATGAGCACGGAGTGTGGTTCCGTGGGTCAAACCAACTGGGAACCTGCACAGTTGGGAATTGCGCCCCTGTTTTTTATTCTAGTTCTGAGAGGAGATTGGGGGTAGTTATCTGCTCTTGTAAAACCTGAATTTGTTCCCCCAGTGTCTGTTGCTTTTGTGTGCATGCCAAATGGATAGTGGGAGTGCCCTTTTTTGCTGCAGTTAACTGTTTTTGGGCAACTCCATGTGTTAATGCATCAATTCTAGGTGTTAACCCGCTTACTTTCAGTTTTTCACTTTGAAATTCTTTTTTATTCACTCCCCTGCGATCGAGTCGCAGCTCCTGTCTCCTAATGTGCTCTGTGAACTATTCTATTTTTTCCTTCATTTGATTTACCAATTCAATGAGAGTATTGTTTGCTACTCTTTCCTTCTGTGCACTTACTTGTCCCATTCTGACAGGCAGCAGTCTAGGTTCCGGTTTAAGTTTAACTGGAACCCGGCTTTTATCATAAGGTGATGGTTGCAATGCAGTGGACCCGGTTTCATATTTTAATTTTACTAGGACCACCTCTTTCCACTTCTGTCCCCATTCTTCAGGCACAGGATAGCTACCTGAAGCCTGCTGTTTACCACCAATATTTATAACAGGGGACGGCACATGTATTTTTTGTAGGTTCCTTACAGTTGTTTTCAGTGTTTCACTCTGTTCCTGTACTGGTTGTCTCTGGGCTGCTTTCCACCCTGCTAGGGCGGTGGGAGCATTCCAGGGCTGTGTAGCTTCTTTTGATTCTTTTAACTCTTTCTTTGTTACTGTTACTTTTGCTTTTTTACTTTTATTACTATTTTTCAGAGCCTCGGTTTCTACCATCGCTCTATGTATGCCAGTCCATGTTTCCCCACTCTCTTTTTTAAATTCATATGGACCCCCCTTACTGGCAATCCAGTGGGTCCAGGAGTTATCAAACTCCGTGGGGATCAAAAGGGAGGGGATCAGGGGGTTCCCTAGCTCGAGGTTTTCTGTCATGTTAGATTGCGATTCTTACAGTGGACAGCTCACTTACTCACCAGATCAGCGGTCGGGGTCACCAGTGTTGTCAGAGGTGTGTTGTTGTCAGATGCTACCGGTGTGATGCTCTGCTTTCTCTCTGTTGGTATCACTCGGCTGTGTGCGTGTGTTCCCTCTTGTGCTGCCCCAGCTCTGCAGATAGCTGACACAGCAGACCCGAAGAGAACCCCCAATGACCACAGAGTCTAGTAAGGTACGAAGGCACATCAGCCAGGTTTATTGTGATCTCGGACACAGTTGCAGTTCCCTCCAGATTGTTACTCTACAGGGCATACTACGAGAAAGTGCCTCTTGGCAATGGACCCGGCTCAGTCAGTGGCGGGACTTTCCACTGCCCCCTAGGCTGGACAAAGACATCGCCCCAGGGATACATTCTTATACACAGGTACAAACAAGTTACACATCATTCCTGACATATTGAGGTGCAGCCCCTCTACGCAGCAAGGTACAACCCCTCTACGTAGTAAGGTGCTGCCTCTCACCTTGTACATGTTGGTTCGATCAAAACAACTCTATCCATCATTTTACCCTTTTGTCCCTGTCATTGGGATGGGTCAGTCTGTTCCTTGTTATCTGTGTGGAATGTGCAAGTATGTGAATGTTCTGATCTCTAGTGTTCAGTACCTTTTAGGTACGTATCTTCTTGCATCAGCCCTTTCCTTGCCAGCTTCTGTGAGCAGGGCCTGCCTCTGGCTCACAGCTTCACTTTGCTTTATGTTAGCAAAGTCTTGGCCATTATTTTAGTTCAGGCCTCAGGCCTCATACTGGGCCTTTATCAGGGCCTTCACTTACTACAACAGTTTGTATTTCCCCCTTCCAGGGTTAGGTATCATTGTCCTCCAGTCAAGCCACCATGGCAAATGGGGGTGGAGGACTCAGGCCTGCCCACTACTCTCAGTCCCAGCACTGGGATCCTCTAGATAGAAGCCTCCTGCTGCATCTCTTTAACTTTGTTCAAAGCTGATCCAACTCCCTAGGCCACTTCCCTGCAGCCCCAGCATCTTCTTCATCCTCTTATCACGGCTTTCAGTAAGTCCCAGCAGCCAGCCAGGAGCTCCATTTTGCTCCCCCAGTCCCTGCCAGCAACAGCTCTGTCCAAGATGCTACCGTTGCTGCAGCCTGCTAGGAACACCATCCTCACTCCTTGGTCTCCCCATGGCAACTGCCACTGTTCTGCCCTGCAGCTGCTTTTGTACTAGCCTGCTGGGCGCTGATTGGCTGCTCTGTGCTGCTTCTCTTCCATTGGCTGCTTTCTGCATAGCCTCTCTAGGCTGCTTGGAGGATTCACCTCCACTGCTCTTTTTTGGGGTGGGATGTGGCAGGCCCACAAGGCCTCCACTAACCCCTTTCACTCCTGGGGGTGAGGTGTGAACTCCCATCACAGCATGGACAAATCTTTGCAGAGCTGGATCTGCAGGGTTTAGAGCTGTTTGTGCTGGTAGAACTTAGTGGTCTGAATGTGATCCAGTATTGGGGCCTTATAGCTTAATTCTGCTCTGCTCAGAACGTTCCTCGGGGAGAGAAGAGTTTGGGAAGAGAAGCAGAGACCGTGTCTGTCACAGCCTAACTGGACCCTGGATGCTGCTCCTGCTCTGATAGAAAGGGACCCCTACTGAGTAAACCTGGGATTGATCTCATGGATACTGTTGGGTGATGTTACAGGGTGGTGCCTGTCGGAGGTATTGTGTGTAGAGGTAGGACCAAAGCCTGAACACACAAACCCCAGCGGACTTTGGGGGAACTCAATACAGAGCTTTCAGTTACTCCCTCTCTGCATTGGGGGCAGGAACCAAGTGCGGGGAGGTCCCTGTGCCTAGGCCTACCTGGCTCTTGTTATAAGTTAGAGATGCCTCAGGGCTGCTCAAACTTAGCCTTTGTTTTCCATGGGGCTCCTGGGGGGTTTAAGAAGCCGAGAATAGCCAGAATGCAGTGTAATCAGGTCATGCAACTGATTCTACCTCTTATGCCAGGGGCTGAAATCAGGACTGGTGCAGCATATTTATGTCTATACTACACAGTTAGGGATGCCCCCTGTGCAGCTGGTGTCCTGAGGGGACATTCCCACCCCTTTCATGTTGTCAGAGGCTTAAGGGGTCTTAAACTCAGAGTCATACTTTAAGGCCAGAAGGGACTATCATGATCATCTAGTCTGCCCTTCTTCATATTGCAGGCCACAGAACCTCACCCACCCACTCCCGTAATAGACCCCTAACGTCTGGCTGAGCTACTGAACTCCTCAAATCATGATTTAAAGTCATCAAGTTACAGAGAATCCACCATTTACACTAGTTTGAACCTGCAAGTGACCCATGCCCCATGCTGCAGAGGAAGGTGACCTCTCCCCCCGCATCTCATGGTCTCTGTCAATCTAACCCAGAGGAAAATCCTTAGTGCAACAGCTAACAAAACCTTTTCTCTGACTCTGAACTTCACGACTCAGCCCGGTCAGAGCTTCACCTCTAAAGAAGCCCAGAAGGTACAGTCATGGTGCACAGCTGGAGCTTACGGTCTTTTTTAGCTCTAAAGACAGGAAAGATTGTAGAGTGGGTGGAGGATGAGAACATGAACAGGAGTGACACTGAAGTGGTGTCTCTAAATGCAGGAAAATTCTCTTTTCTAAGCATAGCTCTGCCAAAATGAGTAATTAATCCCAGTTGCTCTGGGCATCCTTGAGCTATGATTTATATACTCAGAGAAATATTGGGCTGGAAGGAACCTCGAGAGGCCATCTAGTCCATCTCCCTGCAGTGAGGCAGGACCAAGTACACCTAGTCCATCCCTGACAGGCTTTTGGCTGCTCATTTTAATGATATGGTCACTTTTGATGGCTCTGATTCACTGTACAAACTTTGCAGGTACTGAACCAAGAACACCTCATCTAACATGTCCCATCAAGACTTTTCTCATGCAGCAAAGTCAGCCACATGCAACACAACCTTCCTAAGATTCACACTTCTTCAGCATAGCAAGAAATCAGGCATAAAAATCTACACCTATGTAATTTTCACAACAACATAATGATGAAGCCTTGGGCATATCGTCATGAGCAAGGACCAAACCTACAGCCTCTGTAATTTAAGTTTACTAGCTGAGCTGGAAGTCCCAGCTTTTCTAACTAAAGCTGTCGATTGCTAGCTGTGGCCTAGCCCCTGTGAGAGAGGGGCAGAGGGTCACACTGAGCATGAGTTACAATAACCATACTAGTTTTTCCCTACAAATGTAGAGGCACATGGATAGCCCATGTAGCTAGATACAGATCAGTGGCAGCAGCTGCATGGTGCTCTGTGCATGCTAGAATAAGTGGGAGTCATTTACAACATTGCTAAGTGGGGGTACAATTTTTCCACATTGGAATGAACGCATTTTATACAGGTGCAAATGACATGAGTTAACCTTTCTGCTCATCAGCAGCATCAGAGTCTGGTTCAAATATCTAGGTGTGTCTCTTAATACACACACCACTACAACAAGCCCCATCCCAGATTTTCTGGGATCATTACATACTTTTCCTGGATGCCTTCAATAGGCAGTACTGCTCTACTCACAAGCAACTGAGTCTCTACGTGAAGCAAGGAGAACTTAATTCAGGGAAATGGAACCTTCTCAACTTGGGAAAACACAACATTATATCTACATGAATGTTCAGTAAAAGACCACCACCACCCCCCAACGATAACTTTGGCTTTAGGCCATTAACTCAGTTCTCCACCCACAGGTGTGAATATCCAACAGGCAAATGTCCTGTACCCCAGCCCTTCCCACTTTCCCGCCTGCTGAACCCCACTCAAGGTTTGGAGTCAGCTGTTAGTGTAGTCCCGCAGTCCAGGCATGCACTCAGACAGTCCTGTCCCCAGTCTCTTGTGGGAATGCTGTTTGATCCTCTCCTGAGACTCCTCCCCCAACCCAGCTGTAATGACTTCAGCTTTATTTTTTGGTGGACAGAAAGAACCTCACCTCTCCTTCTGCAGCTTCCTTCATTAGTTTCAGCAATGAGCATTTTCTGTTTTGCCCCCCAAACAAGTACCTGCTGCTACATCCCCTCCAATAAAAAATAAATAAAACCTCTCAACAACTAAGAATGTTCAGTGGTAGAAAAATTAGTAGCACACAGGATCTTTGAGCAAAATCCTCCATAGGATACATTCCTTGCCAAAAACCTTTCATTTTTGCACTCAGTTCCATTATGCAACCAATTCTGAGTTTTTGTACAGTTATGGTGACTCCTGGACAGGGCCAGCTTAATCTGTTGTGGGACTGGCACCAAACATATTTGTGGGCTCCCATGGGACACTACAGCAGGAGCACTGGAACCTCCCCCCACATTGTATCTTCCCCCCGTCCCAAGGCCTTGCCCCGCCTCTTGTTGCTTTTGCTCCTCACCCCTCCCCATGGCTCAATGCTCTCCATCACCGTCCCCCCCACAGGGATTTAAGCAAAATGAATGAAGTCACTGTATGCTTTGCTTTATATGTCCATAGACTTCCTTTCTGACAGACAAAAACACTTCATCATGTGGATCAACTAGCCACTTCCAAGAAATGCAGGCATAAACATACATGACATTTCCCTCCATATATGAGCCTAGTTTGGTCCTTCATAACCCCATACAATTTTTGACCACTCAGTGCATGGCACTTTCTAAAGCCAGACCTTAATTACATTTATTACTAAATAATGTCTTAATGTGATAAATAACAGTAGTGTTTAATGTCTTTGGCATTCAAAAATCAAAGACTTCTGGACATGGTAACAAATTCTTTATAATAGTAAAATTATATATATATTGTATATATACCAGAGGAGGATTAGAATTAAAATCCTTGAGATTTCAATATCTGCACAGAGTATAAAATGCACAATTTCCAGTAACAACAATAGAAAAGTTGTTTCTAATACTCTTCTCACCATGTTGCCTTCATCTATAACTATTCCTTAATTTCTGGGGGAGAGCCCAAGGCTGGGCTGGTAGGGGGCTGCAGGTCAGGACTGAGAGGCACTGGCAGAGATGTGCTAGGAGCCCAGGGCTGGGCTAGCAAGGAGCTGTCCAGTTTTGTCCCCAGGGAGAGGCAGGGGTCGAGAGCAAACACAGTGGGGTGGGGAGAGTGCTATCCCCCTCTCCGGGGGTGGCGTGGAGCCAGTACATACCTCTCTCCACAGAAGCCAAGTCTTTGGGAGCCAGTTCTCTCTCTCTCTCTCTCCAGCTGAGCTGTAGCTCCTCCAAGCAGCAGCAACTGCTCTTCAAGCCCTCCTTGTAGGGACACTGACTGTGGTTACTCCTGTAACCTGACTTTCAATGTCCAGACATCAGTGCTTACCAGCACTGCCAGGTCCGCTTTTTGAATGGACTTTCCGGTAAAAACTGTACACCTGGCAGAGGCGCCAGACCAGGGGACTATGGCCTCATCACTTTTAAAGGGGAAAGTGATGGGATTCGGAGGGGACAGAGATGAGAGAGCAGAGAAGAGTGAGTGGCAGATGGAGTCTTGAGGGGGGAAGAGGACAAGCAGGAGTGGAAAGAGGTAGATTGAGGGCGGGGCCATCATCCAGGTACTAGGGCCCTTTCTGAGTATGGGCCTGACACCACAGCGCCATTGGTGCCATTGTAAACTGGGTACTGCTTCTGGAGTGTCTGACTGAATTCTGGGTAGAAATCTTATGCAAATGAGCCAACCCATTGGCCATCCTTTCCCCTGTTCACCAACAGATGGGAGTAGAGAGCTTCAGACCCTCTAGAACAGTGGTTCTCAAACTTCAACAGCTGTGAACCCCTTTCACTAGCATGTCAAGTCTCATGAACCCCCTCTTAAAAATGAATATTTCCAGGGATTTTCTCCTATACCTGAGTGTGTGAGCCATTAGGGAATTTTTTCCCAAGAACCCCCTGTAACATTTTGCAATCGCCCAGGGGTTCACAAACCCTAGTTTGGGACCCACTGCTCTAGAACTTTAGGCCACTGGGCTTATGCAAAGAAGCAGGGAATTGGACTCTAAATACATAGCAGGGAAACATGTTTAGTTGTGAGAATTTGCTGACATATATAGGCCATCTAAGATTACAGTTTACTTGGCTTCACAGTGGCGTGATTATTTCCTGGGATTGTCTATAAGGAAGGCTGAGCTGCTGGTTGAAAAGAAAGGGCCAGTACTCACATGGTAGAAATTGGCATTGCTTCTTTAACGTCAATAGAACTATGCTGATTTTCAAAAGCCAAGGATCTTTCCCATTATGGGGCTGACATAATTCTTAAAGCAGAGACTTAAGAGAAAATGGTAGCCAGTAAGGATCAAATGAATCATTATGGCTAGCATCGTTCAAAATTTTGTCAAAAAAATTTTCCCCATCAGAAAAAGCTGGTGTGACTACATTGGTATTTGGGGGGGGGGATTGTTTTTTTGGCAAAACCTTGTCTATTTTGATTAACTTTCTCAAGAAAATTATTTTCTACACAATTCTTTTTCATGTTGGAAAAGTTTTATTTCTGAAACACTTGAAATTTCAGTTTGGAAAGAAACTGTTTTGAAATGTTTAAGAGTGGTAGCTGTGTCAGTCGGTATCAGCAAAAACAATGAAGAGTCCTTGTGGCACCTTAGAGACCACACCCTGCTACAAACCCCAGTGCCAACTCTGTCCACATATCTATTCAAGGGACACCACCATAGGATCTAACCACATCAGCCACACCATCCAGGGCTCATTCACCTGCACATCTACCAATGTGAAACAAGCCATCATGTGCCAGCAATGCCCCTCTGCTATGTACATTGGCCAAATTGGACAGTCTTTACACAAAAGAATAAATGGACACAAATCAGACATCAGGAATCATAACATTCAAAAACCAGTAGGAAAACACTTCAATCTCTCTGGTCACTCGATAATAGACCTCAGAGTGGCAATTTTCCACTAAAAAAACTTCAGATGCAGACTCCAACATGAAGCTGCAGAACTGGAATTAATTTACAAACTGGACACCATTTGGGAGTGGTTGGGTCATTACAAAACCTAAACTTAATTTTCCCAACACTAAATTTCTCCTCACTGTTACTCATACCTTTCCTCCCTTGGTATCCTGCTGTTAATTGATTTATCTCGTTAGACTGTCCTAACACTTGGTAAAGCAACCCCCATCCTTTCATGTATTTATACCTGCTCCTGTATTTTTCACTTCATGTATCTGATGAAGTGGGTTCTAGCCTACGAAAACTTATGCCTAAATAAATTTGTTAGACTCTAAGGTACCACAAGGACTCCTCGTTGTTTTTGTTTTGAAATGTATTTTGTTACATTTTTTAAATCGTTAAGGGCAGCTGCTAGCTAGTACTGATGGAAACATCTTATTTTCTAACAAAACATCTCCTGTTTGTGCTTAGATGACACTTTGTAAGGTAAGGCAGGGTGTCACAGATAGGGAAACTGAGGCTCAGATGCTAAATGACTTTTACCAGGTCACACTTTGTGACAAAGCTGGGAATTAATTCCTAATCTTCCCAATCATGTCTTCATCCTCAAGGGACTCTGGTACCTCCTCTTCTGCATTCCTATGCCAAGGAGATAAAATAAACTAGAAAAAGTGACTTAAGATCCCCTTTGAGTTTTTAATGGAACAAAAAACATGATTTCTAAAAACATTGGGATCCAGACACCACTAAAGAGGAGAGGACCTCTGTCATAAACAGATAAGTAAGAATTAATAAAACAGAAGTACTTCATCTCTCTTTTGCCTGTAAAGGGTTAACAAAATCAGTGAGCCAGGCTGTCACCTGACCAGAGGACCAATCAGGGGACAGGATACTTTCAAATCTTGAGGGAGGGAAGTTTTTGTGTGTGCTGCTGGTGTTTGGTTGTTGTTCACTCTGGGGGCTCAGAGGGACCAGATGTGCAACCAGGTTTCTCTCCAATCTCCCTGATACAAGTTCTTATAGATTCAAAATAGTGAGTACTAGGTAGATAAAGCGAGTTAGGCTTATGCTTATTTTCTTTATTTGCAAATGTGTATTTGGCTGAAAGGAGTTCAAATGTGTATTTGGCTGGAAGGAGTTCAAATTTATATTTTGCTGAAAGGATTTTAATTTGTACTTGAATACTTAGGCTGGGAGGGTATTCCCAGTGTCTATAGCTGAAAGACCTTGTACATATTCCATCTTAAATTTACAAAGATAATTTTTATTGTTTTTTCTTTCTTTAATTAAAAGCTTTTCTTGTTTAAGAACCTAATTGCTTTTTTTTTTATTCTGGTGAGACCCCAGGGGACTGGGTCTGGATTCACCAGGGAATTGGTGGGGAGAAAGGAGGGAAGGGAGAGAGAGAGGCTAATTTCTCTCTGTGTTAGGATTACTATCTCTCTCAGGGAGAATCTGGGAGAGGAAGAGAGAAGGAGGGGGGAAGGTGAATTTTCCTCTCTGTTTAAGATTCAAGGAGTTTGAATCACAGTGATCTTCCACGGTAACCCAGGGAGGGGAAGTCTGGGAGAGGCAATGGTGAGGGAAAGGGTTTACTTTCCTTGTGTTAAGATCCAGAGGGACTGGGTCTTGGGGGTCCCCAGGCAAGGTTTTGGGGGGACCAGAGTGTACCAGGCACGGGAATTCCTGGTTGGTGGCAGCGCTTCAGGTTCTAAGCTGGTAATTAAGCTTAGAGGAATTCATGCTGGTACCCCATCTTTTGGACGCTAAGGTTCAGAGTGGGGGTTTATACCATGACAACCTCAATGTAGATCACCTGCCAAAACCATCCCTCCAACACAGGATCCTACCAGGCTGCTGACAGTGTTAATTTATCAGCTACAACACATCTGACTGAGCAAGGCAAACGGTGTGGACAGTTATTACTGCAAGAGTTTAATGGGTGGGTGAGAGGGAAGGATATATAATAGAGGTAGGGAGTGATGGAGAAGAGGTAGCTGGGAGCATGTAGGGAGCTGGGAGCACACAGGGAGAAGGGAACTGTTATTTCAGGGACCTTTCAGTTACTTTTAACTCATTTTTTATTGCAAACTCATTTAACTGGCAATCCATTCCTACTGTATTCTGAAGTCAATGGAATTGCCCACATGCATTAAGAGAGGCATCTTAGCATGGCTGGTTGAAAATTTAACTGTTTGTCGATGGAAAATTGGGTTTTTGATTAAACTAAATTGTTCATGAAAAGTGTTTTTTAGAAAAACAAATTTCATTTTTTGATAAATTAAAAAAAAAACCCAAACTGAAATATTTTGATTAAAATCCACCACTGTGGTACTTCCTGGGAGTTGTAGTTCAGTTTCCTTATATCCCCATTCTCCCCAGCTGGACTACATCTTCCATGATGCACTGTGTCCACTCACCAACAAAGGATACCTGGAGTAAACGATACACCATGATTCACACTGTTGTGAGTATAGAATTTGGCTCATAGCACTACCACCTAGTTCCTTTTACACTGGATCTCAAAACCCTTTATAAAGGAGATTAATATCATGAGCCTCACTTTACACTAATGGAAACTGAGGCACAGGGAGGCAACATGACTTGTCTAAGGTCACCCAGCAAAGCTAGGATTAGAACTCAGGTCTCCTGAGCCAGTGATCTAGCCATTAAACCACATTGTTTTGCTGCAGGAGTCAGGGCATGAGAAGCCCTTGCCTCCTTCACTGAGTGGCAGTGACTCCTGAAGAGCACACTAAATGGAAGCAGGACTCACGGTTTTTTGCAGCAATCTTAAATTAGCAAAGTTTATATAGGCAGTGCAGCCCCCTCCCTTTAGGACTCTGAGAAAGGGTTACCAAGCAGCACTTGCGCTGCTAGAAACAACTTCCACATACGCATGAATCATGCTTTTCAAATCTGTATGATTCAGCTAAATCAAAGCCAGTTTGCACCAGGATCTGAACTGTTTCGCTGACAGATGTCAGCTCCCCCTCCCTCCCACTTCAGCACTGAAGCACTCCAAAAAAAGTTCACAAAAGAGAATGGATAATGGATGATGTTTGTTTGGGTTTTGTTTTCTTTCTCCAGAGAAGCCAGTTTTGTTCAAATTTTGACTCTCTGGACATGGATCAAGGCTTGAAAACTTGACTCCAAAGCTTTTATCTTTCAGCCTGATCAGAAATACTGAAAACAAGATGTTCTATTGGAAATGCTTAGGCAACCTTAGCTGTATTACTGCTACTGATGCTCCAACTATTGTAAAATGTCCATCTATGTCATAGAGTCTTAGCGTTTAAGGCCAGAAAAGACCACCAGATCATCAAGTCTGACCTCCTGTAGATCATAGGCCAATAATACCATCCAGCACCCACACACCAACTCCAACAACTAGGCCAAACAATTACAGCCCTCTGGACACTAAACTATTGTGTGCCACAGGCAGAGAACAGGAGCAACAGAAGTGTTGAATAAATATTTCTATTCTGTATTTGAGACTAAACAGATGCTAGTCTCATTGTACAGTTCCATTCCACTGGTTATCTCTGGAGGGTATTAAACAGCAACTACTAAAGTTAGACACTTTTAAATCAGCAGCTCCAGTTAACTTTTATCCAAGGGTTTTTAAAGAGTTGACTGAGGAGCTCACTGCACAGTTAATATTGATTTTCAGTAATCCTGAATCACCAGGGAAGTTCCAGAAGACTGTAAGAAAGCTAGTGTTGTGACAATTTAAAAAAAATAGTAAAGGTGATGACCCAAATAATTATAGGCCAGTCAACCTGGTATCGATCCCAGGGAAGAGAATGGAGTGGCTGATAAAGGACTTGACTAATAAAGAATTAAAAGAGGGTAGTATAATTAATGAAAATCAGTATGGGCTTATGGCAAGAAGATCCTGTCAATCTAATGTAATCTTATAAAAAAAAATTAAGTTTGGTTGTTAAAAGTAATAGTGTTCAGAGCAGCCCAAAGTGGGGACACCTTAGCCCCTGGCCTAAGTGAACATGACATGATTGGGGGTCAAGATCCCCAGGAATCGTGGGCCCAGCCTTGTGGAGAACTCTGCCACACTGGAGACTGGAAGAGGAATCTTCAAGGTCAGGCAGGCATCTGAGTAAAGGGAAATGGAGTGAGGACTCAGATCCTTCCGCTAGCCAAATCCAGTGAGGTAGTGTATAGGCCAGTAAAGTTCCCCCAATAGTGGGATCATTCCCCCTGCTTACATCTGGATGCTCTACAGGAGGAGAACAAGGCAATAATCAATGAAGAGACAGATCGTTGGTTTCTAAATCAAGCTCAGATGTTTTTCTCAAAGACATGTGCTAGTTCCAACAGGAATGTATCCAGGGTAGTCTCTGGCCTGGATTATGCAGGAGGTCAGACTAGATAATCACAATGGTCCCTTCTGGCCTTAGAATCTATTTATATCCAGGGCTGAGTCTTGCATCTCCTGGGGAGCTTAGAAATCCCCATCACAAGGCGCTTCTTTGGCTACCCAGTGAGAAGCCCTGCCTCACCTGTTTTCATAGTCTCTCAGTCATACGCACCCAGGCTGGTTCCCTTTCACCACAAGAATATTTATTCTTCAGTTCCATAGGCACCGACTTCCCCACTTTCCCACAGGAGCTCGACTCCCGCATCTGTCCCTGGGCCTGCCCCCCTCCACTCCTTCCATGAGGCCCCGCCTCTGCCCCGCCTCTTCCCACCCCTTCCCTGCCCCCATTCCAACTCCAGCCCCGCCCCAGCCCCGCCTCTTCCCCTGTGCACACCACATTTCTGCTTCTCCCTCCGCATCTCCCGAAGCGTGCTAACATTGCCAAACAGCTGTTTGGCAGTGGCCGGGCGGGAAACGCTGGGAGGTAGGCGGAGGAGCGGGGACGTGGCATACTCAGGGTGGAAGGAGGAGGTGGGGGGAGGGGAGCTTGGCTGTCAGTGGGTGCAGAGCACCCATTAATTTTTCCCCAGGTGTGCTCCCAAGCAAAACAGAACCTGACACAGGTACACAGCAGGAGAAGACTTACCAGCAGCCTTCTCTCCTCTTCCAACTCACCCTCTGAGATCCAGTGCTTTCCATTACTCCCAGTTACATAGTCAACTCTCTCACTACTCCAGCAATTACCACCAGGTGTCAGCAATCTCCCCAGCAGATGCCGGCTAATTGCTTCCAATTAACTTCTTCATGCTGCAGTCACCTCAGCCACCATGCTGCTACAGCCAACTCTCCGTCACCCCTCCCCCTGCCATGTAACAAGTTCTGATGTTGTCAGTGGTGCCCAATGGCAGTAATAGTGCAAGACCTGGGGGCCTGCCCATCAGGCAAAATTCTTACCTGGTTTTGGTTTGAATTCCCTTCCTTAGCCTCCCTCACAGGCCATCCCTCTCAAAGCTATTAAGGCCACTTGGCTTCCCTTCCCTGCAGAATGCAATCATCATTCAAAGGTTCCCCACTTTTGAGCCTCTTCTGTGTTGTTCCTCAACTAACTTGAGAGCGTCACGTGTGATGCAAGAGCCTCCCTACCAATTCTGCCAGTGCAGACCCTTCTCCTGCAAAATGGCTCGTGCACATTGACTTGTGTTTGAGAATGGGAGGGGGAACAGACTCACCAGTCGTAACACTGATTCCTTCCCAAAGAGCTTCTCCATGTTGCAGAGAACATGGGCTGACCTGGTGTCACGGACTCACAGATCGTGCCCACTCTTGGCCCTGTGCGGTCCGTGGGGGGTGCCCCTTTCAGTGAGACATCCCTTCTCGGGGGTCCACTCTCTCTCGGGGTCAGGCCCCTCCACCTCCTGGAGCTGCACCTCTCTGAGCCTTAGCACGTCTGTCTCTGCCATGGGCCCCCTACGGGAGTCCACGCACTCTGGACCCCCTGGGCCTCTTCACCCCCGAAAGGGCTGATGCAACCCTGTTCTCTAGACCGGAGTAACTCAGCCAGCATAAAACAGGAGGGTTTACTGAGAGTTGAACACAGCACAGAAAACTCTCAGAGCCTCAGGCCTGGCCTCTCACAATAACAGCACATCCCAGTCTCCCTGCATCCAGGTGGACTCTGCCTGCTTCCCCTCACCAGCCCCGAGCCCCCCTGCTTCCCAGCTGGGCCTCTGATATCCCCGGCTTCAAGCCCTGCCTCTGTCCATTGTCTTCTCTCCGGGTAAACAGGGTCGTAAACAGGAAGACCTGGGTCTCCTCTCCTTGCAGCTCTCCTCTGGCTGGAACCGGCTCGTCAGGTCACCGGGGTCCTCTCTCTGCAGCCCTCTGTCCTCCCACTGGCCAGAACCGGTTGTGTCTCCTGAGCTGGGGACCCAAGTCCCTCGCCTGTCCTCTGTAACAAACTCCCTCTCCTCTCACTTCGTTAAACCAGTAACACCCAGGGACATTGAGTCCCACTCCCTGTGCAGGCAAAACCTGGAAAACAAAGAAAACCCCAAGAAAACCCCCCACTTCGTCACACCTGGCTGTTGAAATCTGGAGGAACGTCCATGACTATCCCATTGGCAAACATTGATAATTCCATATGGACAGTATAGGAGCTTCAAGAGATGAGGAAGATGAAGAGAAATTTGTTTACAAGCAGAGCGGTTCTCAATGACTGTGGGGCTTTTTCCAATCCCTCATTTGTGCATGGATTAGTGCAGAGTTCCTGTGGGTGGTATCTATTGATTCCTTCCGAGGGCAGTGGGGGTTGCCCTGGGTTCTATGCTTGGTGTCACTCTCTGGATCCTTTGTTTTGATCCTGTGACCTGCATTCCCATTCCTGTTTTTCCATTCGTTGTCTCCCTAATCAATTACGTTCTGGGTTTTCTGGACCCTTCTTCCTCTGGAGGGGTGGGCCTTTTGTTTTTCTCATGGGCTCCACCCACCATCCCAGGATTCAAATAGGTTCATGCTTTGCAAATGGGTTCTTTGTTTCCTTTCCCTTTGGAAAGGGGAGAAACAAACAGAAGACTCAGGAGACAGAGAGAGAGAGGCAGAAGAAGAATGGAAGTAGAGAGAAAAATGGAAAGATAGAGAAGCTGGAAAAAGAAAATGAAGGAAGTATTTTTTCTCCACAGAATAGCCAAACTATTTTTGCTAAAACTTTATTATAAAGTTTACCTTTGGGCCAAAATATCAGCCTGAAAGATAAAAGTTTTGGAAAGTTATGACTGAAAACAGGGGATTTGGAAAATGGAAACAGTTAGGCAACCTAAACTAGAGGTATCACTAATGTTCCACCTATAACAGTATATGATCCTCAAAGCACAGACTAATGTAATAACACAGGCACTGAAGGTATGTCTATATGCAACAAAAGCCCATGCTTGAGCCTGGGCTCAAGCTAAACCCCCTTAGCTTCTACACTGCTATCATGCTAATCCAGTACTAACCCAGGGCTTGCAGAAATTTAACTTTGACCCATTTGGGGCGGGACACATTCTGAGTCCTCCCACCACACACACACACACACACACACACACACACAGAGCAGGAGTTTGCTCTTCTCTTCCTCTCTCCCCACCACCATGACCCCAGGGCTGAAGGAGTTCTCTGCCCCCAATGATCATGTGAGGCCCATTCTTGCACCCCCTACTTGTGCACGCCCCCGTCTTGAACCCAGAGTCCAGGACCCTGCAGGGCTGGATGGTCTGAGCTTGAGTTAAGCCAGGACCCAGGGTATGGGTCTTGTTGCTTTGCAGTGTACCCACAGCCCTGCTAGAGTCAGACCCCAAGAGTTGGCTGGAAGTATCCCACAATTCCACAGGACTACTGCCTTAGTCCTCTCTGTCTCACAATCTGCAATCTTCTCTATTGAAAATAGAAGCAACCCCCACTTTTTCAAGGGCAGATCTCAGGTCAGCATTAACCCATTCCTTTCTGATCGCCGATCTGCACGCACACTACGAGAGAGCCTCCTCAGTTTGCAATGAAGAGCGAACTGACCAAGCCTTTTGCAAAGCGAGCTGCTTCCTGATAACATGCAGGTCAGGCAGTAATGTTTTCCCACAGTGCACCACGGTTCTAGGGCTAGAGTAGCCACATTTCAGAGGCGGGATGGAGGGTGCCAAGGACTCTGGGCATGATTACTTTGACTCAGGTCTGCACACTGCTATGTGGACACCAGAGACCTAGGCTCAAACACAGGTTAGAAATGTCTTAATGTAGGGTTAAAAATACAATGTAGATGCTCAAGTCCCGTGTTTCCTAACACAGGCCAGTTGACTCAAATCCCCGTCTGCAGTGTAGACATATACCCACAGAGGGCAGAGCTAACATTGCATGTACAGGTAATTCTGGTCTTTCAATTAGCTTAACTGGGCAACTTTTGGCTCAGGCTACCTAGTCTCTACCTACCAGTGCTGATGAACATAGGCACCCACTCCATGGGTGCTTGGGAAAAATGGTGGGTGCGGTGGGTGCCCTACCAGCTCCCCCCAACCACCCCCGTCCCCAGCCAGGGCTGGCTTTAGGAAGTGCGGAGCCTGATTCGAATACCTGGCGGCGGTCCGGGTCTTTAGCAAAACTGAAGTACCCGCCGCCAAAGTGCCACCGAAGACCCGGGCCACCATCGGGTTAGTAAAAATTGAAAAGTTAGGTGCTTATCTCTAGGGTGTGGGGCTCTCTTAGGCACAGGGCCCGATCTGGGGGAATCGGCCTAAAGCTGGCCCTGCCCCTAGTGGACCCCATTGATCAGCACCTCCCCCGCCCTCCCAGCACATTCCGCCCACCGTGATCAGCTGTTCTGCAGCATACAGGAGATGCTTGGGTGTGGGAGGCAGAGGATAGGAGTGAGTGTGTGGTGTACTTGGGGAAGGGCAGGAAGAGGCAGGGCCTTGGGTGAAGGGGTGGAGTGGGGACAGGGCCTGGGGCAGAGTCAGGGGTTAAGCACCCCCTGGCACATTAGAAAGTCAGCACCTATGATAACAAAGAACAGAATGCTTTCCTGTACTTTTAATCACACAGTTGTGATGCTGATTCTAGCTTTCTTAAAGGCAATTCACATGCCATAGGAAAAAACTCACTGCTTTCTAAGTTTTTTATTAGACAAACATGCTGATCGTGATCATTCTCTGCTCACCATTAAAGGCCCAATCCTTCAAAGTGCCCAGCAGCTCACAGGACTGGGTGCTGTGATTCCATGTGCCAGCCAGCATCATTAGACACACAGCTAGCGTGTTTATATTGGAAACATGAAACCAGTTTTAAACCAGTCCTCTCTGGAGTACATTTCTCCCCTTGCACCTGGGCAGTCTACAACTACAGAAGCTGTACAAATTTTAAGCAATAAGCAAAGCCAACGGTTTTGAGTCCCCAGTACAAAAGCACGTCTTATAATCATGATATGAAGGCTGGAGTTTTCATATGAGCTGAAGGCGGTTGGTGTTTAACTCTGTCGGGTTCCTATGAAAAATAATTCACAATCAAAAGGAACAAGGAAGGGATGATTAAAGATCTGAGTCTCTCAGATCAAGATTGTGGCTCCCTTACACAAGTGGCAAGTTGTTCCACTGGAACCAATAAGACTACTTCAATAAGTCTTCATTAGTAGAGCTGGGTGATTTTTTTCTGGTGTATAGTTAATTTTCCAAAGAAAAGCAGTTGCAGGTTGACTGAAACTGATGGCAAATTCGGGTTGAATTTGGCAGAAAAAAAATTGGGATGGGGGGGAAATGTTTCAAAGTTGAAATGTGTCAACATTTTATTTAGAAATTCAGCTAGATTTAACTAAAAAACCCAAAACACCAACAACTAAGAGTAAAAGACCCCAAAACAAACATTTTGGATTGAACAAACATTTAATTTGACCCAAAACAAAGTTTTTGTTGGCGGTGGTGGTGGCGGCGGCGGCTTTGGTTTCTTGCTGAAATTTAAAGATAGAGATTGTCATTTTGGGTTGATCTGAAAACAAAAAGCTTGTCAGATTTTTTGGGTCAGCCACCAAATCAAAAAAAGGCAATTAATCTCCCAGTTCTACTCACTAAAGTAAAGGCTCCACAAACTGCCCCTAAGGGAAGCCAGACTTAAGGTAGTTTGGGTTATTTAATAGTTACTTTCCACATTTTCTAACGTTGGGTTTCCTGTAAATTTAACCTTAACATTGAATTGCCTGGCTTTTAGGTAACTAAGATACCTGAAGGGATTTTTACCCTTATTTAATTGATACCTACCCTCAGCCTTTGCTGCCAAATTCAAGCTGATCTTCACCAGAACTTTCCAGGGTCCTTCCACTAAATGAAGGCTATTTTTCTAGGAAATTTCATCTTTCTACTGCTACCCATTTGGGCAAGAGAACCATTCAAAAGAGTGGCATTAGAATTATTTCATAATTCAGGAATGTCAGATATTTGTCACTCTTACAGTCTGAGATGTAGCGGAGCTACTTCCCCTTTTAAACTCCATGTGCACCTAAACACAGAAACCAGGGATTAGAAAATTTCAGCATAACAGGGTGAAATTTGGGAGCAAAGGAAAAAGAAAATCCCAACAACTATCAATAGAGGTTGCTGCTGCTATAATAGGGCTCTTCTGTTCTTCGTGCTCTGTCTGGGAAACACAACAGCTCATCACCATGTGACATTTCAACACAGTCACAATGGCTTCCAGGATTTCTAAAATTGCTGGGAAATCCATCTCATTTGGGAGATGAGAGGACAGCCCACCATCCCCATACACTCAGATCAAGTGAGATTGTAAGAACCAATTCACTATCCCTTTTCAACCCATTATTGAAAAAGCTGGCGTAAGAGTCATTTAGGATGCATTTTCCAAGAGGCTGGATAAAGCTAGTGAGTAATTATTGTCCATCTTCCCTTTTGCGTACTGTGAAAACACATGCGATCCCTGGACCAGACTCAAGGAGAGAGAGAAGGGCATCTTATCTGCAATGGGAGGGAGAGATTCAGGTGCCATGCATATACGCTGTTTACCCATGAAAGCTGCTTGGAGTTTGTTGGATGCTGTTGATAGACTGCTGCCATGGAGGACTGGTTCCATTGCTGAACTGTGGTTGTGGGGGTGACAGCAAAGGAAACACTTGGTCTGCGTTATGATACTGTGACTTACTCTGGAAGAAAAGACAAAATCATCACCTGGTGGGTCTCCTTGCCACCATCTTCCTTCTCCATCAACTCCCTCAGCCCAGACAAAGAACCCCCACCCTGATACAGGCACTGACTTAATATCTTAAGTCCTCACCTAGTCAGAGGAGACACCAGCTTTAGAAACAATGTTCTGGATTACAGAGAAGATCAGCATCAAGGCCAAGATGCCCTATGCCAAACCGCCAAAAAGAGAGAGATACAATTAGTGACACTATCCTCTGTGGACTAATAAGGCCAAAATCTGGTGTCAGCTACACTAGTGTAAATCCAGAGTCAATTCCACTGAAGTCAATGCAATACACCAACATAACCAAGAGCAGAATTCAGCCCACAGAGAGAAAGTAACACAAGGGCCTGAGTGGGGAGACCAAAACCAAAAACCTATCAGTTTGCATAAAACAAGACTTGAACCTTCTCTAATGTTTCAGAGAATTTGCTGAGCATTTACTAAAATTACTTTCTAACAATGTTCCTCATGCTACCATGCATCCAAGTTCCAGGCAGTGCCTGTCGTCGTTAAACATCTCCCATGCTAATACTAAGGTCAAGGAGATTCCAATGAACGTGGATAACTCTCCAAACCCAAGCGTTGACCCTCCTTAGATGCTGAGCCATCACCAGTTCTAAATAGCTCAGAAGACACAGAATTCATAGCACTTACCGTCTTGTAAGAACCGATGCTCTGACAGTAGTCCCAAGGGATGGGGCTTTCTTCACAGTGAAGAGGGAGAAGGAAGCTGACTACGCGGATTTTATCCAAAATCGGGATGGAAACTTTATACTTGTTTAGAATGCAAATCTTAATCAAATCAATTCCCAACATTATTCCTCCAGCTAATGAGGCAAGGAAGCTGATGGCACTGAACATATTGCTGCCTGCCTCCTGAAAGAGACATGCAGAGGGCATAGGTTAGGACAGTTATATCAATACCCAGACACTTGGCCACTGAGTTTTGAGCCATGTACATACATAAGCACAGCAACCCATATTTGCAACATTCCAGCCTTCTTTTGCCCTGTTCCCTCGGACTTTATCCCTCCACACACAGATTAAGAGAACAACAAAATACACATATGGCAGAGAAGCACTTCCTTTTAATAGACAGAGTGATTAGCAACACTCTATAGTTAAGATTGCCTGAGTGTGAAAGGGCTTTTCAGTTACTTAGAACTTATTCAAACTTTTCACTTTCTAGGCTGCAATTTTCCATATTTGTTTTAAGCCCATGAGTGAACTTTAGGGGAAAATGTGAACAAAAACAGTTCAGCAATTTTTTTTAAGTACTAAAAGAGAGAAAAAAAATTACATCTTACCTTGGCCATCGGAAATAAATGATTAAATTGCTAAATGAAGGACGGAGAAGTCAGGAAATGGCGAAGTTAAGTATGCTAAGCACACCTGGATTCTGTCTCCTTAATGGGCAATTTTACATAGTATCATAGGATTAGAGTTGTGCAAATCATGGATTTTTTGGTTCACTAGCAATTTTCAAAAATTAAAAAAAAATGTTTTCGCATCAAATTGAAATAAAACATTTTCAGCAAATCAAAAAAAATCATTTTGAGCCAAATGAAACATTTCGGCACAACTGCAAACATTTTAACATTTTTTGAAAATTTAAAAATAAAATTCAAGGATAATTTGATTTGAAAAGTCAGTTCAAACCATTTCAAAAATGTCAAAACATTTTTTTCTGATTTTTTTGTTTGTTTTCTAAATAAACAATTCAGTGAAAACACCACAAACTGGCAAAACACCACAAACTGGTCAAGTGTGTGTGCCTGCAATCACAGAGTTTGTGGAACGGGGTGGCACCCACCTCTTGCAAATGCCCCCGCCATCTGATGGTTTCTTTGGCAAGTCTTCAGTGACTCAGCCCTCCAGACAAGCCACACACACTGTTTGTAGGTGGAGCATAACAAACCCCTTCCAGGGTATGCCCTCTTTACTTCCCCCGACCCTGGTATGGGGCCATAGCCCCAAGACGTCCTCTCTGGAGACACTATCTTCCTGCAGCCCTCCCTGGGCTCAGTCCCAGCAGCCAGCCAGGAGCTCCTTCTTAGCACCTCCAGTTCCTTGCTGCACTGGCTGCTTTTTCAGCCAACCAGGAACACAGTCCCCTCTTTTCCAGCTCCAGGCAGCAACTGACTGACTCTGTCTCCACTGCTCCTTTTTATATAGAACTTCTGCCCCCTGATTGGCCACTCCTGCAGTCATTCTAGGCCACTTAGAGGACTTCTCTTCTGCTCCTGTCTGGGATGGGGTGTGACAGGACCATGAGGCCTCCAGCAGGGGCCCTTTGGGCCTACTCCACCCCATCACAGCACTGAAAATTTACACCCCAGCTTGCTGTGCACTAACTCTCCATCTAGATAAGCCCTTAGAATTCCAGTATCAGACCCTAGTTGTAGGTGGCCATCTAGGTTGCCATCCCCAACTCTCCTGAGATTCCTTCCTCTTCTCCAGAGAAAATATGGCATAGATCCACTTCCTGGTCCCTAATGGGACAATTAATGCCTCCACAGGCAGGCAAATATCCACATCCTCTGGGCCCTCTCCTTTTAAAGGGAAGACTAATTCTGCAGATGAATTTAGACAGGGTCCACAAGAGATCCTCAAACAAATGAAGTCTGGGGTGGGGGAGGGAATCTGATTGGTCTCTATAAATACATAAGGTTTGTAAACACCAAGGATGGAGATGAGATATTTACACTAAAGGACAATGCTGGCAAAAGAAGGAATGGAGATAAACAGGCCATGAATAAAATTAGGCTGGAAATGAGAAGAAAGTTTCAATTCATACAGGGAGCAAGGGTCTGGAACAGCCTCACGAAATCTGGAGTGGGGGCTAACAACCCAACTAGTTTTAAGATGGAGCTTGGCATATTTATGTGTTGGATTCTATGATGGGGTTTTCTACCATGTCAGGTGCCTGGACTCAATTACCCAGCAGGTTCCTTCCAGTCCTATCTCCTTTGTTCCTAAACAGCGGTTTTTGGGGAGTTATTTTAAATATCAGTCCAGAAGCTTTTTCCCAGACCCAAGTTTGGATCCACGTGACCTAGTGGTTAGATTTTTCAGTTTTCACCTAGGTGGCTGGGTCTTGACACCTGGTGTGGGGTGAAGATCCAAACCAAAATGACACAGCCAGCTCTGCTTCAGGAGGAAACAGCCTTCATCTCAGTTCATTGACTCCTGTCCAAGTCCCAAATGGAAACAAACAGAAACTTTTTCTCCAAGGATCAGATGGATCACTGCCCTCAGACCAGAAAGCTGTCGTCTCATAACTGCTGCAGACTGGACATCTAGGAGGCTAATGAGCCCTAGCAGACTGATCTCTGTCAATTAACCCTTGCCTTCCCTACCCTGAGTCCTATGGCTCTCTCATGCCCAGGTCTCTGAGGGATGGTATGTCCTGTCACACCCTGCCATATTAACCAAGCAGTTCAGATGTTGTTCAGTGAATGAGGCAGGAGGTCCACTCATGGAAGAGTTCAGGATAAAGAAAACTATTGAGCAGAGCTGGCTCATTCACTGAGCCTCATCCAACCCATGCTCTGAAATCAGACTCGGTCATGCAGAGAAAACAATCTACTGCAATAATGCAGATACACAAGGGGGCACCATTAAAGTTGTGTGGGCAACCTTAACTTTGGCATTTTCTAGCTTTTGCATGCATGATGCCACATGTAATGCATATTTTTATAGAATCATAGAAGATTTGGGTTGGAAGAGACCTCAAGAGGTATCTAGTCCAACCCCCTGCTCAAAGCAGGACCGACCCTAACTAAATCATCCCAGCTAGGGCTTTGTCAAGCTGAGCCTTTAAAACCTCTAAGGATAGATATTCCACCACCTTCCTAGGTCACCCGTTATAGGGAATCATGTTTCAAGCAAACTCACATGCACTTCTGTAGCAACCCATCTCTCGAGTGAGAGAGGAATTTGTTCAATTCTGAGTTTCACCATTACATGCTCCTCCCCATGGGACACCAGTTGTATCCCAGAGGGCATTCTTGACAGACAAGGGCTCTGATTTCTTCCCTTATTGTTAACCTGTAAGTATCTCCCAATAACAGGAAACTGCATAGCTCACTAGACCCTCTGCAATATTCTTTGCAGTTGCAGCTGCAGCTGAGAGGGACCCAGAAATGATGAACTGTAAATAAAAGAGGAAATGATCATTAATTAAGGTGAGGGTCACTTTAAAGTTTTAGATAAAGAGCTCCTCCCCCGACCCATCCATAGGTCTGAACATTCCATCCACCCACCCCATCCATCTACACCCACCAACCCCAAGCATACAGACCCATCCCTCTCACACCTATTCATAGCTTTCTCATCTGTCCATCTCATTGACTACATCCTTTCTGTGACAAATTAGCCCGATTAGAGTGCCCTTGGCTGGGACTAACATGTCACTTAGCCTACAGAAAGAAAGAAAGTTAAAATAAAACTACTTGGTCCTGTCCCTTGAATGTTGATTCAAGTGATCAGGGAGCAGCCAGTAGCCCCACTAGTGTGCCAGTGATCAGAAAGCAACCAGTGGTCCATGGCAAGACATATGACTGGGTCAAATCAAAACAAAAATAGGAACATCTTATGAAACATCTGTGTCACTGTTCTCTCTCTCTCTCTTTAATGGAAGGATGATGATTTATGATCTATTCAGTCCATAGGTAAATACAAGAATGCATCTGTCCAGTGTATCTATAATTAAGGTTGGATTCAGTTTTTCACTTAAAGCATGGATTCACCTGCTTTGTTGTCACTATCCAATATAGTATTTCTGTAACACACACTGAGTCTTTGTCATTTTCCAGTGGCTTGTTCATATAAAAAGTTTTAGACTTACACAGCTTCCAGCTATAGAACTTAGTTCTTTAGCATAATCAGTAGAGGCTTTCAGTGTTTCCTGGTTCAAATCCCACTGCTAGCCCTAGCAGGGTTGATTGCATATTGTTCTCCAAATTGCAGGGGTGGAATAAAGACTGAATTTGCTGAAGATTTTCAACTAAAATCCGCTATTTAGTTTCGCAGAGGAAAATAATTAAAAATGGAACCTTTAAGCCTCCCCCTCCCCAGCATCTCACCTTCTTTTGGACCCTGTTTGCTAACAAGTGACTGTGGTATTTTATCCCTGACACTCCTATATTGCTAAAACTCGCTGAAATTAGTGACAGTGTACATTTGAAGAAGTTAGGTTGCAGTTAAGCAAAGTTATGAAGGATCACTGTTTTTGCCATTGTTGCTGCAATTTTTCCTTACTCAAAATGACTGCCATTTTCCATGATTCGCAATGAGATTGAAGCTACTCATGCCCTCAATAAACATGGTCACTGGTGTATGCCTCTACTAAAGATGGCTGCCATGGCCCATTGTTTCCATTGGAACTGAAGCCATAGACTGTCCTCAAGGAAGATGGTTTCCATTCCACTGAAGCCTTGTCACATAAAAATGATGCTGCTTCTGTGAACACTAGGGTTGCTAGGTGTCCGGTTTTCAACCAGAATGCCCGGTCAAAAAGAGACTCTGGTGGTTCCGGTCAGCACTGCTGACCAAGCTGTTAAAAGTCTGGTCAGTCACGCAGCAGGGCTAAGGCAGGCTCCCTGCCTGCTGTGGCTCTGTGCAGCTCCCAGAAACAGCAGTATGTCCCTGCATTGGCTCCTATGCTTAGGGTAGTGAGGGGGGCTCCTCTGCATGCTACCCCCACCTCAAGCACCAGCTCTTCAGCTCCCAATAGACAGGAATTGCAGCCAATGAGAGCTGTGGGGGTCGTCCCTGCAGATGGGGGAGCATGCAAAGTGCCTGGCCTCACCTCTATGCAGAAGCCAGAGAGGGACATGCTGCTGCTTCCAGGAGCCACCTGAGGTAAGCACCACCTGGAGCCTGCACCCTTGACCCCCTCCTGTGCCCCTATCCCAGCCCAGAGCCCCCTCCCTCTGAATCCCTCAGCCCAGAGCCCCTTCCTGCACCCCAACCCCCTCATCCCCAGAGTCCACCCCCCCAACTCCTTGTCCCAGCCCAGATTCCCCTCCTGCACCCCAAATCCCTCATCCCCACACCAGAACCTGCAGCCCTAGTTGGAGCCCTCACCCCCCTGCCCCAGACTGGTGAAAATGAACAAGTGAGTGACAGAAGGAAGAGCTGAGTGGGGGTAGGGTGGGGCAAGAGTGTTCACTTAGAGTCATAGAATATCAGGGTTGGAAGGGACCTCAGGAGCTCATCTAGTTCAACCCCCTGCTGCAAAGTAGGACCAATCCCCCATTATTTATTTATTTATTTAGCCCCAAATCCCTAAATGGCCCTCTCAAGGATTGAGCTCCTAACCCTGGGTTTAGCAGGCCAATGCTCAAACCACTGAACTATCCCTCCCCTGGTTTTGTGTGAGTAGAAAGTTGGCAACCCTAATGAACACAACTTCCTATTGTTTCTAATAGGATTGAAGTCAAGGACTGTCCTCGAGGAAGATGGCTGTGCCATATGCTCTGTGTTTAGAAATCAGGAGTCAGTCTACGCTGCAGGCTCCCACTCAATCAGTTTGGCCTCAAACTGAGGGGAATGAATCCACTGCCTGTAAAGTGTTTCCTTATCTCTTGAAGGCAGCCTGCCTCTATAAGTAGGCCCACGAGGTGTGGGCATTATATATGGATAAGAGACAGGCCACATTCCCTGGCCTGTAAGGGTTTGTATCTCTGCTGCCCCTGGCTTACACTAGGGGCACAAGTTACAGGAACTGTCACAGATATGCTGCTGATCCCCCAGAGCAGTGTATAGCAATTGGGGTCCTCAGGGACCATATATCAAGTGGGTGTTGGCAGAACACCCCTGCCTAACCCTCCTTAACCCTATCTTGCCTCTGCACTGAGGAATGTGAGGCAGAAGTCAGCTCTGCTTGTTGTCTGCCTGCCCTGCTGGGGATTCCCCCATATCAGGGGTATTCCCAGCAAGGGAAGATTCTGTTCATAGAATCATAAATATTATGAATCATCATAGAATATCATGGTTGGAAGAGACCTCAGGAGGTCATCTAGTCCAACCCCCTGCTCAGGGCAGGACCAATCCCCAGACAGAATTTTGCCCCAGATTCCTAAATGCCCCCCTCAAAGATTGAACTCACAATCCTGGGTTTAGCAGGCCAGTACTCAAACTACTGAGCTATCCCTCCCTCCTGTTATGCTGCCCACGTGGTGCAATCATAATGTGCCAAATCTGTGTGGCAGTATTTATGGAGATCACATTTAGAATCCATGAAGCCACCCCTCCACTGCTTTTCTCAATACCACATTTATCCAGCCATCAATCCATAACTCCTAATCATTCCTATCTCTAGAGCTAGTATCCATATAGCCTCCCGTGTTTCAGCAATAATAATTCCGTGTATTCCACTTACAAGTCCTGCTCCCCAGAACGGGTACCAGGAAGCCATGCATAGCGGGACAGATTCTTTTGAAGAGAAGAACAAGGTGCCCCCGAGGCCAAGGTGTATTAAGGCGATGATCTATATGGCCTGCAGGCAGAGACCAAGGTCAGTATAGTCAGTAGGGTTCTCCCAATGATAAGCGCTTACCCACCGCTGAAGGTGCCCAAAGCATTACATGCTAATTAATGAGACATATTAATTACTTAAACCTCACAACTCCGTATGGAGTTGGAAGAGGCTACCAGCTGCCATCATGGGCTCTTGGATCTTAACACAATCACAAACCTCATTACAGCTAATGGATGGGCCAAGCACATTCCTTAAGGCTAAACAGAAGGTGCACTCAAGCCCGTTTATGTAGTAAAGACAGCAGAAAACAATGGAGGCTACTGCCCAAGGCAATAGGTGCATGGCAAGTCAAAACTAAACCATGTGGCCTGTGGGATTTTCCTGGCTGCGAACACAAGGGCTAGGAGATTGGTTGCAGCTCTCTGAGTTGGAGGCAGAGAAAAGCCAGGAGAAGCAGTTACAAATGTGACCCTGAGAGGAAATAGAAACAGAGCTATTTGGGCACAGTACTTACTGGAGAGGCAGACATTGGGGATTTCTGAGCCAGGAAGCTGCATGCTACTGTTTGGTTCTAATGTATTCAGGAAAGAAGACTTTGTGGACATTCTTTGTAAATAAACAAGAGCACACCAAAGAATATACCCAGCTTAGCATCAGTTTCTCAAGCTCATGGAAACAACTCTGCAACGTCTTGAAAACTGGCTAACTGCTCATGCCAAAGGCTAACAGTATAGATATTAAAGTGTGAGTATTATGTTATTAAAAGAGGGGGAAACTGAGGCACTACAGCAGTTAAGTGGCTTGCCCAGGACCTCACTGATTCAGAAATCGAGCATTATTCCCATGCTCCCAGGGGGGTTAGCAGCATTGCAGAATGAGTTGTCCAAGAGGTGTTTGGAAACCTTACCATAAAAAACCCACAACCTTATGCAATGTTCTTATTGTCTCTTCCCCAGGCAAGGTGTGGGTGCATAGCATTAGTCTCTTCATTGGTGAAGATCAACCCCAATTTCACCCCTCCTCGAGGCCATATCGTTCCCCCCCCCTTTGGCCCATAGGGTGGTAGTTCACATGTGGTTTGGCAGCCCCTTAGGGGAATAGCAGACATTCCTCCACAGTGAAATGTGTGCCCCATCTCCCTGCATGCACGTTTGAGAAGGTGACAGATTACTCCTAGCGCCTCATTCTTTCATGGGAATTTCCTCTGAGTGTCATCAGGGCTGTATGGAGGGATGAGCAGGGTCACATTGTTAGCTGCAGTCCCGGGAAAGGCCATGGCATATCAACGGCTGCTGCAGAAAAACACAGCAGAGACACGGCTTATCTAGGGAGAGAGATCAAGGGAGGTTAATTTATGAGCAGCAAGATCACTATTGGAATAATTGTTACATCATGTTGTTCATCAGGGACATGGATCCCATGTCCAATTCTCTTGCAATCTGGGGCACAGGGAGCGTTCTGTAGCACACAGGAAGGGCATGTCTCCATATTTTCCCCATGCCCCACCTTTCTGCAGGAGAACAGAGGGTTACCACTGTATAAGGCCCCCTTTATAGCTGCCAATTTGGTTTAAGGGCTGTTCTTCAGCTTACAGTAAATGGGAAATCCATCTAGGGACAGATTCTGATCTCGACTGCACCAGTGTAAATCCAGAGTCACTCTCTTAAGGCTGATTGTTGGTGTAGCCAATGGCCCCTTCCCCTACTGGATTTCTGCTGGTATAACGGAGAGCAGAACATGGCCCTGACAGTCAGTGGCTACCCAAGGAGCATGTTTGTACTGAATGACTGCAAGATGGCTGGGTGAATGGGGAGGAGATCCCATCAAGCCAGTTGGCTTTATATGGCTGCAGCTGTATTTCTTCTTCTTCTGTCTTTTAGAGTAAGACTTTTCAAAACTGATCTTCAGTTTTCCTTGGGGGGCCTAGACATCCAGAGCCAGAGCCTTAGCTGAAGTCACTGGAAGGAATTTTCCTCCAGGCCAGATTGGCAGAATCTGGAGGTTTTTTGCCTTCCTCTGCAGCATGGGGCATGGGTCACTTGCTGGAGGATTCTCTGCAGCTTGAGGTCTTCAAACCACAATTTGAGGACTTCAATAACTCAGACATAGGTTAGGGGTTTGTTACAGGAGTAGGTGGGTAAGATTCTGTGGCCTGCATTGTGCAGGAGGTCAGACTAGATGATCATAATGGTCCCTTCTGACTTTAACATCTACAAGTCTATAACATCAGAAGAGGCTCTGACACCTAGCACCCAATCAAGAGTGGATATGTGAATTAGGTATGTGTCTAAGGATGTTTATAATGCCTCATCCACTGGTGGACCCTTCCATTGCCTCAGTTTCCCCACTCTTCAGTCAAACCACCACAACTGGTGCATTTGAATTACGATCCCCTTCTTGGTCACAACATAAAATAACAGCTTAACTCAAAACCAACCTCACAGTCCATTGCATCCCTCCTTGGCTTCTAATTCCCTCCGAGGAGTTTTGCTCCCGCCCCATACACAGATAGCTCCAGCCAGGCATTTCCTTCTGGCCTAGATAATCTCTTCCCTGATCCCCTATGGTTCCCTGCAGGTCTCTCTCTCTTCCCAGGCCCCGAGTCTTCCTTCCATTCCTTTGAGTCTCTTCCTCAGCCAGGCCTGTATGTCCCAATAGGCTTGCGTCTGAATCACATGCTACCACTATGTGACCCCAGGACTTTTCCCCTTCACCTGGGGAATGGGCTAAGCCTGGCCCAAGTGCAACTGAGCCCCGGCCCCCTTAAAGGGCCAGCTGCCCTTATAACTGAGACTAAGGCCCAGATCCACAAAAGTATTTAGGTTCCTAACTTCCACCCTCGATGGAAGTTAGGAGTCTAAATGCTTTTGTGGAGCTGGGACTAACTCCTCACAGCCCTGCCCTTTGAATTGCTATTCACATCCCTGCAAACTGAGTGTAAAACAGTGCCATTCTGCTGTGCACACTCATTTTGCAGTGGTGTATAAATGACAAAACGAGGCACCGTGCAATGATGAAGTTTGAGTGCTGTCAACCAGAGTAGTTCCAGGGAAGTCAGTGGTCCTATGCCAATTTACACCAGCCTTAGGCTCACTTCTCATATAATCATAGAATCATAGGGTTGGAAGAGACCTCAGGAGGTCATCTAATCCAACCCCCTGCTCAAAGCAAGACCAACCCCAACTAAATCATCCCAGCCAGGACTTTGTCAAGCTGGGCCTTAAAAACCTCTAAGGATGGCGATTCCACCACCTCCCTATGTAACCCATTCCAGTGCTTCACCACCCTCCTAGTGAAACAGTGTTTCCTAATATCCAACCTAGACCTCCCCCACTGCAACTTGAGACCATTACTCCTTGTTCTGTCATCTGGTACCACTGAGAACAGTCTAGATCCATCCTCTTTGGAACCCCCTCTCAAGTAGTTGAAAGCAGCTATCAAATCCCCCCTCATTCTTCTGTTCTGCAGACTGAATAACCCCAGCTCCCTCAGCCTCTCCTCGTAAGTCATGTGCTCCAGCCTCCTAATCATTTTTGTTGCCCTCCACTAGACTCTCTCCAATTTGTCCACTTTCTAATTTCTTTCTTTTCCAATTTCTCTTGTTTACATGGGAACAAACCAGAAATAAACCAGATGAAGTCAATGTGTGCAAGAGAGGAGAGTCAGGTCCTTGGTTTTTATCTGCCAGCACAAGATAATCTCTGTCTGTAGAGCTCATTGCTGGTCTGTGTAACTGGACCTCATTCATTTCACAAATGCTTTCTCGCTCCTTTCACAAGCCCCTTCTGATATCTTTGTTACATCTGGAGCTTGCTGCTTTTGACCACAGCACCACTGCAGCGCACTGAGAGTAGAGATGTTTTCCTTCCTGAGCAGCATTCAACACAAGCAGAGAGGAAGTAGCCAATGGTATTTCTTTGTTCTTACCAGCCTTAATAGAATCTACTGTTCTCTCTGGTCAGGAAGGGCCATGAAATATTTTAAAAAGCTGAGATTACAGAATAAAGGGAGAAGGGACCGAAACCACTCTTTTCCCCCCATCAGTTTTGTGTATCTCCCCTATTCCACTAAACGGAGCTAGCTAATGTGGGCGAGGGGCATAAGTAGCAGTCATCTGACTTGTGGTGTCCTCTGTTGATTTAGTTCCCATGGGGAAGCATACGTCCTAGGAGTCCTTCTGTCTCCCAGAACAACTTTAGTATCCGTGGTCCCCGAAGGAGCCAGGCAAGGCACAGGCAATAAGAACTCCTGCCACACAGCATGGGGAGGGGGAAATTCATCAGGATCCACAGAAGAAAAGAGTCAGGGGAGTGAGTTTATATAGCAAACAGAAAATCAATCCTGCTGCCACTCCACACCTCCCATTCCCCCAGAGCTTCAGAGCCTGCCCCTTCTACAAACCCCTACATTCACCTCTGCCTCTCTCCCCACTCGTACTTTGGAAAGGGGAGCAGCCACAGCTTGGAAAGGGAAGCAACTCCATTTTCAGGGCATGCATTATTCGAGGGCAGAAAGCTTTGCTCCCTGAGTAAGCACACATGGTACAGAGAGGCATAATGTGGTCAGCCAGGCCCAACTCTACAAAGTGTAACTTGCCAATGTAACAAGCATGTTCATGGCTCCATCCTGCTCCTGATGAAATCAGCTGGACTTCCACCATTGAGTGGAACCCTCCATTGCTCAAGAAATCATAGAAGTTTGTTCTTGGAATCATAGAATCATAGAATATCAGTGTTGGAAGGGACCTCAGGAGGTCATCTAG
Source organism: Gopherus evgoodei (assembly GCF_007399415.2). Taxonomy (NCBI): domain Eukaryota; kingdom Metazoa; phylum Chordata; order Testudines; family Testudinidae; genus Gopherus; species Gopherus evgoodei. The sequence goes on from NC_044325.1 coordinate 126,921,832, forward strand.
TCCAACCCCCTGCTCAAAGCAGGACTAATTCCCAACTAAATCATCCCAGCCAGGGCTTTGGCAAGCCTGACCTTAAAAACCTCTAAGGAAGGAGATTCCATCACCTCCCTAGGTAACTCATTCCAGTGCTTCACCACCCTCCTAGTGAAAAAGTTTCTCCTAATATCCAACCTAAACCTCCCCCACTGCAACTTAAGACCATTACTCCTTGTTCTGCCATCTGGTACCACTGAGAACAGTCTAGATCCATCCTCTTTGGAACCTCCTTTCAGGTAGTTGAAAGCAGCTATCAAATCCCCCATAATTCTTCTCTTCTGCAGACTAAACAATCCCAGTTCCCTCAGCCTCTCCTCATAGGTCATGTGTTCTAGCCCCCTAATCATTTTTGTTGTCCTCCACTGGACTCTTTCCAATTTTTCAACATCCTTCTTGTAGTGTGGGGCCCAAAACTGGACACAGTGCTCCAGATGAGGACACACCAATGTCGAATAGAGGGGAATGATCACGTCCCTCAATCTGCTGGCAGTGCCCCTACTTATACAGCCCAAAATGCCATTAACCTTCTTGGTAACAAGGGCACACTGTTGACTCATATCCAGCTTCTCGTCCACTATAACTCCCAGGTCCTTTTCTGCAGAACTGCTTCTTAGCCATTCGGTCCCTAGTTTGTTACAGTAAATGGGATTCTTCTGTCCTAAGTGCAGGGCTCTGCACTTGTCCTTGTTGAACCTCATCAGGTTCTTTTGGCCCAATCCTCTAATTTATCTAAGTCCCTCTGTATCCTGTCCCTACCCTCCAGCGTATCTACCACTCCTCCCAATTTAGTGTCATCTGCAAACTTGCTGAGAGTGCAGTCCACGCCATCCTCCAGATCATTAATGAAGATATTGAACAAAACCGGCCCCAGGACTGACCCTTGGGGCACTCCACTTGAAACCAGCTGCCAACTAGACATGGAGCCGTTGATCACTACCTGTTGAGCCCGACAATCTAGCCAGCTTTCTATCCACCTTATAGTCCATTCATCCAGCCCATGCTTCTGTAACTTGCTGGTAAGAATTCTGTGGGAGACCGTATCAAAGGCTTTGCTAAAGTCAAGGAATAACACATCCACTGCTTTCCCCTCATCCACAGACCCAGTTATCTCCTAGAAGGCAATTAGGTTAGTCAGGCATGACTTGCCCTTGGTGAGTCCATGCTGACCATTCCTGATCACTTTCCTCTCCTCTAAGTTCTTCAGAATTGATTCCTTGAGGACCTGCTCCATGATTTTTCTAGGGACTGAGGTGAGGCTGACTGGCCTGTAGTTCCCTGGATCTTCCTCCTTCCCTTTTTTTAAAGATGGGCACTACATTAGCCTTTTTCCAGTCATCCAGGACCTCCCTCATTTGCCATGAGTTTTCAAAGATAACGGCCAATGTCTCTGCAATCACATCCACCATCTCCTTTAGCAGCCTCGGATGCAGCGCATCCGGCCCCATGGACTTGTGCTCGTCCAGTCTTTCTAAATAGTCCTGAACCACTTCTTTCTCCACAGAGGGCTGGTCACCTCCTCCCCATACTGTGCTGCCCAGTGCAGCAGTCTGGGAACTGACCTTGTTTGTGAAGACAGAGGCAAAAAAATCATTGAGTACATTAGCTTTTTCCACATCCTCTATCACTAGGTTGCCTTCCTCATTCAGTGAGGGGCCCACACTTTCCTTGACTTTCTTCTTCTTGCTAACATACTTGAAGAAACCTGACTCTCACCCCAGTGCAGTGTCAGGGAACTGATAGGGGGTGTACTCCCTATCCCCCCCATGTGATGCAATGCAAGGGAGCTGATGGGAGGCCAGGCCTGGTGCAGTACAAGGAAGCTGATGTGGGGGTGTAGTCTCACCCCAGTTCAATGCAAGGGACCTGATGGGGGGTTTATATCCGGCCTCACCCCGGTGCAATGCAAGGGAGAAGGAAGGAGGCTAGTCATGGGGTGTGAAAGTGAGGCTAGCTACCCTCCCCCAGCACACACACTCCGCAGCGGAAAGTGCAGATTGTTCTGCACTTGCATGCATCCAATGAAGTAGGTATTCACCCACGAAAGCTCATGCTCCAATACGTCTGTTAGTCTATAAGGTGCCACAGGACTCTTTGCTGCTTTTACTGATCCAGACTAACACGGCTACCCCTCTGATACCTGAAGAAACCCTTCTTGTTACTCTTAACATCTCTTGCTAGCTGCCATTCCAAGTGTGATTTGGCCTTCCTGATTTCAGTCCTGCATGCCTGAGCAATATTTTTATACTCCTCCCTGGTCATTTGTCCAAGCTTCCACTTCTTGTAAGCTTCTTTTTTGCGTTTAAGGTCAGCAAGGATTTCACTGTTAAGCCAAGCTGGTCACCTGCCATATTTACTATCTTTTCTATGCATCAGAATAGTTTTTTCCTGCAACCTCAATAAGGATTCTTTAAAATACAGCCAGCTCTCCTGGACTCCTTTCCCCCTCATGTTATTCTCCCAGGGGATCCTGCCCATCAGTTCCCTGAGGGAGTCAAAGTCTGCTTTTCTGAAGTCCAGGATCCATGCTTCAATGGTAACTCCTCTCCAGTCACCAAGTGACATAAAGCAACATCTACCTAAGATCTTTAACTTCCCAACACCCCTGTGAGGCAGGGCAGTGCTGTTGTCCCCATTTTACAGACAAGGAACTGGAGCACATAGATATTCAGTGACTTGCCCAGCATAACACAAGAAGTCTGTAGAAAAGCAGGAAATTGAACCTAGGTGTCCTCAGTCCCAGACGAATGTGCTAACCACTGAACAATCCCATCTCTCCTAGATCATACATGGAATTCCATGTAATAACCCTTTGCTTACCTAGGTATTTCTACAGCACTTATACTATCAATGCAATGAACTGTACTAAGCATTGGATTGGGTTCTGATCTCATTTTAGCTCGAGTAAATCAGGAGTAACTTAAACAGAGTTATTCCAGATTTAAACCTATGCCATTAGGATCAGAATCTGACCTCAAATGTGCCATAAATCACATGCCCTTCAACCCCATTAATTCCAGGGACATTGCATATGAGATAAGCTAGGGTGAAATTTGACCCATTCTTGGTAATACATTAATTTCAGAACCACACTATCATTCACCCTGAGAGTCAAAAATCCATTTCATCCATTCCTCAGAGCTTGGAGAAGAATCTATGGGTCTCTTGACTTTCCTGAGCTAACAAACTTTCATTAAAGCTTCTTGCAGGTAAGAGACTGTGAAATTATTGATACACATTAGCTAGTACATGAAATTAACAGGATATCTGTCCCTTCAACTGCCAATGCCGCCTTTGTCACGTTGCAATGAAGAGCTGGACAAGGTCCAAACGGAGATTCAAAAAGTCACTTCCTATTCCTTGTCTGAGTGAAGACAAACAGGAGAGCGGGGCTGGGACCTAGCTTTATCTCAGGCAGTAGAAATAGAGAGGGAAGACGCCTCCAAAGGAAACATAGGATTTATCTGCCTTTCTTTCAGGCTTCTTGCCTCTCCTCTTAGCTTCTTGTAGCCAACTGGGTGCTCAACTTGTGCTGTACAGTCACGTGGTTTCAGAATCTGATTAGAAACGAAACTTTTATTTCCTGCCAGAACAAAAGAAAAGGAACTAGACGTGGTGAAATGATGATTTTAGTGCCATGATGGGTGGCCGAGGGAAGCAGCCAAACAATCAAAGATCAGAACATCTCTCTGCCCCAAGGGCTGTTCTTGGGCAACACTCCTAGTTCCATTACAGCTGAGTAGGAGTTTTGCCTTTGACTTCAATGGGACAGGACTCTTTAGCCCAGATCTTCAAAGGTGTTCAGACGCCCAGCACTCACTGATGTCAGTGGAAGCTAGATGCAGTTGAGGATCTGGGCCTCAGTGTTTAAAAGAAATCCTTGGGCCAGATTTTCTACGAGTGTAAATGGGGCTGGGGGAGGTTTATTGACTTCTCTGGAGTGTCGTCTATTGGCATCAGCAGAGAAATTTTTCTATGTGTGTGTGACACACACACACACACACACACACAGAGTGGCTTTTTGCAGGCAAGTACTCTTCGTTTTTCTGTTGCTATTTCCCATTTGGTCAGAGCCATCTCCATCCAGCCATTCCCAAGACATAGCCGGTAAAAACTTCTTTAGCGCAGCGGCTGTTGATCAGGGTATGGCGAGAATGCTGCTGTCCACGCTCCCCAACAGGCTGGAGAGGTTGGATTGCTTCAGACTCAACCGGCTTTCAGCCGCTGGTGGCCCCTGAGAAAGTTGTCCAAGAGTCATGATTGGCTGGTTTGGTCCTTGCCCATCAGTCAGCTGCCAGGGCAGCAGTGGACTGGGTGAGGTTTACATGACCTAGGTGAGGAAGTCACCAGCATCCCATGGTATGAGTGTAGTTGCTGGGTCCAATGAAGCCTTTTTGTATTCCCTGTATCTGCCACCACTGGCTTTCACAGTGGCTGTTCTGCCATCATGGAGGGTTAACCTTCCCCAGCCATTGGACTTTCCTCGCCACCTTGTAGAAGAATCACAGAATATCAGGGTTGGAAGAGACCTCAGGAGATCATCTAGTCCAATCCCCCTGCTCAAAGCAGAATTAACCCGAACTAACTAGTGTCTAGGTTGGCCTATGGGAGCTGCTTGTCTAGTTTCTATGCAGATGCCCACAAACATTTCTAAGCAGTTTCATCAGCAAGAGGTTTCCCCACTGGATGGTCCATCCCTTGGCAAGCCTAGTCCTCTGCAGCCTGGGCCCAGATAGCAGCACTTCCCGTCTGATGATGTTTGACTTGTGGGGGTGGATTGTAGAGCTGGGAGTCTCAAGACATGGTAATAGCTGTCACTGCAAGCCATGGTCCCACCAGAGATAAATGCCACTGAGGGAAACTGCAGTCACGCACTGAGCTGAAGGGAACGGTAGCTCCACAGGGCCTAGCAGTTCTACGGAGCTTGTTATAGAAGCAGCGTCCATGTAACATCTAACAGTTGTCTGCCCTTGTAAAGAGGCTTTGCTTTAAAATATGTTAGGTCCCACTCAGAAACCTATGACCATATTATCTCCCTCAGCCCTTAGCCAACCCCACCATAGCACCCCAGCCAAGTGGTAGACATGGACCGATGAATAAATACCAGGTCGGGTACGAATCAGAAGTACTGAGCCCCCCCATCACCACCACCATGCTCCCACTGATAAAAGAGAGAGCAAGGTGCAGGCTAAGCACTTTGAAAATCTGGCCCAAAGGCTCAGATCCTCAAAGATTTTAAGCCCCTAGAACCCATGGATTTGAATGGATCTGGGTCTAATTGTCTATATCCAGATCCCCTGCTGGTGTAAATCAGTGCTACTCCAGTGTAGTCGATGGCTTCAGTAAGCTGTGCTTTATGGCTTTAGTTTGGCTGTGGTACACTCCTTGCAGTGGTTTACCATAGACCCAGATAACTTAATCCCTTCCCCAGGGAAATCTGTCTCTATCTGGGCTATTTGATGAGTTGGCCTTGAACCCTGTAAAAGTCTGTATGTCCTGTGGAGACACAGGGCCTATACCGACCTCCCCTGGGTGTTGTTGTGAGAAATCAGCCTGGGTGGTGGTTTTCCTACTCTTAATATGCTTCACAAGTTGAAAAGACCTGAGTTTTGCAGCTGGCTGTTGTGGTTTCCACCACATCGAAACACAAACGCACAGACATGACAAAAACAAAGCGAATTCAAAGACTTGACAGTATATTGTGTCAGTTATGAAACAGACAGCTTTCCAGCTGGGTCCTCGCTCCTTCCCTGGAGCTACTGCACATCAGCTTTCACTAAGGGGCAAATCCTCATGTGGTCTCAAGAGGTGTCATTTACTCCAGGGCAAGGAGGGCAGTTGCCCCCTCCCGTCTGTGGTTTGCCTCGCCTTCCCAGACATGTCATTGTGCTCCAGTTTTGCCCTCTCCCCACCCTGACTTTGCAGGATATAATATAATCACATATAAGATGATTGAATTTCCCCAGCTATATAATCAATCATAAAGTTTGCTTCAAAAACTTATAGAAGACGTGCAGTTTTTCAAACATTGTTCTTTTCTGATCTAGCCCTACAGAACACAGGTGGCTGCAATACAATGTAATCATGCAGCTCTCAACCCTTCACCATGCCAGTGGACATTCTTTACTAATCTATTGCCCCCTCTCCCCCATGTGTTTTTCTTAAATGACACCCCAGTGGTGTCACTTGTTATAGCTCATTGATCTCAAGCCAACAGAGCTATAACAATTGACAGCAGCTGAGGATCTAAGTATTTTTCTTGGAACCTTCTTGGCTCTTTATCACTTAATTAAGTATATAACATTAACTGAAAGCCCAGGCTGTAATTTACTGGCTGAGAACTTAAAAAATTGAAAGGTAACAGATTGTGAATCCCAGTGATGAATCAAGCTGGCAATATTCTGACCAAAAAGAGCTCTCGGCCATGCTTGTAGCCACCTCCACCACTTCATACTGACTCAACAGGCTTCCAAGTGACACACACAGTGACAATCCTGCAAGCTTAATAAATATATGGTTTGCAAATAAACACAGCAAGCCTGCTCTGCTGCAGTTTATGGGTTTGTAGTGTATAGGAATGGGATAACATCCCTTTAAATAGTTTGGAAGTCATCTAGTGAGCCTCGATGTCTTCTATGGGAGAAACCACATTATATAGCTAGCTAGGCCTTATGTGTTAGTAAAGAGTTATCTGGAACTCAGCTTTGCCTGTGCTGATTCCTGTTATTCTCAGGGCTGGTCTACACTACAAGTTTAGGTCAAATTTAGCCTTGTTAGATCTATTTAACCCTGCACCCATCCACATGCCGAAGCCATTTTTGTTGACTTAAAGGGGTCTTAAAATTGATTTCTGTACTCCTCCCCGACGAGGGGATAAGCACCGACATCGACATTGATGGGTCAAATTTGGGAGTCTTGTGGATGCAATTCGACAGTATTGGCCTCCAGGAGCTATCCCAGAGTGCTCCATTGTGACTGCTCTGGACAGCACTCTCAACTCAGATGCACTGGCCAGGTAGACAGGAAAAGCCCAGCAAACTTTTGAATTTTATTTCCTGTTTGGCCAGCATGGCAAGCTGATCAGCACAGGTGACCATGCAGAGCTCATCAGCAGAGGTGCCCATGGAGTCTCAGAACTGCAGAAGAGCGCCAGCATGGACCGTACGGGAGGTACTGGATCTGATCGCTGTATGGGGAGATGAATCCATGCTATCAGAATTCCATTCCAAAAGACAAAATGCAAAAATATTTTAAAAAATCTCCAAAGGCATGAAGGACAGAGGCTATAGCAGTGCTGCGTGAAACTCAAGGAGCTCAGGCAAGCCTACCAAAAAACCAAAGAGGCAAACGGTCGCTCCGGATCAGACATCCAGACATGCCGCTTCTATCATGCAGCTGCATGCAGTTCTAGGGGGTGCCCCTACAACTACCCCCCCCGTACGTGGACTCCTGCAAGGGAGTCTCATGCAACAGGGATGAGGATTTGGGGGATGAGGAAGAGGAGGAGGAGGAGGCGGTTGAAGATAGTGAACAGCAGGCAAGTGGAGAAACTGTTCTCTCTGACAGCCAGGAACTATTTATCACCCTGGAGACATTACCCTCCCAACCTGCGCTCCCGGACCTTGAAGGCAGAGAAGGCACCTCTGGTGAGTGTACCTTTGTAAATATAAAACATGGTTTAAAAGCAAGCGTGTTTAACGATTAATTTTCCCTGAAGACTTGGAATGTATTCGCGACCAGTAAAGCTATAGAATGCAATCAAGCAACATCCGTTCTTTATCTCTGTGTTATCCTCAGGAGAGTGATATCATTCATGGTCACCTGATTAAAATAGGAGAATTTTATTAAGGGGACATTCAGAGGTGGCCGTTCCTGCCGGTCTGGGTGCCTGTGGCTGAAAAGAAATCATCCTCGCTGTTAGCGGTGAGGTGAAGCGAATTGGATGTTGGGGGGGTTAGTTGGGTTTGTGCTGCATGTTAATCCAAAAACCACAGCCTCTCCTTTTACATGGCCAACTCATTTTAAATAGTCAACCCAACTCTCCCTTTTTTTCCTCCCGCAGCTATAAATGTTTCAGTGCTACCACTATCATCTCCATCCCAGAGGCTAGCACAGATAAGAAGGTGAAAAAAACACACTTGCAATGAAATGTTCTCTGAGCTCATGTAGTCTTCCATCACTGAAAGAGCCCAGCAGAATGCATGGAGGCAAACAATGTCAGAGTCCAGGAAAGCACAAAATGAACACGAGGACAGGAGGGATGCGCAAGATGAGAGGTGGTGGGAGCAAGAGGAGAGGTGGCAGGAGCAAGAAGAGCAGTGGCAGCAGTGTGATGAAAGGAGGCAGGATGCATGCTGAGGCTACTGGAGGATCAAAATGATATGCTCTGGCATATGGTTGAGGTGCAGGAAAGGCAGAAGGAGCACAGACCACTGCTGCAGCCCCTGTGTAACCAACCGCTCTCTTCCCCAAGTTCCATAGCCTCCTCACCTCCAGATGCCCAAGAATGGTGGGGGCAGCTCCAGGCACTCAATCACTCCATCCTAGAGGACTGCCCAAACAACAGAAAGCCGGTATTCAGTATGTTTTGAAGTGCAGTGTGGTCTTGTCCTTCCCTCCTCCCCTCTTCCACCACCCAACCCAGTGCTTCCCTCCTCCACCATCCCTCCCGGGCTACCTTGGCAATTATCCCCCTATTTCTATGACTAATTAATAAAAAATGCATGAATCTGAAACAACAATGACTTTATTGTCCCTGCAAGTGGTGATTGAAGGGGGAAGGGGAGGGCAGTTGGCTTACAGGGAAATAAAGTGAACCAAGGGGGTGAGTTTTCATCAAGGAAAAACAAACAGAACTTTCACACCATAGCCTGGCCAGTCATGAAACAGGTTTTCAAAGCTTCTCTGTTGCGCAGCACACCCTGCTGTGCTCTTCTAACCACCCTGGTGTTGGGCTGCGCGTAATCAGCGGCCAGGAAATTTGCCTCAACCTCCCATCCCACCATAAACTCTCCCCCTTACTCTCACAGATATTGTGGAGCACACAGCAAGCAGTAATGACAATGGGAATATTGGTTTCGCTGCGGTCTTCCTGAGTCAGTAAACTGCACCAGCGCACTTTTAAACATCCAAATACACATTCTACCACCATTCTGCACTTGCTCAGCCTATAGTTGAACAGCTCCTGACTACTGTCCAGGGTGCCTGTGTATGGCTTCATGAGCCATGGCATTAAGGGGTAGGCTGAGTCCCCAAGGATAACTATAGGCATTTCAACATCCCCAGCAGTTCTGGTCTGGAAATTAAGTCCCTTCCTGCAGCTATTCAGACAGATCAGAACTCCTGAAGATGCGAGTGTCATGTATCTTTCTGGCCATCACACATTGATGTTGGTGATCCAACAATGCTTGAAGCACCATTTAAAAGTACCTCTTGTGGTTTACGTACTGGCTGCCTTGGTGGTGCAGTCCCAAGATAGGGATGTGTGTTCCATCTCTAGCAGTTAGGGAATCCCATTGCAGCAAAGCCATCCACTATGACCTGCACATTTCCCAGAGTCGCTACCCTTGATAGCAGCAGCTCAGTGATGGTGTTGGCTACTTGGATCCCAGCAACCCCCACAGTAGATTTGCCTACTCCAAATTGATGCCCGACTGACCAGTAGCTGTATGGTGTTGCAAGCTTCCCTAGGGCTGTTACCACTCACTTGTGAACTGTGATGGCTGCTTTCATCTTGGTATTCTTGCACTTCAGGGCAGGGGAAAGCAAGTCACAAAGTTCAATGAAAGTGCCCTTATGCATGCGAAAGTTTCACAGCCACTGGGAATCATCCCAGACCTGCAACACTATGCAGTCCGACCAGTCTCTGCTTGTTTCCCGGGCCCAGAATCGGCGTTCCATGGCATGAACCTGCCCCATTACCACCATGATGTCCAAATTGCGAGGGCCCGTACTTTGAGAGAAGTCTGTGTCCATGTCCTCATCATTCTTGTCACCGCGCTGCCATTGCCTCCTCACCTACTTTTGCAGGTTCTGGTGCTGCATATACTGCACGATAATGCACATGGTGTTTACAGTACTCATAACTGCTGTGGTGATCTGAGCGGGCTCCATGCTTGCCGTGGTATGGCATCTGAAGGAGAGCAGGAGAGCAGAGAGGCAGTGGAAGCGTGACAATGGTTTGCAGCCCAACTGCACCATCTGCTGCCAGAGCAGGAGAGCAGAGTGGCAGCGGCAGCAATCATTCGGTCATTCAATGACAATGGTTTGCAGCCCTATTGTACTGTCAGCTGCCAGAGCAGGAAAGCAGAGTGGCAGCAGAAGCGTGATGATGGTTTGCAGCCATACTGCACCGTCTGCTGCCAGCAGCACCCAGAACACAACAGTGGCAGCCGAGCTGAGCGGGCTGCACACTTGCCATGGTATGGCGTCTGTGCAGAAAAAAGATGTGAAACGATTGTCTGCTGTTGCTCTCACAGAGGGAGGGGCGACTGACGACATGTACCCAAAACCACTCGTGACAATGTTTTTTCCCCATCAGGCAGTGGGAGCTCAACCCAGCATTCCAATGGGTAGCAGAGACTGCAGGAACTGTGGGATAGCTACCCACAGTGCAACGCTCCGAAAGTCAACGCTAGCCTCGGTATTGTGGACAGGCTCCACCGACTTAATGCGATTAATGCGCTTAGTGGGGACACACACAATCGACTGTATAAAATCGCTTTCGAAAAGATCGACTTCTATAAATTTGACTTAATTCTGTAGCGTAGAAATACCCTTAGTGTTATGCAGAGAGAAAAGACACTGCTGCAGTCATGTTCTTCATTGCTCATAAGTATTTGGAGGCCATCATTTTATTCGGGAAAGCAGCTGCAAGTCCTGATAACTTCACAGATTTTAGCCCAAATTAGAATTCATTCCTGAGATAAGTTATTGCTCTCTGTTACTGGTTATTCTCCTGCTTTAAAGGTTTTAAACATCCAGTCAAGGAGTAGCAGGTGACTAATCACACAGCACAACTAACAAAGAAAGAGGGCAAAGTGAACAACCCCGTAAACTGAAATCTCTCTGTGGATAGTTGCAAAGAACAAACTTGTGAGGAAAAATCATACATGATCCCCACCAGGGAGAATGACTCAGTCAATATGATAATTTACTCACAAACAGAGCAGTGCAAATAACAGGTTTTTCAGTTCACTGGCAATTCCTGGGGGAAGGGGCTAAAAAAAAAGTTTGGTTTGAGTTGAACAGAAAAAGAAATTTTTGGCAAGTCAAACGTTAAAAATAAACCCATGTTTTGACAAAATAAAATGTTTTGTTTTAATCCTGCCCATTTTAAATTTTTTAAAGGAAATTTTGAAACAAAAAGTTATTTTGAATCCCTCACCCTCCCAAGTTTAGTTCTGAAAATGTGTAAACAAAATGTTGGGGGGGGGGGTTAGGTTTATTTCCAACACTTTCCAAACAATTTGGCAAAATGGACATGAATTCATCTGTTGTTTTGGTGAATTTCCATTTTTCACCAGGGAAAAAAAAGGGTTGCGGATAAGAAGTTTTGGCCAAAACCTTTCACCCATCCCTACTCACACTGGTAATTCCACCAACTCTATCTGGTTCATTCGTATATGTGGGTGTCTAAGACTTCTCTGCCCTTTTTCCTGCTGGCCCTGTAAGGCACCACCTCCCTCCCAGTAGGAGAAAGATGCAATGTCTCCTGTACACTTTCTGAGTTGCTTGACCCCCTCTCTGCCCCAGGCCCTGCCCTCCACTCAACCCCAATCCCAAGCCCCTGCCCTGCCTCTTCCTGCCCACCTCTTCCTGCCCCTCCCCCACAGGTGCATCTCCCTCACGCCTTCCCCCCTCCAAACTTCCTGCATGCCACTGAACAGCTGATCCTTGCTGGGCAGGAGATGCTAGGGGAAGGGGAGGAGCTGATCTGCTGGGCCTGCTGGTGGTAGCTGAGCACTCACTATTTTTTCCCCTGGGTGCTCCAACCCCGGAGCACCCACGGAGTCAACGTCTATGCTCATATAGTTTAGAGGAGTCCAAGAAAGGAATCTCATCCCCAGCCTCCTTCAGCCTAATCATACCAAATTTGAGGCCTCACTGGCTAGTATCCCCATCCCCATGCTCCTGGGATTACAGAGCCAATCAGCATAAAACTTTTGAAATGCAGCAAGATCTATTTTCGGGTTCTGCTGTGATACATGCAGTACAAACTCCTAGAGCAATTGGGTAGAAACAGTCATGACGGCACCTATTGTTCTGACTGTTATTCGGATGCTCCTATCAGGAGCCTCGATTGTGTCTGATTGAGGAAAACACTCAAAATTCTACTCTAGGTCTTAGAGGGCTGGGGTCATCTTTCCTTATGGTAAAATTGCCCTTTGGCATTCAAGCATTGGGGTGTTATGTTGTGACTGGATGGAGGGCTGGCTGGTGGCTCAGGGCTGTGGGTGAACAGCCCGTAAGGGCCTAGGAAGGAGCAGGCTTGTGAGTCCTTCTACATTCAGAACAGTTTGTGGAATTTAATCATTTTTAATTTTATCCTTCACCAAGCATGAAACGCCGCTGACTTTCAGATCAACGTGTCAGGAAACCAGCCCGCAGGCTGCATGCAGCTGCCAGACATGGAATGCTACAAGAGAACCACAGATACCCAAGCTACTGCATAACCAACTGGACTGGCAGGAACAGGGCAGAAATTACTTTGGAGTCCTCCGTGATTCAACTGAGGAGTGGGGATACCGGCAGGGCAGGCGACTGGAGCTGATGGGCTAACACTCCATGTTTTCACTCAGCAGTGAGAGATTTCAGAAAACTGTGGCTGCATACCCTCATGGCACAGACCACCAGCACCGCGGAGACTTGGCCTCTGTTTTCCTCTGGGCCAGCTGATCCACCCAGCCTCCAACACTTTCCAGGCTGAGGTGAAGCAGCCTGCGAGCTAGGTCACATCAATGTTTTGCCCCTTCCAGGGCAACAAAAGTCCAAACTGAACATAAAGAAATAAAAACTCTTCCCTTCCCACAGGGAAGCTGCAATAGGCATCAGCCTCCCCGTCTTCCTGGCCTCCACCAGTTTTATCTCTCTCAGTGAGTGCTCCAGATCTGCTCTCCTACCCAACCAGGCTGCAATGGAGCTGGCTTCTCCCTTTTTAGCTCTTCCCTCAAAGCCTGACATCTGCTCAGGTGTCATAGAGCAGGGCTGACTGGGCCCTGTTAATCCTTTCCTGACCCCTGTGGGGTCTGTAAACCTCATCACAGAGATGAACAAACCAACCAAACCATGAGCAAGGTGAAACTAGTTTGTTTGTTTATTTTTTGAAGAAGGGGGTGTTCTACACATTAAGAAACTATCTTGCAGGGAATGGCAGCACACCTCAATCAGCCACAAAGCCATTCCTCTGGAGCAATAATGCATGTCATGATCCATGCCTGCAGCTTCGCTGATAGACCCACCCATTAAAGCAGGAGGAGATGCCCCCGATAGACTTCTTGTGGAAGATCAAATACCAGGGCTCTGTAATCGAGCAGAGAAAAGCATAACGAGAACTGGTGGCTGTAAACTGAAGCCAGACCAATTAAATTAGAAATTAGGCACATATTTCTAATGGTGCACACAATTAACAGACCACCAAGGGAAGCGATGGATTCTCCATTTCTTGATGACTTCAGATCAAGACTGATGCCTTTGTGGAAGAGGCTTCAGTTGAACATAAGTTATCAGGCTCAGTGCAGGGGTAACTGAGTGACATGCGCTGACCTGTGTTATACAGAAGGTCAGAGTAGATGATTAACGGTGCCTTCTGGCCTTAGAATCTATGGCTCCATGAATCAGAGAGTTCCAGGTTTCAGGGAGATGCCTTCAGATAACAATTATACATAATGGATGAAGCTAGGTTCAGAGCTTGGTTGAGGGTCGCCATCCACTGTGCCAGGCTCTGGGCCTCTCTCTAGCCCACTTCCTGTTAGCTAGCTGCAGGGCCCATCAGATGGCACTATACCATCCTCTCCCCATCCAGGATTTTGCAGGACGGACCCTTGGCTTGCAGTACATTAATAGATTTTGGGGGGCACTTGCGCCGTGGTGCAATGGTAAGGCAGCCCAGCAGTGAGTGTGTGAACAGCAATACCACACAACGGCAGTTAGCAGGCTTTTCCACTAGGTGGGGGGATGATGGAGGGAAGGCAGAGAAGGTAAAACAGAAACACCTCTCACTGAGGGACACGGGGTAGCTGCTTGCTGTGGGGGGCTGTTGGTCTCACCACCAGGGGACACTCACACCGTGGGTCCCTCTGTTGCCACAGGCTCGGGCTTCATGGTGGCCTCATGGGAAGCAGGCGGATTCGTCAGGGTGGTGACCGGCTGGGAGCAAAACAAAAAGTCATGGAATGAGTGTGATGGCTCAGGAGGGGTAGCCCTGGCCGATCACCCCCCCAGCCATGGGCAGCTGCTCCCTGGCCTGTCTATTCACTGCTTTACTATCTCCCTGCCCTTATCTAGGCACAGATGTAAACACTTCATAGACACCCCATGGAGCATTTGCTCCCCTCTGCCTCTCAGTCTTACCTCTTTGCTCCCCTTTCTTCTCTACTCAGCCATCCTCTGCCCGTCTCCCACACTCTCGCCATCTTTGCTCATCCTCCCAGGGTCCATCCCTAGTTTCCTTCCATCCCTTTCCCCCCAGCTCTGTATTAACCCCACTTCTCCCAATATCTCCCATAGCAGCAGGGTAGTTACCCCATCATCGGCAGAGTTCTGGCGACACACCGCTTTGCATCCAAATGCTGCCAGGGCAATAGAAACAAAGAATCCCAGCGAGGTTAAGATCAGGATGATGGCTCGCATGCCTGTGCAATAGTGCTGGGAAACAGAGCAGGAGATGGGGAATCACAAACAGGCCCCTGGACTCAGCACGGATCAGAGGAACTAACAACCAGACAGCCCTGTTTGTTCCATTGTCCATCCCCTGGTGGGAATGGGAAGGAGTGTTCCCTGCAGTCTATTCTCACATCCTGTCCAGTTCCAGTGAGTCAAGCTCCAGGAAGCCGTCAACAGGAGGAGGAATTCCAGGAATTAATGACTCCCCCACCTACCCCAGGAGACAGTTCCCAGGGGGACAGAGAAATGAAGCCCAGGCCTGAGTTCCTCAGGAGATCTATCCCCTCCTCCAACTCCCATCCCTGATCCTCCTTGCTCCGATCTCAGCCAGCTGGTTGCCCCAACATTGCTCTTCTATAGCTCTCCATGGAGAAGGCACCCACCGAGATCTGGTACAGCCGCCTGCAGTGCAACCTGTTGCTGGAAGGACACTGGATGTACCGGTTACGGGGATCGTACACCAAGTCCACCAGGTAGAATAAGTTGATCACGCCGACCACCACCGTGCAGATGATGTAAATGACCAGGCAGGCTTTCACCTGGAAGATGAAGGGATAAGGTTGTCGCTGCTAGGAATACTGAAGAGTAGGAATGAGAGACTGCCAATGCTCCTGAATAGATAACACTTATAAACCCCAGCTTGCTCCCCTAGAGTCTTTCCAGGGTACGGAGGGGAGTTGTCCCATCAAGAGATCACCTCCTAGTACAGCCCCTCTCTGGATCCATCTCACACTAACGTATGGGCTCGGCCTCTTGTCCTGACTTGCCATTCCCTCCCAACTAGCTCTGCCTTGCCTCTTCTTAGGACTGGGCCAGGATCACCCCTTTATTCCCCAGGGCTGCCCCATCCTGGCTCTGTCCCCTTGATCTGCCTCTGGCTTCATCTCCCCTTCATGCAGCTGGGCCTTGGGTACCACAGCTGCCCCTCAGAGCACCACTGCCAATGGGGTTCATCTCAGCCATTGCTCCAGGCCCATCCCTCACCAATGGCTTCCTCCTCTTCTCCCCACCTCGCACTCTGACAGAATTCCCCAGTGCAAGGCAGAGCTACCTTGGGTCTCACAGCCCCAACTGGCCCAGAGGGTACAGTCCTTCTTAGGAGGGTCACTTGTCTGAGGAGAGGAATGAGGAGGGATGTGACTTGAACGCTGATGCAGCCCTGGGCCAGGCTTTAACAAGAGGCTACTCACCAGGGCCAGGCTGTGTGTTGTGTCTGCAGCCAGAGTGATAATGCCAGCCAAGAGCAACTGGAGAGGAAGAGAGAATGAGAGAAAGTAATCAGGGGAATCAGCAGAGCTGGGGTGGGAAGGGATAGTAGAAGACTGCATGTTAGGGTTAAGGTGTATTGGCAGAACTGGGGGGCGACCCGAGGCTGAGATAGCAAGAAGGCTGTGGGTTAGGATAGGGGGACATCAGTCAGGCTGGGGGTAGGGAGGGAACCCAGGGGTGAGATAGCAGGGGGCTGCAGGTCGGGACTGAGAGGCACCAGCAGAGTTGGGCATGAAGGCTCAGGAGATGGGTCGGTCACTCACCAGCACTGCCGAGTAAAAGTGGACGTGCAGCTCATCCCTATAGACGCAGGGGGAAATGGCCAGGAGGACACCAAAGGCCATCTGCAGCAGCCCCGCCAACAGCAAGAGGGCCTGCAAATGGGAAACAAACCGATCATCAGCATGCAGCTCTGGGCAGGGGCAGGACAGCCAGCAGGGGGCAGAGACAGGCGCCGTGTCCAGTCACCTGCTAACAGGCACCAGGGCCTGTCTGACAGGATCCCAAAGATCCCAGGTGCTGTGCAGGGCCAGCAGAGGGGGTGAGGCCGGTGCACCAAGGGATGAGCTGTGACATGGGGCAACAGGGGGCGTGTGTGTGTGTGTGTGCGTGTGCGTGTGTAAGAGACACTCTCACCCTCCACACACGCTGCTCACCCCCAAGACTCTAGGCTGCCCCCGCAGGAACAGCTGCATCAGGGGTCCCGCTTCTGACATGGCAGAACCCAGCGTCTTGATATAGACCAAACTCCTCACAGGCTCTGGAGCAGGAAAGACAGCCCTGTGGGTGCAAGAGGGACTGGGTCATTGGGTGCACTGGAATGCTAAACTGCATCATACCATTCAGCTGCTAGGTGCCGCTGTGTGGAATATATCTTAGTTAAGCTCACAACAGCCATTCCTGGCAGTGCACTAAAGGATCTTATAGCAAACACATGGCTCTATGAGAAAGGCTCTGCTGCCAGTCCATATCTGGTACAAGAGCCTGACTTGCTAATAGCAACTCAGTAGCCTCATGTGCACAAAACATACAGGGGGCATGTAATGCTAGCAGGGACTTTGGAGTAACCAGTTACCCATAGTGTCGTATGGGTAAAATCATTATGTAATGAGCCTTATCACCTTGTACTTAGAGCCGAGCCAGCAACACTTATCTGTACATTTCTTAGCCGCAAACTCAGGAAAGTGTTTACTGTTAAAGTAACTCCCCACTTAACATCCTCTCACTTAATGTTGTTTCAATCTTACATCTCTGCTCCATTACAGAACATGCTCCGTTTAAAGTTGTGCAATGCTTCACAATAACATCCTTTGTCTGCTTGCTTTGTCCACAGCTGGCAGCCCCCCCCATCAGCTCCCCTACGCCTCCCGCCCGCTGGCAGACCCCACAGATCAGTGCCTTCCCCCTTCTCCTCCTGCCCTCCAGCTGGCTTGCGGCATTCAGGAGGGAGGGGGGAGGAGCAAGGACTTGGCCTGAAGTCTTCCCCTGCCTCTCAAACACCGCAAACCAGCTGATTGCTGTGGGCAGAAGGCAAGGGAGAGAGGGAGGGGCCTGCATGCGGAGTCCTCACTCCTCCCCCCTCACTCCTGCCCCCTGAACATTGCAAGCCAGCTGATTGCCACGGGCAGGAGGTGCACCCTGTCCTCACTCCACCCTCCAGCTGATTGCTGTCGGCAGGAGGCAGTGGAGGGAGGGGGGAGGAGCGAGGACACAGCCTGTGGAGTAAAGAGGGGAGGAGAAGATGTGGGTTAAGGGTGGGGTCTTGGGGGAAGGGGTGGATTGGGCAGGCCGAGGGTTGAGCCCCCCACCTCTGGTGCTTGCAGTGTAGGGGAAGCTGCTGCGCAATGTGCTTCTCCTAGCCTAAAGCACCTTCAGCCTCCTTGCCTGCCTCATTGTCTCCAGTGCCAGTGAGCTGTGCCTGTGTGGGGTAAGGGAGGGGCACCTCCCAACTACAGTACTGTATGGCAAAAAAAAAATTTCCCTGGAACCTTACCCCCCCGCATTTACATTCATTCTTATGGGGAAATTGGATTCACTTAATATCATTTCCCTTAAAGTTGCATTTTTCAGGAACATAACTACAACATTAAGTGAGGAGTTACTGTACTTAAGTCTCTGGTATCTTTTCTGTTGTTATAATAGCAAGTTGGAAACAGCTATTCCAGTGTCAGAACAAAACTGAAAGTAAGACTAGAAGACAATGAATCTGGAAAACAATGGACCAATTAAAGTCTCCAGGAAAGCTTTCATCTGAAGGAAATGCAGCAGAAAACTGGGGAAAATGGAAGCAAAGACAGCACTGGGAGAGGCACAGACAAAAAAGACGAGTGTCTACAAAGAGCATTAATTCTTCATGTGGCAGGTGAAGAAATGAGAGAAGTATTTAACACTTTTTTTATTTGATGATATAGCAGATAAAAAGATATACAGGTTTTAAAGAGTAAGTGAGGCCTACTGTCCACTGCCAAGAAATATCCCATATGAGACTCGAGCAGTTTTCACTAGAAGTCAGACAGATGGGGAAAATATAGACCAGCATGCGACTGATGGAAAACTGGCAGCACCATCCTCCAACTGTGAAGAAGTGTGTGACTCGCTCATTAGAGACCTCATTGTGTGTAGTATTGTGTCTGACTGCACAAGCAAGTTTAACCCTTGAATGGGTCGTGGATGTATGACATGCAGATGAAAAGGCTGCAACCACAAGTGTCTTGAGGCCATTTTCAGAAAACCTTTTCACAGTACTCCATCAAGGATTCAAAGGTGGTTGCTACTACTCCAGAAATATCAACAGGAAGTTGGATACAGACCACGTAAAGAATTACTGTAGTAATTGCTGACACTTTATCCAAAGTCTACACGTTGCATGATGGAGGAGTAAGTTCAGAGGAAGCTGATGTTGCACTACATCAGATTAACTTTTATTTGCTTATTGCCAGACAGAAATTGAAGGAATTTCAAGCGGATACTGCAAATGATGTTGTTCTGCAAACTACTTGGCAAGGAGGGCCAGACAATAGATCTGTAGTGCCAGAGGTTATTCGTGCTTATTGGTCACATAGAGAGGAACTAAGTGTGCAAAATGGACTCGTCTTTAAAAGTGACAGAATTATACTACTGAAAAGTCTCAGAAAAGAGATCTTGACTATTATTCATGAGTGGCAACTGGGAGCAGAGCTATGTAAAAGGAGAGCTCAAGATGCTGTCTATTTGCCCAGCAGGTGTAGTCAAACTGAGGACACAGTACGTGCTTGCAATGCATGTCAAACTTTCAGAAACAAAATCGAAAGGAACCAATGCTACCACAAGAGGTCCCAAACAGACCTTGGCAGGGACCTTATGAGGCTGGCAGACTAGGTGCCAGCTCATGCCAAGGTCCGTAGGCCTCAGATAAACACTGACCAATGCATAGCTGGAAACCAGTCTGGCTCACCTGCATGCTAGTGGTATTAAAACAGATGTTAAGTGCATAGTGTTTAGACTTTATGAAATACTTGTAGGATGCTGCATGTGTTAATCTCACTGATAACATATGATAAGGTAATAGTAAGCATTTGCATTATAAACTCCTGTAACTGTGTAACACACTGAACAGGAAAGAAGCATGAACTAATGTCAAATGGTACAGAGGGTGTTATATCCTGCCCACCAGAAGGCCTATTGAAACCAAATGAGTCATTGTGAAACACCAAAGAACAAAGACTCTGTTAATTCCGCACCCACACACCCCCACCAAAAAAAAATAAAAAGTCACTATGAAGAGGAGACATGCGCATGAACTCATCCCATCAGCTTGAACTCTGGGAGGAAGGGAATAAAAATCCCTTGCAAGAAGAAAATGGATTTCTCTGCTCCTTGGACTTTGGGAGGGCCAGATTTCTAAGCATGAGCAAGGAATCCCCAGCTGCTTTGCCTGGGTTAGCCCTAAAGGACATATAGAGCTTGCATATCACAGCAGCTGTCTGCCATCACCTTCAGAAACCTAGGACTGTAATCTGTTTGTGTGTATGTGTTTACTTGCTTTAACCTTGTAAATAACTAATTTCTCTTAGTTAATAAATCTTTAGATAGTTTATTATAGGATTGGCTCCAAGTGTTGTCTTTGGTGTGAGAGCCAAAGCACTGTTGACCTGGAGTAAGTGACCAGCCCATTGGGATTAGGAGTAACCTGAATATACTGTGATTTTTGGCACAAGGGACCATCTATCACAAAGGAAGGCTTCCCTAGGAGGTAAGATAGGTGCAGCCAAGGGGACTGTGACTCCTTGGGTAGGTGGTTACAGGACTTGAGGAGTTTACCATTGATATCTGGTTGATGAAATCTCAGTACAGAACTAACACGGGGTTTGTGCCTTGCTTTTTAACAGCCTAGCCAAAGGTTGTTGCTCATGCTCTTGAGCCACTTCAGGACAGTTTGATGGATATGTTTGTGTTTCAAGGTGCAGATTATCTTATTCTGGTGGACTGTTATTTAAAATACTCAGCAGACTACTTGCCTCAGGACCACCAGTGCATCAGTCATTGATGCTGCATGTCTATATTTAGAAGGTATGGAGGCCCTGAGGAACTCATTAGTGACAATGAATCACACTTTTGCTCCAGAGGCTTCAAAACCTTTGTAAAGCAGTGAGACTTTTTTCATAAAACATCAAGTCCATTGTTCCCACAATCAAATGGAATGGCTGAGAGAGCAATTCAAATGTGCAAAGTGTTCTTTAAAATAAAAAATCTAGCATGGATAACACAGATCCATATCTTAGCCTGTTGGACTCATACATCTAGGCAGTAAAGGAGATTGAAGATCAGCTGCTCAGCTCCTCATGGGAAGACATCTAAGGACCAGATTGCCAACTTCATCAGAGCTGTTGCAACCCAAAGTAATACAAGGAGACATACAAACTAGCCTTAAGTGAGACAAGTGTAACTTTAGCTCCTTCGTGGCCTAGATGGAGTCTGCTCTGCAGTCAGCTCTGGCCAAGAGAAGGCAGGCACAGGAATGCAGCAGCAGAACTCCCTTCCACCCCAGGGGCACCTGTCCCAAACCTCCCAGAGTGAACAAGCTCCCCACCCCTAGGAAAAGTACAGTGGATACAAGAAAGGGAGATTTATTTACAGAGGGATGAGAGGAGAAAAACAAGGGGAAAATATAGGGAGAGCAGTAGAAGGGCTGCATTCAAACCAAGGCCCCACTGGCCCAGTGGTAGCACAGTCTGAAATGGCAGACACCAAGCAATGTGTCTGCACACAGAGTTCAGGAGTCCAGAGCAAAGTTCCAGTGCAATAGTAAGTCTTGGGTGCTCCTGGTCATCTTCAGCACCAGTGAACCCCCCTTCCCCCTCCCGCCCCTCAACCAAACTCCCTCCGGTGACCTCTTCTGCTGCTCTCTGCAAAGCCACACAGAGCGACCCACCACCCAACTTACTTAAGTTGGGAGGAGGGTCGCTGCTAGATAGCTATCTAGCAACCTCCCTCCTTGTTCCCAATGCAGAGCCACAAGCCCCAATACTCACAGCCCCATACAGCTCTGGGCAGCTGTGAAACTGGGTCCAGTTCTGGCCTGTTCATCTCGGGCGATTTCTCCCTGGCACAGGGCTCCTCCTGGCTCCTGTCCTGGGGTGTACCCGATCAGCTGCCTGCGGGCTGCTACTTCTCTCTCCCTCTCAGCTCCAGAGCCACCCTCTGGAGTTTCCCTCCTCTCTCCCCCCACCCCAGTCTCCATCTCTCCTCTAGGAAAAAAATGTAAAGGGGCAATGCTCTCTAAACCCCTAAGGGATTGCACAAGCAAAGCAGAATTTTTTTGACAAAGGTGCAAAACCTTTATCACCACTGGAAAAAAGGAGAAATAGTTTGTATTTGTGGGGGGGGAGGGGGAAGCACAGAAACCTGCCAAGGCAATTGACCGATACACTGCTCCAAGATCTTGTTAACACAGAGGAAGATGTATACAGAAGAAACAGAAATGATTTGATGGGCACTGAAAGAATTGGGCAGGAGGGGAATGAAAATGTGGAACAAACAGAAATGGTGTCAACATCCAGCTAAGACATGCAGGCAGTACCAGACCAGTCTACTGAGTCTCAAGTGGTCATTTTGAATATAGAAGAAAAAAAATGGGAGTCTGATACTCCTGTTACTACCTCTAAAGGCAGAGCAATAAGAAAACCTGCTAGATACACGTCTCCACTGCAATAAAAAAACCACACACGCACACCCTCCATGGCAACAAGTCTCCTAGCCCAGGTCATCTGACTCAGGCTTGCAGGGTTCAGACTGAAGGGCTATAAAATTGCAATATAGATGTTGGGATTCAGGCAAGAGCCAGGGCTCTGAGACCCACCCCTTGCAGGGTTTCAGAGCCCAGGCTTCCCCCATGCCTGAATGTTTATGTTACAATTGAATGGCACTGCAGCCCAAGCCTCATGAGCCCAAGTCAACTAATCTGGGCCAACCCTGGGTCTTTTATTGCAGTGTAGATGTACTCACAGAGACTAAAATTCCATTCAAGTTTATTTGAATGTTGTTTTTCTGTTTGTTTGTTTTTAAAAAAGGGCAGATGTAATGTTAGTAGGAATTTTGGAGTAAGAACCAGATACTGTATGGGGGGAATCATTATTCAGTGACCCTTATGAGCAGACGCACAGGGCTTGTGCTTGGAGCCAGGCAGACAAGCTGTCAATACCAATCTGTACAGTTCACAGCTACAAGTTCAGAGAAGTATTCACTGTTACTTAAAAGTCTCCAGTGTTTTTTGTTGAGTTATAGTAGCCACTTGGCAACAGCCATTACAGGGTATAAAATATGAGGAGCTAATGGGCTTGTTACTCTAACAGAGAAAGAGAAAAAGAACCATTGCCTGCAAGCTGAAGCCAGACAAACTCAAAGTAGACACAAGGTACATATTTTTAACAGTGCAGGTGATTAACCATTGGAACAAGCTGCCAAGGGAAATGGTGGATTGTCCTTCTCTTGATGGCTTCAAATCCAACCTGGAGGCTGTTCTAGAAGAAGCTTCAGCCAAACACAAGTTACTGAGCTCCACACAGGTGTAACTGAGTGACATTCTCTGGCCTGTCCCACACAGGAGGTCAGACCATATGACCTAACAGTCCCTTCTGGCCTTTAAATCTAGGAATCCATGAAAATGAGACAGGGTCAACCCAGCCAGAAACCTGAGAGAAATTGGAGAGCTTATACCACCTCCATGCAGCCCATTTCCTGACAGCATTGCTCCCATGTCCTGCTAAAGGAGTTCCATGTCCTGACCCCATTAAGAGCAAGTCTCCCTTGCCTCTTCTCTCTCATGTTTCCACCCTCTCTATCCCGCTGTATTTTCCCCTTTGAAGTCATCCATTCTCTCTCTTTCAGTCTTTCTGTCCCCAGCCTGTGCAGCCCCTCCCTAGAGAGGCACACCTGGGAGGATCAGCCTGGTCCCTGTGCTGGAAGCTGCAAGAGAGGGGGTACAGGCCTAGTTGCTAGCTAGGAGACAAGTTGGAAGCAGAGGATAAGGACACAGATTTTGGGTTCCCAGGGTGGGAGACTCCTCTGGCCAGGGGGAATGAGGGGCAGGAGTCTTGTCCTGCCCCAGATGGTCCTTCACCCCGCTCAGGCCAGCCATCTCTTCCTCAAGTTTTCCCAGCCCCAAACCCCTCATCCCATCCATTGTCCTCACTGTCCCCTCACCCACCCAGCCCTGCATCTCCCACCCAGTGCTCACCTGCGTTGCTCTATCTCAGCACAGGGGTGGGCTCCCAGCGTGAGTGCTGTTCACCAGCTCCACACCTGTTTCTCCTGCCACTCGCCTGCCAGACTGATCTGATCCTCCTTTTTACATCACAGCCAGGACACCCCCTTCAGGAAGTGTCCCAACCTCCCACAGGGCTGCTGGACGCTTACCGCAAACAAGGGACTTTCAACATCAGGCTTGGTCTGCTTCCCCACCCCCATCCTCGTTCAGGGATCTGTAGATACTTAGCACATCTGTCCTCCCCAGGAGTCATGGGAGTGACCCATCCATAGGCCCAATCTGGCCCATTCCTCCCTTCAGGAGACTTCCTCCAGCCTTAGAGCCAATACAGGGGCAGCTTTCCTGGTCCTGGAAAGGAGAGTTAGGTGAAATATTTGTCCTGAAGCTTTTTCTGATGAAAAATGCAGATCCAGATCAACTGAAACATTTTGCCAATTTGTGTTGAATACTCCAGTTCAGAGAGGTAAAAAACCCTAAAACTTTCTGAACAAAAATTGAAAAATAAAAGTTTCAACTCAACACTTTCAAAACCAGACTTTTTGGTTCAACACACCTTTCCATTTAAAAAATAATAGATCATTTTAGAAAATTGGGAAATCCTTAAGAAATAATAGCTCAAAGATGAAACATTGCTTATATGAAACCTTTTATTCAACTCTAAACAATATTTTTTCCTGACTTTGTGGTTTGCCAAAAAAGTTGACATTTTTGTTTTGGTACAATCCAAAGTGAATCCTCCCACCCCAACATTTTGGTACAGTCAGTGAACCAAAAAAAAAGATTATTCACAGGGCTCTACTTGAAAGCCCTTTCCAGCCACAGATTTTGTAGGGGCATAACCCCCACTCTCCAAAAGCACACTTGCCTGTTAACATGCTCCCACTGATGGGTTAGGCTTTAATCTCACTTCTGCCATGTGAAGCCCACTAGCTGAACTGAACTGCACAGAGCCTGCTGGGTTCTGCTTCATCACTGTGATTGGTAAGTGGCCATTACATGGCAAGAGTGGGCCATCCCTAGGTTCCATAACACATAGCATTTGATAACTCTCTTCTGGTAACTTCCTGTCCATCACTGGTAACTCTCTTCTTGTGACAGGGTTCACTGAGAACCTCTGAAACCTTACAACTCTGAGAGCTCAGTCAGTCTGGTCCCTGGCTCACTGCTTATTCCTATTCTCAGTTCATTTCACAATAGGTGTAAATATTTCTCCCTACCCCTGCAAAATACTCCTTTCCTCTCCCCACCCCCTTGCTGGTCTTGGCTACAAGTTAGCTCATACCCACTATGTGCCACAACTATGGGCTAATTGTGTGATTCTAACCAATCCCTCCCTGTCAACCCCTCCTGGGGTGATATAGTCTTTCATCAATGCCATTTATTGCTCTCCTCCCCGCCCCCCAGTGATGACCCACAGCTGTGTGTAAATGTGCATGACTCACCACTGCAGCACCTCCTGCTGGTCATCTCCAGGAATTAGTTCTTTTCCAGCCTGGGTGCCCTCTGCAGGCCAGTGTCCTGGTTTTCCTGGCCCCTCCATGTCCCTCCCAAACCCCAGTGCCCCTTTACCCTGGGGCTGCTCCCTGGTAATACTCCCACCAGTCTCTATGGGTATCCCCAACCCTCTAATACCCAGCTTGCCTCACTCTGGGCTACTGGCAATCATCACCAAGCCCCCATTCCCAGGGACAGACTGCTATGTAAAAGCCACTCATCGTAGGCAAGGGGGTTTTGGCCTACTGCCTTCCTCTGCCTCAGCCCTGAAGCCTGGGGAGTTGCCAACCTGGAGCTCCCCTAGAGCTCTCCCCAGCCCTTCTTCACTTTCAGTACCCTTTCAGCAGGCAGGCCCTACTCTCTCCCAACCTAGAAAGAGACTCCTCTTGGGTCTCTGGCTCACAGCCTTTTTATACAGGCCAGCTGTGACCTGATTGGGCCATGGCCCAGCTGCAGCCACTTCCCCCAATCAGCCCAGTTTAGCAGCTCCTAGCCACAACCTTCTCCCAGGACTGACTTTAACCTTTTTTCTGCTAGAGTTGGGGGGAGCTGCCCCACTATGCTGTGCCACTCAAGTTTGTGTATGCTGGTTGTGTTGTGCTAGAAGATTTGTGCAGGTGATGAAGGTGTGCTACAATGAGAGACTATACGTGCTTTGGGTTACTATGTGTGCTAGTTGTGTTGTTATATGGATGTTTTTGAAGAACTGTGGTAGGTGGTCCAAGTAAGCAACCAATGAAATTGTGGTTGGAAGGGACCTCAGGAGATCATGTAGTCTAACCCACTCCTCAAAGCAGGACCCATTCCCAACCTTTTTTTTTCTCTGCCCCAGATCCTTAAATGGCCCCCTCAAGGATTGAGCTGACAACCCTGGGTTTAGCAAGCTAATGCTCAAACCACTGAGCTATCCCTCCCCCTTGATTAACAGTGCTTTGTGCCCAACTGTCACAGGCTGCTTCCTGGGCTATGAGCTCTGCATTGTACCACTACCACACTCCCCTTTTCTTTTTTGGCCAGTTCTATCCCCCCTGCAAAAAAAACTTCATGTTTTCTAGCCATGAGGTTATTCAGTGCCACTAATTC
This sequence comes from Gopherus evgoodei, assembly GCF_007399415.2. Lineage (NCBI taxonomy): Eukaryota > Metazoa > Chordata > Testudines > Testudinidae > Gopherus > Gopherus evgoodei. The sequence continues at coordinate 126,948,338 of NC_044325.1, forward strand.
CCCAGAAGAATTCCATTATCTTCTACAATAGATCTATCTTAAAGTTTTATGCTACCACTCATCACCCTGGCATCTGGTTACTTTCCATGTAAAATCAACTGCAATAGAGAAACAGAGTTTGGCACTTCTCCCCTGAGAGGGTCCAAACTCTGCTTGGGATAGGGAAGTTTTGATTGTTGGACAAGCATCATTCTTATGGTGGTGTAGAAAAGACTTGACTCACAGCAGGTGCACCGCCTTATCGGTGGGCATGGCATAGCAGCTCTTTTGTTTCTAGTACCCCCTTTCCATGGTTGCTCCAGTCTCACTGTGGTCCATATCTTCTCACAACTCAATCAGGCTACATTTTTGTTACCCAAAAAGTGGTGGAACTAAGTTCAACAAATAATATTCCCACTCCTTGTGTTTGCTGTGGGTCCCATGGTCCTTATATCAGAGCTCTCAAAAGTCCTTACTTTCTAATGTCAGGGGATATCACACAATCTTCATCCTATAACCCACCCAAGGTCCGCTTCATCAGCCTCCTTGCTGTTACCTGCCTGAAGTTCTTCCTACAGAAGCCTCCTCCTCCCCCTTTTAAAGTTTACCCTTCTCTCAGGACCTTCCCCCACCAAAACACCAAACTGAAATACAAATGTAAACCTGCTTCTGTCCTTCCTAGGCTTGACATTGTGTCCCTTCCTCTGTTGAAATGCCCCAAGGCTCTCTCTCCCTAGAAGTTCAAAGTGTGCCCTGTTATAAGGGTTCACCACCACAGCCTGCTTCTGCTAACCTTCTACCAGACTTCTCTAACTCAGAAAAGAATCCCAGTACTGCCTCACTCTCCCTCTGGGCTTCCCTCTTGACCCTCCTGATTTCCCTAGTTACCCATCCCCAGAGAGGGACTGTACCATTTGTTCCTTCTGCCCCAACAGCCTCTGCCTAATCTGTGCTTCCTTTCTTTATAGTCACCACTTTGTAGCTTCATCTCCAGCTGGGCTTCATCTTTAATTAGGCCTGTAGGGGCAGCCAGATGAGTTAATTGGCCTCATGATAATTAACCCTTTCAAAGCCAGGACTATCCCTTCACAGCTGGAAAAGCTTTCCTGAGGAGGAAGGTTTTGGAGTGATCCCCTGTGGAAGTTGGTTCTGTAGCCAGACCTCAGCTCCCGCAAACAGAGCATGCTTTATACCCAGCTCTCCTTGCCGTGGTGCAAGCCTGCATCCCCTTGGTACAGAGCTGCACCAGATCAGCTCCCAGCCCCTGAGAGCGGGGAAGAACAGGGGAGAGGCAGGCATGTGGTCAGAGTGCACCCCCTGATGGATATTCTCAGCTGCCTAGGCCCATGGAAGCAAACATAAGTTCAGGAGTCTCAGAGCTGCCCCAACATACACTGAGTACAGAGCAGGGCCCTATATAGCCTCAGAATGATACAGGGAAAGCAATGATCCCAGATGTTTTCATCCTTTGACCACAAGGGGCAGGGTAAAATCTAGGCCAATGTTGCTCATACCCATTTCTTTTGCAAAGAGTTTGAGATGGATCCCGATTGTCATAGTGTCCACAATAACAATGTTGGCTGCATGCCATTCGCAGAATACTGCTGTCTGTCCATGTCATTTCCTGTCTTGCTGACTGCAGCTTCATCCATGTGAAGAAAGATGAGAGATTCTGAATTCTCTTCTCATTAAAGTATAGCAGGGTAGCAGCCACATACCTTACTCAGGATCCGGACTCTGTAGTGCTAGGCAGCAGATAGGTACAGATGAAGAGACAATGCATGCCTGGGGAGCTTGCAGTCTAAAATTCTGGCACTTCCTGACTGAATGCAAAACTCAGGAGCTGTAATATGCCATTGGTACAGATGCATAATTTTACCATGACAAGATAGTATCAGTCACAGCCCAGTCTCACTTAAAAAGCGCATTTAATACTCTGCTCATGCAACAGAAAAATAAGGTCAGCTTCCAGGCATTAACAGTTGGTTAGGTTGCTTTGATCTAGTCCTCTCAGAAACAGGACTAAATCAAAGTGAACTAACAACATGCTAATGCACAGCCACAGGGTCCATATTAATGGCAAAATTTATGGGTTCTGTGACAGGGGTAACCACAATGACAGGATTCTATCCTTGACCATTGGCTTTCCATATGAAAGGTATATATTACAGCTGGTTAGGAATTTTCAAGGGGGTTTTGACAGAAAACAGTTTCTACAAAATCTAAATTATCTGTGGAAAAATTTTGATTTCTGTTGAATTTTTTCAGTTCTGTCAGAAAAATCAAAATGAAAGATTTAATTTTGGACCATTTCAACCCTAATCAACACATTTCAGGTGATTGAACTGAAGCAAAGTTTTGTTTTGAGACAGTTTGACATTAAATTAGGTCTGTGTTGGCACTACAGTGCCTCATTCTCCAATTCTCCTCCATGGGCCAGATACCTTTGACTGACTACATCTCCCATGTTGCAACTCAGCCTCCCCTCTAGCCAAGCTGCATGATGCATCTTGGGAAGTGTAGTCCAGCAAGGGAACAAAGCCCATAAAGAAGAATTAGAGCATCCTGCATCCAAACTATAACTCCCATGAGGCACTACAGCATCTAAGGCAGATGCTGTAAACACTGAAGTATCTCAAAACATTTCAATAGCAAATGGCAAAAGGAAGTGTTTAGACATTTCTGAATTAAAATTTTCAACACTTTGTGTTCAGTGAACAATTAATATTTTGTCTTAATTTGGATGGAAACAGCATCAAACTGTCAGAAATTCCTAATGGATGGAATTCCAGTGTTTGCTCAGCTCTAGTGTATAGAACCATTCTGAAGTCAGGACTGTTGCATCCATTGGGATGGGAGACACTGCATCCATGGAAGATCTTTTTCCTGATACACCAGAAATAGAAGAAATTCTGGGGTTTAATGAAATGTTTAATTTGTTTTAAAAAAATGAAAGCCAGAGACATTTTAGATCAGCAATAACCCAGGTCAAGTTGAAGCCTGTGTCTGTCCCTGAAGACACACTCACCAAGTACCACCACCCCTATTATCCCTGCATACACCCACTTTTGATAGTGCTGTCCTATATGAACAGGTCCCATATGGGGGATAATGCACTATCATGTGATGTGGTGACAAAACAAGTCAAATTCAGTCCAGGTGTAAATGGGTGCAGACTCCCTTTGAAGTCACTGTAGGGGCATCTCCCTAGGCCAGGGCTGCAAATGGTCGAGTGACTTTGTTCTCATGAATAACCCCATCCTTTCTCATTCCTTTGGATCTGAGTGGCTCAGGGGGCCCAGGGGCATGAAAGTGTTCTGGTCTGTTTGGTCAGTGGCCTGTATTTTTGCCTAGCTGGGTACAGTTTTTAATTGTACTCAGGTGGGGAAATAGAGGCCATTATTGACCAGGGGAGAATCCAGGCCATTTGCCAGATGGGTGGAGAAGCCAGTAGGAATAGTCACCGGGGCAGGGGTTGGTGGGGAATCTGCCAATCTCCACTTGGGAGAAGGTCTGCCTAGCTGTGCCCCTCGGCACAGAATCCTGCCCTGCTTGGGTACTTGACCCCACCCCTTGCCATGGGTTATTGCTCACAAGTGAAGCAGCACTTGCTCGGGGCAGGGGTACCACTGGCATCTCCATGAGGGAGCTGTCTGGTGGTGTCACTCAGGCTGGTGGCACGAAGAGCACCCTTCTCATTCAGGATCTGCTTTTACCTCATGAGAGCTAAGGGCAACAATGGGCTGGAAAAGAAATGAAACACAGCATGCTGAGTAATCCACACATACAGCAGTGATGAAACCCAACCCCCAGGCTGCCATCCTGCTTCTTCCCAGCACCCACCTATCCTGATTGCCCTGCTATAAAAAGGCACTGTACCTAGGAACTTCACCCTAGGCCTCCCTTCGTTCTCACCCACCTTCTGTGTAATGATATAATTTGTGTGTAGCATATTACTCAGCCACTAGGTGGCTGTTCTGTATAAAGTTCCAAGCAAGGTGTAGCCTGCAGTCAACAAGAAAGACAAAGCTGGAACTGGAGCTGTGTGTGATTGTAGTTATAGCTATTTTGTTAAAATAAAGATCCCTGTTTTCCTAGTCTCTCTCTCTGCCCTTTCTCCCCTATTCAGCTGCTGTTTAATTACCACATCATCTTCAGAGTTCTGGTAACAGACAGCTTTGCATCCAAATGCTGCCAGGGAAACAGTGAGGCACAACCCCAGAGTTGCTGTGAACAGTGCAATGCCCCGCATGCCTGTGCAGTAGATCTAGAGAACAGACCAGGGACAGAGTGTTACAGACAATTCCCTGGAAACCAGCATAGAAACTATAGCTACACAACTACATCTATTCCCACAGGCAGTCTGTGGGGGATGGTCCCTTATACTGCTGCAATATCTTCTTAAGAGTTTCGTCCAGCCCCCTTGTAAGTGATGCTGGGGACTATAGGAAATGTGCACCATAGGAATTCTACACTGGGTGAATAGTCATCATTCATTTCTTAGTTATGCAGCACCTAATATGTGCTGGACACTTTACCAGACTATGATTATGATTTAATATTACAGTAGGATCTATAAGCTTGGGATCCCATTGCGCTAAGAGTAGATTGTAAGAGAGGATCTGTGTCCCAGAGATCTTACAGTCTAAATAGTCAAAAACAGGCAAAAGCTGGGAGACTAGAAGGACTGTTATCCCCATTTTATAGATGGGGAACTGAGGCACCAAGAGATGAAGTGACTTGTCCAAGGTGATACAGTAAGTTTGTGGTAGACTGAGGAACTCAACTCAGAACTCTTGGCTTCCAGGTCAGTGCCTTAACCACAAGGTTTCTTCAATCCAGCTCCCCTGAGTCCCAGGTTGCCCTAACTAAGACATGCAGTTTCAGAGGCACATTGCATAAAGTCAGTAGAATTGTTCGAAAACACCGAATGATCAGACAAACAAAAGTCAACTTGATTTCTAGTAACCTCCAATCCAAACGCCAACCATCCTATTCATGTCCAGGGCATTGAGGGACTATCCTACAGATTTTCCAACACAAATTGGGATGGGGTGGGAGGAAAAGGAAAATTGAGCAGGATTTTGAAAACAAACCCCCCACAATTCCCCACAGTTATCCAGTGGCTTTAGTGATGGGGGGTGCCTATCTTGAGACACTGGACTGCTGGGACAGCTTCCCATGGGCTGAAATCTCCACTACTTGGAGTCCTTAAATCGAGACTGGTTCTTTTTCTAAGATAGATTCTGCAATTCAGCCCACAAGGTATTGTTCAGCTGGGCAGGAATTATTGGGTAAAGTCCATTTATTGGGAGAGGAAGGGTGGTTCAATCATCCCTGGCTGTGCCATCCATGTCCTGTGTGATCTACGGCAAGTCACTTAGGCCCAGATCCTCATGAGTATTTAGGCGTGATGATAGTTAGCCTTTCCTATCTGTAAGATGGAGATAATAGCACAGCCCTGCTTCCCAGGATCCATACATTAAAGCATGTAAAGTGTTCAGATACTACAGTAATGGGGTGAGAAAAGAACCTACGACATGACATTCTCTGGCCCATGCTATGCGGGAGATCAGACTAGATGATCACAATAGTCCACTCTGGCCTTCAGATCTATAGCAACTGAGGGGGTGAGTGGAAGCCCAGGCATAAAAGATAGAGGCTGAATCCCCCAGGATCATATACCTCCCCTAGAAAAAAAGTCAATGGCCTCCCAAAACAAGGCAGGGGTGGGCATGGGATTGCAGGGGACCCACCAGGATCTGATCGTGCACACGGCAGTTCTGGAGCTGGTCCTGGAGATCACAGGCAAAACTGAGATAGGAGAGCAGGTCCCTCAGGTAGAGGAAGTTGATCACCATGACAACAGCTGCAGCAATGATCTGAATCACCAGACAGGCCTTCATCTGGAAGACAGCAGAGCTATGCTGTCAAGGCTGATTCCTCACTCTGGTACTCCAAGTGCAGAAGGTGGGGGCCCCGCAAGGATTCTAAAAATTAACACTAGCCACTCCAAGCTTGTATTAAACTCCCAAGGTTACAGCTTCTCTCTGACCTTGGATTGGTAGATGCTGCCACCTCCCAAATGTCAAACCCCTTGGAACCCAGGAAGAAGCACTTGGGAATTTCTTCCTGTGGGGTACCCTCAAGCCTTTTCACCTCCCCTTCAGGGAAAAGCTGAGAAAGGAAAACAAAGAAATCAGCTGTTGCCACCAGCCAACTAAAAAACATGTGCACGAACCTCGTAATACTCAAAAATCCAAACCCTGTCTTAAAAATTGTAAATTTCATTAAAAACAAAAAGAAATACATTTGAAAAAACTAAGACTATTGCTAGATTTTTAAAAGATCAATTTCAAAAATTAAGCACCTCAAATAATTTTTGGGAGGTTCAGCTTAAAGGTTACAAGCAACAAAAGCATCTGGGGTTAGCATAGAGGAGTCCACAAGCCATAAGAAATAAACAAAATAAACCTAATTGGATCTTTCTAGACATTTTCTGATCCTCTTACATATCTGGGTTCCAAATAAGCAATTCTAGGTATGATTTTGATGATTTTCATACCTGGCCAAAGAAACAGGGGCGATCCGACAGGTGGCCCTCCAATACCGTCAGGCATTAGACATAGTGCTGGCGGCCAAAGGAGGGACCTGTGCTCTCATTGGAAAAGAATGTTGTGTGTTTATACCTGACAATACCAATGAGGTAATAGATCGCGCTAGCCACTTAGAACAAATCGCATATCTTCCCCATGAAGAGTGGAGTTCTTTATGGAAGTGGCTAAGTAACCTGTTCAATTTCTCTGGCATAGGAAACTGGTTGTTTCAGGGAGCCCTAACTATCCTGTTTGGAATTTTAGTGATTTTTGTATGCTTTCAGTTAATCTTCTGTTGTATCCAGAATTGTATCACCCAGATAGCTGCCCCAAACCAGAGTGCTAATATGATGATTTTAAATATCACTGATGAAGAAATAAAGAACTATTGATTTGTGGAACCAGTAAAATTTTGGTCATGGCGTGAGCTTGACCAAAAGGAGGGATTGTGAAAGTAGAATGAATTAAATTGTAAAAATAAGAATAGATTAAAGAAATGTTGTATGTACCTTTAAGCAGAAATAAGAAATGTTGAAATCCAGGTGCCAGGAAAAGAAACATTAGGCATAAACAAGGGTGCTAATGGCGAAACATTAACAGAGGATAGGTAATAGTTAGTAAAGAAATAAGATATGCATGCCTAGCCCAGGTAAACTTATCAGATTCTGCTTCCTTTGTTATCTTGTTAAGTGCTCGCCCTTTTATCTGTATAAATAAGATAGTTTGTGTCTTGCATGGTGCTCACATTATCTGGATGTTATTAGCAGAGCGCTGTGCTAATAAAACAGAGTGGTCTGACAAACTGTGAGTCCTGAGTCTAACTTTGACAGGTGTCATCTAGGGTTGCCCCTTTTAGTGTCCACAGCGACTGCTACTAGCTTTCTTCTTCTCCGCCACCTCCGTCCATTTGGCTCCAATCTCCCCTGCCTCAATTACAATTTTGAGCTTCCCTTTCTATTTCCTCAGGATGTACCTTTTTATTTCCTCAGGAACACCCTCTAAGAATTGCTCCATTTGTATTAGGAGACACAGATCTTCCAGAGATTTAACATTTGTCCCTGATATGCAGGTATCCCAATTTTTTACAACGTGGTAGGCATCAGGAAAATGCCACATTTGGTTTCTACCTTAGGGCTCTGAACCGCTCGCTGATGGGCATGCTCAGGTGTTAGTCTCATCCTCGTTCTGATCTTTTGTTTAAAAAGTTCATACTCATTCACGTGTTCTTTAAGCATGTCAGCTGCTACGTATGCTAAGGATCCACTGTGTTGTGGCCTCAGCTCCACCATATAGTGGTTTATAGGGGTGTTGTATCCAAAGCAGGCCCTTTCAAAATTTTCTAAGAAGGCCTCTGTATCATCGCTTACCTTGTATGTGGGGAATTTCTTGGAATGGGGAGCAGTACCTGGAGAAGGACTGTTAGGGTTACCTGATGGACCCAGCTTAGCCCTTTCCAGCTCTAACTCTGCCTCCAAGCACTTTGTTTCCAAGCGTTTCACCTCTCTTTTCTCCTCCACTTCCAACTCTAAACGCTTTGCCTCTCTTTTTTGCTCCACTCCAAGCGCATCATCTATAGGACGAAATTCCTGTCTTCCACAGTCAGAACTCAGTCTCAGTTAAGGGTATCCCTCCGTGTTGGATCTTGGTTGGGGGAGGGCTGATCCTTCCCTCCTGGGAAGTTCCCGGTCCCCCATTCCCTCCCTGCATTTCCATCATGGAGCTGGATGTCTGGGCTTGATCTGGGTCTATCTTCTCCATGGTGTGCTGCTTTGGGAAGACTGGTTTTTCTAAGGTTTCGGTGCCTGACCTCAACCTCATGCACAGGCTGCCCTACTCTAGCCTAGTTATTTTATTGCCACAAATCTAGAAAAAAAATAAACTGCTTGTTGGACTCCCTGGCTTTGCAGGCTGAACCCTTTGTGTGCCTGTTCCCCCTCAGGCAGCAAAGAAAAATAAAAAAACCTCTCTGGCTTTCAAGCAGCCAAAAGGAAAAATATGTCCTTTTAAAATCCTGAGGTCTGTGCTTCTGGTTCAAAATGATCCCACCTCTCCCCCATGTCAAGGCTGATTCCCCACTCTGGCACTCCGAGTGCAGAAGGTGGGGGACTGCAAGGATTCTAAACATTAATACTGGCCACACCAGGCTTGTATTAAGCTCCCAAGGTTACGGCTTCTCTCTGACCTTGGATAGGTAGATGCTGCCACCACCCAAATGCAAAACCCCTTGGAACCCAGGAAGGTCCAAAAGTTCTAGCCATCCCATTGGCTCTTTTGGCCAGGTGCCCACTCACTTCCCTTTACCTCTCCATGCAGTCTGACTTTTTAACCCTTTACAGGTAAAGCAAGTAGAGAACTGCTACCAAAAGGGATTCTCTAGTTAACTGGCTGGATGGGTGTCCACAAAAGGAAGCTCCCTGCTCCCCGGCACTTATCACAGCTGCTATGGATTAACATGCTGTTCACGGGAGTGTGGGGGGGGGCAAAATTGGTCACTCACCAGGGCCATGCTAGGTGCTCTGTCAGCAGCGATGGCAATGATGCCAGCCAAGGATAACTATAAGGAAAGAGTCAGAGCACAAGGAGTAACAGTCAGGGCTTTGAAGGAGAGACAGCTACTCAGCACTAGGAAAGCAGGGCTGGCACTGCAGGGCCTCAGCAGAGCTGCAGGAGGGGCAGGGCTGGGATTGAGAGGCACCAAAGTTCTGCATGTAGGGAGCCCAGGGCAGGGGGGCTATAGGTCAGGGTTGAAGGGCATTGGCAGAGATGGGTGGGCCAGCACGGGTAGCTGAGACAACTCATTCTCTTACCAGGATTCCTGGGAAGAAGTGGATGCCGACACCATCTGTGTAAGTGCAGTTGTCGATGACGAAGATGGTTCCGAATGCCACCTGAAGCAGCCCCACCACCACTAGCACCGCCTGGCAATGAGAGACGCTGCAGCCATTGGCAAGGGGGCGGGGAACATCACAGTCACTAAGGATACCAATGTGCAGGGATGCCATCCCTTGGAATGCAGGCAGCACAAGCCAGCCTTGCTGAACCAGGCATCTGGGCCAGGGTGGGGGGCTGTGTGCTGATAAACCACATGGGCATTTACTTGCCCCAACTCTTCTAAGTTTCAAGCCTTATCAGAAGGGAGCCCAAGTAGCCTTATGCGCCAGTGCAGAGCCCCGAGACCCAGAGCACTGAAGACCCTTAGATAGGTGATTGGAGTCCTGGCAGCAGAGGAGCAGGCCCTGGAGAAGATTGGCCTCTCCTTTTAACCAGAGCAGGTAGTGGCACTGCTGGATCCCCACCCATCTTCTCCCCATCCCCCAGGATGCCACCCTCATCTCTAGGGGGAGGTAAAGGAGCTGAGCCCCCATTGCCCACAGAGCCAGGTCTAGGGAATCTGCCCCAGCTGTGGGTGGAGGGAACATCAGGGAGGCCAAGGCAGGAGACATGGGAAGGAAGCCCCAGATCTGTGTCTCCCCGGGAAAGGCCTCACCCCAAAGACACTGGGCTGCACCCTGAGGAAGCTGTGCAGCAGGGATTCCAGCTCCGACATGGTGGTCCCCAGGTGTGGTGACACAGAACAACTCCCACGTGGACTCCTGAAAATGAGCCTGTGAAGAGAGTAACGGGGTAGTGTCAATCTGAGGAGAACATGGAGCAGTCATCTCCCCCACCCCAGCCCATACAGCCCCCTCATGAGAGACGCATCCCCAGGAGTATCTGCCTGGTGCCTGTGGGTGATGCCCCTAGGGAGGGCAAACAGGCTGGTCTAGCTAGGAGACAAGTTGGAAGCAGAAGGGACTGTGATAGGGGCATAGATTTAGGGGTCCCAGGATGAGAGACTCTTCTGGCCAGGGGTCCTGTCCTGTCACAGAGGGTCCTTCACCCCACTCAGGCCAGTCACTCCTTCTAGTGATCCAGCCCCCAAACCCCTTATCCTATCCACTGCCCTCTCCATTGACACCCCTCATCCATATCTCCCTCCCCACACTCACCTGGGTCTCTCTGTCCTGGCACAGAGGTGGGCTCCAGGCTCCCAGCGTGGGTGCTAATCACCAGCTTTATGCCTGGTTCTCCTGCTGCTCCCCTCAGATCGAGTGGATCCTCTGTGTCTCCTTGGAGGCCTGCCAGGAAGTGTCCCAACCTCCTGTGGGGCTGCCGGATGCTTACCACAGAGAAGGAGCTTTCAACACAACTCAGCACATGCTTCCCTGCACAGTCACCATGCCCCTGCTCTCCCCCTGCATGGGGATCCTGAGGCAGGAAGGGGCCTGTCAGCTCCCACATAGCCAGGAAAGATCACAGTGCCTCAGGCGCCAAGGGGCATAGCCCATTTGGGAGCCAAACCATGCATCTGCCTGTGTGCCTGGGTGGCTCCAGAGGATGGGAATGAGTGGCTGCAGGTGGCTGAGGGGATCTGCAGTTCTAGAGATGTGAATATGTTGGAGAGGCCACCAGGGAAAGAGATGTATACCAAGATGGCCACGCCAAGGAGGTCACCCCTCTCCCCAACCACTCCACTCCACTACCCTTCAGCACTCAGGGAGAGATTATCACAACCACCAGCCATTCCTGGAGAGCTGCCCCCACCTCCTCCAGGATGTACACACATCTCCCCCTACCTCACCTCTAGCTCTCCCTGTTGACCCCATACAACATTCTGTCTCCCCACTGAGGCAAGTACTCCACTTCCCATACACAGCCTTCACCCCCTGGGACAGTTATTCAGGCAGTCGCACCCAGGGTGATAATTATCTACTGAGGGGGCAGGGGTTGGCATTGTGCCCATGCCACAGCACCTCCCCTCCACAAATAGCCTAATCACAGGGCCATTTCCTGTGTCTGCCCCCATCCAACACACCTCCCAGATAGACAAACACCTTGGCCCCAGTCAGCCTCCTCACTTCCCAATAGACAGCAACATTTCTCTCTGCCCATCCAAGAGCTGCCCCCACAAATCTGTTACAATCCCAGCCCTTGTCCCCTCCAGGCCAGGCAGAGGACCCAGCTGGGAAAGCTGCTGCAAGTGCCTGTTGATTTACAAGGCTTCTTTCTGGGGGGAACCCCACCAGCCATGTAGAACCAGTAAACCTTGTGGCTTTGGTTTTGTGGCCAGACTATCAATTCTGCTAAAGCACAGCTACCTCCCTGCACCCCACCAGCAACCATCACCCCCCGCCGCCCAATCCTAGAACAGTTAGTGCTGGGGTCTGGAGTGGGGATGGATGGTCACAGCCCCATACACTGTAATGTTTGCAGTGATTGTATAAGAGAGAGAGAGACACCAGCTCTCACAGTTACTGCCAGCACCACCCACCTAGAATAGATTCCAAGGCACCCCAACCCCCTGCCCTGAGCCCTTGCCACACCCTGCACCCCAACCCCCTGCCCTGAGCCCCCTCCCACAGTCTGCACACTTCCTGCATCCTTGCCCTGAGCCCCCTCCTGCACTCTGCACCCCTCCTGCACCTCAACCCCCTTCCTTGAGCCCCCATACACCCCACACCCCTCCTCTGCTCCAATCCCTTGCTGAGCCCCCTCCTGCACACCACACCTCCTCCCACACTCCAACTCTCTGCCCTGGCCCTGCATACAATTTCCTCACCCAGATGTGGCCCTCAGTCCAAAAAGTTTGCCCATCCCTGTCTTAGCCAAAGCTGTAGCAGGCACAAGCGCTAGTTGGCCTACCTACCACTAGAGGGGGACAGAGTGTTCCACTAAGCAGCTATACTTTATACCAAATAGATTGAGCTCCTCCAGTCTGTCCTTATACCACGTTTTCCAATCCTTAAACTATCCTCATGGTTCTTTCATGAAACCCCTCCAATGTGTCAACACTTTTTGAGGGCTGCATTTAGGGTTTGAGCACCAGTGCCTGTTTGAAATCAGCATCCATGCCCGAAGATAGCAGGGTTCTGAGAAAGCAGATTTAAATTAGACTGGATTGAAGAGAGAGATTCAAAAGGCTGGGACCGTTCAGCTTGGAAAAGATACGTTCAAGAGGATATATGACTGAGTTCTACAAAATCATGACTACTGTGGAGAAAGTGAATAAGAAAGTGTCATTTACCCCTTCACATGACAGAGGAGGGGGGAGTCACCCCGTGAAATTAATAGGCAGCAGACTTAAAACATAAGGAAGTACTTTTTCACACAACACAGAGTGAACCTGTGGAACTCCTTGCCAGGAGATATTGTGAAGGTCAAAAGTATAATTGAGTTTAAAACAATTAGATAAATTCATGGAGGTTCATCAATGGCTATTTGCCAAGATGGTCAGACAACTCCATGCTCTGGGTGTCCCTAAGCCTCTGACAGCCAGGATCAGGGACTGGCCAATAGGAGGTGATCACTCAATAAGCTGCCTCATTCTATCCATTCCCTCTGAAGCATCTGGGACCAGCCACAGTCGGAAGATGGGATATCAGGCTCAATGGACCATTGGTCTGATAGAGTATGGCCATTTTGTGAAGAACCAACATTTTTCACAAGGGTGAGTGAGATTCTTTGTTTTAACAAAAAATTTTCCTTAAAATATTTTAAAGTGAAAGATTTTGTTTTAGTTTTTTAAAGCAAGTATTTTTAGAAGGCTCCTTTCTGGAGCAGTTTGTTTAAGCTATCTCCAGCCTTCCATCCCCCATCACCTCGCCCCAAAAAAGTAGACAGAAGAAAGTGAGAGAAATGAAAACCCCACACTGCTTCTCTGGCCTCCAAAATAATCTGAACATTTTTGCTTTTCCAAAACCTAAAACAGAAAATTCAATTTCACCATAAGCTCGTTTGCTAGTTGTCAACAAGTAAATATTTGTTGTGGAGAATGTCAACAAACCCCCATTTCCCCAGGAGTGTTTTGATCAATTCTAGTTTAAACCCACTTGGAAAAATGGCTGCCCCCACCATTGCCCCCACCATAGCCCCCCACAACATTTGGTTACAAAGAGATGAAATTCCAGGAGTCACTTCTCATAGGTCTTCATGAGGGTTCAGGCAGCAGTTGTGGTACAAAAGAAGCAAGGAATTCATGTGGAAATGCAAAGTTAAGACAACACTGTTTTCTCCACTACTCATGGGCTTTGTCTTCAGAGTGCTTTAATTCTCTCAAAACTGTCATGAGAATCATAGAATATCAGTGTTGAAAAGGACCACAGGAGGTCATCTAGTCCAACCCCCTGCTCAAAGCAGGACCAATTCCCAACTAAATCATCCCAGCCAGGGCTTTGTCAAGCCTGACTTTAAAAACCTCTAAGGAAGGAGATTCCACCACCTCCCTAGGGAACCCATTCCAGTGCTTCATCACCCTCCCAGTGAAAAAGGTTTTCTTAATATCCAAGCTAAACCTCCCCCAATGCAACTTGAGACCATTACACCTTGTTCTGTCAACTGCTACCACTGAGAACAGTTTAGATCCATCCTCTTTGGAACCCCCTTTCAGGTAGTTGAAAGCAGCTATCAAATCCCCCATCATTCGTCTCTTCTCTTCTGCAGACTAAATAATCCCAGTTCCCTCAGCCTCTCCTCATAAATCATGTGCTCCAGCCCCCTAATAATTTGTTGCCCTCTGCTGGACTCTTTCCAAGTTTTCCACATCCTTCTTGTAGTTTGGGGCTCAAAACTGGACACAGTGCTCCAGATGAGGCCTCACCAATGTCAAATAGAGGGGAATGATCACGTCCATCGATCTGCTGGCAATGCCCCTACTTATACAGCCCAAAATGCTGTTAGCCTTCTTGGCAACGAGGGCACACTGTCGACAGCTTCTCGTCCACTGTAACACCTAGGTCCTTTTCTGCAGAACTGCTGCCTCGCCATTCAGTCCATAGTCTGTAGCAGTGCATGGGATTCTTCCATCCTAAGTGCAGGACTCTGCACTTGTCCTTGATGAACCTCATCAGATTTCTTTTGGCCCAATTCTCTAATTTGTCTAGGGCCCTCTGTATCCTATCCTTACCCTCCAGCGTATCTATCACTCCTCCCAGTTTAGTGTCAACTGCAAACTTGCTGGGGGTGCAGTCCACACCATCCTCTAGATCATTAATGAAGATATTGAACAAAATTGGCCCCAGGACCAACCCTTGGGGCACTCTGCTTGATACTGGCTGCCAGCTAGACATGGAGCCATTGATCACTACCTTTTGAGCCAGACTATCTAGCCAGCTTTCTATCCACCTTATAGTCCAATCATCCAGCCCATACTTCTTTAACTTGCTGGCAAGAATACTGTGGGAGACCATATCAGAAACTTTGTTAAAGTCAAGGAATAACACGTCCACTGCTTTCCCCTCATCCACAGACCCAGTTATCTCCTCATAGAAGGCAATTAGGTTAGTCAGGCATGACTTGCCCTTGGTGAATCCATGCTGACTGTTCCTGATCACTTTCCTCTCATCTAAGTGCTTCAGAATTGTTTCCTTGAGGACCTGCTCCATGATTTTTCCAGGGACTGAGGTGAGGCTGACTGGCCTGTAGTTCCCCGGATCCTCCTCCTCCCCTTTTTAAAAGATGGGCACTACATTAACCTTTTTCCAGTTATCTGGGACCTCCCTAATCACCATGAGTTGTCAAAGATAATGGCCAATGTCTCTGCAATCACATCCACCATCTCCTTTAGCACCCTCAGATGCAGCGCATCTGGCCCCGTGGACTTGTGCTCATCCAGCTTTTCTAAATAGTCCTGAACCACTTCTTTCTCTGCAGAGGGCTGGTCCCCACCTCCCCATGCTGTGCTTCCCAGTGCAGCAGTCTGGGAGCTGACCTTGTTCATGAAAACAGAGGCAAAAAAAGCACTGAGTACATTAGCTTTTTCCACATCCTCTGTCACTAGGTTGCCTCCCTCATTCAGTGAGGGGCCCACACTTTCCTCGACTTTCTTCTTGTTACTAACATACCTGAAGAAACCCTTCTTGTTACTCTTAACATCTCTTGCTAGCTGTAACTCCAAGTATGATTTGGCCTTCCTGATTTCACTCCTGCATGCCTGAGCAATATTTTTATACTCCTCCCTGATCATTTGTCCAAGCTTCCACTTCTTGTAAGCTTCTTTTTTGTGTTTAAGAACAGCAAGGATTTCACTGTTAAGCCAAACTGGTCACCTGCCATATTTCCTATTCTTTCCACACATTATGATGGTTTGTTCCTGCAATCTCAATAAGGATTCTTTAAAAAAATCAGGGGGAGGGATAGCTCAGTGGTTTGAGCATTGGCCTGTGAAACCCAGGGTTGTGAGTTCAATCCTTGAGGGGACCATTTAGGGAACTGGGGTAAAAATCAGTCTGGGGATTGGTCCTGCTTTGTGCAGGGGGTTGGACTAGATGACCTCCTGAGGTCCCTTCCAGCCCTGATATTCTATGAAAATACAGTCAGCTCTCCTGGACTCCTTTCCCCCTCATGTTACTCTCCCAGGGTATCCTGCCCATCAGTTCCTTGAGGGAGTCCAAGTCTGCTTTTCTGAAGTCCAGGGTCCATATTCTGCTGCTCTTCTTTCTTCCTTGTGTCAGGATCCTGAACCCAACCATCTCATGGTCACTGCCTCCCAGGTTCCTATCCACTTTTGCTTTCCCTACTAGTTCTTCCCTATTTGTGAGCAGCAGGTCAAGAGCAGCTCTGCCCCTAGTTGGTTCCTCCAGCACTTGCACCAGGAAATTGCACCCTACACTTTCCAAAACTTTCTGGATTGTCTGTGCACCGCTGTATTGCTCTCCCAGCAGATATCAGGGTGATTGAAGTCTCCCATGAGAACCAGGGCCTGTGATCTAGTAACTTCTGCTAGTTGCTGAAAGAAAGCCTCGTCCACCTCATCCTCCTGGTCTGGCGGTCTATAGCAGACTCCCACCACGACATCACCCTTCTTCCTCATACTTCTAAACTTAATGCAGAGACTCTCGGGTTTTTCTGCAGTTTCATACTGGAGCTCTGAACAGTCATACTGCTCTCGTACATACAGTGCAACTCCCCCACCTTTTCTGCCCTGCCTATCCTATAACAGTTTATATCCATCCATGACAGTACACCAGTCATGTGAGTTATCCCACCAAGTCTCTCTTATTCCAATCAGATCATAATTCCTTGACTGTGCCAGGACTTCCAGGTCTCCCTGCTTGTTTCCCAGGCTTCTTGCATTTGTGTATAGGCACTTAAGATAACTCACTGATCGCCCTGCTTTCTCAGTATGAGGCAGGAGTCCTCCTCTCTTGTGCTTCCTCCCGGTATCCCATTTCCCCCACTGACCTCAGGGCTTTGGTCTCCTTCCCCCGGTGAACCTGACATTAAGCCAGGCCAGAGCAGAGCTGTGGTGAAGAGGCCAGCTGAGACATTCATGAGCACTAGTGCATTAGAGCTTCAGTCTCTATCACTTTACCTCACCATGTACACCAGTGGAGTGTGTGCATGGCATTAGCAAATCAGCATTGCACTGGTGCAGGTGACAGGCAGGTCACATGGACATCAGGCCCCACCAAGGCTCTGCTCAGTTGTGTGTTCCTGCAGCTAAGCTATGAATATTAAAGACCTGGGCAGCATTAGTTGATGAATACCCAGCCTTGGTGTGACAGACCCAGCAACCACATCCCACCCTCATCAGGACAATCCAGGACTCCTGACTTCCTGGCCATTAGCAAAGCTCAGTGGGGCAGCCCTGAAATGCCAAGACCACCCTTGGCAGGAGGGTGAACAAGTCCAGGTAACGGGGAAAGACTTTGCTCCTTGAAGCAACTTGGGACAGGTCTCAGCACCCAGCACTGTGTGGAGGATGCTCACTCACCTGGGGTAGAAGTAGTTTATGGGGAGGAAGATGGCGCTGGCTCAGATCACTCCCCTCACAGCAGAAGGTCTGTAGTGGAGGAAGTTTCTGCAGTGGATGGTGTCAAGGAGAGCTATGCAGAGCAAACACAGCCAAGGGTCAGTATCCCTTAAGGCTACTCAGCTGCAACCTGCTCCATCTACCCAGCAGCACAGCATCCTGTCCAGCCATAGCCTAGGAGGTTGGCTACTGCGATCAACCAAAAGTTTGCAGGTGGGGTGGGGGGAAAGAGACATACACGATTAAGAGACACCTCAGGGCACCAGGTTCGGCCCCTCCAGCCACTGACATTCAGGGGTCAGGAATGGGGATGGGGAAATAGTAAATAGATTCCAGTTAGAGGGAGAAGAGAATTAATTCTTCACTGCTATAGCATCATCAGCCCTGCTTAATCCAACAACAGGGCTTGGACCTAGCACCACGACTCCTAAGAGCAAGACCTGCTACCACAAGAGCTAGAGGAATCCATCTCCTAGCCAGGAACTGTAGCAAAGTCAAGCCTCAGTGGATCAGCCACTAGAAGGGACATGCAGGGCCCTTAAGAAGGAGTTACAATGGTACCTTCCAAATGAGTGCATCATCCCATGTGAACAACAATGAAGACCCAGAGCCCCTCACCACTGAGGAAGGCAGTTAGTCTGCCATTTTCCAGCTGAAGGAAATGGAGACACAGAGATAGGAGAGTCCTTTCCCATGGGGGCATAGAGAGTATGTGAGGCGCCCGGGATACTGCTTCCAGCTCCACAACTTCCCAGGCCTGTAACTTCCCACCTTAGATCAGCCCATGCACCACCTCCTCCTGTGAATGCAGGAACCTGTGGGCATCTGAGGAAGGCAGGAGTTACGCAAGCAATTTCACAAGCCAGCATTCACAGATCTGCTTCAGCCCTTGTGCGGCACCAGCCCATCACCAGTGTTACTGCAACACTGACTAAGCTCTCCATTGTCCCTGCAGCACACTTGAGTCTGTGCACCTTTCCCCTGATAATAGAGAGCACAAGCCTGGAGCGAGACAGGGCTGTGAACCAAAGTCACATCATGTATTAAAACAGATGCTTACAAGTTCACTGTCCAGTGCAGGAATTTGGCAAAGTTGTTGCTAGTGTATTAAGCACTAGATATTTACATAAATCTATTCCAGCTAGTATAGATACATCCCAATCTAGTACGAGACAGTTAGACACAAAACAACAAATAGGGATGATTTGTCCAAGATATCACAACAAGAGGGACAGATGTCCTCATGAAACACGTAAGGTGGTACGTAAGTTATTTATCCCAGTTGTTCGTCTCAGTCTATAAAAGTCAGAGTACCTCACCTTAACTCTTTGTCTGGCCTATGGGGCAGCAGAAAGTCCCACTGCTGACTGAGCTGGTCTATTGTAATGGGCATACATGTGTTAGTGTACCTGTAGAATCTGTGAGGTGCTAGTACTGTGTGTGACTGGGATGGACAACAATGAGAATGCCACACTCAGAGCAGAGTGCAAGAATCAGGGCAATTTTATAATTAGGTTAATCAAGCCAGTAACAAAGAACTTCTGCAGTACAACCCTGGTTAGAAGCCAAACAGTCCAAAACAAAACAAGTCTAATATAGTGAGAGGTTATTGAAAACCCAGTTCACCATATGTGAGGTTCTTACTGATCCCAAAGGATCAGACACTTACCCCCAGGTCAATCTGGATCTCAAGTCTTACCCAAATACCACCCTATCAGCCAATCCTTAATAATCTATGTAAAGATTTATTACTAAAAAGAAGAGCATGATAAATGGTTAATAGATCATATCCATACAAATTATTCAAAGTCCCCTTCTATCAAGTTTGTAGCAGTGACGGATTAGACTGCTGGCTTGCAAAAGTCACTCTGGTAACTTTCAAAAGATTGGAAGGTCCTTAGTCCATAGTTCAAGATGCTCCTTTTTGTTGTAAATCCACAGTCCAGAGAATCAGAGCAGGAAAGAGGCAGAATGGAGATGTCTCAGGGGTCTTTTATATCCTTTGCCATGTGCTTGGAAATGTATTGTCCCAAACAAAGCCCACAGTCCTTGTTTGTGGAGAGTTACTGGCCCAAGATGGACTCCAGGGTCACATGAGCATATCACCTGCCCTACATGTTTTGCTGAATCACAAGAGGTGGCCATTGGCTGCTCGCTGGCTGAGGTGTCCACAGGAAGTTCTACTGGGCAGATGAGATTCTCCAATGACCCACTGTGAGAGTAGAGTGCCTTTAATGAGCCATCAAGACATAACTGTCTAGCCCTGACTTAAATCTATCTGGGAGGGAGGGGAGGTGTCAACCAGGAATACAACATGTGTTTAAAATACAAGTACATGGCCAATATCCATAACTTCAGATACAAAGATGATATATGCATATAAACAAGATAATCATACTTAGCAATTCATAACTTTTCTATTGATACCCTACACAACATACATAATTACTTGGTATAAGGTTTATGGTAACAGTGATATAAACGCTCACCTTTCTTATACACAGCATCACACTGTGCTTCATTGACAATAAACGTGGCAGAGTACCTTCACCACCGAACGGAGTTTGTGGTCTTTCTGGATATTACGGTCGAGGTCTGCTGTGTCAGCTACCTGTGCAGAGCTAGGATAGTGCATGGAGAGAACACAACCAACAAGATCCCCACTTTAGCTGTAGTCAGGAAACGAGATACTATGGCCTGGGTTACCCATCCAATACCCAAAAGCCTCCCCTGGGGTTCAATCCAGCAAGGGCTTGCTCCAAGATAGACCCTTATTAGTCCTCTTCTGCATGGGATAGGGTGTATCCAGTTTTAAGAAGAGCATCATTGCAGTGTCCAGCAGTGGAGTGGGTGAATGTAGAGGACTGGATTTCAATTATCCAGGATGAAGGGGAAGTTGGGTGTGGGGTGAAGATTGAAACCAGGCTTTCCTGAGCAGGAAAAGAGATTGACACCCACCCACTGACCCAGCCCCCATTAGTCTCTGCTCTCATCTCCATGGTGGCCCCGCATGCCAATAGCAGATATTCTAGCTGGAATCTATCTGACCCAACAGCTGTCATGGCACAGCCAGCCCCCAGTGTCAGCTCCCTGGAAGCGAGGGTCATGCCATTCCCAAAGAGATCTGCCAGCACCGTGATCTGGAGCTGTGAGCCGCGCACACCACCGACACTGCAGACAGAGAGCACAGGGATTACCAGACTCACAGCCACAGCATCCTCCAGACATAAACACAGAGATCCTATCTTGGGATTTACACCACTCCCAGGACACAGGAGTTCAGGGAAACCCAGGCAGCCCAGACATGGTCAGAGATGCTGGATATCTACATACATCACTACAAGGCTCAGGGCCATAATTACATTTGATCCAGTAGCTGTGACCCCAGCATGCTCCTTCTAGTCCATTGCAAACATCTCCTAGGCTTCAGCTACCACATCTGTGCTAGCAGGAGAGGGGATCTCCCCACCACCCCAACAGATCATCCCCTGGTTGAAGAAAGGGTGAGTGTCAGTGATGTTGTTAGAGGATCCATGACGGACAGTGACGTGTCCTTTCCACCTCATTGCACTACACCAGACAGCCCTTGGAGACCTATGGCAGCTAAGGAGTCCCTGAAGCCTCTAGGTTATGTCTGCACTGCAGTTAGTAACCCACAGCTGGCTCACGTCAGCTAGCTAGAGCTTGGTCAGTAAAACTGCAGTGTAGACCTTCAGGCTCAGGATAGAACATCAAGTTCTGGAGCCAACTCTCCAGCCTGCAGGTCTACACTGCAGTTTTACAGCCAAAGCCTGAGACGGCTGACACGCACCAGCCTGAAGTGTGTAATTGCAGTACAGACATACCCACAGTGGTCAGATGGCTTTTGAGTTGCAATGGCCCACCATGGACATGCAGGGTCTATGGTGATTCAGGTCCCATCTAAACTAAAAATGTTTTGCCAGCACAGCTATACCAGCAAAGCGCTCTAGTGTGGACTGAGCTTATGCCAACAGAAGATGATTTTCATGTTTGCACAGTAATACCACCACTGTCACCATCCCTGAAAGACATTTGCCAACCTGATAGAAGTTCTCTTCTGTTATTATAGCTGCATCTAGATTTGGGGGTTTGCCAGCATACTTGGCTAAGGGATGTGGGTTCCTCCCCTTACCCTGGCTGCTCACTTGGCCCCAGTCTGCCAACACTAGGTCTCCAAATAGCCCCCAGCCACCCACATCTCACACACATGGGCCTTCAGTAATCGCCTCCATTTCAGGGGAGTGGAAACTGGAGCCAGAGCAGTGCCAGGCTCTACCAACCCCAGAGATGAAATACCAGACAGCCGCCTTCTGCTACCTCCCCCTGATTGTGGAGGAGAAACAAGGAAGCTCTGCATCAGCCAGCAGGTTACGCCGGCTGTGACAGATCTCGCTGATAAAGCCAGGAGAAAGCGAGAGCATTAATCCTTGAAGGACCCAAAAGGCATTCAGGAGCACCAATGCTTCCAACAGCACCATGCCACATGCACAGCAGCTTGCTGCCAGGTGGGCAGGAAATGGAGTCAGATGTTGGGCAGCAGCCACTGAATCTATACGTGCCTCAAGTGAGACGCCCAAATGAGGTACCCGGAAATCCAGCAGCTACTCTGGAAAGCTTTGGTTTCAGCAACATCACCCCTGCAGAGCTAGGACTCAAACCCAGGGCCTCAGACTCAGACCTCTCACCTGGCCTAGCTACTAAGGGACACCATCCCACAAGCCTCTCAGGTGGGCAGACAGAGTGTCCAGCTGATAACTGTTTGTATTGTAGGCCTCATGCAACCAGAAGCACCAAATTAGCCCCCACAAGAGAAACTTTCGCTATTGTCTCTGTACATTTTCAGTGGCAGTCTTCCTGGGTCAGTGAAAGCAATGCTGGGTTTTGTTCTTTGAGTGGGCAGTTCTGATAACCCAAGAACCACTCATACCCATCCTGCCTGGGACAAAGGCAAGGCATTGGGGTTCAACTGATATGTTACTGAAGATCCCAGCCATATCTCATCACCTTTCTGCAGCTCGATAGCAGTTTCCCCAACCCCCATCACCAACAGACAGGAGTGTAGACTGTTAAACATCTGGCTTAACCAGCAGCCTCCACTGTTTTACTAAACAGGATAGTGGCCATTTAACTCCTAGGGAAATTGCATGAAGAGGGAGTTTTACATGGACTGATAGACGGCACAGAGCCACTTCCACATTCAGCATCTGCAGGGGAACTGAGGTTTCCCACGTAGGCCAGGGATATGTGAAGCTTTGTAGGCACCTTGCCAGCAGATAAGTCACTGAGCAGGTGCCCAGAATACATTCTTATCAAGAAACCCCAGGCTCTACTTTCCCAGAACATAGAGTTACAAGGAGATATGCAATCAACAGGACTTGGATCCAGCTCTGCCCCACATCAACCCTTCTTTGAAGCCAGAGCAGGAAGGCCACACAAAGCTAAAGGATAAATCACAGCAAGAGGCTCAGTTTGCACCCAGCCAGCACCCCTCATTCCCCACACTTTATCCAAAGCATTTTGACCCCAAGCACCAGTGACTAAGACGAGCAAAGCCCAGCAACCCACAGGAGCTCCCATCTTCCACCCTCCCTTCAGGAAACAGCCACATGAGGAAAAGCTGCCTCCATTGACTCATTTTATACTGGGGGCAGCAGCACTCAGGTGTCTGTGATTCCTCCATTAGCAGCATGGGCCACAGCTCCAGTCCCATCCTCTGCAGCTTTATGGGGTAGGTGAGAGTAGCTGGCCAAAGCCAGGCAGGCTCTAGCTAGTAGATGTGTGCAACCCTGAGCCCTTGGGGTTGTAGGGTCAGCTCCCAGGGATGGTAACTCTGCCCCTTTTCTAGTAAGCGTATATTGAAAACCACCTCCCACTTCTGTAAGAGACTTTATGTCTGTTCACAGCACCTTTGTGATAAGAGCTGGTTTGTTTGTAAAGTTTCTGCCCATTGTTTCCCTGTATCCCTCCAGCACTGGGGGATGAAACTATCATACTCAGGCAATACCGTGACACCCCTCCTCCCAGGCAAGGATCTCCTAGTGCTACACACAAATAGATGAACTAACTCTCCCCTCATCTCAATTGGTGAGTGAGGAAGGGATGATCACCCCCATTATACTGATGGGAAACTGAAGCACAGAACATTCAAGGGGTAATTTTTCACATACTCACTAGTTTTGGGTGCCTAATTTGAGACTCCTGGAAGCTGCTATTCAGAGGTGCTGGGCAGCCCTGGCTTCAGCTGAAATCAATTGAGTCCTGGACCCCAGAACCACTCACCTCAATCCCATCCTGAGCCCCCACCCACTTCTGCTGATGCCTGTCAAACCTGACCCTAGATCCCACTATCCTATCCCTGGGACCCCTGCCACACACAGCTCTGATGATGAGCCTCAATCTCAACCCACAGTCCCCTGTCCCCCCAGGCCTGGCCTCACAGCTATGGCAATGTCCCTCAGTCCCAAACTCCAATACTCTGGTATCCTAGCCCTGTGCTCCCTCCACCCACTGCTTGACTGATATCCTTCAATTGCAAACCACAATCCCCTGCTAGCCCAGCCCTGAGCTCCCCACCACAGCTCTGGTAATGCCTCACAATCCCATCTATAGCCACAACCACCTGCACACAATGACCTTGGAAAACAGATATGGATAAAGCCAAGACGCCCGAATTCTCTCTCCCTTACACTGGTGCACAACTTCACTGGGGTGGCCCATGGTGTCAGAGTGTCCATGCAGAGGTGTTAAGCAGCTCTGGTCTCACAGTCGTATGGCCCCGCAGTGAGATGTGACCCAGGGCCCTGTGACACCAAGTCAACTGGGGAAGTGCGAGTATGGATTGTGTCAGGGAGAATTGCATCTAGGTCCCTGGTGCCAGTTGGCTCTTTGCAACACCCAGAGGCCATGGGGAGGGAGTAGTGGTCTGACAGCCCCAGCCAGCTCTGTCTGTGCCAGTCTCTGGGACACAGAACTGCCCATATTACTGGGCATTCCTCAATGTGTCCCATCTGCTATGGAGAAGCAGCAGGGTGAGGCAAGCCAGGGAAGGAGGGCAGGGTACCCTAGTATCCCCGTCTCCTTCCAGCTGATAAATACCAGGTCCTAGTCCAGGTCCCAGCACAGCCAGGGAGTGACTGGAGACAGAGGGATGATGAGGACTGTGGTGATCACACTAGCAGGGCTCCTGCTCCTGTACCTCACACCTGGGGGGCTGTGCCAGGGCTGTAGTGAGTCAAATGGCCCTGTGCCATATACCCCTCCCCTCTGTAGTGTGACTTCTGGGGTGACAGGGGGAAGGGAGAGAACCCAGAAATTGGATGGGCCCTCTGCAGAACTCCTCATATGCATGGGGAAACTGGGTGATCCAGTTGCGGTGTGAACCCTGGAGTCTGGACTCCTCCTTCCACAGCAAACTTCCCCCTGCATGCTCCATGGGGTAGAGTGCCCCTCTCCCCCTGCCCCAGCACAGTAGCTTGGGAGAGACCCAGCAATACCAGCATCACTTTAGAGGCGGGCAGGGGAATGGAGTTCAGAGTCAGACCAGCTTAGCTCATAGTGATTTAAAGAGACACCCCGTCCCCCCCGGAAACAGGGTTGAGTCTATAGGCACATCTACGCTGCCTGCTTTTGGGGGAATGAAGGGTACGTACAAGAGTAGTCCCCACTAGCACAGGTATAAATAGCAGTGTAGCTGATGAGGCATGGCTCAGTAAGGAAGCTACTTGTCTGGTATTAAACCAGACAGTCCTCTTTTTCAGAGGTATTCCCTATCTGTATGGGGACAAAACTGAATGTACCTATCAAGGTTTTTTCCCCACTTTGAACTTTACAGTACAAGAAGTGGGGACCTGCATGAACACTTCTAAGCTTAATTACTAGCTTAGGTCTGGTATGCTGCCACCAGCCAGAATTTAGTGTCTGGCACACTTTCTGTTCCCCCAAAACCTTCCCTGGGGAACCCAGACCCAAACCCAGTGGGTCTTAAAACAAGGAGAAATTAACCAACCCCCTCTTTTCCCCCCCAGACTTCCCCTCCCTGGGTTGCCTTGAGAGACTTCACACCAATCCAAACTCCTTGGATCTTAAAACAAGGAGGAATTAACCATCCCTCCTCCTTTCCCCCCACCAATCCCTGGTGAGTTCAGACCCAATCCCTTGGATCTTAAAACAAGGAAAAATCAATCAGGTTTTTAAAAAGAAAGCTTTTAATTAAAGAAAGAAAAGGTAAAAATTATCTCTGTAAAATCAGGATGGAAAATGCTTTACAGGGTACTCAGATTCATATAGACTAGAGGGACCCCCCCACAGCCTTAGATTCAAAGTTACAGCAAACAGGTAAAAAATCCTTCCAGCAAAAGCAACATTTACAAGTTGAGAAAACAAACATAAGACTAATCTGCCTTGCCTTGCTATTACTTACAATTTTGAAACATGAAAAACTGATTCAGAAAGATTTGGAGAGCCTAGAATGATATCCCGTACCTCTCAGTCCCGAGAGAGAACAACAAACAAAACAAAAAGCACACACAAAGACTTTCCTCCACCAAGATTTGAAAGTATCTTGTCCCCCTATTGGTCCTCTGGTCAGGTGTCAGCCAGGTTTACTGAGCTTCTTAACCCTTTACAGGTAAAAGAGACATTAACCCTTAACCATCTGTTTATGACAGTGCCTCCGCCAGCTCCCCCTTAACACAGCCTTCTCACCCCCTCGCCCCGCAGTGAAAGGCTCCACCAGTGGGGAGCTGCTGGAGCCTTCCCCTTGCACATGTAGCTGCACACCATAGTGTGGGCACAGCCTACTTTTCACTGTGGCATCAGCTATACCTGCTCTCTCTGCTGCTGACACTGGCGTGCAGTGTGGATGTTGCCCAAATACAGTGACTCCCTGGAAGCTGGGCCGTCTAGTTCTCCTGGTGACTCAGGAGGTGTTTCCCTTCCTGACACAAAGTTTGAACCACAATAGCTTCACTGTCTCTACCATTCAGGCCATGGCAGCCTCTCACTTCCCCTATCTCCTTCCTCATGCACCCGGCCTGGAAAATTTCACACATGGCATGGGGGAGGATGGGCAGGGATCAAGGATGCAGGTGTCTCTGGGCTAATAAATAGGTGATCTGCAGCATGGGACTGTGCCAGCATTGGGCACTGGAAATGCTGGCTGGCTCAGGTGCCAGAGTCACACCCATCTACCCAGGGGGCTGCAGAGACGGTGCCCTTCCTTCACCAGGTGGAAACAGCCTGTGCAGAGCATCTCTGCATAGTTGGAATGCCAGTGAGGGTTGTGGGGTGGGAGGTGTCAGGCAAAGGGGTTGTGTCTCAGAGCCCCAGCTCCAGCCCAAACCTGAATGTCTACACTGCTATTTTTAACTCCCCAGTGCAAGTCCAAATCAGTTGACCCAGGTTCTGAGACTTGCTGTCACAGGGTTTTTGGTTTGCTTGTTTTTTTCTTGTGTAGCTGTAACCTGTGTCTCAGTCCCATCTATACAATGTGCTTAATAGCACTGCCTTGCCTCATTGGGTGGTTATTGGGCCATCTAAAGTACCTAAGGTAGTCAGAAGCACATGTAGCAAGGTGCCAGGGGCGGGAGAGGGCTGTTTTCCTGTTCCATGAGAATTTTCTACTTTTCAAAGCATGAGGCCAAAAAGTCAAAAATGTCAACATTTTTCACAAATTGAAAATCCAAAAAAACAAACCAAAACAAAATCCACAATTTGGGTCAATCAAAATGTGTCCTTTCTATAACTTTGAAATGTTTCAACTTCACACTTTTCTCCCTTTTTTCTGTGTAAATTTACTAAAATTTCTGAACAAAAAGTTGCTTCGATTGAAAAACCAAAGCTTTCCAATATGGACATTTTTTTAACCATTTTTAAAGGTGAAAGTTTCTTCCAATCGAGCACTGCTTCCTGAACAGGTCTGACACTGAATCAGCCTTTTTGAGTGAAAAATGTGTTCGTTGAAAAATTCCAGGCCAGCTCTATATGCAGCCCTGTGTCTCCTTCTAGTGGCTGGATGACCTAGAGATTTATGGATCTCATCTAGTGCTCAAGCTCCTTGGCTTTTAGCTCAAGCAATAGAGAGTCATAGCTTCAGAGGCCCTGTCTTCAGTCCCAGCTAATCTCCTGGCCACAGAGCCATCACCCAGATCCTCTCTGTCTTTGCTTCTCCCTTTGCAATCCTGTACCTCCACCCAATTCCTGATAGGATCTGTGGATCTCCTCTTGACTCCAATGGCACAGGAGTCCCTTCGGTGGGAGACTCACTCTCCTCCAAGGTATAAGTGGCTGGTCTTCACCCTCTCTCCTACCCACACAGATAACCTCCCTCTTTCCACCTCCACAGCTGCTCTATGCACCCATCTTCAGCCCCACATTGGTGTCACCTACACTGTTGTGGATGGCGTGAACCAATCCTTTATTGACTTCATCTGTGTCATCGTAACCCAGAACTCCTTCTTCTTCAATGTGATGGATGTCACCTGGAAGAGATACCCCACAAGATTCAGGTACCTGCTCGGCCTGACAACCCAGCATTCATCGCTGGTGCCAGTGGCCCTGGCAGAGAGCAGGCTAGATGGCAGCATGGCACTACTAGGGCAACAGAGGTGGAAAAATTGGAGGGGGTTCCTAGGATCATGGAGGGGAAATTCCCCTGCTATCCCACCGTGCATGACTCCCACAGCCAGCAGTTTGCTGGGGTAAGTTAAAGTATCGGGGGATCAAGGTTGGTTCCTCTGCATCACTCATTTGGACACTGTCTCCTTGGGATGAGGAGGTCAGAACTCATGCAGAGGCCGACTCGGCTGCTTCTCAATCCTCCTCCCCTGAACCTTTATGGCAGGGGGTTCAGTCTCATGGTGGCCTGGGTTGCATGTCCCTGTGGAGTAGGGGTTGGGGAGGCTATGAGGCAATGGTAACCAGGCCTCCTGCAGGACTCACTCTGTCTCTCTGTAGGTTCACGTAACACACTGAATGTGTGGGGTGCATACATCACCTCCGTGCGGGGGCTGGAGGCCCAGTCCAAAGACAGCACCTACTGGCAGCTTCTGAGCAACGGCATCCCACTGACATAGATGTGACGGGAAGGGAGAGTGGGGGCAGGGGGAAGTGTGAGGGGGAGAGGGTTGTGTGGGGAGGCGAACAGGGGGGTGAGAGGCACAAGAGAATGTAGGGATGAGAACCAGGAGAAGACAGACTGACTAAGGGAGGGGCTGGCATGGACCTGGGCAGCCAGTGCTGAGGGGCCACTGACCCCATTTGCATCCCTTACCTTCCCTTTCCTCTCCTCATGTTTCAGGTGCTGGGTGCTATGCCGTCTCCCATGGGGAGAGGCTGGAGGTCATGTTCTCCACATACTGAGCTCCAGGGCACTGGCCAGCCTGAGGACAATGGGTGCTCATGAAGGTGAAACTTGTCCTGGCCTTGCTCCTGTGAGGGATGCCAGCGTTCAGCAGCTCCACCCATTCCCACAAAGCAGGTATCTCTCTCTTGGTGGGACGGACCTTTGCGGATGACTGTGGGTTGTACTCCCAAACTCTGCCTGTCTCTGTCCCTCACTCCTGAAATAAACCCTCTGCAACAGCTGTCTGCACCAAGTGAGTTATTCCAGGCAAAGAGAAACTGGGAATGTAGGTAATGGGGCCTCTAGAGGGCATCCTCCATCTGGAAACACAGCACAGCAGCAGGGCTGCATCACAGCAGAGTCACATACCTCCACCAGAATTAAGGGCTTACCCTGGAACCCCCTTTTAATGTATGGCACTGGCCAATGGGGCACTGGGTAGTCAGTCCCCAGGCCTGGAATCTCCCTTGTTGTGGCACTAGCTGTAACATCGTTATTGAGAGGTCGTTGGGGCCCTTGGTGTAGCATGGCTGGCTGGAGAGCGCTGCTGGTGGAGAATGGGCGGCTAACGGTATTAACAGCCCAGTTAAACCCTCCTTCTGCCTGGATTCCCAGCAGCAGTGCTACCTGGGCTCCTTGCCTCACCCACTCTGGGTCATGCTGGGGCCAGTGGCTGGGGTCAATGGGAGGGTGATGACTTTCCTTCAGGTGCCAGCCTGCGGACATAGCCCTTTAGCCCTAGCAGTGGTGGTCCCAGCTTTTAGTGCTGAGGGTTCCAGATTTGAAACCTGTCTGATCAGCAACAAGTGCCACTGGGGGGTTCTCCTCCTGGGTCTGTGTGGAAACTGCCCTGGGACTGCAAGCAAAAGGGCTAGCGCTGTGGGACACACCCACTGTGATGCCCACCAAGCTCCCACAGAAAGAACCCAGAGGTATTAGAGTCCTGGATCGGGGACTTGGGTCAGAGGAGGCTCCCACACTGTGGGCTGTGTCTTTGGAGATTGCTCTTTCTGTGGGCACCTCCCCTTCCAGCATCCCATTCTGCCACCATGAGCTACTATGAGATTACTGCCTAGGGAGATAGGGAAAAAAATATGGGGAGAGAGATAAGGAGAGCAATAGGACTTGGAGCCAATCAAAGCCCCTTTGACTCTAGCCTGTTTTGACAGGATGCACTAGGGCTAGAGATTAATGCTCTGTGCACCCCACACAGGGCCTTGCAATCCCACAGAGCACAACAGTCCTGATGGCCTGCAGAGTCTTGGTGTTTTAATGCTTAACCTGGTGGCAGCTGTCTCTCTGGCTTCTGCAGCTGCAAGAGCTCCCCCTACTGCCAGTGGTGGGGTGTGGCATCTTTTTCCTAGCAAAGGACAAAACAAGCCCATAAACAGAATGCCTTTTAAAATGAAGCCTATGGAGGCTGGCTCACAACTCCCCCTCAGTCGCCCTTTGATGCAGAGCAATGGTAAGTAAAGCAAGGACACCACCTACACTATAAACACAACATAGGGAGGATCGGACCAGGTGGGGAATCCTCACAGCTATGTGTGAGCTCCTTCTACCTTTGGGAAATATGATGCAGCAGCAGCCCCTTGGGATCCAGACACCGCAGTGATCAGCATGCAAGAAATGCACAGTTAGGCACTGCAGGAGAGGGAGTGTTGAAAGGCACCCGTAAGGGGTTTTTACTGGATCCAATACTCCTATGGGCATCTAATCATCAACAGGAACTGTTACCCGGTGTCCCTCTGCTTTGGCCAAAGTGGGTTTCAGCAGCCTGGGTTCTTAGCTACTAAGTGGTGGTGCCTTTCCCTAACTGTGTAAGGGACTCAGGAACTCTGCCATTCCCCGTGGTTTCAACTATCCCTAACCTAGCACTTACCCCTAGGACTAGCTAGATACTGTATACATACACTGTGATACCTTTGTAATGCATGAACCAGCAATCAAAACTTTATTTACTGAAAAAATATAGAGGAAGCATATCAAGGAAAGAGGAAGATGGATGTGGAGTGGGTACATCAGTAATGCCACATAACCCCCAGGATGGATTTCCCTGGATTTACAAGTCCGGTTTACTCTGCACTAGTGGACTCTGTAACAGAGAAACCTATGTACCTTGATGAGGTGTTGCAGGCCTGTTGGTGCTTGAGTGTGGTGAGGTGCTGAGGGCACCGATTTGTTCAGGGGCCCAAATTTTCGGCAGCAACACCATGCATTACTCAGTGGATAAAGTCTCCCATGGCACAGGGGGCTTCCTCACTGTTTCCAAGACCTGTTGTTTTCTGAACTACTCTGAGAAAGAGCAGTTCAGAAAACACCTTTCAGGGTAAAACCAGGCAACACCCCAGCCAGAGGGAGGTGGCAGTGGGAGGGCCAGCATTTCCCTCAGGTGGGCCCAGGGAGAGCCCAAGCTCTGCTGAGGCACAGCAGTTCTCCTCTCATTCCCTCCTTGAGTGGCTTAGTCAGTCTTCCAGCCCCCAAGGCTAACCCAATCACAGGCTCAACCCCCTTGGTGAGGTGAGCACTCTTCCCCATCTCTCATCTACCCATCAAACTTGGCTCCCTTTTCCATAAGACCCATTAACTTGGGTTACACATTCTACCAAGTCACCCCTGTGATGAAGTGGGGGATTTCCTTGTTTTTTTCCCAATTGTTTGCATGCAGAGGGGGTGGGACTCAGTTTTCCTGGGTATTACTGGTTTAATGAAGTGATGGAAGAGCGAGTTTGTTGTTAAAGAGGACCAGGGCTGGACTTACCATCAGGCAAACTGAGGCAGCCACCTCAGGTGCCAGACTGTGGTGGGGGGGTGCCACAAGCAACCAAAGTGTAGAAAATTGTGTCTGCTGCTGTTGCATATGTATTCTCTCTGCTCTTGATGCACAGAGATGGTGGAGTGCTGTGCTGAAGGAAGGAGGGCACAAGAGACATAACAGGCAGGCAGGAGAAAAGGTGAGAGGGAATAACAGAAAGCAGCAGGAGCTGAAGGAAGAAAGAGGAAGAGGAGTCTCTTATGTAGCTCTCTAGCACCCCCCAAGAGCCTGGACTGATTAACGCCAGCTTCTCAGGGAGCTTCCAGTTTCCAGCTGCTTTCCTGAACCCACTTGAGAGGAGAGGAGGCCGTTAACTGAAGTAATAGGAGCTAGTTAGGCCCTTAAGATGCTGATATCTTCTCTCACTCAGGCCCTGCTACCAGCCTGCTTATTTGTCCCCTTCTACTGAGTGTTGAGAGCCACTATAGCTGGCACAGATCAGCAGCCATGAGTGAAAGAAGAAAACGCCCCTCTGGGGCAGCATTCAGAAAAAGCAAGCAAGCGAAGGAAGCTTTTGTATCTAAACAGGAAGGAGCTTTCCTGAGATACATAGACACAAATGTTCATGGTGAGCTTTCTGGCCCCAGTGAGGATGTGAGTGGAGAAGAGATGCCTGATCTTCCAGT
Source organism: Gopherus evgoodei (assembly GCF_007399415.2). NCBI lineage: Eukaryota > Metazoa > Chordata > Testudines > Testudinidae > Gopherus > Gopherus evgoodei. Next base: position 126,980,505 of record NC_044325.1, read on the forward strand.
TAGTCAGAGTGCAGATGACCTGGCAGCTACTGCAGCATCCATATCTCCATCTCAAATAGATGTAACCATGCACATTCCTGAAGAAAAATGTAGATCAGAGAAGAGTGTGGTGGAGGCAAAAGAAACAGCTGCTGCTGAGTTCTCACTTAAGCAGTAGTCTGAGGGACTTCCTTGTACTGCGTGGGCCACAGAAGGGAAAAGCTTCATGTTCCCGAAAGACAATGAAAATAGAAGTTTCCATTCAACACATTCCTGGTGTGAAATCCTGAATGGTGACAAAGTGGAGAGGCCATGGCTTAAGTACTCAAAAACCCAGAATGCTGTGTACTGTTTCTGTTGCAAACTCTTCCAGTCTAATGTTCCCGCCACATTGGGTTCTACAGGAACAAAGGACTGGAAAAATCTGACTAGAAATCTGGAAGACTGGAAAAGGGCAAATATAGTGCCCATCTATAAAAAGGGAAATAAAAACAACCTAGAAAACTACAGACCAGTTAGTTTAACTTCTGTGCCAGGGAAGATAATGGAGCAAGTAATTAAAGAAATCATCTGCAAACACTTGGTAGGTGGTAAGGTGACAGGGAATAGCCAGCATGGATTTGTAAAGAATAAATCGTGTCAAAACAATCTGATAGCTTTCTTTGATAGGATAACGAGTCTTGTGGATAAGGGAGAAGTGGTGGATGTGGTATACCTAGACTTTAGTAGGGCATTTGATACAGTCTCGCATGATATCCTTATTGATAAACTAGGCAAATACAATTTAGATGGGGCTACTATAAGGTGAGTGCATAACTGGCTGGATAACTGTACTCAGAGAGTAGTTATTAATGGCTCCCAATCCTGCTGGAAAGGTATAACAAGTGGGATTCCGCAGGGGTCTGTTTTGGAACCAGCTCTGTTCAATATCTTCATCAATGACTTAGATGTTGGCATAGAAAGTACGCTTATTAAGTTTGCGGACAATACCAAACTGGGAGGGATTGCAACTGCTTTGGAGGACAGGGTCAAAATTCAAAATGATCTGGACAAATTGGAGAAATGGTCTGAGGTAAACCGGATGAAGTTCAATAAAAACAAATGCAAAGTGCTCCATTTAGGAAGGAACAATCAGTTTCACACATACAGAATGGGAAGAGACTGTCTAGGAAGGAGTATGGCAGAAAGAGATCTAGGGGTCATAGTGGTCCACAAGCTAAATATGAGTCAACAGTGTGATACTGTTGCAAAAAAGGCAAACGTGATTCTGAGATGCATTAACAGGTGTGTTGTAAACAAGACACGAGAAGTCATTCTTCCACTCTACTCTGCGCTGGTTAGGCCTCAATTGGAGTATTGTGTCCAATTCTGGGCACTGCATTTCAAGAGAGATGTGGAGAAATTGGAGAGGGTCCAGAGAAGAGCAAAAAGAATGATTAAAGGTCTTGAGAACATGAGCTATGATGGAAGGCTGAAAGAATTGGGTTTATTTAGTTTGGAAAAGAGAAGACTGAGAGGGGACATGATAGCAGTTTTCAGGTATCTAAAAGGGTGTCATCAGGAGGAGGGAGAAAACTTGTTCACCTTAGCCTCTAATGATAGAACAAGAAGCAATGGGCTTAAACTGCAGCAAGGGAGATTTAGGTTGGGCATTAGGAAAAGTTCCTAACTGTCAGGATAGTTAAACACTGGAATAAATTGCCTAGGGAAGTTGTGGAATCTCCATCTCTGGAGATATTTAAGAGTAGGTTAGATAAATGTCTATTAGGGATGGTCTAGACAGTATTTGGTCCTGCCATGAGGTCAGGGGACTGGACTCAATGACCTCTCGAGGTCCCTTCCAGTCGTAGAGTCTATGAATCTGTGAATCTATGCCATGAGAAGACAGCAAATCACCAGAGAATATTCCATAGATGGAAAGAGCTTGAGATGAGACTAAGGTTAAAGGCTACCAAAGATGATCAGCATCAAGAGAAGATTGCATCAGAGTCTCTGTACTGGCAATATGTTCTGAAAAGGCTCATTGCCATTGTGAGAATGCTTGCTACCCAAACCCTAGTACAATCCTTCTGCCCATCAGAGTTGGTAGCAACCAGGGCCAGCTTCAGTATCTAGGGGTTCCGTTTCAATAACACAATGCAAAACCTGCTCGAGCCCCATCCCAGGTCACTGAGTGGGTGCAATTACAACCCCCCTCTCCCCCCCGGCGCCACTAAGAGGCAATATTTCCCCTCTCACAAGCATGGAATCTGAGTGTAACAAAAGCCTTTTAATAAAGGAGGGAAACAATGCAGCATTATGTTGGGGAAACACCACAAACAGGATTCATAACACAAATCATGAGCAAAAGATCCACCCCAAGTAAGTTTGGCAGTGTCCTTTTCCCCTCTGATTTCTTAAGTCCAGCAACCCAACAGTCACCCTACCCACAGTTTCTGACTTTGGTCAGTGCAGCTGCAGAGTTCAGAAGTTCCTCTGCAATTTACCTCCCAGCCTGGGTGAAAGTGGGGAGTGCATCTTACATGCTCTGCTTCTTGGATTGGTGGTCAATTGCCATGCCTCTCTGTGGGGTTCTGCTGCAGTCTTCACTGCCAGCCATCCTGCTATCCATGCCTTTCCACTAGCCACTCACCAACTTGCCTTTGCCCCCCACAACTTAATACAGCTCTCAGCAATCTCAACTTTTTAGTAATTGCAGCTCATAGTAATTTTAGTTGATAGTAGGGGTATCTCACTGCTAGTACACTACTAGCTGAAAGTAGGGTTAATGCATAGACTTGGATATCAGTGATTTCTACTCTATAGCATATAACAAGATTTTTCATAAAGTCAAAAATAGCTCTCCTATTGCATACCAAAGAGAGAAAGGATAAGCAGTGTTTATTGCACAGAAAACACACACTGGAGACAAAAACCTATCTCCTACCTCTCTGTCAATTCACCAGGTTTTGAAACCCATGTCCCTTGCCTAGTGAGCGCTACTTAGATGAGAGCGAGTCCCTCCATCATAAAATGCCAAGGACAGTTCTAATGTCCTTGATTCACATAACCAGGATAACAATGCTGTATTACTCTTTTCCCCAGTAACAGAGACTAGGGATCCCACAGCAGACAAAGTGACCATTTGGGCAGGCAGTCCATCATGCTAGGCAGGGTGGGTGTGCACATGCAAACAAAAATCAGTCCCTGAAGTCCTTTTCCATAGCTCACCACCAGATGTCAGGGGAGAGCTCATTCTGGCTGGTTACATCAGCACTCCCTGGCAGTTCAGATCAGCTGTATGTGCCAGACAATGGAAACTTCCTTAAAATTGTGGAGCTGATGACTGAGTTTGATGCTGTACTCCAGGAGCATCTAAAAAGGGTTACCACCCAAGAAATGTACACAGACCACTACCTTGGAAAAACAATTCAAAATGAGATCACACAGTTACTGGCAAAAAATGTCAAGTACAAGATTGTGGCAAATCTGAAGTCAGCAAGATATTATTCTGTTATTCTGGACTGCACACCTGACATCAGCCATACAGAACAAATGACTTTAATGGTGCATTTTGTAACAACAACAGAACCTAGTGAAAATGTCCCTGCAATGGTGACTGTCAGAGAGCATTTTCTAGAATTTATTGACATTGATGATACTACAGGAGCTGGTATGACAAATGTGCTTCTTAAAAGCTGGAAGATATGGGAATTGCGATAGCTGACATGAAAGGTCAGGGCTACAATAATGGTGCCAACATGAGAGGACAGAACAGAGGAGTGCAGACATGGATCCGAGAGCTGAACCCTCGAGCTTTTTTTGTCCCATGCAGTTCTTATTCATTGAACTTGGTACTGAGATGCAGCATCAGCTTCTAGTGAGGCTGGTGACTTTTTTAATCTAATTCAAAGCATCTATGTATTTTTCTCTGCATCAACTCATCGATGGCAAATTTTGAAGCAACATCTGGGAACATCCTCTCTGACACTGAAACCACTAAGTGCCACATGATGGGAAAGTCGAGTGGACGCGATAAAGCCTATTAGACACCAAATTGGGAAGATAGATGAAGCCGTAGCTGAGCCTGAGAAGGAGCCAGAATTTACCAATGTACATTGTCAAAGAGCCACAGTAATACATCAGCAGCCCCCCATCAGCTCCCCCACCCCATTCCCAGCACCTCCCACCCACCGGTAGCCCTGCCGATCAGCACCTCCCTGCACCTCCCAATCAGCTGTTTTGTGGCATGCACGAGGTTCGGAGGGGGAGGAGAAAGGGCACTGCAGGCTATGGGGAGGGGGCGGAAAAGGGTGGAGTGGAGTGGTGGCAGGGCCTGTGGCAGAGCCAGGGGTTGAGCAGAGAGCAACCCTCAGCACATTGGAAAGTTGGCACCTGTAGCTCCAGCCCCAGAGTTGGTGCCTATACAAGAGCTGCGTATTAACTTCTGAATAACCTCATGTGGCTCCAGAGCCACAGGTTGGCCACCCCTGCTCTACAGATTTTACAGGGCCTTGTCAGGCCAGAAGGGATCTAGCTAGCAGGCCTGTAATACCCAGAGCCTTTGTTGTTGTAGGTTCATCTCCCAGGGGTGGTGATGTGCCCCCTTCCCACTGAAGGTAAATTAAAAGCCACCCACCCACTTCCATAAGAGACTTTATGTCTGTTCACAACCCCTTTGTGGTAAGAGAGGGGTGGGGTTTGGGGTTTGTTGCAAAATTTCCACCCATTGTTTCACTGTATCCCTTCCAGCACTTGGGGATGAAACTCTCATACATGGGTAAGACCACAACACTCCCTCTCCTAGGCAGGGATCTTCTAGCGTTATGCACAGATGGATGAACTTATACCCCCTCCCCCTCTCTTTGGTGAGTGAGGAAGTGATGACTACCCCCATTGTACTAATGGAGAATTGAGACACAGAACAGTCAAGGGCTAATTTTTCAAGCACCCACTAGATTTGAGTGTCTAATCTGAGACTCCAGGGGCCTGCTATTCACAGGTGCTGGACAGCTCCAGCTTCAGTTGAAATCACTGGAGTCCTGGACCACAGAACCGTTCACCCCATTCCCATACTGAGCCCCCACCGAGCTCTGGCAATTCCTGTTAATCCTGATTCTACACCTCTGCTATCCCTGTGTAGCTGGTAACTGTTTGTATTGTAGGCTTCATGCAACTAGAAGCACCAAATTAGCCACCACAAGAGAAACCTTCAGTATTGTCTCTGTACATTTTCGCTGGCAGTCTTCCTGCTTCCTGGGTCAGTGAAAGCAGTGGTGGGTTTCGTTCTTTGAGCAAGCAGTTCTGATAACCCAAGAACCACTCATACCCATCCTGCCTGGGACAAAGGCAAGGCATTGGGGTTCAGTTGATATATCACTGCAGACCCTCACCATATCTCATCACCTTTCTGCAGCTCGATAGCAGTTTCTCAGCCTAAACAAAACAGGTTTGGGGAGTTTTTTTGAAGCATCAACCACCCCCAAAATTATCAGATGGAGTGGGGAAAAATGTTGATTTTGCAAAACTAATAATAATAATCAGAAGAAACAGTCTTGCCTTTCCCCTACCAACTGTAAATGGAATTTATCAGCTTTTTGTTATTACATATTTATCGAGGTCCCCATTTGCTGAGTGCTGTACATACACAGGACAAAAAGATGGTCTCTGCCCCAAATTGACTACAGTCTAACTTCAAGGCAATGGGGGCAGCTTGTTGGGTGTGTCACGCCCCCTCCCCTCAGTGACTCTGTGCTGCATAGTCCCTGAAGTCCCTCTACTCTGATCTCCCTAGGTTACATTCCCTGACCACCTCCAGTGTGCGTTTTAGGCTCTTTCACTTTGTGAATGGCACCAAAATTGGAATCACAGTGGCAAACTTCCCACCAGTTCTGGGGCTAGCAAGACTGCCCCATGTTGATACCCAAAAACCCCTGTCTTCTTTGAAGGAGAATATTTCCCCCATCCACTTGGGGTAGGGTTTGGGAAGAGGGGAAGTTTGCCCGAGGCTCCCAAGTGGATGGGGGAAATATTCTCCTTCAAAGAAGACAGGGGTTTTTGGGTGTCAACATGGGGCAGTCTTGCTAGCCCCAGAACTGGTGGGAAGTTTGCCACTGTGATTCCAATTTTAGTGCCATTTTGGCAGCCCCGACAACCTCCCACTAACGCTGCTACAGCTAGTACCACAGAAATGGAGATTCTAGGCCTGGGGACCGACTACCCAGTGGTCCATTGGCCAGGGCCCCAGAGGGGATGGTGACTCCGTGGTGAGCCCAGTGCCCCATTGGCCAGTGCCATACATTAAATGGGGGTTCCAGAGTAAGCCCTTAACTATGGTGGAGGTATGTGACATTGCTGTGATGCTGGCCTGCTGCTGTGCTGTGTTTCCAGATGGAGGTTGCCCTCCAGCGGCCCCATTACCCACATTCTGTTTCTTTTTGCCTGGAATAACTCTCATGGTGCAGACGGCTGTTGCAGAGGGTTTATTTCAGGAGTGAGGGACAGAGACAGGCGGAGTTTGGGAAACAGTCACAGATGTGAATACAACACAATCATCCCCAAAGGTCTGTCCCACCAAGAGGGAGATACCTGCTCTGGGAGAATGGGTGGGGCTGCTGAACCCTGGCCAGGACAAGTTTCGCCTTCATGAGCACTCCTTGTCCTCAGGCTGGCCAGTGCCCTGGAGATTGTACTTGGAGAACCTGACCTCCAGCCTCTCCCCATGGGAGACGGCGTAGCACCCAGTACCTGGAACACGAGGAGAGGAAAGGGAAGGTAATGGATGCAAATGGCGTCAGTGAACCCTCAGCACCGGCCACACACCTGCACACCAGCCCCTCCCTGGGTCAGTCTGTCTTCTCCTCATTCTCATCCCCTTTCTATTGTGCCTCTCATGCCCCTGTTCCCCTCCCCCACAGAACCCTTCCCCCTCACACTTCCCCCCACCCCCACTCTTCCCCCACCATCCCAGCTAGAGTCAGTGGGATGCCGTTGCTCAGGAGCTGCCAGTAGGTGCTGTCTTTGAACTGGGCCTCCAGCCCCCGCACGGAGGTGATGTATGCGCCCCACACATTCAGTGTGTACGTGAACCTACAGAGAGACAGAATGAATCCTGCAGGAGGCCTGGTTACCATTGCCTCATAGCCTCCCCAACCCCAACTCCACAGGGACGTGCAATCCAGGCCACCATGAGATTGAACCCCCATGCCATATAGGTCGGGGGTGGGGGATGGAGAATTAGCCAAATTGGACTCTGCGTGCATTCTGATCTCCCTACCCCAAGGAGACAGTGTCCAAATGAGTGATGCAGGGGAATCAGCTTTGATCCCCCTGATACTTTAATTCACCCCCAGCAAACTGCAGGCTCTGGGAATCATGCAGGGTGGGGTAGCAGGGGCATTTCCCCTCCCCCATGATCCTAGGGACCCCTTCCAATTTTTCCATCTCCATCTTTTTCCATTTTCCATAGTGTCATACTGCCATCTAGCCTGCTCTTTGATGGTGTCACTGGCACCAACGGTGGGTGTGTCATAAACAGATAGCTAAGGGTTAATGTCTCTTTCACCTGAAACACCTGACCAGAGAACCAATCAGGAAACCGGATGTTTTCAACTTTGGGTGGAGGGAATTGTGTGTCTGGGGTCTTTGTTTTCTGGCTGCCTGCTTCCTCTGAGCTTTGGAGAAGTAGTTCTGTTTTCTAATCTTCTGTTTCTAAGTGTAAGGACAAAGAGATCAGATAGTAAGTTATATGGTTTCTTTTCTTTGGTATTTGCATGAATATAAGTGCTGGAGTGCTTTGATTTGTATTCTTTTTGAATAAGGCTGTTTATTCAATATTCTTTTAAGCAATTAACCCTGTATTGTATCATCTAAATACAGAGAGACCATTTGTATTTTTTCTTTCTTTTTTATATAAAGCTTTCTTTTAAGACCTGTTGGAGTTTTTCTTTACTTCAGGGAAATTGAGTCTGTACTCACCAGGGAATTGGTGGGAGGAAGAAATCAGGGGAGATCTGTGTGTGTTGAAGTGGCTAGCCTGATTTTGCATTCCCTCTGGGGGAATAGGAAAGTCCTTTTGTTCCAGGACCGGGAACGGAGAGGGGGAGTCACTCTGTTTGGATTCACAGAGCTTGTGTCTGTGTATCTCTCCAGGAGCACCTGGAGGGGGGGGGAGGGAAAAAGGATTATTGCCCTTTGTTGTGAGACTCAAGGGATTTGGGTCTTGGGGTCCCCAGGGAAGGTTTTTCAGTGGGACCAGAGTGCCCCAAAACACTCTAATTTTTTGGGTGGTGGCAGCAGGTACCAGGTCCAAGCTGGTAGCTAAGCTTGGAGGTTTTCATGCTAACCCCCATATTTTGGACGCTAAGGTCCAGATCTGGGACTAAGGTTATAACATGAGTGGCAGCCGGTGGGAGATAGACAGAATCCAGAAGCCAGTAAGAATATTATATTTTTCTTTTCTCTGCTAAGGGCTTTTTAGCAGAGAGGAACAGTTTGGTTTTAAAAGGGAACCAGAGAGAATTTTTTTTTCTGCTCTCTCTGGCAGTTTGTGGCTTGCATGTTAAGCAAGAAACCATTACCAGACTATTAACAGTCTTTTGTCACACAATAGCACTCCCATTGAGAGTCATACCAACACTATATAAATGCAAATAAAGTGGTTTTTCAGGTTTACTTAACATTGAAGATTAGCTAAAGGCACTGTTGCTAGGCAGACTTCAGGAGGCAACAGAGAACCTGCAGTTCAGAGGATAAACACCGGAGGGCACCCCAACACAAGAAAACAGGAATCATGACTTCTAAGGCAAAAATGGAGGCCGAAAGACCAATTCAGAGAAGCTGAACACAGGCGACAACTGGAAATAAAACAAGCAGAGATGGAAATAAGAGAGAGAGAAAGAGAGGCAGCACACAAAAGAAAACTAGAAGAAGAAGAGGTGGCCCACAGCCGAGACATGGAAAAACACCAAAAAGAAATGGAAAAACAACAAAAAGAGTATGAAGAGAAGGAAAAACAGAGAAAACATGAACTGGAGTTGGCAAAAGCTGGGCTGCATGTGCCAGCCAACCCTAACAACCCGGCGCCAATTATTGCTCCACAGCACAGGAAATTTCCCACCTACAAGGCAGGTGATGACACCGAGGCCTTCTTGGAAAATTTTGAAAGAGCCTGTCTTGGGTACAGCATCCCCGAAGACCAGTACATGATAGAATTAAGGCCACAACTCAGTGGGCCTTTAGCAGAGGTGGCAGCTGAAATGCCTAAGCAGCAAATGAATGACTATAAACTTTTTCAAACCAAGGCCAGATACAGGATGGGGATAACCCCAGATCATGCCCGTCGGCGTTTCAGAACCCAAAAGTGGAAACCAGAGGTGTAATTTCCCAAACACGCCTACTACATTGCAAAAAACTATGAGGCCTGGATAACAGGAAACAACATTCAAACCTTGGAAGAACTGAACCTCCTCATACAAATGGAGCAGTTCTTGGATGGTGTTCCTGAAGACATCACACGGTACATACAAGATGGAAATCCCAAAGATATCGCTGAGGCGGGGGAGATTGGAGCCAAATGGATGGAACTGGCAGAAAGCAAGAAAGCTACTGTCAAGGGGAACGATTACCACAGGGGGCACACAGACCATAAACCCTACAACCGAGGACAGCCAAAGACCCCACATACCACCCAAGTAAAGCCACAGATACCCTACTCTTCAACCTCACCAGTCTCCAGTAACTCACCTCGGCCCAGTGACCCATCAGATGGAAGATGCTTTAAGTGTAATGAACTGGGACATATCAAGGCCAACTGTCCCAAGAACACCATGCGAGTGCAATTCATTACACCACCATCACACCAAAGATCCCCAGGCCCGGATGCCTCTCAAATACCCTTGGAGCGAAGGGAAAATTTGAGAGTGGGCGGAAAGAAGGTTACTGCGTGGAGAGACACGGGGGCACAAGTGTCAGCTATCCACCAATCCTTCGTAGACCCCAAATTCATCAACCCAAAGGCCAAAGTTACAATTTACCCCTTCATGTCACAAGCTGTAGACTTGCCTACAGCTCAACTGCCTGTCCAGTACAAAGGCTGGTCAGGAATGTGGACTTTTGCAGTCTATGACAATTATCCTATCCCCATGCTACTGGGGGAAGACTTGGCCAACCAGGTGAGGCGGGCCAAGAGAGTGGGAATGGTTACACGTAGCCAAACCAGGCAAGCTTCCAGATCCATTCCTGTTCCTGAGCCGTCCACAGAGGCCCCGTCTGTGTTACCAGAGACCCAGACAGAGGTAGTGGACCCGGATTCCATGCTTACCACTGAAACAGCCACAGCATCTCCAGTCCCAGGCCTGGAACTGGAACAGCAACCAGCACCAGCAATTGCAACCCCATCTTCAAACTCAACGCCAGTGGGCGCCAGCGAGCCAGAACTGGCAGAAGCAACAGACAGCCATACCCAAAAGGCTCAGCCAGAGCCTGAAATACTCTCAGGTGCACCAGCGGAGAGCGGTTCACCAGCAACGGAAACAACCCCATCACCTACATCGCTTCCAGAGGGACAAAGCCCAAGTCCACAGTCTGAGGAAGAACTGGTAACCCCAGCCTCAAGGGAACAGTTCCAGACTGAGCAGGAAGCAGATGACAGCCTTCAGAAAGCTTGGGCGGCGGCACGGAGCACCCCACCGCCTCTCAGCTCTTCTAATCGATCCCGGTTTGTTATAGACCAAGGACTTTTATACAAGGAAATTCTTTCTGGTGGACACCGGGAAAAATGGCAGCCGCAAAAACAGTTGGTGGTTCCAACTAAGTACCGGGGGAAGCTCTTAAGCTTAGCCCATGATCATCCCAGTGGCCATGCTGGGGTGAACAGAACCAAGGACCGGTTGGGGAAGTCCTTCCACTGGGAGGGGATGGGCAAGGAAGTTGCCAAGTATGTCCGGTCTTGTGAGGTATGCCAAAGAGTGGGAAAGCCTCAAGACCAGGTCAAGGCCCCTCTCCAGCCACTCCCCATAATTGAGGTCCCATTTCAGCGAGTAGCTGTGGATATTCTGGGCCCTTTCCCAAAAAAGACGCCCAGAGGAAAGCAGTACGTACTGACTTTAGTGGACTTTGCTACCCGATGGCCAGAAGCAGTAGCTCTAGGCAACACCCGGGCTAACACTGTGTGCCTGGCCCTAACAGACATCTTTGCCAGGGTAGGTTGGCCCTCCGACATCCTTACAGATTCAGGGTCTAATTTCCTGGCAGGGACCATGGAAAAACTGTGGGAAACTCATGGGGTGAATCACTTGGTTGCCACCCCGTACCACCATCAAACCAATGGCCTGGTGGAAAGGTTCAATGGAACTTTGGGGGCCATGATACGAAAATTCATCAACGAATTCTCCAATACTTGGGACCTAGTGTTGCAGCAGTTGCTGTTTGCCTACAGGGCTGTACCACATCCCAGTTTAGGGTTTTCACCATTTGAACTTGTGTATGGTCACGAGGTTAAGGGGCCATTACAGTTGGTGAAGCAGCAATGGGAGGGGTTTACGCCTTCTCCAGGAACTAACATTCTGGACTTTGTAAGCAACCTACAAAGCACCCTCCAACACTCTTTAGCCCTTGCTAGAGAGAACCTAAAGGATGCTCAGAAAGCGCAAAAGGCCTGGTATGACAGACATGCCAGAGAACGTTCTTTCAGGGTAGGAGACCAGGTTATGGTCTTGAAGGCGCAACAGGCCCATAAGATGGAAGCATCATGGGAAGGGCCATTCACGGTCCAAGAGTGCCTGGGAACTGTAAACTACCTCATAGCATTTCCCAATTCCTCACTAAAGCCTAAAGTGTACCATGTTAATTCTCTCAAGCCTTTCTATTCCAGAGATTTACAGGTTTGTCAGTTTACAGTCCAGGGAGATGATGCTGAGTGGCCTGACGGTGTCTACTACGACGGGAAAAAAGACGGTGGCGTGGAAGAGGTGAACCTCTCAACCTCCCTGGAACGTCTGCAGCGGCAACAAATTAAGGAGCTGTGCACTAGCTTCGCCCCATTGTTCTCAGCCACCCCAGGACGGACTGAACGGGCATACCACTCCATTGATACAGGTAATGCTCACCCAATCAGAACCCCACCCTACCGGGTGTCTCCTCATGCCCAAGCTGCTATAGAACGGGAGATCCAGAACATGCTACAGATGGGTATAATCCGCTCATCTACCAGTGCATGGGCATCTCCAGTGGTTCTGGTACCCAAACCAGATGGGGAAATACGCTTTTGCGTGGACTACCGTAAGCTAAATGCGGTAACTCGTCCGGACAACTATCCAATGCCACGCACCGATGAGCTATTGGAGAAGTTGGGACATGCCCAGTTCATCTCTACAATAGACTTAACCAAGGGGTACTGGCAAGTACCGCTAGATGAACCTGCCAAGGAGAGGTCAGCATTCGTCACCCATGCGGGGGTGTATGAATTCAATGTCCTTCCTTTCGGCCTTCGAAATGCACCCGCCACCTTCCAGAGGCTGGTAGATGGTCTACTAGCTGGACTGGGAGAATTTGCAGTTGCCTACCTCGATGATGTGGCCATTTTTTCAGACTCCTGGCCCGAACACCTACTACACCTGGAAAAGGTCTTTGAGCGCATCAGGCAGGCAGGACTAACTGTTAAGGCCAAAAAGTGTCAAATAGGCCAAAACAGAGTGACTTACCTGGGGCACCAGGTGGGTCGAGAAACCATAAACCCCCTACAGGCCAAGGTGGATGCTATCCAAAAGTGGCCTGTCCCAAGGTCAAAGAAACAGGTCCAATCCTTCTTAGGCTTGGCCGGATACTACAGGCGATTTGTACCACACTACAGCCAAATCGCTGCCCCACTGACCGACCTAACCAAAAAAACCCAGCCAAATGCAGTTAAGTGGACTGATGAGTGTCAAAAGGCCTTTACCCAACTTAAGGCAATGCTCATGTCTGACCCTGTGCTCAGGGCCCCGGACTTTGACAAGCCATTCCTAGTAACCACAGATGCATCTGAGCGTGGTATAGGAGCAGTGCTCATGCAGGAAGCAACAGATCACAACTTCCATCCTGTCATGTTTCTCAGCAAGAAACTGTCTGAGAGGAAAAGTCACTGGTCAGTCAGTGAAAAGGAATGCTATGCCATTGTGTACGCCCTGGAAAAGCTACGCCCATATGTTTGGGGACGGCAGTTCAAACTACAAACTGACCATGCTGCACTAAAGTGGCTTCATACTGCCAAGGGGAACAACAAGAAACTTCTTCGTTGGAGTTTAGCTCTCCAAGATTTTGATTTTAAAATTCAACACATCACAGGAGCTTCTAACAAAGTAGCTGATGCACTCTCCCATCAGAGTTTCCCAGAATCCAGTAGTTAAAAAGTGTTCTTAAAATGTAAAAGTCTGTTAGTTATATACTTAGTAGTATATGTAAAGGTGCATGTGTTGTATTAATCTGTTTATTTTCAAGTTCTAGAAGGAAATTGCCGCCAGTGAGCTTCCCCACTGTCTGCAATTTGGGGGGCGTGTCATAAACAGATAGCTAAGGGTTAATGTCTCTTTCACCTGAAACACCTGACCAGAGAACCAATCAGGAAACCGGATGTTTTCAACTTTGGGTGGAGGGAATTGTGTGTCTGGGGTCTTTGTTTTCTAGCTGCCTGCTTCCTCTGAGCTTTGGAGAAGTAGTTCTGTTTTCTAATCTTCTGTTTCTAAGTGTAAGGACAAAGAGATCAGATAGTAAGTTATATGGTTTCTTTTCTTTGGTATTTGCATGAATATAAGTGCTGGAGTGCTTTGATTTGTATTCTTTTTGAATAAGGCTGTTTATTCAATATTCTTTTAAGCAATTAACCCTGTATTGTATCATCTAAATACAGAGAGACCATTTGTATTTTTTCTTTCTTTTTTATATAAAGCTTTCTTTTAAGACCTGTTGGAGTTTTTCTTTACTTCAGGGAAATTGAGTCTGTACTCACCAGGGAATTGGTGGGAGGAAGAAATCAGGGGAGATCTGTGTGTGTTGAAGTGGCTAGCCTGATTTTGCATTCCCTCTGGGGGAATAGGAAAGTCCTTTTGTTCCAGGACCGGGAACGGAGAGGGGAAGTCACTCTGTTTGGATTCACAGAGCTTGTGTCTGTGTATCTCTCCAGGAGCACCTGGAGGGGGGGGAGGGAAAAAGGATTATTTCCCTTTGTTGTGAGACTCAAAGGATTTGGGTCTTGGGGTCCCCAGGAAGGTTTTTCAGTGGGACCAGAGTGCCCCAAAACACTCTAATTTTTTGGGTGGTGGCAGCAGGTACCAGGTCCAAGCTGGTAGCTAAGCTTGGAGGTTTTCATGCTAACCCCCATATTTTGGACGCTAAGGTCCAGGCTGACCAGGTACCTGAATCTTCCGGGGTCTGTCTTCTGGGCAACCTCCATCACATCAAAGAAGAAGGAGCCCTGGCGCACGGTGACACAGATGGAGTCATTAAAGGATTGGTTCACACCAGCCACAGCAGTGTAGGTGACATCAATGTAGGATTGAAGATAGGTGTGTGGAGCAGCTGTGGGGGTGGAGAGAGGGAGGTTATCTGTGTGGGTAGGAAAGAGGGCGAAAACCAGCCACTTATACCTTGGAGGAGAGTGAGTCTCCCTGTCAAGGTATGTTTCCCACTTTGAACTTTAGCATCCGGAAATTGGGGAGCTGCATGTATCCTTCTAAGCTTAATTCCTATCTTAGATCTGATAGCGCTGCCACCAACCAGAAATTCCAGTGTCTGGTACACTCCCTGTCCCCCAAAACCTTCCCTGGGGGACCCAAGACCCAAACTCCTTGGGTCTTAAAACAGAGAGAAATAAACCATTCCCCCTCCTTCCCCCTCCCAGACGTTCCCCTCCCTGGGTTAGCCTGAGAGATACACTGATCCAAACTCCTTGCATCTTAAAACAGAGAGAAATGAACCTTCCCCCCACCTCCTTTTCCCCCACCAATCCCCTGGTGAGTTCAGACCCAATCCCCTTGGGTCTTAAACAAGGAAAAAAAGCAATCAGGTTCTTAAAAAAGAAAGCTTTTAATTAAAGAAAGAAAAAGTAAAAATTATCTCTGTAAAACCAGGATGGAAAATGTTTACAGGGTCTTCATCTTATATAGACTAGAGGGACTCCCTGCCCTAAGATATAAGTTACAGCAAACAGAGGTAAAATATACTTCCAGCAAAATACACATTTGCAAGTTAAGAAAACAAACATAAGACTACTCTGCCTTTTCTAGCTAGTACTTACTATTTTGAACATGAGAGACTGTTTCAGAAAGATTGGAGAAAGATCTGATTGCAAGTCTGGCCCCTTTTATCCCCAAGAGAGAACAAAGAACAAAAACAAACAGCACAAACAAAGACTTCCCTCCACCAAGATTTGAAAGTATCTTGTCCCCCCATTGGTCCTCTGGTTAGGTGTCAGCCATGTTCACTGAGCTTCTTAACCCTTTACAGGTAAAAGAGACATTAACCCTTAACTATCTGTTTATGACACTCCCACTGCAGGGACTCCTGTACCATTGGAGTCAAGGGGAGATCCATAGATCCTACCAGGAATTGGGTGGAGGTACAGGATTGCAAAGGAAGAAGTAAAGACAGAGAGGATCTGGGTGATGGCCCTGTGGCCAGGAGGTTAGCTAGGATTGAAGACAGGGCATCTCGATCTATGACTTTCTATTGCTTGAGCTAAAAGCCAAGGAGCATTAGCTTGAGCACTAGGGGAGATCCATAAATCTCTAGGTCATCCAGCCACTAGAAGGAGACACAGGGCTAAATATACAGTTGGCCTGGAATTTTTCAACTTTTTTAACTTTAAAAAGGCTGATTCTGTGTCAGAACTATTCAGGAAGCAGTGATGGGTTGGAAGAAACACTCATCTTGAAAAATGTTTGGTTAAAAAAATATCCATATTGGAAAGCTTTGGTTTTTCAATTGAAGTGACTTTGCTTTCAGAAATTTTAGTAAATTTACACAGAAAAAAGGGAGAAAAGTGTTAAGTTGAAACATTTCAAAGTTATCAGAATGACACATTTTGATTGACCAAAATTGTTGGTTTTGCTTTGCTTTGGTTTGTTTTTTTCTGGATTTTCAGTTCATGAAATTTTTTGAGTTTTTTTGACTTTTTGGCCTCATGCAGGACGGGAAAATGTTCTTGAAAAGTAGAAAATTCTCATGGAACAGGAAAACAATCCCCAACCCCCACCCCGCCACCAGCCTTGCTACATGTGCTTCTGTCTACCTGAGGTACTTTAGATGGCACCATCACCATCCTTAACAACCCCAGAATGAGGCAGGGCAGTACTATTAAGCACATTGTACAGATGGGACCGAGACACAGAAAGACACAGGGTACATCTACACAAGAAAAAAACAAAGAAACCAAAAACCCTGTGACAGCAAGTCTCAGAGCCTGGGTCAACTGATCTGGACTTGCACTGAGGAGTTAAAAATAGCAGTGTAGACACTCAGGCTTGGGCTGGAGCCTGGGCTCTGAGACACAACCCCCTTGCCTGACACCTCCCACCCCACGTTCCTCACTGGCATTTCAGCTATGCAGAGATGCTCTGCACAGGCTGTTTCCACATGGTGAAGGGAGGGCACCGTCTCTGCAGCCCCCTGAGTAGATGGGGCGTGACTCTGGCACCTGAGCCAGCCAGCATTTCCAGTGCCCAATGCTGGCACAGTACCAAGCTGCAGGTCACCTATGTATTAGCCCAGAGACAGCTGCATCTTTGATTCCCTGCCCCCTTTCCCCCCGCAACCCCACAGCATGTGTGAAATTTCCTAGGCCGGGTGCAAAAGGCAGGAGATAGGGGAGGTGAGAGGCCGCTATGGCCTCGATGGTAGGGACAATGAGGCTATTATGGTTCAGATGGTGGGTCAGGAAGGGAAACTCCTCCTGAGTCACCAGGAGAACTAGACGGCCCATCTTTTAGGGACTCATTGTGTTTGGGCACCATCCACACTGCACACCAGTGTCAGCAGCAGGAGGGCAGGTGTAGCTGGTGCCACAGTGTAAAGCAGGTTGTGCACATGCTGTGGTGTACAGCTACATGTGTGAGGGGAAGGCTCCAGCAGCTCCTCACTGGTGGAGCCTTTCACTGCTGTGGGGGGAAGGCTCTGGTAAGGTGGAGCTGGTGGAGCCTTTCCCTGCTGCAGGGGTCTATGCCTGTGGTGGGAAAAGGCTTTAGCAGTGCTGGCGCAGTGGGACACGGCATTGTTAAACATACCAGTGTAGATGGAGACATGTGGCTAGGGCAAGTAAAGAGCCAGGTAGGGTGTGCATGTGGGTACATACCCACTCCCTTCGGGTGTGTCTTTACTGTTCTCACCTAAGCCACAAGCTGGCTACTCACCCATTCCTGGAATAGCGGACATTCGGGTACTTTGGGGAATGGCAGGGGCATACGCATGCAATGTGACAGCGCATGGAATGTCCTACTCTGTGGCAGGGTGGGGGTACCTTTTTTAAGAACTGGATGGGTAGAGTGGTGTTTCCCATCAGATACTGGACAGAGGTACGTTCAGTTTTGTCCCCATACAGATAGGGAAAACCTCTGAAAAAGAGGACTGTCTGGTTTAATACCAGACAAGTGGCCTCCCTACTGAGCTATGACTCATCAGCTACACTGCCATTTATACCTGTGCTAGTGGGAACCACTCATGTACGTACTCTACATTCCCCCCAAAGCAGGCAGTTGTAAATGCACCTATAGACTCAACCCTGTTTCCGGGGGTGGGGGGGGGGGGCGAGCGTGTCTCTTTAAATCACTATGAGCTAAGCTGGTCTGACTCTGAACTCCATCCCCCTGCCCTCCCCTAAAGTGATGCTGGCATTACTGGGTCTCTCCCATGCTACTGAGCTGGGGCAGGGGGAGAGGGGCACTCTACCCCATGGAGCATGCAGGGGGCAGTTTGCTCTGGAAGGAGGAGTCCAGACTCCAGGGTTCACACCGCAACTGGATCACCCAGTTTCCCCATGCATATGAGGAGCTCTGCAGAGTAAGGATTATTGACATCCTGCAGAGGGCCCATCACTTTCTGGGTTCTCTCCCTTCCCCCTGCCACCCCAGAAGTCACACCACAGAGAGGAGGGGTACATCGCACAGGGCCATTTGACTCACCACAGCCCTGGCACAGCCCCCCAGGGGCAAGGTACAGGAGAAGGAGACCTGCTAGCATGACCACCAGAGTCCTCATCATCCCTCTGTCTCCAGTCACTCCCTGGCTGTGCTGGGACCTGGACCAGGACCTGGTATTTATCAGCTGGAAGGAGGCGAGGACACCAGGGTGCCCTGCCCTCCTCCCCTGGCTTCCCTCACCCTGCTGCTTCCCCATAGCAGATGAGAGACATTAAGCAATGCCCAACAGTATGGGCAGATCTGTGCCCCGGAGACGGGCACAGATAGAGATATCCAGGGCTGTCAGAACACTACTCCCTCCCTATGTCCTCTGGGTGCTGCAAGGAGCCAACTGGCACCAGAGACCTAGATGGAATTCTCCCCGTCACAATCCATATTCCCAGTTCCCCAGTTGACTTGGTGTCACAGGGCCCTGGGTCACAGCTCACTGAGGGGTCATAGGACTGTGAGACCACAGCTGGCTAACACTTCTGCATGGACACTTGGACACCATAGGCCACCCCAGTGAAGTTGTGCACCAGTGTAAGGGAGAGAAAATTTGGGCTTCTTGGCTTTATCCCAGGTCATTGTGTGCAGGTTGTCCTGGCTGTAGGCAGGAGTGAGGGAACTGGCAGAGCTTGTGGGGAAGCACTACACAGGGATAGCAGAGGTGTAGAATCAGGATTAACAGGAATCGCCAGAGTTGGGTGGGGGCTCAGTATGGGAATGGAGTGGGCAGTTCTGTGGTCCAGGACTCCAGTGGTTTCAACTGAAGCCTTAGCTGTCCAGCACCTGTGAATAGCAGGCCCCTGGAGTCTCAGATTAGACACCCAAATCTAGTGGGTCCTTGAAAAATTAGCCCTTGACTGTTCTGTGTCTCAGATTTCCATTAGTACAATGGGGGTGGTCATCACTTCCTCACTCACCAAATGTGTGTGTATATGTTGGGGGAGGGGTTAGAGTAAGTTCATCCATCTGTGCATAATACTAGGAGATCCCTGCCTAGGAGATGGGGTGTTGTGGTCTTGCTCGTGTATAACGGTTTCATCCCCAAGTGCTGGACAGAATACAGGGAAACAATAGGTGGAAATTTTGCAACAAACCCCAAACCCCACCCCTCTCTTATCACAAAGGGGTTGTGAACAGACATAAAGTCTCTTGAGAAAGTGGGTGGGTGGCTTTTAATTTGCCTTCATTAGGAAGGGGGAACGTCACCACCCCTGGGAGATGAACCTACAAAAACAAAGGCTCTGGGTATTACAGGCCTGCTAGCTAGATCCTTTCTGGCCTGACAAGGCCCTGTCAAATCTATAGAGCAGGGGTGGCCAACCTGTGGCTCTGGAACCACATGTGGCTCTTCAGAAGTTAATATGAGGCTCCTTGTATAGGCACCGATTCCGGAGCTGGAGCTACAGGTGCCAACTTTCCAATGTGCTGAGGGTTGCTCACTGCTCAACCCCTGGTTCTGTCACAATCTCTGCTCCCACTCCACCCCTTCCTGCTCCCTCCCCTGAGCCTGCAGTGCCCTCGCTCCTCCCCCCCCCCAGAGCCCCCTGCACATCAGGAAACAGCTGATTGGGAGGCGCTGATCGGCGGGGCTACCAATGGTTGGGCGGTGCTGGGAGCTGATGGGGGGCTGCTGATGTATTACTGTGGCTCTTTGTCAATGTACATTGGTAAATTCTGACTCCTTAGGCTCAGGTTGGCCACCTCTGCTGTAGAGGATGGGACCAGAGCTGGTAATGGAGGAATCATAGACACCCGAGTGCTGCTTTCCTATGTATAAAACCTGGTAATGGGGGCAGCTTCTTGTCATGTGGCTGTCTCCTGAGTTGGGGGTAAATGCTCATCTGAGTCACAGGTGCTTAAACTCAAAATGCTTCAGGTAAAGTGAAGAGAATGGGAGTTGCTAGGAGCAAACTGAGCTGCTTGCTTTGGTTTATCCTCCAGCTGTGCAGGACCTTCCTACTTGTGCTCCAGCCTCCTGGAAGAGCTGCTGTGTGGGCAGAGCTGGATCCAGGTCTTGTCTGCTGGCAGGTGCCTAAAAAGCTTCACTTCCTCCTTTCCCACATGGGAAACCCATCTCCCTGCTGGCGCTGGGTGTGGAAGTTGTTCCATATATCAGTCTATGGCTGTAAATCTCCCTCCTTGTGCAACTTCCCTAGGGCTTAAATGACCAATCTCCTGTTTTATGTTGTGTAACTCTAGCCATGTTGATCCCAAGATATTAGAGACAAGGTGGGCGAGGCAATATCTCTTATTTTACCGTGATGGCCCAATAAAAGATATTGCCTCAGCCCCCTTGCTTCTCTATTTTTGTAAATCAGTGGCAGCTGTTGTTTATGACTGCTATTCAACAGAAGGGTCTCCAGCCTGCCTGTGATGATAGTTGGGGAGAAACAATTATTGATATAGGAACTGTCGAAAGGTGAGGTGATATGGTTGGGGTCTGCAGCAATAAATCAACTGAGTTCCCAACTCTGTGACTTTGCAGATAGGTGTGAGAAATTCTTGGGTTAACAGACCTGCTCTCTCAAAGGGCCAACACTGCATTTTTGTGTCAGGCTTCCTGGAGCTTAATGGCAGCAATGAGACAATGGTGACGGTTCCTCTTGTGGTGGCTCTTGGTGCCTCTGGCCACACATGAGATCTGTAATACAAACTACCAGCTGGACACTCCTATCTGCCCACCTGAGAGGCTTCTAGTAGCTAGAATGGATGGGGACTCTGAGTCAAGGGCCCTGGGTTCTATTTCTGCTCTGCAGGTGTGACCTTGCATCAGTTACTGAAACCAAAGCTTACCGGAATGGCTGCTGGATTTCTGGGTACTGCATTTTTGGAGGGTGTCCAACTTGAAGCATCCACAGATTCAGTGGCTGCTGCCCAACATCTGACTCCTCTGAGAAGCTTGGTGGCAAGCTGTTGTGCATGTGGCATGGTGCTGTTGGAAGCATTGGAGCTCCTGGATGCCTTTTGGGTCCTTCAAGGGTTAATGCTCTCGCTTTATTAGAGAACTACTGCAGCACGAGTAATCTGGTGCTGACTAATGCAGAGCTTCCTTGTTCCTCCTTCACAACTGGAGGATAGATGACTGAAGGTGGGGATAGATGACTGTCTGGTATTTCAGCTCTGGGGTTGGTAGATCCTGGCACTGCTCTGGCTCCAGTTTCCACTCCCCTGAAATGGAGAGGATTCCTGGTGGCCTAATTCTGAGTAGGGAAGATGTGGGAGGCTGGGAACTGTTGGAGAGTTGCTGTGGGCAGATAGGGGGCCCAGTCACCACTCAGTTTTGTCAGTCTGGGGTGAGTGGGGGAAACCCACATTCCTGAGCCAGGCATGCTGGCAAACCCGCCAGTGCATGACAGCAGAAGAGAGTGTTTATAGGCTTAGCAAGTGTGGCTTGGGGCAGTAGTACCACTACTGAGACAGGAAGAAGGCTTCTGTTGGCCTAAGCTCAGCCTGCACTAGAGGGATCTGCTAGTATAGCTGTATTGGCAAAACCTTTAGCATGTAGACATGGCCTGAGTCTCCATAGGCCATGCATCTCCACAGTGGGCCATTGCAACTCAGAAAGCAACCTGCCCGCTAGAGGTAAGTCTACACTGCAATTAAACGCCTGAGGCTAGTGTCAGTGGGCTTGGGCTAGGGCTGCAAGAGCCCAAACATTGACACTGCAATCTTACAGTCCCATAGCCCAAGCCCACTGACATGAGCCAGTTATGGATATCTAATTGCAGTGTACACATACCACAGGGGCTCCAAGGACTCAGAAGCTGCTATAGGGCACCAAGGACTGTCTGACTCAGGCTAATGAGGTGGAAGGGACACGTCACTGTCAGTGATGCAGGGTGATGGATTTTCTAATCCCATCAATGGACGCTCACCCCTTCTGCTGACACTGGGCTTGTCCATCCTGCCATGTTGTCACTGGCTGCTCCTCCCAGGGGTGGTATCAGTGCGTGCCCCTGGGCAGCAGTAAGCAGGGGATCTATTGGGGTGGTGAGGAGATCCCCTCTCCTGCTAGCACAGATCTGGTAGCTGGACTCTGGGAGGTGACGGGGATCAAGAATGGCCTCTCAAGCACAGGACAGGTGTTTGGAATGGAGTGGAAGGAGCATGTTGGGGTTACAGCTACTAGGAGCAACTGGAATTATGGCCCTGAGCCTTGTAGTGATGTATGTAACTATCCAGCATCGCTGACTGTGTCTGGGCTGTAGGGTATCTACCCAGCCCTTCCTGAATCCCTGTACTCCTGTGTCTTGGGAGTGGTGTAAATCCCAGGACAGGGTTTCTGGGGCTGTTGTGTCTGGAGGATGCCGTGGCTGTGAGTCTGCTAATCCCTGTGTGCCCCTTCTGCAGTGTCAGTGGTGTGTGGCAGCTCGCAGCTTCAGATCACGGTGCTGGCAGATCTTTGGGAACGGCATGACCCTTGCTGCCAGGGAGCTGACTCTGGGGGCTGACTGTGCCATGACAGCTTTTGGGCCAGATAGCAGCTATTCTAGCTGGAATCCATCGGCATGCAGGGCCACCATGGAGGCGAGAGCAGAGATCAGTGGAGGCTGGGTATGTGAGTGGGTGTCAATCTCTTCCTGTTCAGGAAAGCCTGGTTTTAGTCCTCAGTCCCCACCCCCCTGACCTACCTTTTCTTCTGAGGGACACTCACCTTTCCTGGGTGATGGAAATCCAGGCCTCACATTCACTCACTCCATTGCTGGACACTGCAAGGAGGCTCTTCTGGAGTCTGCATATAACCTGTCCCATGCAGGAGAGGACTAATAGAGGATCTGTCTCAGCGCAAGCCCATGTGGAGGGGAGCCCAGGGGAGAAAGTGTTTTGGTATCTGACAGGGAACTCATAGCATCTCACTTCCTAGCTGCAGCTAAACTGGGGGGAAGGGTGCATAGTCTCAAGTGTGCTGCAGGGACAGTGGAGAGCTTAGTGAGTGCTGCAGTAATACTGCTGATGGGCTGGTGCCACACAAGGGCTGAAGCAGGTCTGTGAATGCTGACTTGTGAAATCGCTTGGATATCTCCTGCCTTCCTCAGATGCCCACAGGTTCCTGCATTTGCAGGAGGAGGTGGTGCATGGGCTGATCTAAGGCAGGAAGTTACAGGCCTTGGAACTTGTGGAGCTTGGAGTAGTCCCCAGAGCTCGCCATGTACAGACTCCAAAGAGAGACTGCTGAACTCAAATTCATATGCAAATTAGATACAATTAACTCAGGCCTAAACAGAGACTGGGAATGGTTGGGTCATTACACTAATTGAATCTATTTCCCTATGTTAAGTTCTCCTCACAGCTTCTATGGGTCATCTTAATTATCATCTCAGTTGATTAGACTCTTCCTGTTGGTATGCATACTTCCAGCTTTTCATGTTCTCTGTATGTATAAATATCTCCTGTCTGTGTGTTCCATTCTGTGCATCTGAAGAAGTGAGCTGTAGCTCACGAAAGCTCATGCTGAAATAAATTTGTTAGTCTCTAAGGTGCCACAAGTACTCCTGTTCTTTTTGCATGTACTCACTGTGCCCCCATGGGAAGGGATCCTCCAATCTGTCTCCATTTCCCCGCATCTGGAAAATGACAGCACATCTGCCTACGATGGGGGGAGGAGGCAGGGAGATACTGGGGCTTAATTATTAGTGCTCACGTGAGATGCAAGGCTCAGGTGGAAGGTACCATTGTAACCCCCTCTTCATGGCACTGCATATCCTCTCTAGAGGCTGATCCATGGAAGCTTGCCTCTCCTACAGCTCCTGGCTAGAAGAGTGATTCCTCTGGATCTTGTGGTAGCTGCTCCTACTGCTAATACCTCCTGCGCTAGGTTCAAGCCCTAATGTTAGACCAAGCAGGGATGATGATGCTATAGCAGTGAAGAATGAAGTCTCTTCTCCCTCTAACTGGAATCTATTTACTTCCCCTCTGCCCCTTCCTGGCCTGTGACTGTCAGTGACTGGAAGGTTGGGGGACTGGTCCTGGTGCTCTGAGATGTCTCACCAATGGTGTATGCCCCCTCTTCTGGCTGGTCACATAGCCCTTCCTGGGCTATGGCTGGACAGGATGCTGTGCTGCTGGGTAGATGGAGCAGCGTGCAGCTGAGTAGCTGTGGGGATACTGACTCTTGGCTATGTTTGCTCTGCATAGCTCCTACCTGACACCATCCACTACAGAAACATCCTCTACTACAGACCTTCTGCCATGGGAGGCATGATCTGAGCCAGCGCCTTCTCCCTCCCCATAGAGTGCTTCTACCCCAGGTGAGTGAGCATCCTTCTCACAGTGCTAGGGGCTGAGAACTGTCCCAACTTGCTTCAAGGAACAAAGTCTTTCCCCATTACCTGGACTTGTTCACCCTCCTGCCGAGGGTGGCCTTGGCATTGCAGGTCTGCCCCACGGAGCTCTGTGAATGGCTAGGAGTCCTGGGTTGTCTTGCTGAGGATGGGGTTGTGACATTGCTCTCCATATGTTAATGGAAATATGCTTATGAGTGTAAATATAATGAGTGTAAATATAATGTAACTAGAATATGCTTTATGCAAAAGGTCACTTATAAGGTATTACAAAGATTATGATCTACTGAGCGTTCATCCTATTTGTATGAATGTATCATTCTTGTTTCTAAAACTAGAAATATGAAGTTAACTCTTAGTTTCTATTGTAATTATGCAAAGTGTGGGTCATTAATGGTGCTTTAGAATCTTGATGGCACTCATTGATTAGGACAATTGGCTGCAGATGGTTTATTTACCTGCAAGCTCCTTGTGGATGTGGGGGCCAGCCTGTGGGTAATGCAGAATGTACATGCACACCCTACCTGGCTCTTTACTTGCCCTAGCCACATGTCTCCATCTACACTGGTATGTTTAACAATGCCGTGTCCCACTGCGCCAGCACTGCTAAAGCCTTTTCCCACCACAGGCATAGACCCCTGCAGCAGGGAAAGGCTCCACCAGCTCCACCTTACCAGAGCCTTCCCCCCTAGCAGTGAAAGGCTCCACCAGTGAGGAGCTGCTGGAGCCTTCCCCTCACACATGTAGCTGTACACCACAGCATGTGCACAACCTGCTTTACACTGTGGCAACAGCTACACCTGCCCTCCTGCTGCTGACACTGGTGTGCAGTGTGGATGGTGCCCAAACACAATGAGTCCCTAAAAGATGGGCTGTCTAGTTCTCCTGGTGACTGAGGAGGAGTTTCCCTTCCTGACCCACCATCTGAACCATAATAGCCTCATTGTCTCTACCATCCAGGCCATGGCAGCCTCTCGCCTCCCCTGTCTCCTGCCTTTTGCACCCGGCCTAGGAAATTTCACACACGCTGTGGGGTTGCGGGGGGAGGGGGGGCAGGGAATCAAAGATGCAGCTGTCTCTGGGCTAATACATAGGTGACCTGCAGCATGGGACTGTGCCAGCATTGGGCACTGGAGACACTGGCTGGCTCAGGTGCCAGAGTCATGCCCCATCTACCCGGGGGGCGGCAGAGACGGTGCCCTCCCTTCACCATGTGGAAACAGCCTGTGCAGAGCATCTCTGCATAACTGAAATGCCAGTGAGGAACGTGGGGTGGGAGGTGTCAGGCAAGGGGGTTGTGTCTCAGAGCCTAGGCTCCAGCCCAAGCCTGAGTGTCTACACTGCTATTTTTAACCCCCCCCCCAGTGCAAGTCCAGATCAGTTGACCCAGGCTCTGAGACTTGCTGTCACAGGGTTTTTGGTTTGCTTGTTTTTTTCTTGTGTAGATGTACCCTGTGTCTTTCTGTGTCTCGGTCCCATCTGTACAATGTGCTTAATAGTACTGCCCTGCCTCATTCTGGGGTTGTTAAGGATGGTGATGGTGCCATCTAAAGTACCTCAGGTAGACAGAAGCACATGTAGCAAGGCTGGTGGCGGGGTGGGGGTTGGGGATTGTTTTCCTGTTCCATGAGAATTTTCTACATTTCAAGAACATTTTCCCGTCCTGCATGAGGCCAAAAAGTCAAAAAAACTCAAAAAATTTCATGAACTGAAAATCCAGAAAAAAACAAACCAAAGCAAAGCAAAACCAACAATTTTGGTCAATCAAAATGTGTCATTTTGATAACTTTGAAATGTTTCAACTTCACATTTTTCTCCTTTTTTCTGTGTAAATTTACTAAAATTTCTGAACGAAAAGTCGCTTCAGTTGAAAAACCAAAGCTTTCCAATATGGATATTTTTTTAACCAAACATTTTTCAAGATGAGTGTTTCTTCCAAGCCATATCTGCTTCCTGAACAGTTCTGACACCGAATCAGCCTTTTTCAATTAAAAAATTTGGTCATTGAAAAATTCCAGGCCAGTCTCCTTCTAGTGGTTGGATGACCTACAGATTTATGATTCTCCTCTAGTGCTCAAGCTAATGCTCCTTGGCTTTTAGCTCAAGCAATAGAAAGTCATAGATCGAGATGCCCTGTCTTCAATCCTAGCTAACCTCCTGGCCACAGGGCCATCACCCAGATCCTCTCTGTCTTTGCTTTTTCCTTTGCAATCCTGTACCTCCACCCAATTCCTGGTAGGATCTGTGGATCTCCTCTTGACTCCAATGGTACAGGAGTCCCTGCAGTGGGAGACACCCCCTCCTCCAAGGTATAAGTGTGGTATACCCACACAGATAGCCTACCTCTCTCCACCCCCACAGCTGCTCCACACACCTATTTGCAATCCCACATTGATGTCACCTACACTGCTGTGGATGGTGTGAACCAATCCTTTAATGACTCCATCTGTGTCACCGTGCGCCAGGGCTCCTTCTTCTTCGATGTGATGGAGGTTGCCCAGAAGACAGACCCCGGAAGATTCAGGTACCTGGTCGGTCTGGAATCCATCACTGGTGCCAGTGGCACCATCAGAGAGAAGGCTAGATGGTAGCATGGCACTACTAGGGCAACAGAGATGGAAAAATTGGAAGGGGTCCCTAGGATCATGGGGGAGGGGAAATGCCCCTGCTATCCCACCCTGCATGATTCCCAGAGCCTGCAGTTTGCTGTGGGTGAGTTAAAGTATCAGGGGAATTAAGGGTGATTCCCCTGCATCACTCATTTGGACACTGTCTCCTTGGGGTAGGGAGATCAGAATGCATGCAAAGGCCAATTTGGCTAATTCTCCATCCCCCACCCCCGACCTATATGGCATGGGGGTTCAGTCTCATGGTGGCCTGGATTGCATGACCCTGTGGAGCTGGGGTTGGGGAGGCTATGAGGCAATGGTAACCAGGCCTCCTGCAGGATTCATTCTATCTCTCTGTAGGTTCACGTGCACACTGAATGTGTGAGGCACATACATCACCTCCGTGCGGGGGCTGGAGGCCCAGTTCAAAGACAGCACCTACTGGCAGCTCCTAAGCAACTGCATCCCACTAACACTAGGTGGGATGGCAGGGGAGAATGGGAGTGGGGGGAAGTGTGAGGGGGAAGGGTTCTGTAGGGGAGGGGAACAGGGGCATGAGAGGCACAATAGAAAGGGGATGAGAATGAGGAGAAGACAGACCGACCCAGGGAGGAGCTGGTGTGCAGGTGTGTGGCCGGTGCTGAGGGTTCACTGACGCCATTTGCATCCATTACCTTCCCTTTCCTCTCCTCGTGTTCCAGGTACTGGGTGCTACGCCGTCTCCCATGGGGAGAGGCTGGAGGTCAGGTTCTCCAAGTACAATCTCCAGGGCACTGGCCAGCCTGAGGACAAGGAGTGCTCATGAAGGCGAAACTTGTCCTGGCCAGGGTTCAGCAGCCCCACCGATTCCTCCAGAGCAGGTATCTCCCTCTTGGTGGGACAGACCTTTGGGGATGATTGCGTTGTATTCACATCCGTGACTGTTTCCCAAACTCCGCCTGTCTGTCCCTCACTCCTGAAATAAACCCTCTGCAACAGCTGTCTGCACTGTGAGAGTTATTCCAGGCAAAAAGAATGTGGGTAATGGGGCCGCTGGAGGGCATCCTCCATCTGGAAACACAGCACAGCAGCAGGGCTGCGTCACAGTGATGTCATGTACCTCCACCATACTTAAGGGCTTACTCTGGAGCTCCCGTTTAATGTATGGCACTGGCCAGTGGGGCACTGGGCTCACCATGGAGTCACCATCCCCTCTGGGGCCCTCGCCAATGGACCACTGGGTATTCAGTCCCCAGGTCTAGAATCTCCATTGCTGTGGCACTAGCTGTAGCAGCATTAGTGGGAGGTCGTTGGGGCCCTTAGTGTAGCAGGGCAGGCTGGGGGGGGGGCACTGCTGATGGAGAATAGGAGGCTAATGGTGTTAACGACCCAGCTAACTCGTTCTTCTGCCTGGGCTCCTTGCCTCACCGACTCTGGGTCATGCTGGGTCCAAGCCCCCCACCATGGGAGGGTGATGACTTTCCTTCAAATGCCAGCCTGCGGACATGGTCCTTTAGTTCTAACAGTGGTGGTCCCAGCTTTTAGTGCTCGGGGTTCCAGATTTGAAACCTGTCTGATCAGCAACAAGTGCCACTGGGGGGTTCTCCTCCTGGGTCTGTGTGGAGACTGCCCTGGGACTGCAGGCAACAGGGCTAGCGCTGTGGGACACACCCACTGTGATGCCCACCAAGCTCCCACAGAAAGAACCCAGGGGTACTAGAATCCTGGATCGGGGACTTGGGTTAGAGGAGGCTCCCACACTGTGGGCTGTGTCTTTGGAGATTGCTCTTTCTGTGGGCACCTCTCCTTCCAGCACCCCACTTCTGCCACCATGACCTCCCAGGCAGTAATCTCATAGTAGATGGGGAAAACGTTATGGGGCAGGGGATAAGGAGAGTAACATAATTGGAGCCAGTCAAATCTTTCTAGTGGAAGAGGTATTTTTCAATGCACTCAGACTGACACCTGCCTCCCTTTGCCCCTGGCCTGTTTTGACTGGATGCACCAGGGCTAGAGATTAATGCTCTGTGCATCCTGCACAGGGCCTTGCAATCCCATTGAGCAAAACAGCCCTGATGGCCTGCAAAGTCTTGGTGTTTTAACACTGCTAACCACTCTACTCCACCAGCTGCCCTGCTGTCCAGGCCTCTCCACTATCCACTCCTCTCCACTATTGGCTCAGCAGCTTGTGTTCCGCACCCTAACAACTCAACGCAGCTCTCAGCTTTTTAGTGACTTCAGCTGATAGTACTGTTGCACCAGTAGCCTGAACTAACCTGTAGACCCAAGGATCAATGATATCAGCTCTGTAACATGTAAAAAGACTCCTAATAGAGTCAAAATTAGCTCTGTTATTGTACAACAGAGAGATACAGGGTAAAAATAGCACTTACAGATCTCAGAGAAGACCCATACAGCCAGATACAAATACTTACCTCCTATATCTTCTAATGCACTAGAATGAGTGGGGGTTGGAACCCAATGTCCCTTGCCTAGTGAGTGCTACTTAGGTGAGGGTGAGTCCCTCCATCCAAAATGCCAAGAACAGTTCTACTGTCCTTGATTCACATAACCAAGATAACAACACTTTATTACTCCTTCCCCTATAACAAAGAGACTGAGGATCCCACAGCAGCCGAAGTAACCAGGCAGTCCATCATACTAGGCAGGGTGGGTGTGTCCATGCAAACAAGATCAACCCCTGAAGTCTTTTTGCACAGCTCACCACCAGATGTTAGTGGAGAGCTCATTCTGACACTGCTTACATCAGCATGTGTGACCCTTCAAATCAGTTGTATGTGCCAAACAATGGAAACTTCCTTAAAATCGTGGAGCTGATGGCTGAGTTTGATGCTGTACTCCAGGAGCATCTAAAAAGAGTCACCACCCAAGAAATGTACACACACCATTACCTTGGAAAAACAATTCAAAATGAGATCATACAGTTACTGGCAATAAAAGTCAAATACAAGATTGTGGCAGATCTGAAGTCAGCAGGGGGTTGGACTAGATGACTTCCTGAGGTCCCTTCCAACTCTGATATTCCATGATTCTAAGATATTACTCTGTTATTCTGGACTGCACACCTGACATCAGCCATACGGAACAAATGATTTTAATGGTGCATTTTGTAACAACAGAACCTAGTGAAAATGTCCCTGCAATGGTGACTGTCAGAGAGCATTTTCTAGAATTTATTGACATTGTCATACTAGCTCCTGCAGTATCATCAAATGTGCTTCTGAAAAAGCTGGAAGATACAGGAATTGTGATAGTTGACATGAGAGGTCAGGGCTACGATAATGGTGCAAACAGGAGAGGAAAGACAAGAGGAGTGCAGACACGGACCCGAGAGTTAAACCTTCAAGCCTTTTTTGTCCCATGCAGTTCTCATTCATTGAGCTTGGTGGTCGGTGATGCAGCATCAGCTTCCAGTGAGGCTGCTGAAGTTTTTAATGTATTTTTCTCTGCATCAGCTCATCAATGGCAAATTTTGAGGAAACATCTGGAAACATCCTCTCTGACACTGAAACCACTGAGTGCCACATGATGGGAAAGTCGAGTGGAGGTGATAAAGTCTATTAAACACCAGATTGGGAAGATAGATGATGCCATAGCTGTCATTATGGAGGATAATACTATGACAGGAACTGTTCATGTGAGAACAGTACCAGAGGGAAGTGGAATCACCAGAAACACATAACTTCAAATTTCTGTGTGACTTAGTGTTGTGGCATGGCATACTGTTTGACATAAATGTTGTAAGCAAGAGACTCCAAGGTGTTGACCTTGATATATCTGGAGCAATGGAACAACTGGACAAAGCAAAGTCATACCTACAGTCTTACCAGTCAGATGGAAGATTTCAAAACATTCTGAAGAGTGCACAGAAGTTGGCAGAAGAACTTCACACTGAAGCTATTTTCCCACCCATTCAAGAATACAAGAGTCATTGAAGAAGAAGACGATGTTTTGATTACGAGGCACAAGATAATCCCCTAAGAGACTCCAGGTGCTAGATTGTGCAATACGGTCAGTTGAAGAATGTTTCATGCAGCTCAAGGAACACAGCAGTGTATTTGGGATGTTGCATGATATTCCAAAACTCCTCAAACTCCTCACTATACCTGAAGACCTACACCAGCAGGGCACTAGAGACAGTGTTGACACATGATGACATGCGTGATATTGATGCGAGGGATTTAGGTGATAAACTGAAAACTCTTTCAAGATACATTTCAGCAGGACCAATTCCAAAGGCTTTTCTGGAATATATGTGCACAGATAAGATGACCACTCTCTTTCCAAATGCTTTTGTTGCTCTGCGCATACTTCTAACACTTCCTATAACAGTTGCCAACACATCTACGCTCCACAATGACACAGAAGAGGCTGGTCGGCCTTGCAACCATCTCAATAGAGTATGAGCTGACCCAGACTGTGGACCATCAGGAAGCAGTTCAAATCTTTGAAACACGAAGGCACAGAAAGCACCACTTTGATTATTCAAACAGAAAAATGCCACTGTTTAATACGCAGACAAGAAAAGTTAACTTTCAAACGCCTGAACAGCAAATGTAAGAGTTACCTAAAATTTTTGAACAAGGTATTTTAAGTTATTAGTTCTCCTTTATAGGGGTAGGTAATAGACCAGTACCATGAGAGAAGAAGAACAGGAAGAAGGCAGAACTGAGACCTTTCAAAGTTTTGGCCCAAGTGAGGGGGTATGGGGGCATCATTTGAACTCCCCGCCTCAGATGCCAAACTATTGTGGGACAGCCCTGCAGAGGACCAGTGATGGAACTTGGGACCCCAGACAATGGCTGGGAAAATGGATACCCCAGCGACAGGTGACCTGGTGACCAGGAGACCCAGTTCAGATGCCACAACCATTCTGGACAGTGGGAGGACAATGGGCTGAGTACAGTGGGGAACAAAGGATGGCTGAGAGGAGAGGAGGCCTAGGCAACTCTATTTACCTGGACAGAAGACAAAGGACAGAGGTGGGGCTTGGGGGCAGATGATATCAGATGCCCAGCTGGAAAGCACAGGGGCTCTGGACTGGAGACAGAGAGTGGACAGAGCCCATCTGGATGCAGGGGAGAGGACCAGAATGTTTCCTATACTGAGGACTGTGGATCCTGGGTGGACAGAGCCCACCTGGATGCAGGGGAGAGGACCCTGAGTGTTTCCTATACTGAAGACTGAGGATCCTATACTGTGTTGAGACTCTCAATAAGCCTCCTTAACATGCGTGTAAATTTCAAACAGCATGACATCGCCTCCTCTCCACACACACAGGGCAGACCAGAGGGGGGGGCAAGTGGGGCAATTTGCCCCAGGCCCCGGACTCCACAGAGGCCCCCACGAGAATGGCTGAGGCTCTGGCCCTGTCTCCGCCTAGTAGCGTAGTTAGGGGGGCAGCAGGGGGAGCGGCTACTTCCCCTGAGCACATTATCCAAAAGTGGCGCCTTAGGCGCTGACTCTGTGGGTGCTCTTGGGGAAAATTTGGTGGGTCCCGCCCCTTCCCCCAGCCCCAGCTCACCTCAGCTCCTCCTCTGCTTCCTCCCCTGAATGCTCCTCCTCACTTCTCCCCATCCCCCCAGCTTCCCGCGAATCAGCTGTTCATGTACGAAGCCTGGGAGGGCAGAGAAGTGGTGAGACAACTTTGCAATCAGGCCCAGTGAGGTGGAGATGGAGCTAAGGTGAGCTGGGGCAGGGGGGTCGTCCACACCACAGTACGTAATCTGGGGCAGGGGCGCAGGGGAGCCTCTCCCTGTCCCAGCTCACCTCACCTGCCCTCTGCCTCCGCCTCGCTGGGCCTGAGCGCGAAGCTGCCACTTGCTTCTGAGCCCTCCCAGGATTCCCATGCGAACAGCTGATTCGCGGGAAGTGGGAGAGCTGTGAGCGCGGCCTAACCCAGTGCTCCAGGTGATGCACGCAGCGGCGTGGCCCAGCTCCAGCAGAGCCTCGTGGCTGTAGCGCCATCAGACACCTCCAGGCAGTGAGGTAAGGGGGCAGGGAGCGGCAGGGAGGGTTGAATGGGGGCAGGGGTCCCGGGGGGCAGTCAGAAATGAGAGTGGGGGGTTGGATGGGGCAGCAGATGGCAGTCAGGGGCAGGGGTTCCAGGGGTGGTCAGGGGACAGGGAGAAGGGGTGGTTGGATGTGGCAGGGGTTCCAGGGGGCCATCAGGAATGAGAGGAGGGGTTGGATGGAGTGACGGAGGGCAGTCAGGGGACAGGGAAGGGGGGTGTTTGGGGCAGGGGTCCCGTGAGGGGGGGGTCAAGGAACATGTGGGGATGGATAATTGACAATGCAGCTGTGGGAGAGCCTGATCTGTGTACCTGTGCAGGAGAGCCCACTCTGCTGTATTGCTGAGGAACTGAGCCTGTACATGGACCTGCCTGGAGGGGACTGGTCATGCGGACAGTCCCAGCCCTGCAACTGCACCCACAGGCAGCTGCCTTCCTGGCTGGACTCCAAGGATTGATAACAGGAATGGAGCTGCGTGGCCTCCAAGCAGAGACATGGGTGAGCTCTGTCCACCAATACAAACCCTGGATCTGCTGAGTCAGACCTTAGCCTATAGCGGTGGCTCTCAAATTTCTGTACTGGTGATCCATATCACATAGCAAGCCTCTGAGTGCAACCCTCCTTTATAAATTAAAAACACTTTTTAAAATATATTTAACCCCCTTATAAATGTTGGAGGCAAAGCAGGGTTTGGAGTGGAGGCTAACAGATCATGACCCCCCCATGTAGTAACCTCATGACCCCCTGAGGGGTCCTGACCTCCAGTTTGAGAACCCCTGGCCTATAGCACCAGCTGGGCTCTGCTCAATGTGTGCTGGCCACAGGGGTTGGAACCTTAAGCCACAGATTTTACGTAGCACCTTTTTTTATTTACCTTCTTGCTTTTACCAGACTGTGTGATCCCGAGGGGCAGGAGGCAGGAAAAGGGCTGAGGGCCCCCCTTTGTCACTGCCACAGCAGTGCCACCCCTTAGCAGCACCTGCCCCTGTCCCTTCCAGCCTGGGGCCCAGCAGAGACTGCTGAGTTTATGTAGCGGAAGGAGTTCCCCTGATGGAGCCCTTCCTCCTTTAGGCAGGGGAAGTCCAGCTTTGCAGGAGGCTACTAGAGGTCAGGAAAGATGCTGTTCTCCAGACCTTGTTTCTGCTCTTAACTGCCCCCCTCCCAGTTGGGAACTGGTGCCATCCCCAGAGCCTGTGTCCTGGGTACTCTATCATGCTGTATCTTGCTTTATCCAATCTCAGCTCTCTTCTCTGACTGCTGCAGAGATGCCCCACCAAGGGCATCACTGAGTTGCACTGTGCTGGGTGCTGTCTGGAGCCTGGACTCTTGATAGGTTGGCTTTAGTTTTGAAGGTGTGTTTTTAAATGTTTTCAAGCGGCACTGGTATGTCTACACAAGCCGAAATTACAACTCCCTTTTCCGGTGTAAACATGCCCCATATCATGGGGATACTTCCTTTCGTCCACCCTCTGTATATATGGGGAGGGGAATTATTGACCTTGTGCATATGTAATGGTGTTTGTAAGACATGGTATAATAATCACACTTCCAAATTGCAATGAACTGTGGAAAAGTTCCTGTTTGGTATGAGAGATGTTACTTATACCTAGATGCACTCCCCTTCCCCACCCTCAGCCCTACGCATGCTGGCTTGGGAATATCACTGCCCTGGGGCACCCACAAGAATATAGTATTGCAACTTTATTTTATGGAAGAGGCCCCAAAATTGCTTTGCCCGAGGCCCCCTGAATCCTCTGGGCAGCCTTGCACACACACACTTCTTGCAAGATTCAAAACAAATTGACTAGTGAATAGGAACACTGTTATTCTGCTCACTGTGAAGTTGGCCAAGGAAGAAACAGAGAAAGAAAGTAACAAGCCTGAGGTAGATTCAGAGCTTGGGAAAAGATGGTTGATTAAC
This sequence comes from Gopherus evgoodei, assembly GCF_007399415.2. Classification (NCBI taxonomy): domain Eukaryota; kingdom Metazoa; phylum Chordata; order Testudines; family Testudinidae; genus Gopherus; species Gopherus evgoodei. Next base: position 127,015,441 of record NC_044325.1, read on the forward strand.
TCCAGTTTACCTAAAGGTGAGTCTAAGTTGTTCTCTAACATGCCCTGGGCTCTAAGCCACAGGTAAAGGGGACACTCCTGAGTGCTCCTCAGGATCCCTGTTCAGGTGCCTCTCTGTAGCCTTATTTGTTGAGTGGTTACTGATTATATATTGAATTTTAAGAATTCCCAATTACTCACCAATGAAAATTCTGAGGTTTAAAAGGTCCTTGTCCCAGAGTCAGGCACAGCAGAATGAAGTTCAGTGTCTGACTGTGCACACCAGCATACCCAGTGTTCACACTGCAGGCAAAGCTTTACATTCTGTCATTAGCATAATTAATAAAAACACAAATGTTCCAACCCAAAAGAGAATGTAGCTATAATGTGAAATTAATACAGTGTCTGGCACCACCCCTTACATATACTCACTCCTTTCTCATGAAGGCCTAGTGATGGGAAACAAGTGATGTTCCACAAGGGTACTACAGCTCTGTCTCTGGCATGTCAAACAAGTTTGATGGGCCAGATCTCAAAGCTTACATGGTGGTTTGGCCTATTATGGGGCCTGGTGACTGCCATGAATAGTCATATAAACACCTGGCCTCCGTTGTCCATAACTGACTTCCTCACCCTAACAATGTTGGGGTGTCCTCATCCTATAGGTGAGTAGATTAATGATCTCAACTTATTATCATATATGTCAATTCATTACTAAGGCAAATTTGTGGTTGTACTTTTACAGATGTTCCTCTCCTAAAATATCCAAAAGCTGGTATTAGTATTCCTGAAGTTACCTGGTGCAATGAAGCAGAAAAACTGCCAGCCAGCACAACAGGAGTTAAAGAAAGCCTTTGGACCCAGCTAGCTCTGCCCGCTGTACCTGCAGCCAATACCAGGTCTGGAGGAGGGAGAAGAGAAAGGAGCCTGGCTCATTTTAGGGCTGACTACTGACAAAGAGGCAGGAACTAGCTGTCTCTTGGCCTGAAGGAATGGAGCACCAGCCAGGGCAGCCACCTGGAAGTAAGGATTGGTTCCCCAGCAAAGGGGGCAAAGATGATGTGATTCTGGATAGTGGGAGCATGGGGGGGCGGGGAGAATGAGACTGCCCCATGCGTCATCTTTGGGCTGAGGAGCCATAGCAGAGCCAGGAGAACCAGGACAGCAGTGAGTGAGCACCTCAGGGAGCCTCTCATGGCAGCCAAGCTCTGTGGGCAAGGCCCAGCAACCACTCTGACTCCCACAGCACAGAGCAGGGGCCTAAGCAGCCCAGGCAGCTCTCGCCAGTTTTCAATTCATTTGGTCCTTAATGGAAGGCAGAAATCTGAAGGGACACATGACCCCACATCGCCTCGGCCAGGGGGTCTGTGAGGAAACTTTCAGCAGACCCCAGAAACATTGTGGGACACACCCTCATGAGCTTGCAGCTGCTTCACTCAAAGGAGCCTGGGACTGCAGCAAGGCACTGCCCAGATCCCAGAGGGAATCCTGCAGGAAACAAGCTGCTCAGTCGACTGGAGCCACATAAATGGAATGGACTGGTAGGAGTCAGAATCCACTGCTCTGGGCTGACTCTCCACCAGAAGGGAAGTAGTATAAGGGCCTGGTAGGAGGCACAGCTTAGGACCAACTCTGCTGCCCCCTCCATATCTGCCCTACTGAGTTGCTGAGGTACACAGGAGATCAGCACACATTCAGCCCCTCTGAGCAGGACTCACAGTGCTACTGCACCAGATGGACAGAAGTTTTGTGTGTGTATCACCCAGATTAGACACCCACTCAAAAAGCTCTCAGTACCAGGACAGCCCCAGTTAACTGCTATTTGGGCACCTAGACATTAGTTGTTTGGGTGATTGTTTAGGTCCAGCTCAGATGTAGCGCTGTACTGGGGATCCAGGCACCATGAGTGAGAAGGTAACAGCAAGTGGAGAGATGGCACCAAACTAGTCATATCAGTCAGACTTATGTATCCATTAGTGCATAGAGTCAGTTGGTTCTCATTGCTGCCACTAAGCCCCAGGAAGCCTGACACAAAAATACAGTGTTGATCCTTTGAGAGAGCAGGTCTGTTAACCCAAGAACTGCTCACACCCATCTGCAAAGTCAGTGTTGTGGATTCAGTAGTTTCATCACTGTAGACCCCAACCATATCATCTCACCTTTCAACAGCTCCTATGTCAATAACTGTTTCTCCCCAACTCCCATCACCAGCAACCCTGGAGACCTTTCTGTTGAATAGCAGTCATAAACAGCAGCTGCCACTGATTTACAAAAAAAGAGAAGTAAGGGGGCTGAGGCAATATCTTTTATTGGGCCATCATGGTGCAAATAGAGATATTGCCTCACCCACCTTGTCTCTAATATCTTGGGACCAACATGGCTACAGCTACACAGCATAAAACAGGAAATCAGTCATTTAAGCCATAGGGAAGTTGCACAAGGAGGAAGATTTACAGCCATAGACTGATATATGGAACAACTTCCACACCCAACACTAGCAGGGAGATGGGTTCCCCATCTGGGCCAGGAGGAAGTGAAGCTTTGTTGGCACCCTGTCAGGAGATAAGTCACTGAGCAGGTACCCAAAATACGTTCCATACAGGAGATCCCCAGGTTCTACTTGCCCAGAACATAAAATTCTAAGGAAACACATAATCAACAAGATCTGGATCTAGCTCTGCCCACTGAGCAGCTCTTCCAGGAGGCTGGAGCACAGAGTAGGAAGGCCCTGCACAGCTGGAGGATAAACCAAAGCAAGCAGCTCAGTTTGCTCCTAGCAACCCCCATTCCCCTCACTTTACCTGAAGCATTTTGAGTCTAAGCACCTGTGACTCACATGAGCATTTACCCCCAACTCAGCAAACAGCCACATAACCAGAAGCTGCCCTCACTGCCTGGTTTTATACCTAGAGAAGCAGCACTCAGGTGTCTGTGATTCCTCCATTGCCAGCTCAGGTCCCATCCTCTACAGCAGGGGTGGCCAACCTGAGCCTGAGAAGGAACCAGAATTTACCAATGTACATTGCCAAAAAGCCACAGTAATATGTCAGCAGCCCCCCATCAGTTCCCCCACCCACGGGTAGCCCTGCTGATCAGCACCCCCCTACATATCCCAATCAGCTGTTTCATGATATGCAGGGGGATCTGGGGGGAAGGAGTGAGGGCACTGCAGGCTCAGGGGAGAGGACAGGAAGGGGTGGAGTGAGAGCAGGGCCTGTGGTAGAGCCAAGGGTTGAGTAGTGAGCACCCTCAGCACATTGGAAAGTTGGCACCTGTAGCTCCAGCCCCAGAGTCAGTGCCTATGCAAGGAGCCACATATTAATGGAGCCACGGGGTTGGCCACCCCTGCTCTACAGATTTGACAGGGCCTTGTCAAGCCAGAAGGGATCTAGCTAGCAGGCCTGTAATACCCAGAATCCTTATTGTTGTAGGTTCATCTCCCAGGGGTGGTGACATGCCCCCTTCCCACTGAAGGCAAATTAAAAGCCACCCACCCACTTCCATAAGAGACTTTATGTCTGTTCACAACCCCTTTGTGATAAGAGAGGGGTGGGGTTTGGGGCTTGTTGTAAAATTTCCACCCGTTGTTTCCCTGTATCCCTTCCAGCACTTGGGGATGAAACTCTCAAACATGGGCAAGACCACAACACTCCTTCTCCTAGGCAGGGATCTCCTACTGTTATGCACTTTCCTTCTCACATTTGGTGAGTGAGGAAGGGATGATCACCCACATTGTACTAATAGGAAACTGAGACACAGAATATTCAAGGTCTAATTTTTCAAGCACCCACTAGATTTGGATGCCTAATTTGAGACTCCTGGGGCCTGCTATTCAGAGGTTCTGGGCAGCTGAAATCACTGGAGTCCTGGACCAGAGAACTACCTATTCCATTCCCATACTGTGCCCCCACCCAGCTCTGGCAATTCCTATTAATCCTGATTCTACACCTCTGCTATCCCTGTGTAGCACTTCCCCCCCCAGCTCTGCTAATTCCCCTCACTCCTGCCTACAGCCAGGACCACCTGCACACAATGACCTGGGATAAAGCCAAGAAGCTCAAATTCCCTCTCCCTTACACTGGTGCACAACTTCACTGGGGTGGCCTATGGTGTCCAAGTGTCCATGCAGAAGTGTTAGCCAGCTGTGGTCTCACAGTCCTACATCCCCCCAGTGAGCAGGGCCGGCTTTAGGAAGTACGGGGCCCAATTTGAACATTTTCGGCGGGGCCCTGGCAGGGATGACTTAAAAAAAAAAAGTGGAAAAAAAAGCCTTTCATTTCTTTCATGTATTATTTACTTTCCATAACTATATAAATAATAAAATTATAAATTATGTACATTGCATCATATATGCTGTTGACTGGTTATTAATTACTGCTGTTTCACATGTGTGGGTCCCAGCTGCTCCCTGCCCACCTCATTGAAGCAGGTGTGCAGGGTTACTGTCCTGGAACTGCAGGGCAGCAGTGGACATGGGGCTGGCTGGAGGCAGGGCAAGGGGTGCAGGGTTGGTTGGAGATAGGGGATGTGTGAGGCGGGCTGGCTTCAGGCAGGGCCACGAGGGGATGCAGCAGGGGTTGGCAGGGCTGGAGACAGAGGCAGAGACTGGCTGTCTTCAGGCAGGGGGGTGCAGCAGGGGCTGGCTGGAGACAGGGCAGGGTGTGCAGGCAGCAGTGTGTGTGGGGCTGGCTGGCTTTGGACAGAGACACGGGTGTGTAGCAGGGGTTGACTGGAGACACGGCAGGGGGTTTGACAGGGACTGGCTGTGGGCACGGGGTGCAGAGCTGGCTGCAGGCAGGGGGAGCGGGGCTGGTGTGGGCAAGGCAGAGGGTGCAGCAGAGACAGCTGGAGCCCCAGCCCTTTAAATAGCCCCCAAGCTCCCTGCTATCCCAGGGCTTTGGGGGCTATTTAAAGGGCCTGGGGCTCCCCAGCTTCTACCCTGCCCTGGACCTTTTAAATAGCTGTGGGAGCCCTGGGGAATGCATGGAGGTGGCGGGGCTCTGGCGGCTATTTAAAGGACCGGGGTGGCAGAGGCAGGCAGCTGGAGCCCTGACCCTTTAAATAGCCCCCAGAGCCCCTCACTACCCCAGGGCTCTGGAGGCTATTTAAAGGCCCGGAGCTCCAGCCAGGAGACCAGGGCCTCGGGGCTTGCCACACTCTGGCTGGAGCTCCAGCCAGGAGAGCGGGGCCTCGGGGCTTGCCGCGCTCCGGCCGGGGCTCCAGCCGGGAGAGTGGGGCTTGCCGCGCTTCGGCCGGAGCTCCAGCCGGGAGAGCGGGGCTTGCCACGCTCCGGCCGGGGCTCCAGCCGGGAGAGCGGGGCTTGCCGCGCTCCGGCCGGGACTCCAGCCGGGAGAGTGGGACTTGCCGCGCTCCTGCCTGCGCTTCACTCAAGGGAGTGGGACCACGGAAGACCCCTGAGCAGATCGCAGCCAGGGACCCGGGGTAAGTTTAAAAAAAAATGTCTAAGGCGCGGGACCCTCTTAGGCATGGGGCCCCATTCCTGGGAATCAGGCAAATTGGCCTGAAGCCGGCCCTGCCAGTGAGATGGGACTCGGGGCCCTGTGACACCAAGTCAACTGAGGAAGTGGGAATATGGATTGTGACGGGGAGAATTCCATCTAGGTCTCTGGTGCCAGTTGGCTTCTTGCAGCACCCAGAGATCATGGGGAGGGAGTAGTGGTCTGACAGCCCTGGATATCTCTATCTGTGCCAGTCTCTGGGGCACAGACCTGCCCATACTGCTAGGCATTGCTTAATGTCTCCCAATCTGCTATGGGGAAATAGCAGGGTGAGGCAAACCAATGGAGGAGAGCAGGGCATCCTGGTGTCCCTGCCTCCTTTCAGCTGATAAATACGAGGTCCCAGCGCAGCCAGGGAGTGACTGAAGACAGAGGGATGATGAGGACTTTGGCGACCATGGTAGCAGGGCTACTCCTTCTGTACCTCACCCTGGGGGGCTGTGCCAGGGCTGCAGTGAATCAAAGGGCCCTGTGCCATGTACCTCTCCTCTCTGTAGTGTGACTTTTGGGGCAGTAGGAGGAAGGGACAGAATCCAGAAAGTTATGCGCCTCTCCAGGATGTCAGTAATCCTTCCTCTGCAGACCTCCTCATATGCATGGGGAAACTCGGTGATCCAGCTGGGGTGTGAACTCTGGAGTCTGGATTCCTCCTTCCCGAGCAAACTGCCCCCTGCATGTTCCATGGCCTGAGTTGCATGTCCCTGTGGAGTGGGGGTTGGGGAGGCTATGAGGCAATTGCAACTAAGCCTCCTGCTGGACTCATTCTGTCTCTCTGTAGGTTCATGTACACGCTGAGTGTGCGGGGCTTGTACATCACCTCCGTGTGGGGGCTGCCGGCTGATTACAACCAGCATACGTACTGGCAGCTCCTGAGCAATGGCATCCCACTAAAATTAGGTGGGATGCCAGGGGAGAGTGGAGATCAGAAGTGTGAGGAAGAGGGTTGTGGGGGTGTGTGGAGAGGGAGGAACAGAGGGATGAGAGGCACAAGAGAAAGCAGGAATGAGAACCAGAAGACAGACCGACCCAGGGAGGGGCTGGCATGCATGTGGGTGGCCAGCACTGAGGGGCAACTGACCCCATTTGTGGGCCAGCACCTGCAGGACTGGGACAAGTATTTACCCCACCTGCTGTTCTCATACAGGGAAGTGTCCCAGGAAGCCACAGGATTTTCCCCATTCGAGTTGCTGTATGGGAGGAGAGTAAGGGACCTTTGGACTTAATGATGGATGAGTGGGAGGGGAAGGCCTCTCCAAATGGAGAATCAGTGGTGGAGTATGTACTGACCATCTAGGAAAAGCTCACTGAGCTCATGGGCTTGGCCAGGGGAAACCTAGCCAGGGCACAAAGAAAGCAGGTCTGGTACGACCGCTCAGCACACTCCCGCTCCTATGCTATGAGGAAGAACAAGCTGTGAGCTGCCTGGGATGACCCCTTAAAGGTCATCAGACAGGTAAATGAGCTGAACTATGTAGTGGAACTGTCTAACTGGGCACACAGCCTCTGGGTGTACTGGAACATGGAGAAGTTGGTGCTGGCTGTGTGTGGGTAGTGGGAGGAGAAGGGAGAGGATCCCCTGGTGAGACTCCTCCTTGAAGCTGAGGCTGACCCCCTCGCTGGAATCAATTCCCCTCTCAGCCTGTTGGGCAGGGGTTAGCTGGTCTATCAGAGAGGTGCTACATTCATAGTGGCAGCTGTTCTCCAATCAGCCTGGGTTCAATAACCCAGCTGTTCACGGGGTGGAAATGAGAGCCAATGTTCCCATCAGATGTTCCCCATTCAGAGTCATTGGGAAAACAGCCCAAGACCTGGAGAGAGAGGTCTGGGATATGCTGGCTTTAGGGGTCATTCAGCCATCCTCCAGCCCCTGGGCCTCTCGTGTGGTGCCGGTCCCCAAGAAGGATGGGTTGATCCAGTTCTGTGTGGACCAGAAGCTCAGTGTTATCACCATGTCCAATGCCTACCCCGTGCCTAGGACCAATGAGATCCTAGACAAGTTGGGGGGCGCCCGGTACCTCACTATCACTATCAGACTCCTGGCAGGTGCCTTTGGACCCCAAGGCTAAGATGAAGTCTGCCTTCACCACCCTAATAGGGCTCTTTGAGTTCCTGGTCCTGCCTTTTGGACTCAAGGGGGCATCTGCCACCTTCCAGCACTTACTGAGGGGGATGGAGGACTTTGCTGTAGCGTATATTGATGATATCTGTGTCTTTAGCTAGACTGGGAAGAACATGTGTCCAGGTGAAGAGGATGCTGGGTCGCCTCCAGGATGCAGGACTGACAATAAAAGCTGGAAAGTGCAAGGTGGGGATTGCAGAGGTGTCATACCTGGGCCACAAGGTGGGGAACAGCCACCTGAATCTGGAGCTGGTCAAAGTGGAGGCAATCAAGGATTGGCCCACAGGTCCAGGTTTTCATTGGGATGGTGGGGTACTACCACGCTTTAGCTCCCTGGCAGTTCCTCTTACGAGAGCTTTGTAGGAAGGGAAAGCCAGACAAGGTGGTCTGGACCGAGTAGTGCCAGAAGGTTCTCTGTGCACTGAAAGGGGCACTTGTCCAAAGCCTGGTGCTGGTAAGCCTGGATTTTAACAAACCCGTCCTGGAGTTCACCAATGCCTCAAACACCGGGCTGGGGGTGGTGCTGATGCAAACTGATACTAAGGGGGAGAGACACCCCATTGTGTACCTGAGCAAGAAGCTACTGCCCCGGGAGCAGCACTATGCAGCCCTAGAGAAGGTATGCCAGGCCATGGTGTGGGCCCTTAAAAAGCCACAGTCATATCTATTTGGGCAGCGCTTCACTGTATACATGGGTCATTCGTCCCTAATGTGGCTACACCAAATGAGAGGGCTAATGCCAAGCTCCTGAGATGGAGCCTGCTCTTCCACGGTTATGATATGTAGGTGGTCCATGTGAGGGTGACTGACAATGTTATAGCCAATGCTTTATCACGGAGCGGAGGCCCTGAACTTCTCCAGGTCACTGGCTAAGTGACCCCGCTCATTTCAGACTCAAATGGGGGAGAGAGGTGATGAAGTGGGGGATTTCCTTCTTTTTTTCAATGGTTTGCATGCAGAGGGGGTGGGACGCAGTTTCCCTGGGTGTACTGATTTAAAGAGATGATGGGAGAGGGAGTTTGTTGTTATAGAAGTCCAGCGATGGAACTTGGGACCCTGGCCAACAGACAGGAGAATGGATACCCCAGTGACAGGTGACCTGGTGACCAGGAGGCCCAGGTTGGACGTCACAGCTAGTGGAGGACAATGGGCTGCAGAGAGAGGACCCCGGTGACCTGACCAGCCCGTAGGGAACAAAGGACGGGTGAGAGGCGAGGAGGCCCAGGTGACCCTGTTTACCTGGACTGAAGACAAAGGACAAAGATGGGGCTTGGGGGCAGGTGATATCAGATGGAAAGCACAGGGTCTCTGGACTGAAGAGAGAGAGCGGGCAGAGCACACCTGGATGCAGGGGAGACTTAGATGTACTGTGCTGAGGGAGGCCAGGCCTGAGAACCCTAAGTGTTTCCTATGCTGTGTTCAGGTGCCCTCCTGTTTTATGCTGGCTGAGAGTTGCTCCGGTATGGAGAACAGGGTTGCATTATTCCCTCAGGAAGTCGAGGCCCCAGGAGTCCAGAGCGAGTCGACTCCCTGAGGAGGCCCCATCAGGTGGTTGTCAATCTTTATGCTGAGGTCAGTCGAGGTATCCAGAATGGGTGGGTAGTCACTTGTGTCAGCCCATCTTCGATGTTGTCATTAAGGCTGAAGCGGAAATGATAATGTCGCATGGAACTCCATGGCATACTTAGCAGCCAGCTGGTGTCCCTGCCTCAGCCGTGGTTGTACACAGACAACTAGGGTCATTAAAGAACACGGCCATGGCTCAAATGAAGTCTTTGAGCTGGCGCAGGCATGGGCTTGCTTTCTCTCGGAGTGGGGATTCCCAGGCCAGAGCCTTCCCAGGCAGCAGGCTGATAATCAGCCTCACACTGCATTGGTCAGAGGAGAACTATGGGCACAGCAGAAATACGAGCTGGCATTGACTGAGAAACCCCAGAAGTGTGTCCCAATCACTGTTAAACACGTCAGGCAGGACAGTCTTTGGCTCACGTGGAGCAGGGGATGGGGAAGGGTGGTGCTGCCTGCTTGTGCTGTGCTGCATTATGGACCTTCAGGGCACTGACCTGGGTCTGTAGGGTCTACAAGGCAACCTTTATGTCCGGCAGGAAAACACTGGCCGGGGAGGGATCCATACTAGCCCCCGATCTGGACTTGTCAGTCTTGTCCCCTCTGTTTTATTTTTGGGCTGCTCAAACTGTCAGTGGACTGGGTCATAGTTAGTCAGGGCTAGTGGTTGGAGCATGAGTTAAGTGTCGTGGTGGGAGCCCAAATGCCAGAGCCCAGGGTTGAGACAGAGTCGGAGCCAAAGGTTGGAACCAGATTACCAGGAGTCAGAAGGCAGGAGCAGGGCTGGGCAGAACCTTCCTTACCCATACGCAAAGTATGCAGCTGCATAGGGCACCAGGAAACTCAGGGCAACAAATTTTCTGGTGCTCTGCACAGCTGCCTGCTACTCCAGCCTCTGCTCTACTCTGCTCCACCCCTACCCTACTCCACCTCTTCCCCAAAGCCCCTGCCCCACCTCTTCCCACCCCTGCTCTGCTCCAGCCCCACCCCCACTCCCCTGAGAAGTGCAGCAGGGCCAGGCCTGCACTCACCCATGAATGCCGGAGTTGGTTCCCCCTACCCCAAGGAGACCTGCCCCCCAGGGGGGGCTGCATAGGACCCCAGAATAACTAGGAATGGCCCTGAGGCTGGGATAAGACTTGGATGTGGGGCAGGATCTGAGTTAGAGCAGTGGAGAAGCAAGGCAGAAACAGTGCTTAGTGAGAGATGAGCACAGGGAGGCAGAGAATCCACAGGCGTGTGCACTAAGCAGCCAGGGAGCTGCTGCTGGGCTTAAGAACCCATCTGCTGGTTTCCTCGGCCAATCAGGCAGGACAGTCCATCAGGCACCTAGCTGACTCATTAGGGTGTCTGTGTTGGATTCTCTTCAAGACCTTTTCTACTCAGCTTGTCCAGAACACCTTGTTCAGTTCTAGGACAACACTTCATTCAGTTCTCTGGGGTCCAAAAAACCTGTTTGACTGCAGATTTTGTCACTCAGGTTCCTTTAGTTGGCATACAGCAAAGCTATGCTGAGTTGATCAGATTTAAGCACACGGGGTGTATGTAGGGTGTACCAGGAACCAAAGTTACCCAGCAAACCTCTTCCTTTATATACATTCCCACATTACACTGTATTTACTATCCATTGCATCACACATTTTGGCATCAACTAGTTTACTTTGCATGAACCAAACCCTGTGCCACATGCACTGTCCATGTGCTGTTCCGGTATAACCTGAGTTTTACATTCCAGGTTTATCTTGTTCATTGTCCCTGGCATCAGGGTGTTGCTGTTTTTCTTAGCTCACACAGATATCCTGACTCCAGCACACTGCTTGTTAAGCCCCTATTACAACTTCACCTTCCCAAACACACTCACTAAAAAATCACACCCATTAAGAAATGAGGCCAGTCTCAAGCCAGGCCTACAGCCAGGCTCAGCTGCAGGACATTACTCCTGACAGGATATTTACTAAAATCTGCTAGTTTACACACAGATCAGGACAGGTGCTGAACTCAGCTGGTCTACTTACAGATCTGGACCAGATCCTAAATTACTGTGCTCTGTTGGTGACTAAAATAAATCAGCTCCCCCACCACCTCAAAGCATGCGTCACTGCACCCTGATCCTGCTGCTTTTTCAACTTTAGGTTCCTTGAACTTAGTTTCACAACACAATTTACAAAGCCACCTTAACATGTGTATAAACTTCAAACAACATGACTCCCACCCACTCATTCTTGCAAGATTCTAAACAACAAACTGACTAGTTAACAGGAACACTTATTCTGCTCACTGTGAAATTGGCCAAGCAAGAGAGCAAAAGAAGTACCACTATCACAGACTACACCAGAAGCAAAAGGGAAAAGCAGAACAGAGAAAGGAAGTATTATGACTGAAGCAGATTCAGTTCCTGGGAAAAAGTGGCAGGCAGAGAACAATTCTAACTTCAGTTTACCTAAAGGTCAGTCTAACATGCCCAGTCTAAGTCACAGGTAAAGGGGGGACACCCCCTGAGTACTCCTCAGGATTCCTGTTTGGATGCCTCTCTGTAGCTTGACTTGTTGCCTAGTTACTGATTATATATTAAATATTAAGAATTCTCAATTAGTCACTGATGAAAATTCTGAGGTTTAATAAGGTCCCAGAATCAGGCACAACAGAATGAAGTTCAGTGTCTAGCTGCGTATGCCAGTGTGAATAGCATTTACACTGTGGGCAAAGCAAAGCTTTACATTCTGTTGTTAGCGTAATCAGTGAAAACACAAATGTTCCAACCCAAAAGAGAATGTAACTATAATGTGAAATTAAGACAATGTCTGGCACCATCCCTTACATATACTCACTCCTTTCTCATGGAGACCTAGCAGTGGGAAACAAGTGGTGTTTCACAAGGGTTCTACAACCCTGTCTCTGGCATGTCAAACAAGTTCAATGGGCAAGATCTCAAAGCTTACATGGTGGTTTGGCCTATTATGGGGCCTGTTGACTGCCATGAATAGTCATATGTAACCCTTCTGCCCCTCTGAGTTGGCAGCAACAAGGGCCGGGTTCCCAGGGGTTCCATTTCAATAACACAATGCAAAACTGGCTCGAGCCCCCATCCAGTGACCTGGGACAATTACATACCACCCACCCCCCAGGCGCCTCTAGGAGGCAATACTTCCCCATTCACAATCACAGAATCCGAATGTAGCAAAATCCTTTTAATAAAGGAAGGAAACAATGTGGCATTACATTGGAGAAACATCACAAACAGGATTATAACACAAACCATGAGCAAAAAACCCCACCTCCAAGTACGTTTGGCAATGTACTTTTCCCCTCAGGGTCTTAAGTCCAAATCACCCCAGAGTTCAAAAGTTCATCTGCAGAGTTTTATCCCCCCGCCTGGGTGGAAATGGGGGGGACACACAGGGTGTAAAAGGGCACCTTACGTGGGCCAAGGCCAACTACCCCACCTTTCCGAGGAGATCTGCTCCGCTCCACTCGCTGTTCCATGGGCTGCTCCAACCATCCCACACACTGCTCCGCTCCACCAGCTGTCCCCACAAATGGCTCAGCTCCACTCTGCTGCGCTAAGCCACTCCAACCATTCTGCAAACTGCTCTGCCAACCGCTTAGCATGATATCTTCAAGCTCTCCCACTAGTTAACACAGCACTCAGTGATCTCAGCTTGTAGTAGGGGAGCCCCAGTGCTGAGGCACCATTGGTCCAAAGTGAATCCAGCTCAGCAGCCTCTAGCTAGATTCCTCATAGAATCAAAATTAGCTCTGCTATTCAACAGTGGGGAGAGAGGTGCAATTGGTATGCCAGGCCCTCAGAAGGGGGGGGGGGGGCATACACATACCTGTCCCCAACCTCTCTCAGTTCACTAGGTTTTGGCACCCATGTCCCTTGTCTAGCGAGTGCTACTTAATTGATGGTGAAATGCTCTGTCATAAAGCGGTTTCATAGTTCCTCATACACATAATCAGGGTGACAACACTTTATTCCTCCTGCAACAATTAAAAAGAAATTGGGGATCCCACAGCTGTCAAAGTAACCATCTCAGGCTGCCATGGGCTATGCTAGGTGGGGTGGGTGTGCAAATGCAAATACCTGAAATTCCCTTCCACACTCTCCATAATTCACCACTAGATGTCAGGGTAGAGCTCATCCTGACTCTGCTTACATATATAAACACTTGGCCTCCATTGTCCATAACTGACTTCCTCACCCTAACAATGTTGGGATGTCCTCATCCTATAGGTGAGTAGATTAATGATCTCAACTTATTATCATATATGTCAATTCATTGCCAAGGCACATTTGTGGTTGTACTTTTACAGATGTTCCTCTCCTAAAATATCCAAAAGCTGGTATTAGTATTCCTGAAGTCACCTGGTGCAATGAAGGAGAAAAACTGCCAGCCAGGACAGCAGGAGTTAAAAAAAAGCCTTTAGACCCAGCTAGCCCTGCCCATTGTACCTGCAGCCAATACCAGGTCTGGAGGAGGGAGAAAAGAAAGGAGCCTGGCTCAGTTCAGGGCTGACTACTGGCAAAGAGACAGGAACTAGCTGTCTCTTGGCTTGAAGGGATGGAGCACCAGCCTACCAGCCAAGGCAGCCACCTGGAAGTAAGGACTGGTTCCCCAGCAAAGGGGGCAGAGATGATGTGTGATTCTGGATAGTGGGAGGGAGAGACTGCCCCATGCATCACCTTTGGGCTGAGGAGCCACAGCAGAGCCAGGAGAACCAAGACAGCAGTGAGTGAGCACTTGAGGAGCCTCTCATGGCAGCCAGGCTCCGTGGGCAGGGCCCAGCACCAGGGGCCCAGCCACCACTCCGACTTCCACACCACAGAGCCAGGGGCCCAAGTAGGCTGGGCAGCTCTCACCAGCTTTCAATCCACCAGCTCCTAAATGGAAAGCAGAAATCTGCAGGGACACATGACCTCACATCCCCTTTCCCCCTCATTGCCTCAGCAAGAGGGATTGTGAAGGAACCTTCAGCACCAGAGGTAACTGACTGAGCAGACCCCAGAGATATTGTGAGGCATACCATCATCAGCTTGGGACTGCCCCACCCAAAGGAGCCTGGGACTGCAGCAAGGCACCACCTAGACCCCAGAGGGAATCCTGCAGGAAACAAACTGCTTAGTTGATTGGACCCACACCCCAAACTGAACAGACTGGTAGGAAGTAGCCCAGAGCAGTGGATTCTGACTCCCCACTGGGAGGGACATCAACCCCCTGTTCAGGGGTTGACATGTAGAAGGCCCTGGGCTCCAACCCACTGGAGTGCGAGGCCCAGGTCCCCCTACCCATCCCTGGCCTTAAAGACAGACTACTCAGCCCAACATGGGGTGGAGAGCCAGGCGATCTAACCACTAAACTGCCCAGCCACTCAAGTCCCTGTTACAGCTGGTATCATACTATACAAAAATCCCCTAAACTTAATATGCCCAGTTCCTCAGGGCCACTGTTGAGTAACTCACTTATACTAAGACTTGTAGACCTCAAAGCCTCCTGCTAACTACTTAAGCTAAATCATAGAATCATAATAGGGTATGTCTACCCTACAAAATTAGGTTGATTTTATAGAAGTTGATTTTTTAGAAATTGATGTTATACAGTTGATTGTGTCCCCACTACACGCATTAAGTCGGTGGAGTGCATCCACAGTACCGAGGCTAGCATCAACTTTCGGAGCATTGCACTGTGGGTAGCTATCCCACAGTTCCCGCAGTCTTTGCTGCCTATTGGAATTCTGGGTTGAGCTCTCAATGCTTGATAGGGCAAAAACATTGTTGCAGGTGATTTGGGGTACATGTTGTCAGGCCCCACTCCCTCCATCCATGAAAGCAATGGCAAACAATCATTTCTCACCTTTTTTCCTGGGTTACCCATGCAAACAACATATCACAGCAGGGACTGACTGGAGATGGAGGGAGCACCAGCAAGAGTCTATGATGCTTTATCAGGCGTGAGCATTACCTCGTAGTCCCCAACTGACCAAGCGAAGCGGGGTGACTCACTCGAGAGTCCAACAGAGCCTTTTGTTGTTGACTAGGCCAGCATACTTTGTTCCTGTGTTGAAGCTGGGCTGCGTTTGTCCCATACATATCCTGATGAGGTGTGACCTGCCTCTCTGCTCCTGAAGAGTTTGGCCTGGGCCTCTGCTCTTGGACAGGTTTTTGCCTGGGCTTGTTTTAAGCCATGGAGGACACATTTTCAGCCTCATAAATGTATACACATGAAATTACAAACTATAACAAATGCTCAGTGCATCATAAGCCTTCTGAAGACACCCGACATGACAAACTTTGCATGGGATATCACACAATCATCTTATAAGGATGAACATACGGGATGATGGGAACTCAGAGGGTATCAATAAGCCTTCCTCTTCAGAGTGTTTTATTGCATGGGGAAACTGAGTCACAGAGCAATGACTGACCATCCAGGGGGCAATTCTAATTCAGACACACATGAAAGACCACCTCTTCACACCCATCCATACCATGTTACAAAGTGATGAAATTCCAGAACAGTTGTTTCTCATAGGTCTCCAGCAGGGCTGAAGTGGTGGTAGCATGAAGCGAAGCTTGGAATTCTTTTGGGAATGCACAGTTCAGACAACCGCATTTCCTCTACTGCTCACAGGCTTTGCCTTTGGAGAGTTTTAACACTCTAAGTGCTGTTATGAGAAACCTGATGTTAGGCTATGCTAACATAGAGAGGGTGGAAAGAAGGAATGCTGAGCTAGGCTTTTACCCGCATGTAATTGCGCCCTGGTCTGCTCCCTAGGAAGTGGGGTTAGACATCCCTAATTCTTGCAGGCATGAGAATGTTTATATCACAATTTTCCCACTCTATGGCTCAGGGTATTTACTGCCAAATCAGAGAAGAATGGAGGAGTTTACACTCTCAGTGCCACGTGGAACCTTTCTGCCCGGTGATGCCAGCAGCCAGAAGAGCCAGGGTTCCCCTTAACATTACAAAACAGAAGCAGCTTGAGCTGGCACCTAGAAATGTGGGAAACCCATTCACTACCCTTCTCCTTCAGGCAATACTTCCCCAGGTGCAAGTCATGAGTCTGTGTATAAGAGCTTCAGTGGAGAGGGGTTTGGAGGGGGAGGAACCATCAAAATGGTAACTCAAAAGTAAAGTAAAACACTTGCCCCACAGAATCTTGGTCCTCGTCCCCTGCTTCTTCCCACTGCAAGGTGAGAAACAGGCAATCAGCTTAGCACACCCGTCCCTTTGCCCCTTGCTGCACCCTCACTCACAGTTTGGTGTCCAAGATCAGGAAAATCGCAGCCTCCAGGGGTGCATTCAGTCAGCTACATATCCTGCCTGAGGGTTGGGGGAAACGGTTGAGTGATGCTGTGTTTAGAGGTTCCACCACCTAATCCAGTGAGTGATTTGAGTAGGTGGCCACTGCTGCCCCTTCTGCATTTTCTTTCACCAGAAAACTCTCCATCTAGAGTTCAGCCCCTTACATCAGTTTATTAATTATTTCAGCTCTAGCGATCACTAAAAAGGTTGAAATAAGTGGAAAGTCCTTCCAGCTCTCTTTACACACTGGAGAAGATGGCCAACCACCACCTAAGATGCTTTAAGAAGAAACTGTACCACAGAAAGTCTATTGCCACTCCATCTTTCCCTAGGATTTGACATCACTACCCCACACTTAGCAAGTGAGCTACAGTTAGAGAGACTTCCTCACTTAACAGAACTCAAGTGCAGTTCTCTTCCCTGTCCTTTAGTTATACAATGAGATTTCATTAGCTCTGCTTTTAATCCAGAACTGATCACTTTGGCAAAGCTAGTCTGTCTGCTGATCACTCAGGCAAATGAGGCACGTCTGTGCAAATGCAGTTGGTTCCTCACATCTTTCCCCCTGTTCCTCAATAGATGGGAGAAGAGCTCAGTTTGAGTACAGGTTTATACACAGAATCCAATTTAGTGAGAGGAAAGCAAGACCCTCAACTGTCCAAGAAGAGTTCTCTTCTCTACCATATGATACACCAGCACTAAATATAACAGGGGTCAGCAACCCACGGCACACATGCTAATGGTGGCATGCAAAATGATTTTAATGGCACAAAGTCCCGGCCAATGGCCCTGCTCAGCCCGCTGCCAGCTTGGGTGAAGGGAACACCAGGCTGGTAGCAGGCTGAGTGGAGCTGGTGGCCGGAACCCCAGACTAGCAGCAGGCTGAGTAGGACCCCAGCCCTGCTTGGCCCACTGCCAGCCCAGGGTCCTGGTTGCCAGTCCCACTCAGCCTGCTACTGGCCTGGATGGAACCCCGGCTGGCAGGGGATGAGCAGGACCAGCAGCTGAAACCCCAGCTGACAGGAGCTGGGGGATGGAACTCTAGACTGGTAGTGGGCTGAGCCGCTCAGCCCGCCTCTGCTCTAGGGTCCCGGGCACTGGCCCCTTGCCACTGGGACCTAGAAGGGGAAGTAAGATGGAGCGTGCATGCTCAGAGCCAGCCAATGCTGGGGAGCTCTGCTGCGGCTGGAGGCACAGCCTGGGGCGCACGCCCATCTGGGGTCCTGCTGGCTGCCAGAACACTCTGGCAGGCTGGCACTGGCGGCCCCGTGCACTGGACTGAGCAGTCAGTCAGGCAAGCGAAAGGGGGTGGTGGGAGGCGCGGTGAGGTGTCCGAGTCCCAGGCTGTCCTACTGCCCCCCTCTCACCACAGTGGCTGGATACCAGGGCACTACAGGCAAGTGTCATCCCTGGGGCATGCACAGCTGCAGCCCCTTGGGGGAGGGGGAAGGGAGCAGCAGGCCAGGGGGTCTTCTGCCACCCTCCATTTGCCTGCAGATGCAGTGCCTGCCCACAGCTCCCTTGGCAGGAACAGCATGGTGGAGGGATCCATCCAGGTAACCTGGCTGCAACCAGAACTGTTCCAGGCCATCCCCAAGCCCCAGCCCCCCCACAAGGACTTCTTCCATACACACAACCCAACCCCCTGCCCTGAGCCCCTCATGCCACCCAACCCTGATTCCTGCACCCCCGTGCTTCCAGCCCTGACTGGCATCATCCACATCCCCCACCCACCCACCCACTGCCCCTAAGCTCCTCTCCCTAAGGGGAATTGCAATATGACAGTACCTGTAAGAAATTTAAGTTACTTTCACCCTTGCTGGAACCCCAGGCCAGCAGTGGACAGAGTGGAGCCAGCGGTAGGCTGAACAGCTCATCCTTTGGCTGGTCTGGGGTTCTGGCTGGCAGCCCTGCTCAGCTCACTGCCAGCCTGGGGTACTGGCAGCCAGCTGAGGGCTCTGCTCCTGGCCTTGACCCAGTTCTCTTCAGTCACCCCCTGCTGTAGCCCACATTGGAAAACTCAGCAAGGAAAAGCTAGGGCAAGGATCACACTAAACTGATAGATCTGCATTTTAAATGAAGCTTCTTAAATATTTTAAAAGCCTTGTTTACTTTAAATTCTATATTACATAAACTATTGTGAGACCGTCTAACCATTAAAGATGTCTTACTGGCACACAACACCTTAAATTACAGTGAACTTGGCACACCACTTCTGAAAGGTTGCCTACCCCAGCACTCAGATATCTAGGCCAAAAGTCTTAGTGAATTTGCAGAGAGATGGCCTAGAATCCACCTCAGTAGCTACTAAGCTGGACTTTAGTGAGACACCTTTCTGAGTATGGCAGAAAGATCTTTGAGATTGTCTCTGTATGATTCTCTATCCCTTCCTGTGCTTTGTTGCCTTCCCCATCTTCTCACCAAAGCATGGCTTAGGATCAACTATGGTATCTTGTCCCACCCCGACATCAGCCCTACTGAGGTACACAGGAGATCAGAACACATTCAGCCCCTCAGAGCAGGACTCACAGTAATACCTCACCCAATGGACAGAGAAGTCGTGTGGGTCACCCTGTTAGAAACCCGCTCAAAATGCTCTCAGTACCAGGACAGCCCCAGTTAACTGTCCTTTGGGTACCTTGACTCTAGTAGTTAGGGGGATTGTTTAGGTTCAGAGCAGGTGTAGGGGGAGGGGTCTAGCCACCACAAGTGAGAGGGGGACAGCAAGTGAAGAAATAGGACCAAACAAGTCACATCAGTCAGATTGATGTATCCATTAGTGCAGAGAGTCAGTTAGTTCAAAGCCCTTGAGTTCCAAGATTTGAAATGAAGTGAGTTTGTCCTACCCCCAGGGCAGCACCTAGGAAAAGCAGATGAAGGTAGCAGAGCATGAAGACTCAACATCCTCCTCCCACCCCATTTACAGTGGGGAGGGGGGGGAATACCAAAGTCATCCTGGTTACCTAGCTCTTACCCCAGAAAAGGAAACAATGTTCCCTCAGCAACAAGCCTCTCCCCCATCATTGTGGGCATTGCAACACACCCTGTGGCAGGGACCAGCAGTGCCATACCCCAGAGGAAGGCATATAGTGGGTGTTTTATGGTATGGCCATTGCTAGAGAGGAAGATGCTCCCCCAACCTAGAGGTCAGCTTATAGCTCCATATGGAGTGCTCTTTTGGAAGTTGGACCCTCAGTGGTCAGCTTGTCTTCTGATCCTGCAGGAGAAGGTACTGGTATGACTAGCCTTAGTTAAAATGGAGACAGAAGAGGCTCACAGCAGCCAGGTGGTGCTGAAGTCCCCCTGACCCCAGCTGCCCCCACACTGAGGAATGAGACATTTCCATTGACTGACTGGTTTATTTATTAAGAGGCAACTGGAGTTTCATACAGAGCCAGACTCCCCACAGGCTGCAGCCACCACAGCACCAGGTTTCTTAGAGGCTACATTGGAGTCCCTAGAGGCTGTGGGTGCCATGGCAACAGCACCAGACTCCCCCAAGGCAACATCAACAGCACCCATCCGGTATCCTCTGTGGTAGCGCTTGGTGGAGCAGTAGCAACCCAGGATTCCCAGGAAGACAAAGAGTGAGCACAACACTGCAATGGCCAGGGTGGTGACAGAGAAGGGGAGCTGCAGCCCTGTGGGAAAGAAAAAGAGCAGAGCTCAGGAGAGAGGCCATGAGGTCAAAGCAGCCTGGTTCCAACAGGCCTCCCAGCTGCTCTCCACCGGGGAATGGTCATCAATCCTTGTGTGTTTTTTCCCCTGCCCCACAAAGACAGCACAGGAAGGCTCCTTTTTCCACTCCCTCCTGGACACTCTGTGCATGCGGGACATGTTGGCTTGGCCACATTTCTATTTGGGGGAGAATAACTGACTTCTGATCTCCCTGTATCCCAGATTTCCAGGACAGGGGCCTGCAGCCAATGGCAGCAACCCCATTCAGTTCTGCCAGTTGGCTAGGTGACAAGACAATAAGGAGTTGACCAGACTGCTCATGGCTACATTGAGCAACAGGATACCCACTGACAGATGGGGGAGCTGACTGGAGTGAGTCCCATGAGAGGGTAGATCAGAGCACTCACCTGAAGAATCCTTCATGTCCCCTCTCACTATGGGGTTCACAGCCTGATTGGGAGAGAACAGGACAGGGTGGATGGCTTTAGGGGTGCTAGAGATGGGCACAGTGGAAGAGAGTTCAACAGCCCCTGCTGTGGCAAAGGTGGGCTCTGTAGAAGCCAACATGAGGAGGCTGGAGCCCAGTGTAATGGAGGAATTGGTGGCCAGCTTGATGGGGCCAAGCTGGAGGTCTGCTTCTCCAAGGGGTCCTGGGGAGGAGAGAATGAAAGAGTGAGCACAGCCACAGTCTGGGAGCAGATGCAGGATGCCTCACCCCCCTCCTCCTGCCATACCAATGCCCACCAGCAATCAGCACAGGGTCTGGTGGGGTGGAAGCCATATGTGCAACAAGCCAGATGATCCATCCAGCCCCCATATCAGAAGCAGCTGGGCTCAGCTCTGACATCAGCCAGATGGGAGCTTAGTCTCAGGGCAAGAAAGAAAGCAGCTCTCCATCCTCTAAGTGTTAGAAGGGGCCACATGCCCATAGGGCAGCCACTGCTCTGGTGCCAAGGCAGAGCAGTCTGAGGGGCAGGGCACAGAGACTGGAGGATCCCAGGGAGACATGCCAACCCACCAAGGAATGGCAGAAGCCAGGCAAGCTCCTCTAGCAGGACTGCGGGGGCGTTTCAAGGCAGGGGCAAGGTTACCTTCCCTGTCCTGAGGCAGACGCCGGCGCCGCCTCCTGCTCCCACAGCCAGCAGGGGAAGCACAGCAGGAGCAGTTGCCTCCTTCATGGGAGCGCCAGGCTATGGTGGCTGGGTCATAGGAGCAGGCCTTGTTGTGCTGGTCAGCAGGGCCAGCAGCCACTGCCTTCAGGTGGCACAGGAGGTAGATCTGAAAACATATGTCACAGCCAGGTATGGTTCTGTGTGGGATGCAGGGAGAGCCCAGAACTCAACTCTAGGGTCAGGCTGAGGGAACCCTCTCACCATACAGCAGCTATTCTGCCCCACACCTCTGTCCATCCATCTCTAGGACAGGAGACCTCATCTCATCTCCTTGCAGGGCCCTGTGGGAGAGTCCCTCATGGAGATGGCAGCCATGATACCCACCCCATACAGGGAAGTCTGTGCCCTTCCAGGTGGCTCAGCACCTCCCCCCCACCCCCAACCTCTTCTGTACTGACCTGGCTATTGGAAGCACCAGTGAAGACAAACGTGTCCAGCTGGAAACGGAGGAACTGGTCTCCTCGAGGGGCAAGGAAGTGGGAGCGGCTGTGCTGCCCATCCACAAGACACCTGTAGGAAGGAGAGGGTTACCCACCCAGCTGCCTCAGTGCCATGAGTAGCCATCACCCTGGTTCCCAGACTGTCCACATGGGACCTGAGAAAAGGCTCAGGCTGGGCCTCACCCAGATCCCAGGGCTGAGGAGACAAGGAATTGTGGGGATTTGGGGCAATGGTGGAGCAGCCTGCTGAGTAGCCTGAAGATACAGGTTGTACAGATCATTACTCATAACTAGGGCCTATGAAACTCATGGACATGAAAAACAAGTCATGAATGCATCTGACAAAGTGGGTATTGACCCACAAAAGCTCATGCTCCAAAACTTCTGTTAGTCTATAAGGTGCCACAGGTCTTTGTTGCTTTTACAGATCCAGACTAACACAGCTACCCCTCTGATACTTGAAGTCATGGACTGTGAAATTTGCCCCCCACCCCATGAAATCTGGTCTTGTGTGCTTTTACCCTGTACTATACAGTGGTCACAGGGGAGGTCAGTGTTTATCAAATTGGGGGTCCTGCAAGGGTGGGGTCACAAGGTTATTTTAGGGGGCTCATGGTATTGTCACCCTTACTTCTCTGCTGCCTTCAGAGCCGGGCAGCCAAAGAGCCATGGCTGTTGGCCAGGCACCCAGCTCTGAAGGCAGCACCTCACCAGCAGCAGCACAGAAGTAAGGGTAGCGGTGTCTCAACCCTGCCTACAATAACCTTGTGATCTCCCACCCCCCAAACTCCTTTTTGGGTCAGGATCCCTACAGTTACAAACACTGAAATTTCAGAATTAAATAGCTGAAATGAAGTTTTAGGATTTTTTAAATCCTAAAACTGAAATTGACCAAAATGGACCCTGAATTTGATAGGGCCCTAACAACAACCTAGAAAGCCCACCATCCACTTCCTTCCCACCTCTCTCCATGGGCCAGTGCTGCCTAGTCCTTCTAGATAAAATGATGCTTTGGTACCAGACACCAGAGCCCATTCAGAGTTGTCTGCCCCAGATGCTCACCCGTGGTCTGTGATGACCTCATACTTTATGGAAGATGCTGCACTTGGCCGTGCCACACACTCATCCACATAGATCCTCAGAGGTGCATGGCTGCCAGTTCTCACAGATGCCTGGATGTTTATCAGGTCACCAAGGTAGTAAGTGGGGTCAGACAGGGGGAATGACCAGGTACCTGAGGACAAAGAAGATGGAGGGGGAGATGACACTTACCTGAACCCTCCTTGTTCCTGCCTAACTAGCACTTCTCCCACCCAACCACCCTGAACACACACACTAGCAAGGAGTCTGCCAGAGAAAGGCGTGTAAGACAGGAGGATTGAGGGTGGCATCAACAGATATGTGGGAGGGGGAACCCAAGGCTAGAATAGGGGCTGTAAGGTGGGACTGAGGGGGTACTAACAGCTGGAATAGGAGGGGGCTATGGGTCAAGGTAAGAGGAGCTCAGGGATGAGAGAGGGGTGTTGGCAGGGCTGGGGGAGAACACAGGACTGAGGTGCATTAACCAAACTTGGGGTGCCCCCAGTTCCCCCTTTTTGTGAACAGTTTAGGTAGTATCTGCATGAGCAATGAAGTCTCTTCCTAACTCACCCCCTGGAGACAAGCCTGGCTAGTGGGATCCCAAGCCAGCCTGCCATTTAGTTATAGACTGAGTGGGATTCCTGGAGACTCCCAAGCACTGCCCCCCCACCCCCAATATACCAGCACTCACTGTCATACACATCCAGGGCAAAGTCCAGGTGCTGTCTGTGCATTAGGGTGGAACTGAAAGGGACCCAGGTGGGCTGGAGGCCCAAGGAAGAGATATTACCAGTCCTGGAACAGAGGAGACAATCACTACCTCTTCCACACACACACAGGATCTCCCATTGTGTGGTGAGACATGGCTCTCCCCTTTGGAGGTATCCTGGCAGCCACTATGTAGTGTGCGCGCGCGCGCGCACACACACACACACACCACCCTCAGCAGGACTCTGCAGTTACACATCATAACATTTAGAGCAGTGGTTCTCAAACTTGTACTGGGGACCCCTTTGACATAGCAAGCCTGAGTGCAACTCCCCCCCTTATAATTAAAAACATTTAAACACCATTATAAATGCTGGAGTCAAAGGGAGGTTTGGGGTGGAGGCTGACAGCTTGTGACCCCCTGAGGGGTCCTGACCCCCAGTTTGAGCACCCTTGATCTACAGCCACCCCTCCATCCCCTTGCTCAAGCCAGGACTATGGTGTAGCCAGAGCAGAGCTGTAGTGAAGAACTCAGCTGAGACATCTGTGAGCCCTAGTGCATTAGTGTTTCAATCTATTTCCTTGTCTCACCATGTGCACTAGCATGACATGTGCATGGCAGTAGCAGGTCAGCATTGCACTAGTACAGGTGACAGGCAGGTCACATGGACATCAGACCCCACCAAGGCTCTGCTCAGTTATGTGTTCCTGGAGCTGAGCTATGAGTATTAAAGACCTGGGCAACATTAGTTGATGAATACCCAGCCTTGGTGCGACAGACCCAGCAACCACATCCCACCCTCAGCAGGACAATCCAGGACTCTGGACTTCCTGGCCATCAGCAAAGCTCAGTGGGGCAGCCCTGCAATGCCAAGGCCACCCTCGGCAGGAGGGTGAACAAGTCCAGGTAACAGGGAAAGACTTTGTTCCTTGAAGCAACTTGGGACAGGTCTCAGCACCCAGCACTGCATGGAGGATGCTCACTCACCTGGGGTAGAAGCAGTCTATGGGGAGGGAGAAGGCACTGGCTCGGATCACGCCCCTCACAGCAGAAGGTCTGTAGTGGAGGAAATTTCTGTAGTGGATGGTGTCAGAGAGGAGCTATGAAGAGCAAAAAAACCAGCCAAGGATCAGTACTGCTCCATCCACCCAGCAGCAGGGCCTCCTGTCCAGCCAGATAGCTACTTTGACCTGCCAGAAGGAGAAGGTGCATACGCCATTGGAGACACCTCAGAGCACCAACCAGTAGGGCACTACATTTGGCCCTCAACCCTCCAGCTACTGCCATTCAAGGAGGCAGGTAATAAAGAGACTCCAGCTAGAGGGAGAGGAGAATAGGTTCATCATTGCTATAGGGTCATCAGCCCCCTCCTGGGCCAACATCAGGGCTTGGACCTAGCCACTTCTGGATCTTGTTAGCACTGAGACTCCTAGAGGAATCCATCTTCTAGCCAGGGGCTGTAGCAGAGTCAAGCCTCCACAGATCAGCCACTAGAGGGGACATGCAGTGCCCTGAAAGAGGGGAGCTACAGTGGTACCTTCCACTTGAACACCTCATCACATGTGAACATGAATTAAGCCTCAGGACCACCAAAGAATATGGGAAGTCTGTCATTTTCCAGATGGGGCAACGGAGAGTCCCTTCCCACAGGGGCAAGCTGAGTACATGGGGAACCCTGGGCACGGCTTCCAGCTCCAATAATTCCAAGGCCTGTAACTTCCCACTTTAGATCAGTCTGTGTATCCCCACCTCCTGGTATGCAGGAACCTGTGGGCACCAGAGGAAGGCAGGAGTTACCCAAGCAATTTCACAAGCCAGCATTCATAGATCTGCTTCAGCACTTGCGTTGCGCCTGCTCATGGGCAGTGTTAAGCCCTCCACAGCCCCTGCAATGCACTTTAGACACTGTACCATTGCACCCAGTTTAGCTGCAGCCATGAAGTGAAATACTATGGGTTAGTATCCAATGGCTAGACGGCCCTCTCCCCTGGGTTTCCCTTCACCCAAGGGCTTCCTTGGATATAGATCCCTTATTAGTTCTCTCCTGCATGGGACAGGGTGTATCCAGATTCAAGAAGGGCCTCATTGCAGTGAGTCTGCTCTGTGTCCATCAGTGGAGTGAGTGAATGTGAGGCTTTATTTCCATCACTCAAGAAAGGTGGGTGTCCCTCAGGAGAAGAGGGAGGTTGTGGTGGTAGGGGCTGAGGACTGAAACCAGGCTGCACTCAGCAGGAAGAGAGAGATTGACACCCACCCACATAGCCAGCCCCCCACTGGTCTCTGCTCTCACCTCCATGGTGGCCCCACATTCTGATAGCAGATATTCTAGCTGGAATCTATCTGGCCCAACAGCTTTCACAGCACAGCCAGCCCCCAGTGTCAGCTCCTTGGCAGAGACAGTCACACCATCGCCAAAGAGATCCGCCAGCACCGTGATCTGAAGCTGCGAGCTGCCACACACCACCGACACTGCAGAAGGGGCACACAGGGGTTAACAGACTCTCAGCCACAGCATCCTCCAGACACAACAGCCCCAGAAACCCTGTCCTGGGATTTACACCATTCCCAAGACACAGGAGTACAGGGATTCAGGAAGGGCTGAGTAGATACCCTACAGCCCAGACACAGTCAGCGATGCTGGATAGTTACATACATCACTACAAGGCTCAGGGCCATAATTCCACTTGCTCCCAGTAGCTGCAACCCCAACATGCTCCTTCCACTCCATTCCAAACTCCTGCCCTGTGCCTCCCAGGGGCCAGCTACCAGATCTGTGCTAGCAGGAGAGGGGATCTCCCCACCACCCTAATTGTTTATCCCTGGTTACTGCTGCCCAGGAGCACGCACTGATGCCACCCCTGAGAGGAGCAGGCAGTGACAATGTAACCAGATGGACAAGCCCAGTGTCAGCAGAAGAAAGGGTGAGCGTCCAGTGATGTGAGTAGAGGATCCACCAACCTCCATCACTGACAGTGATATGTCCTTTGCACCTCATTACACTGAGCAAGACAGTCCTTAGACCTATGGCAGCTACTGAGTCCTGGTGCTAGATGTCTGTGAGTTGCAATAGCACAGTGGTGACATGCAGGGTATATGGAGACTCTGACCTTGTCTTGTCTACACAGTAGTAGTCTGTTAGAGCTATATGAAAAAGCCTCTTGGGCAGGCTGAGTTTATGCCAACAGAAGAGGTTTGTCCTGTCAGCAGAGTAATACCACTTCCTGGAACAACATTTGCTAAGCCAAGAGAAGCTCCTTTCTGTTGTCATAGCTGTGATTACATGGGAATTTTTGGCAGCTTACCGTGTTCTTCCCCCCCCCCTCCTTGACTGAGGAATCTGAGTGGAGACCTGCCCTAGTCTGCCCAGACTAGGTCTCCAACAGCCCCCAGCCTCCCACATCTTCCCTACTCAGACATGGGCCACCAGGAATCCTCTCCATTTCAGGAGAGTGGAAAATGGAGCCACGGCGTGCCAGGCTCTACCAACCCTAAAGCTGAAATACCAGACAGCTGCCTTCAGCCATCTTCCTCAATTGTGGAGGCAGAACAAGGAAACTGTCAGCCAGCAGGTTACACTGGCTACAACAGATCTTGCTGATAAAACCAGGTTAGAGGCAGAAGAAAGTGAGAGCATTAACCTTTAAAGGACCCAAAAAGCATTGAGGAGCACCAATGTAGCTTGCCACTAAGCATCCTGAAGGGGGGCAGGAGATGGAGTCAGATGTTGGGAAGCAACTGCTGAATCTGTGGGTGCCTCAAGCCAGACACCCCAAAAATGAGGTACCCAGAAATCCAGCAGCTGCTCTGGCAACCTTTGGTTTCAGCAAGGTCACCTCTGCAGAGCAAGGACTACAACCAAGGGCCCCTCACTCAGTGCTCCAACCCACTCTAGCCACTAGGCAATACCACCCTAGAAGTCTCATAAGTGGGCACACAGGTGTGTCCTACTGTTATCTCCTTGTGTTACAGATCTCATGCCATCAGAGGCACCTAGATAACAGTGAAGGTTCTTCTTGTGGTAGTGGCAGCAATGAGACAGCTAAGCCCCAAAAAGCCAGCCACCAAAATGCATTGTTGACTCCTTTGAGAGGGCAGGTCTATGAACCCACGAACTGCTCAGACTCATCTCATCTGGGACAAAGTCAAGGGTTGCAGGGGGAGGGCACAGATGGGAAAGAAAAGAGAAGCACAGTGGATTCCTCACTGCAGGCCTCAGCTACATCTCATCACCTTACTGCAGCTCCTACAGCAATAACTGCTTCCCCAACTCCCATCACCAGCAGGCTGGAGACCCTTCTGTTGAATAGTGGCAGCATCTACCACTGTTTTACAAGACAAGAGATTAGAGAAACAAGGTAGGTGAGAATATCTTTTATTGGGCTGTATTGGTCCACTAAGAGATATTACCTCCCCAACCTTGTCACTGAAATATCCTGGGACCAACATGGCTACACTGTATAAAGAAAGAGATTAGCTATTTAGGCCCTAGGGAAATTGCATACTTAGGGAGATTTAAAAGCCACAGACTGGCAGAGGGAGCAACTTCCACACCTGGCATCTGCAGGGAGACTGGGATTTCCCCATGAGGGCCAGGAGGAAGTGAAGCTTTGTAGGCACCCTGCCAGCAGATAAGTCACCAAGCAGGTGCACAGAATACATTACATACAGGAGAGCCCTAGGTTTTACCTGCCCAGAACATAAAGTTCCAGTGAAACAAATGAACAATAAGACCTGGATCCGGCTCTGCCTACCCAGCAGCAATTCCAGGAGGCTAGAACCCAGAACAGGAAGGCCCCACACAACTGGAAGATAAACCACAGCAAGAGGTTCAGTTTACACCCAGCATCCCTCATTCCCCCCACTTTACCTGAAGCATTTTGAGCCCAAGCACCAGTGACTAAAAGGAGCAAAGCCCAACAACCCACAGGAGCTCCCATCTTCCACTCCTCCCTCAGGAAACAGCCACATGAGGAAAAGCTACCCCCATTGGCTGGTTTTATACCAGAGGCAGCAGCACTCAGGTGCCTGCAATTCCTCCATTATCAGCATGGGCCACAGTTCCAGTCCCATCCTCTGCAGCTTTGACAAGGGGCAGGTGAGAGTGGCCAGCCAAAGCCAGGCAGGCTCCATCTAGTAGATGTGTGCAACCCTGAGCCCTTGGAGTTGTAGGGTCAGCTCCCAGGGGTGGTAACTCTGCCCCATTCCTAGTGAGGGTAAATTAAAAGCCACCTATCCACTTCTGTAAGAGACTTTATGTCTGTTTACAACCCATTTGTGATAAGAGCCAGTTTGTAAAGTTTCTGCTCATTGTTTCCCTGTATCCTTCCAACACTGGGGGATGAAACCCTCATACACAGGCAAGACCACAACACCCCACCTCCCAGGCAAGGATCTCCTAGTCCTACACACAGATGGATAAACTAACTCTACCCCCAGCCCAGCTGGTGAGTGAGGAAGGGATGATCACCCCCATTATACTGATGGGAAACTGAGGCACAGAACTTTCAAGGGCTAATTTTTCAAGCCCTTTTCACCTAGATTTGGGTGCCTAATTTGAGACTCCTGGGGCCTGCTATTCAGAGGTTTTGGGCAGCCCTGGTTTCAGCTGAAATCATTGGAGTCCTGGACCCCAGAACCACCCACCTCAGTGACATCCTGAGCTCCCACCCAGCTCTACCACTGCCTGTCAAACCAAACCCCGCTATCCCGTCCCTGGGACCCCTGCCACACACAGCTCTGGTGCTGATGAACCTCAATCTCAACCCACAGTGCCCTGTTACCACAGCCCTGGCCTCCCCTCACAGCTCTGCCAAGGCCCCTTAATCCCAAACTGTAACCCTCTGCTATCCTACCCCAGGGCTCCATACACCAGCTCTCCTGATACCCCTCAGTCCCAGCCTATGGCCAAGGTCATCTACATACAATGACCCATGAAACCAGGAAGGGATAAAACCAAGAAGCCCAAATTCCCTCTCTGTTATTCTGGTGCACAACTTGACTGGAGTGGCCAATGGTGTCCATGTGTTTGGGAGGAGGTGTTGGCCAGCTGTGGCCTCACAGTCGTATGACCCTCCAGTGAGATGTCACCTGGAGCCAGTGGCACCAGGTTCACCAGGGTGGTGGGGGACAGGGGTGTGAACTGTGATGGGGAGAATTCCGTCTAAGTCTCTGGTGCCAGTTGGCTCCTCGCAGCACCCAGAGCCCATGGGGAGGGAGTAGTGGTCTGACAGCCCCAGCCAGTTTTATCTGTGCCAGTCTCTGGGGCACAGACCTGCATGTACTGTTGGGCATTGCTGAATGTCTCCTGTCTGCTGTAGGGAAGTAGCAGGGTGAGGCAAGCCAGGAGAGGAGGGCAAGGCACCCTGGTGTCCCCGCCTCCTTCCAGCTGATAAATACCAGGTCCTAGTCCAGGTCCCAGCACAGCCAGGCAATGACTGGAGATGGAGAGATGAGGAGGACTTTGGTGATCATGCTAGTTGGGCTCCTGCTCCTGTACCTTGCCCCTGGGGGGCTGTGCCAGGGCTGTGGTGAGTCAAATGGCCCTGTGCCATGTACTCCTCCCTCTGTAATGTGACTTCTGGGGTGGCAGGGAGAAGGGAGCCTTTCCCCACTGCCTTCCCCACCAGAGCCTTCCCTTGACTCATGTAGCTACGCCCCACAGACTGGGCACAGCCTGCTTTTCACTGTGATGCAAGCTACTCCTGTCATCTCTGCTGCCAACACCGGTGTGCAGTGCAAAAATCATCCAAACCTGGAAGCTAGTCCATCCAATTCGCCTGGGAGCTCAGGAGGCGTTTCCCTTCTGGATGTCCCATTGGAGGCTGAACCATGTGCAAACAGCCTGTGCAGAACATCTCTGCATAGCTACAATGCCAGGGAGAGACTAGGGGGGGTGGGCAGGGAGGTTGGGGGGGGGGCTGATGAAGGTGGGCTTAGAAATAGGGTGTAATTGGCATGGGGCTAGGACTGGGGTGTGTTAACTTCCTCCTGGCTGATGCCTGGAGCCCCCCATTCCCCGCTCAGCTGGTTCTGAGAGCTGGATGGGGGAGGTTGTATAGGTCCCCAGCTGTGACTACCCATGTGTCATCCTGGCTCCTCCACCAGCCGTGAATGAGGCTGAGCGCCCCCTAGTGAGGGATCTGCAGAAGAAGATGATCTATTCGGTGAATGTTAGTGCTCCCCCGAACCCCAGCATCCTGCTCGCCCTGAGGCTGGCCCAGGAGCACAACAAGCGCATTGAGCAGGACATGCTGAACAAACTGAGTCAGGACGCAGTGGAGCGAGCTGGTAAGGGCTCTGCCCCCCTCCCCACAAATAGACACCCACTAGGCATGTTGGACTCTGACACTGCTCCCCAAATAGAACCAGCCTTCCCAACCCAGCAACTCCCATTGGGAAGTGGGGTCCTCAACAACACCACACATAAAGTCAGACCCCTGAAAGGGTAATGGTGACCCCACAACAAAGCTGTCCCCCAAATATGCACCCCTCTGGGAGATAGAGGTGACCTCATAGCAGCCCCCCAAATATGCACCCCTCTGGGAGATAGAGGTGACCTCATAGCAGCCCCAAAACCACAGCCATCTCCCCAGGACCACTGTGCCCCACAGCACCCCCCAGAACCACAGCCATCTCCCCAGGCCCACTGTGCCCCACAGCACCCCCAAACCACAGCCATCTTCCCATGCCCATTGTGCCCCACAGCACCCCCAAACCACAGCCATCTTCCCATGCCCATTGTGCCCCACAGCACCCCCAAAACCACAGCCATCCCCCCATGCACACTGTGCCCCACAGCAGCCCCAAAACAACAGCCATCTCCCCACCCCCTTCGCGTCCCACAGCACCTCCATCGGGTACAACAATGCTGGTGCTGAAACTGCTGCTCCCTTCCAAAAAGCATGAAACCAAAAGGAGAAGAGAAAGGCAGGAAAATAAAGGGAGACAGATAGGAATAGATAGACTGATGGGGTCGGGTGGGGGGAAAAGAGACACACCCAAGGGTAGTGAGGTGCAGGGAGGCTGGGACTGGGGCAGACACAGTGGTTGGGGCAGGGAGATAGAGGCTGGGGCAGGGAGCATAGGGCAGGTTTGCAGCATGACCAGCCTCACTGACCCCCATCCCGGGCGCGCTGCATTTCAGTTGCGTCCTTCTCCTCGGGCCAGGTGGCCCTCCATATCCTGGCTCAACAGGCCTCCTGCTCTGACCCCCGGTGCGTCTCTGCAAACGGCTCCACCATCAATCTGGTGCGTCTCCTGGAGCAGAAGTTCAAGGCAGAGCTGCAGAACATAGGTGAGGAGCCCCAGCCTTGGGGCGGGGGGAGGGGGGAGATCCTGCCTGGCTCAACCCCTCTGCCCCTGCACAGTTGAGCTCTCCCATCCCCTTTTCCCTTCTTTCTCCCCCCTCTCTCTTTGTCTCCCTCTTTCAGGCCCTTTCCCCCCATCCCATGCCCCCCCCCCCGTTTTGCCCTCTCTGTTCTGGCCCCAGTCTAGGAGTATGTCTGTGGCTAACAAGAGGTCTCTCCCCCACAGCGATCCATGGCAACCCCTTGACCAACTTCTACCAGCTCAGCTTGGACGTGCTGGCCCTGTGCCAGCTGAATGGCCGCCTCTCACCAGCCAGTACCAGCGCCCTCCTCAGCCCAGGCCACAAGAAGTATTACCTCGGTGGCCAGTTCTCTGTGGGTGGGTAAAGTCGTACATCCTCCTATGCCTGGAGGGCCCATGGCTTCCCCTGTGGGGAGGTCCCAGGGTGGCATGAGCTGGGATCCCTGTGACAGTATCCATGGGGTCAGTGCTGGGATGACCTTCTCCTTCACCCCTCTCTGGTGTGGCAGTCCCATCTGAGCCACTTTTCCGGTCCCCACAGACACTGCAGCAGTGGCAATCCTGGCTCACATATGCCTGCAGACCAGGGGGCAGCCCCTTCCCCCGAAGGTGTATAAGAAGATCAGACAGAATGTGCAGTGGCTAGTGGACAAAATCCTGGCTGAGAAGAGAAGAGATGGAGAGATCGGGAACATCTACAGCACTGGGTTGGCTATGCAGGTGAGGGATCAGAGTCCCATTGGGAATCAAAGGAGGTGGGACTGAATTCTAGCTTCAACCACAACCCAAAGGTCCTCGCCCCAACTGCTGAGCAGCTGGATAATTCAGTTGTGGAATAGTTAATGTCAGCAATTACTGTGCCATTGGTAGGTTCCAGAGTTAACACCATATTGCCATAAATGGAGGCAGCTCTCAGTGCCAGAGAATCGGGGCTGCAAATTCCCTCACTTATTGAAGGCCTTAAATATCCCTCCCTTCTGTCTACATTCCACTCACCCTTCTGCTCTCTCCCTGGTGGGCCATCCAGACGTGTTCTTGTAGCGCCTTCCCAGCTGCCTTTGCTCACAGTCTTGTCCTCTGTCACGGTCATGGGCAGTCAGGCCCCAGCAGGTAACTCTGCCCTTCCTCTCTGTCCTCCATAGGCCTTATCTGTCTCATCCAGCTATCAGAAACCCGGGGCCTGGAACTGCCTCCAGACTCTGCACAGGGTCCTGGACAAGATTCCCCAGGGCACATTCAAAAACCCCATGGCTGCTTCCCAGGTCCTCTCTTCCCTGGAGAACAGGACCTATCTGGACGTGAGTAGGCTCAACTGCTCCATGGACCCAGGTAAGGAGAGCAGACCATTCTCCCAGCACAGGACATGAGAACTGATAGCACCCAGGCAGACAGAGCCCATTAATTCAATCATGCTGTGGTTGGTGTAGTGGCGGCCTAATGGTTGGGCTCTTACCTGGCATTTAGAAGACCCATGTTCAGCTCCCTGCTCAGCCAATGACTCCTTGGGTAAGTCACTAAGGGTACATCTACACAGCAAAAAAAAAAAAAAAAAAAATACCTCTCTGGCAGCAAGATTCAGAGCTTGGGTCAACTGACATGGGCTCGTGAGGCTCACGCTGGAGGCTAGAAATAGCAGTGTAGATGTTTGGGCTTGGGCTGGAGCCTGGGTTCTGAAATCTGGCAAGGGATTAGGTCTCAAAGCCCTAATATCTACACTGCTATTTTTAGCCCCAGAGCTCAAGCCCAAATCAGTGGACTCAGGCTCTGAGACTTGCTGCCATGGGGTTTTTTTTGTTTGTTTTTTTGGATTTTTTTGCTGTGTAGATGTACCCTGTGTCTCTGTGCCTCAGTTTCCCATGTGTACAATGTGGTTAATAGCACTGTCCTGCCTCATTGAGATGTTGTTAAGGATGAAGATGGGGCCATCTAAAGTACCTGCGGCAGACAGAAGCACATGTAGCAAGGGATGGGGGGAGGGGAATGGTTTTCCCATCCCATGAGAATTTTTGACATTTCAAAAAATTTTCCCATCCTGAATGAGGCTCAAAAGGCAAAAAAATCTCAGAAATGTTTTCAAACTGAAAATCCAATAAACAAACAAACAAACAAACAAAAATTAAACTTTTTGATTTGTATCAATCAAAATGTTTCCTTTTGATTGTATCAAAATGTTTTTACTACAAACTTCCCTGTTTTTTTTCTCTGTAAATTTACTAAAATTTCTCAGTAAAAAGTTTTTTCAGGTTGAAAAACCAAAACTTTCCAGTTCAGAAATCTTTCTGCCAAACACGTTTCGATGCAGGAGTTTATACCAACCCAGCACTGCTTCATGAACAGTTTGGACACTGAACTGGCATTTTTCAGTGAAAAAATGGTTTATTGAAAAATTCCTGCTCAGTTCTATGCGTAGCCTGTGCTAAGCCAGTGTGGTTCTATGTCACCATCTAATGAGTGGAGGGCCTAGAGATTTATGAGTCTCAATCTAACGATCCTTGTACTTAGCTCAATCACTAGGTCAGGGGTCGGCAACTTTTCAGAAGTGATGTGCCGAGTCTTCATTTATTCACTCTAATTTAAGGTTTCGCGTGCCAGTAATACATGTTAATGTTTTTAGAAGGTCTCTTTCTATACGTCTATAATATATAACTAAACTATTGTTGTATGTAAAGTAAATAAGGGTTTTAAAATGTTTAAGAAGCTTCATTTAAAATTAAATTAAAATGCAGAGCCCCCAGACCAGTGGCCAGGACCTGGGCAGTGTGAGTGCCACTGAAAATCAGCTCACGTACCACCTTCAGCACCCGTGCCATAGGTTGCCTACCCCTGCACTAGAGCATCATCATCATCATAGATCCAGGGGCCTTGGGTTCAGCCCCAGCTAATCTCCTGCCCAGACGGCCATTGCCTAGATACTCTCTGTCTTTGCTTCTGCCTCTTTCTCTCCCCTTGACTCCAGTGGGACTATTCCCCCTACTGTTACTCACACCTTCTTGTCAATTGTTGGAAATGGGCCATCCTGATTATCACTACAAAAGTTTTTCTCTCTCCTGCTGACAATTGCCCACCTTAACTGATTACACTTGTTATAGTTGGTATAGCAACACCCATTTTTTCATGTTCTCTATGTATATATATATCTTCCTACTATATTTTCCACTATATGCATCCGATAAAGTGGGTTTTAGCCCATGAAAGCTTATGCTTAAATAAATTTGTTAGTCTCTAACGTGCCACAAGGACTTCTCGTTCTTTTTGAAGTAGGAGAATAGCTTTCTCTAAGGTATATGTGGCAATTCTTCACCCTCTCTCCTCTTTCTCTCCACACAGATAACCTCCCTCTGTCCACTGCCAGGCCCACCTCACCCACTAGCCGCCTACCTAGCATCAGAGTGACCTACACTGTTGCCGATGGTGTGAACAACACATTCAATGACTCTATCAGTGTCACTGTGACCCAGGGCTCCATCTTCTTCAAGGTGATGGAGGTCACCCAGGATAAAGACCCCAGCAAATTCAGGTACTTGCTCAGCCTGGCAACGTGGCACCCATCGCTGATGGCAGTGGCAGTGGCAGAGAGCAGGCTAGATGATAGCATGGGGCTCGTAGGGTAACAGAGATTTAAAAAACAGAGAGGTCCCTAGGATCACAGGGGGGACATGCCCCTGCTACCCCACCTGCATGGCTTCCACAGCCAGAAGTTTGCTGGGGGCAGATTAAACCCTCAAGGGCTGGGAAGGGGGATCAAGGCTGGTTCCTCTGCATCACTCATCTGGACAATGTTTCCTTGGGATGGGGAGATTGGAGCTCAGGCAGGGGCCAGCTTGGCTGCTTCTCAATCCCTTCCTTCTCTTCCCCCTCCCCCAATGGCATGGGGGTTCAGTCTCACTGTGTCCTCGGTTGCACATCCCTGTGGAGTGGGAGATGGGGATGCTATGAGGCAATGGTAACCAGGCCTCCTGCATGACTCTCTCTGTAGCTTCACATACACGCAGAGCTCCTGGGGCCCGTACATCACCTCCGTGCAGGGGCTGCAGGCCGATAACAACCACCGCACCTACTGGCAGCTCCTGAGCAATGGCATCCCGCTGAGCCAAGGTGGGACAATGGGGAGAGCAGGGGTGGGGAGCCGTGTTAGGGGAGAGGGGCTGTGGGGGAGAGAGGGAGGAAGAGGGGTGTGAGAGACACAAGAGAAAGTGGGGCTGAGAACCTGGAGAAGACAGATGGATCCAGGGAGGGGCTGGTGTGCAGGTGGGTGACTGGGGCTGAGGGGCCACTGTCCCCATTTGTGTCCCTTATCCTCCCTTTCCTCTCTTGTTCCAGGTGCTGGGGACTACGTTGTCTCCAACAGCGAGAGGCTGGAGGTCAAATTCACTGTGTACTGAGCTCCAGGGCACTGGCCAGCCTGGGGACAAGGGGTGCTCTGGAAGGTGCAACTTGTCCTGGCCTTTCCACTGTTCAGAGATTTCAGGGTTCAGCAGCCCCCCCCCCTTCCCCCCAGAGCAGGGGGTAGGACAGACCTCTGGAGACAACTGTGGGTCTTGTAGTCATGTCTGTGTGACTGTTTCCCAAGCTCTGCCTGTGTCTGGCCCTCACTCCTGAAATAAACCTTCTGCAAGAGCTGGCTGCACTGCAAGGATGATTCCAGGCAAGCAGAGGGGCTGAGAAACTTTGAATGCGGGTAATGGAGCCTCTGATGGGCACCCTCTATCTGGAAACACAGCACGGCAGCAGGGCTGCATCACATGGCAGCCACTTCCCCCACCATAGATAAGGGCTTACCCAGGAGCAACCATCACATCCATAGCACTGGCCAATGGGGTGCTGGACTCACCCTGAAGACTCTGTCTCCTCCATGATACTGGCTAATGGGGTGCTGGGCTCACCAAGGAGTCACCATCCCCTCTGGGGCCCTGGCCAATGGACCACTGGGTAGTTGGTCCCCAGGCCTAGAATCTCCCTTGCTGTGGCACTAGCTGTAGTATCATTAGTGGGAGGTCGTTAGGGCCCTTGGTGTAGCAGGGCAGGCTGGAGGGCACTGCTGGTGGAGAATAGGAGGCTAATGGTGTTAACAGCCCAGCCCTTCTTCTGCCTGGGTCCCCAGTAGCAGCACTGCCAGGGCTCCTTGCCTCATCCACTCTGGGTCTGAGCCCCCCAGCAGTGGCTGATCCACATGGGAGGGTGATGATTCTCCTAAAGCTGCCAGCTGGGGGACGTAGCCCTTTAGCCCTAGCAGTGGTGGCCTCAGCCACCTCACCTGACCCTTGGAAACTGGGCCTGAAGGGAAAGGGCCAAGAGCTGTGGACTCACCCTACAGGGGGCAGGCGCAGTATCATAGCATTCCTTCTCAGATCTGAACCTTAGAGTTCAGAAAATGAGATACTAGCACCTGAATCCTCTAAGCTTAATTACCAGCTTAGATCTGATAGCACTGCCACCACCCAAAAATATAGTGTTTTGGGACACTCTGACCTCCCCAACCTTCCCTGGGGACCCCAAGAACCCAGATCCCTTGGGTTCTTAAAACAAGGAGAAATAAACCATTCCCCCCACCTTTCCCCCTCTCATAATTTCCCTCCCTGGGCTATCCTGAGAGATACTGATCTAACCTCTAAATCACCATACAGAGAAGCATCTCCCTTCCTTTCCACCAAGAGGCAAACAGATTCAAGGAAAACAAAGAGAGATTCTCTCTCTCCCCCTCCCATCTCCCCCTCACCCGTCCCGGTGAGTATCCCAATCCCCTGGAATAACACAAGGGAAACAAGGAAGAAAAAATCAATCAGGTTCTCAAAAAAAAAAAAATCTTTTAATAAAAGGAAGGAAAAAGTAAAGAATTATCTCTGTAACTTCAAGATGTAAATCTTACAGGATCCTATAGCTTACAGACACCAGAAAGAGACTTTCCCCTCAATACCAATACAAATCAGAATATTCCCAGCAACTACACGTATAAAAGTTAACAAGCCAGATCCACAATTGCAAATAGAGTAAAAACAATCAAAAAGCCTAAACCGCCTGTTTTTACTTACTATATGAAAAGAAACTTAGAGAGCCTGTAGTAATGTCTGGTCTCTGTCAGACCCTCCAAGAGAAGAACACACAACACACAAAGAACACACACAAAAGTTTCCCTCCGCCCAAATTTAAAAGTATCTTGTCTTCTGATTGGTCTTCTGGTCAGGTGTCCAGTTCCCTGCTTGTAACCCTTTACAGGTACAAGAGACATTAACCCTTAACAATCTGCTTATGACATGCAGTAAACCCCAGACTGTGATATCCACTGAGCCTCCATAGCAGAATCCAGAGGTGTCAGAGGCCTGGATCATGGGCCATGGTTAAAGGAGGCTCCACTCTGTGGCCATGTCTTTGGAGATGGTTCTTCCCAAAGGCACGTGTCCCTCCAGCACTCCATTTCTGCCATCACAACCCACTCGGAGATTACTGCCTACGGAGTTAGAAAAAGAAAAAAAACAGGAAGAGGGCTGGGGAGAGTGATGGGAGTCAGAGCCAGTGAAAACTTTCTAGTGGAAAAGTGTTTTCCAATGAAAAATGGCTTTTCATTCCCAACAAAAATGTTTGTGTGGATCAAAAAAATCCATTTTTAATATCATTTTGTAAGGAAAATAAACCCTTCTTTCCTTCCCTTTTTTAGTTCCACCCACCTCCAGCCTTACAAAACAAAATTGTTTTGAAACATCAAAAAAAACCCAAACATTCAAATGGGAGGTGGTGGTTTTTTTCTGATTTTGTGTGTGTGTGTGCGCGCCCATACTTGCCTTTCTCCTATCAGCTCTAAAGGGAATGAACCGGCTTCTAGTTATTATTGATTTATCCAGGTCCCAGTGGTGCTGGGCGCTGTACATACACAGGACAAAAAGTCCCTGAAACCCCCCTGCTCTGATCTCTCCAGGTCACAGTCCCTGACCCCCAAGTGTGCATTTGCTGCCCTCTCCAATTTAGTGCCAGTTACACATTGAGCCACAGTGGCAGACTGTCCGAGGATTTGCGGGACTGTCCCATGTCAATGCCCCAACCCCCTTGTCCTGGCTGAAGAAGAGTATTTCCCACATCCACCCAGCATGCAGGAGTGGGTGGGAAGGCTGCACTGGGTGCCCCATTTCACAGGGCACCCAAACCAAGCAGCAGTGCAACCTGGTGTGCAGGGTTTCAGCATCACTCGGGTTTGGCCCAGCACCCCTCTGTCTACATCTCCCCCTCCCCCACTCAGCTGCCCTTTGATACAGGGCCACAAGTAGTAAAACTAGGACACTACCTACGCTTTAAGCACAACATGGGGAGGATGGGAGCTGAAGGGTAGGGGGGAATCCTCACTGCCTTGGGGAGTGGAAGGGGGCAAATATAGTGCCCATCTATAAAAAGGGAAATAAAAACAACCCAGGAAACTACAGACCAGTTAGTTTAACTTCTGTGCCAGGGAAGATAATGGAGCAGGTAATTAAAGAAATCATCTGCAAACACTTGGAAGGTGGTAAGGTGATAGGGAATAGCCAGCATGGATTTGTAAAGAACAAATTGTGTCAAACTAATCTGATAGAGTTCTTTGATAGGATAACGAGCCTTGTGGATAAGGGAGAAGCGGTGGATGTGATATACCTAGACTTTAGTAAGACATTTGATACAGTCTCGCACGATATTCTTCTAGATAAACTAGGAAAGTACAATTTAGATGGGGCTACTCTAAGGTGGGTGCATAACTGGCTGGATAACCGTACTCAGAGAGTAGTTGTTAATGGCTCCCAATCCTGCTGGAAAGGTATAACAAGTGGGGTTCCGCAGGGGTCTGTTTTGGGACCGGTTCTGTTCAATATCTTCATCAACGATTTAGATTTTGGCATAGAAAGTACGCTTATTAAGTTTGTGGACGATACCAAACTGGGAGGGATTGCAACTGCTTTG
Organism: Gopherus evgoodei; assembly: GCF_007399415.2. Classification (NCBI taxonomy): domain Eukaryota; kingdom Metazoa; phylum Chordata; order Testudines; family Testudinidae; genus Gopherus; species Gopherus evgoodei. The sequence continues at coordinate 127,055,251 of NC_044325.1, forward strand.
GAGGACAGGGTCAAAATTCAAAATGATCTGGACAAATTGGAGAAATGGTCTGAGGTAAACAGGATGAAGTTCAATAAAGATAAATGCAAAGTGCTCCACTTAGGAAGGAACAATCAGTTTCACACATACAGACTGGGAAGAGCCTGTCTAGGAAGGAGTATGGCAGAAAGAGATCTAGGGATCATAGTAGACCACAAACTTAATATGAGTCAACAGTGCGATACTGTTGCAAAAAAAGCAAACGTGATTCTGGGATGCATAAACAGGTGTCTTGTAAACAAGACACGAGAAGTCATTCTTCCGCTTTACTCTGCGCTGGTCAGGCCTCAGCTGGAGTATTGTGTCCAGTTCTGGGCACCGCATTTCAAGAAAGATGTGGAGAAATTGGAGAGGGTCCAGAGAAGAGCAACAGGAATGATTAAAGGTCTTGAGAACATGACCTATGAAAGAAGGCTGAAGGAATTGGGTTTGTTTAGTTTGGAAAAGAGAAGACTGAGAGGGGACATGATAGCAGTTTTCAGGTATCTAAAAGGGTGTCATCAGGAGGAGGAAGAAAACTTGTTCACCTTAGCCTCCAATGATAGAACAAGAAGCAATGGGCTTAAACTGCAGCAAGGGAGATTTAGGTTGGACATTAGGAAAAAGTTCCTAACTGTCAGGGTAGTTAAACACTGGAATAGATTGCCTAGGGAAGTTGTGGAATCTCCATCTCTGGAGATATTTAAGAGTAGGTTAGATAAATGTCTATTAGGGATGGTTTAGACAATATTTGGTCCTGCCATGAGGGCAGGGGACTGGACTCGATGACCTCTCGAGGTCCCTTCCAGTCTATGAGTCTATGAATGTGCTGCAGCAGCAGCCCTTTGGGATCCAGACACTGCAGTGATCAGCACCCAAGAAATGCATGGTTAAGCGGGTGAGGGTGTTCAGGGGCACTAAAGGGATTTAGCTCCTTAGCTCCCTGCAGCTTTTTCCCTTAAAAAGCTCATCCTCATGGCTGCATAAGAACTGTTCTCCAGCCAGGCCAGCTTCCAGCCTGGAGCAACTGCTCCAGGAGACATGCCAGTCATCCCGTTTAGAGAAACAGGGCGTTCAGGCTGAAACCTCATGCTGGCTGCTGAAACAGCAGCCAGGTTAACTATTTCATGGCTCCCGTCAGCCTGCTACAGCCAGCAATTATTTCAGCCCCCCTTTCCCCTGGTAACCAGACACATTATTCTCCTATGCACTCATGCCAATGAGCTGGGCCTTGGCCTAGCTCTGACAGGGTGCTTGGGTGAAGCAGCTGCTGGTGGTTTCTCCATCATGTTGTCTCCCTGTGCTGTGAGCAGGGGAGAGATGCCATAGCAGTGCCAGTGCTGGCACCTGGGCTGCACTAGCTGTTTCTAATGAGTGCTACCACTTGGGAATAAAGGGTAGGAACATTCTAATGTAGACACAATCAGGAATTCAGTCCCCAGTCAGCTCCCTTTCCCTCTGCCCAGGACGAGGGGAACACATAGCCACACCTGGACTTGGCCACATCTTGGCTTTATTGACCACAATTTCAGCTACCTCCTGCATGCCAAAACCCCAGCCTGTCTTCCAGCTCTCCCATGTTCCCTAATGCACCCTCCCCAGCTGCCAACCCTTCCAGCTTCTCCACCGGACGACTCCTGAGAGGCTGGCATGATTGTCAATGCAAAAAGCCTGAGGGCAGCATAAAATCAGCTGAGCTTTGTCTTGGCAGGAGTTTGTTGAGCAGCAGCTTCCCAGCTGCCCCAGGAGCAACTCAGAGAGGTGCAGGTCAGCATGCTGGGAGCTTGTTCAGGGGCATCTGGCAGTGGCCTGGGACCTGGAGGCTGGATGAGAAGCAGAGAGCTCAGTTGGGAAGTGTATTGGCTGGAGAGGGGCCAGGTGCAGCAGAAGACCTTGGAAGCAGCCTGCAGGCAGGAGATCAGAGACAATGGCTAGGAGTCAGTGATGCCACTCATGCCGGACAGAACTCTGGCCAGTGGGAGCTACTGATCTCTGCTTAATTGTGGAAACAGTTACGCCTGCACCAAGGGCTGTGCCAAGGGGCCTGTTAGGAACTGTTGCATTGCTCTCCTAGTGAAACTCCCTGAGCCATTCCAGAGGGTGATTTGCCTCCTTCCCATCAGCTCTCATAGCCTTCTCCATCCAGCAGTGTGCAAGTGGGAATTGGAAGGACAGTCTGCAGAGCCTAGCAGCTGACCAGCCCATTGCACTTGCTGCTGAATCTGGGGTACACTTGGGACACCTCTGAGCATCTGGAGGAGGTTGGTGGATCATAGTCCCTCCCCATGTAACAGGGTTGGCTGCTACCTAAGCTCCCCCTCATAGCCAGAGGTCACCTTGTAACACTCCATCCCTGCTGTCTCCTTTACAGGGTTTCTTAACCAAACTCAAGAGCATCCAAAGGAAATTAAAACATTCCCCACCTGTCCAATTTATTCACTCTTCACACATACATTGGCCCTCTGGGCCCCAACCTCCGTTCAACATCTGTCTCTATTTCACTGGGGTGTTCTCAGCCCTCTTTCCCAGATCTGCACTGTCAAGTTCTCTGCAAGAGCTAATCTTGCTCCCTGCAGCATTTTCCGTTTCCTTCTCCTTCTTGCCAGCTACAACTTCTCAGGCCTCTATTTTCTGAATGGTTCCCCCAGCTTGGGTCAGCCATCTGTAGCCTTTTATAAGGAATTCCTGATGCCACTCAGGCAGGCCTCATCCTGTAATTAGAGTTGGCTTAGTCCCAGGATCTGCACTCCATGGGGCAAGACACCCTGTTACAGCCCCCAGGGGCGGGGTGCATTACAACAGCAAAATAAGGAACAGCTGCACAGATTGGACCATTCATTCCCATACTCAGCTCAGCAAAAGATGCCATTTATTAGGTTTACCCGATACTGCCACAAAATTGCTGATCTGCTGCTCCAGAAATCAAAAGGAAAATGGGATAGGCACAGAATTTAGACTTAGCTTGCCCTGGAGCATAAGCCTTTGCTTCTTCTTCAATATGGCTTAAAACCAGCAGTGTCAGATGTCCAAGCCTAGGTTCGCAATCCATTTGATTGCTTCAGGTGAGGCACAGTGATATGCAGAGAGCCCACTGGGATAGCATCAATGTCCCAAATGATTCACGAGGTATTCCATAGTCTGAAGTCCCTTTCCCCAGGCACAAATAAGACTATGCCTCGGTTCCGCTTTATGGAGAAGATTGGTGAATCCGCCATGTGATGTGTGGCTGCGATTGAAAGTGTATTTTCCATGGGAGTGAAAAACCACTGGGTTCATCACTTGGGGCATTGATAGAGTGTTTCTTTGGGACATTGGCATCCTTCCACCTTGCTCACCATTGATCTCTGAGGGGGAAACTCTGAATCCTCAAGCTCTTGCCTTGCAAGCTAAAAAAGTTTCCTGGATTTGAGTGATGACAATCATCTCAGGGTCTGTTCTGTTACGTGCTAAGGCACAACCAATGTCAAATCGGTATCTGAACGTCACTCAGTGAAGTCCCAGGCTGAACAGCAATCAAAAGAGCCCTTGCTTATCACCTCTCTAATGTGATTTTACTCTCTCTAGTGTACCTATCAAGGGATATTTTGAGTTTTAGTTGTTGGAGGCCTATTTCTGGAGGGAAGGGAGGAGGAAGAACCTGAATATAGTAGAATACAATAGATTATAAGGCCCAAAGGAACCATTAGATCACCTGTGTCTGACCTCCTGTATAACACAGGCCAGAGAATCTCCCATGGTGATCCCTGCCTCAAGCCCAGTATATAACTGGGGATCTGTCTTCAGACAGCAAAGGATTGGAGAAGATGCCCCCAGTAGAGGAGATCTGTTGCCCCACATATCTCAGCTTCTCTCTATGGGCCAGCAAAGGGATTGCCCTTTGCCTGCTGTACAGGTAATGATACTGATTTCTTTTGTAAAGTGCTTTGAGATCTATGGATGAAAGGTGCTAGATAAGAGCTGGGTGTTGAGCTTTGGCTCTCAGTGAGATTCAGAGGGGAATTCACTCTGGCCAAATACCAGTGCACAACAGTAGGCTTAATGGGGAGAGACTACATCTTGGCTGACTCCTCTTGATCTCTGACACATTCTCTGCTAGCCACCCCCTGCCCTGTCCTACTCACCCCACATGTTGGTTAGCTAATCAGAAGGCACCTCTGGTTGCTGGGTTGGCTGCTCTCCAAAGAATGGGGTAAACAATGGTGCTCACATGGTCCTTGGTGCGTCCTTCCACTAGCTGTGTACCTGACCCCACCATCACCAGTCAACTCTGGTATTTGTTCTCCGGAATCACCTTGCGAAATTCTTGAGAGTCTGTGCTGTGGAAAGTGAGATAAGCAAATACGATGAATGGTATCAGAGATAGGGCAGGGAAGAGATAGGGAGAGGGCTGGGGCTGTGCTGGAGAGTGCATATAAAGGATGACGCAGAAGGCTGCCAATGCTCAGCAGGAACCATTGCCCAGAAGAAAAGGCAGAATGTTCCCCTGGGCCCTGGCTGTTCTGTGTGTGCTCTGTGCAGCGACCAGCACCATTGATGAGTGCGGTGAGTACCAGCCATTCCCTAGGAGAGACCAGCACCATGACAAAAAGGGCCAGCAGCCAGCAGGGTGCAGGAGCTGGGCTGGTTCAATATCTCTTGGGTGGCCCCTGAGCACAGTTAAGGAAATAAGCAGAGGTGGCACAACGGGTGTTGGTTCCCAGCATCAGTCAGAGCCAAGAAAGTGAATCCACGGTGGGTAGGGGAGGTTCCTTAATTCATAACCTGGGGCTGCCAAGGTGGCCTCCTGGGGCACATGCCCTCCTGAATGAATGTCTGCTTCTCTCCATCTCCAGTTGTCCCTGCCAACCAGCAGTACCTGGTCACCGAACTCCAAAGTGAGATGGAGAGTTCTGTCACCCTGCAAAGCCCACTGAACCCCAGCATCCTGATCGCTTTGAACCTGGCCGGCACACAAGATAGCATGAAGGAAACGCTACTGGTGCAGCAGATAAAAGACAGGGTCATCAAGGAAGGCACAGCGGGTACGATGCCAGAAATCAGAGATTATTCTGTGTGCTAGATCAAAAAACCACTGAAGTCAACAGGAGATTTCCATAGACTTTGAAGGGCATTAGACTCAGGTCTTCTGTGCATGCCCCAAATCCCTTCTCCACATATCCTGCCCTTAGAAGAGGAAGTGGTATATCCTTCAGTCATAGAATCACAGAGATATAGGCCTGGAAGGAACCTTGGGAGGTCCTCTAGTCTAGTCCCTTGTGCTGTGGCAGGACCACGTAAACCTAGACCATCCCTGACAGGTTTGTCCAACTTGTTCTTAAAACCCTCCGGTGACAGGGATTCCACAGCCTCTCTAAGTAACCTGTTCCAGGGCTTAACTAGCTTTGGAGTTAGAAAGTTTTTTCCTAATAACTAACCTAAATCTCCCCTGCTGCAAACTAAGCCAATTCCTTCTTGTCCTGCCCTTGATGGATATGGCGAACAACTGATCCCTGTCTTCTTTATATTTGAAGACTGTTATCAGGTTCCCCCTCAGCTTTCTCTTCTCTAGACTAAACATACCCAGATGTTTAACCTTTCCTCATAGGTCAGGCTTTCTATACCTCTTATTTGTGTTGCTGTCCTCTTCACTCTCTCCTATTTGTCTCCAATTTTCTTAAAGTGTGGTACCCAGAACTGGATACAAGACTCCAGCTGACACCTCACCAGTGCTGAGTAGAGCAGGAAAACTACCGTCCCTGTCTTGCATACAACACACCCCAGAATGACATTTGCCTTTTTCACAATAGCATTGCACTGTTGGTTCATATTCAATTTGTGATCCATGACAACCCCTGGATCATTTGCTGCTGCCCAGCTGGTCCTTTCTTCTGCTGCTCAACCAGGCCATCCCTTCTGCCATCCTGATTGTGTATGATCACAGATCTGGAAGGATCTAGTGACCAGGTTTCCCCAGCAGCTATTGTAAGGAATGATGTAAATGCTGACCCCTAGTGGCAATAGCAAAGAATATTCCTTCCAGACACATTTTGCTGAGTTTGGAGGGGACTGGAATAATATTCCATGTTAACACCCTGGCCCTCTCCACCAACACACACGCAATCAGTGAAGAGGATAGTTACATTACATTGCAGGTTACACACTGACAGGTCAGCTGTCACAATTATAATTTCATATCTAGTCTTAATTCTGCCCCTTGTGTGGCTGCATTTCTAGCATAAAGGTTCTAATTACAGGATCTCAGACAATTTCTCAAATAAAACAGTGTTTCAGCTCAACGGAAGCTGAACTTATGAGCCACTGAAAACCAGAGGAAGGGGAGTGGAGCTAGAATAGAAAGAGTAACTATAGCAGTAGTTGCTCTTCCTGCTATGTATTTCTATAGCTGTTTTCATCCCAGCCTGAGATCCTTTCATCCAGCCACCTCGTGGGAACAGCATTTTATAATCTCTTCCAGCAACACTACACAATGGTTTAGCACAGGAAATGGAGACAAATCCTGTGTTCAATGGAAACAGGATAGCAGACGGCCTGGGACAGGAAGAAAACTGGGTTTTATTCCTAACTCTGCCACTTACACCCTTGGGCAACTCATGCAGCTCTCTGGGCCTCAGTTCCCCATCAGTAAAATGGGGACAATTATTATTTATTACGTGTATTATGATAACACTTAGGAGACCCAATCATGGACCGGGATCTGATTGTGCAAGGTGCTGTACAGACAGAGAACAAAAATTCTTGTTGATTTCAATGGGAGGTTCTTTGGGGCAGGAACTCTCTCCTACTGCAGGGATGTGCAGCGCCTAGCACAACAGGGCCCAGATCTCAGCCAGGGCACTTAGATGCTATCCTAGTAGAAATAACAATAAACCTAAGGTGGAATTTCAGGAAGAAGGATGTTTTTGGAGCTGGAATTCAGGCAAGACTCCAGGCTTAACAGCCTTGCTGTCAAGAAGAGCAATACAGGATCTAAATTACACAGGAGTGCTCAGGACCTCAGTTTTATAGCCCATCTGATAGACAGCACCTGCTAGCACTCTACCAAGGTCCCGGAGGCCATACTGACTGCAGAGGAAGAGCAGTAAGTCACCATCACCCTTGTGTAGCACGCAAGTGTCCCTCAAATGTTGCCTATCCTAACAAAGCCCCATCACAAGCCCACTTAGCTTTAATACCAACACATGCTGTGCTGGCTGCCCCCATCCCGTGCACTGACACCCTCACTCCTCCTGGTGTTTCAGACATGCAATCTGTTATAGCTTTAACCCAAGGAAACAGGAAAGACATGATCTGTGTTGTGCCAAGGACCCCTTGGTGAGTTGGTTACACATTCTCTCTCTCTCTCTCCTCTGCTCCCACTCTTTGTACTGCAGAAATGACCTCTGGAGAGGTGGCCCTCTATATCCTCGCCCTCCTCTCATCCTGCGAGGATCCCAAGCACGTCACAGCCAACATCAGCTTGGTCGAAGTCTTGACGTTGAAAACCAAGGAAGAGTTGACCTACTTGAGTAAGAGGGGGAGCAGGGCTTCAATGGCATAAGAATTGGACAGGGACTCAGCAGGACTGGATTCTGCTCCCAGGTCTGCCACTGGCCTACTGGCAGACCTTGAGCAAGTCCCCGCACCATTTTGTACCTCAGTTATCCCATATGTGCAATGAGGATAATGATCCTGACCTTCTTTGTAAAGAGCTTTGTGATCTATGGATAAAAAGCACTATACAAGAGTTAGCTATTAGTATTCTAATCGGGGAAGAGACTTGAGGATTGGACTCCAGGTCTCCTTGCACCTTTCGGGTCTTGCCCAAGTGTGCCTGGGATCTTTCTGTCCAGGAGGAGTGTCCTCTGCAAATCTCCCTGGAGGCAGCAGTTGCCCAGGTCAGCACTGCGCCACCATCTCGACTGAGGGATCACTGGGATCTTTGCTCTTTTTCTTTACCCAGTTGAGTGGGGCACTGTGGAAAGTGCTCTCCTGAGAGCTTAGCATCTCGAAAGTCACCTTGTGTGTGCACGGTGGGTACAGCACAGACGAGGACCAGGACAAGGGGTGCACTTCCCTTCCTGACCTACAGACACAACCTTTAAGGGAGGAGAGGCCCAGTGTGTCTCAGTGGCCCCGTGTTCAGTCACTCCTGCTCTGGTGCTTTCCAGGTGACCATGGCACACCCAAGACAACGTTCTACCAGCTCAGCCTGGACACCCTGGCTCTGTGCCTGGAAACGGCAGATGTCGAGGAGGCAGCTCTAAGCCTGGCCAAGGAGGCACTGGCCACGGACTTCTCTGTGGGTAAGAGCTGCAGTTAAGAATGTCAGACCCTCCCAGCACTGAGACCAAGCCACTGAGGCTTGCTTCCCATCAGGCCCCCTGCTCTGCTCATTGACCTCACCCCTAACATACCTGCTGCTGAGCCTCCCCATTATTTCCTCCTGCCTGCCCCCATTACCCTGCTGTCCTCCTCGCTGCCCCTCCCTGCCAGCTGCATGGAGCTGTGCTCCAGAGAATGGTCTGTCCTAACCACCCTTGCTGTCTCCTTCCACCCTCAATGGTCATGGTGACGATGGGGCGGGGGATGATCTGCAGACACTGGAGCCATGGCAACTCTGGCACTGACTTGCGTGCACAATGGGCTGGCAAAGGCTGAGCAGACCAGGATCCTGGAGCTCATCCACGAGGCACTGGACAAGCTCCGACAGCTGATCCTCAGGGCCGTGGAGACCAACACTGCCAATATATACAGCATCGGCTTGGCTCTTCAGGTACCAAATCCCCATCCCCTCCCTGCTGAGAGCACTGGCCTGGTACAGAGCCCCCAACACACCTTGAGCCATGGTCTGGCTGTGTCATAACTGAATCGTGGTTACAGCCTGGCTGGACAGCAACCAAACGGCCATGGGATGGCGAGCAGTAGGGCTGAGTACACGGGGACACAGCCCCCTACTCTTCTCCCACCATGCCCTGCTCTGTTAGAGGCCTCTCCCTCCTCCTTTGACAGGCGCTCAATGTCACTTCAGTGTCCTATCCCTCCGGGGACTGGAGCTGCTCACAGACACTAGCCAAGGTGCTCACCGAGATCTCCCAGGGAGCCTTCGACAACCCCATGGCTGCTGCCCAGATCCTCCCTTCCCTCGTGGGCAAAACCTACCTGAATGTGATCAGACTCAGCTGCTCATCAGATATGGGTAAGGATCACTCCGTAGCCCCTTCACCCACCAGTCACTTCCCCAGCCCCTTGGAGCAATACAACAATGACCCTAGGGTCGCAAGATCTCTCATCTGTTGCTTTACCTTGGTAGAGGTCTGAGCTGACTGGCCCTGATCCTGGCCTCTGCTCCACTGGAGAATAATCCCAGTGTTGGGGGTTTCCTTGGCTGGTATAAGACTGCTGGACTAGGGCCATGTCTACATCTAAAATTTTGCAGCGCTGGTTGTTACAGCTGTATTAGTACAGCTGTATAGGGCCAGCGCTGCAGAGTGGCCACACTTACAGCAACCAGCGCTGCAAGTGGTGTTAGATGTGGCCACACTGCAGCGCTGTTGGGCGGCTTCAAGGGGGGTTCCGGGACGAGAGAGCAAACCGGGAAAGGAAACCAGCTTCCCCGCGGTTTGCTCTCTCGGTCCCGGAGCCAGCCAGCAAACCGCAGGGAAGGAGACCTGCTTGCTCGGGGTTCCGGGACCGAGAGAGCAAACCGGGAACGCCGCGGTTTGCTCTCTCGGTCCCGGAGCCAGCCAGCAAACCGCAGGGAAGGAGACCTGCTTGCTCGGGGTTCCGGGACCGAGAGAGCAAACCGGGAACGCCGCGGTTTGCTCTCTCGGTCCCGGAGCCAGCCAGCAAACCGCAGGGAAGGAGACCTGCTTGCTCGGGGTTCCGGGACCGAGAGAGCAAACCGGGAACGCCGCGGTTTGCTCTCTCGGTCCCGGAGCCAGCCAGCAAACCGCAGGGAAGGAGACCTGCTTGCTCGGGGTTCCGGGACCGAGAGAGCAAACCGGGAACGCCGCGGTTTGCTCTCTCGGTCCCGGAACCCCGAGCAAGCAGGTCTCCTTCCCTGCGGTTTGCTGGGTGGCTCCGGGACCGAGAGAGCAAACCGCGGCGTTCCCGGTTTGCTCTCTCGGTCCCGGAACCCCGAGCAAGCAGGTCTCCTTCCCTGCGGTTTGCTGGGTGGCTCCGGGAACGCGAGAGCAAACCGCGGCGAAGCTGGTCTCCTTTCCCGGTTTGCTCTCTCGGTCCCGGAACCCCGAGCAAGCAGGTCTCCTTCCCTGCGGTTTGCTGGGTGGCTCCGGGACCGAGAGAGCAAACCGGGAAAGGAAACCAGCTTGATTACCAGAGGCTTCCTCCTTCCACGGAGGTCAAGAAAAGCGCTGGTAACTGTCTACATTGGATTACCAGCGCTGGATCACCAGCGCTGGATCCTCTACACCCGAGACAAAACGGGAGTACGGCCAGCGCTGCAAACAGGGAGTTGCAGCGCTGGTGGTGCCCTGCAGATGTGTACACCTTCAAAGTTGCAGCGCTGTAACTCCCTCACCAGCGCTGCAACTTTCTGATGTAGACAAGCCCTAGGTCTCCCTCACACCCTCTGGCTGGCCCAGGACCACAACAAGAGCTCTAACCACTAGGGTGACTAGATGCTCCTATATCCTCTCTCTGCTCAGTTATGGTGGAATACACCATCATCAACCAGCTTAGGGGGCAACACTTCACCTACACCATCCGTGTGAGCATACCCAAAGGCTCTGTGCTGCTCTCTGTCCTGCAAGCGGCTCAACAGGGCAATCCACAGGACTTCAGGTGAGTGAGGCAGGCCTCATGTGGCTACAGGTTCGTCCTCCCTTTTGATCACTCTCTCCCTACTGGTGCATCAGTTTCCCTGTTTGCTGCTGTCTCTCTCCTGATCCATCACATCTACATCCCTCTCCTTCCCTGCAGCCAAAAGCTGTATCCTCCCCACTCTGCCCTGGCTCCCTCCTGACTCTTGCCTTCATTCCCCTTGCAGCTTCGAAACAAAGCAGACTTCCTGGGGCCTCATGGTGGTCTCCATCAACAGCCGTGCTGCCAACTCCAACGACAAGACCTACTGGCAGTTCTTCAATGGCACAGAGCCCCTGGAGCAAGGTGTGGGGTCTGGGGGGGAAGGGAGCAGGCGAGACGGTTGTTGGCAACCACCTGGCAGGGGAACGTGCTTGTCCTCAGAGTTGCATCAGTTCCATCCAAGCGGGTCGTTTCATAGGAGGGAGGCAACAGCAAGAGCGAGAGGGATTCAATGTGAGCAGCGCCTCTCCTGCCTTATCATCCTGTCCCATTTCTTCCAGGTGTCGACAGTTACATACCAAGTAACAACGAGCATATCAAGGCCATCTTCAGCACGTACTGAGCACGCAGGTGGCCTGAGGGAGGAAGGGGATGCAATCAAGAGCAGGAGAGGCCTCTTCTGTTGCCCTTCAAGATCACAAGCTGGGCAAGACCTCTCTAGGCTGTGGAGATACATGCACAGCTCATCACAGGGCTGTCAAGGGCAAATAAAAAGAGTTCTCTGGTTCTCATGGATCGCTAACTGTTTATTTCAACCTGGGGTGTGACACTGGGCTCTCAACAAAGCGCTCAGCTTCTGAAGGGCTCCCCAGTTTGGGATAGTCTCTACCAGCAAGCTCTAGGGACAGATATGATTTCCTGCTTCTAAAGAGGGCCCAGATCAGCTCAAACCCAGATTATAGCTGGACGCCAAGTCTGCGTTAGTTAAGATTGAGACCAGCTTTCTGTTTAAAGCTTGACTCTTCCGAGTGCTTCTAAAATCCACATAGCTATTTGGATTTCCTTGAAAGTTGGTGTGCCTCACAAGGCGCTTAAAAGAGTTAGTGTTCCAAATGTAGAGGCATTTGACCAAATGATCCCCAAGATACAGCTCCTGAAAAAACATTTTCCCCCTCAAGTTTGTCTAAAGATGCTCCAGAATAGGCCACTCCCTCCCAGCTCTCACAGGGACACCATTAAATTTTCTCCTAATCTAAAGAGGTCCCTAGAACAGGACATTGTTTCCTAATCAACACTAGGGGATTGATAAAGATTTTCCCTTTTAACAGGCCCTGAGATGGGGTCATACCCTTCAGGATAACAACAGGGTATCAATAAAGTGTCTGGCTTTCAAGGAGAATGCTAACATTCTAAAGTGGCCCCAAGATGGGATGATCCCTTTAGAAAAACAACAGGATACCATCAAGCAGTGGGTCTCAACCTTTTCTGTGCTGTCCCTGTCTTCAGGGCAGCGCAGCCCAGTGGCCAGAGTTTATACGGCTGCCCTTGAGCAGTAAAGTGTGTTCCTTGGGTGGTGACTGCCCCAGTGGTACATGCAGTGTGGGAGACCTAGGCCCATCTTACTCCATTGAGTCCAGACACAGGGGCCTGAGAAACCAATTCTCCTGTGTTTAGGCTCGGTCACTCTCTGCATCCATTCCAATCTCCTGGGTCGCTTCCTACCTTCACTTTCAGTGTAGTTAGTCTCCTGGTGTCAACCAACTCTTCTCCATCATCTTCAGTGGTTGGCTGGAGGTCTGCAGGGGCCTCAGCGTGGTTGGCCTCTGCAGCCTAGGACTCCTGCAGCCTGAAACACACATCCGCTCTCCTCCTCGGTCAGCCCAAACTGAGCAGAGCTGGTGCCTTTTATACCTTGTCTCCAGCCCAAGCATGCCCGGCAAGGGCGAGGGGGCCTGGCTTCTTCAGCCCACAGAGTGTGGTTAACCCTAGATGGGCCAGTGCGGAGTTGATACACCCTGTAACATATACCATGTGGGGCATTGCCAACTCTTGTGATTAAATTGCAAGTCTTGCAATAATTTGTGTTTCTAACCCATTCGACCCGCATTCCCCTCCCAGAGTTGGGGAGAGAATCGTGACTCCCATCTCCTCCATTTCCAGTTCCCTGCACTGGAATGGCACCATCCAATGGATCAAATGGTGTGACTCACGCCAAGGTTGGCAGCTGGATATTGGGTGGCTGAGGACACTCAGCTGGAGGTGGTCTCCCACTGGGCAGGCAGCAGACAGTGTTTTGAATGAAAAGCTGAGAAACATGACCTGAGAGCTCCCTAGAGGCTCAGAACCCAGAAGGCAAAGAAAATGAACACTCTCTCTCTCTCTCTCTCTCTCTCTCTATATATATATATTTTCATGGAGATTTGGGGAGGGCCAATGCAGGGTTGGTGATGCCGCATGTGACCCCATATTAGAGCAGGAAGGAGTTGCAGGGCTCCCCTCTCACCTTGCCATAATGAAAGGGAAGGGGGCTGAGTACCCAGATGCTAAAAGATTTCCTGCCCCATCCCCCAATCAGGCCAATCTGGATGACTCACCCTGGGTACTAGTCCCCACTGCGGGTTATAGGCTAGGGGGATAATATGGGAGAGCCTCAGTGTCCAGCAGGGCTGGGAGTATAATGTGGGTGAAGGACTCCCACAGCATGAGGGGAAAGGTGCATAGAACCCAGGAGTCCTGGCTCCCAACCCCCCTGCTCTAACCACTAGAGTGACCATATTTTCCCAAAGGGAAAATGGGACACCCCATGGGGCCAGCCTTGTGTGAGGCCAACCTAAGCCCTCCCTGTCTCCTGCCCCATGGGGTCACCCAAGCCCCTCCCCCCCAGCACATGAGGCCAGACTGAGGCCGCCCTCCTGTACACAGGACCAGCCCAAGCTGCTCTCCGGAGTGGGACTGGCATGGCCACTGCCCCCCTCCCCACACATTCCTCTGCCGCCCACACACCATTGCACCTCACATTTTTGGCAAAACTGCATTTGTCCGGTTTGCTCTTGTCGACTGATGACCATTTGGGAAGAGCAAACACGACAAATGCACCATTTTGCCAAAAAGTTGTGACGGCTGAGACAGGACTTAAAAAAGGGACTGTCCCAGACAAAATGGGACACATGGTCACCATAACTAGACCCCGTCCCTTCCCTGAACTGGGATGGAACCCAGGAGTCCTGCCAGGGCCAATGGGGGGGGAGGGAACCAGTACAAATTACCAGGGCCCAGCGGTCCAGAAGGGGGCCCAGGGCCCAGCTTCCCCGGCCTTGTTTAGCCAGTTCGCCCTCGCTGGGGGGGGCCTAAAAAAATTTTCACCAGGGCCTGAACCCAAGCTCAGCGGCCCCACCGAGGCCTACAGCACCCCACCCCCCTTTGTAGCTACAAAGACTCATGGGGGACCACACCCTAGCCCGTGCTTTCTAGGACGAGGTTGATGGGGAGAAGGGGAGACATGGGACCTGCTTCGCTTCCGCCGGTCTTGCAGGCTGGAAACCACTAGTTCCGGAACCAAATCTCCTGACTCTTGTTTCCGCCAGTGCCACACGCCTTCATGATTGCCGGAAGTGGTTCCTCCCGGACGGATTAAAGAACACTCCAAAGATGGCAGCGCCCTGTCGCCATTTCCCCCTCCCCTTCCGCTTTCTCCCTTAGGAGCTTCTCAGTACAGGTCCTGAGGCAGCCTCGTTTCGGGGGCATCCCGGCGCGAGGACACCCCCACTGTCCGGAGCGGCGCGCGACCATGTGGAGACGACTCGCGCGTCCTTTCCGCGCGCTGCCAAAGGTCCCCGGAGGTCAGACGGTCGCCAACCGACCTTATGCGGGGGCGGATTTAAAGAGCGAGCGCCCTTTCCTGCCCCTATGAGCCGGGGTGTTGCCCGCCCAATGAGGGGCTAGCCTCGGCCTAGTGTCCCTCGACACCCACCTTCCAGCCTTGGCCTGAGTCACGCCAACACCTGTTCCCCTGGAAGGCACCATTCATGGGGAGGCCTGGGACTCCTGGGTTCTATCCCAGCGCGGGGGCCTAGTGGTTACAGCTGGAGGGGGATGAGTTGGGAGCGTGGACTCCTAGGTTCTATCCCAGTGTGGGGAGGCCTAGTGATTAGAGTGGGAGGGGGATGGGCCGGGAGCCCACACCCCTGGGTTCTATCCCAGTGGGGTGAATGGGGTCTAGCGGTTAGAGCAGGAGGGGTCTGGGCCGGGAGCCCACACCCCTGGGTTCTATCACAGCGGGGTGAATGGGATCTAGGGATTAGAGCGGGAGGGGGGTGGGCTGGGAGCCTGGACTGCTGGGTTCCATTCCAGTTCTGGGAGAGGAGACCAGCAGGTTAGAGTGGAGATTCTATCCCAGTCTGCCTTGCCTCCCTTTCTCCATCTGTAAATTGGGGGTCGTGCCACCTGACCTCTGAGAAGCGCTTTGAGTTCTTCTGTGAACAGCGCACTGTTAATGCAGCATATTAGAGTTTCATTCTGTGCTGGGGATCTAAGTCATGTTTCAGTGATAGCAGGTTATAGTCGGTGATGGTCTTGGCTCTGTGTCTCCTGCTAGTGTTTTATTAAGGGCCAAGGACCTGTGCAAGGTCTCTCTACATCTCCTCTCTTTTATTTTCCAGATCCTTTTTCTGCCAGAGTCCTCAATGCTGGCCTGAAGAGCTATGTGCTTCCCCAGGATTATACCAGTGAGTGCTGGGCATGGAGAAGTGCCAACACAGAAGGGCAGCGGGTGTCTTGTAATGTTGGACACATTTGTCACCTTCCTTGGAAAAGTGTTGGGGGAAGATGTTGAGTCCCTGTGGGGGGCTGGAGTGGTAGGTGAGGGGAGAGCATTACAGAAAGCATATTACTAATTTTTGCTGAGTGGTGGGTATTGACTAAGCGCATTGTCACCATCTCTTGGGGGAGCATGGGTTAGTTCGGAGGCATGTTATTAATCTCGCTTTTGAGGGTGGAGGAAGCATTTTGTAATCTTTGCTATCAGGGAGGACTGTATCAATTCTTTTTTTTTTTTTTTTAAATATACCTAGTTGCATATCTCCTTTGTCAGGAGAACACACCATTTGCTCTAGGTCAGGGGTCAGCAACCTTTCAGCAGTGGTTTGCTGAGTCTTCATGTATACACTCTAATTTAAGGCTTCGAGTGCCGGTAACACATTTGAATGTTTTTTAGAAGGTCTCTATACATCTATAATATATAACCAAACTACTGTTTGGTAAAGTATGTAAAGTAAACAAGGTTTTCAAAATGTTTCAGAAGCTTTATTTAAAATTAAAATTCAGATCTTATTAGTTTAGTGTGATCCTTGCCCTTGCTTTTCCTTGCTGAGTTTTCCAATGTCTGGTGGCACCTATTTAGATACTTTAAGCAGCACACAGGCTTATAACTCAGAAGTTGATAACCAGCTGTCAGAAGGTCAGTGGCTGGAACCCCTGATCCGCAGCTGAGGTGAGTGGAGCTGACGGCTGGTAGGGCTGAGCAGGGCCAGAAGCCTGGACCCTGTCTGGCAGGGGGCCTGCGCTGGAACTCCACTGGAAGCAAGGTGAGTGGGGCTGAGGGGACCCCTGCTGGCAAAGGGCCAGCAGCCAGAACCCCAGAGTAGTGGAGGGCTGACCACCAGAGCTCTGGGGTTTCCACCACTGGTGCCTGCCAGCTGGGATCTCAGCCCGCTGCCAGCCTGGGGTTCCTTCCCCCACGCCAGCAGTGGGTGCTGGGTGGGACCCCAGCTGGCAAGGGGCCAGCAGCAGGAACCCCAGAGCTGCAGTGCGCTGAGCAGCTCAGCCCACCACTGCTCTGGGGTTTCCACCACCGGCTCCTGCCAGCTGGGGTCCCTTCCCTCAAGCCAGCAGCTGGGCTGAGTGGGACTGGCAGCAGGACCCTGGCAGGCAGGAGCCAGCTGTGGAATCCCCAGAGCTGCTCAGCCCGCTGCTGCTCTGCGGTTTCCACCACCAGCCCTTTGCCAGCTGCGTTCTCAGCCCGCTGCCAGCCTGGAGTTCCTTCCCCTGGCCAGCAGCGGGAAACCCAGAGCGGCAGCAGGATGAGCAGCTCAGCTCAGCCCAGCCCACCCCACGTGCCATGAAAAATCGGCTCAGGTGCCACCTTTTGCACATGTGCCACCTTTGGCACATGTGCCGTAGGTTGCTGACCCCTGCTCTAGGTTGTCCTATTTCTTTTGTAAACACCTAGGGAGAGGGGTCATGCACCATTTTCTAAAGGCTAATGCACTTGGGTTTTGGACCAGTGTGAATAGTAGACAGAATCTAGGTGCTTTGAGCTAACAAGTCCTCTGCCTCTCCCCACCCTGTTGTCTAAATGCCTCCCACATATTTGTATTTCTCTCTTGACTCCAGGAAAGACTGAGTAGTAGTAATTTTTGCCAGTTGCTCTTCATCCAAGTGCTGATTTTGGCTTGATATTGAAATAGGAGGGAAGCTCTGCTGGTTATGTTTGATGTAAAGAAGCAGTAAAGCTGGTACTTAGGCCTGTCTACACCTAAAAATTAGGTTGACCTAGCTAGATCACTTACGGTTATGAGAAATTTCCGCACAGTTAGGTCAACCTAACCCCACTGTAGATGCAGAAGAGGAGAGAAGACGCAACAACTACAACCCATGAACCTTCCAATACATCATCACTTCAACCTAGCTATCGTCTCTTGGAGGAGTGGACTATCTACATCAACAGAAAAACCCTTCTGTCGATGTAGGAAATGTCTACATTACTGTGCTATGGAAGCACAACTGCAGCACTATAGCTGTGCTGCCGCTATAGTGTAGCCATATGCTTAGGTCTGTATTGGCTCACCAGACTCTCCCTCCGCCATCAGGTAGACATTAGATAAAATAGAGGCGAGGAATGGAGCTTTGTGGGACTGCTTAGATGAGGGCTTTGAGGTAGAGGAACAGTAATCCATTACCACCCTCAGGGTTTGGTATGAGAGGACAGGCCTTTGCCATTTCAGGATGTCTCATTCATCCCTTCAGCTTCAAGGAGGTGGAATGCAAATAGTTAGGGATAAATAGCAGGAGGCCCCTATCATTCTCAATCATCTGCCCTAAAAGGAAGCATTAGTGACTGAGAGAATTTGGCAGTATTATTACTAGTGTCAAAAAGTAGTTTCTTAAGCAGGGGACTAACCCAGGCTGCCTTCTTGCCTTTCCTTAGAGAAATCAGTGTTCTCAGCCTACAGTAGAGCCAATGTCTCACCTTGCTTAATTTAACATACCTAGTTGTGAGATACATAGGCTTAGGTCCTTGGCCACACTTTCAGCAGCTCAGTGAGGAAAACTGACTGTTTCCCTACTGACTGTTCCATATTTGCACCCTGTGGGGGTGCTTGTGAGGCATACTGACATCTCTTTTGTTCATCCTTCCAGACATCTCCATCCCTGACAGACCCAAATTGAAGTTCATGGACAAAGTTCCAAGTGTACCTAAAGTGAGGCGGGAATTCAAAAACCTACGTGACATCCGTGGCCCATCCACTGAGGCCACTGAGTTCACCCAAGGACAGTATGGCATTTTGGTGAGTGGGAGAGGAGGGGAGATACAAATTGGGGTCACCTTTGGGCTGATTCAGCCAGAGCAAGGAAAACAAAACCCTAGGAGCTGATCTTTTCACCCAAAGCAGCTGAGATCATTAGGGCTTACTCCATCCAGGATGAAGACATAAGCTAAATGAGGCCAAGAGAGAGTATGGAAGTGGTATGAGAGAGAACTGTAAATGGGTGGCAGAAGAAGCCCCTTCACCTGTATTTGAGTCATAACTCCTGTGCTTGCGCTCTCTCTCTCCTTGCAGGCATTGGGTGGTGGTTACCTTCATTGGGGTCACTTTGAAATGATGCGCCTAACCATCAATCGTCACCTGGATCCCAAGATAATGTTTGCTGTATGGCGCATTCCAGCCCCTTACAAGCCCATCACCCGCAAGAGCCTAGGCCAGCGCATGGGTGGGGGCAAAGGTGCCATCAACCACTATGTGACAGCAGTGAAATGTGGCCGCCTCATTTTGGAAGTGGGTGGGCACTGTGAGTTCGGGGAGGTGGAGCACTTCCTCACACAGGTGGCCAAGAAGCTGCCGTTCCCAGCCAAGGCAGTCAGCTGCCAGTCCCTGGAGGAGATGCGCCAGGCAGAAGAGGAGAGAAGACACAAAAATCAGAACCCATGGACATTTGAGCGTATCATCACCTCCAACATGCTGGGGATCCGCAAGGTGCTGAGTCCCTACGATCTGACGCAGAAGGGGCGCTACTGGGGCAAGTTCTTTCTGAAAGACAGAGTGTGATGACAGGAGGGAAAAATCTCAGGGCTGAGTGCCTGGAAGGAACCTTGATCCTTCTTCCTCAGCAGGTGTGAAGTCCCTCCTGAGTGCATCCCATCTTGTTGTGGTAGGCTCTCAGAGGGTGGGCATTGCTGTGGAGATCTGCCCCTCAGCTCCAGAGGTGGCTGAGTTGTATGCAGTAAACAGGGAGGTGTGAGGGACGGGTTAGGGTAACCAATGATCATTTTGGATTAATAAAGTTTTCCTACTGTGGCATGGTCTTCTGCCTCTGTGTCCTGTGTACCTTGAAGGCTAGAGAGGATGGTTAAGGGGACATCCAAGGAGTCTCAGATCCTCTGTGGAGTATTAAGTTAGAGCCTGTATTGCTGCACATCTGACCAAGTCAGGAAGATGGACCTCTTATGCTGCATCACTGAAGTTCTAAAGAACACTTCCTCCCAGATGACCCACGCACCCCGCTACATACTGACTACACTATAGCAGTGGTCATGGAATTGAACTCTTTATTCAGAAAGAGGCTTCTGTATAGATGCTTGTGCCTTTAGAAACAGTCACTATACCGATAACAGCTGATATAAATTCAGGGTGGGGGCTATCTTAAGCACTGAGTGAGGCAGAGAGTCCTCTGTTCCACTTACACCTGACCCTTAAGGGGAACATGTCATTTGCCCTCTGTGTAACTGGGGAGGGATCATTAGATTTCATGAAGATCTCCCTCTCTCTGAAGAATCTCTCACTGATGATTATTCATACATGAGCCAATGTAGGGGAAAGCAACCTTAGAGCTTTCCTCATGTGGATAGACAAGGAAGGACCCAAAGGAACAGAAGCATCAGGAGATGTACAGAGTGACAGCATCCAAGTCGCTCCTGCCTACTGCAGAAATGATTTATCTGAGGAGAGGGGGAAAACAAATACTCAAGTTGACACAGTTTGAGGTTTCAAAATAAGTGACATTTTCAGAAGAAAGATTTTTCTGTAGGATAAATGAGACTATCCCACAGATCAACAAGGGAAATACAGTCTATTTTGTGCCCAAGAGACCCTAGTGGAGTGAGTGAAGGGTCTTACTGCCTTCCAAGTATCAGTGATTCAGGTCAAGCATGTTCTGATTCCCACCCTCAGCAGCAAGAGTGGACTGGGAAAGAGCTAGAGACAAGGAGGTCACAAGAATCAGAGAGTGAAAACAGTTCTGTTGCTCATCTGAGGAAAGATGTTCCAACAGTTCAGTGCCTGATTACACTTTTGATGTACTGATAGTTACAATGTCAGATGTGGTCTTTAATCCCTGGCCACCAAGGAGGATAACTGAGCCCCCAAGAGCAACATAGGCAGGACTGTGCCATTCCCTACCCTTCAGTAATTTTGTGCTGAGCATACACATTCCATTGAATGGATGTCCTCTGCCGGCTGGTCAGTCTCCACCCACGAGTGGGCAGAAGGAGCCACTAGGACTGAGAACAGAGTTGAACTAGAAGGTTGATATTTAGAAGCACTTCAAACAGCCAATAAACATGGAGTCTGAAAATGGTTACATTGGAAGATGAACTTCTCTTAGTGTCAGCTGGCATCATCCCTGTGGTGTCTTGTTTGGTTCTGTCTTTGCGGCCCATCCTCCCTGTT
The DNA here is from genome assembly GCF_007399415.2 of Gopherus evgoodei. Lineage (NCBI taxonomy): Eukaryota > Metazoa > Chordata > Testudines > Testudinidae > Gopherus > Gopherus evgoodei. The sequence goes on from NC_044325.1 coordinate 127,075,956, forward strand.
CCATTCTGGCTTCCTCTGCCCCTCCAGCCAGGAACGCTCTGAATGGTGAACATCTGAAAGGTAGGGTCCACTAGCCAGGCCTGTGACTTCTCAATAAAGAGGAGGTGGTAGAGCTGGTGAGAAATCCAGATGGGAAAGAACATTCAATGGGTGGCACCAGGGTGCAGAGTGGAAGAACGGTGAAAGGCCATCTGCAAATCCATCTGAAAAATCAGAGCAAGAGACACCAATGGAAAAAGGACAGAGGGATCTTGCAGTTCCATCTACTTCATGGTCCCCTTTTCTGCCAGTAATCTATCGTCCCTCGTTCTTTTTGGCATTGTCCCCTTGATCATCCCTCAGGCTTGGCAGTGATGCTCCTGAATTGCACTACCTGCTCGCTCCTCAACTTCCCTTTTTCTCCTCATGGGGTGAGAGCTCCCTTGCTGCTCTCTTATCTGACTCAGCACCCTACTGTGCCTCTGATCAGTTGTGGCATGTCAGATACCTCAAGCATTAGATACAGCACTGCTGAATACAGCAGCTAGACACCTAGCAGGCTGCCAATCTAGAGCACTTCCCCCACCCCCGCCCCATCCAGAATAAGGGCATAAAGCAATCACAGCACAGGGAACGCAACCCAGAAGTACAAATACTGACTGAACCAAACACCAGCTCCCACTCTGCTCACCCATCACACCACTACACCTGGCTCACCTGTGGTGGGTGGACGGCAGGAGATGGGCACTCAGGCGAAGATGCCCCCAATGGTGGAAGCCAGGATGATGGCCAGGATGATACAACAGATCATGATCATGATCTTCTTCTGCTTGGCAAGAGAGAAATGTAAACAACACAGTACATGCAGCAGACTTACGGTGAACAATAAATGGAAGTGAGGGGAGAGGAGAGGGAAGGGTCACCCATCCTCCATGTGTCAAAGAGCAGAGGAAGGGGGTCCATCACTGGGCTGGAGAAGACGAAAGGGATCCATGGATAGTAGGACGGAGATGTGGAGGGAGGGAGTAGGGCTTTTCTTTCACAGAAAACAGAAAACGTTATATCCTTGGGGCTGGTGGCTCTCGTGGGAAGTGATCGCTTAGTGAGCTCATTTCCCTTCCCCTCAACTCTCGTGCCATGCAGAAAAAGCAAGCTCCAGCCATGTACTCTGATGCCATCATTACAGGGGCCACATGAATAGCTGAATAAATAGGACCTAGCCTGCCCCACACATACAGCCATGCAGAATGTCACACCCCCAAGGAAAAGACACAACACCCGTTATCTCATCTTACCAGAGACACTGGATACTGCAGAGCAGTGGAGGAGAAACCCCAGCCAAGTTTTCTGGTCCATGTGGGTGAAGTGGAGTGGAGAGGAGAGGCCCTTCTGGAAACTTGGAACAACAGGCCAGCCTGGGTGGGTGGGGTTCTCTCACCCTTTCACCTCCCCAAGGTTCATCAGCGGAGCCAAGTGGCATAGAGATTATAAACAAAGCTCCTTCCTTTGCAGCCAAACCTGGTCAGTGCTGCTATTCTGAAAGAGGAGCTGTCTCTTTAAATGTCAGTGAGTCAAGTGAAAGCAGTTCTCAGCGCAGTGCTGGAGGCTCAAAGTCCCAGTCTCTCCCCAAGGCAGTGCTGCTGTCCTGAGGCTATTTAATTCCAAACATTTCAATCATTAACCCCTCGTTGGGCAGGTCACTGTATCTACTGACTTTCAGTTTAATTAATAGAATATCAGGGTTGGAATGGGACCTCAGGAGGTCATCTAGTCCAACCCCCTGGTCAAGGCAGGACCAATCCCCAGACAGATTTTTACCACAGTTCCCTTTCCCCATCTGTTGCTTTACTCAGTCTTGACTCTTGCCGTGGGTTGGATAATTGGGGCAGGGCTAAGGCCGAGCAGAGCAACAGATTCCAGTCAGGAGCATTCTGAACTGGTGTATCCCAATGTTTGTATGGAGCAGTCTCTACCAGGCCAGGATTTGTCCCCTGTGCAGTGCATTGGGCAGCACAGGCTGTACTACTCAGGCTGGGAGCTGGTGAGCCAAAGAGAACCACAGCATCAGTCAGTGTCTGGCAGCCCTGCTAATAAAGTCTCTTTTACACTAAGAGGAGGATGACCTAGTGGCTAGAGCACTGGACTGGGACTCAGGAGCCCTAGGCTCTATTCCAGGTTCAGCCACTGGGCAAGTCTTCCCCTATCTGTGCCTCAGTTTCCTCATCTGTAAAATGGGCCTAACCTCGTTTTGAGACCTACTAAGGATCTGAGCTAGTTATGAATTATTACTGCCATTCCATTCCAGCCAAGTCCTTTCTGTCTCTCTCTACCATGAAGGATACAGGCCAAGGAGACAGCACCCCTGCCTCCCAGCCACGAACAGCTAGGGTAGCTTTAGCTGGATGTTGCATTTAGGCAGTGACAGCTCATGCAGGGAACACCATAATACAGGCGAGAACTGTTCATGATTAAATGTAAATTTATTTACTTTTTTAAATTAAAAATAAATCAAAGTTAAAAATAAAGACACACAAGCTAATACCCTCACTTGGTGAAACAATGACATTTCCCCTGTCTACAGAGCTCTGGGGAGTTTCAGGGGCATCTCAGGGCTGCATTGGCAACCTTGCCCGGGCAGCATGCTCCATACCCACTACCTAGAAAATCACAGACATCAAGACCTAGATAAGAAGACAAATATGAACTTCCTCCCAGCTCCGTCTGTTCACCAAGGGGTAATGGCCAAGTGCAGTCTTACATCAGGAGACTGGGTCATGGGGCATCAAGCTGGTGAGTGCTGAGTAGGTCTAAGAGATGTGCAGCCCCTAGAACACCAGGAAGGAAGGTGGGGCTGGAAGTGTGCACCTGGACCAGCCAGATGCTGCTAGAGCAGGGAGTTTAGCTTCCTTCACGGACAAGAATCCCTCATTCTGACTAACAAGTGCTGTCACCCCGTATCCTTCAACAAGGGGAGAGGACATTTGTCAAGTGGATTTAGTATAGCCCTTGGGCCTTGTTTATCCTCAGAGCAGGCACAACATGGGTAGGCTTCCCCCACCCCTCTGCCCCGGGAAGATCACCACTGATTCAGTCCTTAGCTTCTCTTCTGAGGCTTCCAAGCAGGGAGCCTGATTGGTGTGATGTGTATTTCTGTGATCCAGAGATCTGTTCACTGGGAACGCGGCCCAAGACCCTAATCCCCCTTTCCTACCAAGGCCATCAAATGGCTGTCATACAGCTACAGCTGTTGGTCATGCCTGACTTGGATGGATCACACCCAAACCCACATCACACCAGTAAAAACAGGCCACCCTGATTTCTGTGACAAATGCAGACATTCAGGAACTGGCTGGTAAGAATAAATACACACAAGGACTCCTGATCCAGTCACATTTAAAACGACATACATGAAAACAAGCCCTGAGTAAACAGCCCATCAAACACACACACTCTCTCTCTCTCTCTCAAATCATATCCCCAGCAGAAGTGGGCAACTATACCCACTGGTCCCATAACCAAAGGAGAAGCCCCCAGCAAGGATCAGACAAGGTTGGTGCTAAGATTCCTGGCCCAGGAGTCACTGATCACTATTTAACAAAATATGTCACCCAACCTAAAGTTTCCAAGAGCCCCAGCCCTGCAAACCAACCACAGGAAGTATCAGAGCCCGGGCTTTGGATTGGGTTCCAGAAGCCAACTGGATTATTTTTGTGCTTAGAACAAACAAGTAGGTGGAAACTCCAGTTGCAAAGGTTCACACTTCAAAGCAAACAGAGGATTTGATTCCTCCCAGGTCTTAGCAAACAGGGAATCACACAAGACAGGACTTTCAGGCAACTCCTTCCATACACAGGCACCCGCCCTTCAGGAAGGGATTAATAAGAGAAGCAGCCCATGCTCCACTGGGCTCTTACTCTGCACTGAGCTCAGAGTGCTCATGCGTCCCAGCGCTCTGCTGCAGAGCCAGGTGTCAGTCTCTGCCTTGTCACCCATCCCACCTAGTGCACTGAGGTCAGTGCCCACATGTCCTGCTGTGCTTTGCTTCCACATCCCATCCCTAATTCTGTGGTTGGCAAAGTTGAGGACCCTGCCAAGTCTGTCCCTGTTGGTTTGACCTACATCCCTTGTTAATCCTGGTGTCAACAAAGCTTGGGAGCGCTGCTGATTCCGGTGCCATGGGTTTAGTGCATTGCTACACAGGAGACTCAAGATCAGGTCCATCTGCTCACTCTCCTTGGGGTTGGCAGGTCCTGGGAGCACTGCAGAGTCCAGCCTCAGTTAGTGTCCGATATGCCACACGGCCGATCCAGGTGAGCTCCCAAGCCCTGATCTCTCACTCCCTGACCTGGCTGGAGCAATTCAGAGGGGTAGTTCTTACATTCCCTGGCCTCCCTCAATAAAGATTTTAAACAATTAAAAAATTCCCACTAAGAAAGATGAAAACAAGACAGGCTAGTGAGGTAGGAAACACAGTCCTGGACATTCCTTTAAGGCTCTGCTATCATTGGTGAGAATCCCGCCAGGAAACAAAAACTGACCGAAACAGGAAATGACATCAGGAGGAGGAACTGGGGTTGGTGGTTGTGGACTTGGAGAGGAGGGGAGAAGAGGAAGGCTTGATGGCGGCTTCTCTCAAGTGCATCAGTGTTGCAGGAGACAGTTACCTCCTGGACATGGCAAAGCAAGCTCAGATCCTCCAGGAGGGATGCGTCAGCTAGCTGATGAATGGGCTGCCAGCTCTCCCAGAAAGTGCTATTAGGAAAAGCTCCACCCAAAGGGAAATATTCACAGCAGAGCCCAGAGGGCAGGCTGTGATTAGCAGGTCCAGGAAAGGCAGAGGGAGCAGGAGGTCGGCGTGTGGGACACGAGGAGGATCACGAGGGAAAAAGCTCACCACCAAGATCAGGAGTGTCTGGAGAAATTGAAGGAACAAGGCAGAAATCAATTCACATCTGAGGGCAGGCCAGCAGGGTAATATTAAGCATAATCACGGATATCTAAACACTAACAGATCCTGGGCCCAGATAGCTAGAGATGGGGAAACGACCTCTGCAGATGGGCCAATGACCCCGCTGTGGGGCTCAGAAACAGCCAGCATACACACCCATATGTTGCATGATGTCATCTCCGAAACCACTACCTTGCTCCCCAGAGTCTCAGCTTTCATTTAAAATAAAAAGCGATTCTCTTGCAATTTCCTTTGCAGGCAGAACAGCTAAATCGTGACCCAAGTGTAAGTGAGCGGAGGGAGCCTGGAACAACTTTCAGAAATTAAATGGCCATTTTGTTAGCTGTGTGTGTCACGGCTCATCTGAGAATGGGGAGGGTCACAGATTGGCACAGTTCTCCAATTTTGGTGCCACAGGTGGGTGGTGTTTGGGAAATGTCACATTTGCCTCTCCCCGAATCAGCCCAAGCACCTTGGTCAAGCCCAGGAGGGGCCAAGCAACATCACACTCCTATTTTGATTATCTGTACAATCTGAGGGGGTCTGGTTTTGGTGACTCATAGGGGTGGAACTTGGAAGAGTCCTGCCTGCCTTTTTCCGTCCTTCCCCCCCAAGGCAAGGAATGGAGAGCAGACCAGAATTAACCCTTCGGATCGCTTTGTGAACGGCGGCCTACCCTTCACTCTCTGAGCCTGCAGAGATCCAGAGAGATGTGAGTGCGCCCTGTAAGAACAGCAAAGGCGCCTGCTTTGCAGCAGACTCTAGCAGCTGCCTTCACTTGAGCCGCATCCACAGAACTATCCTCCCCACTCTAGAACCTTGAGAAATCATGCTCTCCCTGACCCCAGCTTTCCAAGTCATGATCCTTACATCATCCCCTCTTCGGCAAACACCTTCTCGTCTGTCACATCCCCAGTGCTGAGGCAAGAGTTAAAAATGTAAGCGATTGAATGCAAAGCTCAGCTGCAAAGCACAGAACCCAAAGCTAGAGCCAAGAATCTACAGGCCAGAACCCAGAGTTAGAACCCAAAGTATAGCACATAGTCTAGAACCCAAAGCCAGAACCAAAAGCACAGAAGCCAGTCTGGAACCCAAAACCATAACCAAGAGCTCACAGCACAGAATCCACATAGCACAGAACACAAAGCACAGTGTCCAGAGTCTAGAACCCAAAGCCAGTAGCAAGAACCTAGAGCACAGAACCCAATGCATAGACAAGGTTGCGGATATAGCACCCAGGATAGATCCAACTGACATTAGTGAGAATACATTTTATTTCTGGCCCAAGGCAGGGTTGGTCTCCAGGTATGAGGAGCAAAACCCTACCCAATATCCAAGGCACCCACCAATACACACCCAACTCCTAGAGGTTTTGAACTGTCCTGGACAAGCAAGCAACAATAAGTTCAAGTCACTCCGCCACCTTTGCTTGACTGTCGCCCCACTGAGCCAGCGCCCCAGGAAACCCCCACATTCCCCACACTACTTACAGTTTGGAGCCAGCAACCCTGGGGGCTAGCTTTACTTGAGCCCTACGGAAAGTCCAATAATCAGAGCTACTATTGCGAGCAAGACAACCACTACCACAATGATAATTATCATTTTCTGGAGGAGGGGACAAAAAAACAAAAACAAAAGGATAAACCATAAACAGCAATGCAACAGCAAATGAGAAACAACAGATATGGCTCCCCTTACACATGTCGCTTTAAGAGACAGCTATTTCAGAGCTGCAGAGCACTGATTTCAGCCATCCCTTTACAGTAGCATAGCAATTTTTAAACACCTCAAAAATATTCCCCACCAGAATCTTTCAGACAAAAATCAGACCACCTGCATTTCTAGGCTTCTTAAATTTTTCTCCCTTTTTAATTTAATCCTGTCCCAGCCTTCTCCAGCAAGAGATGCTGCAGGGAATGGCACAAAGGCACTGGGAGCACACAGCTACTCCAGTCCTAGCCTCCCTCAATTGGGGGTACTATTGGGAATGGTGAGCAGAGAGGTACTACCAGCCTCTCCTAGCATGGAGTGCTGTAGATAGCCAGGCAGGAGTGCTGGCTGTGGGGGTGAGCTCCCTGCTACTCCAGTCCCAGGCTCTCCCAGCAGGGGGCACTGAAGGGGGAGCTCAAGTTACTCCAGCATTGACTCCTGCCAGCAGGGAGTGCTATAGGTAATAGTGTAGAGGTGTGGGCTGCAGGGAAGTTCCCAGCCTCCCCCCACCCCCAAAGGCACTTTAGGGAAGAGTGCAGGAGCTCTGGGTCATAACCACATTTATCAAGACGTACAGAAAAGAAGGAAGGGCCAGAGAGGAGCCCGGAGCTAGCAAAGTGAAGCAGGGAGACAGCCCAAGCAGTTACCTCGGAGAGGGATGCAGCATGGCACGTCATACATGGAGGGACTCAGTGTCCGGGCTGTGGGGGACAAGTGAGGGAGGAGGAGGCTGTGAAAGAAGAGCACAGGAAGCTGGAGCAAGGGATGGGGAAATATTACTGAGAAACCAAGGGGTCACCAGGGCCCCTGGATTTGCTCTGGACCTTTGCCAGTCAGACTCATTGGCCCAGGTGCTCAAAAAAGTATTCAGGTGGCTTACTCCCCTGGAAATCATAATATCTTTGAGAGCCATTGGTCCTTTCCCAACAGGGAGGGGGCTGGAACAGGGATGAGGTGGCGGGATGGAGACCAGCGAGATCAGAGAGGGGTGGGATGGAAGAGGATGACTGGAGGAGACTGAGAAGATTTTGGGAGGTGGATGGGAGGGTCTGAGGGGGTGGAATGGGAAAAGGACTTTGATTGGTGGGTGGGGGCTGGAATCAGTGGGGCTTTGGTTGATGGGATGGGTCATGGTTGGATGGGTGACAGAAGAGTGAGATGGGAACCTTTGATTGATATGCATGGGGACTGGACAGCGAGCTGTGATTGGTGGTGTTGAGGTGATGGGCTGGGGCTTTGGTTTGTGGGATGGGTCATTATTGGATGGTTCTGAGAAGGGTGAGATAGGGGCTTTGACTGGTGAGAGGAGGTTAGATGGGGGACTATGATTGGTGGTATGGAAGACTAGATGGGGTGGGGTTTTGGTTGGTGGGATTATTCAAGATTGGATAGCATCTGAGAAGGGTGAGACGGGACCATTGATTGGCAGGATGTGGAGACTGGATGGGGTTGTGATTTGTTGTTCTCACCCTTCTGGCCTCGCTCTGGTATTTCACAGCCTTTTTGGTGTCAGCCACGGCCCGTTCCACAAAGCCCACCGACTGGTCCATGTTGGTCTCTATGCGGTCGATCATGGCTCCCTTGCAGAGGAAGAGAAAGATGGCGGGAGCAGCAGAGAGCGGCGGAAGTGGCAGGGAGCAGAAGAGAGCAAAAGAGAGCCAGCGAGGCAGCCTGGGCACAAATTGGGGCTTGGGGGACTCACCTTGTGTGCCTTTTTCTTGTATACCAGAGCCTTTTTGGTCTCATCGCGCGCTCTCTCTATGTGGTCTACCGCATGCATCATGTTCAGCTCTATGTTATCTAGGACCCCACCCTGTCAGGGGAGCAGGAAGAGAGGAAACTCAAACATCTAAAACACCCAGTGACCAGGGGTGCCTCAGAGTCATGCACGGTATGTCTACACTGCACAGTTAGCCTGGGCTGTCACCCAGGTTTAGCCCAACCCCTCCTACCAGCCATGAACAAAACTCCCAGACTCAGGTTTGGAGGGGTGTTAAGCCTGGGCTAGCTGACTCAGCTGGGGGAGGTATGTTAGAGCCCAGCTCTGGTTTAATTTGGGCTGCAAACTACCCAACTGGGCAGCGAGACTGCCAGGAAAAAAAAAGTTACTCGTGTGCTGATAGTCCTCCAATGCCCTTCCCACAATGCCCCATGAAGGACAAACAAGATCTCCCGCAAATGACTGGGAAAGAATCCTAGAGCGTCCCAGCATGAAGGCCCACAGGTGTCTCCAAGCACACAAGAGATGAGTATGGACACAGTGGGGACACACTAACTGGGTAAGGCTTTGCAGTGGGGATGCTCGTGCAGGGGCTTAGACCCGGATGCCAGTCACCAGGGTTAACTGTGCAGTGAAGATACAATGCAGCCCATCTATGAGACCCCAGCAGCACCTCCCACCATGCACATGCTCCTCCCATCACGAGATCCCAGCCCTGCTCTTGAAGATCTCCCACTCTGTTCAGGTGAGCAAGGCAGTCATTCCCACTGTCCCCGCCCTTCTCCTGGGCACAGAGGGGTTGATAATGGGTTGTAGGGCTTCAGGGTCAATCCATCACCTCTCCCTGGGTCTGATGACAGGAAAGGGGCATACTCACCGTTCCCCGACTCACACGCCGCCTCCTCGGCATTGCATTGAGGGTAGAAAAGAGAAAGGGGACCTCAGAGAGATAGACACTGAGGCATCAGTGTCTGTGAGAGAGGTGGCTGCACTCCACAATGCAGGGGCATCAGGAGAGTGAAATGGGGGCTTTCCCCCAGGGACGCACAGAGCAGGGATTGGGCCCTGGCTGCAGGAGCTCTGTGGAGTCCGAGGAAAGCCAGGCACTGAGCACTGGGACAGGACAATAGACCTCTGGGTATCCATGACATCAGCCATGTCACCAAGATCGCAAACTCACTCCCACCCAGCTCCCGCATCCGAGGTACCACCATCAGAAAATCCCTGGCTGCTAGAAGGCACCGGTGTTCAGTTCCTTAGTTACCCATTCTAATTCCCAGTTTGGCTGCTCAGTCCCTCCATTTCCCCCATCCCTGCATTGCTTGATTACATGGTTTTCACCCTGCCTTTCTTGTACAATCCTTTGTTTTCCTGCTCCCAGGTTATATGGCGGTCATGCTGTCTCCTCCCATGGTTACTCAGTTACCAAGGTTTACCCCACTTTCCCCTCCTGTTATACAGATGTCACCTTCATGCTGGTTGCTCAGTTACCCTGTTCCCTGCCCCTGGTTGCTTGGTTAGCCTACCCTTATCCCTTTAGAGCCCCACCCTCTAGTTGCTTGGTTACCCGGTTCCCTGCCCCTGGTTGCTTGGTTATTCTGTTCCCTGACCCTGGTTGCTAGGTTACCCCTTCCTGTCCCAGTTGCTCAGTCACTCAGTCCTTATCCCTCCAGAGCACCCCACCCCCTCATTGGTTGTTCTGCCCAGTTACCTGGTTTTCCACCAGCATGGCAATGTCCACGAACATGTCGTGAAGCTCCTTGATGCTGCTCTCAAGTTGCACAATGTCCCTGTGCCGCCCCTCAATCTCACTCAGCGCCTGCTTCGAGATCTGTGAATCCATGATCTGGAACAGAGCCGGGCAGAGTCGGTTACTATCCCGCACAAGCCCAGATAATGCTAAGGAGCTGTGAGTTAACACCCTGCCATTCCCACTGCTCAGAGTCACCCTGCTCCCCACCACCCATATCCTGACACCCACACTCACTGCCCATACCCCCAAATTCCCACTGCTCACCCCTCATCCCAGTGTCTCCCCCTAGATTTCCCATTATATAAGTCTTTGAGATCTACTGATGAAGGCGCTGTGTAAGAGTTAGGTACTATTATACCATCATATGCTCCAAGGTCCCTCCTCTTTATGCACCTCCATTCCCCGATCTCCTCCCAGTCCCCACTGCATCCTCACCCCAGATGTGAATATTGAGGGGTTTCCACTCTCTAGCATCTCCTCCAGCTCCTCATCTGTCGTATTCTTCCCAGCTTTATCACAAGAGAAAGAGAGGAGAGATCAGACCAAATCCCTGGGCATGAATGGCAGAAACAGCAGGGCTTGGCGGGGGGGCGGGGGGTGCAAAAGATTCACTTTGGCTGCTCTCAGGAACAGGTGTGTGCGAACCCCTCTGGCCTCCAAACTGAGGCATGCCTTCCAAGCCCAGATTCTAAATCTCCCTCACATTCAGCAGAGACACAGCTGGGGGATAGGGAGGAATCCCACAAATGCCCAGACCACACTTCCCAGCAGGGGGCACTGAGACACCCTAGGTGGGAGGAGATCATGGGGAGGATTATGGTTAAGGCTCTCCCAAATTCACAATCCATTTTTGTAAATTTCACAGTCACAGCATTTTTTAAAATCTTGAATTTCTCGGTGTCAGATATTTAAATCTTAAATTTCAGTGTTATAACAAAACATATGTATTTAAAAACAGCAAAATATAAAGCCCAAGATGACACCCCCTCCACAAAAACTAACCAACTCCCCTGCACACGCGCGCACACGCACACGGGAACACGCACCCTTACTTCTGCACTGCTACAGTGCTGCCTTCAGAGCTGGTAGCCCAGCTGCCACTCTCTGGCAGTCCAGCTCTGAAGGCAGCACAGAAGTAAGGGTGGCAATACTGTGACCCCCTCCCCCAACAGTCTTGCAACCCCCTTTTGGGTCCGATCCCCAGTCTGAGAAACACTGTATAGTATAGGAAAAAGTACACAAAAGATCAGATTTCACGGTTCATGACATGCGTTTCACAGCCGTGAATTTGCTAGGGCCCTATTTACGGTTTCTGCAGTAACCCAAGCACACAAACTGGAGTGGGGTAGTTTCCATTCTTGTGGGCAATTAATCCAACCACCCCTTGGTCTGGGGAGGAGGGTCAAACCCTGGCCACATGCTGCCTGTGGGTCATGTCCCCTGAGTGGGAAGGGTACATACTAATCTCGAGCTGCCGCTGGATCCGCCCTTTGCTCCGTTCCCGGAAGTCAACTTGTGCCTCGTTGTACTTGGTCATCACATCGACAAACTTCCGGGAGAGAACAGAATGCTGGGGGGAGGGAAAGGAGGAGACGAGCAGTTCACTGTATGATCTATTTTGTGGTAATGTGGGTTCATGGGCACTATCTCTCCAGCTGCAATAGCCATCTGCCCCCATCTGCTTGGGGAGCTCTCTCCATACCCTCTCTCCTCATCATCCTCCCCTTTCCCCAAACACAGCCTGGATGGTTCTGACAGGAGCGCCCACTGCAGCGTTGGGGAAATGCTGTCACCTGTCTGTGCCTCAGTTTACCCATCTGTATGAAAGGGATAATAATGCTCTGGATAGTGCTTTTATAGCACTTAAGGTCTGAAGGAATTATCTAGTTCAACCTGTATAACACGCCAGAAAATTTCAGCTGATGAATCCTCCATGAAACCCAGAACTTCTGGGTGAGCTAGAGCAGACTGTCTGGAAGAACATCTGGTCTTGACTTTGAACAACAGACTCCTAGAAGTGTAGGGCTGAAGAATTCACCTCAGCCCTAGATAAAGTCATTCTAATGGTTAATTACCTCCTAATACAGAATTTGTCTCTTATTTCTGGTCTAAATTTGCACAAAATCAACTTCCAGACATTGGATCGAGTTCTGCCTTCGTCTGTTGGACCGAGGAGCCCACCACTCAGAGATCCTCAGATGAAGCCAAAGATCCATGTACTGCTCTTTTTGTTCTCTGTAATGTATCATCTCCCCACACAGGACTGAGGTACAGTCTGCCATCTCTGACGCTACCTTTGTTCCCTCCCCACCCGGGCTTTCTATGGGTGCAGTCCGCTCCCTCTGGGACCCATTCTGGCTGGGGGCAGGTTGAAACAGGGATTGCAGTGTGGGAATGAGGAAGTGCTCTGCTCACCTGGGATTTCCGTATCCGCAGATCTGCTGACGACTGGACCTCATCCTGCTCGATGCTCCGCTCCATGCCTGGGGACACGGACAAGTGGAGTGAAATAATGGGGAGGCTGGACCAGCTGCAGTCTCACGTCTCAGCTTCCCTACCCTACGAACTTTGAGTTCTCTTCTTCCCTTAAGAAAGGGGCTCAATCCCTTACTGCCCCCCACCCCTCCATAGCCAAGTCAGTGGGTTCGGCCTTCTGCACCTCCTTCCTATCCAGACACTAGGAGGCACCAGATGCAGCCAGGCCCACTCTGCATGGCATTCTGTCCCCGCTAGTGGTGTCTGAGCCACAGAAGTTGATTAGCCTGCTACAGGCTGGACTAACGGGGTGGATCTTTTAATGCAAGCAGTAGAGACCTGTGCATTAAGATCCAAAGGTCCCAGCATCCAGCCAGTGCCCCACTAGGGGGAGAAAAGCTCCTGGCAAGGAAGGGTCATTTCCAAGAAGCAGTCCCTGTGAGGTGCAGGGAGGAAAGGGCAGTCCTGAGGAGGAGGAAACATGAACAATGGATGAGCATTGACAGGGGACAGTCGGCCCTAGGAAGGGCTCCAAAATCAGCCAGCCCAGGGGGGTGGGGATCACTCTCTTACTCTTAAGCTTGTTTCGGACGCTGTTGGCTATTTTCTTGATCTCTGCCGTGAGCTGCTCCAGGTCATCTTTTGTCTCTGCAAAAGCACAAGCAACGAAACCCAGTCAGCAGTAGTTGTGGACCCTGGCCAGTAAGGTTACCGAGAGAGCACCTGCTGCCCACTCTCCCTCCCCCCCTCCAGCAGATCCACCCCCTGCCCCCCAGCTGGACTGACCCATCCCAGGCAGGTGACCTGTTCACTCTTGTTCAGGCCCAGGAGGAGGCTCAGACTTACTTTGCTCAGGGATGGGGGCGGACAGGATGATACTGTACAGCTTTTTTGCCCCCTCCACATTCTCTGCAATTTTCTCAATATTTTGTCGGGTTTCTTCAATCTAAACCGCAAGAGATCGCTATTAGCAGTATTACAGTAGCACTGAACTGTGATCAAGGCCGTAGGCTGCTAGGGGCTGTACAGACATTTAAAGACAGTCCCTGCCCAAAAACGTGTCTCAGTCTAAAGAGGCAAAACAGACAAAGGGTGGGAGGGGAAACTGAAGTACAGAGAGGGGACAGGATTTGCCCAAGGTCACCAAGCTAGCCAGTGGCCAATCTGGGAGAAGCATTCAGATCTGTGCCCCATCCACTGAACCACAGCTGTTCACTAAAGGAGAGGGGATCTCTAGCCCCAAGAGCTCCCCAGGAAAAGGAGATCCGCCAGCCCACCTTGCTCCCTTCCCCCAGAGAAGGGACACACGGACAACGTAAACGAGACAAAGGCCTGTCCCAGGGCCATGCCTCCTCCTCACCTCAGAGAAGAACTCGTCCATGAACCCCGTGTTCTCGATGGCAATCTCCACATCGTCAGCATCGTCATCCTGGTCCTGCTTCTGTAAGGGAGGGCAAGGCCAGTGAGAGGGTTAGGGGACCTTCCCAGAGCCGGCACGCCCACACCAGGCTTCCCAGCACAGAGGAGGAACCCCTCACAGCCTACCCCCGGGGTGCAAAAGGCCATCTCACCAGTGCCCCAATTTGCACTTCTTACTCCCTGGAGCCTCCATGCCAGTGCAGCACCGTTGGGAAGCCAGGCATGTGACTCCGGGACTCAACCTCACTCAGAACAATGAGGAGAGTGGGTCCTGCCCTGGAAAAGATTGAGATCCACCAAACTAATCTAAAGTGAAGGATCATCCTTCCTGGAGATGCTTCTCTCTCTTCCTCCTGCGGCGACCACTATAGGTACTCAAACATCAGGGGGCTTTTCAGTAACATCTGTAATGGGGCTGGGTTCCAGACTGATCCCCTGAGACAGCCATCTTTGGTTCCTCCCCACAACTGGCGCATCACGAGCTGTAGCCCTGCAGACTTTCCCCACACCATTCAACACCAGCGTGCCTCAGCCCAGATCTAGAGGGACCTGCTTAGGGGAAGTGGACAGCTCAGCCTCCACAGCCTATCACTTTGTGGGATCTCTGCTGAGACCGATGACAAGGGGGCCAGCTAGTTCCAGTGGAGGGCACGAGTTTGGTACTTTGCCCTCTAGGGACAAGATGGGGGAAAAAGACCAACTCATCTCATACAGGGCTACTAAAAATACCAGCCATCAGAAGGTGACTCAGTGCCAGGCACATGGGGGTAATCTAGAGTATTGCACTGACTTCATTGGAGTTGCTCCTGATTTACCCTGGTGGGACTGCGATCCGAATCCAAGCCCAGCAGCCCCAGCCACACTTGGGAACCCAGGAGTCCAGAAGCTTTGTGGAAACTGTTGCTGCTGCTAATGAGGACATGGTGAAGAGGCACCAGGAATTTGGGGTGAGAAGGTAAAGAGAGAGTGGGGGAAGTAGGAGACTTATTGTGGGTAGCCAGTAAAAAGGCAGAGTTCATAGTGGAGGGGTCTGGCCCCTATTTTAAATTTCACCTGGGGGGGAGTGGCCCTCACCACGCACCCCTCCCAATCAGAGCAGAAATAGGATTATTTTATAGTTAAGACGCTGTTCACTCCCAGCCCACAGCAATGACGCAGCAGCACTTGACATCACCACAGCTTCAGTTAAATCAGGGGAGAGCAAACTTTTTGGCCCAAGGGCCACATCGGTGTGTGAAATTGTATGGAGGACCGGGTAGGGAAGGCTGTGCCCCCCAAACAGCCTGGCCTCCGCCCCCTATCATTTTCCACCCCCCGACTGCCCCCCTCAGAACCCACCACCCATCCAACCCCCACTGTTCCCTGTCCTCTGACTGCCCTGACCCCTATCCAAGCACACTGGCCTTATGATACTCTCTGAAGGTCAACAAACTCAGGCTGTTTTGGGTAAGCAAATATCCAGTGTCAAAAATCCTCTGCTGAAAAGGTCTGGCTTTCCTATGTCCTGCTGCTTCCACAGCTGGCCATGCGGCTTCCAATTACATTTCCACCAGGGAAAATCCAGGGTAACGCCAATGAAATCAATGCAGTTATTCCAAACTCACTCTGATGTTAGTGAGGACAGAATCTGGCTCTTCCATTCAGATCCATTGGCCTATTACACCCACTGTGCACTAGTGTAAACAGCTACGCAACATGCACCAATGCCTGATGTGGGGCAATGCATGATGGGATAACCCATCCCACCCCAGGACCTGCCTCAAGTACCCTTTACATGCATATCTAGGTACCATCAGCAGAAACAGCCCTCTGATCTCAGCTGCTGACACAATGCATCAGCAGAGGAGCTCTCTCACTCACCCAGGATCCACAGCATACAGGGTTGGAGATGAAAGTCAACCCCTTGAATTGCACCTGGAGGCAAGTCAAAAAAAAAAGCTAGCATCTTCTACACGGGGCAGGGGATACACCCTGTACCATCTGCATTGCTCATTAAATGAGCAGCTGCCTTCTGCCCTAGCTGAAGCTCACATACGGCCTCCAAAGACAGCCCCAGGTTGTGCTCAGTGCAGTGATCAGACAGAGGTTCCCAAGGCATCACTGACTGCAGGGAGCTCCACATCAGAGAGGACACTTTGCAGAATCCTAGCCAAATGCAGAGGTTGAAGGTACTCCTGCCACCTGAGACTCCATAAGATGTGGATCTCACTTGCAGAACAGTGCAGTTCTCTAGATGGTTCCTTTCACCAGCAACAAGCTTCACTTTCATCTTGCCCAGACTAAGCGTTAGCCATCTCAGCCAGGAACCGGGAAGTTAGAGCCAACATGATTTGAGTCTGCTGAGATGCAGAGGAGAGTCATCAGCACAATGACAGCACAGCAACCTAAGAAATGTAGTACTTCTTCCTAGCAGCCTCTCTCAATGTGTCGAGCAAGAGGAACCACACGAGGGAGTCTTAGTATCACCCTCCAAGATCTCCCCAAGAGGAAGAAACAGAGCCATCAAAACAACTCCACCAATGCTGGCTGCAGTCTGTGTGGGAGGGAAGACCCCTTCGTGGTCAATGGCATCAAGGAAGCAGACAGCTCCACAGGAATCAACATGAAACTAGGGAAATACAACCTAGATGGAGCTACTATAATGTGGGTGCATAACTGGTTGAAAAAACATTCCCAGAAAGTAATTCAGTGGTTCGGTCAAGCTGGAAGGACATATCAAGTGGAGTCCTGCAGGGATAAGTTCTGGGTCTGGTTCTGTTCAATATTTTCATCAATGATTTAGATAATGGCAGAGGGAGTACACTCTATGTGGATGATACCAAGCTGGGAGGGGTTGCAAGTGCTTTGGAGGCTAGGATTAAAATTCAAAATGATCTGGACAAACTGGAGAAATGGTCTGAAGTAAATAGGATGAAATTCAATAAGGACAAATGCAAAGTACTCCACTTAGGAAGGAACAATCAGTTACACACACATAAAATGGGAAATGACTGCCTAGGAAGGAGTACTGCAGAAATGGATCTGGGGGTCATAGCGGATCACAAGCTAAATATGAGTCAACAATGTAACCCTGTTGCAAAAAAAGCAAACATCATTCTGGGATATATTAGCAGGAGTGTTGTAAGCAAAACACAAAAAGTAATTCTTCCGCTCTACTCCGTGCTAATACAGCCTCAGCTGGAATATTGTGTCTAGTTCTGGGTGCCACACTTCAGGAAAGTAGTGGACAAATTGGAGAAAGTCCAGAGAAGAGCAATAAAAATGTATAAAGATCTAGAAAACATGACCTACGAAGACATAACGGTTTTCAAGTACCTAAAAGGTTGCGTCAAGGAGGAGGGAGAAAAATTGTTCTTGATAATCTTCTGAGGACAGGACAAGAAGCAAAGGGCTTAAATTGCAGCAGGGGAGGTTTGGGTTGGACATTAGGAAAAAAATTCCCAACTGTCAGTGTGGTTAAGCACTAGAAAAAATTGCCTAGGGAGGTTGTAGAATCTCACTCATTGGAAATTTTTAAAAGACAGTTAGACAAACCCATCAGGGATGGTCTAGATAATACTTCAGGCCTGCACAACTCATAAAGCGGCGAGGGCCACACTACTCCAGAGAAAACAGCTGAGGGCTGAAACTCTCCGGCCCCGTGGAAACACTCCGCCCCAGCACCGCCCAGCCCTGCAGAAACAAACACTCCTTTCCCAGTGCCGCCCCACCAAAACAGCTGTGGGCCAAAAAGGAAGGTTGGGGGTGGGGAGGTGATACTTGATTTTAAATTAACCAGGGGCTCCCAGCTGAAGAGCTGGCTGGGAGCCCTGAGGGTCAAATTAAAGGGCCTGGGGCTCTGGCGTCTGCAGGAACCCAGAGCTTTGTGGAGCTGGGGCAGGGCTTTAAAGGGCCCAGAGCTCCTGCTGCTGAGGGGAGCCTGAGCCCATTAAATCCTAGCCCCAGCGCATCTGCTGGAGCCACCGCCATGATTCAAAGGGCTCTGGGCTGCCTGTGGCGGCGGGGAGCCCTGAGCCCTTTAAATCTCAGCCATGGCCGAGAATCTCTGTGGGGAGCCCAGAGCTTTTGAATCCCATCCGCAGCTGGCAGGGCCGGCTTTAGGAAGTGCGGGGCCCAATTCAAACATTTTCGGCGGGGCCCTGGCAGGGATGACTGAAAGAAAAAAAAAATGTAAAAAAAAAGCCTTTCATTTCTTAGCAACCAGTTCCCTATAAAAAGTTCTGCCACAGTATGTATTTTTTGTACCAACAGGGTTACCATACGTCTGTATTTTCCTCCTGGATGGCGATTTAAGACCCAAAAAGTCTAACATGTCCGGGAAAGTACAGATGTATGTTAACCCTACCTAAAGTTCTTTTTTAAAAAGATGTGTTTGAACTAGAAATGAGCTCTGCCACTCCCTGAGGGTGTGCTAGGGTGCACGTGTGGGTCCCAGCTGCTCCCTGCCCACCTCATTGAAGCAGATGTGCAGGGTTACTTCCCTGGGAACTACAGGGCATCAGTGGGGCTGGCTGGAGGTGGGGGGAGGTGGCTGGAGGTAGGGTCTGGCTGCAGGCTGGGCAAGGGGTGTGGGGCAGGCTGGAGACGGCGTGTGGGATGGGCTGGCTGGCTTCAGGCAGGGCCACGGGGGGTGCGGCATGGGTTGGCAGGGCTGGAGACAAAGGAGTGCAGGACTGGCTGGCTTCAGGCAGGGGGTGTGGCAAGGGTTGGCTGGAGCCAGGGAAGGGGGTGCAGGGCTGGCTGGAGACAGGGGTTGGTGCAGGGCTGAAGGCAAGGCAGGGGGTGAGGGGCTGGCTGGAGACAGGCTGGCTGTGGGCAGCGGGTGCAGGGCTGGCTGCAGACAGGAAATGGTGCAGGCAGGGCAGGAGGTACGGCAGGGGTTGGCTGCGGGCAACTGGTGCAGGTACAGGGGATACAGCCCCTCCTGTATGGTGAGTGCCCCCTCCTCCTGCCTTCCCCACCAGGGTAGCAGTAGCAACCCGTGGCTCAGGAGCTATTTAAAGGGCCTGGGGCTCCCCTGCTTCCACTGCCCCAGCCCTGTAAATAGCTGCAGGAGCCCTGGGGAAGTGGTGGGGCTCCAGGGGCTATTTAAAGGGCCAGGGCGGTAGAAGCGACGGGACCCCTGGACTTTTTAAATAGCCCCCAGAGCCCCACAGCCCTACTCCAGGGCTCCAGCAGTGGTGCTCTGGCAGCAATTTAAAGGGTCTGAGAGCCACAGGCCTTTTAAATTGCCCCCTGGGGAAGCTGGGCCACCCCGCTACAGCGCACTGGCTTTTGCTGGTACACCGTACTGTGGGCCTCTTAGGGGCGGGCTGATTCAGGGGAATTGGTTGAATGGGCCTAAAGCCGGCCCTGGCGGCTGAAATTTAAAGGGCTCTGGGATCTCTACGGCAGCCCAGAGCCCTTTGAATCCCAGCTGCGGCTGAGATTTAAAGAGCTCTGAGCTCCCCGCCGCTGTGGGCAGCCCAGAGCCCTACGAATCCCGGCCGCGGCTGAGAATTAAAGGGCTCTGGGCTCCACGCCAGTACGGGCAGCCCAGAGCCTTTTGAATCTCTGCCGCGGCTGAGATTTAAAGAGCTCTGAGCTCCCTGCGGCTGCGGGCAGCTCAGAGCCCTTTGAATCGCGGCTGCGGCTGGGATTTAAAGGACTCTGGGCTCCCTGCCGCTGCAGGCAGCCCAGAGCCTTTTGAATCCCGGAAACGGCTGAGATTTTAAGAGCTCCCCGCTGCTGCGGGCAGCCCAGAGTCCTATGAATCCCAGTCGCGACTGGGATTTAGAGAGCTCTGGGCTCCCTGCCGCTGCAGGCAGCGCAGAGCCTTTTGAATCCTGGCTGTGGCTGAGATTTAAAGAGCTCTGAGCTCCCTGCCACTGCGGGCAGCTCAAAGCCTTTTGAATCCCGCCACGGGCCACACAGTGAGTCTCTGCGGGCCGCATGTTGTGCAGGCCTGTAATACTTAGTTCTGCCATGAGTGCAGAGGACTGGACTAGATGACCTCTCGCGGTCCCTTCCAGTTCTATGAATGCCTCACTTCTGTCCATTGTCAAGGGACCAATCAGGGAAATCTGTGCTTGTCTCTGAGTGTCTCTAGGCCAACAAACCAGACCAAGAGGCTACAAAGCAATCTGAACCCTCCACCACATTACCATAGCAATTCTGGCAATTCTTCTCAATAGTCCCTTCTCCCCATACTCTCATTAAAAAAAAAAAAAAAAAAAAAAACCCTAAGATGGTAAAGGTGTTTTACTAAACAACAGCCTTGCTCCCTGTTTATGGAAATATGTCTCCATGTTCTCTTCCACAGAGGCACAGATGATCCGTACTATTAATGACTCCAGTAGATCCCCACTTGTTTTTGCTGCATGCAACAGAGACGGGTCCTTCTCACACGTCATAGGCTGCCACTCTGCCAGAGCCTCAGGAAGGAAAACTGGCTGGAATTCAACCAAACGTTATGCTTGTCTCCTGATGTGGCTGCGCTTCCACAGATCCATCCACTCAGAGCATTTCCTTGCACCAGAGGGCAGTAGCTGCTGTTGACTCCAGATCCAAAAGGAGGTGATTCAGATTTACCTGGATGTCAACCACTGGCTGGGGCCTGGGGGAAGGGGTGGGGTCAGTGAAGAAAGCTTTCTGAGCCTCCACCACAGCCAGAGCACAGGACTTGAGACTTCACAGTCCACCACAGCAGGATGACAACTCCCCTCCATTTGTCCCAGTCATCTGTATAACCAAAGTGGCCTGCAAGGATGGCACAAAGATGGGATCCTTAGCAGCCATCAGTCAGCGGTCAAGGATATCTGACCAGGCCATCCACAGAAGGAGCCACAGTATTAATCCTTGAGAGTTGCAGCAGTAGCAACCTAGCTCTATCACTGTAGTACCTGAGCCTTGCACAACCCCCTTGTATCTTCACTTTACAGATGTCGCACCGCACCTCCAGCCCCCTGAACAAGGGAAGATTGAGAGACGAATACGTACATGTTACCCGCACCAACTCTGCTACAGCCTTGGCTAACTAAGGTGAGTCTTTTGGCTCAGACACCAGAGGCACATGTGTGAAGATCCAGAGGACCCAGGTTCAATCCCCTCAGCTGATGCACCCCCTCCCCCCCCCCCCCCACACACAGAAGGGTGTGGTGTTACATACAGCTTGACTAGGAGATGTGCAAGGCACGGTGATGAGGGACAGGCTGTAAACATCTGAAGGATGTAAATGCCAGTGAAAGAGAGGAATCCCTACTCATGGGACCATAACTAGGTCTAAGGGGATGAAAGCAAGAAAAAGAACATTGGAGATGAACGTCAGAGAGCATCTCTGATGGGGGGCTGTGAAATTGATTCCTAAGGGGAACAATTGGAGCCCTGACTCTTGGGACATCTAAAATTAGACTGAGCCAAGCGCTAGGAAAGGTCGAGAAGGGCCCAGTGGATGCAGCCAGCTAAAATATGGCAGGAAGGGCATTTTCCAGCTGGAATGTCTCAGATTCTAGCAGTTTCTAGTCACTCTCAGCCTGGGGCTAGATAGGAGCCAGTGACCTAGAAGTAAGAGGCTCCTTCTCTCTCCCACATCCTGCAGCCCTAGAGCTCTGCGCTCCCTACAACTGCCAAGAGGTTTCAAACAAACCCTGCTCAGTTGCCGCCAAGAAAGTGAGAGATGCTGGGGCAAGGATGCTGCAGAGAGGGAGGGTTCCCAGCCCAGAGGAGGGGTCTTTGGAGGCTCAGCAGGCAAGGTCCCAGAGAGGGGTGTTCCCTGCATACTGGGAAAGGTTTGTTTAGCCATCTACATTCCTGATTAGCAGCAGAGCTAATCTCACATCTGGTTCCAGACACACAGCGAAGGTATTAACCGATTGCTGGCGGGGAGAGGGGGGCTGCCTGCTCAGGCGCACGCACAAACTGTCCCCCCATCATGTACCCCTATTGGCTTCGCCTGGAGCCCCTCAGCCTAGCTCTTCCTGCTTTAAAGGGACAGCGACTCCCCTCAGACAGGCTCTCCCGTGTGGGTGACCCTCCCACTGGATCTGAAAAGACAGCTGCTCCCCTAAGCCACACAGAGATTCACCCCAGACCCATGCACACCCCATAGCCAAGTGGTTCTGCCACTTCCCCCGTTTAAAGGCAAGAGACTCAATACCACCTGCCAACGCCCCCATACACCCGTCACCATCCCCAGCTCTCAGTTTAAGGGACAGATGACCATCCCCCTCCTTCCCACAGGGCCTGATGAAAGCCAGGACCAGATGGCTGGATTCCTGGTTTAATTGCATTACACCCTCCCAAGGCACTCTGCAGAGCCAGAGAAAGAAGGGGGGGGGGCAAGGGGGCTCTCCAGCCTGACACCATCTTGAGGAGCGGAGAGGAAAGGCAGGGGATATGCATGAGGAGAAAGAACCCAGCTGCTGGTTTGGGGCTGATCCTTGTGCAGAGTCACTCAGAACCATGAAACAGCCACTCCTCCCTAAGGGAGCAGGGCTTGGAGTCAGGATTCAGGGACATCTGCGGAGCTGGGGTGGGGTGGAAGGAAGAATGACTAGGCTAGCAGGGGGCTGCAGGCTGGGATTGAGGGGCACCAGCAGAGCTGGGCGGGGAGCCTGGGGCTAGGATAGCAGGGGGTTGGGACAGAGGGGCATTGACAGAGCTGTGCGTGGGGAGCAGGGTAGCCAGCAAAGCAACATACAGGGAGCCCAGAACTGGGATAGCAGCGTCTGCTGCAGGGCAGAGCTGAGGTGCATTTGCAACAGGTAACTGGGAATGCTGATAAATTCAGACAAGAGACAGCGACTGCAGTGCAGGCGGTCTGTGTTGCACCTAGCCCTGCCAATACAAAGAGAGAGAATGTGTGTGCGCTAATGTTTTATCGGGCCAATTCCTGTTGATGAGAGAGACAAGTTTCCCAGCTACACAGAGCTCTTCGAAAGCTTGTCTCTCTTACCAGCAGAAATTGGCCCCATAAAAGCTATTACCTCACCCACCTTGTCTCTCCAATATTCTGGGTCCCAGCCAGCTACAACAGCACTGCGTAATATGTAAAGAGACCATTTAAGCAGCTGCCTCAAAACAAGAAACATCTGTAGCTGTGTGAGTCCTGCACGCTGCTAAGAAGAGAGGGGGGCAGTTTTAACAGGAAATACAGCTGGAATTGCCATATCTCCCCAACACCTTCCTGCAGCTGCTGTTTTTGAGTCAGTCTGAGGTGACATCCCTTGAGGAGAAAGGTTGGCACCGACCTAAACTGAGTCACCCCAGGAGCTTATTGTTGTAACCCTCCTCCCTCCCCAGCCTTTCTCCTTGCTAACACCACTCATCAGGTCACAGTTACAGTTAGGCCCTGATCCCCACAAAGGACCCACATAGCTGACCTTAATCTAAAGGACTTACCTCTTTAACCTCCCAGCACCCCTGTGAGGTTTGTTCCAGATGCAGAACTGTAGCACAGAGTCCAAATGACTTGCCCAAGGTCTGGGAAAGCAGAGAACTGACCCTGGATCCCCCAGTTCCCACCCCAGACCATCCTTCCTCTCTTCTTTTAAGCCTTTGCAGAGTCCTAGGTGCAGATCCTCAATGGTATTTAAGCACTACCTCCCACTGAAATCAATGGGAGTTGGGCACCTAAATACCTATGAGGATCTAGATCTCCCCAACTTGAGTTCTGCTTGCCTAGATCCTATTGTAGGGCCCGGAGTATGATTTCAAATACTTATTGCCGTGACCATTTTTCTGTTTGTTCTGTAAAGCGCCCAGCACAGTAATGTGATGGAGGGAATTCTGGGGGAACCTCCTGTTAAAATCCTACCACCAGCAGAAGGGGAGGTTGAGATGACCTCAGTCTCTATGGCATCACTAGATCCTGCCCTCTACCTGTGTGTCCCCAGGGCTCACACAGACACTTGGGGAAAACACATTATTCTGCCTTTGGAACACACCAGATATCACCTTGTGCCAGCTATTTCCAGGACATTTTCTGGAGAAGGGTTGCTCCAAAGCCAGTACAAGGACTTCAGACCCTGAGTTATTCAGGTAAGACACTCAGGTTCCCCCCGCCCACCACCACCACACCCAAGGAACAAAGTAGAAACATTTCCAGAAAAACAAAAATGTAGCTTCATCCTTCCTTAGGTTTGTGTTGAAATGGGAACATTCCCCACTCCTTTACCCCTTCCTTCTGTAAGTACACGAACCCTGGTATGAGAGTGTCAAAGACTAAGATGTGATTTCCCCTTGTTAATTAAAATGCCAGAATCCTATAACATTGGCTTAGTGAAACCACTGAGGGCAGAACTTCACTACCCGCCGACTGATCTATCGGGGATCGATTTATCGTGTCTTGTCTATATGAGGATAAATTGATCCCCAAACGCACTTCCCATCGACTCCAGAACTCCAGCGAGCGAGAGGCAGAAGCGGAGCCGACGGGGGAGCGTCAGCGGTCGACTCGCCGCCGTCCTCACAACCAGGTAAGTCAACCTAAGATATGCCAACTTCAGCTACGTTAATAGAGTAGCTGATATTGCCTCTCTTAGGTTGATCCCCCACCAGTGTAGAGCAGGGCTGATAGGAAAAGATAAGTCATTGTCGCCCCTAGTGGCTATACCACACATGAAGTTAACACATCCACAAGTGCCAGCCAAGGGACTTACTCCTTCAGCTCTAGTGGAGGTTCATGCTTCTGCCACTCAGAGTCCCGGGTTCGATGCATGTTCTAGGCTCAAAGCAGGGTTGCCTACACCAGCACGCTTCTGGGTACCATAAAACCAAAAGAATAATGTTTGCTGCAGGACAGGACGGAAGAATTCAAGAGTAGATTTTAAAATAAAAAAACCCAGTCGATAGAGATGAGCAAGAAAGACATCTGGAGCCAGTACCAGCCATAGAGTGGATCGTGAAAACCTCAGGAGTGGCATCCAAGATGTATATTATGGTCATCGACAGGGAGTAGGAGGAGCTTAGTCACGTGTTACGTTGTGAAGGAAGAAAAATTGCAGCCATAAGTTGGGAGCTGAGTGGAGGATCTGAGACACGACAGAGTCCCCAGCACCAAGGACTAGGTCCACCTGCCAGCAGGGAAACCCAACCGAAGGCTGGACCATTCATTGGCCTCTTTGCAGCCACCCATTGGTGGCACCGTGGAGATCACTGGTGAAGGAAAGGATGGAGCGAGGGGATTACCCTGAGATCATGAAGTACTAAAACCCAATTGGTTTCCATGGGAGTTAGGCACCTAAATAGCTTTAAGGATCTGGCCCGAAGTTCTTAGTGTCCCCCACCAGGGCACAGCCAGTGGCCTCAGTTCCTACACCATCCCCACCACAACAACAGCTACCTACAGCTGGTAGAGCACCGGTGGTGATACACTAAGTTCCACATTCATCCCAGGGTGTTACCCCGAGGATGAGCTTAGCTCCCAAAAGTCCCTGCTCTGGGTTTCTCTCCAGTTATCCAACAGTTGGTGGGACTCTATGGCTGATCCTGTAGCCATTACAGAGACCCAAGGCCCACCATGAGCACGAAAAGCCTTCACTCCTCACTCTTCTCCTGGACTTTGTCAAGAGCTGCCAGGCAGCGGAGGTTGTCTCCTTGTGTTGTTCTCTCCGTGCCTCCACCTGACACGCCAACTGTCACAATCTCCAGCGATCCTTCTTCATTTAGAATCAAATACATGACTCATACAGAGTCTCCACAGGTAACAAACAGCACAGACTGCCAGCTGCTGCCCTCCCACCTTGCCCCACTCCCTTGGCCTGTTTAACAGTTTATTCTCACCCCAATTTTCTTACCCCTTCAGCCATCAAACCAGCAAGAACCTGACTCCATCTGTTGTAGGCATCACCCAAAACATTCTGCTTCTTTCTTGAATCTCCACAGCAGAAGGCAGGAAAGTGTACTACTGTATTTGTTATGCTGAGGACCTCGCTTAGCTGGGGTGGGGAATGGGATCAGAGCTGCTAACTGGTGTGCCATTGACCCTATTCTGCTGCCAGTTAATAGAGATTTTCCTTGCAATTAAGTGACTTTTGCAGTCTGAGGCTCTGGCTTCTGGCCTCTCTTTGCTATGGAGTTCCAAGTGTTATGGAAAGGCTACATTAAAGAGAGCTACAGATGTATATACAGATTGCCAACAGAAAGAGCCCACCTCTTGCACATAAGAATATACAGTATTGTTGTGCAAAGATAATTTTCCTAGACCATTGCTGACCTCCTCTCTTTGCATCCCTCCTCTGGCTCCCCCTTCTCTATCGCATCAAACTTAAGCTGCTTGTCTTCACTGCCAAGGCCTTTCACGGTCAATCCCCACCTGACCTCTCATCCCTCATTCGCTATCAAGCTGTTGAGGCTCACCTGTAATTGGCCCCTCGGGCCAGCTTCCACCACCCACATGTTATATTTTCAAACAGGCACCTCTGTGCTTTCTCCCAGACTGCCCCTTGTGTTTGGGACACGCTCCCCGTAAAACATCTCCACTTCTGCCTCATCGTCCCCAGTCAGATCCCTCTTCAAAACTCTCCTTTGCTGCGATGCCTATGAAAACCTGACAATGCTCAGACCAACATGCGCAGATCACTGCCCATCATGCTGACCAATACTGTCTCGTTGTTTTCTTGTACTTCCCGGTGTGTGCTAATCTGTATTCGTACAGTATCTAGCACAATGGGTCCTCTCCCAAGGACCATGGTAATACAGATAAGTAATAATAATAGCACGTTCAGTAAAGCTGGTGGGATGCACTGAAGCAGCTTCCCAATTATGCAGTGCTTAGCTCCAAGTGGACACTGCCCAGGAGCATGGACTAGCATCTCTCCCAGCACCATGCCTCTCTAAGAGTCTGTCCCCCTGCCCTCAGGGCTGATCCCCTCCCACGGCTGGAATACAATGCAGGAACAGAGTCCTCAAAGTTACAATAGGCTTGGTTGGTACCACTGTACTGAATGAGTGACTGGCTTAGCGAATCATTTCAGGCCATTAGAAATAAGACCAGAGACATGCTGGTAAAATTGTGCTCATCAGGATGTTAATTCTAGAGTCTCAACTCCCTAAAGGCTTCTCTACCTGGGAAATACCACAGATAAAATATTCATCCTCAGCCCTACCTCTTATCCAAACCTTTTCACCTGTAGGTTGCAAAGAAGGCAGGATCATTATCCCCATTTTACAGCTTGAAGAAGTGATTTGCTCAAGGTCACCCAGCTGGCCAGTGGCCAAGCTGGGACTAGAAACCAGGCCTACTGAGATGCAGTGCTCTGCTCACTAGGCCATGCTATCGCATAGTCACTCCCCGCATGAGCACTCTATTCAGGAACAGAATAGAGGGGTGCTATTCTGCAATAGCTATCGCGTTTGAGTTCCCCAGAGGGCTGCAAAGTTATTGGAGGAAGGTATTGAGGCTACTACTCCTGCATTAGCCTCGGGCCACTGCCAGATTGGCCTGTTTGACGGCTGGCTCCATAGCATCGTAACATCCAGCCTGGGACATGCTCTACTCTCCACAGGACCTTTGGGGCGGGGGCAGTAACACAGCTCTGCTCAGATCTTTACTGCTGTGCTCATCCGTCTAGGAGGCTGAACTTTGCCCCAGCTAGAACAGGCCAAGCATAACCAGTGAACCTCCAGCCTATTCCTCATCAACGATTTAGATGTTGGCATAGAAAGTACGCTTATTAAGTTTGCGGACAATACCAAGCTGGGAGGGATTGCAACTGCTTTGGAGGACAGGGTCAAAATTCAAAATGATCTGGACAAATTGGAGAAATGGTCTGAGGTAAACAGGATGAAGTTCAATAAAGATAAATGCAAAGTGCTCCACTTAGGAAGGAACAATCAGTTTCACACATACAGAATGGGAAGAGACTGTCTAGGAAGGACTATGGCAGAAAGAGATCTAGGGGTCATAGTGGACCACAAGCTTAATATGAGTCAACAGTGTGATACTGTTGCAAAAAAAGCAAACGTGATTCTGGGATGCATAAACAGGTGTGTTGTAAACAAGACACGAGAAGTCATTCTTCCGCTTTACTCTGCGCTGGTTAGGCCTCAACTGGAGTATTGTGTCCAGTTCTGGGCAGCGCATTTCAAGATAGATGTGGAGTTATTGGAGAGGGTCCAGAGAAGAGCAACAAGAATGATTAAAGGTCTTGAGAACATAACCTATGAAGGAAGGCTGAAACAATTGGGTTTGTTTAGTTTGGAAAAGAGAAGACTGAGAGGGGACATGATAGCAGTTTTCAGGTATCTAAAAGGGTGTCATCAGGAGGAGGGAGAAAACTCGTTCACCTTAGCCTCCAATGATAGAACAAGAAGCAATGGGCTTAAACTGCAGCAAGGGAGATTTAGGTTGGACATTAGGAAAAAGTTCCTAACTGTTAGGGTAGTTAAACACTGGAATAGATTGCCTAGGGAAGTTGTGGAATCTCCATCTCTGGAGATATTTAAGAGTAGGTTAGATAAATGTCTATTAGGGATGGTTTAGACAGTATTTGGTCCTGTCATGAGGGCAGGGGACTGGACTCGATGACCTCTCAATGTCCCTTCCAGTCCTAGAGTCTATGAGTCTATGAGTCCCTCTGGAAGAGGAAGGCAGCCGAGGGGTTGGTTGGTGATTATGGGGCCTGTCTGTGTTCCGATCCACAGAGAGACTGACCCAAAGCCCCTGCTCAGACCCCCAAGTGGGGAAACCCCTGGAACAGGGATCGTCTGTTTAGACACCAGCTGCAGCTCTGGATTTCTCAGCCTCAGCAAATGGCCCAAAGAGACTAGGCCCATCCCCCTGCCAACACAATGCCTCTCAGATGGAGCTCAACATCTCAAGATGGCATCTACCAAGGAGACATCATATGGCACAAACAATGGGGGAGCGACTATTGGAAATATTCTAGTTGCCCCACTGCCCTCCCAGGCTACAAAGAGCAGGTCATGAGAATGCCCCAGTGACCGGCCTGCTCCTTGTGCCCCATCGATCACACCCTGACACAGTCCCCATGCCAGGACAGATCTGAGATTGTATCCAAGGGGTGGGGAACTGTCCCTATGTGCCATGTCCTACTCAGACCCTAGTAACAACCCCCCCAGGATCATTTCCCAAGAGGACAGACGGACCTGTTACCCATCTAGATCCCCTCCTTTCGCCTGCCCTCCCAATCTCACTGCCGGTTCGGGACTCCAGCCCTCCTAGGAATAAAAATAAAATTAATCCCCTTCCCCCCCCTCCCCAAGCGTTTTATCTCCTCTTCCTCTAGTTGATGGCTTTGTAATCCCAGCTAAATCCCTGTCACTCTCCCCCACCCCCTTCTCTCCCAGCCACCAACAGGGAAACCAAATGAATCAACGCTGCCATGTAATCCCTGGACCACCAGAAAGAGAAGAGCTCAAAGGACGCCTGTTCCGTTTCTGTACCACAGAGATCAACCCCCTAAAGCAGAGAGACACTCCAGAATAGCCCACCTGTGACACAGGAGTCGCAGGTTCAAGGCCCCTCTCCCCCTGATTCAGGGCAGGATTTTGAACCCGGGTCTCTTACATCACACGTGAGTGCCCGAACCACTGGGCTATTGTAGGGACACAGACGCGCTCTGTCTCTCAAGGTCTCTTTTTCATTCCCATGCAGAAAAATAAATCTCCAATCCTCTCCCTTTTTTTACAGAAAGGGCTTTTTGTTTTCCAGACGGCCCTAATAGTCACTGGGGTGATGGTGAAAGGGAGAGTTTAACCCCTGGTGTTCTGGAGGGACACATCCAGACCAGGAGAGGCCTTTGTTCCCCCCAGTGGAAGCCAGGTAAAAAAGTTTAACTCTTTGGGCTCTGGAAGAGATCAATCTGGCTGGGAGAGGCCTCTCCATTCTGGGTAGTCCAAGACTTTTTTGGGGGGAAAGATGTTAATTTGACAAGCCTGATGTAATCCTTAGCGTGAGCATTTTCACAGGAGATGCTGATTTCTTTCAAGGGGTCTGTTTTCTGGCACAGGCTGCTATTCCCCATTGAGAAGAGTCATCTTTAGTGTTGATCTGGATCTCCCCCCAGGGTCTCCCATAGTGGGTGCAGTTCAACCAAGGCACATGGATTTTCCCACAGGGCCCCCAGGCTGGGGCAGCATCACCCCTGGGATGCCCTGGACAGAGGGGGTTAGGTTG
This sequence comes from Gopherus evgoodei, assembly GCF_007399415.2. Classification (NCBI taxonomy): domain Eukaryota; kingdom Metazoa; phylum Chordata; order Testudines; family Testudinidae; genus Gopherus; species Gopherus evgoodei. The sequence goes on from NC_044325.1 coordinate 127,106,077, forward strand.
TCTCTCATGCTTCCCCCTCAGAGCCCTGCAGATTCCTGCCCATCATTTGCCAATTCCTCATGCCCCACAGCAACCTCCTTTTTCTGATGAGGGCAAGGGAAGGTGATGACTCTCTTAGAGCCTAACAGCACTACTCATTAAGTAGGGAGGAGTGCTGTTGAGCACTCCCCCTGCCTCCAGGCCCAGGGGCTGAGATTGCTGCTCCCCCAGGCTCCCACCAGAAGAAGAAACCCTAGTTCTCTTTTGAAGTAAATGGCAGAAAGTACATGGCCTTTCCACAGCCCACCATCATTAGCTCTGTTTCCCAGATGGGGAAACTGAGCATGGGGAGGTGGGGGGAGTGACTCAGCCACCCAGCTCTGCTTAGCTGCTGCCCATTCGCTACCAAGCAGGGCAGATCCTGCATTACAGCTGGGTTGGGACAAAACAGGCTGGGGAGAATGAGGGCGTTGTGGGACCGGCTAACCCAGGAGCCTCAGAGACACCAGGCCTCCCATTTGTTTCAGTCTTTTATTCTGTGCATTCAGCCCTTTGTCTGATACAGCTTTCATTGCCAGGAAGCGCTGGTTAAAAATGTGAGTCTGATCCCGTGCCAGCAGGTGGCCTTGCCCTAGGTGACCTGCCTTCTGACATCAGTGACACCACCAAGGGAACATACACAGCTCTCACGGGTGACCCTACAATAACAAGGCAGCGCACACACAGCTCTGGGCAGCCCTGCCTGTGAGAGGGGGGGCAAGGGGGCAATTTTCCCCAGGCCCCACAGGGACCCCCATGAGTGTTTTTCAGGGGCCCCTGGAGAGGGGTCCTTCACTTGCTCCAGGGGCCCCAGAAAACTCTCGCAGGGCCTGGGTCCCCGGAGCTTCTTCCACTCCGAGTCTTCGGCGGCGGGGGGTCCTTCTGCACTGGGGCGGAAGGACCCGCCGCCACTGAATTACCACCGAAGCGGGACCCGCCACCGAAGTGCTGGGTCTTTGATGGTAATTTGGTGGCGGGGAGCCCCCGCCATGGGTCTTCGGGGCACTTCGGTGGCGGGTCCTGGAGCGGAAGAACCTCCCAGCCACTGAATTACTGCCAAAGCGGGGGCCCCCCCGCCACCAAAGACCCCAGGCCCTCTGAATCCTCTGGGCGGCCCTGCTCACAGGTGACACTACAATAATGAGGCAGCACGCGCATGCATCTCCCTTGGGTGGCCCTCCCATCATGAGGGAGCCTGCAGAGCCCCTGGGAGTTTGCACAAGCTCATATAACAGAAAGATGGGTGCATAGGCCCAGGGAGTGGTTGCAAGCAACCCTACAGGAATAACAGCATGTGCAGCTCACAAGCGACCCTACAATAGCAGCAAGTTGTGCACAGCCCCTGTTGCTCACAAGCAACCCCACACACTAAAGAAACTAGCACCAGAGCCAATGCGCCCAAGCAACTCTCCTGAGAATAACTCCAGGCTCTAGCACTCACCACCCAGTGATCAGCCAGCAAGGTGCCTGTGTGATGTGGGGGAAGGAAGCTCAGTCACAGAGCAAAGTGCCAGGGTAATAATGGGTGTAACCCTGCGGGTACTGTTATCGCCAATTAACGGACAGGCTGAGCAATGAGTGGGCAAGGCCGTTAACGGACAGGCTGAGCAATGGGTGGAAAAAACCGTCCCCAAGAGGAAAAGAGAAGGAGGAAGTTGACAGTTCAACTCATCCAAATGCAAGTGGGGGGGATGGGGGGATTGAAATGTCCTCCATCCCCTAAATCTCTTCAGCCCATCCCCCCTTCCTCAGCTGACCCCCGTGGGGCCCCCCTGATAGAAGAACAAGGGCCCCTGGCCAGCAGGCCCCCTCTGAACTCTGGACCCCCACCATCTGCTCTCAAGGCACAAAAGAACCTCAACCTCAGCATCAACCACCTCATGAAGACACAATCTTCCTTCCCTTCCCTTCCCCTCCCCTCCTGGGGGCATCAAACACTTATTATCCCTGGGGTGGGAGGAGCTGCCCTGGGTTTGCCCCCCAATTTGCAAAGTACAGCCATCACTCCAGCCCCTCCCTCCCCCAATCTCTCTCATTGTGGGAAGAGAGACAAACAATCACTCCGCAAATGGAGCTTGATTATCCCCCTGCCCTCAGCTTTACATAGGAGAGACCAGGGAGATAGGAAGGAGGTTGACTGTGGGGAGGGGGGGACTAGAGAAACCAGGGAGTGGGGGGGGGGTGGCTGAGTGTAGAGCTGGGGGGGAAAACACTAGAGAGACCAGAGATGCGGGGCTGATTGTGGGACTGGGGTGGGGATACTGGAGACACTAGGGAGACGGTGGGGGTGGGAGGAGCTTAATACGTGGGGATACTAAGTATCAGAGGGGTAGCTGTGTTGGAGTCTGGTGGCACCTTAAGGACTAACGGATTTATTTGGGCATAAGCTTTCATGGGTAAAATACCCACTTCTCCATACAGCTGAAGAAGCGGGCTTTTTACCCACCAAAGCTTATACCCAAATAAATCTGTTAGTCTTTAAAGTGACACTGGACTCCTTGTTGTTTTGTGGGGATATTGGAGAGATGAGGGGGGTGGGGGAGCTGATTGTGGATACTGGAGAGACCAGGGAGCTGGCCGGGTGGGGGCCTGGAGAGACCAGAGACGGGAAGGGGTGACTGTGGAGCTGTGTGGGGATACTGGAGAGACCAGGAAGCTGGGAGTGGGGAGAATACTAGAGAAACTAGAGGTGGGGGGTGGGGGGGGGGATACTGGAGCGACCAGGGAGCTGGGGGCGGGGGAATGGCTGAGTGTGGAGCTGGGGGTGGGATACCGAAGCGAGCTTGGGGCGGGGGGACTGAGTGTGGAGCTGGAGATGGGGGGAGATACTCGGGAGACCAGGGAGCTGGGGGAGAAACCACAAGTACCAGCGAATGCCCCCTTCCCCTGGCACTTCCCACTCTCAGTATCACCATAGCATCGAGCCCCCCAAGCGCGACAGAAGAGCTGGGTCTTATTACTAGCATCAGCCCCGGGGCGCAGGGATCGAGCCCCCACCGTGCCCCGCCTTGCTCCTCTCAGCAGCTGCTGAAGAGACTCACGGCTTTGAGCTGCTCCAGCCGATCCTTCATGGTGCCCCGCGGCTCCTCCCAGCAGCCGAAGGCTCCCAGCGGCGCTTCCCAGGCGGCCGGCTTCGCTCCAGGAAGTCCTAGCGCCTGCAGAGGCCCGGGAGATGGATCTTCGCCTTCTTCCCGCCCAGGCTAGAAAGGGGGTGGGAGGCTCATTAGACCAGAAAAAAAATAACTCAAGATTCGTCCCCTCTTCGTTTATTTGTGGTCTCTGTGACTCTGCGTCCGGCCGTGCGCAGCGGATTGCTAGGCGCTGCCGAGCTGGCCGGGCCCCAGCTGCTAATCCCCAATGACATACAAAGGAACGGAGAAGGCAGGAGGGAGGGGAAGTGGGAGGGGGAGGGGGAAGACGGGAGCCTCCCACTTTACCTGGGCCCACAATCTGCTGCCCCACAATCTCTTAAAGAGCCAGGCCAGAGACAAGGTGGGTGAGGCAGGGTGAGCTGGTCTCCTGGCCGCAAAAGTTGGGCCAATCAAAGCTGTTACAGTACTTCCCTCACCCTGTATCTCTAATGTCCTGGGATCCACCCAGCTGCAACAATTAAGAGACAGGGGGTTGGACTAGATGACCTCCTGAGGTCTCTTCCAACCCTAATCTTCTATGATTCTATGACACAGTCAGGCCAAACTGGGCCCCAGGCTCGGCCCTGATCAGAAACCAAAGAGCTCAGAGAAACCTCTCCTGCCATCTTTTCGGCTTGTAATCGGATGGGGATTTTTAAGAGCCAGCCTTTGCAACCAAGGCCTTGAGAAACTGAGGCTGAAACTGACCAGGGATTGCCTGGTGTCCCAGGTGCCTTGTCTGCTTTCACAGAGGGAAAGGCCCAGAACAAACATGCCATCAGAAAGCTGTTAAAATTCCTTCTGGTTTAATCATCTCAGAGGCTAGTTGCTAAGGCAGGGAAGCCACAGGATTTCAGCACCTTTCAGGTTTGGATCCTTAGTGGTGAACTGCAGGGAAAAAATACATTGAGCATGACTTTTTTTACTTCTCTGTAATGTATAAAGAAAGTGCAAAGGAGAAAAAGGGAGGAGGAGAGCAGGGCTAATGTGAAAACTGATTGAGACAGGGAATTATTTTGATTCAAGATGCTTAAGACTGTGGGAGGGATTGCATGGCCCAGCCCAAGGGAGAGGAAGCAAAGATGACTTTAAATCCTTTTTGTGCCCCTCTTGGTTCTGGGCTGGTCAGGAGCTAGAACAGCACCTAGCATAATTTAGGCACCCCAGGGTTATGACAGCCCTGTGACCCGGAGTGGCTATAGAGGTGGGCACTGAGGCTGGGCAGGTTGGCCCTGTGGTTAGGGTGTTACCTGGAGACCCACACTGAATTCTCTGCTCTGCCACAGACTTCTTGTGTGACCTTCGGCAGGTAATTCAGTCGCTTTGTGCCTCACTTTCCCCATCCATACATTGGGGATAATAGCACTGCCTTGCCTCACAGCGGTGTGTGAGAATAAATACATTAAAGTCTGTGAGGTGTTCAGATACTGGGGTGGTAGGGGGCATATAAATATATTAAATATGCTCCTGCCCTGTGTAGGGCTTGTCCTATGTGTTGCCTGCCCCCCAGAGAAATTCTTCCTAGAGACTAAGGTTTTTTTACTAGGGGGTTGCACATGTTGCTTGTGTCAGCTGAGCTTACTGCACCCCATTGGCTCCTTGTTTCTCTCCACTCTCCCCAACAGCTCCCTGGATGCCACTCTCCCATCCCTCTCCATTGAAGGGATTCCCTGAACACTCTAGCTAGGGTCTCTGTGTGCCCCAATACCCTCCCTCCTCCCACACCAGAATCCCCCATTTTTCCACCATGCTAGTGGCTTTGCATGAACACCCAGTCCAATATCCTCCATGCCCCCATTGTCTGAATGGCAGGGGCTCTGTGTGCCCCCTTCCTCCCTCTTCCATTCTATAGTCCCCTTCTCTCCCTCCATGGCAGGGGCTCTGTGTGCACCCTCTTACTCACTTCTTCCCCATTCCAGGAGCTCTGTCTGCTCCCCATTTCCCATCTTACTAAGGCCTTTGACTCTGTAAATTGAGATGGCCTGTGGACATTCCTCCACAAGTTCGGTTGCCTTGGTAAGTTTGTCAACTTTATTAAATCTTTCCATGCAGAAATGCAGGTTCGTGTCCCTCACCAAGGCTGTTTCTCAGCTCCCTTTGTTGTCACCAATGGAGTAAAACATGGCTGTGTTCTTGCTCCAACACTATTTGGCATCATGTTTGCAGTTGTTATAACAGATGTGTTCAGAGACATTGATTGTGGCATTTATGTGCAGATGGAGGTATCTTGAATACGCATTGCCTGCCTGTGAAGACAAAAGTTATGAAGACAATTATTCATGAACTACTGTTCACTGATTATTGTGCTTTATTGACCCCTAACCTCAGGAACATTCAGTTGCTCACTGACTGCTTTGCGTTTGCCACAAAATGTTTTGGCTTAACTATCAGCCTAAAGAAGACAGAAGTCATGGTCCAGACTTGACTAGGATGTACCGCAACTACTCCACTTGAGTCCATCAATGATGCTTAATTCGAGGTTGTTGACAAATTTTGCTACCCAGGCAATGTCATTTCGCTAGATGCAATGACTGACAACAGCATTACCAAGCGAGAGCTTCCAGCAGAAGGCAATGAAGAGGGGTTCCAAAGAGGATGGAGCTAGGCCGTTCTCAGTGGTGGTAGATGACATAAAAAGAAGCAATGCACTCAAGTTGCAGTGGGGGAGGTCTAGACTGGATATTAGGAAAACCTTTTTCACTAGGAGTGTGGTGAAGCAGTGGAATGGGTTACCTAGGGAGGTGGTGGAACCTCCATCCTTAGCGGTTTTTAAAGACTGACTTGACAAAGCCCTGGCTGGGATGATTTAGTTGATGTTGGTCCTGCTTTGAGCAGGGAATTGAACTAGATGACCTCTTCCAACCCTAATATTCTATGATTCTAAACATATTGGTGCAGCAGCGATGCCTTCAGAAATCTTTGTTGTTGTCTGTGAACAAATGGTGTCAAACTGTAAACACAAATGGATATTTACTGCATCATTGTCATCACCACACTCCTCTACGGCTGCGATCTGTGGACTACTTATTAACGCCATCTAAAGTACTTGGACCAATGATGTCTACGGTGGATAATGGGAATAAAATGGTAAGATTTGGTTCCAAATGTTGTCAGAAGTCACAAGTGTGGTACTCCGCTCTGTTCAATATTGATAACGGTCAGCTGCGTGTGTGTGTTCTCCCTGTCTGCTGCCTCAGCTCTGCAGATAGCTGACACAGAAGACCCTGAGAGAACCCCCAATGACCACAGACTTTGATAAGTTATGAAGGCACCCGGTCAGGTTTATTGCCAAACGAAACACAGTCTCCAGCTTCCCAGATCAGATATCTACAGTTCTGCTAGTACATATGCACTCCCTGATAATGGACACAGCTCAGTCAGTGGTGGGATTTACTGCTGCCCCCTAGACCAGACAAAGACACCGCCCCAGGGATGCATACTTATATACAGGTACAAACAAGTCACACATCACTCCTGACGCATAGAGGTGCCGCCTCTCACAAAACAACTTTACCATATTACCTTCCTGTCCCTGTCTTTAGGATAGGTCATCCTGTTCCTGTTATCTGTGGGGAATGTGCTCTGGTACCATCCTGGCACGTGTTTCTGTAACTAGTGCCCAGTACCTTTTAGATAGGTGTATTTTTGCAACATCAGCCCTCTTCTTGCCAGTTTCTGTGAACAGGGCCTGCCTCTGGCTCACAGCTTAACTTTGCTTTATGTTAACAAAGTCTTGAGCATTATTTTAGTTCAGGCCTGTGAAAGTAGAATGAATTATATTGTGAAAATAGAAAGGATTAAAGAAATGTTGTCTGTATCTTTAAGCAAAGATGTTGGAATGTTGCAACCAGGTGTCAGGAATACAGACATTAACATAGAACAATTGCACCGTTTAAGGGCAATTGGTGAAGCATTAGCCTTAGATCGATAACAGTTAGTAAGGAAATAGGATATGCATGCTGTGCCCCAGGTGAATTTTACTGTTTTGGTATCTTTGTCCCTTTGTCTAATTCCCGCTCTTTTATCTGTATAAATAAGACTGTTTGAGCCTTGCATGGGCGCTCACATATTCTGAATGTTATTGGCAGAGCGCTGTGCTAATAAAACAGAGTGGTCTGACAAATTGTGAGTCCTGATTCTAACTTTGACAATTTGGAGGTTCCACCGAGATGGCAACCGTCTTCACTGGGGCTGTGTGATTCCTGACTGTTTTTGTAGGATGACCGTGGCAGCCGGCACCTGGGCGTTTGGCCCAAGCGGTCCCCCACTAAAGGCGCACAGCCACAGTGAGGTCTACGCCATCGAACCTGTTGGTTCCCACTCTGTTCTGGTAGGGATCCTGGGATCTGACATCAGGAATCTGGTCAGGTAATTATTTCTGTGTTTTGTCCGGACTGAGGACTGTCCTGTCTCTGTGTCTATCTGTCCTCTTGTGGAGTGTTTGAGTCTGGGTGCCGTCTCTGTCTGGGGATCGGCCGACCAAGGGGTTCCTGTCCCCGCGGTCTCAGTGAGTGAAATCTGCACAATTGCAGCCGCACCACACCTTGGGTAAAACCCTTAGTGTGAAAGCAAGGGCAATTGAGGCAGTAGCCTGTGGGCTCCTTTTGTGTGTTGCAGCAGGCATTGCTCTGATGAACCTAAATTTCCTTCTTGTGTGATTGGTGTGTGAAAGTCCTCCTGTACTGGTAACCAGACCTCTAAGTCGGGACAGTTCCCTAAATGAATGCCAGCTCATTTTATGTATTTAGGATGGGTCCAGACTCCTGTAAAAAGGGTCCAGACTCCTGTAAATTTCTGGGAAAATGGTCTAGGCTAACTCAGGGGGATCCCAAAACTCAGTGGCCACTGTTAAAATCTTGGAACAAAGACTGAGTGGACGTCTTAAAAGACAAACTCGGCCAACCTAAAACTAAATTGGCTAAAGGAGAGGTTAATTGTTTCATGCAGTGGTGGGAAGAGGCAAATCATAGGTGGACAAAATCAAAATTGGCCTCTCTCACTTATTCAAATAATAAGTTAAAAGCTTTACTAAAAGCCTCCTCTCCCACCACTAGACCGAGCGCTCCCCTTTACCCCGTTCTCCAAACCCTGGATCGATCCAAACCCCTTCATACTCCCATCTCATTGTAAAAAGGACAAAAAGTCCCTTGTTCTGTTCCCCTTTGTTGTCTGCCTCAGAAACTGATTCTTTATAGTGTCCCACTACCAATTCAGCAAGGCTGGGGGCGGGGGGCGCTCCTCAACTAGCCCCCACCCTTCCTGGTCCCTTTCCTTGAACATTTCTTTCAAAATTGTGAAATGACCACAATATCACTCACAAATGGTTAAAAAAAAAAAAAGCAGGATCGGGCCCAGACAAGCAGGCAAGCAACAGATAAAGAAACAGGTTGAAAGCCCTAAGGAAATAGTGTCAGGAGTAAGAAAAGTAGTAAGTGCAGGCATGAACCCCTAGAACAATACTTAAAATGGTGAAATCTGAGGTGATAAAGGTGTCATTTTGGAACATAAACAAGTGATTTAAGGAAAGAGAGTAAAAGTTAACTCTATAGAGGCTGGAGAGAATTAAGCAGTTAAATTTTGTGGAAAATGTTAAAAAGAACCATGTTAAAGAGAGAGAATTCTTGGTTTCTTTGCAGCCATTCTGAAGGGAAAATGGGCCCTTTTCCAGAAGAGTGCCTGTAAATAATCCATATATATATACAGCTATGCAAAAACAAAGCAGTGTAAAAAAAAATGTTAAGGAAAAGAAAATGTGTATGTATCTATTTGTCTGTGAAAATATGTAAAGTTCTAAGAATCTAAACCAACACATCTGGTTTGTAAAACTACTGTTTTGTAGGTGTAAGATAAATTGATTTTGTTTTTGTTTTTAATGCCACTAAAAATTCATTTGACTCTTTAATTCAAAGTTTCAAAACTGACAGACCTTTTTGCAAGACACAGGTAATTAGTATTGTTTGGCTTTGGGATTTAGCATTTAACCCTTAAGGGGTAACTTGATTCTTTACAAAAATTAAAATGTTTTTAAATAAAGACCAAGTCATGGCTGCAATAGGGCAGTCAGAATCAGGAGAATAGGTAGAAATTCTGGAGTCTTTTTGTTTGTTTGGTTTGTTTTTTTTGTAACAATAGCAGATAAGAGCTGTAATGACAGAATAAGAAATTAACAGTGACCCTCTGAAGCAACAGCAGAGGTGAGGTGCACAAAACAAAAAGAAGCAATGTTAAAAACACTGAGCCTTAAAATGACTCTGTGTAATCAGACTGTCACTTTAATAAAAGTACATGAAAACTCTGTAAAAACAAAACAAACAGTTATACCTTATGTAAAAATTAATATGACTAATGTTTTTAAAAAGTTATAGTATAAAAAGAATGTGCATTTTCCGTAGGATATGTGCAGCGTATATTGTAGAAAGGGATGTAAAAAAAAATAAAATGCAAATGAAACATGCTGCTAAATTAAAATCCTATTAGGGCTCCAAAAAGAGCCGCAATAGGCTGTGTTTTCTTTTTCAGATCCCTGTGTGTTAAGACAGAGTCTCTGAGCTCTGCTGATGGCTTTGAATCCAAAAGCCTAGCCTGTGTTGATGCAAATTACCTAACTGATAAAGAAAGGTGAGAACTGCCAGCACAAACGAAGCTGCAAATAAAAAACATACCTGGTCAGCAGACAAACTGCCTACATAAAAGGCATGGTATAACAAGATACCTTTAATAGATTTAATGCTAATGTTACTGTTAATATTAAACATTAAAATAACTTTAATGTTAGTGAGTACCCCTGTAACAACTTGTAGTGTGTATGATTTTTGAAAAAATCCTTTAAAGTAATATGGTAATGATGCTTCTCAGCTATTACCTGTAAATAAACTTAAATCTTAACACAGCAGGAAAAACATTACAAACTTGGTCTGCTATATAAGAGGCAAAACTTGAGGTACACCACCTCATAAATTTAATAACTAAACAGTGGAATAATTTTTGCATAACCCTTAAAATGTAGAAGCCATTAAAACCTGGCCTGCCTATAATAAAAAAAAAAAAGCACAGGAAAATATGGGGTAATTCCTCTGTTTTGCCTGCAGTCAGGAAGGGTATTTGTAAAAGAATGGAATCTTTAAGCAATAATCAATGCCACCCCAAAAGGGGTAGAAAACTGTTCTTTTTGTCTTTCAGATAATCCAAAGTACTGTATAATGGACTATGTGTATGTGTTAATTCTTGGGGAAAAGTGTTTAAAAAGTGTTAGCAACCCACCAGAAGACAAATGTAAATGTAATGTAAGTACTGTGTTTACCAATAATCACATTTACTATTTGCCACAACAACAACAACAAAAGAGTCTCAGCTTACTGTAAGCACTGATTTAGCTCAGTTCTCTATCAATCTTGGCATTGAATGGCAAACAGTTACCAATCATCTGTTAAAAGGTAAAAAGGTAACATAGTTCCTAAAATAAAATAAAATAAAATAAAAACAAAAATGTGGAAAACTGGACTATTCATATTATACACGCAAATGGGGACATGTTAAGAATTGCCACTGCAGAAAAGCATAACAGCTTACCATTAGTATAACATATTTTCTGGATGGTCTCTCACAACTACTGGCATACTAATGTTACTACCCCTAATTGTTTTTGGTTTTAAATTGTATGTGTTTAATTGAAATGTTTAAAATGTGCTGGTGGATAAAACAAATGTATGTAAAGCTAAAGCCACAGGCCCAAATCACCTCCCAGTATTTTCTATTACGTGGACTAAATAAGAAGTGACACTGGCGATTAATAATCTTAGTGTCAAAAGGGGGATATGTAGGAGCAGGATTTTATAATGTCCCATAAGAACTAAAGTATAATTTGATTTCATCCTGCTAGCCATTTTTTTAAATAGCAGAAAGAACTGACCCCCTGCGACTATAAGATTCTGTTTTCCCATATGCATTACAAATTGGGCCCTCTCTAACTCTTTGTTTTAAGATTTAGGTAGTAAGAGACAGGATTCTCTATTGTGTCTGTGTTAAGTAAATTAGAGAAACATTGAAGGCCTGGGTCTCAATGTAAATTGTCTTAGTTATCAATTGTAAAACTTAGCAAGGTTTAATTTGCAATGCTTTTTTTTGTTCTATATAAAATACTACTGTTTGTATTCTCAATCTGTTTGTGTGAATGAGGAATGTATGCATCAGAAAAAGACAAGGTGTGAAGGCCATTGTTACAGCCAGAGTCAAGGGACAGCTGTTAAACTGTCTGGCATCTCAGAGTGGATACATGCTTCGCAGTGTAAGAATGCACCACCCCCAGTGAACCAATCACCACCTCAGGACCACGCAGAGTCAATTTTTTTGACTCCAGAAGAAGACGTAGAGGAACAGCCTGCAATAACTTACAATCTACGCTCTCGTAAGGGTTGCCAGAAGCAGATGACTACATAAAGCAAGGCCCAAGAAGAAGCAGTAGTGAGCTTAGCGCCTGCTGCCTGGTGGACATAAAACTGTGACTGCAGTTCCCTCAGTTGAGGTTGTCAGAACCAGAAGGGCCCTGCCTCCAACATGCGCCTCTGGTGGTGCCTGTTCTTCGGCTGCTGGTATCTTAAGGTCTGGGGAGTCCACAATGACAATTCTTTTATCCAGCAGCAAGTGTGGATAGCTCAGACCCTTATTATTTCTAAATGCTGGGTCTGCAGCCACATCCCAGCCCACTCTCAAACTGGTGTTCCTGTCCTGGCTATCCCACTCAATTCCCCAGACCTCACTGGAGGACCTTGTCCGTTTAACACAATATGGAACAGTCATGACACCTGGAAGAGGCTATTGGCAGTTCCTTTATCCCACTTGGGGGAGCAATACACCAGGCCAAAAAAAAAAAAAAAAGGCTCCTAAGTAGTTAAATAATGGCAAATAAAACCAGAGAAAGTTTAAGAGCCCTGGCCAAAGAAACAGGGGCGATCAGACAGGTGGCCCTCCAGAACCGTCAGGCATTGGACATAGTGCTGGCGGCCAAAGGAGGGACCTGTGCTCTCACTGGAAAACAATGTTGTATGTTTATACAATACCAATGAGGTAATAGATCGCTATAGCCACTTAGAACAAATCGCATATCTTCCTCATGAAGAGCTGAGTTCTTTATGGAAGTGGCTAAGTAACCTGTTCAATTTCTCTGGCATAGGAAACTGGTTGTTTCAGGGAGCCCTAACTATCCTGTTCGGAATCTTAGTGATTTTTGTATGCTTTCAATTAATCTCCTGTTGTATCCAGAATTGTGTCACCCAGATGGCTGCCCCAAAACAGAGTGCTAATATGATGATTTTAAATATCACTAATGAACAAAGAAATAAGGAACGGTTAATTTGTGGAACCCAGTAATTGTTGGTCATGGCGTGCGCTTGACCAAAAGGAGGGATTGTGAAAGTAGAATGAATTATATTGTGAAAATAGAAAGGATTAAAGAAATGTTGTCTGTATCTTTAAGCAAAGATGTTGGAATGTTGCAACCAGGTGTCAGGAATACAGACATTAACATAGAACAATTGCACCGTTTAAGGGCAATTGGTGAAGCATTAGCCTTAGATCGATAACAGTTAGTAAGGAAATAGGATATGCATGCTGTGCCCCAGGTGAATTTTACTGTTTTGGTATCTTTGTCCCTTTGTCTAATTCCCGCTCTTTTATCTGTATAAATAAGACTGTTTGAGCCTTGCATGGGCGCTCACATATTCTGAATGTTATTGGCAGAGCGCTGTGCTAATAAAACAGAGTGGTCTGACAAATTGTGAGTCCTGATTCTAACTTTGACAGGCCTTAGGCTTCATACCAGAACTCTGATGCAAGAGTTTATGTTTCAAGGCCTCATCTTACTACACCAAACACTGAGGTTCTTGAGTGCTGCAACATCACAGTCATTGAAGCTTTTATCGTAAGAGCACAGCTGGGATGGTGTGATTATGTGGCCCATATGTCTGCCGGTAGAATACCAAAGGCCGTCTTACAGAGAATTGTAGACTGGAACTTGTGTTAGGGGCAGACCAAGAAAGACACTTTCAAGGTCAACCTCTGATCTTGCAATGTTGACCTCAACACTGGGGAGCTCTTAGCTCACAACAAGATCCAATGGTGGCAGTTCTGCCATTTCGAAAGTGCATGGATTGCTGCAATCAAGGAGAGATGTGTGAGGTGTAAAGTTAAAAGCAGCACACATGTATCTACATTTGTCTTCACCTGTGGCACCCACGGACAGGATTGCAGGTTCCACAATTGGTCTATGATCTACAATAAGTGACATACAGGACCTGCAATAAGTCACTGCAGCTCATCCAATGGACTTGATGGGAAACTCCATCATAACTATGCCAGCCCAGCTCCCGAGTGTAGGTGCAGCCTGTATTGATAGGAATTTTTCTCTTGGTGTAGCAAAACCACCTCCCGAATCATGTTAGTGCCATTGATGGAAGTGCTCTTCCATCGACATAGCTGCGTCTACACTGGGGCTTCTGTCAGTGTAGCTATGTGAGTCAAGGGTGTGTTTTTTTCACATCACTGATCATTGTAAATATGCTGATATAACTTTTCATTGTAGGCCAACTCTAAGTAAAAGGCTAAGGTCTGTATTTTAAAAATTCATGCCCTTAAGTGCCATAGCTATGCTGAGCTAACCCTTGGTGTAGGTGCCGGTTGGTCAACAGCAGAATGCTTCCACCAACCTAACTACTGCTGCTCAGGGAGGTGGATTACCTACATCAACAGAAAAAACCCTTCCATTGCTGGAGGGAGTGTCTATACTATGGCACTATAGCCGTGCCGTTGTAGTGCCTGTAGTGTAGACACGCCCTGAGAAAACTCCCAAACCACATTTCTGAGTCTTCCAAGGGGTCCTCCTACAAAACCAGGGAAGACATGGCTTTCATTGTGGATATTTCCAAGGTAAAAAACAAGAACACATTCCTGCAGTTCTTTCAGAATGGGTGGAAGAATTGTCAAAAACACAGCTTTGATGGAAAAGTAACTTACCACCAGCAACAAAATGGGGGGAAAGACACTAAACTTTGGTGTCACATGGGTGCAGTTACAATTATGCAAGAAGGTGCCTGTAGATTGTGTCATTATTGAAACATTTTTCAGATGACAGACAAGATTTTCAAAGGCAAGTAGTGATTCAGCGAAGGGCTGGTCAGGAGTTTTTCTATGAAATGGGTTTTCATTGGAAAATCTTAACTCATTGAAAACAAATTTTTCTATGGGAAACAGGGCCTGCTCCAGGCACCAGCGCAGCAAGCAGGTGCTTGGGGTGGCCAACAGTAAGAGGCAGCACGTCTGGCTCTTTGGCGGCAATTCAGCAGCGGGTCCCTCAGTCCCTCTCAGAGGGAAGGACCTGCTGCCGAATTGCTGCCGAAGTATGAAGCTGCACGATAGAGCAGCTGCTGAAGTGCTGTTGATTGCGGCTTTATCTTTTTTTTTTCTCTTTGCTGCTTGGTGCGGCAGAAACACCGGAGCCAGCCTTGATGGGAAAGGGTCATTTTCAAGTCATCTTTTATTGGGAAGGATTCTCAAGTCCAGGATGGAATTTCTAGTCAAAACCAGAGAGAGAAAGACCCACCCCCAGAATAGGCAGTCACCTGTCAGAGGGGAGCTGACGGGGTCAAGGGCTCAGCCTACCTCCAATGCTCTGTTCACTTGGGATTGGTTAACTCATTGAGTTACTGGACGGCAGTTAATTAGTCAGGGAAGCACCTGGGCAAGATAAAAAGGAAGCTACACTGCAGTGGGGCTAGAGGAAAACAGCAGTCCCCAGAGTGCAGAAAGAGAAAGCACCTATGGAGAAGGCTTCTCAGGGGGAAGGTGGTGATGCGGGCTCAGCAGCAAAGGAAACCCAGGAGGAGATTGCTCTGAGTGGGAGAGTTTCCAGAAGGAAGGGACTATGAATGCTAAGTCTCAGAAGAGCCTGGCTCCCATGGATAGTTCCAGCAGCCAACAGAAGCCCTGTAAAACAGGAATTATGTGCTGTCCTGAGGAAGGGTCCTTGAGGTTCAGGCTCCACTGGAACCCTAGACCCCTGGAAAGGGCGCTGTTCAATATACAAATCTCACTGGATTTATTAAAAACCTCATTTTGGAGAAACTGAGGCAGGGCTGCAATGGTGACACTGTCCTGGGCCACCAGGGTGTGCTGCAGGGTGAGGGGAGGATCCCCATTACAGGCACTCACTTAAGATGCGGGAGACCTAGGTTCAAAGCCCTGCTGAACTGCTTGAACCTGGGTGTTCCACACCCCATGGGAGTTTCCTAATGAGCAGGCTACTGTGGGGTGGGGGGAACGCTTACTTTTTTTTTTTTTTTTTTTGTGAAAAGTTTCACAAGGTCTCAGTTTTTGTCCCAATGCAGAATGAAAAAAAAATTGGAAATTTCAAAAAAGTTCATGAGATGTGAAAACTATTTCCCATTTCACTCTATTTCTGAGTCCCTGCATTTTGGCCTGGTCTAAACTACGCGTTTATACCGATTTTAACAGCGTTAAACCGATTTAACACTGTACCCGTCCACACAACAAGGCAGTTTATATTGATATAAAGGGCTCTTTAAACCGGTTTCTGTACTCCTCCCCGACGAGAGGAGTAGCGCTGAAATCGGTATTACCAAATTGGATTAGGGTTAGTGTGGCCACAAATCGACAGTGTTGGCCTCCGGGCAGTATCCCACAGTGCATCACTGTGACCGCTCTGGACAGCAATCTGAACTCGGATGCACTGGCCAGGTAGACAGGAAAAGCCCCGCAAACTTTTGAATTTCATTTCCTGTTTGCCCAGCGTGGAGAGCTCACCAGCACAGGTGACCACGCAGAGCTCATCAGCACAGGTAACAATGCAGTCTCCTGAGAACTGAAAAAGAGCTTCAGCATGGACCGCATGGGAGGTACTGGATCTTATCACTATATGGGGAGAGGATTCTGTGCTAACAGAACTCCGTTCCAAAAGACAAAATGAAAAAACATTTGAAAGAATTTCCAAGGTCATGATGGAGAAAGGCCACACCAGGGACTCAGTGCAGTGCAGAGTGAAAGTTAAGGAGCTCAGACAAGCCTACCAGAAAACCAAAGAAGCAAACGGAAGGTCCGGGGCAGGGCCGCAAACATGCCACTTCTACGCTGAGCTGCATGCAATTCTAGGGCGGTCCGCCACCATTACCCCACCCAGTCCGTGGATTCCGAGGTGGGGGTGGTAATCTCAGCCATGGCTGAGGATTCTGCGGATGGGGAAGATGAGGACAAGGAAGAGGAGGATGAGCTTGCAGAGAGCACACAGCACTCTGTTCTCCCCAACAGCCAGGAGCTTTTTCTCACGCAGACGGAATTACTCTCCCAGCCCTCCCAAGCCACTAGCCCAGACAATGAAGCCATGGAAGCGACCTCTGGTGAGTGCACCTTTGTAAATATAAAACATGGTTTAAAAGCAAGCATTTTTTAATGATTGATTTGTCCTGAGGACTTGGGATGCATTCGCGGCCAGTGCAGTTATTGGAAAAGTTTGTTAACATGTCTGGGGATGGAGCGGAAATCCTCCAGGGACATCTCCATGAAGCTCTCCTGGAGGTACTCCAAAAGCCTTTGCAGAAGGTTTCTGGGCAAGGCAGCCTTATTCCGTCCACCATGGTAGGACACTAGACCACGCCATGCATGTAGCAAGTAGTCTGGTATCATTGCATGATAAAGCCTAGCTGCATATTGTCTCGGTGATTGCTGGCATTCAAGCAACATCCTTTCTTTATCTCGCTGTGTTATCCTCAGGAGAGTGATATCGTTCATGGTAACCTGGTTGAAATTCAGGAATTTAATTAAGGGGACAGAGATGGCCATTCCTACTGGGCTATTTGCCTGTTGCTTAAAAGAAATCCTTCCTTGCTGGTAGCCAAGTGGAGGGATGGGGGGAGGGGAATGGTGCTGAACTTTTTTACGTTTGGCTAGCAGGGATCTTCCCTGCTACCAGCCGTGCAGTGGGGGAGGGAGGGGGGTGATTAGCAGTGATCTTCCATGATACCAGCCACATGGTGGGGGGAGGGGTAAAGCGATCATCCCAGAGAATTGGATGGGGGGTTGGTTTCTGCTGCTGCATGTTAACAGGAAAGAAGTAGCACTGAACGGGATTTGCTTGGTATTTGAGAAAGGAGGGCATTGTGTATATGAAGGCTGCAGAAGCCGAAAAACAATGGCTTACCATGGCCGCATGCAAACTGAATTCTGCTGCCCGGACCTGCATCTGTGAGATTTCTAACACCAGAGCCGCAGGCACTCAATATTAAGATGCAAAATGCGACCTTGTAGTGAAATCACATGTGCTATGTAAGGTGAATAGTGTTGTTCACCGTGAAAGAGTATAAGCATTGTCCTGTAAAATGTATCTTTTTAAATACTTCTCTCCCTTTTTTCCCTCTCTCATGCAGCTGCAAATTTTTCAAGCCTCCCTACTCCATCCCGAAGGCCATCGCAGATAAGGCGGCAGAAAAAAAAGATGCGAGACAAAATGTTCTCGGAAATCATGGAAGTGACCCGCAATGAAAGAGCTCATCTGAATGAGTGGAAAGACGTGGTAGAAAATTACAGGAAAGATGCCAGTGAACGTGAGGACAGGAGGGACCAACGTGAGGATAGGAGGGACAAACGTGAGGAGAGGAGGGAAGCTCGAGATGAGAGGTGGCAGCAGGAAGATCAACGGTGGCGGGATGCAACGCTGGGGCTGCTGTGTGATCAAACTGACATCCTCTGACGTCTGGTGGAGCTTCAGAAACAGCAGCAGGGTCACAGAGTGCTGCTGCAGCCCCTGTATAACCATCCTCCCCCCTCACCATGTTCCATATCTTCCTCACCCAGACGTGTAAGAACACGTGGGGGAAGGCTTCGTGCACCCATCCACTCCACCCCCGTGGACAGCCCAGTCAAAAGGCTGTCATTACTTTGAAAATTTTTTAGTGGCCTTTTCCTTCCCTCCTATCCTCCTCCCAGACCACACCCAGGCTACCTTGTCAGTTCTCTCCCTCTTTTTATAATGACTTTTTAATAAAGAATACATGATTTTTAAACGATAGTGACTTTATTTCCTTAAGCAAGCTGTAATTGAAGGGGGAGGGTGGGTTGCTTACAGGGAATGAGTCAATCAAGGGGGGTTCATCAAGGGGAAACAAACACAACAGTCACACCGTACCCTGGCCTGTGATGAAACTTGTTTTCAAAGCTTCTCTGATGCGCACCACTTTGTGGTGTGCTCTTCTAATCGCCCTGGTGTCTGGCTGCACGTAATCAGCGGCCAGCTGATTTGCTTCAGCCTCCCACCCCGCCATAAAGGTCTCCCCCTTACTCTCACAGAGATTGTGGAGCACACACCAAGCAGCAATAACAATGGGGACATTGGTTTGGCTCAGGTCTGAGTGAGTCAGTAATGTGCGCCAGCCTGCCTTTAAACGGCCAAATGCACATTCTACCACCATTCTGCACTTGCTCAGCCTGTAGTTGAACAGCTCCTGACTATTGTCCAGGCTGCCTGTGTATGGCTTCATGAGCCACGGCATCAAGGGGTAGGCTGGGTCACCCAGGATAACTACAGGCATTTCAACATCCCCAACTGTTATTTTCTGGTCTGGGAAGTGATTCCCTTGCTGCAGCCGTTTAAACAGAGTAGTGTTCCTGAAGACGCGAGCATCATGAACCCTTCCTGGCCATCCCATGTAAGGATCTGTGGGTCTAGAACAGGAGTGGGTAAACCATGGCCCGTGGACCGGATCCGGCCCATCAGGGCTTTGGATCCAGCCCACAGGATTGGTCCCCATGGTGCCACAGGCCTCGTGCTGCTCTCAGAAGTGGCCGCTCCACGTCCCTGCAGCCCGGGCAGGGGGCTCTGTGCATTGCCATTGCCTCCAAGCACTGCCCCCCACAGCTCCCATTGGCTACGAATAGGGAACTTGGGAGCTTTGGGGAAGATACCTGGAGGCGTGGCAAAGGCAGCGCGCAGAGTCCTATGCCTCCCACCCCCAGGGGCTTTACAGGGACGTGGTTCCAGCCATTCCCCAGAGCGATGCGGTGTGGGGCCAAGGCAGGCATGCAGGGAGCCTGCCCTGGCCCTGGTGTGCAATGCTGCCACCCCAGAGCCACTTTAGGTAAGCGGTGCCGGGCCTGAGCCTGAACCCCTACTGCACCCTGCCCCCCAACTCCCTGTCATAAACCCCCTTCCTGCACCCCAATCCCCTTCCCTGATCTCCCTGCTGCACCCCGCACCCCTCCTCTGCCCCAATCCCTTGCCCTGAGCCCGATCCTGCACACTGCACCCCCTCCAACACCCCACACTCCCTCCTGCACCCCAACCCCCTGCCCCGGCCCTGCATACAGTTTCCCCACCCAGATGTGGCCCTCGGCCCAAAAAGTTTGCCCACTCCTGGTCTAGAACATGGGTCTAGAGATTCCCCAGGTGGTGCTCTGATAGTGGCAACACTTGGCAAATCATGAGCCTCAAGGACCCACATACCACAGGATGTGCTACTGTGCTTGAATCCCACTGAAAACCATGGGCAACAGCGGCCATCTTTACTAGGGGCAACCCCGTCTTCACCTTGAAAGGCTGTAGGGACACGGCAGCCATCTTGACAAAGGGCCATCTGTCGCTTCAATCCTACCGGCAATAATTGGAGAGGGCGGCCATTTGGGATAAGAGCAAGACTTGGTGAACTTGAAGCAAATGTGAGCAAGAACATGAAATACCGTAAAATAAGTGAGTCCTCTGAGAAAAACCCTCCTGATAAACTCATGAGCTGGCAACTCTGCCTATTACTCCAGCTCCTGAGGGCCTTGGTGATCTGTACTCACCCACACTACTCCTTCTAGACTGGGAGTCTGCACAGTAGCTCAGAAACCCTGGAGTCCCCTGCCATAGGCCTTCTCTATGGGCATGAAGACACACTGACAGCCCACTAACATAAAGCTGGGGGAGAGGTGGCTGGGGAGCTAGGCAGTAGGGCCCAGACCATTCAAGTTATTTGGGTGCTTAACTCCCAATTTTAAGCACCTAAATACCTTTGAAGATCCGGGTCTGTGTGTCTTGGGCAGGGCCGGTGTAACCACTAGGCGAACTAGGCGGCCACCTAGGGCGCCAAGATTTGGGGGCACCAAAAAGCGGTGTCCCAAAATAGGACCAGATAGCAATCAAGACGCTGGCTGCAGATTGCAGACTGTAAAGAGGACATATATGATAAGAACCACGCTCCCAGTTAATTGCTCTCCTGCCATTTAGAAGGCCAGCAAAGTCCTTTGATTGTGAATCAATAATTGTACAGATTGCTGTGTTGGTAGGTACATTATTACAGTAATAACTCCTCTCTCTTGTAGATTGCACAGCAGCAGCCAGGAGAGTGGAGCAGCTTGCGGTGGGAAGTGTAAGACTCCTGCTGGGGCTGAGCTGTGCTGTCAGTGTGGTGCAAGCAGAGCCAGCTTGCACATGCCATGCTCGGAAAGCGGGCTGCAGGATTTCCAGGCAGAGGCTCTGCACCCTGGGGAGAGAAGGGAGGGAGGCCACAGCTGGCAGCTCTGCGGGCTCTCTTGTGTGGAAGGCCTAAGCCACTTTAACCCACAGCCACCTCCCTGTGCCCCAGATTTCTAACCTCCTGACCCTGCTTTGGCGTGAGAGCCACACACTCTCTGCCTCACAGTCCTGCCTGCCCCACACGCCCACCCCCTGCTGGAGCGAGAACCCAGCATTCAACTCCCCAGCCCGGGCATAGGACTGACTCATGAAGGCAAAGCAGGTGACATACTCCTGTTGCCCTGTCACAATTGCACTTGGCCTCCTGCTGCATGCCAGGTACTGGAGAGGAGAGCGCCCATTTCAGCTTGCGGCTCTTTGAATCCTACCCTGCTCCCTGGCCAAACCCAGATTGCTCCCTCTCCCCCCTCCACACCCAAACCCGGCCTGCTTCCCTTCCCCTCCCCATCACACATGATCCTCTCTCTGACCGAACCCAGTCTGCTCCCCTTCCCTATCAAACCCGATTCCCTCTCTGACCAAACCTGGCCTGCTTCCTTTCCCCACCTAACCCGATTCCCCCTCTGACCGAACCCAGCCTGTTTCCCTTCCCCATGTCAGGGTTATGTTTATCCCAGACTTTTCAGGTTTGTTGTCTGACCGCAAGAGAGACAGGCAACCCAGCAAAGTCCAAAACCAAGTTCTTTATTGATGCATGCACACAAGCAACAAAGAACAAGTTTGTTCTCCACAGAGAACCAGAACAAGCCCCCCCTCCTTTCTTCAATACAGCGCAAATTTATATAAGCAAGTTTACATCACAGTTAAAGCATTTAATTGCCTGCAGTTAATTAACGGCACCTGGTGAAGCATTTGATTACAAAATTCATGGCCTTGAGCAGTTCCTGGCACACAAGCATCTTCCTTATCAGTACTGAGAACTTTTTGATCGGCACTTCCCAAGCTTGAGTGCAAGGGGGGGTTTATCCACCCAGCTCCTGCTTGCTGACTTCATTCACCCGCCTTCTGAGCCCCCCTTGTTCATGCATCAAGCTTGTGATCACCTGCTCAGCCTATCTTGTGGGCCTTCGGGCCCACTTTAAAGCATCCTATCTATCACCCACCTAACCCAATTCCCTCTCTGACTGAACCCGACCTGCTTCCTTTTCCTCCCCATCAAACACAATTCCCTCTCTGACCGAACCCAGCCTGCTTCCCTTCTCCTCCCCATCAAACATGATCCCCTCTCTGACCGAACCCGGCCTGCTTCCCTTCCCCACCTAACCCAATACCCCACTAACTCAACCCAGTCTGCTTCCCTTCTGCTCCTCAGCCAAACCCAATCCCCTACTGACCCAAACCCAGTCTGCTTCCCTTCCCCACCAAACCCAATCCCCCAGTATGACGGAGTATCCGCCATTCTAATTTTATAAATTTTATTAATAACAATAATTGGATATTATAAAGGTAGAATAAAATGTAGTAGATTTTGATATGAAAGAATGAAGGAAGGAAGTATACATGACTAAAAAGAGTGCATTTCCGATTACAATCAACATTCCTTAATTTTTAAGGAAAAGTCATCTTGATCTCTTAATCAATGTTTACATCAAACAGTTGATGAAATTCAAAGAGTGACTTATAGTTAGTAAATGACATGTACTCTCTATCCTTTACTTTTAATAGCGAACAAGAAAAAGAACTGACAGGAATAAAATTTCATTTTTTCGTTTTCAGTTGATGCAGCCTCACGGCAGATAGAGAAAAATTGTCTGGGGCACAATTTTGTAAGTGGAAGGCTGATAAGCAAAAAGAAAGAAAGAAAGAAAGAAAGAAAGAAAGAAAGAAAGAAAGAAAGAAAGAAAGTTAATTAGTTTCTGAAGTATCTACATCCACTGGCCAGAGACGTGAAAGCGAAAATGTCACTTGTTTGAATTGAGCTTTAGTGATCTTGCCACTTGGGCCAAATGCGATGATCAAGTCCGACAAATTTTCATGGAACATGGGCCAGAACAAGTTCAGCAGTTCTATTTTCCCAAAGATAGTAAGCAAAGAAAATTCTCAACAATTCATTACAAACATAGGCTTGTTAATGGAGAAGAAATGCACCATCAGGGCTGTAGTATTTCCACATGAAATGGTTCTGTCTTTTGCTTCTGCTGCAAGTTGTTTGCCAGTAGTACTATTGGCACATCATCTCTTTCTGAAAAAAGGCTCAAGGAGTTGGAAAAACATGTCTACAATTCTTTTAGGGCAGGAGAAAAGCAATCAACATTTGACGAATGTTCAAACATGGAAGGAACTCGAACTGTGATTGAAATACAAGAGAACAATTGATGAAGAACATTTGAGCTTCATTAAGCAAGAAGAAAAGTATTGGCAGCAAATACTAAAACGTCTGATTGCTTTGGTCAGAGTTCTAGGTATGCAAAACCTGGCCTTTTGGGGAACAGAAAAAAAACTGTACTCTTCTGGTAATGGGAACTTCCTCAAATTTGTTGAATATCTAGCTTTGTATGACCCTCTTATGGATGACCATCTTCACAGGATTAAGGACAAGGAGATGCAAGTAAATGACCTAGGGAAAGACATACAGAATGAGCTTATTCAGCTCATCAAACAAAAAATCCTAGCATCTGCTCATGCTGCAAAATACTTTTTGATCATTCTAGATTGTACACCAGATGCAGGCCATGTTGAACAAATGACCATGATCATTCGGTTTGTGGATAGGCCTACTTCAGAAACAGAGAATGAGACTGAATCAGTATGCATAAAGGAACACTTGGGATTTTTGTCACTTATGGAAACAACTGGAGCTGGAATGACAGAAACTATTCTTCACCAGTTAGAAGAGATGTCACTGCCTATAGAAAACTTGTGTGGTCAAGGCTACAATTGGAGCAATATAAAAGAGAAAGAAAATGGTGTCCAGTGAAGAATTTTTTATATTAATCCATGAGCCTTTTTCATTTCTTGCAGCGCACATTCATTGAATTTGGTTGTTAACGATGCTGCAAAGTGTTGCTTGGAGGCAACCGCCTTCTTTGATTTAGTTCAACGTGTTTATGTGTATTTCTCAGCTTCTACACATCGCTGGGAAGTTCTAACACACCAGGTATCTAATCTCACAGTTAAACCATTGACTGAAACAAGATGGGAAAGTCGAACTGATGCCTTGAAACCTCTTTGCTATCAACTTGGTGACATCTTTGGTGCTCTGATAGAGATCTATGATGACACTACTCTAACAGGATCATCTGGCAATACGTCACGAGTTGATGCAAAGGATCTTGCAAAAGCCATTTCTAGTTTCAAGTTTCTTGTTTCTCTTATTGTGTAGTAATGACATATTGTTTGAGATCAACATGACTAGCAAACAACTTCAGGTGAAAGTATTCGACATACATGATGCCATTAATTAACTTGGAAAAACCAAGTTCTTGAAGTGACACAGACTTTGAGAAAACATTGGTAGATGAACTTGCGGAGGAGCTGGATGTACCGGCACTTTTTGAACCAGATCCAATCTGTATTAGAAAAAAGAAGAAGCAGTTCACATATGAAGCAGATGACAAACCTATTTATAATCTAAAAGAAAAATTCAAAGTGAACTTTTACTTTGCAGTCATCAACACAGCAATACATTCAGTTGAAGAAAGATTCACACTGATGCAGCAAATTAGTTCAGTATTTGGCTTCCTATACGATGTTTACAGTTTGCAAAATACAACACCAAAGCAAATTATGAACATTGCTTGAATCTGGAGCAAGCTTTGCAATATGGTGAATCCAAAGATATTGATGCCTTTGACTTGTGCAATGAATTGCAAGCTATTGCAAGACAAGTCCAAAAGAGTGCATCACCGCAAGACGTATTGAACTTCATATGGAAAAATAAGCTGACAGATAGTGTACCCAACACAGTTATTGCTCTTCACATCCTCTTGACTCTCTCAGTTGCTGTGACCAGTGGCGAGTGAAGCTTCTTGAAGCTCAGGCTGATAAAAACATACATGTGAACATCAATGTTGCAACAAAGACTTGTTGGGCTATCTATCTTGTCAATAGACCACGACATTGCTCGCAGCATTGACTTGGAGGAACTTGTTTCTAAATTTGCTAAACTGAAAGCGTGGAAAAATAAATTCTAAATGATAACGTGTTACTCTGTGACAGTGTATTGTGTATAATGTATGTGATTTATTTGAAGATCCATGCTATGTTGTGCAAAGTGAAAACAATAACAATGTCAACACTGTCAAGTTATTCATTTATTTTCATTAAATGTGTAGACTAAATAATGAAATTAATAAATTTTCAAGCCAAACATGTATTAATTCTAATGAACAATGCCACATTATGCAGTAGTCATTTTTGAAACTTTATAATAAGCGATGCTCCAGGGGGAGGGGAGGGAGTGGGAGGGCACAAGGTGGAAGTTTCTCCTAGGGTGAAAAATATCCTTGTACCAGCCCTGATCTTGGGGTGACTTGAAGGTGATGCTTGCTAGTGAGGGCTCTATAATCTGAAGTTGCAAGTACAGCCCTTAGGTTCAAGCTCCCATTGCCAACCCCAAATGTTCAAGAGAGCAGGAGTCAAGCGCCCCCTCCCATCCCAAACATCATGAGATGGGCTTAAAAATCATGAGACTAAAATACGCATTCAGTTCTTTTCATTGGCCTTGTGGGTTTTGACTTAGAATCATAGAATCATAGAATATCAGGGTTGGAAGGGACCTCAGGAAGTCATCTAGTCCAACCCCCTGCTCAAAGCAGGACCAATTCCCAACTAAATCATCCCAGCCAGGGCTTTGTCAAGCCTGACCATAAAAACCTTTAAGGAAGGAGATTCCACCACGTCCCTAGGTAACCCATTCCAGTGCTTCACCACCCTCCTAGTGAAAAAGGTTTTCCTAATATCCAACCTAAACATCCCCCACTGCAACTTGAGACCATTACTCCTTGTTCCGTCATCAGGTACCACTGAGAACAGTCTAGATCCATCCTCTTTGGAACCCCCTTTCAGGTAGTTGAAAGCAGCTATCAAATCCCCCCTCATTCTTCTCTTCTGCAGACTAAACTATCCCAGTTCCCTCAGCCTCTCCTCATAAGGCATGTGCTCCAACCCCCTAATCATTTGTGTTGCCCTCCGCTGGACTCTTTCCAATTTTTCCACATCCTTCTTGTAGTGTGGGGCCCAAAACTGGACACAGTACTCCAGATGAGGCCTCACCAATGTCAAATAGAGGGGAATGATCACGTCCCTTGATCTGCTGGCAATGCCCCTATTTATACAGCCCCAAATGCCGTTAGCCATTCGGTCCCTAGTCTGTAACAGTGAATGGGATTCTTCCGTCCTAAGTGCAGGACTCTGCATTTGTCCTTGTTGAACCTCATCTGGTTTCTTTTGGCCCAATCCTCTAATTTGTCTAGGTCCCTCTGTATCCTATCCCTACCCTCCAGCGTATCTACCACTCCTCACAGTTTTCAGGGGTCACATTTTCAAGCTTTTCTCCACAACTGCATGAACAAGAAACACACTTTTTTAAAAAAAGAAAAAAAATTAAGCTGAGATTCTGCTATAATTCCATGGCTCCAGGGTTTGGCGCTTTAAGGAAAACACCAAATCTCACGAGGCTCTGGATGAAATCATGAGAGTTGGCCACACTCAGTCCATGAAGCCCTTGTGAGCCAAACGTTGATGTACATGCTCTGTGCTAACAGGTGTGAGTCTGTTCTCTTCCTTCACAGTGCAAAGAAGATTCAGAGAAGTATAACCCCTTCATCTTCAGGGGACACAGAGCTGCCTGCCTCATTCAATCTCCTTGGGGTCTTTCACACTCCAGATTCAGAGCTCAGGAGTGCAGAGCTGGCTAGAAAACTGGCATTTTTTTTCCTCTGCAGAAATATTTTACTTTTCTACTAAATAATTGCAAACTGCAATGTTTCAGTTAGGCAGTGCTGCCATGGTGCCTCGTGGGCACTGTAGTTCAGGTGTCTCACGCTTCCATTCTCCTCCATAGGCCAGGTTCCCTGGTCAGATGACATCTCCCATGATGCACCATGGTTTTCTTTCAAGGTAAGGCTAGGCAGCTGCTGTCAGGGCCCATACATGATTGATCTGACCTAATGGTCAGAGCCCAGAGTAGAATCAGGGGTATGGTCAAGAGTTACACACAGGGTCAAACCAGAGTCAGAGCCAGAAGTCTCACCAGGGGTCAAAGCCAGACTCAGAGTTGTGTCAAGGGTCAAGCCAGAGCCACTAACTGGAGTTAGGGCAAGAGATCGGGGACAAGATATGAGAAAAGGAGGACAGTGCAGGAACCAGGTGAGGGGGCAGGAGCTTGGTCTCAGCATCTAGTCAGCAGAAGGCCCAGCAGCTAGTTGCTCAGACAAGGGGTGTGGGAGGAACAAGAAGCTTTATGCTAAGAGGTCACTAATCAGCAGCTGGCTGCTGGTGAGCTAATCATTCTGAGTCAGCAGATGTTACCCATTTGTGGTGTATCAGCTCAGCTGCAGTTGTGCTGACTGGGTTTGCAGACCAGGAGTGCAGACAGTAACATTCTTACTTAGCAACCCCACAGGCCTGGGTTCAAGACTCCCTGTTGCCTGACAGTTGTATCACTATACATAGCTAAGGCACCCTTAGGAGATGGAGAATGGGGACATGAGGCACTGACCCAGAAACCCCTTGGTGCTAACTGGCAGAGGGCATAAGGGATATAGTGGGCTTTACAGGGAGCCCCTGGGTCTAATGTCTACATAATAGTGTAGCAAAGGGTGGCATGTAAGGCCTCTACCAACAGCCAGTAATGTACTGGTTGCCCTAAACAGGGTGAGATGTGTGAGTGTATCTCTACTGAAAATTATATTATTAAGGTATATAAGTTATGAAGGTAAGGTTGCCAACTCTGACTGAAACTATTCCGTGAGATTTTTTTCCTCCCAACATAATGTCATTTTCTTAAAATATCCTATTAAAATCTCCTGGCTTGCTTTCAATAATCACCAGGAGATTGGTGCCAATTCTGGGAGTCTCCAGGCCAAACCCAGAGGGTTGGCAACCCTATATGAAGGTGATAAACAGGTTCTGTTCAGGCAGGGATAGGACACCCTTATTGCCCTGGCTGACCATTGTGTGTCTCACAACATGAGTCTGTTTGCATACGGAGCCACTGGATAATCAAGATTGTGAAGTCAAAGTCAACGACAGATCACAAAATCTACAGGAAGGAACACCCAGCAGGGCGTGTCCTGTTTATGACAAAGTTCGAAGAATTAGTCTGGTCTATGAGGAGAATGCAGAGAGATACTCAGGGCCGAAGCGCTGCACTGGCCCAGCTGTGCTGCTGAAGGGTGTCAGGTGAAGGTGCTCTATGCCGACAGGTGAGCGCTCTCCAGTCAGCGTAATTACTCCACCTCTACAAGAGGCAGTAGCTTTGTTGGCAGGAAAGCGTCTCCCTCTGACAAAGCACTGGTGTGAACGTCTCTTAGGTCTCTGTAACTTGTGTTGCTCAGAGGGGGGCTTTTTCACACCCCTGACATAAGTTAGATCAATTTAAGCGATAGTGTAGACCTTCCCCAAGTATCCTTCAGCTAGGGGACAATCTACCAGTGTGCTTGTCTTCTATACAGAGAGTCACAGCCGGCCTGGTTGCTAATGGCTGGGAGTACTAAGCTTTGTTAGGTCAGGAACGTGTCTTGTTAGTTGACTCGAGTCTCTAAAAAGCACGTTATAGTTTTATTTTACATATAGCCAACTATGTCCAATACCTGTCCCTATTTTCTATTTCTTCAGTCTCTGCTCTTTGTTAAATAAATGTATCCTTGTTTTCCCTATAAACATATCGATGTGCTGGGAGCTGAGCTGAGCAGTGATCTGAGATGTAACTGGGAAGCTGAGGGGTACCCTTCCTTTGGGAACAGTGGATCTGTGAATTCTGTAAGTGTCCAGGGGAGCAGAGGCTGGCACTTCAGGAGACCACTGCCTATTGCTAATCTGTAGAGGAAGTGGAGCCTGCGAGAACCAGAAGGAAGTGCTTGTGTGTAGCCTGGGCTGGTGCAGTCAGGGAGCTGACACCTAGCAGGCAGACAAGCTCTCCTCATGCTAAGGGCAACGCCTGAATTACAATTCCTATGATATGCCTGCAGCAGACTGGACAAGTCCAAATATTTCTGTTTTCTGGAGTTTCATGTTTTTGATGAAAATCCAAAATGTTTAGAGAAAAGTGCTAGATAAGAGTTGAGGTAATATTATATTATTAATTATTATATAGTTAAAATGAATGGCTTCAATAGTAAAAATAGTAAACTCACAAACCTGGAAAAATATCATCAATGTAACATTAAGAGCCTGCTTGATAGCCCATTGAAGGAAATGGGTGTCTTTCCATTGGCTTTAATGGAGTTTGGATCAGAACCCAAGTGCACATAATTTGTCAAAGCAGAGCACTCAGCCATAAAATCCACTTTAGGCAACTTTTAAAGAAATGTGCTGCAGCATTTGTCATGTTGGAGTGAACTTTCCAAAAGACCTATTAGCATCTAGCAGTTACAAAGCAACCCAAAAAATATGGCAGGAGCAGACTGATCTGAAAAAGCACTTGTGTGTAAATCCAATACATGGATGACTGAAAAAAAAAATCTACAAATGATATAGCTGTACTCAGGAATCCTTGAAATTACATTTGAAAGTTAATCGTCATCAGAAATATCTACGTTTCCTTCCACCAACTTCTCTCATTTTTGTAATGATTATGATGATTTATTATTAATTATTATGCAATAAGTGCTCTCCACACATTCAAGGATATTCTGTGCTCCAAGCAGCTCATAATCTGAAGCCTCAATTTAGTAAAGCACTTAAGAACATGCTTAAGTCTCATTGACTTCAAGTTAAAGTTTATCTTAAATACAGGCTTATTTGTTTTGCTGAATAGGGATGCTTTCCTGAATCAGGGCCTAAGGAGAGACAGACAAGAAGAGGTAGCCTGCAGAAGAGGAACAAAAATAGGCAACAAGGAACAAACCTGAGACCCAAATGCATGAGCTTCTGCTATCTGAGCTAAAAGAGCCAGCTGTGGTAGCCAGGGCGTTGGCATAGAATGTCATGCCGTGATTTAACTTGCTTGTACTAAGAATGATAGAAGTGGGTGTGGGGTAGTAATTTAAATGTGGATGGGGTAGGGACCTCATGGCTGAGCTCGTGGATGTCCTGCCATGCTCAAGAGGGCTGGGGTGGGGGTAGGGTAGATGACAAATGAGCCAACACTAAAGTTTAGTGACAGTAAAATTTTAGCAGCATCACATTTCTAAAAAATTATATATACTTCCCCCAAAAAACATCAGTACAAAGTCTGACTGAGAATAATGCAGGCACTATGATACCAATCAGACATTTCTTCCCACAAGCCTGAGGTACCTGGGAAACATCAGGAGACCTCTAGATCTTTTAAAATCTTGGTGCTTTGAATTAACTTTGCATTGTAAAATTATAGACATACTCCAAGAACATACAGATATCTAGCCCTTTGTAAATTTTCTGTAACTCTCTAATATCATTTTCCAAGAGCTCACTTTTAAGAAAAATGTTAATTTATTGTGTATTATTACAGTATTGCCTAACTGCCCCAACAAAAATTAGAGCCCCATTGCGCTGCCGTAGAGGTAGTCCCTGCCCTGTAGAGCTAACAATCTGTGGCCTGGTCTACACTACAAAGTTAGGGTGACATAAGCCGCGTTAGGTTGATTTAACAATGTGCTTGTTTACACTACTGAGTCCTTTCCACCGACATAAGTGGCATGTAAAGTCAACTTCTATACTCCACCTCCAGGAGAGGCGTAGCACTTGATTCAATATCTAAGGTTTGACATGGGGATAGTGTAGACGCTGCATTGCATAATTTGAATGAATTGGCCTCCAGGAGGTGTCCCACAGTGCTCCATTGTGACAGCTCTAGAGAGCACATTCAACTCCACTGCATGTCAGCCAGAAACAGCCATCCATCTGTTAAAGCCCTGAGAACTTTTGAATTTTCATTGCCTGTTTGGTCAGCATGGAGAGCTCATCAGCACAGCTGATCATGGTGACTCAAGGCCACAAATGCGCTTCAACAGGGAGTACACAGGGGGTGCTGGATCTTATCGCTATGTGGGTGGGGGAAGAGTCTGTGCAGACAGCGCTCCAATCCAGTAGAAGAAATGCTGACATCTATGCCAAAATTGCATGGGGAATGGGGGAGAAGTGCTACACCAGGGACACACAGCAGTGCCGCGTGAAAATAAAAGAGCTTCAGCAAGCATACCAGAATACAAGGGAGGTGAACAGTCATTCTGATTCTCCCCCACAGTCATGCCACTTCTATGAGGAGTTCATGCAATTCTTGGCAGAGGCCCCACCACTATCCCAAAACGCTCTGTGGATACCGCCCAGGGGCCCCAGGTGACCTCCAGCAACAATGAGGAGGACATTGTTGATGAGGAAGAGGAGGAAGAGAAGCATGCAAGGCAGGCAAGCGGAGGATCCTGTCTCCCTGATAGCCAAGACTGTTTTTAACCCTGGAGCCCATCCCTTCACAGGACCAGTTGGCAGCAGAGCGTGATGCCGGGGAAGGCACCTCTGGGGAGTACACACTTCCAGTCGAACTGTAGGGGTTACATGCTATTGTTTTTAATGTTTAATGTGAACAAAAAAAGTAGCTATAGTGGTCATTCCAGCTATGCAGAAGGTACTCTCTGAAAAAGGCTGTTTATGTGCACTGGGATGGCCCTGGAATCCTCCATGGAGATCTCTAGGAAGCTTTCATGAAGGTACTTTGCAATCCTGTGCAAAAGGTTTCTGGGAAGGGCTGCCTTATTTCATCCACCATGGTAGGACACTTTCCCGCACCACTTCAGTATTAACTCTGCTGGTGTCATTGCAACACACAGCATTGCAGCATAAGGACCAGGTCTGTATCCAGACGCTTGCAGCATCTGCTCCCTTTCCAAGTGGTATTGCATAGGGTCATCTAGGGGAAACGGGGGAAGTTTTAAATGCTAACCCTTAAACTGCAAGCAATTTGACAAGTAATCCGTCTCTGTTTGGTGAATTCTGGGTCACACAACCACGCTTTCCCGAGTATGCCCTGGTTATGGTTGGAAGGAATCACTGTGTATTGCAACCAGCATTTTAAAAAGTAGGGGTTGGCTTCCTGTTTGTCTCCCTTCTCCTCCAACCCGATGCCACTTTTGTAAAAAATCAAACTATTTGGGGAGCTTTACACTGGTGCCTGTCCTCAAGCACCATCCAGGTTGTTAGGGGAAAGGGGGCTTTTCTCAAGTTGGAACCACTGATCCCAAGGGTGTCTTCACAAAAGCTGCAGCACAAGACCTCTCACCCATGTCTTATGGCCTTATTCACTATGGCTGGAGCAGCAAACTGACTCTTGCAATAGCCAGCGGTTGTGATTACATTGTGGCTTGCAGGAAAGTGTATTGAGGGGTGTTTCTTTTATAAAAAGAATTAACCTTGCACCAGAAACAATGTATGAACCTGTCAATGCTACCCTTGTGCTTTGTTTTCTTTGTAGCTGAAACCTTGTCCGTCAGCGCATCCTCCACACCGGGAAAGAGACTTTCCCAGATTAGAAGGTGGAAAAAGAAGACTCGGGAGGACATGTTCAATGAGTTAATGCATGCCTCTGAGAGTGACAAGGTGGAGCTCAGCACATGGAGGATTACACTGTCTGACAACCTGCACAAGGACAGGTAGGACAGGAGAGGATGCAGGGAACAAGAGCATGCCACACAGGAAGAGATGCTGCAGATAATGAGGGAGCAATCAGACATGTTGAGGGTCTGGCTGAGGTTCACGAAAGGCAGCTGGATGTTAGAGTCCTGCTGCAGCCTTTGCTGAACCTGCTGCCATCATCGCCAAGTTCCACATCCTCCTCTTCCTGATGTCCTAGGATGTGGGTAGGGGGAAGTCCGGTATCCCTTGCATTCAACTCCAGGAGAGGGTACAGGGACCACACTTTTGATTGTTACTGCAGTGCAACTGTAAGCAAGCTGTCCTTGTTTCTTCTTCCCCTCTACCCCCAGAGTTATCAGACTCTTTGCCCCAGGTTATATTACTTTTCTTTGCTGTCTCTGTGTGTTTGTGAGCATAATAAAACTTAACGGATTGAGGAGAAAAGGCTCTTTATTCATTCAACACTCTGTGGTTAGTGGGGGAGGAGTTCACAGGGGAGTAAATGAAATGAAAGGGACAGCTTGGTAAGGAACAACATCTAAGCGTCACATTATTGTGGGTCATTGCTGAAACTGGTTTTCAAAGCCTCATGGAGATGCAGAGTCTCTGGACGTGCCCTTCTTATTGCCCTGGTGTCTGATTGCTCAAAATTGGCTGCCAGGTGATCTGCCTTAATGCCCGACCCCGTCAGAAACCTTTCTCCCTTGTTTCACGGATATTATGGAGCACACAGCAGGCAGCAATAACAATGGGGATATTGCGTTCAAAGGCATATTCCAACATCATTCTGCACTTGCTCAGCTTACGGTTGAACCGCTCCTTACTGCTGTCCATGTGAGCAAGGGGTAGGTTGAGTCTCCCAGGATCACAATGGACATTTGAACATCACCAGTGGTTATTTTGCTGTGTGGAAAGAAAGTCTCTGCTTGCAGCTTTCTGAACAGACCAGAGTTCCTAAAGATGCACACTCCACGCACCTTTCCCAACCATTGCACGATGATGTTGATGAAATGGCACCTGTGTTCCACCAGCACGCGAAACACCATTGAGAAGTCCCCCTTTTGGTTTATGTTCTCTTTAGCAAGATGGTCTGGTGCAAGATAGATTTATGCATTCCATCTATAGCCCAGCATGGCAAAACCATCCACTGTGTCCTGCACGTTGCCCAGAGTCACCACCCTTCTTACCAAAAGTCTATTGATTGCCCTGCAAATTTGGATCACAACAGACCCCATGGTAGATTTACCTACATCAAATTGATGCCCCGCTGACCACTAGCAGTCTGGCTTTGCAAGCTTCTGCAGAGCTATCACCACTCACTTCTCAACTGTCAGAGCAGCTCTCATTTTAGTATTGCTGCACTTCAGGGCTGGGGAAAGCTCTTGACACAGTTCCTGGAAAGTGGCCTTACACATTCGAAAGTTCTGTGAGCACGGCTCATCATCCCATAGCTGCATAAAGATGCAGTCTCACCAGTCAGTGCTTGTTTCCCAGGCCCAGAAGCAGCACTCAGCTGTGTCAAGGTGATGCACGACTATCACCCGCAACTGCAAATTGCTCCACTCCATGGTTTCCAGCAGGGCTGCTTGCGTGGCATCACATTGTTCCATACAGTGGCTCCTGCTTCGGCTGATACTGCAGGATAAGGCGTGAGGTGTTTGCAAGGCTCACAACAATGTACAGCTGAGCGGGGTCCATGCTTGCCATGCTATGGCGTTTGCGCGTGTAACCCAGGCTTAGGAAAAAAGGTGCAAAAAAGCCTTAGTTTCTTTGCCGTTGATTTCAGGGAGAGAATGAGGTAAATGCATCATGGGAGGCTAATGCCATGTTCCTATAGCCACCCACGCAAATGTTTTGGTCCCATAAGGCATTGCAAGCCCAACCCAAAATTCCATTCGGCTTCATGCACTGTGGGATAGTTACCCAAAGTGCAGCACTCCGTGTGTCGGCACAAGCCCTGCTAGTGAGGATGTACTCCGCCGACAGAATGAGCATAGTGGGGACACGCAAGATCAACTTGCTTAAATCAGAGGCTCAGTGTCGACTTAAATAAAATCAACTTAACTTTGTAGTGTAGACATGCCCTAAGAAGAAAAAAGGTGGGAGAGAGCAGGTATTATTACATGAACATTGTCCATCATTACACCAGACAGGGTTTTAAGACTGTCCCAGATCTGTAATTCTTTGTTTTAAATTAACAATGGATACTTCTCCAACCCTCCCCTTCTTTTCCAGATCAGAAATTCTGGGTTCAAGCAAGCTGAGGGCTTGTCTTCATGGGGAAGTTAGTGTGCAGCAAGCTAGAGTGTGAATCTGAGGCTACGTCTAGACTACCCACCGTATCGGTGGGTTAAAATCGATTGCTCGGGGATCGATATATCGCGTCTCATCTAGACGTGATATATCAATCCCCGAGCGCGCTTATATCGATGCCGGAACTCCACCAACCCCAACGGAGTTGCGGAATCGACAGGGGGAGCCAAGGACATCGATCCCACGCGGTGAGGACGGGTGAGTAATCAGATCTTAGATATTCGACTTCAGCTACGTTATTCATGTAGCTGAAGTTGCGTATCTAAGATCGATTTCCCCCCGTAGTGTAGACCAGCCCTAAAGCATTGTAGCTACTCTGCCTAGTTAACTGGTCGTGTGGACACTCTTACTGTGCGCTAAGAGTGCCTCAGGTGGTCTAGCTTAGTATACTTCCAAAGTGCATGAAGCTAATGCACACAGAGGCATTCATAGTGTGCTATAAGAGTGTCCACATGGGAAGTTAGCTGGCAGGAGCTGGTGCACACTAGCTACTCCGCACTTGTTCCCCATGTAGAAAAGCCCAGTTTCAAATGGATCAAAATGAGATTCTGTCTATTGAGAGTTCTTCTACTGCACCTGTCACCGTAGGACCTCACAAACTGAGCCAATTTAAGAATTAGTCCTAGGAGATGGCTGAATTCTTGGCTTTTTTGTTCTCCCAGCTAGGTCACGACCACCAAAGGATCTGGGGATTTCCAGCACTGCCTACAGTGTGAGCTAAAAGACTGTCTCTTACAGCCAGGAGCTATTATACACTCAGACTGGAGGCTGAGCTAGGTCCATGCAAACCACTCTTCAGTGTTCATATACCTCTCCTCATCCTCTTGTCTTTTTTTCCTTGGCTGGTGTCTGGGCTATTGGCTTAGGCCAGAGAAGTGGAGTTTGTACCTATTCTGAAGGCACTGAGATCTGGGATCCCAACATCCTCCTCAGGAAGGAACTTCCAAGGTTCTTAGGCCAGTTTTGTTCCCTGCTGTCACAAATTGGACTCTGAGGTTTCAGAGGAAAGGATGAATAAGACTAAAAAATCCTCTGTCCTTTCCCCTTCCTTCCTGGACATAAGTGTGGAAAAGAGCCTTTTATTAAGCTCAACAGGCTAATATGATGTCAGACTAGATCGGTGGTTTTCAAACTTTTTTTCTGGTGACCCAGTTGAAGAAAATTGTTGATGCCCACAACCCAATGGAGCTGGGGATGAGGCCACATAGTTCTGCTCCCGGGGCAGCAGTTTCTTGCTCAGGTACCTGATGGGGTGTCTCGCCCTCCCTCATCATCGGCATGTATCAGCTCCATGCCCAGTCCTGTGTCTGAGGCATCAGTGAACACTGCAAAAGGCTTGGCAAAGTCTGGGTTTATCAGATTTACCGGGCCCTGGATTAGAGCCTCCTTAAGTATACAGAGAGCTCTCTGGCACTGCTTGGTCCAGAGCACCTCATCTGCCTTACCCCTCTCACATAGTTCAGGAATGGGGGCAGCTAGGGATCTAACGTGAGGTACAAACCACTGGTAGCACCCCGCCATCCTGATCCTGGACTTGTTTCTTGGTTTGGGGAACAGGCCAATTTCTGATCATCTCCACCTTGCACTTTTCGGCTTTTACTGTCAGTCCTACCTCCTTGAGGCAGCCCAGCACCCTCTTCATCTGGGACACATGTTCCTCCCAGCTGGCTAAAGAAACACATGTCATCGTACACCAGGGACAAGTTCTCCATCCCCCTCAGCTTGTCTAGAATCCCCCCAAGCCTAGGCATGGGGTAGGCATTGGACACAGTGATGGCTTTAAGCTTCCGATAGTCCCCACAGAACCAGATCATCCCATCTTCCTTGGGGACCAGCCCCATGGATGAGGCCCATGGGCTGTTGAACGGCTGGATCACATCTAAATCCAGCATGTCCTTGACCACT
The DNA here is from genome assembly GCF_007399415.2 of Gopherus evgoodei. Taxonomy (NCBI): domain Eukaryota; kingdom Metazoa; phylum Chordata; order Testudines; family Testudinidae; genus Gopherus; species Gopherus evgoodei. The sequence goes on from NC_044325.1 coordinate 127,142,668, forward strand.
CTCTCCAGGTTTTGGGCTGTTTTCCCAGTGACTCTGAATGGGGAACACCTGATGGGGAGATTCTTCCCTGAGGTGGGAGCCAGATCCACCAGGGGGTCTTCCCCCTTCTCCTCCCAACCCTCCCTTTTCAGGTCCAGGGGTCCCCTCACCCTCCTCCCATACAACAGCTCGAACTGGAAGAACCCTGTGGATTCCTGGGGCACCACCAGCTGCCTCCCGGTTCCCCACAATTCTACTTCCCCTTGGGGAGCCCATTCCCGGTACAAGAATCCCTTCTCCCACAGGACTCTGTCCCTGCAGCCTTCCCCAGGGGGGTTTGCAGTGCTGTGGCCAGCAAGTTCCCTTAGCTTTTCCAAGGAGGGATCCTTCCGCAGCTCAGTCTGGAATTCAGCTACTGGGGAAGGGAGTTGGACCTGCTCCCTCTCGCTGGCTGGGCCTGGGGTCACAGCCCCTCTGAGCCCTGTCTCTTGTAGCTTCCTCCCTGCTGTGTAATCACTTCCCAGCAGCACGGCTGGACCAGGCAAACCTGGTTGGAAGCAGACCTGCCCTGCCTGTGTGTCCCCCACTCAGCTGGGGTCTCAGCTCCCACCGTGCTCAGCACTGCCCTGGCTGTCCCAGTGGGGGCAGGCAGCAAGATCTTTGCTCTCCTTACAGCATCAGAGCCAGCGTGAGCCCCCGCTCCGGTGTGCAAGGGGGGGGAGAATTACTCTCTCCCACTCAGCCCCAGGGGTCTGGTTACAGGTAGGCAGGTATTCTGAGCCCAGCAGCCCCTCCCTCCTGCCAGCCAGGTCATTTGCATTTTCACTGACCATTTCCATCTTAGCCAATTGGCTCCCTGGATTCAAATTCAAATCCTCAGTCGTTACAGGAGCAGGGCCTGGATCCTGTCCCAAAAAGACACAGTCACGCTCCAACAGGACCTCACAGCTGATATCCTGGAGAACCCCAACAGTTCCAGCTACCGACCAGAGGAAAGCTGGCTGATATCTGTGGTCATCCCTGTACTGAACCCTTTGAGCTACAGCATGAGAAACACAAAGCTCAAGAAGGCACTGAAGAGAATCATGAATAGAAAAAAAAATTCTGTCCCAGAGAGAGTGACCATTTCCCCCCTGCCTTTTCCATTTTGGGAACTAAACAGGTCAGGGAGGTCAGTGTCTGGGATATGAAAGCTTTCATCTTTAGGGCATTGGTTCCAATTTGCCCTAAGGTTGGAGGGGCAGGGCTGATTAAGGGGAATCAGGGAATGAGACATGGAGCCTTCCAGGATTAGATCCCCAATTCCACTGCATCCCAGGTCACTGGGTGACTCAGGAGAAAGGGCTATGAAGCACTAAGAGTCCAGAGAATCTGTTCCACCCTGCCCCTATGGGGGAAGGGGAATGAACTGCTCTTTTGCATGGGATATGGAGCCTTTCACCTCTAGGTAACCAGTGCCAATCTAACCACAAGCAGGTAATGATCAAGTCAGATGGGCTCACAAACTACTGGGCTCGATACAGGGGTAACTGGGTGACATTCTATGGCCTGTGTTACACAGAGGGTCAGATTAGCCTTTAAAATCTATGAGTCTGCTGGCTTCTCAGTGACCTGTATGAAATGAGTTGGAAGGTCTCTATCAGTCATCACTAGAAAAGATGCCATTGCAACTGGCACTAACTGAGCCCTTATTTGCAGGGCAAGTAGGAAATCTAGGACTGGAGGGTTTATAGAAACTGAAATGCTTCCCATCTCTGGAAGTAGTCCTCAAAGGGCAGAGATGGAATGAAGGCACACATGGTAAAGCAGACAGTAGGAACACAGTCACTGCCAGACTGGACTGGACAAGTAGCCCATCTAGCTCAGTATCCTTTCTCTGACAGGGACCAGTATGATATGCTTCAACAGAAAGTGCCAAAATCCCTGGAGTAGGCCATTATAAATAGAGGTGGGTGAATATCACAATGCTTGGGTCTCTCATGGGCATCTCCTGCTGACTGGGCACTGCTAAATCCACAGGGCGCCCCTGCCGGCACAAACAGAAGTCTCCCCAATACTAAATTACACTAAATGGTCTGTCTGTATTTGAAAGGATGGGATTTCTGGCAGCCCACTCCACAAGCCCTTTCAGTATTGTTCCCAATTCACTACCACCGGGAAGGGTGGAGGGCTGCAGCACAGAATGTTTAACAGCTCACCTTCGGATCTGTAAGTGCTGGTAATTGGGGAATGACCTTCTTGAGGGCAGTTTCCCTGAAGCTCTCCAGGAGTCCCTCTTGGGAGCTGTAGAGCTACTGTCTGCTCTCTCCCAGAGTGCCTCAGCAACTGTCTGGAACTTCCTGCTTTTAAACCCTTATTCCATCTGTAATGAGGTCAGCACCCACTTCTCACAAGCACCCCCATTTCTGGTCAGTTGTGAGCCTCCTTTTCTTGTAGTTCTTACAGCGGGTTGGCACCCACCTCTCACAACTGCCCTCCTGGCTGATGGTTATTCAGCAGGTCTTCATTCTGGGGTATACAGTCTCTAGTTCTTTCTCATGCCCCTGGTACAGGGCCGTAGCACTAAGGCCTGGTCTACACTACGCATTTAAACCGATTTTAGCAGCGTTAAACCGATTTAACGCTGTAGCCGTCCACGCTACAAGGCCCTTTATATCGATATAAAGGGCTCTTTAAATCGGTTTCTGTACTCCTCCCCGACGAGAGGAGTAGCGCTAAAATCAGTATTACCATATCGGATTAGGGTTAGTGTGGCCGCAAATCGATGGTATTGGCCTCCGGGTGGTATCCCACAGTGCACCTCTGTGACCACTCTGGACAGCAATCTCAGCTTGGATGCAGTGGCCAGGTAAACAGGAAACGCCCCACGAAACTTTGATTTTCATTTCCTGTTTGCCCAGCGTGGAGCTCTGATCAGCACGGGTGGCAATGCAGTCCCAAATCCAAAAAGAGCTCCAGCATGGACCGTACGGTAGATACTGGATCTGACCGCTGTATGGGGAGACAAATCTGTTCTATCAGAGCTCCATTACAGAAAACGAAATGCCAAAGCGTTTGAAAAAAAAATCTACAGGCTTCACAGTGCTGCGTGACAAGCGTAACAGGAAGCCAGAGACTCAAACGAACGCTCATGGAGGGAGGGAGGGGGTACTGAGGACTCCAGCTATCCCACAGTCCCCAGCAGTCTCTGAAAAGTATTTGCATTCTTGGCTGAGCTCCCAATGCCTGTATGTTCAAACACATTGTCTGGCGTGGTTCAGGGAATAGCTAGTCAATTTACTCCCTCCCCCCCGCCACATAAAAGAAAAGGGAAAGAAATCGTTTCTTGACTTCTTTCAGTGTCACCCTATGTCTACTGAATGCTGCTGGTAGACGCGATGCTGCAGCAGTGAAGAGCAGTATCTGCTCCTCTCCTCTCTGTGGTGGCAGATGGTGCAGTAGGACTGGTAACTGGCCTTCTTATGAACCCAGGAGTGCTCCTGCCTGGCTTCAGGTGAGGCTGGCTGGGGGCACCTGGGTAAAAATAGGAATGACTCCCAGTCATTCCCAGTAGATAGTACAGAATGGCTGGTAACTGTCTTCATCACAGCAACTGGGGGCTGAGCTTCAATCAGCCCCCTCCCTTTCATGTGAAAAGAAAAGATTCTGTACTGTCTGGACTATCATAGCAATGGGATGCTGGGCTCCTCTCCCCCACACTGCTTAATGTCCTGCCTGGACTATCATAGCACGGGGAGGCTGCCTCTCCCTCATTTTATGTCACTAAAAACTCAGTTTTTCTTATTCCTGCATTCTTTATTACTTCATGACACAAATGGGGGGGACACTGCCACGGTAGCCCAGGAAGATTGGGGGAGGAGGGAAGCAACGGGTGGGGTTGTTGCAGGGGCACCCCCTGTGAATGGCATGTAGCTCATCATTTCTGCAGGATCTGACACAGAGCAGCTGTGCTCTCTGATACACTGCTTGTCTAGTACACTTGTCCCATATTCTAGTCAGGACTGACTCTATTTTTAGAAATCATAAAGGAGGGATTGCCTCAGAGAGTCATTCTCAGTTTTGCTTTTGCACCCCCAGCCGATCTCAGCCAGGGGCACCCATGATAGCAGCAGACAGCACAGAAGGACAGATAACCATCATCTCATTGTCAAATTACACTGGCAGCAGATGGTACAGAACAACTAGTAATCATCTCTGCTATCATGCAAAAGCAAATGAATGCTGTTGTGTAGCGCTGGAGTATCGCCTCTGTCCGCGGCATCCAGTATACATACGGTGACTGTAAAAAAAAAAGATGAACGGGCTCCATGGTTGCCGTGCTATGGCATCTGCCAGGCAATCCAGGGAAAAAGGGCGCGAAATGATTGTCTGCCGTTGCTTTCCCAGAGAAAGGAATGACTGATGACATTTACCCAGAACCACCCGCAACAATGATTTTTGCCCCATCAGCCACTGGGCTCTCAACCCAGAATTCTAAGGGGCAGGGGAGACTGTGGGAACTATGGGATAGCTATGGAATAGCTACCCAGAGTGCAACGCTCTGGAAATCGACGCTAGCCTCGGACCATGGACGCACACCACCGAATTAATGTGCTTAGTGTGGCCGAGTGCACTCGACTTTATACAATCTGTTTTATAAAACCGGTTTATGTAAAATCGGAATAATCCTGTAGTGTAGAAATACCCTAAAGCTTCCTTCCCGGAGACACGGCCTTCTCTAACACTGCAACAGGGGCCCATCTCAGTATCCTCAGTTGTTATGTCCTTTTTGGCAGCCCTCCATGTGCTCAGTCTTCAGCCAGACCAGCAGGGCCCATCACAATACCCTCACTCAGTCTGGATAGGTTCTGGATTCAGTTCTGCCTGCAGTGAGCTATCCATGGTCCTGCTGCTCTTCCAACCAGCCAGGCACCCACTACTCCCTCTTCAAGCTCCAGGCAGCAACTGACTGCTCTGCTTCTGCTGCTCATTTTTATAGGGCCCTTCTGGCCCTTGATTGGCCACTCCAGCAGCCTCTCTGATTGTCTGATTCTCTGCAGCCACTCTAGGCCATCGGGAGGTCTGTCCCTGTCCTCTGTTCTTTTCTGGGGTGTGATGCAGCAGGGCTGCAAAGGCTCTAGGAGAAGGCCTCCAGGCCTAGTTCACCCTGTCACACCAACCCTGACATGACTGACAGGGCTGGAGGAAGAGGCCAGCCTTGCCCACAGCAGTTCTTTAACACCTTTGTCACCAGTTCAGGGTTTACAGTCCCCATCACAGTGGGAAAAAAAAAAGTCTTTTCCAGTTCATTGGCAATTCTGAAAAAATCAGGAGGGTAAAAAGCATTTTGGGTTCATTCAAGGCCAAAGTTTTTCCTCAAATTTTCTGGCAAATTGAAAAGTAAAAAAAATGGGATTGAGCCTTTTGAGTTTGACCATTTAAAACTTTATATACATAAAAGTAAAGGAAATTTTGAAGCAAAACATTGGAACATTTCATTTAAAAAATGTCAAAACAAAATGGTCTGATTTTTTTTTTGGAAGTTTGCCTAAGGTCACCCAGCAGGCCAGTGGCAGAGGAACGACTTGAATCATGATCTCCCGAGTCCCAGTCCAGGGCTCTATCCTCTAAGGATCACTATGGCTTAACAGGCCATTTGCATATGCACATATTCCATTTCCATCAACAATTACAGTCATTGCAAAAACAAATTAGGTTCACAATTTTATGTTCAGTTTTTGAAATCAGACCCATTATCATGAGAGGAGCTTGGGGCATTTTAACTGCCACCCGTGCCACTAAGACAGCAAGGACAAGGTTAGTAAATCAAAGAATGAGCACTAACTTTCAAGGAATCTGTTTTATTGGTGATAAAAAGGTATGTATACTCATTTATTTCAGACAGGAGAAGAGTACTGTACGCTCTCCTCAGATGATGGCATGGTGTCGGGATGCATAATAAAAATCATCATGGACATGAATTAATTTTTTGTTGCTGTTCACTTTAAGCAGTGAATTTCTCACTGCCAGACTCTAGTTCTCCTTTAGTTTCCATTGCAAGGCAACACTGTCTCCTGTGGTTATGTGCAGGAACTGCAGTGGCAATATTCCTCTTAGGTTCCCTAGGGTTTCCTATGGTTTATGCAGTGATACAGATTTACATTTTCCAGCTGTATAGGTGAAGTACCTCTCATCCTGTCATGGAATGACTAATAGGCAAAGCTCAGAAGCAACTTGAGAGCCAGTGGCTAGAGCATAATCTTTAATTATTTCCTTATTAATGATCATAAAACTTGGATTATTTTGCCCTCATTCTCAAGGTAGACACACTATGCCATTCTTCAGCACCCCATAAAGCTTAACCTGCATTTCGCTTTTAAAGAGGTCATATGAACTATTTTAGAATATCTAACCAGTGTGTCCATCCACATGCCAAAGAAGCCTGAGCCTTTTCTGCTCTTAGACGAAGCACCTGTTTCATCCTCCCCTGGATATGGTTCCTAAAGTGAATCCTATATTTCCTTAGAATCAGAGTAATGCTCCATAGCACCTGCCTAGATAATATCACAATCCCACTCCCAGCCCCTACCAGTGACAAGACAGGAACTGATGTCTTAGAGATGAAACATTCTTCAGCCAATGTCCAATATCCCAGAGCCATCCAATTTCCCGTTGTGTCTTCGGTGGAAGTGTCATTTACCAACCAACGGTCCAAAGTGGTCACTTTCTCTGGAACTGCATTGCCCTTCCCAGCGCTCTCCCCAGAGCATCCTTTAGGTCCTTGTTCCTCATGCTGTAGATAAGGGGGTTCAGTAAGGGGGTGACAAAAATATAGATCACAGACACTGCCTGGCGTTGCTCTGGGGAGTAGCTGGAGCTGGGGCGTAGGTATATGAAGCTGCAGCAGCCGTACTGCAGGAGGACGACTATCAGGTGGGAAGAGCAGGTGGAGATGGCACGGTGCTGACCAGCTGCAGAGCGGATCTTCAGGATGGCGGCCACAATGAAGACATAGGAGATGCAGATTATCAGGAAGGGGATAGTCAGGACTATCACACTAACAACAAAGACGGTGGCCTGGTGTATCTGTGTATCTGCACATGCCAACCGCAGGACGGGCAGCACGTCACAATAGAAGTGATTGATTTCATTGGTGCCACAGAATGGTAGATGAAATAGCAGGATGGTCAACTGCAAGGCTAACAGGAATCCCAGAACCAGTGACCCTGACACCAAGCAAGCACAGACCGTCCAGTTAATAATGAGGGTGTAGTGCAGTGGATGGCAGATCGCCACATATCGGTCACACGCCATGACGGCCAGCAGGATGCAGTCAGCACTGCCGAGAAAGACAAAGAAGAACATCTGGGTGCCACAGCCAGCGAGGGAGATGGTGGCCTTCCTCCCAGACAGGAGGTTGACCAGGGCGAAGGGGGCAATGACAGAAGAATAGAAGATCTCCAGCACTGCCAGATTGGCCAGGAAGAAGTACATGGGGGTGTGGAGGGAGCGGTCACTGTGGACAGTGAGTGCAACAGTGGCATTCCCACAGAGGCTGAGCAGGTACACAAGCAGAAAGGCCAGGAAAATCAGCAGCTGCATCTCGGGGAGGAACGAGAAGGATTGGAAGTGTAATTGTATCAGCTCTGTTCGGTTTTCACCCCCCATGGGACTTGCTGAGTGAGAAGAGTAGAGAGAAGCAGTTACTGCCAGCTACCATCAAAGGCAGAACATGAGCGGTCAGGTTCACACTGCAACTAGGATGATCAGATTCAGTATCAACAATCACAGAAGAGTCGAGGGACTTGGATAACCTGTCAAAGTGAGTGTGGAATAACAGAAATGTTGGTGAGGAAGGGATCCTGAGAAGTCATCAACTCCAGCCCCCTGTCCTGAGACAGGACCAAGTAAACCTGACCAGTATTTGTCCAACCTATTCTTAAAAATCTCCAATGATGGGGATTCCACAACCTCCCTTGGAAGCCTGTTCCAGAGCTGAACTACCCTTATAGTTAAAATGTTTTTTCCCTAATATCTAATCTAAATTTCTAAGGCTGTAGATTAAGCCCATTGCTTCTTGTCCTACCTTCAGTAGACATGGAGAACAATCCATCACCAGCCTCTTTATAACAGCCCTTCACATATTTGAAGACCATTCTCAGGTCCCCCCTCAGTCTTCTTTTCTTAAGACTAAACATGCCCAGTATTTTTAACATTTCCTCAAAGGTCACCTTTTCCAAAGCTTCTATCATTTTTCAGAGAGGTAGCCGTGTTAGTCAGGATCTGTAAAAGCAGCAAGGAGTTCTGTGGCACCTTATAGACTAACAAATGTATTATAGTATGAGCTGTCGTGGGTGAATACCCACTTTGTCAGATGCATGAGGTCTTGCTCCAATTTGTTCATATCTGTCCTAAAGTGCTGCACCCAGAACTGGAAACAATACTCCAAATGAGGCCTCACCAGTGCCCTCTTTGGAAAAGAACAACATCATCTGGTTGCCTTGACCAACAAGGGTGATGATAACCTTTCTAGTCAATTGATTTAGGTTCCTTCATACTTAAAATCCCATTTGAAAATAAGACTCTCCTATGTCATTTCAGTGTTTTTGAAAATTTAGCACTAGATGAATAAACTGCAACTTTTCAAATTTGTACAACTTGATCAACTTCACATCCATGCATATTGTCATACAGTACCAGATTTACCACGTCTCCAATGGCTCCATAGTGCCGAGCCCAAGATCAGAAGGGGGGCCCATAACACTCACTTCCTCCCCTCTTGCAGCACTGCAGAAGCAGAGCCTCGGAGCAGCAGGGAACCAGCATGAGAGCTGAGAACCCAAGGGGCCCTGGGAACTGTAGCTCCTTGGCCAGCTCCCTGCCTTTAGAGACAGCCCTGGAGCAGGGAAGGAACTACATTTCCCAGCATTCCCTTGGCAGCTATCAACAGGAAATGGAGGGGGAGGATGTGGGGAAGCTGTGAGACCCCATGGACTGCAGCTTGCTGTGGATGGAGAGCTAGCTGCTAGAAGGGGGTGGCACTGTGAATGGGGAACAAGTGTGCCCAAGGAGTAGAAGGCTTTGGCCCAGATATCACCCTCAGAAGACTTCCCTAGACTGCATTAGGGATGCTGGTGTGACCTCACCTGGCAGCCCCCAAAGAAGGAATGGGGTGGACTAAATGGACAGTGCACCTCTCTAGCTGAAGCCCAGCAAGGGAGATATGTGGATCCCACCAGAAGTTAAAATGGTAAGTAAGGGAGGGAAGGCTCTACTAGAGGACCTGGGCAGCTTTAGATACAGTACCGGAGGATTTCCACTTCTGAGCCATGGAAAAAGAAATTGGCTTTTCCTTTCTAGATATATCTAATATTCAGGAAGGGAATCTAGCACCTGCCTTCCAGATCTGAACACTCAAAATTCAGGAGTGCTCAAGCTCAGTTTAGGCTGCTGTTACTTCATTTCTCCCAAATCAAATATACTGAGCCACTGTAATTTGCTGTAGAAAAGGTAGGATAAAATTGAGCAACAAATGCTGGCATCTTCCCAGTGCTAACTAGGGCTCAAACTGATATTTTCAACAGCCATTATCACTTTTTTTAGTTTTGTTTGTTTAGAAAGAAGACAGTGATATTGCACTGGCAAATTCCCCCATAGAAATGAAGAGTGGAACAAAAGAATAACAAAGATACCTCAGCTTTTCCTCATTTATGTAAGACAGTCTTATAATATAGATCCAGATATCCTCCAATCACACAAGCTGAAAATCGTTCCACTTTACTGCAATTCTGTAACCATGTGGGAACCAGTCCTGTCCGTGTTCTGTGCACATCCAAAATTCCTACTGAATTCAGAAGTGCCTTGCTTTTGTAACCATACTACCTGATATTTTCAGCCCTTGTAAGTGAAGCAGGTTTACATTTAGTAATTGGGTGGGAAGCCTCTCAGAAAAAGTTAGGTGCTATAGGAGGTGTTGCTTATTCATTAGGTAATGTGAGACCTTCCTGTTACAATAGTAAACCAGTGCAGCATAGACTGCACTTTGCTCCTAGAGTCTAGAATGGGGCCCTTTGCTTCTATACGCAGCCCATTAAAGACAATGAAAAGACTCCCTCTCACTTCAACAGACTTTGTACAGAACAAGTTATACACAGAGTAACTCCCCTATCTTCATAGGGTCCTGGTCCCACAGTGGAGAGGGGCCATGTGAGCTTGTTGCAGAGCTGCTGCTCAGGGATGGGAACCCCCTGGTACTCCAGCCTCCAAAATCATTCTGGCTGCACTTTCTGCTCGACTATGTGCTAGCTGAGGGGTGAGTGGAAATTGGTGGTCTCTGCTGCAGATGATGGGCATCTCAGGTACTTAAAGCCATGGCCTAGAAGAGGAAAGTGCCTAACTGCAGAGTCTGCAGCTGCCTAGGGCCAGCGCTGAGGATTTAGAGTCCATAGTGCTGCTGTTGCAAGGTTCAAGCATGCTCAGCCTTGGAATTGCCACCCCTCCTTAGACTAGTAGCTACAGCTGTCTAAGGCTGGCCTCTGGCAATTGGCCCCATGGATGTAGCCAGAGAAGCTTCAGATGGCTCTGTGACTACGGGGGACCATTAAGCCAGGAGCAGATAAAGAAACTGAAGTTCACCTTAAGGAACAGAGGTCACCCATAGAAAAGGAATGTCAAGGGAAGCAGGGAAAGAGGAAACAGGTCAGGACAGTGATTCAAGGAAGAAAACTAATCCGTTTTTTTCCAATGTATATGGCAGACGGACATTGCTGGAACATGATGGCATATATCACATTGGTAAATGTGCAGGTGAACGAGCCCCTGATCGTGCAACTGATGTGATTAGGTCATATGATGGTCCCATCAGCCACACCATCAGGGGCTCGTTCACCTGCAAATCTACCAATGTGATATATGCCATCATGTGCCAGCAATGCCCCTTTGCCATGTACATTGAACAAACAGGACAGTCTCTATGCAAAAGAATAAATGGACACTAATCTGACATCAGGAATTATAACATTCAAAAACCAGTAAAAGAACATTTCAATCTCCCTAGTCACTCAATAACAGATCTAAAAGTGGCAATTCTTCAACAAAAAAACTTCAAAAACAGACTCCAACATGAAACTGCAGAACTGGCATTAATTTGCAAACTGGACACCATCAAATTAGGCCTGAATAAAGACTGGGAGTGGTTGGGTCATTACAAAACCTAAACCTAATTTCCCCATACTAATTTTCCCCTACTGTTACTCACACTTTCTTGTCAACTGTTTGAAATGGGCTACTCACTCACCACTACAAAAGTAATTTTTTCTCCCTTGGTATCTTACTGTTAATTGAATTGTCTCGTTAGACTGACCTCACACTTGGTAAGGCAACTCTCATCATTTCATGTGCTATGTATTTATACCTACTACAGTATTTTTCACTCCATGCATGGGTTTTAGCCCACGAAAGCTTATGCTCCAAATAAATTTGTTAGTCTCTAAGGTGCCACAAGGACTCCTCGTTGTTTTTGCTACTACAAACTAACATGGCTACCACTCTGAAATGGCACACACAGTTCTATGCCTCTTTTCTATCAAACCCAGATGACGCAGCATCTTTGCTTTCCCAGTGCCTGGCGGAGAGCAATACTTCGATAAAGGCAAGCCGGCAGAAGCTTAGTTTGGACATAAGGGAGGCACCGATAATGTGTTATGGGAAAGTGGGGTGATTGTCCTTCCTATCCTTTCATTTAAGAAGTTTTCAATTTGGGGTGCTGCTGGATCCTCAGTGACACCTGGAAGTACAGGTGGCAGCAGGGGCCCAAAGCATAATTTTACAACTGATGCAGGTGTAAAATTTTAGACAGGTAAAGGGGGTGTCGAAGGGGACAGGAAGAGCATGGGGGCCCCAGGCTGGGGATGAGGAGGGGAGGAGTCACAAGGAGGGTCACGTGGGGAGGTCACATGTCCCCATCCCATGTGTCCCTTCCATGAGTGCAGTACTGGCAAGAAATTATTTCTACTTGCACCACTGTGATCAAGTGATCCATCCCCTGTCACCCATTCCTGGCTTCTGGTAAACAGAGGCTAGGGACACCATCCCTGCCCATCCTAGCTAATAGCCATTGATGGATCTATCCTCCATGAATTTATCTAGTTCTTTTTTGAACCCTGTTATAGTCTTGGCCTTCACAACATCCTCTGGCAAGGAGTTCCACAAGTTGACTATGTGTTGTGTGAAAAAATACTTCTTTTTGTTTGTTTTAAACTTGCTGCCTATTAATTTCATTTGGTGACCTCTAGTTCTTGTGTTATGAGAAGGAGTAAATAACATTTCCTTATTTACTTTCTCCACACCAGTCATGATTTTATAGACCTCTATCATACCCCCCTTAGTGGCCTCTTTTCCAAGCTGAAAAAGCCAGGTAAGAGAAGAAATTTGCTATCTAACATTAACCCAGGGGAAGAGTTACAAATCCAGGTCATCTCTGATCTGGAGGCAAGCCTCGGGGTGTATCAGAAGCACTTGCACTTCCATCCCTATAATAGTCTAAACAGATCTATGCAGGGAAACAATATCTGATTCAAGGGGCTCTTTAAAGTAGAAGACAAAGGCATAGCAAAATCTGAAATTCAATCTACAAATAAGACGTAACATTTTAACAGTGAGGGCAGATTACCTTTGGACTATTTTACCAAAGGGAATGATTAATTCACCATCACTTGAAGTCTATAATTGGAGACTGGTTATCTTTCTAAACCACAATTTATCTGACATGATGGCATCACTTATGTCAATAATTCCCTCTACTATAGGAATTAATGTCTGAAATTTTAAAGCTTGTGATATGCAGGAGATCAGATTAAATTATCATGATCTCTTCTGGATTTCAAAATCTCAGAATCTCTTAGTTAGAGGATGACTTATTCCCTGAAGAATGAGGGTTTATAACTCTTCTAAAACTCAAAACCCATTATTGTTCTTATTCAGATAAATGTCCAGACTTTTTTGAATACTTCAAAACTCTTGGCCTCAATATCTTGTAGCAATGAGTTTCAAAGGTTAATTGTGCATGAGGTGAAAAAGCATTTCCTTTTATCAATATTAAATTTGCCATATTCCACTGGCATGGAATGAGCCGTTGTTTTTGGACTATGAGAAAGTGGCTTGATTTCAAACAATGAATTTAGCCAGCCAAGTTACAACAGGCAAAGAAATCCAGCATTACTATGGCAAGAAGAGCAGGGACCTTTCCTTTTTACTGGGTCTCGTTTCTGATCCTTTACCCTGAGAGTGATCAGAGTAGCTGCTGTCAAAATAGATCCCCATCTGCCTCTGAAAAGATTTGAGTCCCCCCTCAGAGAAAATCAAACCCACCCAACAGCTCCCCTATTTCTGCTTTTCATTAGGAACCTTATTATGCTAACTACTTCCCAAGATGGCTATATGCTTGTCTCATACCCAGAATAGTAACTCAAGAGCAGTGTTCCTGTCCTTTTCCTCACCACCAAAAGCTGACAAAGAATATGAGAAATGAAAGATCATTGCAGATAACAACAGCACTGTGCATTTGTATGGCACATTCTATCCCACATGAATGTGGAGAAGGTGAATATTATTCTCCCCATTTGAGATAAGAAGAAACTGAGCTTTCCACACTAGTCCATTTTGCTTCCCTAAACCTGGGGATGGATGGCCTTGGAGGGGGGAGCATGTCTTACCTCCTCTCAGAAGCAAATCCAGCAACGGTCACTCCCTTCCTGCATCTCAGTACTGAACGTCTCTCTCTAGTTCTGGAGCTTTTACATGCTGTCTGGACCTTAGGGAGTTGAGCTGATGAAGCAGCATCCTACTGCTTCTCCCAGGCAGGCAGCAGGAAGGGGCTGCTGGAATAAAAGGTCTATCTCTGTTTTTACTGATACTCATATTTGGGTAGAAGTCTCACGGCCCTTCAATGTGAGGCTGCCCAAGCAGTGTCTTGCTGCTGAGGGGAGCTGAGAGCTTCCATCTTCACATGGAAGCTTCAGCCTTGGGCAGCCCAAATACAGTTCCCAGAACCCTCCTCTGCCTTCCTGAGGCCAATTTCACCTTCCAAGTCCTTGAGGACATTGTCGCTAGAGGAGAGAGCTTAACCAAGTATAGTTTTGATTGTCTCTGGGAAACTTCCCCTGGAACAACATCTTTCACGTCTCCATTTCCCACCACTCTCCTCCAGGACTGCCAACTCCAGCAGTTCAAAAAACACAAGTCAGCCTCTCCCCACTGCCAAAATAATCATGAGATTGGCTCAAAATTCATAATAGGTTTTTGCTGCCACCACCCAAAAAATTAGAGTGTTTTGGGGCACTCTGGTCCCCCTGAAAAACCTTCCCTGGGGACCACAAGACCCAAATCCCTTGAGTCTCACAACAAAGGGAGATAATCCTGATTCCCTTCCCCCCTCCAGGTGCTCCTGGAGAGATACACAGACACAAGCTCTGTGAAACTACGCAGAGTGAGTCCCCCTCTCCGTTCCCAATCCTGGAACAAAAGCACTTTCCTCTTCACCCAGAGGAAATGCCAAATCAGGCTAGCAATCCAACACACAGCTCTCCCCTGATTTCTTCCTCCCACCAATTCCCTGGTGAGTACAGACTTAATTTCCCTGAAGTAAAGAAAAACTCCAACAGGTCTTAAAAGAAAGCTTTATATAAAAAGAAAGAAAAAATACAAATGTTCTCTCTGTATTAAGATGATACAACACAGGGTCAATTGCTTAAAAGAATATTGAATAAACAGCCTTATTCAAAAAGAATACAAATCAAAGCACTTCAGCACTTACATTCATGCAAATACCAAAGAAAAGAAACCATAGAACTTACTATCTGATCTCTTTGTCCTTACACTTAGAAACAGAAGACTAGAAAATAGAACTACTTCTCCAAAGCTCAGAGACAGCAGGCAAGCAGACAAAAGACTCAGAGACACAATTCCCTCCACCCCAAGTTGAAAAAATCCAGTTTCCTGATTGGTTCTCTGGTCAGGTGTTTCAGGTGAAAGAGACATTAACCCTTAGCTATCTGTTTATGACACGCCCCCCAAATTGCAGACAGTGGGGAAGCTCACTGGCGGCAATTTCCTTCTAGAACTTGAAAATAAACAGATTAATACAACACATGCACCTTTACATATACTACTAAGTATATAACTAACAGACTTTTACATTTTAAGAACACTTTTTAACTACTGGATTCTGGGAAACTGTCACGGGAGAGTGCATCAGCAACTTTGTTAGAAGCTCCTGTGATGTGTTGAATTTCAAAATCAAAATCTTGGAGAGCTAAACTCCAACGAAGAAGTTTCTTGTTGTTCCCCTTGGCAGTATGAAGCCACTTTAGTGCAGCATGGTCAGTTTGTAGTTGGAACCGCCGTCCCCAAACATATGGGCGTAGCTTTTCCAGGGCGTACACAATGGCATAGCATTCCTTTTCACTGACTGACCAGTGATTTTCCCTCTCAGACAGTTTCTTGCTGAGAAACACGACAGGATGGAAGTTGTGATCTGTTGCTTCCTGCATGAGCACTGCTCCTATACCACGCTCAGATGCATCCGTGGTTACTAGGAATGGCTTGTCAAAGTCCGGGGCCCTGAGCACAGGGTCCGACATGAGCGTTGCCTTAAGCTGGGTAAAGGCTTTTTGACACTCATCAGTCCACTTAACGGCATTTGGCTGGGTCTTTTTGGTTAGGTCGGTCAATGGGGCAGCGATTTGGCTGTAGTGTGGTACAAATCGCCTGTAGTATCCGGCCAAGCCTAAGAAGGATTGGACCTGTTTCTTTGACCTTGGGACAGGCCACTTTTGGATAGCATCCACTTTGGCCTGTAGGGGGTTTATGGTTCCTCGACCCACCTGGTGCCCCAGGTAAGTCACTCTGTTTTGGCCTATTTGACACTTTTTGGCCTTAACAGTTAGTCCTGCCTGCCTGATGCGCTCAAAGACCTTTTCCAGGTGGAGTAGGTGTTCGGGCCAGGAGTCTGAAAAAATGGCCACATCATCGAGGTAGGCAACTGCAAATTCTCCCAGTCCAGCTAGTAGACCGTCTACCAGCCTCTGGAAGGTGGCGGGTGCATTTCGAAGGCCGAAAGGAAGGACATTGAATTCATACACCCCCGTATGGGTGACGAATGCTGACCTCTCCTTGGCAGGTTCATCTAGCGGTACTTGCCAGTACCCCTTGGTTAAGTCTATTGTAGAGATGAACTGGGCACGTCCCAACTTCTCCAATAGCTCATCGGTACGTGGCATTGGATAGTTGTCCGGACGAGTTACAGCATTTAGCTTACGGTAGTCCACGCAGAAGCGTATTTCCCCATCTGGTTTGGGTACCAGAACCACTGGAGATGCCCATGCACTGGTAGATGAGCGGATTATACCCATCTGTAGCATGTTCTGGATCTCCCGTTCTATAGCAGCTTGGGCATGAGGAGACACCCGGTAGGGTGGGGTTCTGATTGGGTGAGCATTACCTGTATCAATGGAGTGGTATGCTCGTTCAGTCCGTCCTGGGGTGGCTGAGAACAATGGGGCGAAGCTAGTGCACAGCTCCTTGATTTGTTGCCGCTGCAGACGTTCCAGGGTGGTTGAGAGGTTCACCTCTTCCACGCCACCGTCTTTTTTTCCGTCGTAGTAGACACCGTCAGGCCACTCAGCATCATCTCCCTGGACTGTAAACTGACAAACCTGTAAGTCTCTGGAATAGAAAGGCTTGAGAGAATTAACATGGTACACTTTAGGCTTTAGTGAGGAATTGGGAAATGCTATGAGGTAGTTTACAGCTCCCAGGCGCTCTTGGACCGTGAATGGCCCTTCCCATGATGCTTCCATCTTATGGGCCTGTTGCGCCTTCAAGACCATAACCTGGTCTCCTACCTTGAAGGAACGTTCTCTGGCATGTCTGTCATACCAGGCCTTTTGCTCTTCTTGAGCATCCTTTAGGTTCTCTCTAGCAAGGGCTAAAGAGTGTCGGAGGGTGCTTTGTAGGTTGCTTACAAAGTCCAGAATGTTAGTTCCTGGAGAAGGCGTAAACCCCTCCCATTGCTGCTTCACCAACTGTAATGGCCCCTTAACCTCGTGACCATACACAAGTTCAAATGGTGAAAACCCTAAACTGGGATGTGGTACAGCCCTGTAGGCAAACAGCAACTGCTGCAACACTAGGTCCCAATTATTGGAGAATTCGTTGATGAATTTTCTTATCATGGCCCCCAAAGTTCCATTGAACCTTTCCACCAGGCCATTGGTTTGATGGTGGTACGGGGTGGCAACCAAGTGATTCACCCCATGAGTTTCCCACAGTTTTTCCATGGTCCCTGCCAGGAAATTAGACCCTGAATCTGTAAGGATGTCAGAGGGCCAACCTACCCTGGCAAAGATGTCTGTTAGGGCCAGGCACACAGTGTTAGCCCTGGTGTTGCCTAGAGCTACTGCTTCTGGCCATCGGGTAGCAAAGTCCACTAAAGTCAGTACGTACTGCTTTCCTCTGGGCGTCTTTTTTGGGAAAGGGCCCAGAATATCCACAGCTACTCGCTGAAATGGGACCTCAATTATGGGGAGTGGCTGGAGAGGGGCCTTGACCTGGTCTTGAGGCTTTCCCACTCTTTGGCATACCTCACAAGACCGGACATACTTGGCAACGTCCTTGCCCATCCCCTCCCAGTGGAAGGACTTCCCCAACCGGTCCTTGGTTCGGTTCACCCCAGCATGGCCACTGGGATGATCATGGGCTAAGCTTAAGAGCTTCTCCCGGTACTTAGTTGGAACCACCAACTGTTTTTGCGGCTGCCATTCTTCCCGGTGTCCACCAGAAAGAATTTCCTTGTATAAAAGTCCTTGGTCTATAACAAACCGGGATCGATTAGAAGAGCTGAGAGGCGGTGGGGTGCTCCGTGCCGCCGCCCACGCTTTCTGAAGGCTGTCATCTGCTTCCTGCTCAGCCTGGAACTGTTCCCTTGAGGCTGGGGTCACCAGTTCTTCCTTAGACTGTGGACTTGGGCTTGGTCCCTCTGGAAGCGATGTAGGTGATGGGGTTGTTTCCGTTGCTGGTGAACCGCTCTCCGCTGGTGCACCTGAGGGTATTTCAGGCTCTGGCTGAGCCTTTTGGGTATGGCTGTTTTTTGCTTCTGCCAGTTCTGGCTCGCTGATGCCCTCTGGCGTTGAGTTTGAAGATGTGGTTGCACTTGCTGGTGCTGGTTGCTGTTCCAGTTCCGGGCCTGGGACTGGAGGTGCTGTGGCTGTTTCAGTGGTAGGCATGGAATCCGGGTCCACTACCTCTGTTTGGGTCTCTGGTAACACAGACGGGGCCTCTGTGGACGGCTCAGGAACAGGAATGGGTCTGGAAGCTTGCCTGGTTTGGCTACGGGTAACCATTCCCACTCTCTTGGCCCGCCTCACCTGGTTGGCCAAGTCTTCCCCCAGTAGCATGGGGATAGGATAATTGTCATAGACTGCAAAAGTCCACATTCCTGACCAGCCTTTGTACTGGACAGGCAGTTGAGCTGTAGGCAAGTCTACAGCTTGTGACATGAAGGGGTAAATTGTAACTTTGGCCTTTGGGTTGATGAATTTGGGGTCAACGAAGGATTGGTGGATAGCTGACACTTGTGCCCCCGTGTCTCTCCACGCAGTAACCTTCTTTCCGCCCACTCTCAAATTTTCCCTTCGCTCCAAGGGTATTTGAGAGGCATCCGGGCCTGGGGATCTTTGGTGTGATGGTGGTGTAATGAATTGCACTCGCATGGTGTTCTTGGGACAGTTGGCCTTGATATGTCCCAGTTCATTACACTTAAAGCATCTTCCATCTGATGGGTCACTGGGCCGAGGTGAGTTACTGGAGACTGGTGAGGTTGAAGAGTAGGGTATCTGTGGCTTTACTTGGGTGGTATGGAGGGTCTTTGGCTGTCCTCGGTTGTAGGGTTTATGGTCTGTGTGCCCCCTGGGGTAATCGTTCCCCTTGACAGTAGCTTTTTTGCTTTCTGCCAGTTCCATCCATTTGGCTCCAATCTCCCCCGCCTCAGCGATAGTTTTGGGATTTCTATCTTGTATGTACCGTGTGATGTCTTCAGGAACACCATCCAAGAACTGCTCCATTTGTATGAGGAGGTTCACTTCTTCCAAGGTTTGAATGTTGTTTCCTGTTAACCAGGCCTCATAGTTTTTTGCAATGTAGTAGGCGTGTTTGGGAAATGACACCTCTGGTTTCCATTTTTGGGTTCTGAAGCGCCGACGGGCATGATCTGGGGTTATCCCCATCCTGTATCTGGCCTTGGTTTGAAAAAGTTTATAGTCATTCATTTGCTGCTTAGGCATTTCAGCTGCCACCTCTGCTAAAGGTCCACTGAGGTGTGGCCTTAATTCTACCATGTACTGGTCTTCGGGGATGCTGTACCCAAGACAGGCTCTTTCAAAATTTTCCAAGAAGGCCTCGGTGTCATCACCTGCCTTGTAGGTGGGAAATTTCCTGTGCTGTGGAGCAATAATTGGCGCCGGGTTGTTAGGGTTGGCTGGCACATGCAGCCCAGCTTTTGCCATCTCCAGTTCATGTTTTCTCTGTTTTTCCTTCTCTTCATTCTCTTTTTGTTGTTTTTCCATTTCTTTTTGGTGCTTTTCCATTTCTTTTTGGTGCTTTTCCATTTCTCGGCGGTGGGCCACCTCTTCTTCTTCTAGTTTTCTTTTGTGTGCTGCCTCTTGGGCTGCCTGTTCTCTTTGGAAGGCTGCCAGTTTGAGGCTTTCTTCCTTTTCTTTTATCTCCATCTCTTTTTGTTTTATTTCTAGTTCCTGTTTGTGTTTTTCCATCTCTCGCCTGTGTTCAGCTTCTTTGAATTGGTCTTCGGCCTCCATTTTTGTCCTGGTAGACATGGTTCCTGTTTTCTTGTGTTGGGGTGCCCTCCGGTGTTTCTCTTTTGAACTGCAGGCTCTGTTGCCTCCTGAAGTCTGCCTAGCAACAGTGCTTTTTTCCTTTTCTCTCTCTAGCTAATGTTCAATTAAGGGAAACCAGAAAAACCACTTTATTTGCATGCATATAAGTGCTGGTACTTTGCCTCCTAATGGGAGGGCTATTGCATGACAAAAGACCCTCAACAGTCTTCTCGCTTAACATGCAAACCACAAACTGCTAGAGAGAGCAGAAAAAAAAATTTCTCTCTGGTTCCCTTTTAAAACCAAACTGTTTCTCTCTGCTAAAAAGCCCTTAGCAGAGAAAAGAAAAATATAATATTCCTACTGGCTTCTGGATTCTGTCTATCTCCCGCCACTGCCACCATGACATAACCTTATTCCCAGATTCTGGACCTTAGCGTCCAAAATTTGGGGGTTAGCATGAAAACCTCCAAGCTTAGTTACCAGCTTGGACCTGGTACTGCTGCCACCACCCAAAAAATTAGAGTGTTTTGGGGCACTCTGGTCCCCCTGAAAAACCTTCCCTGGGGACCACAAGACCCAAATCCCTTGAGTCTCACAACAAAGGGAGATAATCCTGATTCCCTTCCCCCCTCCAGGTGCTCCTGGAGAGATACACAGACACAAGCTCTGTGAAACTACGCAGAGTGAGTCCCCCTCTCCGTTCCCAATCCTGGAACAAAAGCACTTTCCTCTTCACCCAGAGGAAATGCCAAATCAGGCTAGCAATCCAACACACAGCTCTCCCCTGATTTCTTCCTCCCACCAATTCCCTGGTGAGTACAGACTTAATTTCCCTGAAGTAAAGAAAAACTCCAACAGGTCTTAAAAGAAAGCTTTATATAAAAAGAAAGAAAAAATACAAATGTTCTCTCTGTATTAAGATGATACAACACAGGGTCAATTGCTTAAAAGAATATTGAATAAACAGCCTTATTCAAAAAGAATACAAATCAAAGCACTTCAGCACTTACATTCATGCAAATACCAAAGAAAAGAAACCATAGAACTTACTATCTGATCTCTTTGTCCTTACACTTAGAAACAGAAGACTAGAAAATAGAACTACTTCTCCAAAGCTCAGAGACAGCAGGCAAGCAGACAAAAGACTCAGAGACACAATTCCCTCCACCCCAAGTTGAAAAAATCCAGTTTCCTGATTGGTTCTCTGGTCAGGTGTTTCAGGTGAAAGAGACATTAACCCTTAGCTATCTGTTTATGACAGAGCTTCCATCTTCACATGGAAGCTTCAGCCTTGGGCAGCCCAAATACAGTTCCCAGAACCCTCCTCTGCCTTCCTGAGGCCAATTTCACCTTCCAAGTCCTTGAGGACATTGTCGCTAGAGGAGAGAGCTTAACCAAGTATAGTTTTGATTGTCTCTGGGAAACTTCCCCTGGAACAACATCTTTCACGTCTCCATTTCCCACCACTCTCCTCCAGGACTGCCAACTCCAGCAGTTCAAAAAACACAAGTCAGCCTCTCCCCACTGCCAAAATAATCATGAGATTGGCTCAAAATTCATAATAGGTTTTTAAAAAAAGAAAAGTAAATAATGCTTGGTCTGCTGATTGTCGAATTCCCCTGCCCAGGGCATGTGACATTAGTGTTGCCATTTTACAGCGAAAAATATTATTGTTGACCATTGTGCCACTACGTCAATTAATTTTGTGCCCCAGCTCTCCCTTCAATTCTGCACCTCCAGCCCTAAGCAATTCATTTTTAGTTTACCCCCTGCAAGCCCTCACATGTGCCCCAACCCCATCAACTCTGCCTACCAAGCCATGCAATAATTCTGCACCCTATATGTGTGCCTGTCATAATATAATTCCCAATTCTGGACCATAGCGTCCAAAATATGGGTATTAGCATGAATTCCCCTAAGCTTAATTACCAACTTAGATCTGATAGGCTGCCACCAATCAGGACTTAGAATAGAGCGCCTGATCGACTTTAGTCTCCCCCAAAAACCTTCCCTGGGGGTCCCAAGACCCAAATTCCCTGAGTCTCACAACAAAGGGGAATAAACCATTTTCTTCCCCCTCCCTCCTTCCTCCCCAGCTCCTTCCCGCCCTGGGAACACTAGGAGATCACCTGATTCAACTCCATGAATCTAACACAAAGAGGAACTTTACCATTCCCTCCCTCAGGCAATACAGACTCAAGCTTCTTTGAGCCTTAACTAGGAGAAAACACTCAAACAGGTCTTAAAGCAAAGCTTTTAATAAAAAAAGAAAAAAAAGTAACAGGTTTATCTCTGCACTTAGATGGTAAAAAGTTACAGGGTCTTTCAACTTATAAACAATAGAAAGAAACTTTCTCCAGCAGAAACACAATTTAAGCTACTTCCAGCAAGTACACATATGCAAATGAAAAAGAAAACAAATTAAAAGACTATGAGCGCCTTTTCTACTTACAATTCTGAACAGATAAGAGACTGTAGCAGGGAGATTGGCAGAAACCTGGTTACACCTCTAGCCCCATCCAGGACTCAGAGAGAACAGAGCCAAACCCAAAACCCATAAACAAAGGCTTCCCTCCCACGAGATTTTAAACTATCTTGTCTCCTGATTGGTTCTCTGGTCAGGGGTCTGGGGTCCCTGTCTGTTAACCCTTTACAGGTAAGAGAGACATTAACCCTTAACTGTCTAGTATCAGAGGGTAGCCGTGTTAGTCTGGATCTGTAAAAGCAGCAAAGAATCCTGTGGCACCTTATAGACTAACAGACGTTTTGGAGCATGAGCTTTCGTGGGTGAATACCCACTTCCTCAGATCATGAGCTTTCGTGGGTGAATACCCACTTCCTCAGATGCATCTGAGGAAGTGGGTATTCACCCACGAAAGCTCATGCTCCAAAACGTCTGTTAGTCTATAAGGTGCCACAGGATTCTTTGCTGCCTTAACTGTCTGTTTATGACAGTGCCCCAGCCCCACATCTGCCCCTTAGTGCACCTCTGCTCCTCCTGCAGCTATGGAGGCTCTTTACTCTTTTCCAGGGTATCTTCACCCCCACCTAAGGCCTAAGGGAAGGCAGCTTCAATAGGGGATTCTCCTTGCCCCTTCCCCCAGACCTGGTGTTGCAGGGGTGCTGGTGTGGGGTTGGAGGTGGAGAAGACTGACCCATTCTTCACTGGAGGAGAGGGAAGGATTGGGGACATATCACAAACCGCTGGGCACGTCCTCCCTTTCCCCTCATGTGAGAATAGGATCAGCTGCTTCCTTTCCACTCCCCAAAAACTCCTCTCCAGAGGGGATTGGAGCCTCCCTGCCTGCCTTCTGCAGCAGCCCTGATTGGCGGCTCTATCCCAGGAGGTGGGGCAATAGGGAAAGTAGCCAATCAGAGACGGGTTCCCCCCCCCCCCCAGGAAGGGCTGGTATTCCTGTGATGATTGGTGCTTCTTGCTTCACTGCCAGACATCCTCCAGCTGAGGCCCAAGTCCTGTGGCTCATGAAGATTCCCATGGTCTGATAGCACTGCTCCCTCTCCCCAGGAGATACACAAACATGCAGCGAGGGCTTGAAAGGAAAAGCTCACACAGAAGCCAACACTGAGGTAGGGACTGGAACTGGAACTGTGCTTGGAGGGACACACCCAGTCTGCAAGGACTAGACCAGGAGCCAGGCAATCCAAACTGCAAGCTCCAGGGAGTCTGTGCATGGCTGGGATGACTCCCATCTCACCTGGGAGCTGAGCCCATACAGTGGCCACATTTGGAAGGAGGAGCTAAGTAAGGGACCAGAGCCAGATTGACATGCCCCAGCAACCAACTGCACACCCTGAAGAGCTTTCAGCTCTGGGAATGCTCCTAGGTATGAGCTGCACTGGAGTAGGGACGGTGGTTGTGGGAGAGCACTGGCTGCATGGAGTTGGGTTACATCATCTGGAGGGGAATCTGCCTTTCAGTTGTTCCCAGCAGCAAGGGGAGACTTTTGTTTCTCTCGCCCAGAGGACTTGCGCCTGATCTAGAGCCCCTGCTCCACGCAGAAGAGTCTGAGCCTGCCACCCAGCTGTGCCTACTAGGCCTCCCCTCCACTGGGAGCCCATGGACGGCTATCGAGGACCCCCTCCCACCAAGAGGGAGAGAGACTTGCTTTAGAGCAAGGAATACCTTCTCATCGCACTCCAATGCCAGTCAGCAGCTAATGCCTGGGGGGGAACTGGGGGCATTTTGTTATTTTCACTCTGTTAGTGGGTATTTCATGCATATCACTGTGGGATGGGTTGGTTACTCATTGATTTGAGAACCTTCACTCCCTTTCTCTTCTTTTAATTTTACAGCTATTGCTTCCAGGAATAAATTGTTGTTTATCCTTAAAATCTGGTGGTCCTTGATTCCCTATTTTGGTTACAAACCGTACCTGGGCATTAAGGCCTACTGGTCAGTGCAGAAGTGGTCAGATCTGCTGGTCAGAGCTGGAGTCAGGAATCAGTAGTTGGAGCCAAGGGTCAGGAATCAAGCAGGGTAGCAGGGCTGGAATGGACTAGGCAGGACAGGAGCAAGGCTGGGAACCAGGCAGGATCAAGGGTGGAGCAGGGCAGGCATAGAAGAAATCTCAGCTACGGGTTTGTGCATTGAGCAGCCAGAGATCTGTTGTTGCTGTTGGACTTCAGAGCAGGTTTGCTGCCTTCCTTGGCCAGTCAGGCGAAGAGGTCAATCAGGGGCCCTGCTGTGGCTCGGCTATGCATAGGCTACCATGAGACTGGACAGATGCAGCTGCAAGTCCCTATTCCTGCCAGTGTTTATGAATTGTAATGTCATAGAGATTGATATTAATTTATGTACCCCGCCTCTAGGTGGCGATGCCAAGCACTAAGAACCCAAGGCCCAGTGGCCTAATATGGGTCTCCAAATCCCCGAGGGAGGGAGGGATAAGTGACTTTGCCTCCCA
The DNA here is from genome assembly GCF_007399415.2 of Gopherus evgoodei. Lineage (NCBI taxonomy): Eukaryota > Metazoa > Chordata > Testudines > Testudinidae > Gopherus > Gopherus evgoodei. The sequence goes on from NC_044325.1 coordinate 127,167,440, forward strand.
GAGGAATCAGGAGAAGACTCCGAACAAAAGGCTTTAAATTCCACTCTCCTCAGAGAAAGCGGCAGATTAGCCACTCCTTCTCCTCTTCAAAATCCAACTACAGCGTAACCAGGCTTCCAGGCATCTTCCATGCCAGCCTACTGCCCACACATACATCCCCCACCCGCACACGGCCCTTCTAACTCACCTCATTGCACACAGCAATACAGCACAGGGCATCGTAGGCCCTACATAAATGTGTAGACTCTTTTTTGTTTCTTCTGTAATGAGGCAGAAGAGTTTTGGGGAAACCTCCTTCCTAGCACTCCAAACCAGGGAGTTCAAACCAGCTGACACCTTCAGTATGGATTTCTCCTCACATAGTCAGAAGCCATTTGATAAACGTCGCCTTTTGTGGTTCATCTAAATGCTGCTCAATAATTATTTCCAGAGTAAAAGCAGCAAAGAATCCTGTGGCACCTTATAGACCAACAGACATTTTGAAGCATGAGCTTTCGTGGATGAATACCCACTTCGTCAGATGCATGTCAGACTAACATATGTGTTCCAGACTAACACGGCTACCCCTCTGATACTATTTCCAGAGTAATACTTAGCACCGATACAGCCCTTAACAGTCTGAAAACATTGTCAAGAGAGCCACTAAGTAACTCCTAGGTCATGTCTACATGATGGGGACTGTAGCAACATAGCTATGGTGCTATAGCTGTGCCTATACAATGCTGTATCGTAGATGCAGCCTGCAGTGACAGAGTTTTTCCATTGCGGTAGGAACACCACCTACCTCTGCCGTTGACCTAGCTGCATCTATCTTGGGGGTTAGGTTGGCATAGTTATGTCTCTCTGAGGTGTGGATTTTTCACCCTTCTGAGCGATACAGCTATGTCAACTTACATTTTAAGTGTAGACCAGGCCTTAGAAAAGAACCCGTGAAGTAGGCAGAGAAACTGACACTAAGATAAAGGCACAGATCCTCAAAAGGTATTCAGGCCCTAACTCGCATTGATTTCAATGGGAATTAGGCACTTAAATGACTTTGGGGATCTGAGCCAAAGCAATTTGCTAAACCCATAGAGTGATTGAGCATCAGAGCCAGGACTGAAACGCTGTGTCTCCGGTCCTCCAGCTCATGCTGCCTTCTCTCTGAACTGAAGGCCCAGCACCACTGCCCTTAAAGTTAAGCATATTCCATTCTCATTCCCATTGCCTAGAGGTAGCAGTGATTGAGAGCACTGCAAAGGCTGGGCGTGGGTTGTAGAACAGCTGTTCTGTAAGAGACCTGGATTTGAGTCTTATTCCCAGACTTGCCCCTAAGTGGGGGAGGCATCTTGAGGGAAAGAAGCATCTGACTTTATCGAACAGTAACCCCTCTGGCCAAGGGAGGGGTAACACTGCTGGGCCTCAGAAGGAGTTTCAGGTTTATCACCTACCATGTCACTGACAGGATTTTGTCCATTCTGGACTTTATTGTCTGTAATGATGAGTTTTCCAACCCTTCCAATACTCTAGTCTAAGCGGCCTCACTCTTACATGAAATCCAGCTGAAATTTTCCTTTTATTCAGTTCCTTTCCATTCCACCTAATCACAATTCCTCACCTTTCTTGGTGTTCATGTCCCTGCCAGACTTCAGCTGGTCATAACAACCCTCACCTCACAATGGTGGTGAATAAAACCTTAAAATGTGAACTGATACCTGTTTTTGTGGGCAGACAGTTTGAAACAGAAACTCTCAGGCCTCATACACCTCAATATAGTGTTAACTCTTGCAGTGTAAATGACAACATTGCTAATTGTTTCAGTTCCGGTCATTTTAGCACAAATATAAAGTTAATGTGTTTATCCTACTATACGAAACTACCTTTCATACCTCCACAAATGCCAAAAGCCCCAACTAACCAGCAGCCCAAATCTCCAGTTTCTACCCAGACAGCTTTTGAAATATAGTTCTATATTTAATTATTCCTGAGGGCATTCTGCACCAAAAAATTAAAACTTCTATGATAAAAAAAAATTAAAAATTATGTGCACAATATTTTAAATGTCTGAAAATTTTATTTGTCAAATAAATGTAGAGGCTCCAGCATGGCACTGGGGAGCACAGGCCACTGGCTGCACAGAGGTGGGAGATCACTGTGCAGGTCCGCCCCAGGACAGACTCAGCAATGAAGCTGTACCCAACTCTGACACAGTGCAATGATAGGGCCCCACCCCTCTGTGCCCAGTACACCAGGTGTGAGCAGGAAGGCTCAGCAGGCAGGATCCAAGCGTGGAGGGGCTTAGTGTGGGGGGATCCAGGTGTTGACTGAAACAGTTCTGTGTGGAACAATCTGGATGCAGGTGGCTCAGTGGAGGATCTGGGGTGTGTGAGGGATCTGGATGCACAGGGGCTTGTTGAGGGCTCTGGGTGAAACAGTAATGCGACTCTGCGGGGGGGGGGGGTCCAGGTGAAGGTGGTTGGGGCTCAGCATGGGGGTGTCTGGGTGTGGGGCAGATGGAGCTTGACGGGGGGGTCTTGGTGTTGGGGGCTCAGCTGGGGGTGGGGACATTGCAGATGCTGGAGCTCAGTGGAGTGGGATCCAGGTGCAGCTGGTTGGGGCTCAGTAGGGTGGGGATCCATACGCAGGTGGCTTGTTGGGGTGGTCCAGGTGCAGGGGAAGTGGGGCTCATCAGGGGGGTTTCTGGGTCTCGGGGGTGAGGCTCAGCAGGAAGGTCTGGGTATGAGGGGGTCTGGATGCACAGGAGTTGGGCAGATGGAGGAGCAGCTCCCTGTACAGTGATCCTTCCCCCTGCAGATGAGGATCAATGGGTGTAGGAAGTGCAGGGAGAGGGAGGCAGTTTGCTAGCTTCCTACAGCTAGGGGAGAAATCTGGTGGTGGGTCTGACACCATCCTGGATGCCATGCAGAAGAAGAGGAAGTCCCATCCTCTGCAGCCGGAACTAGCAGCTGAACCCAGAGCATGGTAGGAGCCACCAGCCAGGTCTTCCCCAGTCCCGGCCCCACAGTGATTTACCTCCCTGACGGCTGCCCTGGGCACCCGAAACATACTGCTGGGGAGGGTCTCATGACTGCTCTTGTGGCTTCCCTTTGCTCCCCCATCAGAAAGTCATTTTTCTGCAGAGAAGCAGAGAAATCTGCAGTGGACATAAATTCTGCACAATGCGCAGTGGCGCAGAATTCCCCCAGGAGTAATATTTTCAATAAAAGCATTAGTGCTTTATCAGAAATTACAATGTGAAATATTACAACCTCTTAATTTTTACCTATCTGACCCCTGGTCATGTTAGATTTTATCTCTCCTTCTTTACTATATCATGATCCACAAAAGCACTAAACTATTGTCTTAATTTTAAGCACATGAGTATTCCCATTGAAATTGGGAATTATGTTAGCACATGTTAAAATAAAACAGTCATCACATGAGAGAAAAAACAGATACAAAGATAGATTTAATTCCGTAATGCATAAATTGTATTAAAGGGTCATTTACAAGCACATTAAACACACAGACCCAACTTGAAACAACTTTAGAAAGAGGAATAAAATTTTGCAAGAGTCAACAGTGAAGATAATAATACAGGAATATCATCATACATTTAGTCTGCTGTAAGGCTATTTTTCTTAAAGACACACCATGAAATTAAGTCAGGTTTTATTTAAAAGAAGTGAAAGGTATTATTGATATCATTAATCTCGTTTTATTTACATATACATATAATTAACAATAACATTAAACCTCCCTCTTATTCTGCAAAGTATGCATATAGATTGGTTTCTATTGTTGTTACGCTCATCCTCCCTCCCATATTGCTTAGATTTGTTTGTTTTTATCCATTTGGCTCATATTAGCTTAGCTTAGCTGTGTGTGTGTGTGTGTGTGTGTGTGTGTGTGTGTGTGTGTGTGTGTGTGTGTGTGTGTGTGTGTACATACAGCACCTAGCACAATAAGGTCCTAATATGATCAGGGCTCCTGGGTGCTAGTGTAATAAATTATCACAGTAGACATTAATTACAGGAAATAGCTGCTACTGCTGAGTCCTGCTACCAATTTGCAGGGTTTTACCAACAGATATTTCTTTCGATTGCCTATTTCCTTTCCCCTGCTGCCGTGTGAAAGACCCACACAACAGTGGGTATGTCTACACTGCAATCGTGAGATGTGATTGCAGCACTTGCAGGCATACCGAAGCTAGCAATGATCAAGCTAGTTCGCAAAAAATAGCAGTGAAGCCATGGCAGGGCTAGTCACCTGACTGTGTACCCAGTGTCCCGGATACCTGTGCAACTGCCCGTGCTGCTGTGGCTTCACTGCTATTTTTAGTGAGCGCTCTCGATCATAGCTAACTTGGATGTATCTACACGTGTTGCAATCACACCTTTTGATTGTAATATAGACATACTCGGTGAATAAAGACTGGCTGACTATACAGGAGGAAAAGCAGAATTTGCTATATACAAAAAAGTGTTGCTAAAGTAAACTGAAGAGAAGGAGATAAATATTTCCTTGTCTAACTTCTTTCAGTTAGAATAATCTTCAGCAATTGTTTCTAAAAACCATAAATTGAAAAAAAATTATAGGAAGGAGAAATTTTAGTTGACATCACGTAACCCTGGTGTTATTTTATACCGCTTTTGGTTGAGAGAGATAAAGAAGCAGCTCCTCCAAAGCCCACCCAGTCAAACATACAGCTAGACCGGACTCCCTAGGAGTGACAACTACAGTGTTTCAAGCAGATTCTCAGACCTTCAGTCCACTGGGCAGAGGAATCTGGTACTCTGCTTCTCCTGGACTAGTTTAATGTCTTTTCATACTCACCAGGAGGACTTGGAGAAACTACTGTTGAAATTGCCTTGTAACCAGCATGTGTGACAAGAATGTACCATAGCACCGGGGAATACAACCTCACAATCCCATTCCCTAATACCTAGAGACATGGTAAGGCCCCTGACTTGAAGGTACTATAAGGCAAAATGCTCCTTATCCCATTCCCAATCACCCGGGGCCACCCACATTGTGTCTCTGGACAGGGTCTTGTATACTGAAGGATGTCCTAAATCTGTCATTTACTCTGAGGCAGCACTTTCCTTCCCAGTGCTCTGCTCAGGGAATCCTTTAGCTCCTTGTTCCTCATGCTGTAGATCAAGGGGTTCAATACAGGAGTGACAAAGGTGTACACCACAGACACTACCCGGCCTTGCTCCGGGGAGTAGCTGGAACTGGGGCGTAAGTATATGAAGCTGCTGCAGCCGTACATCAGGGCAACAACCATCAAGTGGGAAGAGCAGGTGGAGAAGGCACGCTGCCGGCCAGCTCCAGAGCTGATCCGCAGGATGGCGACCACAATGAAGGCATAGGAGATGCAAATCAACAGGAAAGGGATGGCCACGTTTATGACACTACAAATATAGAGGACAGCCTGGTGGACATGGGTGTTGCTGCATGCCAGACGCAGAACAGCAGGAATGTCACAGAAGAAATGGTAGATTTCATTGGAGCCACAGAATGGCAGGTGGAAGATCAGGATGGTCATATTAAGGGATACCAAGAAGCCCAGTACCAGGGATGCAGCTACAATGCTCACACAGACTGTCCAGTTCATAATGAGGGTGTAGCGCAGTGGGTGGCAGATAGCCACATATCGGTCATATGCCATGAAAGCCAGCAGAACACATCCAGCACCTCCCAGGAAGATATAGAAGAACATTTGGGTGCCACAGCCAGCCAGAGAGATGGTGGCCTTCCTCAAAGACATGAGATTGGCCAGGGTCAGTGGGGCAATGATGGTGGAGTAGCAGATCTCCATAGCTGCCAGGTTGGCCAAGAAGAAGTACATGGGGGTATAGAGGGAGCGATTGGTACAGACAGTGAGCACAATGGTGCCATTCCCACAGACACTGATCACGTACATGAGCAGAAAGATCAGGAAAATCAGCAGCTGCACCTTGGGGAGACTCGAGAAGGGATGGAAGTAGAATTCAGTCATTCCAGTTCGGTTTTCATCCCCCATGGAAATAGCAAGCGGAACCTGCTGAGAAGAGGAGAGAGGAGCAGTTACTGTCAGCAGTAACCAAGGGCAGAACAAGTAGTAATGATATCAGACTGCAGCCAAGAGTTTCAGATTCAATATCAGGGAGCAAAATCTAACTCTAGTGCAGGGGATGGGGTAACCTGTCAAAGGAGGTGGGATCTTGCCTTCCATGGAATAACATCTGGTTGCCACAGCTGATGAGAGAGATTACATTGTTTCTTGCGGGGGCGGGGGGGAGGTGAGTCACACAAACTACTATTTTCAGACCTTCATAACTCAAACAACACAACACTAAGTTTGCCAGAATCCTCTAAGTACTACGTCCTGGCCAAATGTCAGCTTACCTACCTTGGCTGTATTGGTCCTACCTCTGTAAGCAGAGTCAGGATGAGCTCTACCCTGACATCTGGTGGTGAATTATGGGGAGTGTGGAAAGGAATTTTAGGGATTAGCACTGGCACACCCACCCCACCTTGCTAGACAAGGGACATGGGTGCCAAAACTCATTGAAATGAGAGAGGCTGGGGATTGGTGTGTGTACCTGATGGTATGGGCCCCTTTTGAGGGCCTGGAACAGCAATTTCACATTCTCCTCTCTCTACTGCTGAAGAGTAGATCTAATTTTGATTATATTAGGAGTCCATCTAGAGGCTGCTGAGCTGAATCCACACTGGGCCATTAGTGCACCAGCACTGGGGCTCCCCTACTACAAGTTGAAATCACTAAAAGAGCTAAGCTTACTGAGCTGAGATCACTGAGTGCTGTGTTAACTAGTGGGAGAGCCTGAAGCTCTATCACTAAAGGGCTGGCAGAGCGGAGCAGTTTGCAGCATGTTGGAGCAGCCCATGGAACAGTGAGCAGAGTGGAGTAGTTTGTGGGGATGGCTGGAGTGGCTCACAGGTCGGCTGGAAGAGCGGCACAGCTGGTGTAATGGAGCTGGTTGTGGTGAAGGCTGCAGCAGAACTCCATGGAGAGGCGGAGCAGTTGGCCCTGACCCACATAAGGTGCCCCTTAACACCCTGTGTGTGCCCCCCCCCTCATTTCCACCCAGGCTTGGGCGGGGGTAAAACTCTGCAGATAAACTTTTTGGCACTGACCAGAGACTTTCAGGTTGTTGGATTTTGGAGTGATTGAACTTAAGACCCTAAGGGGTAAAGGACATTGCCAAACGTACTTGGAGGTGGATTTTTGCTTATGGTTTGTGTTATAATCCTGTTTGTGGTGTTTCTCCAATGTGATGCCACATTGTTTCCCTCCTTTATTAAAAGGATTTTGCTACACTCAGACTCCGTGCTTGCGAGTGGGGAAGCATTGCCTCCTAGAGGTGCCTGGGGGGGTGGTATGTAATCGTCCCAGGTCACTGGGTGGGGGCTCGAGCTGGTTATGCATTGTGTTATTGAAACGGAACCCCTGGATACTGAACCCGGCCCTTGCTGCCAACTCAGAGGGGCAGAAGGGTTACACCTCTATATAGAGCCCAGCTCAGGAAAATTTCAGGGCAGAAAGGTAAGCATGACACGCTTTAACTGGGGGTAAAGGGAGCAATTAAAGAAGAAAAAAGATTGAGATGCTAAAAAAAATGAAGGAATTACAAAGCAATAAGTCATCCAGAGCATATGGTACAACCAAGAGTTCTGAAGAGCTACGAAATGAAGCAACTGAGCTGCTTGCAAAAAATATGCCATCTCATTAAAATTACCTAATATACTGGAAGAGTATCAAATGTTGTACCTATATTTTTTAAAAGGCTAGGGTTGGTGCAGGGAATTACATACCAGTACACTGGAATTGTGTTCTTGGTAAATTGATTGAAATGCTGATTAGAAACAGAATTATACAACACGTAAAAGATTACGATAGGATTGGCTAACCAGCATGACTTGTGCAGGGAAAGTTGTGCCTTGTGAATGCATTAGAATTCTTTGCTTGTGTCAATAAGGTAATGGATAAAGGAAATATTTTATTTAGACTTAGAGCAGGCCTTTGACAGTGGACATCTCTACATTGCAATCAGAAATGTGACCACAGCACATTTAGACATACCTGAGCTAGGTTTGCTCAAGCTAGTACACTTCTTATTGCAATGTAGACATATCCGAAGTCCCTCACATGAGGCTATTAGAAAAATTAAATAGTCATAGTGTGAGAGGCAAAGCATTGATGACGATTCAGAAATGGGCTGAGAGACAGAAAACAAAAAGTAGGAATAAATGGTCAATTTTCATCATGGCAAAAAGGTTAGTAATGGAGTGCCTCAAGGTTCCACTCTACCTGTGCTGTTTAATAAAACAATCTGCAGGAGGGACTGAGCAGTGAAGTCACTAAATTTGCAGATAACACAAAATTATTTAAGCAAGTCAATACCAGAAAAGACAATGAGGAACTACAGAGACATTTTGTAGCCCAATTACATGAATGGGCTCCAAAATGGTAGATGAAATTCAACAGTGGCAAATACAAAGTAATCCATATTGAATGGAATAATTCAAATTTCTTAATTACCTTACTGGGTTCTAACTTTACTGTTATGTCTGGATAAAAGATCTGAGCATTATTGTGGACAGCTCAATGAAGACAGAATTGGATTGAGAATGGAATGCTGAAAATGTCATTATAGTAGTACAACCTCACCCGCAATTCTGTGTTGTGTTCAGTTCTGATCACTCCATCTCCAAAAGGATAAACAGAATCAGAGGCAGTTCACAGACAGGAGACAAGAATGATAACAGGCATGGGAAAATGTACATATGATGAGAAACTGAACATATTGTTTATCTTACAGAGGAGACAAATGAGAGAGGAGATGATAAAAGTGTACCAAATACTGCATAGTGCAGAGAAGGTCTATTTGGAATGTCTGTTCTCCCTGTCTGATAACACAAGAACAAGGGGACATTCAAAGAAATGGAAAGGTGGCTAATTCAAAACTGAGAAGCTTTTTCCACACAATACATCATTCGCCTGTTGGGACTCATTGCCAAAGGACATATTAAGGCCAAGAACTTAGCAGGATTTAAAAAGGCATCAGTGCTTTATATGGATAACAAGAATATCTAGAGAAGGAATAGTAAAGATTAAAAGGAAAGGTATAAACCCTCATGGTTAGACAAATACCTGTCAGGAAGGGTCTAGTTATTACTTAGTCCTGCTTGAGCGCAGAAGACTGGACTAGGTGACCTTCCCTTCCAGTCCTACACTTCTAGGACTCTATGCTTGGGGGCATAAGCCAACTTCCACTGGAAGTTAGGAAGAAACCTTCCCTGGGGACAAGTTATCCCATTATTACTTACTGAAGAATTTCTTGCAACTTCATCTGAAGCCTCTTGTACTAGCCAATGACAGGATTGTGGGTTATACAGGATTCTGGGTTAGATGGACCAACCACTGGTCTGAATTAATATTGAAATTCCTGTACTTTTAGGACTGTATGACCTCCCAAGAAAGGTGGGTTAGAATGTACCTATTGAGTTCCTGGAAGTGGGTGGGTGAAGGGATCTCCCCACCCCCCAGCCTAAGGGGAGGATCTACAGGACCTGAAAACCCAACTGAGTTTGGGGGACAACTAATAAAATAATAGGGACAGGAGAGCGGTCAGAGGGTCAAAAGAAGGGAGCCTGATGGGGACACCGAGCAGAGAACCCTGGAGAGTGCCCACTGCTCCTCGAAGGCATCAAGGGAGCCAGTGGACGCTGCCCAGAGGAACTCTGCCTGGATACATGAATGGACAGAGGATCAGAAACAAGCCCCACAGTCACAGGAGTCTCCACTGGCCAACGTCCTCTCCCTGGTTTTGTAGATGGCTGTTTTAGCCAGGGCAAGGAGGAGGCTGACCAGGAGGTCCCGTGATTTTGTGGGGCCACGGATAGGGAGTGCATAGAGAAGGAGGTGAGGGGAAAAGTGCAGCCAGAAACACAACAATATATTCGTGAGGAGCTGGTATAGGGGCTGCCACCTGGCACACTCTATGTAAACGTGCACCAGGGTCTCCCTCACGCCACAGAAGAGGCAGGTGTCTGGGACAGGGTAAACCGCAGCAAATACACGCCTGTGCTCACGGCCCCATGAAGGAGCCACCAGCTGATATCCCCAGTGGACCAGAGTGGAGTATAGGCTGGCCCAACAGGGCTCCTCACGCTCCAGAGCTGGCAGAAGGTCCCGCCACTTTGTGTCGGGGCGGGACACGAGGGTGAGGAAGTGAAGGGTGGGGAGCACGAGTGTGTATAGATGTTTCCTTGGTGCGGTTTGGAAAAGGACCAGCTGCAGATCGTGCAGCCGGCTTACAGAGAAGGGGCAGGGGGGCCGGTTGGGTCCACGGGGCAGGGGCCTGATGGAAAGATCCAGAGGTGGAGGGTGGGCGGGGTGTGCCCTCGTGCAGGACCCGGTCAAGGTAGGCCCGAGCAGTGGGCGGCAAAGCGGCCCTCACCTCCTGAAGTACGTGCCGGGGAGTACAAGGCCTGGAGAGCCCCGTACGCCGAGCGAGCATCAGGGGATCCAGCCAGTCTCCCCGTCGTAATCCAGGAGGTCTCCGACTCTGGTGACTTCCACCAGGACCAACCTCTGGTGCACCGAGGGGGACTCTGCCACCTGCACACGGAGCTGGGGATTGTGTAGCAGGGGCTCTGTGAGGAGATCTGCCCCCTCGGTGGCCGCCACGGACCTGGTCACCAAGAACAGTTTCCAGGTCTGGAGCAGGTGCTGGTAGAAGACCGGCAGGCCGGAGAGGTCTCGCGGAAGACATGGGTTAGAATGTAAGCAGTATGGCCACTTTTACTATACAGTGGATGTCTCTAGCTCTCTAGCTATGATATAGGCTGGTCAGAGAGACAGAAAGAAAAGAAGAACTGAAGGATTAGTGCTACTGAATAACAAGAAAAAGTGAAAGCAGCAAAGAGTCCTGTGGCACCTTATAGACTAACAGACGTATTGGAGCATGAGCTTTCATGGGTGAATACCCACTTCGCCGGATGCATATAGTGGAAATTTCCAGGGGCAGGTATATATATGCAAGCAAGAAGCAGGCTAGAGATAACGAGGTTAGTTCAATCAGGGAGGATAAGGCCCTCTTCTAGCAGTTGAGATGTGAAAACTAAGGGAGGAGAAACTGCTTTTGAAGTTGGCTAGCCATTCGCAGTCTTTGTTTAATCCTGAGCTGATGGTGTCAAATTTGCAGATGAACTGAAGCTCAGCGGTTTCTCTTTGAAGTCTGGTCCTGAAGTTTTGTTTTTTTTTGCTGCAGGATGGCTACCTTTAAATCTGCTATTATGTGTCCAGGGAGATTGAAGTGCTCTCCTACAGTTTTTGTATATTGCCGTTCCTAATATCTGATTTGTGTCCATTATTCTTTTCCGTAGGGACTGTCCAGTTTGGCTGATGTACGTAGCAGAGGGGCATTGCTGGCATATACTGGCGTATGTTACATTGGTGGACGTGCAGGTAAATGAACCGGTGATGGTATGACTGATCTGGTTAGGTCCTGTGATGGTGTCACTGGTATAGATCTGTGGGCAGAGTTGGCATCGAGGTTTGTTGCATGGATTGGTTCCTGAGTTAGAGTTACTATGGTGCAGTGTGCAGTTACTGGTGAGAATATGCTTCAGGTTGGCAGGTTATCTGTGAGCAAGGACTGGCCTGCCACCCAAGGCCTGTGAAAGTGAGGGACCATTGTCCAGGATGGGTTGTAGATCCCTGATGATGCGTTGGAGGGGTTTTAGCTGGGGACTGTATGTGATGGCCAGTGGAGTTCTGTTGGTTTCTTAGTCTATAAGGTGCCACAGGACTCTTTGCTGCTTTTACAGATCCAGACTAACACGGCTACCCCTCTGATACTTAAGAAAGAGTGAGTGGTGTGGTGGGTGCTTCAGATGAGTAAGAGAGAGAAATAAAGTGCAAATGAACATGGGTATCTGCTACAACCAACCAGATTTCAATGGACATTAGGCTCCTAAAAAGCTCTGTGGATCTGGGCCACAGAATTAGTATCAAGAATGAGGACTTGCAGCTGCACTGCCCAGTCTCCAAGCAGCTTATGAGCACAGCTGAGCTGGGCCACAGTAAGACCACCTAACTGACCACTACACATCATGGCCAAGGAAGTCAGCAGGCCTGCTCCTAACACAACTGATCTCTGGCTGTTCGAGGCACATTCCTGCAGCTGCTCTCTCTCCTGTGCCTGCCCTGATCTTAGCCTTGTTCTTGCCATTGCTCAGTCTGCTCCCGCTCTGCTTTCCTGTGGGCTTCCTGAGCCCAGGTCTAGCTACTGGCTTTGGTTCCTGACTCCAGCTCTGACCCCTTGGCTCTGGTTATCACCCAACTCCCATTCCAATCATGACACATACCCTTAGGCCATAGTTCACAATACAATAAATATAAGATAAAATACAAGTTTAAATCAACACCGCCCAGTAAGAGGAAAATAAACTTTAAAATACAAAAATTAAAAACACAACCTTTCCCCCAGGATCAGTTGCTCCTTTAAAGTCACAGACCCTGAAATGATATACAACTGTAAAACAACCAAGGTTAGAAACACATTACTTTAATTAGATCACAAAGACCGTCTCTTCCACACTTGAGTCTTCTTTTCACAGCTGACTAGGCATTTAGGATGACTCCCCATATAATCAAAACATTTTGCTACATAGCAAGTTTTCTAATATTGACACACAGTGCTGGAAACAGTATCTGAGCCAGGAATGTGGTAAACCATTATACTGGTAAATCTTCAACATGACCTGCTTGGGAAAGACGATTGTCTCTTGAAATAAGCATACCCTTCCAAATATGCTGTTTGCAGAGTATGAAAATGGAGAGCTGTAAATCCAGCTATTTCTTATACTCCTTGATATTCTTTAAATGAGAAAGCCAAGAGGACATACTTATTGCAGGGACAACTGCCACTTCCAGTTGTCTGAACATCATATCTTCTGCTCTAAACTTAGTTAGAGGTGCCACACTCTTGCCTACAACCCTAGCCAGCTTCACTTCCAAGAAACCCGAAGAATGGAGAGAATAACAGACTTGCAAAAGCCAGGGGAACTTCAGGGTTTGTTAAACTGCTCCTGCAAAACTTTGGAAAGCGCTGTAGATTCACATGCTGAATATGCAGCCAATAATTAATGTGATGACACTGAGCTTTAGTCAAAATAGCACATTCCCCAACCTTTGCCCTAAGTAAAGCAGCAGGGGAAGCTGAGCATCCTCCTTAAAAATTTGTTTTGCACAAACCTTGCATCTTAAGATCTTCCCAGCCCAAATCACCATATGTTATTTGATTACAGACTTTAGCCCTAAAAGCTCTAAGAGCCAGTGCAATTAAACTGTCCTCATGGACTCAAGTGAAACAAAGCATGGCTTGCATGGAACTTGAGGCTCTCCTTTCTACCTCCTTGATATGTTTATCCCATTGGCCATTATGTGTAAAACAAATGCCTGAATGGGGAAAAAACTTGACCTGTTCAATGTAATGGCCATCGATCATCCATTTATGCAGCCTGGGTCTGCAGACAAAGAAAATTACTTTAGTTTTCTAAGAGTTTATCAGGTCAGACACCCCTACCCAGGGAATTGAAATAATCACATTTTTTAATTGCTCCACTCCGCCTCTGCTCCAGCTCCAGGCATAAAACCTACCGGTCCACGCTCCAGCTCCAGGCTCCACTCCAAAGCCCTGCTCCTACTAGCAAAAAGAGTTAGAATCCTTTAATGTATACTCCAAGCTTAGAGAAATTTGGGATAGCAAAAATGTGCCATCTGCATAAAGGACTAACACAAACTGGTCCCAAATTTTAGGAGGAAAATACTGTACCCCTTTTGGAGGTAGTAGAAACCACATACCAACAACACTATTTCTGCTGGCAAAGTTGAGGAACAGTTTCACTCCCATTTCCTTTAGGAATACTGTTACATCATAATCACTCTCCAGGATGTTTCCCAGGTGATGTGCATTTCTCAAACCCAGAACAGTAATACAAATGCAGCATTACTGTCTCTTTCCCCACCGTGGAAAGGTGATCCTGACTGAGAGATTAGAGATCACCACAAATAATACTGCTCTTCTAAAGCACCTTCTATCCCATGATATCAGAGCCCTTTACAAAGGTGTGGAGTGGTGAATGTTAATAGTTTCAGATTAGAGAAGGGGAAACTGAGGCAAAAGGATAACATGACTTAGATTCATAGATTCTAAGGCCAGAAGGGACCATTGTGATCATCTAGTCTGATCTCTGACATAACACAGGCCATAGGACTTCCTTCAATTAATTCCTCTTTGAACTAGAGCATATCATTTAGAAAAATATCCAGTCTTGATTTTAAAATTGTCAGTGATGGAGAATTCACCACAACTCTTGGTAAATTGTTCCAAAGGTAATTACCTTCACTGGTAACAATTTTCTCCTTATTTCTAGTCTGACTTTGTCTAGTTTCCATTTCCAGCCATTGGATCTTGTTCAACCTTTGTCTGGTAGCTTGAAGAGTCCATTCGATAATTTTTGTTGCCCATGTAGATACTTATAGACTGTGATCAAGACACCTCTTAATGTTCTCTTTGTTAAGTTAAGTAGATTGAGGTCCTTCAGTCTATCACTATATGGCATGTCCTTATCCTTCTATTATGCTCATGGCTCCTCTCTGGACACTTCCAAATTTATCAACACCCTTCTTGAATTGTGTCCAAGCCAACAGAGCAAGAAAGTGGCTGAGTCGAGAGAAACCAGAAGCTCTGACTCCTAATCCCGTTTAACCACTTGTGCATGATGCTTCCCCAAACTTCCAAATTCGGTGGATTAAAGGGAATTGGGGTGTGCTTACCTCACATCAGAAGCACAACCAGCTGCTGTCTTTCCCTTCCGGCATCTCAGTTCTGAAGAGCTCCCACTAGCTCAGAAGCTGTTATATACTCTCCAGGGTCATCAGGGACCTAAGGTGGTGATGATGAAACCACCCCAGGATCTCTCACCTCAGGCAGCAGAAAGGGGCTAAACTGGTCAGAGTGCAGACTAAGCTTTTCCTTCAGTCTGTAATGGGTCAAATCTCCCATGGTCCATCTATGGGGGAGAAAAGGACTGAAGAAGGCTGGACAGGGCAGGCAGCTTTGCTCACCTGGAAGGGCAACACTGTGCCTCCTTGGTAGCAGGAGTGGCTCCAGGCACCAGCATGCCAAGCGCATGCCTGGGGTGACAAGCCATGGGGGGAGCCCTGCCAGTCACCACGAGGGCGGCAGGCAGGTTGCCTTCGGCAGCATGACTGCGGAGGGTCCGCTGGTCCCATGGCTTTGGCAGACCTCCCGCAGGCGTGCCGCCGAATCCGCGGGACCGGGGACCTCCTGCAGACAAGCCGCCAAAGGCTACCTGCCTGCCGTGCTTGGGGTGGCAAAATACCTAGAGCCACCCCTGCTTGGCAGCTCAGCAATGCTGGGTAGGGAGAGAATTCGGTTAATACCTGTCAGGGCTCTGCGTACCCTTCAGGGTTTGATTCATACAGCAGGCCACAAGCACTAATCTCTGCAGAGTACCAGCACCTGGGCTGGCCCTGAGCCTGGCCTTGCAGCTTCCCTAGGCAGTTTGTTATAAAGAGCTTTAACTCTTCCCCCTCATCCTACCCTCCTAACCCCTTCAGGGACTGACATCCCACCCCACACTGCCCTCCTAACCCCCTCAGGGTCTGATTTCCCCCTCCCCCACACACCCTGCCCTCCAAACCTTTCAGGGACTGACCTCCCCCCCACACACACACTGCCCTCCTAACCCCCTCAAGGACTGACCTCTCCCCCCCCACACACACACACTGTCGTCCTAACCCCCTCAAGGTATGACTGTGATATTACACCTCATATTCTTCATAGAAATATGGTTATTATATGAATATGGCATAACTAAGATAATTTTATGCAGGATGGCTCATGTAAGGTATCATTGGAAAAGTAATAATTTACTGAAAGGGATTATCCAATTTGTGTGCATGTATCATTTCTGTATCTAAAGTTATTCAATATTTCTATGTAACAATTGCATCGGTGTGTATACTTGGGCAACACCTACCAGACAGTAAGAAATCAGCCTTAATGGGCCATTAGAAAAAGACAATGAGTCTTCAAAGATGTGGATCTCCCATCTGCCTGGAGTTTCTTTGTGTTGATAAAGAAAATAAACCCCAGGCCCTGGAGCCAGGCCTTGATTAAGCTAATAATTACATCAAGGCCATAGGCCTCAATCATACTAACATATAGTATACTAACATATAGAAAATAAGAAAATAATCATTACTAACACGCCTGAGGCTAACTCTCTGATTTTATTATACACAAACTATGAATAATGCTGCTAAAAGGGGAAGTAATCAGCCCACCACTGCCGGAATGTACTAACAGCTTCTAGTTCATTATAGTTCATCATTATAGTTCATTAAGTTGCTTATGCATAAAGTATAACTCATGATCATTTGACCAAAGGTACACCAATAGGTATTTTTGGGTACAAGTTCCTCAAAAAGCTTAAGTAACGTGTGACAGCTTAACCGCAAGTAGGGGAAAAACACCAGGTGTCAATGTCCTGACAATTACGAAACCTCTGTATGGGAAAGTAGGAAAGAACAGGCTTACAATTTTAGCTCATTAGCTCACAAATGATATATTAATAGCAATTGTTTTTAGCAGATGTTTAGAAGATGTCATGTATTAGCCAAATAAGGTAATATCGGCTGTATAAGCTCATATGATAATTTGTGGTTTTAAGCTTTATAAGCACAGGTATCACTGCTGTAAGGCAGAGCGACTTACCCCTTGCTAGGGGACTTGTCGTCTCTCCGTGCGTATGCATGTATTCTCTGATTAATCAATAAAGGAGCCTCAGGCTGTCTGATCAACTCAACACGGTGGTGGTCATTTTCCACGACAGTGTGGACATTATAAACCTGGTTTCATAGTTGCTTTGATACTGTAAGGTCAGGTGATAAGATCACCTGATACAAAATACCACATTGGACATTGCTGGTACTCTTCCTCTGTAGGGGGATGGGAATCAAACAAAGATTTCCTGTCTTAGGTAAATCATTTTAAGGCTGGGGAGGAGTTTAATCTGGACTCTCCTCCATTGCCTTCTCAAGAAGAAAGACTGCTGAAAGTACCTGAACAGAAAAAGGAACTAACTTGAGGGGAAAGGCAATGGTGAGTCCATACTGAGACAGGGGTCTAGTCGGTAAGAAGAAATAATGGGAACTGTAAGATACAGAAACTCATCAACTTGCCTAAAACAACATTTAGGGTGAGAAATTATTTCTTAAAACCAGTCTCTTTAAGATATTAAGTATGTGTTTTGTTTTATTTGCTTGGTAATCTGCTTTGTTCTGCTTGCTACCCCTTATAATCACTTAAAATCTGTCGTTTGTAGTTAATAAACTTATTTCTTGTTTATAACATAACCCAGTTTGTGCAATTCATAATTGGGGGCAGGCGGGGGCAAGAGGCTGTGCATAATTCTCTTCATATAGAGGGAGACGGCGAATTGTTATGAGTTTATGATAAGCAGCTCTTTCTACACAGTGCAAGACAATATACCTTTGGGTCTGCACTCCAAGGGAGGTGGGTACCTGAGTGCTGGGGTAAGTCCCTTCAGCTGAGTCTTCCCAGAGCTGATCTCAGTGTCTGTGTCTTTCTGCAGTTGAGTGTGGCCCTGGCTGTGTGTGTGCTAGAGGAGGCTTAAGATCCTGGCTCAGCAAGACAGGGTAAAGGGGGCCAGACTGGCAGAACAAGTGGGCTCAATGGTATCCTAGTAAATCAGGTAGCAACGCATCACACTGACCTCACACACACACTGCCCTCCTAATCCCCTCAGATTCTGATCTCCCTCTCCCACACACACCCTGCCCTCCTAACCTTCTCAGGGCCTGACCTCCCCACCCACACACTGCTTTTCAAGTCCATTCAAAGACTTCCTTTCTCCCATCCTCCCAGTACTCTCACTGCCTGAAGTCCCTCCCTGTTCTACTTCTCTTAGCATCTGACTTCCCTTGTTCTTTGGGGACAGCAGCATGGCAAAGATCATTATTTTTTTTATTTTTTTTTTAGGCCCTACATTAACATCTGAACTACTTTTCCCCTTCATGTTCTTTCTCGTTTTGTTTTTAACAGGCCTGGGGTGTGTAGCTGATCAGATACTGCACTGGGATACTTCCTTTTTCCAGATCACACCCCAACCTTTGATTTATTTTAACATATTCACAAAATCTTCTGTTTGGTTTAGTGAAGTGTCAAAACCACTCTGAAAGACAGTTATGCAGCTGCTATTACTTCAATAGCAATGAAGAGCTGGCAGATGGTCACAGGTGTCATAATGAATTGGTTCACATGTGTTTCAAATGCTTCATCTCTGCTAAGATCCCAGTGTCACTCACAACATCTCCCTGTGCTTCTCTCTAGTGCATTACTGCCCAGCACCTCTATTGGACTTCCTTCTCTCTCAGTAATTATTTTATCTTGCTGAAACACAAACAGAAACTGGTGATAAAAGCTTGCAGGCCTAGGGATTTATTAGGAAACTTGATTTTTATTGTTGGGCAATTACCTTGTCTTATAATTGGTAACCTTTGGGGCCTTGTTAAACTAGACAGGACTCTTTTAGTCTTTTGGGACATGAAACACACACACGTAAATTAACAATATTCTCAGGTGCCTAAAAGTGAGAGTTTAGGAAATTACAGGTGAGTGAGAGGAAATGAGAAGTTTCACAAAAGACAAAGTTCTAATTGACATCCAACTAAATCCATTGGAAAGACCTGGAAGGTCTCCCAATTTCTGTAAGAGGAACTGGAACAGTTCAGAGTTGATGTGTTCAAGAACCAAAACTTCAGATCTCACACCCATTCTGAACTTTCATGGGGATGGGACTTGGGATACGGAATCCAAAGAAGGATCCAGATCTGAAATTCATAAATCATCTCCATCTATATAATAGGCTGGAACAAACCCTCAGATGAGAACAGCAGGGATTCAGCCACTTGGGCCTCTATGGTCCGTGCTTCTTACCAACGCACACAAACTTTTATTATCCTGTTGATGTCCTTCTCTGTGTAGGTTTAGGACTACAACACTCTCACTTGGAATCTCCTGTCCCAGACTTGTACTGTGTTTGCCCAACTGCCAACCCTTTTAAATATGAGGGATTTTGAGATCAAATCCAAATTTTTGTGGCTCATGCACAGCTACAGAAATTTTACAAACTGTCCCCACAGTTTCCCTTTTGTCGTCTACTTTGTTAAATGTCATTTCTGTCACTCAGATACCTTTTTGACAGCAGTGAATCCAGTTAATTGGTTGTATTCTTCAGGAAATTATAAAATTATTTAAATTTTGGTTAGCACCAAATTGACCCTTGACTTGAGGGCTTTGATTTTTCCAAAGCCCCTCCAGATGCCTCCTTCAATACTGAATACTCTGCTTTGAAGGCAGCCACATTTAGTTACCAAATTGGACCACTTTGTGGCAATTCCATAGGTCAACAGTTCCCAAACTGTGGGTCGTGACCTCAAATGAGGTTGTGCCATCAGCAGTGGCATAGTCAGGATGTGCTAATCTCTAGTGTGCAGAAGATGCTGTTTTGCTCCGTAAAGCATGACCTCACGTGTCTCGTGCATATAAGGCCATGATGCAAGGATGATTCCATTTTGCTATGCACCTTCCTGGGTTCCTGGAAGGAAACAATTCATTAAAATGGGGTTGTGCTGGGAAATAAATTGAGAATTGCTTCCATCCTTGCTCCAGATTCTAAACTTAGATAGATAGATTAGAAAGATATGATGAGCTATTTTGAAAATAGGGAGCCAGCTGTGAATACTGAGCCCTTCTGAAAATTCTGGGCATAAGCACAAAGGGAGGAGATGAAGCTGGACAAGCAATTCTTAATTCTAGTAATTCCTAACTTTTGAGTACATAACTTTGCAACCATAGTAACATTCTTTTAATATATAATCTATTTATCTCTCTATGTATTAATTCAATTAACACTTCTGTGGGGACTGGTGGTCTTGGGGCATTGCAAGAGGGCTAGAGAGCCTTTTTCCAGCAGACCAGGAGTCTTGGGGAACTGCAGAATGAAAATGGCAAATAATCAGAGGATGCAAGTGAGTTATTACAGCTTCTCTGCCCAAGATCTATCAGCTCTGCAATAGGGCACTCTAATGTGGACCTAGCCTTTGGAAAGATACAGAAAAGGTTGGACCAAAAGACTCATGAGTAGAGCAGTAGCTCCCAGGTCGTATGAGTGGGACAAGTGCTATGATAAAACCACAGGCATCTGTGAGTCAACAGAAACAATGGAAGAACAGAAATCCACCCAATGCGAGTCTCTTGAGATGCCAGAGATCCAGCAGCCATTACTTCCCCTTCTGGCCATTCCCAAGATAGTAGCATGGGACAGATCCAGGGCTGGCTCCAGGCCCCAGCACACCAAGTGCGTGCTTGGGGCGGCATGCCACGGGGGGCGCTCTGCCGGTTGCCGGGAGGGCAGCAGGCGGTTCCAGTGGACCCCCTGCAGGCTTCCCTGCGGAGGGTCTGCTGGTCCCGCGGCTCCGGTAGAGCATCTGCAGGCATGCCTGCAGGATTTCCACTGGAGCCACTGGACCGGCAAGCGGCAGAGCACCCCCCGCGGCTTACCGCCGTGCTTGGGGCGGCGAAATGTCTAGAGCCAGCTCTGGACAGACCTGTGGCCAGGGCACCCATTACTCACACAGGCAGTAATGAGCTGGAGCACCCTCATCCCTGCCCAATGGGGGAGTTGCTGCCAGACACCAGGTGTTATAGGCTGGGAGGCAAAGCCCTGGCAATTCCCTGAGCCCCCTACCCTAGGCAGGGCAGCAGCCCAGATACTGGGGCTTTTCACAGGGAGCAAGAGCCCTGGGGGCCCGTGGGGCTGCAGAGGACCTTCCCCAGCGCTCTTGGAGCTCACCCTGCCCTGAGCTGGGGGCCCAGGCTTGGCATGTCCCAGCGCCTCCTTCCATGGCTGCAGCCCCACAAACCTGCCTGCAGCTGGCTCTGCCCTGTGTCATCTATGCGCCATGCTGAGCTGTGCCCAGGTGGCCCTTTGAGCCCCACTTTCTTCTCCACCCCGGGACAGTCATTCTGCTGGAGACTGTCCTCTCCCTGGGCCCCCTCCTTAGGAAAATTCTAGTTGTGCCCCTGATTCTCACACAGTGCCGGATTCTTCTCTACAGTGTATTAAGCAGGCGTTGGTCTAATAATGCTAACAATGGGGCTTTCAGCCTTTCCTGTAGGAGACTATTCCCCAGGCTAGGGCCCAGGTATTTGATTTCGGTGGAAGCTAGGAATCTAAATATATTTGAGGATCTGGGCCTATGAATCTGTCTGGAAACATCATGTGGGAAGCTGAACTTTTTCTTTCACTCTCTCCCATCCCTTTCCAGCAATTCTGCATCCTCCATGGCATTTACACCTTTCCAGTGCTTGTGAATGGTCATCATGTCCCTGTTCCCGACGGTTGTTCTTTAGGCAGACAAAAGTCCTCAGTGAGACATCAAATCCATCTGTACAGCTGCTATCATTAGAATAGCACAGAAGGGCTGGTAGACAAGTGTCTAATTCACCGCCAGTCATAATGGGTTGACTCACCAGGGTTTCAAAAGCTTCATCTCTGCTAAGATCCCAGTGTCCCCAGAAGCATCACCATGTGCTTATTGTGTATTGCAGCCTCAGCAGGAGATCAGTTTGAGCATTGGCCTGCTAAACCCAGGGTTGTGAGTTCAATCCTCAAGGGGGCCATTTAGGGAACAGAGGTTTAAAAAAAAAACTGTCTAGGGATTTGTCCTGCTTTGAGCAGGGGGTTGGACTAGATGATCTCCTGAGGTCCCTTCCAACCTTGATATTCTATGATCCTGTCACAGGATGTCTGTTATTCCATAGTCTTCCTGAAACACAAACAGAAAATGGTGATGGAACTTGCAGGCCAGGAGCTTTGTTAGGAAACCTGAACTTCTACAATCAGCCGATTCCCCAGTCTGATAATTGGTAATCTTGGGGCCTTGTTAAAATAATTGGGGCTCAGAAAACATACACCAAATTAACATAATTCCTAAATGGCTACAAGTGACACTTTAAGACATGACTATTCAAGCTTCCCAGAGGGGAACTCATATGGCCATGGCTGGAGGTGGACAATGTGGGACAGAGATCTGAGGTAGCACTGACCAGCCTCTCTCTTAGGTGCTCAGTTGGCTGGTTCTTACTGATATGCTCAGGATCTAGCTGATCATCAGATGTGGGGTCAGCAAGGAATTTTCTCCCAGGTCAGATTGGCAGTGACCATGGGACCGGTTTTGCCTTCCTCTGCAGCTATGTGTCACTTGCCAGGATTATCTGGGTCTATCTCACTTAATCATTTCCTTGCCATTGCAGGGGCCTCGGACACTGATGCACCTGCATCCCTCCTAGTCTCTGCCTGTGGCACGTAACAGTCTAGTCTCCTGTGGGGCTGTAATGCTTTGGTCTAATTTTGGTTGTTGAATTTAGTGTAGGGGTGACAAGGTGACAATGATGGCCTGTAATATATTGAAGGGCAGACTGGATGATCTAGCAGTCCCATCTATCCTTACACTATGACTAACTTTCACAACAAAGTTAAACTTATATCAGATTGTCCCCAGTGGAGAGACAATTGGTTCTATAAGTCCCATTGAGTTGAGTTGGGACAGTTTTCAAGGATGATCTAATAAAATGTAACTGGCCACAACCAGAACCCAGATCCATCCCTCCCCAGCAAACTTGATGGGAAAGGGCTCAGAACTCACAATCTCTGGAATGATGCAGATATGTTCACAAATGTCCCCTACCTATATTTGTATAACCTTGCTGTATCATCCTTGCTGTGGGTGCAGAGCCAAATTATTTTCACTTGTGGCCCCCAGCAAAAGAACCCCACCTTGTCTTGTTTTTTGTCTCACTGCCAACACGCTTAATGGCAGAGGCTTTAAGACCCAAAGCCAAATCATATGGAGATAGACATGAGCCACAAAGTCACCACCACCCCACCTCACCCCTGAGACTTGGCTGCTATGGAGCTCTTTCACCTCTTCCAGCTAGAGCTACAGCGATTTTTATAAACCTTCCCCACATCTTCACTCCTTCTTTGTTAAACTCCATCTCTCTCTGGGGTCACAAGGTGGGTGAGGTAATATCTTTTATTGGACCAACTTCTGGTGGGGAAAGAGACAAGCTTTCAAGCAACACAGAGCTCAGCTTCAGGTCACCTGAAGATGTTACCTCACCCAGCTTGTCTCATATCCTGGGACCAACACAACTACAACAGTGCATCCATCTCTCTCTGTCACTCTGATAACAGGAAACATGGCTGACCAGCACAACAATCTGGTGTACTTGTTATGAAGGAATGAAACACGTCATTTTTTGGTGGCCACCCTACTGACCCTTAATATGAACGTTTTCAATTCTCCAATCACCTTCCTCCCTGGATCCTTGTTTAAATATCAGGTAGCCTCCTGGAAGGCCGTCTCATTCAGATCTCATGTTGTGCCAGGTTGCTGCAGGTCGATGATGTGGTAGTCTTTCCCTTGGTGCTACTGTCTGTAAGAAAACCTTCAGATGTGGCTGTCATCTGTCCTGATTTTTGTGGGACAGTCCCTAAATTGAAAAGGCTGTTGTGCCTCACTCATTGTAGTATAGAAGTACTGCTAATGAGAGAGCTTGATCTTTCCCTATCAGAATACCCTTTGGCACAGAGCATGACTGGGTTGCAGACTATGAGCTCAAATCTCACCCTTTCCAGTGTGTAGCATTAATGTTTGAGTACTTCACAGTCCTTAGTATTCCTGTCCTAGGAAGCAGGCAAATATCACTCACTCATCTTTCATTATCCTGTGTAACAGTTTCTGCTCCTGTGGCTTTTGTAATGTACTATTTGATTATTTTAAAAAACCAGAGAGAGTGTGAAAGGGGGAAATAAATCACCGAGGAAGATAGAGAAACAATGATGGGAAGGGAAAACCAAAAATTGCCCCCGGCATCCTGTAGATTAGCACCACCCCAACTGAGCCACTGGGTCTAAGACAAAACCAGAAAAGGAATGAAGGAGAATATTATCTAATATTAACATGGGAGACCAGCAGTTACCAATCCCAGGAGCCCCAGCCCCAGGAGTGAGTCTGCTACACCGTCGCTGTCGTTCCTGTTTGAGAACAAGGAGAAGGATCCAGTCTCAGGGCTGCCGGTTGGTTACAGTAAACTGGGATCCTACTGGTGACTGGGTGTGACAGCTCCCCCTCTGTGCCAATCCCCCCAAGATAGGAATGGATACAGCCCCCAGCTACAGAGCATTTGCTCTTTAGGATATATCTACACTGCAAGTGAAAATGGGATGGTAGCATAGGTGGATATACCTATGGTAGCATTAATCTAGCAAGCACAGATAACAATGGCAGTGTAGACGTGATGGCACAGTCTTCCACATGGGCTAACAACCTGAGTACAAGCACACCAGGAACCCTGAGTATATATACATGTTGCTAGCCTGTTCTGAAGCCCAGACCACTGTGTCTACACTGTGGTTGTTACCCATGCTACCTAAATGAAAGTTCCAGATGCAGCAGCTCCTGCTTTTAACTCTTCGCACAGTCACCACTGTAATCCCCTTAGTGTCCCTCATAATACTCACCCACCTAATGCCCTCAGGGTCTCCCCGGCTCCTTCATGCCATCCCCCTATAATCGCCTGTGAGGGGGTTCATTCACCACGATGGATGCTTCTACCTGGCTGCTCTGGGGATCAGCTCTTTACAGATAGGGTGCCCTCTTCCGTCAGCTGTTCAAGCTGCCGACCCCTGTCTATCTCTCTTCAAGAGTCTGGGTGCTCCCTCATCATGACTCTGCCCTAAGGCCAAGTCACTTCCCTTCCAAGGTCACAAAGTCTCTCCAGACCAGCTGTCCCCAGTTGGTATCTCCAACACTCCTGGGCCCCTTCCCAAGAGCTGGTAGGAGAACCCAGGCCCACCCTCTACACTGGGTTCCAGCCCAGGGACCCTATGACAAGCAGCCCCAGTCTGTACAGCCTTGCTGCTGTTTCCCTGGGCTTCTTCCCACCGAGCCCTTGCAGGCTTCCTTTCCCCACAATTCTTCTCAAGTTGTGAAGTTGACCCTTCTTCTAGGCCTACAGCCCTGGGGCTATTCTCCTCCTGGTTTTTCACCTTCCCTTCTCTTTGCTCCAAGGAAGTGACTGCAGATTCTCTCCCTGCAGCTCCATTCTGCTGCAAACTTCCTGGTTTATAATCCAGCCTACTCTGGCCCAGCTGAGTCTCTTGTCCAGTTAAGACTGGCTTGCACTCTAGATGCAGCCAGTTACCCTAATTGACCCCTCAGGCCCACATTAACTCTTACAGAGTCTGTGTGAGATACGCACCCCATCCCACTGCCTCGGGGCCTTCCCTCCCTGCATCCAGGGCCAGTGCAAGGATATTTTGCGTCCTAGGCGAAGCTTCCATCTTGCGCCCCCCCTCCCAAATCACATACATTATACACAATACACGGTCACAGAGTAACATGTTATAATTTAGAATTTATGTTTCCGCACTTTAAGTTTAGCAAATTTAGAAACAAGTTCCTCCAAGTCAATGCTGTGAGCAATGTCATGTTCTATTGACAAGGTAGATAGCCCAACAAGTCTTTGTTGCAACATTGATGTTCGCATATATGTTTTTATCAACTTGAGCTTCGAGAAGCTTTGCTCACCACTGGCCACAGAAACTGGGAGAATCAAGAGGATGCGAAGAGCAATAACTGTATTAGGGACTCTATCTGTCAGCCTATTTTCCCATATGAAGTTCAATACATCTTGCGGTGATGAACTCCTTTGGACTCGTCTTGCAATAGCTTGCAATCCATCGCACAAGTCAAAGGCATCAATATCTTTGGATTCCCCATGTTGCAAAGCTTTCTCCAGATTCAAGCAATGTTCCATAATTTGCTTTGGTGTTTTATTTTGCAAACTGTAAACATCATATATGAAGCCAAATACTGAACTAATTTGCTGCATCAATGTGAATCTTTCTTCAACCGAATGTATTGCTGTGTCAATGACTGCAAAGTAAAAGTTCACTTTGAATTTTTCTTTCAGATCATAAATAGGTTCGTCATCTGCTTCATATGTGAACTGCTTCCTCTTCTTTCTAATATGGATTGGATCTGGTTCAAAAAGTGCCGGTACATCAAACTCCTCTGCAAGTTCACCTCATCTACCAATGTTTTCTCAAAGGCTGCGTCACTTCTGGGACCCACAAGAAACTTCTTGATTTCTCCAAGTTGATTAATGGCATCACATATATCAAATTCTTTTGCCTGAAGTTGTTTGCTAGTTATGTTGATCTCAAACAATATATGTCATACCACAAAACAAGAGAAACAAGAAACTTGAAACTAGAAATGGCTTTTGTAAGAGCCTTTGCATCAATTCGTGATGTATTGCCAGATGATCCTGTCAGAGTATTGTCTTCATAGATGTCTACCAGAGCATCACAGATGTCACCAATGAAAGCAGGATGGAAAAGCTCCCCCCCCCAAGAAGACCTAAGATATGATGGCTGGATACATAAACAGACACCTGTCCCTCACAGGCACTACCTCATAACATGCCAATTTTGCTCAGGACAGAATATCATAGAGGAATACTAAGCATTCAGTGGTCTCTACACTGGCCAAGCAACAGCATGACAACTAACCTAACCAGTCCATCCAACTTTTTTGACTGTTTCTTGGGCACTGGTGAGGGGTAGCGGTGCCAGACTGAGCCCGGTGATGGGTGCACTACAAATCTACAAACTGAGGCAAGGTGCTGGGCCTAGAGTCCTGCTGAGACTGCTGTCCTGCACCAAGTGGAGCATAGCCTCCATGAGGAGAGAACTCAAACAAATATCACTCTCCTTCTGCATGATTCCTTGAATCACTTCTTCAGGCAGCTGCTATGGGGGTCACTCACAGGTTTAGGCCTGCCTGTTGCAGGCAAAACACAGCAGCAGGGCTTAAAACTCAGACAGCGCCGCCCAGAGGACTCAGGGGGCCTTGAGCAAAGCAAAATCGGGGGCCCCTTCCATAAAACATTTGCAATACTATAGTAACATGTATTAGGAAATGTAAAAAATAACTAGTGAAATACATTCAAAAATTAATTTGTAATAATTTGAAAATAAACTAAATACATTATTTAAAAACATTAAAGGCTGTAACGGTATGTATACATTTGCAATTACATAATGGGCAGTTGCTGGGTGATTGTGATAGTTGGTACCAATGGGCTGTCGTTGCCTGGGGGTGGTGCTGTTGTTGCCCACGGCTGGGTGGGGAGCTGGGCTCTGGGTTCAGAGGTGCCCAGCTCACAGGGGCTGGGCTCAGGGATGTGGGGAGATAGGGTCAGGCGGGTGTCCAGCTCAGAGGGGCTGGGCTCAGAGCTGGGGGTCAAGGCTGTTGGGGGGATGGGGTCAGGGGGTTTCCAACTCAGAGGGACTGGGCTCGGAGCTGGGGGTCAGGGCTGTGGGGGGGATGGGGTCGAGGGGGTTCCCAGCTCAGAGGGACTGGGCTCTGAACTAGGGGTAAGGGCTGTGGGTGGATGAGGTCGAGGGGGTTTCCAGCTCAGAAGGACTAGGCTCAGAGCTGAGGGGTCAGGGCTGTGAGGGGGGTGGGGTCAGGGGGGTGCCTGGGGGCACTGGGGCAGCTGAGCTCTGCAGGCTGCTGTTCTCTCCAGCCATCCAGGCACAAGGGGAGCAGGAGCAGGGACCAGCTAAGGACCAAGGGGGCAGGAGCACAGGCGCCTGAGGCCGATCTGTGGGGAGGCACTTGCTTACCTTGCCCAATGCAGGAGTGCTAGGGTCCTCTTTCTTCCTCCACTCCACCAGACTACTGCTGAGGCTCTTTTCTTCTCCATGCCCCTTGCTGGGGCTGACGTGGAGGCTGAGCCAGGGGGCAGCCATGGCTTTCCTCCAGAAGCGAAGCCCTGGTGTTGCGCTGCTGTCGCAGGGCCCCTGCCACGTGCCCTAAGCAGAGCTGCACAGCTCTGCCCAGCCGCCGGCACCCCCGCCGGGCAACGAGAAAAATTGCAGAGGCTGGAGCCCCTGCTCTTGGAGGGAGAGGGATTCTGAGCCTCTGCATGCAGCTCAGGGATTCCCCTGGGTCAGCGCAGCCGCGGTCAGCCCAAACCTCTGGGCTGCTGCGGCGGCACACTGACCCCGGGGGTGCCCTGGGCTGCCAGGCTGCCGCAGTGACTCCCTGACCCCGGGGGCGCCCTGGGCTGCCGGGCTGCCGTGCCGGCGCCCTGACCCCAGGGGCGCCCTGGGCTGCCGGGCTGCCGCAGCGGCTCCCTGACCCCGAGGGTGCCCCTGGCTGCTGGGCTGCCACGCTGACCCCGGGGGCGCCCTGGGCTGCTGCCCTGACCCTGGGGGCGCCCAGGGCTGCTGGGCTGCCACGGCTGCCCGCTGACCCCAGCGGCGCCCTGGGCTGCCAGGCTGTCGCGTGGCAGCGCGCTGACCCCGGGGGTGCCCCGGGCTGCTGGGCTGCCGCAGCTGCGCGCTAACCCCGGTGGCGCCCTGGGCTGCCGGGCTGCCTCAGTGGCTCCCTGACCCCGGGGGTGCCCGGGGCTGCCGGGCTGCCGCCCTGACCCTGGGGGCACCCGGGGCTGCTGGGCTTCCACGGCTGCACGCTGACCCCGGGGGCGCCCTGGGCTGCCTGCTGTAGGTAGCTGCTGCTGCGGGCAGCTCAGACTACCTCTCCAGCAGCAGTGGCTGCAACCATTTAAAAAAAATTTGGGGGGCGCCGCTTTTTGGCGCCCTCAAATCTTGGTGCCCTAGGCAACCGCCTAGTTCGCCTAAATGGTTGCACCGGCCCTGCCTGCATCCCTCCTTCACACTTTCCCCTTTCCCCACACAAGCTGCCTCAGGGTTTTCCTGCCTCCCCCATGTTGTCCTGTCAACCAGCGTAGGGTCTTCCATTTTCCTACTCTAAACATGTGAGTTCAAGAGCAGCACTAGGTAGGAGTAGCACAAGACAATGTGAGAGGCACAGCGTAAGCATTGGGGGGTGGGACCTATGGATAGGAATAGAACAGAGAGTGCTTAGTGGATCTTCTCTAGCTGTCTGAGAAGGATGGGGGCTGAGTGAGGTCATAATAACTCCCACCGTGACAAGGCAGGGGCTGAGTGAGGTCAGAATGACTCCCAGCATGGAGGGGAGGGGGCTTTGTGAGGAGGAAGGGGCTGAATAAAGGGAAGGAGGCAGCATGGAAGGGATGAAGGAGAGGCTGTGTTTTCCTGGGAAGGCATTGTGAGTAGGGGAAGTGTCAGTCTAGTGTGTGGCCATGTCTGGGAACAGGAATAGGCCACAGTTACACTGAGGTTGAAGGGACTCCAAAGCAACCAACTGCTGAAGGGAACTCACTCGAAGCCGGCACTCCTCCAGCCCAGCACAGCTTTAATAGTCTAGGTGGGAGGGGAAAGCTGTACCCCTCCAGAGTACTGGGACCACCAGGAAGATTGGTTTGGAGATTGAGACTGAGGTCAGGATGATGAGGAGACAAGGAAAGGAGCCTTGAGACTCCCTGACACAGAGGGAAAAGACACTCTATGGCCTCATGTGTTTGGCCTCCTGTCATAAACAGATAGTTAAGGGTTAATAGAACAGGAGTACTTCATGTCTCTTTTGCCTGTAAAGGGTTAACAAGTTCAGTGAGCCTGGCTGTCACCTGACCAGAGGACCAATCAGGGCACAGGATACTTTCAAATGTTGAGGGAGGGAAGTTTTTCCGTGTGCTGTTAGTTTTTGGTTGTTGTTCTCTCTGGGTTCTGAGAGTGACCAGATGTGCAACCAGGTTTCTCTCCAATCTCTCTGATAGAGGCTCTTATGTACTCAGAATAGTAAGTACTAGGTAGGTAAGGCGAGT
Organism: Gopherus evgoodei; assembly: GCF_007399415.2. Classification (NCBI taxonomy): domain Eukaryota; kingdom Metazoa; phylum Chordata; order Testudines; family Testudinidae; genus Gopherus; species Gopherus evgoodei. The sequence continues at coordinate 127,197,400 of NC_044325.1, forward strand.
TAGGCTTATGTTTGTTTTCTTTACTTGCAAATGTGTATTTGGCTGGAAGGAGTTCAAATTTGTATTTTGCTGAAAGGATTTTAATTTATACTTGAATACTTAGGGTGGGAGGGTATTCCCAGTTTCTATAGCTGAAAGACCCTGTAACATATTCCATCTTAAATTTGCAATAATAATTTTTACTGTTTTTTCTTTCTTTAATTAAAAGCTTTTCTTGTTTAAGAACCTGATTGTTTTTTTTTATTCTGGTGTGAGATCCCAGGGGATGGAGTCTGGATTCACCAGGGAATTGGTGGGGAGAAAGGAGGGAAGGGAGAGAGAAAGGTTAATTTCTCTCTGTGTTAGGATTACTTTCTCTCTCAGGGAGAGTCTGGGAGGGGGAGAGAGAAGGAGGGGGGAAGGTGAATTTTCCTCTCTGTTTTAAGATTCAAGGAGTTTGAATCACAGTGATCTTCCAGGGTAACCCAGAGAGGGGAAGCCTGAGAGAGGCAACGGTGAGGGAAAGGGTTTACTTTCCTTGTGTTAAGATCCAGAGGGACTGGGTCTTGGGGGTCTCCGGGCAAGGTTTTTGGGGGACCAGAGTGTACCAGGCACTGGAATTCCTGGTTGGTGGCAGCGCTACAAGTACTAAGCTGGAAATTGAGCTTAGAGGAATTCATGCTGGTACCCCATCTTTTGGACGCTAAGGTTCAGAGTGGGGAATTATACCATGACACCTCCCCTGCACTTGAAGATGGAAGTGAAACAGAGTTCAAGCAACACATGAACCCACTTCACCCCAAGGCGGCCAATGGCACCACAACGGTGAGCACTGGTTGCACCACGCTAGTTAGTGAGAAAAGCCTCCAAGGTACAGAAAGACCTGCTGTTAGGGACTTAGTTAAATCCCATGCCCAGACAGACAAAGGCTCACACAGAGTTGAAAGGGTGTCAGTGCCACCATACCAACAAGTAATGATCAAGCCTGTTCTTTATCTGAATGTGAGCTATAAATTTATTTCAGCATTTCAATAGTAAAGAGCCAGCACAAGGGACAGGATGCATATCAACCTCCTAAGACTTGCTGAGATGCCTGATGGCTGCACCCATTTTTCTTTTGGGTGCTCTGCTTACTCTTGATTGTAAGAGACTGGGTCTGATATCCGGAGGAGGGAGCATCTGATAATTGTTTCAGGGTTGGTTATTAATTGACATGTTTGTTACTCTTGTCCAGGCCTTTTCCTTTCACCCCTTGTATCCACCCAGACCTCCTCTCCTCACAAACATAGCGTCCTTTTGGAAGAAGTGCTGGCTTCGTTCTCCAGTCATAACTCCTTTAGTGTATCCAACCTGTAATTGTCCAACTGGGCATAGGGATCTGCAGACTCACTGATTCATTTGCACCACTACCGGGTGACCAAACAAGCTTCTTAAACCAAAGTATTGTTTATTTTTCAGTAGGAACAAAGCAGTTTGTGAAAAAATGAGTTTCAAACAGCAAATGGTGTCCATACATGTCTGTCTTATACAAAAGGCTTCCCAACCCCTGATAGTTACCCAAACAGGTATAATTTCTTCAGACTCCCGAAGGGGAGCCTGCATCTTAATCTGATGACCCCCAACTTGAGAGAGAGTTCTTAGTCTTTTTTAAGTTGCTATAGTCCTTTCGATTTCCCGTACACACAGGCCTTTTCCCGTCACAACATTTTTTCTTAACAACTCTCAAGTGTTTGCAGAAAAGTGGCTTATCTTAAGCCATCCTGTTTCTCTCCTGCTTGTTTTCCTTACAGTCTCCTATTAAACTGAACCAGTATATTCATACAGCAAACATCTCAATTACCAGATCAGCATACAATATCCATAAATTATTACAGAGCAACTCTAATTCCAGCGCAGTGACTATCTCTTGGGCTCCCCCAAGATTCCATTTCCTGTGCACATTCTATATAGAGAAACTCCATGCTGGAGACAAATGATGTTAAAAGACTCCTTTTAAGGTTCCATGTCAGTTACTCAAAAATGAGGACTGCTAGAATTAAGATTGCCTGCAGCAGCAGTTTTATCTGTGTCCTTTCTGTCACTCTGTGTGTACTGGTGTGGAAACACTGTCGAGGTCTGGGAGCATTCTCAGTGAACAGTTGGAAGGTTCAGAAAAGTAGGAGCAAGTATCTAACAAGTCCTAATGAGCACGCATATGGGGTGATTTTGCTGCTGCTCGTAATTCAACCACATCTAAACAGAAGTTCGTGAAGAGAACAAAACACAACTATCTGCCTGCCAAATTTCAAGATTCTAGTCAAAAGCCCTAAACTACCAGAACTATTTAAAAAAATGTAGGGAAAAAATAATACTGACAAAACTACCCTTTTTCCGCTATCCTGAGAATGTCTAATCAGGATTTTTAAGATTTCCTTGGTATTAGCATGCAACCCACATGAAGTTTCATAATCTCACTTTCCAACACCGTGGACTTCTTGTACCACCACAACCTGGTCCAGAGCAAAACTGGTTCTCTAGAGCTGGAGTCTTGTATGGCCCATTCCCAAGCTACACTGTTTCTCTGATTGAGGGCCCAAAGGTGTCACTTTCCTTCTCAGCACTCTTCTCAGAGCATCCTTCAACTCCTTGTTCCTCATGCTGTAGATCAGGGGGTTCAGTACAGGGATCACAAAGGTGTAGACCACAGACACCACCTGGCCTTGCTCTGGGGAGTAGCTGGAGCCAGTGTGGGAGTAAATGAAGATGCAGCAGTCAATTGCAGAAGGACAACTGTCAGGTGAGAGGAGCAGGTGGAGAAGGCGCGGCTCTGGCCAGATGCAGAGTGGATCTGCAGGATGGTGGTCACAATAAAGACATAAGAGATGCAAATCAGCAGGAAGGGGGTGGCCAGGGTTATGATAGTGGCAGCAAATATGATAGCCACACGCCAGCTGCAAGACGGGCAGCACATCACAATAGAAATGGCTGATTTCATTAGTGCCACAGAACGGCAGATGGAACAGCAGAACAGTAAATTGCAGAGCAAATAAGAACCCCAGCACCAGCGACCCAGCGACAAGGCGCACACAGACTGTCCAGCTCATAACGAAGGTGTAGCGCGGTGGTTGGCAGATCACCACTTATCAGTCGTATGCCATGACAGTGAGGAGGACACACTCAGAACCTCCCAGGAAGATGAAGAACATCTGGGTGCCACAGCCCGCAAGGGAGATGGTGGCCTTGCTTCCTGACACAAGGTTGGCCAGAGTAAGGGGGGCAATGCAGGAAGAGTAGCAAATCTCCAGAGCTGCCAAGTTGGCCAGGAAAAAGTACATGGGGGTGTGAAGGGAGCGGTCTGTGTAGATAATGATTGCGATGGTAGCGTTTCCACAGAGACTGGCCATGTACATCAACAGGAAGGCAAGGAAAATCAGCCGCTGCATCTCAGGGAGTGTCGAAAGGGGATGGAAGTGGAATTGTATCAGCCCTGTTTGGTTTTCTTCCCCCATAGACCTGCCAAAAGAAAAGAGGGGAGAGAAGCAGTCACTATAACCTGTCCTCTAGGGCAGAGCAAGAGAAGATGGCTTTAAACTGCTGTGTAACATTCATGTTCAGTCTCAGAAAGAACTTTCCAACTCTAAGAAGTGTCCAGGGCTGGTTAGCAACCACCCTCACTGTCAATGTACACGTGTAAAATTAGGCATCCATCTTCCAGGGCTAGTTCTGAAATCAGACATGCACTGATGTAAGGAGACCTACTTGTGGTCTCCCTACAGTGCATTTTTCTATTAGATATAATTTCTGAGTCCCTTAAAATGCAAGGAAAGTCCTGTTCCTACCCCAAGGAGTACACTTCTTAATGTCCACATGACACAATAAATGAGCTCATAAACTGACAAGGAAGGGGGCAGAAAGGAGAGGGAAATGGTGAGGGTGACAACAACAAAGTGACACAATTTGATGATTCTGTTAACTTAGTGTTGCCAGTCTCTTCTTCCCCCCATATTTTTTTCTCCCCACTCTCTCCTCAAAGGCAAGCCAACCAGGGTGAGTTCTGAGGGGAGGTTTTAGCAAGACAAGAGATGGCAGGTTTGCGGAGGGATTACCATGCAGCCCAGCTGCACTGGAGCAATGAAAAGGAAGGCACAGACACAGGTGTGGATGATGCTTCCTATAGGAGATGGTTCCAAGGCATCTTTGGCTGCAGCCTGAAAAGGAGACAAGAGTATTTTTCAGCACTAACAGAGGAAAAGCAACTACACATCTCAGGAATCACTGAATCTGTTAGTGAATTAAAGGACCCTTCACTGGCAACCCTGTTTCTGAAGGCCAAGAGGTTATGGCAGTTAAGCGGATTCCTGCAGAGAATCATAGAGTCATAGAATATCAGGGTTGGAAGGGACCTCAGAAGGTCATCTCGTCCAACCCTCTGCTCAAAACAGGACCAATCCCCAACTATATGAACAATCCAAAAGCAAAAGATGAATTCTGTGCTTAGTAAGGTCCTCAGAAACTCAAAGATTTTTATCAGCTTCTGTGCTGGTATCAGAGAAGTGACTATCAGAGGGGAAGGTCCCCATGTCTGGAAAATAATTTCTCACTCCTTTTAAGCATCTTTTATTCTATTACTTACTATTTTCTTTTTTCTTCACTCCTGCAATTTGTCCATCTACCTTTCTCTCCCTATCCCACAATGTCTTTTCATCTTGCTCACTCTCTTATTACACATGGCTGCTGCATTATCAGAGGAAAGCAGGTCTCCCAGGCTAGAGTGCCCATTCCCTGTTCCCCAGCCAACACCTGCCTTGCACTCAGCTCTGCCCCTCCAGCTGTTTGCAGACTCTGCTTTACTGCTCATTGTTGTTTGTTGTCAAGGGCTAGGAGCCACTTCACAGGATATATCTATGGAGAGAGCAGATACTGGATATAACTTTGCATTTGTCCAGCAGTTGGTACCCTATGATCTCAGCACTCCTTTAAGGGAGAGATGAGTGGAAATAGAGTAAGCTTCATTTTACACCTGGGGAAGATGAGAGCACAGAGAAGGGACTTTTCTCAGGTCACACAAAACTCAGCCCCTGTATTAGGAATTGAACCCAGGAGTTCTGGCCGCCCAACACAGAGGGTAGTTGCAGGGGTCTCACCTCATTTCAGAAGGAAAGTCAGCAGCTGCTTTTCCTTTCTTGAGTACCAGTGCTGAAGAGCTCAAGCTGGGAGCCTTACATGCCTTACACGGACCCTCGGGATCAGGGCTGGTGCTGAGACCTCCCCTTGCCTCTCACCTCAGTCAGAGAGCATGATGGGGCTCAGCTGAAATCCTGGTTCTGTTTTCACCCAAACCATACCTGGGGAAAATGACATCAGTCCCGGGACACCCATTGGGGGGTGGAAGAGCCTGAAGGCCATGGGATGAGGCAGACACGTCAGCGCCGCACTGGTGAAGGGACTGCACAGGGCCATCCCTCCAGCTCATCAGCACCAGCCAGGGACTGAAGAAGCTAAATACCCATCAGACCCATGACACATGGGGGTTTGGGTCATGTGGACCATGCGGATTGAACTGTGCAGAATCTGGATTCAGCCACTGCCCCTGGGCCCAGCGCTACAGATCCCCATGGAGTATCAAATCATAGAGTCTCCTAATGGTCCCAGATCACCCCCAATGCACCCTCCCAACTCCCTCAGAGACACGCACATGCGTGCACATGCACAAAAATACACACACACACACAAACATACATGTTGTCCTCCCCACTCCCTCATGGTATGATCCTTGCACCTCTTCTGGACTTTCCTTCCCCTCAAACCATTGCCTTGTCCATTCCCACAGTGCAGGATTGTTTCCCATAGTGTATTATCCAGGATATTTTGTGATTCAATTTTAAATGTCTCAGGTAATGGAGTGTCCATGCTTTTCCATGGGAGACTATTGCATACCCAGACAGGCCTCACTGTCTGGAAACATTACCTGATGTCCAGCTGACATTTCCCTTTGCTGGAAATCCATCCTTTACCCCCTACATACAATCCTCCTCCCATCTTATTGTTTGTGCTTTTCCAATAATTGCTAATGGCCATTACCCTGCAATTGTTTTTTGGCTAAGGAAAGCCTGATTTTATCCTGCCCTGACATCAAACCTCGGGTAACTGCTTGGAAGGTTGTTTTACAACCACTATCCCTCTAGCACACCTGAAGTATCAGCAGGCAGGTGTGTGGGTCACAGATGGCTAATACGGGATCCCAGGCTGGTGTTTCATAGTCTCTCTTTCTCTGCTAAGAAGTCGGGATCTGTACACCCCAATTCGTTACACTCAAGTGCCCAGACCCTCAGCTTCCAGATAGCTGCAATGCACACAGAGTTGCTGCCTCTGTGGAAGCCATGCTCCCAGGGCCGGCTCCAGCTTTTTTGCCACCCCAAGTGGCGAAGAGAAAAAAAAAAAAAGATAAAGCTGCGATCAATGGCACTTCGGCAGCTGCTCTATCATGCAGCTTCCTTCTTCGACAGCAATTCGGCTGCCAGTCCTTCCCTCCAAGAGGGACTGAGGGACCTGCCGCTGAATTGCTGCTGAAGACCCGGATGTGCCGCCCCTTTCTATTGGCAGCCCCAAGCACTTGCTTCCTGCGCTGGTGGCTGGAGCCGGCCCTGCATGCTTCCCAGTTCACTAGTGTTCCCTCAGGCCAACACTCTCCTCAGCACACAGCACTTAGTCATGTCTGTGGTAAAACTAAACAGATATTTATTTGACAAAGCTTAAGATAAGGATTCAGACAGAAGCAAGTATAAGGATTAGAAACATATAGTTACAGCCAAAATAAAAATGTAGAACACAACATAGAGCTTATACTTATTAACAAGTTCCTTTCCTGTCTGCCAAGGTATTTCTCACCCAATGGTCAGCCTGTAAAGCACTTGTCCAGGCCAGAGAGCTGGGATCCATTTTTCATGATACAGTCATGCTGGCCTTCATAACAGACAAAATCTTGTGCCTTCTTTCTCCTTTTACACAGCTCCAGACCTTTTGTCTCTTCCCATAACCAAAATCTTTCATTAACTTAACTTTGGCCCTGATGATCCCCCTATTCAAAGTCTTCTTCTTGGCCTCTTTTGGGCTTTATGCAGGCCCAAGCCCACACCTTGTCTAGATTGTGAACACTTGGCTGGGCTCGGCCAAGCTGAAAGATATTTGTTCTTCTCACTCTTGATTGAGTTAAGTCTGAGAGCCACCTCACTCCAGGTAGTTCGTTTTACCTCCAGCAGCCTTGGAACACAGTATTCTACATATTATTAACTCTTAAGGCGTTGCCCATACATGCATCCTGAACTAACCATGATGGCCAGCGAGTTCTTAGCTTCTGGCAGGGACTGTACCTGGTCCCCTTCAGTGAAATAACATGAAGATGGCAATCGCAGGGGAAACATGCCCATATGGGCAGGGCTAGGCAAGTCTCTAAGAATGGACTCATAACTCTGTACCCTCCCCCATCTGTTCCCAACACGGGATGCCTGGATCACAGTTTGATATTCAGGTCTTAACTTTGTGGCTCACGTCTATCTCTGATATAAAGTCATATTGCCCCCTTTCATTCCTGGGATAATGCTGTTACTATGGGGCCCTTTCATTCCACTCATATAGAAGAACAATTATTTTTATAAACTGTTCCCCACAGTCTCTCCCACACTCTTCCTTTTACTGAAAACCATTTTTCTGGCCATCATAAGGTCTGTGTACTCCAGGGCAAGCTGGACTTAAATCTGTAGCAATGTTACCCTCACAATCTAGGGCATCCTTCCTATACCCTACCAAGGGCTCAAGGCATGACCCAGTTAATTTAGGCACCCCCACCCTTTGTCTTCTGAGGCCTCTGGGCATAAGGCACCTACCCTTACCCACAGGACTCAGGGAGAAACCTAGTCAATTTAAGTACCCAACCTTACCCCTTTTCCCTTGGGGCTCAGGGCTCTATGAGTCCCTGGGACCTTTTCCCAGTGAAAAAACCTTACACAGCTCTGCTCTGAACATCTATATATATGCCAGGCTAATCTATTATGCTCACCATGCTCAATAGAGACAACTTTCACCTGATGGCCAGTCAGGATGCACTCATCTGGAGGTTCTTGGTACCCTGACATGTCATGGTCATGGAGGGGGAACGATATCTCGTAGCTTGTTGTTGCACTGCAGTCCAGAGTTGATTTCCAAAGAGCATTGTTTTTTATTTACATTATATAGGTAAAACTAGCTAGCTACTTATCTCTACAAAACCTACCACATTGTCCAACATCCCCAGGTAACAAAATTTAGCCAATCACACACTGGTACCTATGTTTCCTTCTCCCTGCCCAAGTCTTTTCCTTTGTAACTCTCATGCCCAAATTGTAACTTATTTATGACCGCTGTTTGTGCAGATGCTCAGCATAAATTCACTGGTCAGAACTTATCTTGCAGGAAGGGATAAGTCAGTGGTTTGAGCAGTAGCCTACTAAACCCAGTGTTGTGAGTTCAGCCCTTAAGGGAGCAACATAGGGAGCTGTGGCAAAAAAAGTAGTTGTGGATTGGTTCTGCTTTGAGCAGGGGATTGGGCTAGATGAGGTCCTGTCCAACCGTGATATTCTATGATTTTATTACTCTTTGTTGGGTTTCTGTATTCTCCCTAATTCTTTCCAACTACTTTACAACCCTTGGTGGTTATAACTCTTGTTAGGGAGATTCCTGGGATGGCAGTGCTTTATCAGCGGCAGAGGATTCTTTTTTTCAATTTTAGTGGTGAACTCCCTGAGTTTCACCCAAGGCTGGTCAAGGCTAATTTAATATGGGGGTGAGTTAGGGCCCTGACCTACAATTGCCCTCCTTGATAACTCTTTCACCAAAGCAGTCATCACTACCATGAGATACCCACAGTACATTACTTGGATACATTTCCCAGGGATGGTCAGTAACAGTATTAGACGATCTTGCATGTTGGGCATTTGTATCTTCTGGATGGTTCTTCTTACTCACACTGTCAATATCACCATGCTAAAAGCAAAGCCAATTGGATTCCAATTATCACCAAAATGGGGTGAATCATTATATTAAAAGCTCCAGTCACTCTAGGCGACCAGCCCAGTAATGTTTCCCACCAAGAGTGATATCTGGGTTCAGCAATGTTTTTTTTCAAACCATTGTCACTTTGTTGATTGTTGTGCTATACTTCAATGTTAAGCTAGTCTTCATGCATTTTATATATCGTAAATGGTCTTGCAGCATATGGTGAATTAACAGTTATCTAACCACACATGTTCATACCTGAATTAACTAATCTTATCTCATTAACCACATGGGCATTATACTGCAATTGTTCTACAATCCAAAGAGGTACATAATATTCAAAATCACAACCCTTAACTTTATTAGTAGTACAAAAACATATATCATTTGAAAATTCATAATTTGCTGAACACCATTGTCCTGTTAAGATATGTATAACAACACTGTGAGTAAAGCTATGAGATTTTACTGCATGATTTTTACTGAAACATGTTGTAGTTCTTGGTAATGCCCACAAACCAGAGACAGAGACACCCTAGCATGTCAGCAAAGAGCTAAAGAGCCATTACCAGCTTAATCAGATATTCTCCAGTGCAGGGGAGTGTTTCCAAAACAAGAAATGTACAGTTCATCTGAAGCATAATTGGAGCTCACATACACAATGGAATTGCCTGCCTGCATGATCCAGCAAGGATTTTTCCAACATAAAGCATTGGGGGGGGGGAATGTCCCTAGCCACCTCTCTTCTCATTCCACCTCTCTGCTCATGACAACGACACTCAAAGAACTGAACAAAGGGCGGGGAAAGGGTCCCACGCTGGAAAGGGACATAGCCTGTGAAATGTATTTCAGCTCATGTTTAGACAAACCTTTTGCTTTTAAGCCTATTATAGGAATTAGTTTGCATGTTTATCCTTTTATTTATTTTGTAACCAATCCAGACTTATATGAATCCATATTTCTACTCACTTATAATCTATCTTTCTTTACGTAATAACTTTGTTTTTATCTAAACCTGTATGTTTTGGTTAAAGTGCTTGGGATTCTCTACTTAGGTCATCAAGCATGGTGCATATTCATTACCCACTGTTGGAATGATTGACTATCTATGAGCTTATACTGTCCAGGAGGGTCCTGAATAGTATAAGACACACATTTCTGGAGTGCAAGACTGGCCCTGAGGGATATGCAGGTGTCGCCCTGTATGCAATTCATGGATGGCTGGGCATATCATTCATGTATTCATCTGGGAGTGACTTTACATGCTGGTGGCTGTGAGTGAGCAGAACCTGGAGGGGTTTCTTGTGCACCAGCAAAACAATGTAAAAAGCATCCCAGGCTGGAGAGCTAAGGGGACACAATGGTTCAGATTGCACCCTGGGGAATGTCACAACCACTTTGCTTTCTTCTGATGTGGACAAATTAGAGAGAGTCCAATGAAGGGCAACAAAAATGATTAGGGGGCTGGGACACATGACTTACGAGGAGAGGCTGAGAGAAGTGGCGTTATTTAGTCTGCAGAAGAAAAGAGTGAGGGGGATTTGATAGCAGCCTTCAATTACCTGAAGTGGGGTTCCAAAGAGGATGGAGCTCGGCTGTTCTCAGTGGTGGCAGATGACAGAACAAGGAGCAATGGTCTCAAGTTGCAGTAGGGGAGGTCTAGGTTGGATATTAGGAAACACTGTTTCACTAGGAGGGTGGTGAAGCACTGGAATGGGTTACCTAGGGAGGTGGTAGAATCTCCATCCTTAGAGGTTTTTAAGGCCCGGCTTGAGAAAGCCCTGGCTGGGATGATTTAGTTGGTGTTGGTCCTGCTTTGAACAGGGGGTTGGACTAGATGACCTCCAGAGGTCTCTTCCAAGCCTAATCTCCTATGATTCTATGATTCTATGATCATCACAGGGACTAATGGAGTGCCATTCATGGACCAAGCCCCCATTGTGCTAAATCCTACAGAGACATAGAACTGTTCACATTTTCAAATTTCTTCACAACCATCAGTGACAGAACTAGCTTTTTTTTTTTTCTCCTCAATGTAATCTTAGATTCCAGAGCATAATGAGGTGGGCACAGAATACACAACACCTTGAATACTTCCTTCATGGTTTCTGTTCTTTTGCTTTATGTAGTTTTATTTCTCTTCATCATTCTGGGCCTAATTTTCAAATGGCCATGTACCTATAGGCAAAAAGAAAAGTATTTGCAATTGCACCCCTAATTTGCACACACAAAGAGATACTTTAGTGTCTGCCTAGTTATTTGCATGGGCAAATGTCCAATTTTCACATACCATGGGAGTTACCACACATGCAAAGTGAATCAGGAAGTCTATCTGGAATTTTGCACACAGCCCTAAGCACCTGACTGTTGGAGAACTAGGGCCTTGGTCCTAAGAAAAGCTTAAAGTCTTAGCAGGTTAAAACCCCTACCTCCTAGGCAATAGGGATTGGGCTAAGAAATCCAGAACCATCGTTAATATTCATAGGATAAGTTTTATTAACAATAAAATCTAGACATAAACATTTCTTTTTAACAGGAACAGAAGGCTGTGTGCATATCTGGGCATAGCCACAGTTGCAGGAGGGAAAACATCATGAATGGGGAGTTCCTGACACTCAGATTCAGTAGAGTTATTCAAGTACAACTCTTTAATAGAAATAATGGATGGGTTTTGTTCACCAATCCTTTCCTTTAAGAAGTTAATTTCTCACTGCCAGACTCTGGCCTGCCATTGTTTTCATTTGTCTGTTTGTTTTGTCAGTATGAAGTAACACTGTCTCCTTTGGTCAGCTTCAGGAATTGCAAGGGAAATATTCCCGCTGGGTCCCCTATAGTTTTTCTGTGCTGTTTGCAGTATTCTAGAGCTGGTTGGGTCAGGTGCCTCTTCTCCTTTTGCAGAATGTCTGACTGACTGGCAAAGCCCAGAAGCAGAAGGGGAGGCCAACTAGGGGAGGGAATGGATAGCTGCTCTGCAAAGTGACCTGCTTTACAAATAGTGTGTGTGTGTTTGTGTGTGCGTGTGTGTGTATGTGCGCGTGCGTGTGTTGCATGTAGGATCTACCTGTGTGTGTCTCAACACTGCCCTTCAGGGGCCTGTAGGACAAATGGGAGGGTTTAATCATCAGCGTCAGCTGAGGTGGTCCATAAGGGATCAATCAAAGCCAAATGTCAAGTCTGAGAGGAACTGGCCAGAGATGACAAAAAATGAGTCTCCCAGAAATCCCTTTGGAAAATCTTGGCCAAGGTCAATAATGGCAACTGATGTGAAAAGATCCATATGTCATCCCAATATCCTTGATCTACCTTGTCCTCCAATTTCTGTGCAGATCTTACCAGTTGAAAAGCTCTACATCCATGTGTAGTGGGGCGGCTGCCCCACTCTCACAAAAAGGGGGTTAAAAGCAGCCCTAGAGAGGGCTGCAGTAGGGAAAGGGATTAAGAACAGCTGACTGGATAGCTGACCACAGCTGTGGCTGGCTTAATCAGGGCCCAGCTGGCCCTTATAAGAGGGCTGTGGGCCAGAGGCAGAAGAAACTCTCTCTCTGGCTTTAGGAGAGAGAAGGACCTGGCTGCCTGGGAGCAGAGAAGGGTACCTAGGGTGGAGTGGTGCTGGGGAAGAGCAGAGAGAGCTGGAGAGCTCCAGCCTAGTAAAACCCCAGGCTGCAGACCTTGTTAAAGGCCTGTAAAAGGTACTGGGGCTGCAGAGGCGCAGCCCAGCCCAGGCCAGGCAAAGGCAGTAGGTCCTAAGGCCCCTTGCTGATGATAAGCGGCTTACAGACTGCAGTCTGTCCCAGTGAGCAGGGGCTAGATAGTGACTGGGTGTAGCCACTGAGGCAAAGTGGGGATAGAGAGTTGGGGGTTCCCTTGGGTGGGGAGACCCAGATTGGGGGTTACTGCTGGGGGCAGAACCCTGATCTAGAAGGGCACCGGGGTCCAGGAGGGACATGGGGGCAAGAGGCAGGTGAGACACTGGCCTGAAGAGGATGCTCTGGGCTGGAGAACTAATTCCCTGGATGACCAGCAGGAGGCACCGTGTCGGTGAGTCATCGCCTCACCACACCATGTTACAATTTCTAATCATAGGTCCACGCTATACAGTTCAGGGGACCTGTTCCTTAAAGAGTCGAATGGTCTGAGTTTTCGCTGCCACTAAACTGAACCTTAGGTTGGGTCATTTAATTTCTCCCACAGCAATTCTTTCCCTGTATGCCTCATTGTATATGGCTTTGAAGCCAGTTCTATTAGCTTACCTCTCTTCCTTATTATATTACAGCAGATGTTCAAGGTACAGCAGATGTCCCCAGCAAAGGAGAAACATTATTTTCATTTTTATGGAGACTAACTGGGCATTTTACAAGGATATAAGCAAGACAAAAGTCAGGTGGAACCAGGTTGGAAAACAAAGAACAATAAACATTAAAAGAATGGGAAACTGTGGCAAGCAGTAAGATGAGTTTGCTTTCTACGTTAATTTCTCTCACTAGAGATCCTTCTTGGGGCATAGTTGGACACTGGGCACCAGGGGCTGAGATCCCAGACAAAACAGTTAGACCATGTGCCATTTATGACCACCTCTGTCCAGAAACTTGTGTACCAAGTGTAAATAATAAGAAGTTACATGAAGAATATTCTCAGACACCACATCACTGATCTCTCCACCAACAGGAGGCTAACCCGTTGGGCCCCCACTATCTGCTACTGCTTGCCAGAGGTGTGACAATATTGTTCAATGATAACCACTTATTCAACAATACAATACCACTCCCCTGTGCCATGTTGTCCACTCGATCCGCAGGCCCACTGGAACTAGTTATCTGTAAGTATAGTGCTCTATCCCTGTCCCCATCACCCTAAGTTATCTACATTCTGTCTCTGGAGGGGGTGTCATTTACTGATTGATGGCCTAAAGCTGTCACTATCCCTGGGACAGCATTTTCCTTCCCAGCCCTCTGCTCAGGGAATCTTTTAGCTCCTTGTTCCTCATGCTGTAGATCAGGGGGTTCAGTACAGGGGTCACAAAGGTGTAGACTACAGACACCACCCAGCCTTGCTCCGGGGAGTAGCTGGAGCTGGTCTGTAGGTATATGAAGCTGCAGCAGCTGTACTGCAGGAGGACGACTGTCAGGTGGGAGGAGCAGGTGGAGAAGGTGCGGCGCCGGCCTGCTGCAGAGCGGATTTGCAGGATGACAGCCACAATGAAGACGTAGGAGAGGCAGATCAGCAGGAAGGGGATGGTCAGGACTGTGACACTTACAATAAGAAGGGCAGCCTGGTGGACATGTGTGTTGGTGCAGGCCAGCCTCAGGACAGCAGGGATGTCACAGAAGAAATGATCGATTTCCTTGGTGCTGCAGAACGGCAGGCGGAAGATCAAGATGGTCAGTTGCAGGGATAATAGGAAGCCCAGCACCAGTGAGCCAGCTACGAGATAGGCACAGACTTTCCAGTTCATAATGAGGGTATAGCGCAGTGGGTGGCAGATAGCCACATATCAGTCGTAGGCCATGACGACCAGCAGAATGCAATCAGAACCTCCCACAAAGACAAAGAAGAACATCTGGGTGCCACAGCCAGTGAGGGAGATAGTGGCTTTTCTCCTCTACACAAGGTTGACCAGGGCCAACGAGGCAATGACAGAGGAGTAGCAGATCTCCAGCACTGCCAGATTGGCCAGAAAGACGTACATGGGGGTGTGGAGGGAGCGGTCGGTGCAGACAGTGAGCGCAATGGCCGTGTTCCCACAGAGGCTGAGCAGGTACATGAGCAGGAAAGCCAGGAAAATCAGCAGCTGAATCTCAGGGAGGGTCGAGAGAAGATGGAAGTGAAATTGTATCAGTCCCGTTCGGTTTTCATCCCTCCTGGAACCAAGACATGGGACCTGCAAGAGAAGACAAGAGAAGAGCAGACCCTGTCAGCAGTCATCAAGGGCAGAACAGGAGGAGACAGGATCACACTGCAGTCAGGACATTCAGATGCAATATCAGGAAACACTTTCTAACCCTAAGGGAAGCTCTGGGAACAGGACATGTTGCCGAAGTGACTGAAGGAATCATCTTCCCTCTGGACATTCAAGGCTGATGCTAAGCACCCATCTATCCAGGATAGTAATGGCTGCCACGCTCTGGCAGAATGCATTGGAATTTCTGGTAGGAGAGACAGCAGTGAGCCCTGCTCCCTTCTTACCCTCATGGTGATTGATCTTTCTTGATTTTCAAACCAAACTACAGTTTTGATGCTGCGTGGATAACACTGGATCAATTAATAGTATTTTCTTGTGATGCTTCCTCTGACTCTGACCTGAAGGTGCCATAAAAAACCATTGCAGTAGCCGCAGGGTGATGAGAGTCTCAGAAAGGATATCTACCTCCAAACCAAAAAAGCAGCAGGAAGGAAAGAAGAAAGCAATATAGTTAAATGGCAAGGCACAAGAGACCCAAGCCCCAAAACAATCCTCTATCTACCCTCTGGCCTTCCATGTTTTTATACTTCCCCCATCACCCTGCTATCTGAGCAACTAAAAATTGAATCCAGCCTAAGTGAAGCCAATTAACTGTTCGGTGTAAAGATAAAACTTCTGTCATGGATCCACAGTTACACCCCAGCTACTAAACAGTTCCTTGGAGGACCCCCTTCATTTGTCTGACCCCCAATGGGGCTCAGTTTTCCTCAAGGGCTGGCCAGGCAGCCTCAGGACCTCCAAGATGGAGCCTCTGGTCTCCAGCCCTCCTGCTTCATGCTGTGAGCTTTGCCCAGTGAGCCCAACTGAACCAAACACCTGGTGAGAGACATGCACTCTGTCCAGGACCATAGTCTTCCCAGACAGTGTCTGCAGTGACACCAGGCAGCCTTTTCCAACCAGAGCAGGGTTCATTAGCCCACTGGCACACAGCATGGGAAAGTCCTTAGGGTAGCCCATAGAACTAGAGGCCAGTGCACCCAGCCAGCCAAGCTGCTGTGGATCTGCATGTGGCTCAGGCTCCCTGTCTCCGTCAGTCCAAGATGAGAGCTCCATGTCTCTGCAAAGTGCAGCTCGAGCCGGTTTTGCATTGTGTTATTGAAATGGAACCCCTAGATACTGAACCTGGCCCTTGTTGCTGCCAACTCAGACTGGCAGAAGGGTTACACTCTAGCCACCTGACATCTGCTCCTTTTGTTCTTGAACTGGGGCACGGGTAGTGGGGGAGACAGTGCTTCCCTGATGAGAGGCAGGGGGAACCACCTCCCTCTTGGTTGCTGGTGGCTAGGTGTGAATGTCCTGGCCATTGGGGTTCCCAATGTCTTTTTGAATTCTCCACCGATGTGGGTTGGTTTCAGCCAGTTCCTTAACAGCCCATTCCTTCCACTGTAGACAGCTACTTGACACCAACACCTCCTGCCTCTTGCTCTGCTCCAAGAGCAGCTTTAACCCTTTTGCACCCAGTGGGTCATGATGCAAAGTACAGAGGAAACTGAGGCATGCTTGAGATACTTAAAATATTACAAAAAATTCCCACTTTGTCACAATTTCTCTGAATGGCAAATTATTCCATAACTGCCTGCTGCATGGCACCTATACCTTCCTCTAAAGCATCTGATGTCAGCATTCTTGACTAGATGGATGTTGGCTCTGATGAAATCTGGAATTTCCCTATTTTCTGATATAAAGGAACATTCACTATGGTAGACAAAATATAAGAAGGAAATTAGGGGAACCGGAAAGGAATTTGAAGAGCAAATAGCCAAAGACAAACCCCAAGAAATTCTTTAAGAATCTCAGAAACAGGAAGCCTATGGCCTTTCTGACAGACCCAGATAAGTGGGGTACAGGAGTCTGGTAGAGGGCAAATATACTGGTCACTAGATGAGTAGTTTTCTGTTCCCTGAGTGACCAGAGCAGGGGCTGCACTAGAGTAATCAGGAACCTGCTAGAACCAGTTAAGGCAGACAGGCTGATCAGATCACCTGCAGCCAATCAAGGCAGGCTAATCAGGGCACCTGGGTTGAAAAAAGAGCTCACTCCAGTCAGGCGGGGAGGAGCCAGAGGAGAGGAAGTGCATGTGAGGAGCTGGAAGCAAGAGGCACAAGGAGCTGAGAGTGAGAGGGTGTGCTGCTGGAGGACTATGGAGTACAAGCACTATCAGACACCAGGAGGAAGGTCCTGTGGTGAGGATAAAGAAGGTGTTTGGAGGAGGCCATGGGGAAGTAGCCCAGGGATTTGTAGCTGTCATGCAGCTGTTAAAATCAGCTGCAATCCACAGGGCCCTGGGCTGGAACCCAGAGTAAAGGGCGGGCCTGGGTTCCCCCCAAACCTCCCAACTCCTGATCAGACACAGGAGGAGTTGATCCAAACTGTGGGGAAGATCACTGAGGTGAGAAAATCTGCCAATAAGTGCAGGACCCACCAAGGTAGAGGAGGAACTTTGTCACAACTTGTTTACATGGGGAAATTTACCAGCATAGCTATGCCAGTACAATTATACTTGCATAGCTAAGCTGGTATAATTTCCCATGCAGACACTCTTATCCCAGAATCATTATGCTTGTTTCTGGTTTAGCATCTGTCACTTTGAACTGGTACAAACTAAACCAGAAAACGGCACTCTTATTCTAGGATAAGAGTATTCACATTTGCAGTTATACCTGCATAGCAATGCTGGTAAATTCTACCATGTAGGAGAGGTATGAAAGAGAATTGGTGGGTCTGCTGGAGGGGTGAAAGGGGGCCATGATGATTAAGACATTACTGTAAAGCTCTCTGGTTGCTTTTCAACAGTGTTTACCACATAGAATTTAGGGAAGACACCTACCCATCCTTTCACAGAAATAAAGATGAGGATCTGTCAGAGATTAAGGTGTCAAGATTGAGGTACCCACAGAAATTAATACATAAAATAGCAACAGATAACTGGGACTGAATTGTCAAAACCCAGGAGTTTGAAGGACCTTAAAAATGAAGTGGATGAGCTGTTAACTGTATATGCAATCTCTCATTACAATCAGCTACTCTACTGGAGAAATGGAAGGTAGTACATATTGTGCCCATCTTTAAAAATAGTCAGTAGGAGTGATCCTGAGAACTACAGATCAGTCAGCTTTACATCTGTGCTAGGAAAACTGGAGGAAACAACGATTAAAGAGAATTATAAAGCATACAGATAAACAAACCAGTTCAGCTTCTCTAAAGAAAACCTCGACCTCTTCAAGCTGCTACACTTATACATGCTGGGTGACCATGGACAAATCGTTTTCCATTTCTGTGCTTCAGTTTCCTCATCTGTAAAATGGGAATAATGACATTGACCTCCTTTGTAAAGTGCTTTGAGATCTACAAGTGAAAAGTGCTATATAAAAACTAAGTATTGTTATTATCGGAGGACGTCAGTCAAACAGCAGATAAAGGAGAACCAGCTGATCTTATTAAAAGCTTTGATAAAGAGGCTACTAAGGAAACTGAGGCTATGTCTACACTGGCAACTGAATGACAAAACTTTTGTCTTTCAGAAGTGTTAAAAAAACACACACACCTGAAAGACAAAAGTTTTGCTGAAAACAAGCACCAGTGTGAACAGTGCTGTATTGGCAGGAGCACTCTTCTGCCTACAACGCTAGCGCCGCTCATTGCGGGTGGAAGTCTTTTGTTGTCAGGAGATCCGACAGACAGCAGCTACACTGTGTGCCCTTTAGCGGAATAGCTGTAGTGATACAGCTATGTTGCTAACAACTGTGTAGTGTAGACATTGCCTAAGTAGTTGTGAAATTCCCAAGAGGTGAAATTCTCTCACGGCTCAGAAAGCTGCTAACAAGAAAACAAAGTGTCGGAATGAACAGTTTTCATCATGGCAAAAGGTTAACAGTGAGTGCCACAAGGTTCAACACTAGGGCTGCTGTTATTCAATATATTTATTATTGATTTGCAAAAGGAGGTGAGCAGTGAGGAGGCAATGGATTTAGATGACGTAGAATTAGTTAATTAAGATCAGAGGAGGCTGTGAGAAACTCCAGAAAGGCTGGTCAAAGCTAAGCAATTAGCAACGGTATGTTAAGCGAAATCGGTATGTTAGGCCAAATTCAATGTAAAAAAGCACAGTGTGATACCTATTGGAAGGAACTTACTCATGGACATTGATGTGTCCTAAATTAACTGTACCACTACTGAGAAAAAATCTAAGTGCCACTGTGGATAGCTCAATGAAAATATCTGCTCAATGCACAGAGGTAGTTAAAAGGGCAAACAACTTGTTAGGGTGTATTAAGAAACAGATAGAGAATAATATGGAAAACATTATAATGCTGCTGTATAAAAGAATGATCCACAGTCATCTTGAGGACCATGTTCAGTTCTGTTCAAATGCTTTCTAAAGGGATAATGCAGAAATAGAAAGGGTTAAAAGAAAAGCAATGAAAATCATCAAAGACATGAGAAGACTCCAGATGAGAAGAGATTTTAAAATGAGATACTAGAGAGTTTAGAATAAGATGGGACATAAGAGGTGGAAATAATGTAATGAATAGTGCAGAGAAAGTCATTCAAGCACTGCTTTTTAGCCTCTCGTAATTAGGCTTGGCAGAATTTTATTTTTATTTTTTATCATGTCAGGTGATAATAGCTATGTTTACTTTTAAGCATCTGTTTTATTGTTATAGATTTAAACATCCACAAAATCATGGGTTTTAAACATTTTTTTTTATTTGATCAATTTAATTGTTCACGGTTATGGGAAACTAAGAGAAAAGCAGTTGTGGGAAACCATATAATGACCGTAGAGGCTGAGATGCAAAAAGCTATAGTTTTATAACCATTAAAAAACAAATTGGCAATATCACATATCAAAATTTACCAAGCGAATATCCTTAAATCAACAAATCATACCTGTTTTTACTGTTCATTCACCAGTCATTTGTAACAATCCCAGTTCAAAAGGCTAAACCAATGGATTTTTACTCTAATAAGTTCTCAAGCAGCATTTTTCTTATTTTGCCTGTCTGTAAATTTTGATTATTATCGACGGAAGCATTTTTAATCAGTTTGTATATGCACAGTGAAATAGACTTTTACCAACATTTACTGATAAAAATCTAATCCTTCCAAGTCTACTCATAATACTAGAATAGGGGGACAGGACAAGTAATGAAATGAAAAGGCAGTAAATTTAAAACTAATCAAAGGAGCTACTTTTTCCATGCAGTGAGCAAGTAAACTGTGAAACTGATGGACACTAGATTAATGGCAAGAGCTTATCTATATTTAAAAAAAGGATTAGATATTTGTATAGATAATAAGGACATCTATGCTCACATCGCTGGGATATAAAAAATTATACAACATTCTCTCATATTTTGTATAGCATTAGCTGACTTTTGGGTGACCAGATGTCCTGATTTTATAGGGACAGTCCAGATTTTTGGGTCTTTTTCTTATATAGGCTCCTTTTATCCCCCACCCCCGTCCTAATTTTTCACACTTGCTGTCTGGTCACCCTAGCCAACTTCTAGGTGAATGAGCTGGAAAGACACTTCCTCTTTTAGGCCTGTTTTTGCATGATTGTTCACTTCCTCCAAGCCACCTGGCACTGGCCAGTGTTTGGCTTAGCCAATAAAGCCACAAATGCCTGAGAAATCTTGTGTCACCAAGGGAAAGGAACACAATATTCACAGAGCACAGCATGTATAATTAGAGTGGCCCTTTCTTCTCATTCTAGGGCTTGATCTTACCTCCATTGCTATCAGTGGTACAGCTCCCAATGAGGCAGGATCAATCATCCAAAATATTTGATGTTGGCTCAACAAGTATAGGGCAAACTTTACTATCCTCAAAAAGGCATATAACGATCATATATGGATAGAAAATGGGAGATCATCAGATGGGAATATTGTCTGAAATTCCCCCAGTTCAGCCAAGAATTATGCTTTCTGATTGGCGAGAATTCACCTGCGGTGAATAACGACACACTAATGTCTGTTGAATAAGTGAGGGCTATACGGAGAAGAGTGAGAGACAGTACAAGAGAAGCACAACTGAAACAGGAGGAGAAAGAAGCTCCAGAGCAGATTATGTGGCCCTGAGAGAAACCTAAAGAGAGATTTTGGGCTCAGAGTGCTGGCTGGAAAAGCAGGCTTGGGACAGTGAGCAAAGAAATTGTCTGCTGCTGTTTGATTCTCACTGTGTAGGGATTCCACCTGGCTCCCTTCCCTTCAGTATTTTATATATATATATTGTAAATGAACAGGATTGTATCAAAGGTAATACCTGAATCTATCATCAATTTCTCCACTACAATGTGTAACTGGAACTACCTACAAGACTTCAAGATTTTTGGCTAGCCGCTCAGCTCAGATGAGGTAACAATATGACAAGAGATTGAAAAGACTGTGACTGTTTTACCATGGGGAGAAAGCTAATAACAGAGCACCTGATAAAGTATAAAGAATAATGCTTGGTGTAGGGAAGACAGATCGGGAAATTGGGTTCTAATTTTCTCATAACACAAGAACAAGGGGCCAGTCAATGAACCTGAAAGGTGGCAAACTCAAAAGGAATTACTTTTTCTACTCAATGCACAATTATCCAGCAGAAATCATTGCCACAAGATTACATTGAAGCTAAGAGCCTATCCGGGCTCAGGAAAGGACTGAGGGTTATATAGAGTCATAATAGTACCTATGGAGGCTGAGATTTTCAAAGGAGTCTAAGAAAGTTAGGCACTGGATTCCAGTGAAATTCAGTGGACATTGGGTTCCTCATGCCAGCCTAAAAAACAAGAGTTTTAAAAGGGATATAAACCCTCCCTCTCGAAATATTGGGGGTGACAATTTAACTTTCCCTTGGGGCAGGATGTTCCATAACTGCTGATTGTGAGGAGTTTAGATATAATGGAGATGGGGGCCAGATAAGTATCATAGACAAGCTAGATGGAGTCTGTGTGGCAGTCCCTGGGTTCCTATATTGTTAGAACCTCTGCCTAGCTGCTGTTGGAATGTAGCACCAGTTGCTGTATAATTGAGACACCCTCAGGAGTTAACCTCATCCCAAACACAGAGAGAACAAAGGTCTCGAGGAAAAGGTTATGGAGAGATGAAAGGAAATGAGGGAGCACCCACCACAATGACTTCTCACCTGGCTAGCCCCAATTCGTGGCCCCTGGACTCACAACCACACCGCGAAGGCTGCCTTTCCCATCATTCTTTGGCCCCAAAAGCCAGCGGAGATGGTGGCCAGGTGGCTCTCAGCCTCCTGAACCCCGAGGCAGAAGAGCTGGCTGGACTCTCCCTTCCTGCAGCCAGGTTCTGAACATCCCCTTCAAGCCCAGGAGTCTTTACATACCATGCAGAGTCCTTAGGGGACAGAGGTGATGGAGCAGCCCTGGCCTCATAGGAGCACTAGGCTGGTAAATTATCTTGCAGCCTCCAGTCCTATTCCCATGCTGCCCTCCAGTGGTGCTCTTCTTTCTATTCATTTTAAAAGTCCAAGACTGATTTATGAAGCCATCGTCCACTCAGTAATTGCCCTGTTCTGTTCATTCCCTCTGAATCACCTATCACCGGCCACTGTCAGCAGATAAGACACTGGACTAGATGGACAATAGGTCTGACCCAGCATGGTTGTTCATGTGCTCTTAAGTGTTGTCGTTACAAACACCTGTGCATATTGAAAGCTGAAAATGGAGGGATCTGGTCAATTAAAATGAATTTAACATCAGAGTGGATAACACAAATCTCCTTTTTATTTTAAATGGCCTGCCTATGGATTTCAGCCTGCTGCACTGGGAAGTCCCAGAAAGAAGGAGGCCTTGCCACAGATGTAAGTCCAGCTTCTGCACAAGAACTTGCCCTTATCTAATAGACAGCAAAACAAGACAGCGGGTGAGACTATGGGGAACAATTTATAAAAATCATTGCTGTTCCAGCTGGGTGGAGATGAAAGGGCCCCCCTAACAGCAGCCTTATCCCAGGGATGAGAAGGGGAAATATGATTTTATATCAGAGACATACATGAGTCAGAAAGTTCAGACGTAGTTCTCAAACTGTTACTCAGGCATTCCACGTTGGCATCAGACAGGGAGTACGCAGTTACAAGTCCATACCCAGGGTCTGGGACTTGCCTAACCCTGCTCAGCTGGGCATGTTTCCCTGGTGATCGCCATCTTCGTGCTATTTCCCCAAAGGGGGCTGGGTGAAGTCCCTGCCAGAAGCTAAGAACTCACTGGCCCTCATGGGTTAGTGCAGGATGTGTGTGTGATGCTGACAGAACAGCTCAGTTTGGAGCCAAAGGCCATTTCACCTGTGTGTAAATTTCAAAGAAATGTTAAATGTATTAGTATGCACGAACCAATTCACTTGTTAGAATAGCACATACAGGGATGTTATCATATTGCATTTACATAGCATATGCCCTGGTAATTACACTTGCTTTACATTCATGAAAACTAGGGAATGTTAATGGCATTCTCTTCACCTATCGGTATTCTGTTGTCCGCTATCACATTACATGTAGTTACATTATGTATACCCTGTAATTAGATAATCCTAGATCAAAGCTGCATTAGTATTAGGATGAGAATTTACTTAATGTGTAAAACGTCATGAAAATTAATGAGAGATTGTCTGGACTGCTGTAACTAAATGCATTGTGTATGTATCTGTAATTGGATTGCCCAGTAAACAGAATTGGAGCCTTGGAACTGTGAATGAAGAAGCATGCTAACTTCAAAGCATGGGTAATTATGTTCAGCAATGGAGAATCCACAAATTTGGTCTGCATAGGAAAAGCCTATGCTGTGATGAAGATGCTTGTCACCTTGTCTTCTGTGAATAGGATCTAGAAATACTGAACCCAGAAGCAATCCAGCGTCTCTGGAGTGATGGATTCTGACAGAGAATTCTGAGCGACTGGACAGAGGTCCCCAAACTCATTTTGGGTGACCCTGAGAGACTGATGGAAAACTAGCAGATACTACGTCTCTACTATTATTTGGACTATTTAGACTCACCTGTAATGTATTTTATCTGTTTTAACCTCTCAATAACTATTTCTTTTTCTTAGCTAAAAAGTATTTAGTTAGTTTACTAGAGAAATTGGCTACAGTGTTGTCTTTGATGTAAGATCAAGAGCATCCATTGAACTGGGGTAAGTGACTGGCCCTTTTGATTTTTGGTTTTAAAGACCTTTCCTCACTTAATCCAGCCTGTCTGGGTGGCAAGTTGCACTGGAGAGCCTAACATCATAGTAAAACTAATATGGTAAGCCAGGAGTGCACTGTTGTTACTGGCTTGGTGAAATCTAATTGTAAAATATACAAGCTTGGGGTGTCTTCCCTGTTTTCTAAAAGTCTGACCTGAGATTGGCATTCTCCATTGCCAGCTACTCTGGACAGCATGACAGTATGTATGGGAAACATTTTAAGAGCTGGTAACATGTAGAATATTGTGTTCCAAAGTGGCTGGAGGTGAAACTGGCCACCTGGGGTGAGGTGATTCTCAAAGTTAACTCAATCAAGAATGAGAACAAACAATTCACATCTTGTGGCCCAGCCCAGCCAAGTGTTTACTCTCTAGACAAGGTGTGGGCTTGTACAAAGCACCAAAGAGCCGAAGAACAAAACCTTGAAGATGGGGACCATTGAGGTGAACTGAAGTTATCGAAACTTCCTGGTTATGAGAAGAGAGAAGGTCTGGAGCTGTATAAAAGGAGAAAGAAGAGACAGAAAGAATTTAATCCATTACAGATACCAGTGTGACTGTCTCAGAAAAGTGGATCCCAGCTCTCTGGACTGGACAAGCACTGTGCAGTCTGACCATTGGGTGAAAAATACCTTGGCCAACTGGAAGGGAACTTATCAATAAGTATAGGCTCTACTTTGTGTTTTATAGTTTTCTTTTCGCTGTGACCGTATGTTTCCATTACTTATACTTGCATCTGTTTGAATTCTTATCTTAAGCTTTGTCAAATAAATATCTGTTCGGTTTTACAACAGACATGACTAAGTGCTGTGTGCTGAGGAGAGTGTTGGCCTGAGGGGACACTAGTGAACTGGGGAGCATGGCTTCCACAGAGGCAGAAACCTGTGTGCATTGCAACTGTCCAGAAGTTGAGAGACTGGGCACTCAAGTGTAATAAACTGGGGTGTACAGACAGGGTGGAAGAGCAGAATCCTGGATGCCAGCTATTTCCATAGGTTTAGCTACAGGTTATCTCAGCTCAGTGTCCTGTGTACCAAGGACCCACTAAGGCCTGGGATGTGCAAATTGCTGGCCTGCAGGGTTCATAGAGCCCAGAGTGGGGAGCTTGTGTCATAGCCGGTAGTTTGGGATGAGTTTCCCCCACTGGGCACAGACAAGGCTCCCTGGTGCTATCAGCAGATGGTATCGATTCATGTTGTAGTCCTTGGATCACCCTAAAAGTGTCACACAGACCCCTAATGCTCAGGGAGGGATTGGCTGTGGTGCAACCAAATAGTAACCTCATATGGTGATCTAGTGTTGGGGAGCCATAGGGAACCTGAGAATGGGAGCTGCTGTGTACTTAGCACCTTTGAAAATCGGCCCAGTCAAGTGCCTACATATGAATTTAGGAGCCTAACTCTAGGCTTCTATTTTTGAAAGCCTTAGCATAGAGAGATAATTATTTCTCCAGAGAGATTGTTCTGAGGTCAATTGAACGTTCTCTTGAGTGAAACTTCTGAATTCCTACCCCCATCCCCAGTGTCTCAACTGTCATGTCCTAGTATGTCACTTGTAGCCAGTTGGGAATAGTGGCTTCATTTGTGTATGTGTTCTGTGTCCCTTAGGCCACCTGACAATTTTAACAAGGCCCAAAGGCAACTAATCATTAGACTGGGTAATTGCCTACCTGAAAAATTTCAAGCTTCCTGGCAAACCCTCTGGTCTAGAAGAGCCAAAAGTTTTATCACCAGCTTGTTTCAGGAAGCTATTGAAATTACTGAGCCAGCAGGAAGCTGTCAAAAGGTGGCTAGATAGTGATGCAACAGAAGGACATGGACACTGACTTCTTAGCAGAGAGAGAGAGAGACTATGAAAAACCAGCATGGACCCTGTGTCAGCCATCTGTGACCCAGACACCTGCCTGCTGATTCTTCAGGTGTGCTGGAGGGTTAGTGGTTATATAACAACCTTCCAAACAGTTACATGAGGTTTGATGCCAGTCAAGGGTCAAATCAGGCTTTCCTTAGCCAAATAACAATTGCCGCGTGATGGCCATTAACAAGTATTGGAAAAGCACAAACATAAAGGTGGGAAGAGAACTGTATGTTGATGGAACAGGATGGACTTCCAGCAAAGGGAAATGTCAGCAGGACATCAGATAATGTTTCCTGACAGTGAGTAAGGGTGTGGAATGGGGCATCCATGCTTTCCCATGGGAGGCTATTACCTGAGACATTTAAAACTGGATCACACAAAATCCTGGATAATACACTGTGATGGTCTATACCATTATGTTCACCACTTTTACAACACTATGATAAATTTTGTACAAAGTATGCCTTGTGAGTTATCATTTGAAATGTCATAATCGCTGAACATTATTGTCCTGGTAAAATATGCATATCAACATTATATGTGAAGTTATAAGATTCTACTATGTATCATTGCTATAACAGGCTCCAAGTTTAAGAAAAGCAGGTCCAAACTAGTTTTTCAGGAACAAAGGACAGACCATCACCCAGCCAGGTGTTAATAGACTATCACAGCCTTATCACCTTTCTCTGGTATGGGGAAGGCATGAATAAGAAATTTACATTCCATCACAGGGACAGTTCAGACGGCACATCCACAAGATATTATTTGTCACTTGCACCCCAGCTTGGGGTAATCCTCAAAGAGGAGAGAGTATTATAAGAATGAGGAACAGTGGTCTCCAAATCACCTCTTTCTCCCCCAATCTCTACTGACAGCGTCTACAATGCTTGAAAGACAAAGAAAGCATCATTGAACTGGGGAAGGGGTGGTCCTACCTGGAAGGCTACAGACTGCTATAAACATATATTGAGACAGAAGCTTTTTGCTTTTAAGTTCACTTAGCTTGTTAAGTTCGGTACAGTAACTTCTCACTTAATGTTGTAGTTATGTTCCTGAAAAATGCGACTTTAAATGAAACGATGTTAAGTGAATCCAATTTCCCCATAAGAATTCATGTAAATGAGGGGGTTAGGTTCCAAGGAATTTTTTTTCACCAGTCAAAAGACTATATTATTAGTTTTAAACAAACAATGTAATACTGGTACACAGTGATGATGATTGTGAAGCTTGGTTGAGGTGGGGGAGTCAGAGGGTGGGATATTTACCAGGGAATGCCTTACTGCTAAATGATGAACTAGCAATTGGCTGAGCCCTCAAGGGTTAACTCTCACACTCTACAAGGCAACAGGAATGGAGGGAGGGGAGAGAGAGAGATGCGCATTTCCCCTTTAAGTACGCTGCCTTGTTAATTAGATCAGCTTGCTGAGACCACAGCTGCTGCCAGCAAAGCCCTGTTGTGTCCCCCATTCTATGGAAGATGGAGTAAGTGGGGTGCAGAAGCAGGGGAAGGGGGACACCCTGACATTAGCCCCCCCTCCTCCTCCATGCCACCCCCCCCCGCAGAGCAAGCAGGAGTCTCAGGGAGCAGTTTCAAGGTAGAAGGCAGGAGCAACACATGGCAGTGGGGGGAGGGACAGCTGCAGTTGCTAGCCTGCTGGGCAGCTGCTGCACAGGGAACTTAGGGGAGTGGGGAGCTGATAGGGAGGCTGCCGGTCCTCCCTGGTTCCAAGCCCCCACCAGCTAGCTGCATGGGGCAGCTCTTCCTGCAAGCAGTGGACAAAGCAGGTGGCTGTCAAACAATGTTAGAAGGGAGCATTGCACAACTTTAAACAAGCATGTTCCCTAACTGAGCAGTAACATAACAATGAAACAACGTTAACCAGGATGACCTTAAGTGAGGAGTTACTGTATTAGCTTGCATTTTACTCTTTTATTTCTTTTGTAACCAGTCCTGACTTTTATGCATCATTACTTGTAATCACTTAATCAACCTTTCTGTAGTTAATAAACTTATCTTCTTGTTTTATCTTAACCACTATGTGTTTGGATTAAAGTGTTGGGAGACTCCCTCTGGGATAACAAGGCTGGTGCATATCATTTTCCTTTGATGAATGAAATACTTTATATGGGCTTGCATTGTTCAGTAGTGTACTGGGCAGTACAAGACACACATTTCTGGGGGAAAGTCTGGGACTGGGTGTTTGCTTGTCTTGCTCTACAGTTTAATTCATGAGTGGCTAACTAGTAGCCCACAATACTATATAGCTAGGAGTGATTTACATGCTAAAGGCTGCGTGTGAACTGGATGTTCTTACAGCAAAGCCCTGTAAGAGGCAACCCAGGTTGGAGAACTGACGGGACACAGCTGTCCCCCAGTCCACATTGTACCCTGCATAATGCCACATACACCATAGGAAACAACCTTGCATGGCTGTGGGAATAGAACAGACAATGGATTAGCAGGTCAGCGTGAGGAGGGAAGGGATGTCCAGAGGAGATGCAAGAAGGTGGTCAGACAGTGAGGAGGATGAGAAGAGCAGGAGGGTATACTATGATGGATGGGGGGTGATTTGGGGCTGTCATGGTATAATCCCCACTCTGAACCTTAGTGTCCAAAAGATGGGGTACCAGCATGAATTCCTCTAAGCTTAACTACCAGCTTAGAACCTGTAGCGCTGCCACCAACCAGGAATTCCAGTGCCTGGTACACTCTGGTCCCCCCAAAACCTTGCCCGTGGATCTCCAAGACCCAGTCCCTCTGGATCTTAACACAAGGGAGGTAAACCCTTTCCCTCACCGTTGCCTCTCCCAGGCTTCCCCTCCCTGGGTTACCCTGGAAGATAACTGTGATTCAAACTCCTTGAATCTTAAAACAGAGAGGAAAATTCACCTTCCCCCCCTCCTTCTCTCTCCCCCTCCCAGACTCTCCCTGAGAGAGAAAGTAATCCTAACACAGAGAGAAAATTAACCTCTCTCTCTCCCGTCCCTCCTTTCTCCCCACCAATTCCCTGGTGAATCCAGACCCAGTCCCCTGGGGTTTCACACCAGAAATAAAAAACAATCAGGTTCTTAAACAAGAAAAGCTTTTAATTAAAGAAAGAAAAACAGTAAAAATTATCTTTATAAATTTAAAATGGAATAGGTACAGTGTCTTTCAGCTATAGACACTGGGAATACTCTCCCAGCCTAAGTATACAAGTACAAATTAAAATCCTTTCGGCAAAATACAAATTTGAACTCCTTCCAGCCAAATATACATTTGCAAATAAAGAAAACAACCGTAAGCCTAACTTGCTTTATCCACCTAGTACTTACTATTCTGAACTTATAAGAGTTTGTATCGGAGAGATTGGAGAGAAACCTGGTTGCACGTCTGGTCCCTCTGAGACCCCAGAGTGAACAACAACCAAAAACTAACAGCACACACACAAACTTCCCTCCCTCCGCCAAATTGCCGCCGAATACCTGGACCTGCCGCCCCTCTTCGGAGTGGCCGCCCCAAGCACCTGCTTGCTAAGCTGGTGCCTGGAGCCGGCCCTGGTTGCCAGTGGTGGGAAAAATCAGTTGGATCCAGTTATGACTGGGCCATGATAACAGTAAACAACAAGATGGCAGTTCAAACTCCATCTTGGATTGCTGCTATATATTTACAAACTACATATTGGATTTAATATATACATATTTTAACAGACTATAACACTATAACAAAACAAACCCAACATATCCCCTCCTTGGGGCCTTTTTACTTAACCAATGATAAAAGGTCCCAAACAACCTTGATATAATGTACAACGATAATAACAGTAAGTATGAACAGAACAATGCATATATATAAGACTCACAAGTAATATAATAGGCAAGCATCTACAGGGTATTCAAAACAAGGGATATCAAAGGGAACCTATTTAGATCTCCTTTTAGCTTTTCTGAGCTTACATAAGAAAACATTCAATATAACCACATATATAATTAAAAGAAACTGTATAATCAAGAGCACCATAATTGGGTGAAACATAATAATCCAGGCTGCATGAGCTTCACTGCATTAGTGGTGAAGATACCTTCCCACCAATGTAAAGGAGTAGTTTCATCCTTCACCTTCTTAAGGATTCTTTTTATTTTATTCACAGAATGATGGACTGTGAACAAAGTTTTTAAACCTTCCATTTTCAAATTGTTAGTGTAGTAGGTGAGCTATTTGTGATTCAATAGTTTCTTAATAGCTTCCAAATTGGCTCCAATTTGTATGGGCTCTATATGCTGATATAATCGGTATTCTGATTGGTGACTTCTGATTCTATGTCATGCAGTGTTAGGTTTATATCACATCCTGTTAATCTGAATACTTGACATAAACACATATTTGCCATGAAATTACTGGTTATATTATAAAACTTATTTACAATAAACATTGAACATAAACTTGTTATACAAATACCTTTGTCCACCTGTTGTCCAATGAATGGTGGTGTAATTCATAATTACATGTCCGCGATAAACAATTTAAACACATATGGACCTCCTCCCATAAACCCGAGTTTAAACAAGTATACCCAAATCCTTTTTGTTCCATGCACGCTTGTAGATTAATAGGTTTATACTTTTTTTTTTGTCCTAAAGGTGCTCCCATTTACTTTCCTCTATAGATATTAGCAAAGATCAATTGGCAAAGATTCCTAGAGGAATTAGAGGATGGATATTTTCCTCTACAGAGGACTTTAAGGTAAGCACAAGGGCTATAATAGTTTCATTATGGGGCTAGTAGGCAAAATTAACAAGTTTCCACCATTCAGAATGCCTTTTTTCGAAATCATTAGAGTTACTTTCAATTATTCTTTTTAATTCCAGGGGCATATTTCCATTTAAACTATCTCTTATGATGGATTTTGCCACATTCAATAACCATTGTTGAGCCTCTACACAGGTAAGTGCCTCAGACAGATTTGATTGTAAAATGCTGAGTGCCCCCAATGTTTGTAGGTGGTCTTATTCTTGGATGTTTAGCCAATAAAGTAGGCTATCCACAATATCAAATTCGGTAGTTCCTAACTTCATCAATGCTGATGACAATGGCTCTGATAATATTGATGCATCATAACCTAGGTCCCCTATTCTTTTAGCGAGAAGGTTCTGATCAATAACATTAATCACTCCAAGTCCAGCTCCTATGCCTCCAAGCACCTTGGCTACTATATCTCTTTTCTTTCTTTGTTGCAGAGGGTGGTAAAATACCCTTTAACCATGCTTTCCATCCCATCAATAAAGGTGTTACAAAGGATGCACATGGAAGATGTAGTGGAATGATGGATATCCAGGGGCAGCTCTAGGTATTTTGCCACCCCAAGCATGGCAGGCAGGCTGCCTTTGGCGGCTTGCCTGCGGGAGGCCCCCGGTCTCGCGGATTTGGTGGCACACCTGCGAGAGGTCCGCCGAAGGCAACCTGGCTGCCTCCCTCGTGGCAACTGGCAGAGCACCCTCCACAGTTTGCTGCCCCAAGCACACGCTTGGCGTGCTGGTGCCTGGAGCCGTCCCTGTGGATATCTGTTATGGTCATTATAATTTTCTTTAAAACAAACTGAGACTCTATCGTTACAGTTCTCGATACATCCTTTTTAATGACAAAAGGTCCTACATAGCTAATTCTTGGTGGTGGCACAATGGTTAATTTGAATGACGTTTCCAATTCAAATGGGCCCTTGACAACTCATAATCCGGAGTGCAAAATATTGGTGTTAATCATGAGAGTTCCAGTACAAGTGGCATTATGCTGTTTTTCTGAATTATCTAATCTACAAAACTTGGATGAAACATAACCACTTGGAGGAAGAGAACATTGATCCTTACACGCTTGACAAGATAGATTCATGATTAGATGTTCATTATGATGAGGAGGATGCACATATAATTTGATTGAGGTAGACTGAAGATTATGATACATTTGAATTAACAGATTCATTTTTCCAGGCATTACCATAGAGAGAAATGAGACTTTCAATGAAATCCATTTAGTAAGGTCCCTAAAACAGTTTTAAAAAGTTTTTGTGGGGACCTGCCATACACATTCAGGGGGAGTTTTACGGATTGGGCCAAAAACTTGGGTTGAGTTCTGCAGTTGTTTAGTAACAGCTAGATAACAGAATGTTTTCGATTTATATGCAGATAGCATGGCCCATTCTCTTTCCTCATTTCTGATCTCCCTTCCAAACCACATTCCCCTTCTTAGCCTTAGATCCTCTATTTTTTTTGGTCTTGCTGCCCTAAAGAGTGTGGTAGTAAGAGGGAAGTTCATTGTTATTTTTGTAATAGGCTTTGAAGATGCTTCTTTCCTTGGTCTTTCTAGGATTTGGAATTTAACTTTATCATCATTAGTTTGGCATACCCAATCTTCATTTTCCCTAATTGGAAAGTGCATCTGTTGAAAGCATATAATAGAATTGAGAGGAAGCTGAATTGGTGGTAGATTTCGTCTTCCCTGATGCTCAAATCCAAAGGTGCAAACCTTGACCGGTCCTTTAGGTGATGGCTCTGTTCTACTATCCTCCGGGAAAGGCTTTGTAGGGGCAACAAGTGGTACCATTCCCATCATTTGGATTCTGGCTCCTTTGTCATCATATTCCTCATCCTCACTATCTTCTTCATCCTCAAAGCTCTTTGTTATATATTACCTCCTTTTTCTTCATATCTTCCTCTTGATTATACTCGAAAGGTAGCCTTTCATTTACCTTACAGAATGAATGTTCATTTTCCTTAGCTATTAAACTTTTACAAGTCCATAGGCATAACCATATCATAACTATATACATTAGAGCCTTTCCTGAATCGTACGTGCTTTTCCTTTCCAGCATCCTATAAAAGAAAACAAAAACAATTAATTTTACCTATGCTGGTTTCTGATCACTTTTCTTATTCTTTTCCTTAACAGAATTGTCAGGACCAGTGTTCCCTTTCCATGCCTTAAGTGGTGAATTATGGAACTCTTTGGTTATTTGTTTCTTTCCAGATTTCAGTTCTAATTGGTAGGTAGTGCAACTGGCTTTATTCACAATAGTTACAAGACCAACCCATCTGGGACTAAGGCCTGGTCTACACTATGAGTTTATGTCGAATTTAGTAGCATTAGATCAAATTAACCGTGCACCCATCCACACAACGAAGCCACTTACTTCGACATAAAGGGCTCTTAAAATCTATTTCGGTACTCCTCCTCGCTGAGGGGATTAG
Source organism: Gopherus evgoodei (assembly GCF_007399415.2). Lineage (NCBI taxonomy): Eukaryota > Metazoa > Chordata > Testudines > Testudinidae > Gopherus > Gopherus evgoodei. The sequence continues at coordinate 127,230,622 of NC_044325.1, forward strand.
CACTGAAATTGATATCACCAGTTTGAATTAGGGTTAGTGTGGACGCAATTCAATGGTATTGGCCTCCGGGAGCTATCCCACACCATTGTGACCACTCTGGACAGCACTTTCAACTCAGATGCACTGGCCAGGTGTACAGGAAAAGCCCTGTGAACTTTTGAATCTCAGTTCCTGTTTGGCCAGTCGAGCTCATCAGCACAGGTAACCATGCAGTCTGAGAATCGAAAAAGAGCTCCAGCATGGACCATACGGGAGGTACTTGATCTGATCACTGTATGGGGATATGATTCCGTGCTAGCAGAACTACGTTCCAAAAGATGAAATGACAATACATTTGAAAAAATCTCCAAGGGCATGATGGAGAGAGGCCACAACAGGGACTCAACATGGTGCCACATGAAACTTAAGGAGCTCAGACAAGCGTACCAGAAAACGAAAGAATCAAATGGATGCTCTGGGGCAGAGCCGCAGACATGCCACTTCTATGCCGAGCTGTATAAAATTCTAGGGGGAGCCACCAACACTACCCCACCGCTGACTGTGGATTCCGAGGAAGGGGTACTCTCAGCCATGCCTGAGGATTTTGCAGATGAGGAGGAAGAGGACAACGAGCTTGAGGAGAGCACTCAGCACACCGTTCTCCCTGACAGCCAGGATTTTTTTCTCACCCTCCCAAGGTGGTATCCTGGACCATGAAGCCATAGAAGGGACCTCTGGTGAGTGTACCTTTGTATATATAATACATGGTTTAAAAGCAAGCATTTTTTAATGATTAATTTGGTCTGAGGACTTGGGGTGCATTCATGGCCAGTACCACTACTGGAAAAGTCTGTTAACGTCTCTGGGGATGGAGCGGAAATCCTCCAGGGATGTCTCCATGAAGCTCTCCTGGAGGTAATCTACAAACCTTTGCAGAAGATTCCTGGGGAGAGCAGCCTTATTCCGTCCTCCATGGTAGGATACTTTACCACGCCATGCTAGTAGCAAGTAATCTGTTATCATTGCATGACAAAGCCTGGCAGCATACAGTCCCAGTGTTTGCTGCCATTCAAACAACATCCATTCTTCATCTCTCTGTGGTATCCTCAGGAGAGTGACATCATTTATGGTAACCTGGTTGAAATACGGGAATTTAATTAAGGGGACATTTAGAGGTGGCTGTTCCTACTGGGCTGTTTGCCTGTGGCTGAAAAGGAATCCTCCCTACAGTTAGCCAAGTGGTGGGGGGGGATGCATTAGCTGTTCGCGTTTGGCTAGTAGGGATCTTCCATGATACCAGCCATGCAGCGGGGGGTGGAGTAAAGTGATCATCCCAGAGAATTGGATGGGAGGGGGGTTAGTTTGGTTTCTGCTGCTGCACATTAACATGAAAACCACAGCACTCAATGGACTTTGCTTGGTATGGGAAAGGAGGGCGCTGCTTTTATGAAGGTTGCAGAAGCTGAAAGACTATGACTTACCATGGCCGCATGCAAGTTGAATTCTGTTGCCCAACCCTGCGTTTGTGATCTCTAACACCAAAGCTGCAGGCACTCGATATAAGATACAAAATGTGACCTTGTGCCAAAATCACATGTGCTATGTAATGTGAATAGTGTTCACCATACAGAGTATACCCATTGTTCTGTAATATGTATCTTTTTAAATACTTCTCTCCCGTTTTTCCCTCCCTCCCACAGCTGCAAATTTTTCAAGCCTCCCTCCTCCATCACGAAAGCTATCGCAAATAAGGCGGTGAAAAAAACGCATGCTCGATTAAATGTTCTCTGAGATCATGCAGTCAACCCGCAATGAAAGAGCTCATCTGAATGTGTGGAAGGATACAGTATCACAATACAGGAAAGCAGCCAATGAACTTGAGGACATGAGGGACGAACGTGAGGACAGGAGGGACAATCGAGATGAGAGGTGGCGGCAGGAAGATCAGAGGAGGCAGGATGCAACGCTGGGGCTCCTGCAGGATCAAACGGACATGCTCCAGTGTCTGGTGGAGCTTCAGGAACGGCAGCAGGATCACAGAGATATGGGTTCCATCTATCGCCCCACCACAGTTAGGGAATCCCATTGCAGCAAAGCCATCTACTATGACCTGCACATTTCCCAGAGTCACTACCTTTGGTAGCAGTAGCTCAGTGATTGCTTTGGCTACTTGCATCACAGCAGCCCCCACAGTAGATTTGCCCCCTCCAAATTGATTCCTGACTGACCGGTAGCTGTCTGGCATTGCAAGCTTCCACAGGGCTATCACCACTCGCTTCTCAACTGTGAGGGCTGCTCTCATCTTGGTATTCTGGTGCTTCAGGGCAGGGGAAAGCAAGTCACAAAGTTCCATGAAAGTGCCCTTACACATGCGAAGGTTTTGCAGCCACTGGGAATCGTCCCAAAGCTGCAACACTGTGTGGTCCCACCAGTCTGTGCTTGTTTCCCAGGACCAGAATCGGCGTTCCACTGCATGAACCTGCCCCATTAACACCATGATCTCCAAAGCGCCGGGGCCCGTGCTTTGAGAGAATTGTGTGTCCACGTCCTTATCACTCTTGTCGCCATGCTGCCGTAGCCACCTCCTCGCCTGGTTTTTCAGGTTCTGCTTCTGCATAAACTGCACGATAATGCACGAGGTGTTTACAATGTTCTTGACTGCTGTGTTGAGCTGAGCAGGCTCCATGCTTGCCATGGTATGGCATCTGCACTGAAAAAAGGCGTGAAACGATTGTCTGCCATTGCTCTGATGGAGGGAGGGGCAACTGACGACATGGCTTATAGGGAATTAAAATCAACAAAAGGGATGGCTTTGCATCAGGGAGAAACACAAACGACTGTCACACAGAATGGCCCCCTCAAGGATTGAACTCAAAACCCTGGGTTTAGCAGGCCGTTGATTTCATAGAGGGAGAGGGGAGCAAATGAATACAAAACAATCTGCTTTATTTCTTGTTTTGATCCATTCCATCTATCTTATACATCTTAGGCTGGCAGCAGATGGTGCAGCAGGACTGGTAGCCATCGTCATCTTCTGGCTGCTTGCCAGAAGATGTGAATGACTTGGCTGAGTCACTCCCATGTCTGCCCAGGTGCCCCTGACCGACCTCACCAAGGTCGGCTAAAAGAGCACCCAGGAGTATGATGACAATGGCTACCAGGCGTAATGCACTGTCTGCTGCCAAAAGGCAATGAGCTGCTGCTGTGTAGCAATGCAGTCCAGTGTCTGCCAGCATCCAGGGGACATATGATGACGGTCAGCTGAGCAGGCTCCATACTTGCCGTGGTACGGCATCTGCACAGGTAACCCAGGAAAAAAGGCGCGAAACGATTGTCTGCCATTGCTTTCACAGAGGGAGGGAGGGAGGGAGAGGTGGGCCTGATGACATGTACCCAGAACCATCCGTGACAATGTTTTTTGCCCCATCAGGCACTGGGATCTCAACCCAGAATTCCAATGGGCAAGGGTGACTGCGAGATCTATGGGATACCTACCCACAGTTCAACGCTCCAGAAGTCGATGCTAGTCTGGGTACTATGGACGCACACCGCTGAATTAATGTGCTTAGTGTGAACGCATACACTCGACTTTATACAATCTGTTGCCAAAAATCGAATTCTGTAAAATCGGAGTAATTTCGTAGTGTAGACATAGCCTAAGAGGACAATTCTTTGCAGAATAATACTGAAACAGGACTCGATCACCCACATTCCATTCAACAAACTTCAGATTGTTATTCAACCTTTGATCCATTTTCTCACTGTTGGCCTTCAAGGTGATGGCTACATTAGTGATGAATCCAGTAGAGATTTTATGTACTGATCAGTTACTGCTCACAGCCAATATTCATCAGGGGGTACCTCTCCTGGCATCCACCATAGCTCTGGAGTCACCATTGGTCTTCCAAATAATACCTCATGAGGTATAAAACCATGAGATCCTAGTGTGAATCTTATTGCCATGAGGGTTAAAGGGAGATGTTTATCCCAGTTTTTGCCCAATGAGTCATTAACCTTTCAGAGTGCGGTTTTTAAAGATCTGTTTGACCTTTCTACGAGACCCGAAGCCTGAGGGCGACTTGCCACATAATACCTTTGCCTCACCCTTAGGACTATGCAGAGCTCTTTTGTCACTTCTCCTGTGAAGTGAGGACCTTGGTCCCAAATGAGGCTGATACAATGTGTGCCTTGTCGCTGGGTCACTGGTGCTGGGGTTCTTATTTGCTCTTCAATTTACTGTTCTGCTGTTCCACCTGCTGTTCTGTGGCACCAATGAAATCAACCACTTCTATTGTGATGTGCTGCCCACCTTGCAGCTGACGTGTGGCAATATGAAGAGCCTTGAAGCCAACATTTTTGCTGTGACTATGGTAACCCTGACCATCCCCTTCCTTCTGATTTGCATCTCTTATGTCTTTATTGTGGCTGCCATCCTGCGGATCCACTCTGTGGCCGGATGGCACCTCGCCTTCTCCACTTGCTCCTCCCACCTGACAGTTGTCCTTCTGCAATATGGCTGCTGCATCTTCATTTACTCCCACAACAGCCCCAGCTACTCCCCGGAGCAAGACCAGGTGGTGTCTGTGGTCTACACCTTTGTGACCCCTGTACTGAGCCCCCTAATCTACAGCATGAGGAACAAGGAGCTAAAGGATGCTCTGAGCAGAGTGCTGAGAAGGAAAGTGCTGTCCCAAGAAAGTGATACCTTTGGGCCCTAAATCAGAGAAACAGTTAGAATTGGATGGCTCAAGGTGCTTGGGAATGGGCCATACAGGATTCCTGATCTAGGGAACCAGTTGCGTTCTGGACCCAGGTTGTAGTGGTACAAGGAGCCCACGGTGTTGGAAAGTGAAATTATGAAGGTGCCTTGAACCGTCATGTGGGTTGCATGCTGAATTCTGATTAGACAAATATCATACTGATTGCTCACTTGACAGCAATGGCTGCAATCTCAGACTAGGGTAGATTTGTCAGTATTAAATGTTTCTACATTTTTTCAACAGTTCTAGTTGCTTAGGGGTTTGGACTAGAAACTTCAAATTTGGCAGGCAGATATTTATGCTTTTTCCACAAAATTTTATTCAGATTTGGCCGAATTATAAGCAGCGGCATGCTCAGTAGAACTTGCTAGATTCTTGATCCTACTTTTCTGAACCTTCCAATTGGTCATTGAGCTTGCTCCCAGACATCTACAGTGTTTCCACACCAGCACATAGAGTGGCAGAAAGGACACAGATAAAACTGATGCTGCAGGCAATCTTAATGCTAAAATGTCCTAGTTTTCAAGTAACTGCTATGTAACCTGAAAAGGAGTCTTTTAACATCATTTTTCTGCATGGAGTTTCTCTATATAGATTCAGAATGTAGTAAGTAGTTACCCTCTCCAAACACACAAGAGATGGAATGTTGGGGGAGCCCAACCAATTGTCACTGAGCTGCTCTGTAATAATTTATGAACACTGTATGTTGACTTGGTTATTGGGATGTTTGCTCTATGAATATATTGGTTTAGTTTAATAAGAGGGATGTAAGGAAAAGCAAGCAGAAGGGAAACAGGATTGTTCAATATAAGCCCTTTCTCTGCAAACACTTGTGAGTCATTAAGAGACAATGCCATGATAGAAATGGATTGTGTACACCAGAGAGCAAAAGAACTACAGCAATTTAAAAAGGAACTGTCTTTGAAGAGGTGGAGGGAGCTATTTGGTGAGGAATCACACCTTGGAAATATCTACACTACAAAATTAAATTGACCTAACTTATGTCGGCATACAGCCGCTGCAGTAATTACATTGCTTATGCCTGTCTACATTTTGCTTCTTGTGTCGGTGGTGTGCATCCTGACTAGGACCACTTGTATTGATTGCACTGTTAGTGTGCAGCAGTGTGGGATGGCTTCTGAAAGCCAGTAACAGTCGACATAAGCAACACAGTGTCTGCAGTGACACTGTATCGACCTAACTACATCGACTTTGACTCTACACCATTTGTGGTGGTGCAATTATTAAGTTGGCATAGCAGGGCAGTTACATCAGCCAGAGCAAAATTTAAGTGTAAATACTTCCACAATAAGGTCAATATAAGCTGCCTTGTGTAACTCTGTAGCGTAGACCAGATCCAAGATGCAAAGTGGGAAGGAGCCAGCCCAAGCCCAGAAATCTAGACAGCAATGAAGGAGGCCTGCAGCCTGAGCCCCGTGAGCCTGGGCTGACTGGCATGAGCCAGCCGTGGGTTTTTCTTTGCTGTGTAGACATACCCTAGGCTTGACTTCGAGCCCTAGTGGTAACACTGAGAATATTGTCTCCTGGTTATTAACTTTTACTCTTAAGTCCATAAAGCAAACTTTCAATGTAAATACATTATTCCTTAAATATTACCTGTGCACACATCTTGCAATGACTATGAATCTTGACAAGTTAAGAGCTCTCTATAGTTACCTTATATACTACACTTTGTTGATAAATACCCTGCAAGACATTGTTTGGCTTAGTAAGTTTGTCAAGTCCGCGACAAGAGTTGTTTGCAAAGAACAAGGAACTCTTTGCCAAGGGGCCTCCGCGTCACAGTCAGTTCTGATGAATGTCCCAACTTGAAAAAACATCGGAAGAAAAGTTTTGTGATGTTTTAACATTTTCAAAATGAAAAGCTTCAGTGTTTCAGTTCAAAAAGATTTTTTATGTAGAAATGTAACTTAATATGTACCCCAAAAAAGTGAAGAAGGAAAAAAAGGTCAAAATCTAAAACAAAACATTTCCAAGTTATCAAAATGTTTTGATTGACCCAAACCAAGAGGTGCTTGGTTTTTTGTTGGTGGTGGGTTGTTTTGGGGTTTTTTTTGGGGGGGACGGAGGGGGACTGGTGTCGGGTCACAAAATTTTTCAATATTTTCACTTTTTTGGCCCCAATTCCAAGGGGAAAAAATGTTCAAAATCTCAAAAATTCTTGTAGGATGGAACAAATATTTTCTGCCCAGCCATAGCTTTTAGTCAATTTAGCTGGTGAGAGAGAGGTGCTGAAGTGACAGCTCTGGTGCCTGAACTCCTCTGTTCCCAGAAGAGATGCAGCAGCAATACAAAGTTCTGTACACTTTTGGCCCTCATCTCCCTGCTAATGTGCCTCATACTGGTCCATCTACAGCAGTGGTTCTTAACCTGCATCCCTTTGGTTCTCAAAATACGTTCTCGCAGCCCTTATCAAAAATCATTGAAGTAGGTCAGTTCTTTAAACCTAGATATATTTATTTGTTTGTATATTACAGTAATCATTAAAAATGTATAATGTTAATAAATACATAGGTTTGATGAGACAAAGTAATTGTACTTACGTGCCTGTGCTTAATTTGTGTTTTCGATGATTTACCTTCTAAAAATTTCTGGCATGTCTCACACCCCCAGAAATGGCATCTCGCACCCCCAGGGCGTGTGTGCACCCAGATTAAGAACCACTGGTCTACAGAGTCTGCTAGCAAGGGAGTCACTTAATGCCAGCTATACTGGGCATTTGGGTGACACGAGAACTGGTCTGGGTCCCTCTAGAGACTGAGCTGAGTCCCCAAAGAACCATCAAAACTATTTCTGTGTCAATGAGAGCCAATGTGGCTAGAACACTGAACTGGGTTCTCTAGTCACTGCTGTAATTGTAACAATAGCATCAGTCCTGATTAGCCTAAGCATCGGAACAGAACCAGTCTCTATGTTCCACAAGTCTCTGTGTCAGCCATCTCCTTACTGTCTGGAATAAGGGCTCACAGCTAGTGGGACCACCAGCTAGCTTAACCCTAAGCAGTCTAGGCCCCAACTGAGCCTGCTGATTGGCCCAACTGCCCATTGGCTGAGGGAATCAACAGACCTGCTAAGGCACGGACAGCCAATTATTTTTTGTCAAAGTCCACATTTCTTGATCAAGGTTTAGTCAAGGTCCAGGCTACAGAGAAATATTGTTCACACTACAAGTGCCCCTGTACAAGAAACACATACAATGCTATGCATTATTACTCCTAGGGGGATTCTGCACCACTGTGCATGCACAGAATTCATGTCCCCCTCAGATTTCTTTAATGCAAAAAATACATTCTGCCCAAGAGGTGCTGCAATTATGCCATTTGTCCACTAGGGGCTGCTATGGCACCAGAACAGAGGGCAGCCAGCAAAATGGCAATAGCAGCAAGCAGCCAATAGGAAGGAGGAGAGGCTGCCCACAAGACCAAATGAGGAGGCATGGGATATAGGGAGGGACAGAGAATGGGTCACATGGAACTGCTGCAGGGTTACATAAACTAGCAAGAGTTAGTGGGGGGGACAGACTGGAGTGGGGGCTGAATTGGAGTAGGGGTACAGGGACACATGGGACAGGGGAGGGGTGCATGGGGATGAGGGAGGAAATGCATAGGGACAGGAGGGAGGGGGTGCAGGGATATCTGGGAATGTGAGAGGAGTGGTAGCTGAGTGGGGGTGCAGGGACACATGGGGACAGGAGCAGATGTGTCTGACTGAATGGGAGAGGCTGGGGGTCAGCCAGGGTCTGCATGGAGGAGGAACCCCCACTCCCTAACAACCCCCCAAAAAACCCTTGTTCCATACTTCTCCCACTCACACCAAACAACCCTCCAGATTCATGCCTAGGCTCCTTCCCTGCAATTACTTCCCTCTCCCTCATCTCCCCTGTTACTTCTGACTCCCCCAAGCTTTTGCACTGCTTCTGAGGGATGTGGTAAATACATTTCTGTATTGAAGTTTAAATGAATTATTACTCAAAGTTATGTATTAATAAGCCTAGTAAGGAATCTATTTGTCAAAAAACATTTCCTTAATCTTTGTTGTTTGTATTGTTACAGACATACTTGTTAACACGTATTTTGAAATAAATTACCAAAATAATTTAAACTGATTAAAATGATTATATTGTCTTATTTTGACAAATAAAATATGCAGAATTTTAAAATATTGCATGAAGTTTTTAATTTTTTGGTGCAGAGGAGATCCCATTGTTTATATTTTAGTGCATTAAATGAAAAATAAAATCAAACCACTATATAACCTAAAAATAACCTCCAAGAAAGATGTAATAAATTACATCTGAGATTTTGAGAAAGCACATAGATATAATGTCAAATAAATGCAAATATTAGCATTAAAACACTTTCAGACAACTGTTTTAAGTTTTGAATTCATTTTAATTTTACAAAGAGTATTAACTTTCGTTTTGTCAAATAAAATTATTGTAGGCATTATTGTAGGCATATATGTGTATAGATAGAAAAACATTCAAAACTTTCAAGCCTTTTGTGATTTAATATTAATATCAGAGTTTGAAAGAAAATACGTATAAACATGAACTCTTTACCTTAGCTTTATGATTCAAGTCTTTCCAATAACAAATACACACACACACACACACTGCTAAAACTGTAGTATCACAATTGAAAATGTAATTCTATATGGCAATACAAATTTAAAATAAAATATATGTGAATAATATATAAGTATAATACTCACCATCAGTGGGAAAAGTGACAGGTCCTCTGCTGGACAAGGGCCTTCAAGTTTGGAGTGAGTTCAATCAAGGCTAGACTGAGGCAATTGCACAGATGATGATCATAAGTCAAAACGGCGCAATTATGCAACTGAATGTTGTTCAATGTTGAGAACGCTGAGTCCCACATATACCTTGAGCCAAACGTAGTCAAGATGTTATATGTTACCTTCTCAAGTGTGGATACTTGAGTCTAGCAGAAGTTTCAGACGTAGTTTCAGTGTGCCACACCTTAAGCGTTTCAGCCAGTTGTAAATCAGTACTCCAGTTATAGTTTTGCTTTTTCAACATTTGGAAAGGATACTTTTTCTTGATCACACCAAGGCCCATTTGTTTGTACCATGAATGGGTTCCTTACAAACAGGAACATGTCTTTAACACTTATAAATTCTTGGAACCTCTACTGGAAGTTTTGATGAAGCCTGTCCAGAGAGAACACCATCTGATCAAGGTCTCCAGTGTCCCGGAAGCTTAGCAGAGTCAGGAAATGCAGCATCTCCCCAGTTTCCAAATCACTTTTGAAAAGACTCAGTTTGTTTTGAAATAAAGCAACACTGCTGTGAAGATCTACTACATTGTGATTTCACCGCTGCAGCTTTACACTGAAATCATTTAAGTGGCCTGTCAAATCAACAACAAAGGCCAGGATGTTCATGCTTGCGGCATCCTTCAAAAATGCGTGTAGCTCTTCTGCCTTTTTCTCTGGAATTTTATGTAGATATTCTTCCTCATGAACTCTGATTTCCCACAGCCTTCTTAGTACTTGACCTTTGCTCAGCCAGCAGATGTCATTATGAACCAACAAGTCATTGTAATCAGCAGATATTTCTGAAAGAAAGCTTTTGAACTGTCTGTGTGGCAGTACTGACCTAGACTGAAGAATGATGACAAGTTTGATCACCATTGATATTACATTAGCAAACTCAGTGCTAAGGTTTGCACTAAGTGCAGTTTGGTGGATTACACACAGTGATAGGAAATCAAATTGGGGTTCAGATTTTGCAGACATTTCACAAGGTCTTGGGGACTAACAATCATGGCAGGACTACCATCTGTTGTAATTGACACAATCTCAGTCACGTCTAAACCTTTATTAGACACAAAACGTTTGAACAGACAAACAAATCCTCACCAGTTGTATGATTATTATGTGGTATAAGGGACAACGAAGCCTCAACAAATTTCTCTCCATCAAAAAAACGGATATACAGTGCTAGCTGAGCTGTATCCCTGACACCACAGGATTCATCCACTGCCACAGAAAATTTTTCAATTTTCAGTTTCTCACACAACTGCTTGAAAACATCTTGTGCATGTGACAGAGTGCGACTCACCACACTAGCACCTCCTGCTGGCTGTCCCGCGGATTAGCTCTGCTAGCCGGTATGCTTTCTTCTTGCTGTCACTTCTGCTCCTGGACCTGTGTCATTCCAAGGACCATGGCGTCCTCTTCAGGACACAACCTTCCAACTGCCACACTCTATGCTTTTCCTCAGGCCTCTCCAGGGTAATGTACCACAGTTCGATGGTCCAGCCACTTCCTCAGTGGTGAGTGGAGGTGCGGGGGGTCCCAGGCCTGCTCACTACTTCACGTCCCAGCCCAGGGAGGGAATATATGGCAGCCACATGCTGTGTCCCCTCCAACCTCTCAGTCTATTTTCCTGGGCCACATCCCTGCAGCCTCAGCACCTTCTTCACCCTTATCTCAGGGTCTTTGCATGCCAGTCTCAGCAGTCAGTCAGGAGCTTGCTGTCACTTCCCTGAGCCTGCCCAGCATTGTTCTGTCCAAGGTGCAAGGCAGACAGTTGTCCACCTCAAGCTCCAGAGAGCAACTAAATCTGCTCTGCCCTGCAGCTCTTCTTATATGGGCCTGCCCGGCACTGATTGGCCCTCTCCTATTGGCTGCTTTTTGCACAGCCTCCCCAGGGCTCCATTAAGCCCTTACCAGCCAGTGTGGAGTGGATGCCCCATCACACTGCCTAATAGCTGTGTGTCTGAGAGCAGCAGTTGTCAAAGGCACCAACGTCTTTCTTCTCTGCAAAAAGGATTTCAGCTGTAATAATCATACACTGCTTAATAATGTCCATGTAATGAGGAGATGTGGCCTCCCTCTGAGACTGACAGGGAGGAACCCCCACCCAACCCCAGGTGAGCAAAGCAAGGACACGCACCCCGCCAGAAGCAGAGGCACAGGACAGGAAGTATAAAAGGTGGGCTTTGCAGCTCAGTTGAGCTGGAGCTGCCGGAGGAGAGAACTGCCTCCTGCCTATTGCTTGGGCTTGAGTCTGAAGAGGACCCCTGCTGTGGCGAGAACTGATCAGAGCTGCCAGATCCACCAGCCAACCAGGGCGCCGAGGAACTGCTGGGGCTCCCGCTAGCCAGTGTACCCTGGGGAGATGGAGGATGACCTCAAACCAAAGGTACACCATGAGAGGAGTGCTGGAAGTAGCCCAGAGACACCAAACTGTAGTTTGGTTGTGTTGTTGCCTGAACCCCAGTCAGCATGTTTTGGTCGGATCCCCATTGACCCAGTGGTGGAACATTCCACCGCTGTTAGGGCCCTGGGCTGGGACTTATTGGAGTAGGTGGGCCTGTGTGCCCCTATACCCTGCTGCCAACCCCACTCCTGGGGTGGCAGCCTCCCCACCTTAGGCCAAGAGGACTGCGTTTGTCTGCCCTATGCCAGAACCAGGATGTAAGACTGTCTTTAGTGCTCTGCCCTGCCTGAGGGCCTGAGCCCCTAGACCAGGGGTGGGCAAACTTTTTGGCCTGAGGGCCACATATGGGTGGGGAAATTGTATGCAGGGCCATGAATGTAGGGCTGGGGCAGGGGGTTGGGGTGCGGGAGGGAGTGCAGGGTGTGGGAGGGGGTGCAGTATGCAAGAAGGGCCTCAGGGCAAGGGGGTTGGAGTCCAGAAGGGGAGTAGGTTGCAGGAGGGGGCTCACGGTAGGGGGGATCAGGGTAGGGGGCTGGGGTGCAGGAAGGTTGGGGGTGTGGCAGGGGGCTCAGAGCAGGGGGTTGGGGTGCAGGATGCAAGAGGGGTTCAGGGTGCGGTCTCCGACCCAGCGCCGCTTACCTTAAGTGGCTCCAGGGTGGCAAAGGCGCGCAGTGGGGCTAAGGCAGGCTCCCTGCTTGCTCTGGCCCTGCGCCACTCCCTGAAGTGACCAGCATGTCTGTCAATGGCTCCTGGAGGTGGAGTGGGGCAGGCAGCTTTGCCACCTGCTGCCCTTGCCTGTGGGTTCCATCCTTGAAGCTCCCATTGGCCACAGTTCCCTGTTCTCGGCCAATGGGAACTGTGGGGGGATGGTGCCTGCAGGCAAGGGCAACACACAGAGCCCTCTGCCCCGCCTCTCCCCCAAGAGCGACAGAGACATGTTGCTGGCTGCTTCCAGGAGTGGCATGGGGCCAGGGCAGGCAGGAAGCCTGCCTTAGCCCTGCTGTGCCACGAGGCTGGCAATCCCATGGACTGGATCAAAAGCCCTGATGGGCCAGATCTGGCCCATAGGCAGTAGTTTGCCCTCCCCTGCCCTAGACAATATGGTGCTCCAGCATGCCCGAGGGTCTGAGCCCCTAGACTGTATGGTACTCCACCCTGCCTGAGGTCCTGAGCTCCTGTTCACTGCTCCACCCTGTCGGAGGGCCCGAGCTTGCTGGACTGTTTGTTGCTCTGCCCTGCTGGGGGCCAGAGCCCTGGACTCGGGGTGAAAGTAAGCCGGTATGGGCCGGTACAGCATACTGGTAAGAAGCTGGAACCAGCCCGTACGCAGCCCACATTAAAGCAGGGCCACCGACGGGGAAGGCAAAAGGAGCTGTGACCAGACCAGTACCAGTTTCTTACCAGTACACTGTACCAGCCCATACTGGCTCACTTTCACCCGAGTCCAGGGATCCATCCACTGAGCATCCATGCAATGAGTGTTCACAGGGACAGGGGAACGCCCCTGCATTCACAGGGACTGGGGAATGCCCTTTCACTGTGGCGCGGTTACAAAGCCAGCAGCATATCTCCATACTCCTCCAGTGGCTGCAGGGCGGCTGCAGGAGCAGCCCATGAGAAGTTTGATGTCTTCCTGCTAGCATGTAAGACTCAGGAAAGGAAACTGGCTGTGAACACAAAAGTGAAACTGACAGAGCACAGAGTATCTCTTTTGTCTTTACTAGCTTTCTGCCACAGTCTCCTGGAGCACTGCTAGGAATCAGGGCCGGCTCCAGGCACCAGCTTATCAAGCAGGTGCTTGGCGCGGCAACTCCAGAGAGGGGCAGCACTTTTATGTATTCAGCGGCGGGTCCCTCACTCCTGCTCGGAGTGAAGGACCTCCCGCTGAATTATCACGATCGCGGCTTTTTTTTTTTTTTTTTTTTTTTTTTTTTGCTCTGCTTGAGGCGGCCAACCCCCTGGAGCCGGCCCTGCAAGGAATTCTGCAAGCCAAAGAACATCAGACAGCAGCGAGTCTTTGAGGCGCCTAGCCCAATGGGACTCTAATCTCAGCTGAAGCCTGTAGTCCCTTCTGTAATACAAATGCAACCCAGCCTCATCCATTCTGCCTAGTGCTCTGTCCCTGCTAGTGGTGATTGGGCCACAGTTAGAGGTTGATAAGAATGCTCCATCCTTGGCTAACAGAGTTGACCCTTTTAGCTCAGACAGGAGCATCTCATGCTTTAAGATCCAGAGGTCCCAGGGTCAATCACTGCTGCTGACAACACACCCCAAGCGATGCAGCATTCCACAGACGATGAACCATAATTATAATGACAACATCCACCTCAAAGGTGTTGCACTTATATTGCTGTTTCCCTAGCTATCCCGGTACCCATCCTAAAATAGAGTGTCCTAGTGGTTGTTGGACTAGGGCACTGGAGCTTAGGAGCCTCTATTTTCAGCTGTGCCTCAGGAAATCCTTAACATTAATGCCTCAGTTTCCCCAAATGAAACATGGGGATAATAATAATGATGCATCCACTAATTAATTAGTTAAATTTTGTAAAACACTTTGAACATCTAAACATGTAAGAAATTGATTATTATTATTGTCCTCCCAATTATGCACTTCTTGTGGTTGGAGGGTGTACATAAAAGGGTAAAGCAGGAAGGGAGTGAATGCGAAAAACACATGAATTATGAATACCTTGTTATTGTGATTGCTATTTGTATAGCACCGGCAGCGTGCATGGCACTTTATAGACAGGTATAGAGAGCAGGTCCTTCTCCTCAAAAGCTGACAATCTAACCAGTCAACTTACAGAGAGAAGAGGACACAACAAAAGCCATGTACATGGCTGGGATGGCCTAGCGCGTGCCTCCAGGGCACCATGACTTAAGAGGGATAGGGGCTGGTGAAGATTTGCTAAAATCCAAGGCCAGAATCTGCCTCTTACAAGGTGCAGTATCACCAAACCCAGGTGCCCAAAAATCATGAGCTGGCATTAAGAAATGCAGAAATCTCAGCAAAGACACCAGAAATGAAACGTATGTTAGTCCTGGCCACAGAGGAGAGACAGGATTTGGCTGTAATCAGTGCTTGAAGTGGTAGGCAAAACAATTAAAAAAAAAGAGGGGGTCTCATCACCAGCAATTAATTCTGCTCCCCAACCCCCAACCCAATTCTGTCCCCTGCAGTTTTACGCCTCCCCCATCAATTTTGCCTTCACATCTGTTCTGCCCCCAGCCTCCTGATTGCGGGAGAGCTCTGCTTGCCTCCTGCAGTAACCTTGATACTCTTTCCCAGGATGTGAGAAAGTGGGAAAAGCAGCCAGTCAGCAGGGGATTCTTCATACCGCCCCAGTGAGCCTGAAAAGTGAGCCCATCTTTGAAATTGTATTTGTTGGATCTGTGCCCCATCGGACCCAGCACTTTACTCACTGGCTGTAACAGATAACAAGGGGATTCCTGCCTGAGATAGGCCTCACTGTTTGATCTGGTGCTCCAGCTCCCAGGCTGACTGACAGCCCATACTTTCTAGTGCCACCAAACATCGTCTCCCTAAGCCCTAGCCTGGGGTAGGCAATTGTAGGAGGAATTGAGGACTCCACCTTATAAAAACCCACAGAGAGAGAGAAAGAGAGAGGGTGTGTATGATGATAGGTAGACATAGATGAGAGAGAGAGGGAAAGAGATAGAACTGTATGGTGATATGGATATAGATAGATAGATAGATAGATAGATAGATAGATAGATAGATAGATAGATAGATGGTAGCAGGGATGTAGATAGATAGATCATAGAATCATAGATTTTAAGGTCAGAAGGGACCATTATGATATCTAGTCTGACCTCCTGCACAATGCATGCCACAGAATCTCACCCACTCACTCCTGTATCAAACCTGTGTCTGAGCCACTGAAGTCCTGGTTTAAATCATGGTTTAAAGACTTCAAGGTGCAGAGGACATTCCAGCATGTGAGCCGTGGCCCATGCTGCAGAGGAAGGCGAAAACCCCCCAGGGTTTCTGCCAATCTGCCCTGGAGGAAAATTCCTTCCCGACCCCAAATATGGCGATCAGCTAAACCCTGAGCATGTGGGCAAGACTCACCAGCCAGACACTCAGGAAAGAATTCTCTGTAGTAACTCAGATCCCACTCCATCTAACATCCCATCACAAGCCATTGGGCATATTTACTGCTAGTAGTCAAAGACGAATTAATTGCCAAAATTAGGCTATCCCATTATACCATCCCCTCCATAAACTTATCAAGCTTAGTCTTGAAGCCAGATATGTCTTTTGCCCACACTACTCCCTTGGAAGGCTGTTCTAGAACTTAAATCCTCTGATGGTTAGAAACCTTCATCTAATTTCAAGTCTAAATTTCCTGATGGCCAGTTTATATCCATTTGTTCTTGTGTCCACATTGGTACTGATCTTAAATAATTCCTCTCCCTCCCTGGTATTTATTTGTGTCTTACTAATCTATTAGAGTTCTTTGAAGGGGTCAACAAACATATGGACAAGGGAGATCCAGTGGACATAGTGTACTTAGATTTCCAGAAAGCCTTTGACAAGGTCCCTTGCCAAAGGCTCTTACGTAAATTAAGCTGTCATGAGATAAAAGGGAAGGTCCTTTCATGGATGGAGAACTGGTTAAAAGACAGGGAACAAAGGGTAGGAATTAATGGTAAATTCTCAGAATGGAGGGGGTAACTAATGGTGTTCCCCAAGGGTCAGTCCTCAGACCAATCCTATTCAACTTATTCATAAATGATCTGAAGAAAGGGGTAAACCAGGGGTCGGCAACCTTTCAGAGGTGGTGTGCCAAGTCTCCATTTATTCACTCTAATTTAAGGTTTTGCGTGCCAGTGATACATTTTAACATTTTTAGAAGGTCTCTTTCTATAAGTCTATAATATATAACTAATCTATTGTTGTATGTAAAGTAAATAAGGTTTTAAAAATGTTTAAGAAGCTTCATTTAAAATTAAATTAAAATGCAGAGCCCCCCTGACCGGTGGCCAGAACCCAGGCAGTGTGAGTACAACTGAAAATCAGCTCGCATGCCACCTTCAGCCCCAGTGCCATAGGTTGCCTACCCCTGGGGTAAACAGTGAGATGGCAAAGTTTGCAGATGATACTAAACCAAGACCAAAGCAGACTGTGAAGAACTTCAAAAAGATCTCACAAAAGTAAGAGACTGGGCAACAAAATGGCAAATGAAATTTAATGTGGATAAATGTAAAGTAATGCACATTGGAAAAAATAACCCCAACTATACATACAATATGATGGGGGCTAATTTAGCTACAACGAGTCAGGAAAAAGATCTTGGAGTCATCGTGGACAGTTCTCTGAAGATGTCCACGCAGTGTGCAGAGACGGTCAAAGAAGCAAACAGAATGTTAGGAATCATTAAAAAGGGGATAGAGAATAAGACTGAGAATATACTATTGCCCTTATATAAATTCATGGTACGCCCACATCTCGAATACTGTGTACAGATGTGGTCTCCTCATCTCAAAAAAGATGTCCTGGCACTAGAAAAGGTTCAGAAAAGGGCAACTAAAATGATTAGGGGTTTGGAACGGGTCCCATATGAGGAAAGATTAAAGAGGCTAGGACTCTTCAGCTTGGAAAAGAGGAGACTAAGGGGGGATATAACAGAGGTATATAAAATCATGAGTGATGTGGAGAAAGTGGATAAGGAAAAGTTATTTACTTATTCCCATAATACAAGAACTAGGGGTCACCAAATGAAATTAATAGGCAGCAGGTTTAAAACAAGTGAAAGGAAGTTCTTCTTCACGCAGCGCACAGTCAACTTGTGGAACTCTTTACCTGAGGAGGTTGTGAAGGCTAGGATTATAACAGCGTTTAAAAGAGAACTGGATAAATTCATGGTGGTTAAGTCCATAAATGGCTATTAGCCAGGATGGGTAAGGAATGGTGTCCCTAGCCTCTTTGTGACTGGATGGAGATGGATGGCAGGAGAGGGATCACTTGATCATCATCTGTTAGGTTCACTCCCTCTGGGACATCTGGCATTGACTACTGTCGGTAGACAGGATACTGGGCTAGATGGACCTTTGTTCTTACCCGGTACGGCCGTTCTTACATTCTTATTTATAGAGAGCGATCATATCTCCCCTCAGCCTTCTTTTGGTTAGGCTAAACAAGCCAAGCTCTTTGTGTCTCCTTTATAGATAGATACACAGTAAGATTAGGGGGAGAGTAGCCCAAGGTTTGCTTAATTCACTTCTTCACAGCAAGAGCCTGGTGAGAATGGAGGAGGATCAGAAAGATGACCCCTGGAAGCTGTGTTGGAAGGCAGATTTGCAGGAGGTGGGGGGTCACCTCAGGACAGGGGGCCCGGAGAAGGGCAGGACAAAGTAACCTTGGGGTGGGGTAACCGAGCAAAGGGTTCAGGGGCAGCAAACTCTGCCCAAGCCACAGCAAAGCTGCAGGGGAGCATGGCACATGGGTAGGGCTGGGTGCCCCCATGTGCAAGGCCTCCTGGCAGTGCCAGTGGCCCCCGCCGAGACCCCAGGCCAGGGGTGGAGGATGGGACCCTGGGCCCTTGGCCGGGCGGCTTTGTCCTTCAGGGGAGTGAGGCTTTGGTGCCCGCTCCGGTTTTGTGGAGGCTGCTGAGGCTGCCCACAGAGCTGGGGCAAAAGAGTGGAGGTGTAAAGCTGCGCCTGTCTCTAGGGAGGCCTCCCTCAGCCCTCAGTGCTCTAGCCAATGGGAGAGGAAAGAGACACTGCCCCTTTAAGAGCCCGCAGGCAGGGAACGAGACACTGCCCCTTTAAGAGCCCGCAGGCAGGGAACGAGACACTGCCCCTTTAAGACACCCCCTGGCGCTGTTTCTTTAACAGCAAGAGCGCGGCCGCTAGACGTATCGCGCCTGCGCATCGGGTCTTTCTGGGCCCGCGGGTGGTGGTGGGGCCTGCGTGATGACGTCATGTGCGTCTTCCGTGACGGCAAAGTGTGCGTACCGAGGGGCGGGGGCTCGGAGCCGGAGTGGGGTCCGCGCGGGGCCTCCCTGCCGGTGGGAGTGTCCGCGCAGCTCACCATGTTCCGCTACCAGGTGAGAGGCCGCCCGGGCTGCGACCTTTGACCCCTGACCCAAGTCCCTGGGTTACTTCTCCCCCCCTTCCAGAGCCCCAACTTCCTTCTCGGTCACGGGGGGGCTGGCGGGCACGGGCCGGGGGTGGGCACGAGGTTCTGGCGGGGCTCGGGCCAGGGGTGGGGGATCTGGGGAGGTACGGGCTGGAGGGGAGGGCTTTGTGAGAGGCATCGGGTGGGATATGGCTTTAGGGGACATGGGGCTGGGGGACACGGAGTTCTGGGGGGATATGGGCCAGGGTGTGTGTCGGGTGGCATAGGGCTCGCGGGGGCACAGGATTTTGGGGGCATGGGCTGGGGGTCTCTAGGGGGGTGTAAGGTTGTGGGGGGCTTGAGCAGGGGGAGTGTGGGGTGATATGGGGTTCTGGGGGGGTGTTATGGGGGGATGTGCTGGGGAAGGTACAGGCTGGCAGGTGTGTGTCGGGGGTAAGAGATTCAGGGTGTGTGTCTGGGGGGTGCATGAACTGGGTGTTTGTGTTTGGGGGCATGGAGTTCTGGGGGGTCTCTGGGAAGCATGGGATGGGAGGTGTCTTTTGGAGAGTATGGGCTGGAGGGTCTCTGTAGGGAGGAGTGTGCAGGAGGTATTACTTAGGGAGGAGTTTAGTTGTGGGGGCAGTGGGCTGCAGGTAGAGAGGAGTCTCTGTTGCAGGGTGCATGGTCCAGTAAGTGACAGTGTGGGTCGTGTGTGTGTGGAGAGGGTAAAGGGATGCCAAGGGCATGGGTCAGAAAGGGATGTGGGGTAGGGAGTTCTCTCTCTGGGACTGGGGACTATGGGTCTGTGGGATGCTTGTCCAAGGGGGAGGCCCTCCCTCCTTGCAGTGGGGGTGACTGGCTGAGGAGGTCACACTCAGTGGGTTCCCAGGAGGCCTCTCTGTATGGGAACTGTTTGGCGATGGAGACTGTTTCAGAAGGGCAGAGCTAGGTATGCACTTAGAAGGCTGGTGCTTGGAATCCTTGGCTGAGGGTGACTGCTTGTATATGGGCTCTGCAGGCTCGGGTGGAGGGGGCACACACACGGTACAGATACTCTGGGCTGGAGTAGGTGGCTCTGATGATAAATGTATAGGGTGTGGGCTGGGGCATCTCTCAGAAAGGGGCAGCATGTCGGACAGGTTGGGGCTGCTTCTATGAGATGAGGCTGCACAGTGTGGGCTGGAGACTCTCTGATATAGGCTGGGGTTGCCATGTAGGGTATGGGCCAGAGCACATTGCGGATTTGGGCTGTGGTGCCTTTCTTAGGAGGTAGATATAGGATATGGGGGGGGACATGCCTCCGAACAGGAACTACTGGGTTACAGGCCCAGGGGCAGCCTTTCTGAGTATAGTGCACACATACCCCACATGCACCCCAAAACTAGATTCAGATGGCTGCTCTGGATATGAGAGCACCAGGCTGGAATCAGAGGTTGGTTTGGGAGGATGCCCAGGATGTTGGCTCATCAGATTGGGCTTGATGATGATTGCTTCTATTCTGTCACATGCTATGTGTGGGGCATGGGTCACTTGCTGGTGGATTCTCTGCAGCTTGAGGTCTTCAAACCACAATTTGAAGACTTCAATAACTCAGGCATAGGTTAGGGGGTTGTTATAGAAGTGAATGGGTTGGGTTCTGTGGCCTGCTTTGTGCAGGGGGTCGGACTAGATGATCACATTGGTCCCTTCTGACCCTAGAATCTATGAATCTATGTTATCTGAAGAGTTATGTGCTTGGCTGGTGGGGCCCTGAGAATGGAACAGCATGAGGGAGTATGTGGTTGAATGGAAGGTATGGGGTAGTAAGTTCCTGCTAGCCATTATGTGTTTGGGAACTGGGACTAGGGGCACACTTGATTCTTACCCAGCTGTCTTGGGTGGGGAAGGCATTTGAGTGGACATGCTTGGTCCACGCCCGGAGGCATGGGTACGTGTGTCATAGTTGTAGGGTGTATTTGTTGCATGGTGTGTAGAGTGCCATGTTTGAGGGGGGTGCATGGGAGGACTATGGGGGTGTGCTTGGTCTGTCATGGGTGGGTGGGAGAGGAAGGTTCCTTCTATCCCTTGTATTTATGTGGCTCTCATCACTATCACAATCTTTAGTGTATTTATCTTGCATCACCTGTGTGAGGCAGGGCTGTGCTATTACCCCCTTTACACAGAACAGGCCTCGAGAGACTAAGTGACTTGCCCAAGATGTGTCAGTAGCAGAGCAGAGAAATTGATCCCAGACTGGCCCCCTAACCACTGGACTATTGTCTTTCCCCTTGTGCTGTCAGAGGAGGTGTGCTTGAAATGGGATGTTTATCTCTGGGGTGGTATTGCCTCATCTAAGGAGGCATGCTTACTAAAGAGGGTCTGTGTAATGGGTATGTGGAAGGGGAGCGATGCCTTACCCGTGGGGATGCACTTAGTCCATGCTTGGGCAGAGGTACCTTGTCTGATGGTCATGGGTGCAGTTTGGATGTGTGGGGGTGTCTTGGGTTACGCTTGCTGTGGGGAGCCTTGTCTCAGGAGTTACGTTTTGTGTGCTCCGAAGGACCACATTTGTGATGTGCTGGTATAGGGAAATGAGAGAATCTCCAGGAAAGGATTCAGACAGACAGACTCAGTACCCCAGCTTTGAGCACGAGGCGGCTGAGGGGAGCCCATTTTGGTGATGCTGATAGGGCAAATAAAACTGTGGCATATCTGGAGGCCTGCTCATTGTTCTCTCTTTGCTCTTTTCCAAGTCCCTGGAGGACTGTCCTCTGGATGAAGATGAAGATGCCTTTCAGACCCTGGGCGAGGAGGATGAAGATATCGACCAGTTCAATGATGACACGTTTGGAGCCGGTGCTATTGGTGAGAGCTGCATCTCCCATTCACTTCCCCTTCCTCGTCTCTGTCCCCAGCTCTCCTTCAGGGAATGCCATATCTGGATGGAAATCCCCTCAGTCCTGTCCTTAGCCACCCCACCCCTGCAGCTCCAATTCTGGGTTGCTCCACCCATAGCTCTGCTGATGTCCCTCAGTCCTGAGCCCCAGCTTTCCCTGCTGTTCCAGTCCATTGTTGCCTCAGAGGTGTAATTGGCTATGGAATAAATGAGTGGCACTAAGGTGCCAGCCCCGCTTCCCTTCTGTGCTTCCTTTGCAGATGATGACTGGCAGGAGGCACATGAGCGGCTTGCGGAACTGGAAGACAAGCCTGCAACAGCTAGAGAGCTGGAAGATGGGGCAGTCAGTGATGAGATGGAGCTGCTGGGGCACCATGAGGAGAACCTGGCTGAGAGGTTGAGCAAGCTGGTTATCGAGAACGAGTTGGAAGATCCAGCCATCATGCAGGCTGTGCAAACCCAGCCTCCAATGCAGGTGAGTGCAGTATTTGTGGGTGGGGGAGGAACCTGGCTGCATGGAATGGATGGAAAAACAGGAGAGCCCTCTCCATGGTAACTCATCATACTCTCTTTTACAGCAGCCAGGAGGCCTCAACTCCAGCATCTGGGATGGATCTGCAGTTCTGAGGCGCTTCCGAGGACCACTTCTCACTCAGGTGCTGTGTCCTGTCTCGTTACTAATCCTGCAAAGGGAGCTGAGAGTCTTTCAGGGGAGACATTTGCTTCTCACTTCAGGAATCCCTTTCCTGTGCAGAGCAGAAGCTTTTGCCATCTCCAGGAGCATAAGATTTGCCAGTTCTGTGTCCTACTGCACTGGATCAGGCCACTAGCCTTTTTTGTCTGGTGTCCTGCTCCCTGTTGCTCGGGTGAGGCTGTTGCCCGGGGGTGCTGGTTGCAGATGCATCAGAGAAAGTTTCAGTTTTCCATTATGTCCTTAGTTTATTGTATTGCATCCCATACCAGGTGGGCGATTCCTACTTGACTTCTGTGAAAGCCAGCTTAGACCCTGAAGTATGAAGAGTCTTCTTGCTCTGTAAAGTGACTCTAAGATAGTATTGTGGAGGGTTGGCCAGCACTTACTTTTTGCTGACTATAGATCAAACATGATCTATTCATGAGAAATAGTCTTTTAGCTGCCAGCTCCGCCGATTTCCTCTTGGATCTGTGAGCCAAGCTGGGTTGTTTCCTACTTGTGTGCTATCCCTAATAACCCTGCCCCATTTGATAGATGTTACAGGAGTAGTTAAGTTGATGTGGATTCCTCAAGATAAAGATTCTGCCATCACATCTTAGCTAAGAATGCTGATCCTTGAACCAGAATAGAGTCCAACTAATTCTCCTGCATCTGGGCTGGTTGTGCAGGGCTAGTAGGGCTAAAAAGTAGCAAAAATGTGTGTACTGCCATGAAAGGGAACAGATGGAACAATAATACCTAGCATGTAGCTCTGCTTTCCCTGAGTCTCTCAACGCTTTGCAGAGCTTGCTAGTGACAGATGTGGTGACAGAGGTTGTGGCTTGTTTTTTGCTTTGCATTGAATCCATGGCAGAATCCCAGATAGAACTCAGTCACCTGACTTCCAGCCTAGAGTTTTATACTCTAGGCCAGGACACCTGTCCCGTAGATCATAGCTGCAGGTGACACATTAAAGCTCCCCAGAAAGCATTTGCTTTCCTGACTATCCTCTCCCTGTTTCTCATTAGGCAGATTTCCTTGCTCTAGCTGTGCCACGAGTGCCTCTGTTCTCACTGAGCTCCACTGCGTGCTGGGCTGTGCCACTGGCACGCTGGTAAACTACACACCATTCAAAGTAGCTAACCAGTAGCTGTGTTTTCCCCTCCTCCCGTGTGCAGGAGATGCCCTCGGTGTCTGTGCTGGAATATGCTATGCCTCAGAGACCCCCGCAGAGTCAGGAGGATGATCGGGACCTCTCGGAGCGGGCGTTGCCCAGGCGCTCGTCCTCCCCCATCATTGGGAGTCCCCCTGTCAGGGCTGTCCCCATCGGCACCCCACCAAAGCAGGCCACCGTGCCCAACTTCAACCAGCAGGTATCCCTGCCCTTCACATTTCTCTGGCAGGAGGTGGATCTGGTCACCATTGTTTCAGGAAAGGGTGGTGTTTCCAGGAAGGAGCAGGATAGAGATGAGAAAGGGAGGCCCCCAGAAGGTGACGACCCTGAAATTTTTAGGACTGTGTAAGGGAGCCTGCCACTAGTTTTTGCCACCACGCAATCTTTAGAGCAGCAACACAGCTGAGTGCGTACCTGGATGCTGATAGGTGAAGAGAGATTAATGGTAGGATGGGTAGGCTTGTCCTCTTAGCTGCTCTGTCCTTTAGGTGCCACAACTGTGCCCGGAGCCTGCATGATCCTCCTTCGTATGCTGCTTTCACATGCCAGCAATTGGCAGACGGGGAGGGACATGGCATTGCTGCCCGAAACCAGATGCTATCCGGCCAGAGTCTTCTCCGGAAGAAACAGTCTGAGGATGCTGATATTGCTGTGTGTACTGGGGGTTCCCCCTCTACCACAAGATGGGGAATTGGGGAAGGTGGAGGGGCTCTACATATGGTACACTGCAGGCTGGTCTGCGTTCTGCTCTGTGAGTGAGCCCTGGGTGACAACTCTGTGGGAGGAGCTGCCTGGCAGATGTTGACAAGGAAAGGGACTAAGGACTAAGATCAGTTCCCTTGTTTTGGTTTCCCCCTCCTGATAGATCCTATGTCCGAAGCCTGTTCACATCCGGGCCCCGATGCAACAGCGTTATCCTTCCCCCTACGGCGAGAGGATGTCCCCAAACCAGCTCTGTAATGTCCCGGTATGGAGTGTCTCATGCTCTGTGTATTCCCAGCCTGACCCCTTACTCCCTAGGTCCCCTGTCCCCAATAATCGTTATTTTGTCATCCCTGAAGTCCATTCTCCATCAATTTCACACCTGGGCCTCTCGCTCTGTCTCAGTAATCCTGAAGTCCTTTTCCATAACCATCACACTTGTCCTCTGATCCCTGTGTAATGCCATTCCCTTCCACAGATCCAGGTTTCTGTGTCTATACGAACTTTTTCTTAAAGGGGAATCATCTGGTGTTTAATGTTCTGACTTCCATGTGTCAGCTAGAGATCTCAGCACCTCTTTCCCTTTCCCCGTTCCCCTTAGGCCTGGGTATATCCCACATGCTGGAAGCTCATGTGCCTATCTCTTGGCCTCTGTTACTTATCTGGGTGTATCTGTGGTCTGTCGTTTTCTCTCTGATCTGAGTGTATCTGGAGCATGCACCTGCTGAATGTCCACGTTGGGTTGATTGGTTCTTTGTTTAGAAGTAGTTTCCTTTTTGCTCTTTCATTTTCTTTCCCCAGAATTCTTCTCTCCTGGGCCACCCGTTCCCTCCCAGCGTCACTCCTGTTTTCACCCACCTTCAGAGAGCGCAGCTTCTAGGAGGAGCACAGGTAAAGCTCTTGACTATTCCCTCTTGTTCTCCTTCTTTCCTCAACAGCACCTTGTGTGCGCTATGTTGTCCTCCGGTGTCTCTGTCCTCTGTGTTTGCATGGCTGTCTCTCTGTGCTGCTCCTTCTCATACAGTTGCTGGTGGCTCCCATTGCCTGCTCCCGCAGATGACTAGAGCTGTGCCACTCAGTCTTGTCTGTCCCACTCTCTCTGTCATAGTGGTAATGTTTGTGGTGGTCTCTCTCTTCCCCTCTTCCCCCCCAATCTCTGCAGGCTGGACGAATGTCTCCCAGCCAGTTTGCTCGTGTCTCTGGACTTGTTTGCAGCCCCCTCACCTCCATGAACCCCAAGTTGCTTCAAGGCAGAGTTGGGCAGATGATGCCTCCAGCCAGTAGGTTCCGTGCCTTTTTTGGGGCACCACCGCCTCCCGCGCCACCCCCATCCCAGCAGCAGCACCCCCTATGTCCTGGGTCCCACTTGCAGAACCTAAGGTACGACACTTATCCTCTGTCTCCCATCATTGAGCTCACAGCATCGAGTCTGAGAGTCTCTGTTGACTTTCTCTGGAGATGACAGACCTGAGGTTACAACTCTCTTCTCTAGGCCTCACCCGCAGGTGTTCAGACCAGATACAACTCACCTTCACCCACAGCATCGGCGGCTCTTACATCAGAGACAGCAGCAGAACAGGACGTGAGTTCTGGAATCACCTGCGTGCGGGGGTGGGGTTGGTAATGAACTCCACTGGGGGGTGAGAAGACTCACCTGGGTTTGAGTGCCAGAGAAGGAAGATCTGTCTCTCTCATTCTGACACACACACACACACACACACACACACACACACACACACACACACACACACCCCTTGGGGGTCTCCTAGGAGTTCATGCTCCCACAGTTGGGCGTGGCCTCTCAAGAGCCATCCTGCAGTACAGGCCGTTATCCATTTCTCTTCTCCACTGTGCCCTTTCTGTATCTTCTGAATTTTTCTGCGTCCTCCCACCAGTCAGCACCGGAGTCTGAATGGCTCAGCAGGGGACCGAGCTGGCCACCGGAGCAGCCATCACGAGCAGCTCCGGAAGGACCCCTATGCCAATCTCATGTTGCAGCGGGAAAAGGACTGGGTATCAAAGATCCAGATGATGCAGTTGCAAAGCACTGACCCTTACCTGGATGACTTCTACTATCAGGTAAATGCTTTGCACTCACTAACAGAGCCATCCTGACCTAGCTTCCACCTAGGGATGAGCTTGGCTGTCCCAGTGGCTACTAGCCTACTGTGCTAATCCCCTATCTGCAGTACCTGCACCCCCAGATAAGTGACTGCTGGGAGGGTGGCTGCAGCTGAGCTCCCAGTATGATGCTGTTAGCTGGCTCTGTAACTGTGCTTCAGCACTCGCCCTTCACCCCTTACACCTGTGCCACTACAATGCCTACATCCACTCAGGCTGGCTTGTCAGCCCCAGCAGCTGCGGGACTCTGTGTGTGATGGCCCATTGTTTCTAGAGGCTAAGCTGCCCATGGTTTCTCTGTGCTGGGATCCTCACCACCACCATCACCTCCTCCTCCTCTTCCCTTTTGTCTCAGAATTACTTCCAGAAGCTGGAAAAAGTGTCAGCGGCAGAGGAGATGCACGGTGATGGCCCCAAGAAAGAACGTACTAAACTCATCACACCCCAAGTGGCCAAGTTAGAGCATGCCTACAAGCCAGGTAAATGTCCCCTCCCTCAAGCAGCATCTTGAGCTGGGGAGAGGTGGGGAGTGCATGGGCCAGCAGGGAATTGACAGACCTGTGGTGATGTATTGGTTGTCAAATAGCATTTCATTCCCTAGTTGTACTGTTCTTTTAATGGTGGAGGATAATTACTCATCGTGGGCATGGGGGCAGAAGAACCGCTGTAGACTCGCTCTGGAGAGGGCTGGCGTTGGGGACAGCTGCAGGGATTCCTTGGGGAGGGCAGGGAGAGATCAGGGTTCTCTGGGGCATTGGTGCAGAGGCATGGTGAAGCTGGAGGAGATTGTGTGTAAGATTTCTCGGGTGTATAGAGGAGCAGAGGCTTGGGTTGATGACTCCATCCACATTGCTATTCCTTTGTCCTTGCAGTGCAGTTTGAGGGCTCGCTGGGGAAGCTCACAGTCTCCAGTGTAAATAACCCCCGGAAAATGATTGACGCGGTGGTGACCTCCCGCAGCGAGGACGATGTAAGTAACAGCAGAGGTGGCTGCTGTGCACAGCCTGGGCCCTTTTTTTCCACCCAGGGTTCGGTCCTCCTCTCTCTTCGCTCACTCCACTCTCTGTCCTCTCCTTTCTGACACTGCTTTTATTCCGTGCTCCACCTGGGCATGCCTTACTCTCTTTCCCTAGGAGACGAAGGAGAAGCAGGTTCGAGACAAGAGACGTCAGACCCTCGTCACCATTGAGAAGGTGAGTGTGAGATGAGACCACCATCACCACCACCCTTTGCTCCGCAGCAAGAGTGAACCAGGCCAGTGCTCCAGGGGAGCTGCCAAACCCATGTGCAGCAGCTGCCCCTTGGGGATGGGGACATGTGTCCCCAGTAAACCATGGGAAAAGCGATCCCCACACCCCACTTCCCAGACCCCTTTGCTTAATCAGGCATGCTCCTCACTCTCCAGGCACTGCCTTACTTCTTGCTCTAATCAAAGCTCATAATAAACAATAGAAACAACTTCCCTCTTCATTGCCTGCTTCAGCAGCCAGGCCAAGGAGAGAATGATGGCTTCTCTAGGCTGGGGCTGAGGCACACTGACAGCTTGCTTTCGCCCATGCTGTACCCACTCTGGGAATCGACAGCACTCTCTCACAGGGCTTGCTGATCCAGCAGCACTCTCTGCTTCCAAGTCTGCTTGGAAGGCAGTGGCTTCCTGTCCTGGGATATGGGGATAGCCGGGGTTCCTGTGGTTGGCTCTGATCTGGCTGCATGTCATGCAGACGTACAGCCTCCTCCTGGATGTGGAGGACTACGAGAGGCGCTACCTCCTGAGCCTGGAGGGGGAGCGGCCGGCCCTGATGGAGGAGAGAAAGCAGAAGATCTGTGACATGTATGACAATCTGAGAGGGAAAACACCTGGCCAAGAGAGGTGAGGAACGTGAGTCTGCTACAGCGCTCTTGGCGCTGCAAAGATGTGCCACCCCCAGCCTCATTTCCCTACCCATGTGTAGAGAAGGGAGCAGACTGTGGAATTCCTCCCTCATTTGCTTTGGGATGGGGTGAATGTCTACAGTCCATTCCTCATACCCACATGTGGGGCAGCCCCCTTTCTAGTAATGGGCTCACTGAAACAGAAAGGGAACTCTCCTTTGGGTGCTGCCCCCCTTCAGTTGGAAAGGTGGAGTAGGAAGAGGCCGAGGCACTTGAGGGGGCTCATGCCCCGTCCTGCCTGGAGTGAGGCCTCTTCACCAGTTCATATGCGGGGCAGGGTCTCTTCCAGGAAACACGGGAGAAACCAGGCAGGGAACCGAGGAGGTCCTGGGCTGAGGAGGAAAGTGTGACCAGGGCAGCCCCCAGGGAAGGATTTTATTACCACCCTCATCCCTCACGTTCACAGGCCCTGTGGGGCCTGCACCTTTAGTCCTTGGGGATAGTAAGCAAAGCTTTTGTTGTGCAGAGAAGGTAGATGTGTATTTCATGGGCATGGTGGAGCAATGCTATTTGGGCCCTGGATGCGAGGAGGTGGGGTGGGCAGCGGTGCTGCACGGGCCCTGAGTGCAAGGCTGGCGGCGGTGCTGCACGGGCCTTGGGTGCAAGGCTGGGGGCGGTGCCGCACCGGGCCAGAGATGCGGGGTGAAGGTGGTGGTGCCGCACCAGCACCGGATGGGGGGTGGAGGTGGTGGTGCTGCGGGCCAGGAGTGCAAGGAGGTGGGGGCAGTTGCAGTGCTACACAGGCCTGGGCTGAGTGATTCTCTTCTCATGCCTCCCCCTTCCCTTCCACAAAACAAAAAGTTGACTTCTGCTCAAGCCTGGAAAACTTCAGCCCTGTAAAAGATGAGGAGCTAACACCTGTGGGAAGGGCTCAGCATGGAAACTCTTATGTGACTTTAGGTAGAGCTGTCGTTGCCCCTGTTGTTATAATCTACTAAAAGGAAGCTTGAAAGCGCGAAGCAGCATTGTGTGATTTATTTTTTTTCCCCCCATGTGCTTCCCTTCAAGCCAGATTGGCGATGCTTTTGGGAAGGTGTTCTTTCTGGCTGGGGAGAGGTCACAATTAAATGCAGGCCCGTGTTACAGGGATGTGGGATCTCCTGTGAGTCCCTTGCATACACCTACTGTGAACTAAAGGGTCATTCCTATATCTGGCTAATGACAGACCGAATGTTCTCCTATTGGTAGGCCAAGTGACGACCACTTTGTGCAAATCATGTGTATCCGGAAAGGGAAGCGTATGGTTGCCCGGATCCTGCCCTTTCTGTCCACGGAGCAAGCGGCTGACATACTCATGGCAACAGCCAGAAACCTGCCCTTCCTGATAAAGAAGGATGCTCAGGATGAGGTAACCAAGGAGGCTGTGGCAAAAAGAACTTCCATTCAGGTTGTTGGTACGAGTTGTCTGTTTGCATCTTGGAGGCAGCATTGTCCCATGATCAGAGCAGGGGACTAAGAATCCGAACTCCTGTCTTCACGGGAAGTTGCTTTGCATATCTGCAAATCCATGAATGGCGGGTAATAACTGACTGATCTTTACGTAGTATTCCTGGTTTCATATGGGTTTGTGAGGATTCAATATTTAATGTTTGGGAAAGTGTTTTATGATTCTTGGACAGGATGGTCCAGTTAGATATGCAGATGTCCATTGTGCGCCCATTTTCATCACACACTTAACTCTCCCAGAAATTCTCCCTCTAGATTGAAACTGGCCATGATTGCCCAAAGGTAGAAAGTGAAAGCTTGAGGAAAGTCCCCAGACAGTTAGCCTATGAAAATAGGGAAAGAAATAGGCTATCTCTATACTAGAAACATTACAGCGACATAGCTGTGGTGTTGTCACTATAGTGTAGATGCTTATTATGGCAACAGAAGGGGTTCTTCTGTTGCTGTAGTTAATCAGCGAGAGCTGAGCGGTGGGAACTGGGTTAATGGAAGAATTCTTCCATTGGCCTAGCAGCACCTATGACAGGGCTTAAATTGGTTTATCAGTGTCACACAGGGCATGACATTTTTCACAGCCCTGAGCAATGTACAGTAACTGCTCACTTAACATTGTCCTGGTTAACGTTGTTTCGTTGTTATGTTGCTGATCTATTAGGGAATAAGCTCTTTAAAGTTGTGCAATGCTCCCTTGTAACCTCATTTGGAAGCTGCCTGCTTTGTCCACTGCTTGCAGGATTCTCTGGAAGAGCAGCCCCTCCTTGTGGGGATTGGAACTAGCCCCCCTCCCTCCATCAGCTCCCTTAAATTCCCTGTAAGGTATGTGGCTTGGCAGCTGCCCAGCAGCAGTTCAGTTGTCCCTCCCTATACTGCCACGCTGCTCCTGACTTGCCCTCTGCTTTGGAACTGCTCCTGGGAACTTTCTGCTTGCTGGGGGAGGGGAGGAGAGGGGGTGCTGATATCAGGATGTCCCCCTTCTCCTGCCCCTCGTGCTCTGTACTCCCTCTCCACAAAGCAGAGGAGAGGGACAGAAAGGAGGGAGCTGGCTGGAAGCTGTTGCTTCTTGTCTGAACTGGCTGATCTGCTTAAAAGGGCAATGTACTTGAAGTGGTATCAGCATACTTAAAGGGGCAATGCATGTCCATCTTTCTCTCTCTCTCTCATGCACGCACCCCCCCAGCTCTTTGGAAAGTCAGCATGTGTGTAGCCATGCATGTGCTGTCAGGAGGAGAGAGTGGTGCGCTCCAGCTGAATAGCATGGGCTCATCATCATGTTCGGTTTTTGCAGAGAAGTGTTTGCAGCTACTGCCCTGCATCTATTGTGTTTCCTCCCTCTTGCCTCAGTACATGCTACATTAACAACAGTGTATTAACCTTTGAAGGCTCAGCCGAGTTCTGGTTAATCATTTAGCAGCAAGGCATTCCCTGGGAAATATCTCACCCTCTTACTCCACTACCTCAACCAAGCTTCACAATCATTCATTGCTGTGTACAATATTAAACTGTTTAAAATTGTTTAAAAGTTAGACTGTATATGTATATAATGTCTTTTGTCTGGCAAAAAATTTTTCCCTGGAACCTAGCCCCCCCATTTACATTAATTCTTATGGGGAAATTGGATTCGCTTTACATCGTTTTGCATAAAGTCGCATTTTTCAGGAACAGAACAACAGCGTTAAGTGAGGAGTTACTGTAGGTAAACTGATCTAACTTTGAAGTATAGACCAACCCTAAGGAGGTACATAATTATTGCTTTAAAGGAGATTGTAGGGGAAGGAGAAGTGGACTCATTTCGTTCATTGCTGCTTTGTGAAGTATAAAGGCAGCCTGAAAGACTATTACTTGTTTTACACTAGCAATATTAGGTTTGTCTATCCTGTCTCTTCCTGGAAAACTCTGTGGACTACTAGAGAACTAGTAAGGTTATGACATAACAGGAAGGTCTTTTGGGCAGCGATCATCCTGTTTTATGTTTGTGTCTCCTAGCACAGGGACCTCTGTGCTACCATGATACAGATGATAATCCTCAGTATCAAGGAAGAGGGAAAGAATTTTTGTTAAACTGAGCATTTTGATTTAATTAATACAAACACTTGCCAAATAATTGAGAAAGAGAAGTTTGTAGAAGACTCAACACTTGCGTTCCTTCAACTGAGGAATGAGAGCACTCCCACTTAAGTTTTTTCTCTAAGGAGACATCTAGCAGAAACAGGAAAGACCAGTATTTCTAAGGTAAAAAGATGAGTTGGAAAAAAAATTAAAAGAAAACGAGAAGTCTTTCAGACCTTTCTCAGACTTTTTTTAAAATAAGTGGGAAAAAAAGGCATTATTTAAAATACAGTTTAAAATAAAGAAATTTGCAAAGAGTTGAACTTAAAAGGTCAAAGCTTTTTCCACCCTTTGAAGAAGTCAGCTGTTTTACGGACACATGGAAAGTAATGGAGTTGAGAGACTGAAAATTCACTTCTGCTTATGCAAAGTTCACAGTTTGATCTCGGAGTTGTTGTTTATGTGGCTGTGAAGGAGAGTAAATACATAATATCACTTGATACGCTTCCTGAGATGTTAGAGGGAATCTCTATTTCCAGGTACCTGACTGAAAACCTATGGAATTAATAACAGTACAGGGCTTTTAATAAAGCAGTAGAGACCAGAGTGAAATCACTAGTGAGGCCATTTGTTCGTTTTTTGCTGATTTTTTTTTTAAAAGGGAAGTGAAATGCAAAGACCTCAGAGTTTAACCTCAGTGATGTATTTACAATACTCAAACATCAAGAACTGTCAAAAAAATAGGTCTTGGAGTAATGGTAGCCACGCTGAACATGAGGTGCATTTCAGAATGCTAACGGGATCAGGTATTGAGGGTGCGTGCTGTGCTGTGCTGTAACCTGCTGAAAGATTCAGAGGCCAGTCTTCAGTGCAAAGAACAGGGATCAGGAAATAAATCCGGAAATAAATAAATCAGATAAAATAAGAATCCTCCCTGGACATTCACCCAACCCCATGCTGAACCAGTCCTTTTTTCTGAGGCTGCCTCAGGAAAAAACGTCAGCAATGAGTGAAATGAGGGAATATTAGTAGCATGATTCCGTTTGTATTGCAGCAGCACATAGAAGCCTTTGGTGTGATTGGGGTCCTGTTGTTCTGGGTGCTGCACAAACACACAGACAGTCCCTGGCTTCAAATGGTGACAATCTACATGAGGGGTCGGCAACCTTTCAGAAGTGGTGTCTCGTGTCTTCACTTATTCGCTTTAATTTAAGGTTTCATGTGCCAGTAATACATTTTAACATTTTTAGAAGGTCTATTTCTATAAGTCTGTAATATATAACTAAATGATTGTTGTATGTAAAGTAAATAAGGTTTTTAAAATGTTTAAGAAGCTTCATTTAAAATTAAATTAAAACGCAGAGCCCCCTGGCCCGGTGGCCAGGACCTGGGCAATGCGAGTGTCACTGAAAACCAGCTCGTGTGCCGCCTTTGTGCAATAAGTTGCCTACCCCTGATCTACATAGACAAGATCGTGTAGGAGAACTTAATAATGTGTAGCCACTCCTGTCTCATCCTGGAGGTGATGCTGTCACTTCATTCCACACAGGCAAACATCCCATTACTACTTTCCCTTCAGTTCCTGCTCATCATCTTTTCTCTCTCCTGTTTTGTTAACCATCTCCACTCTGTGTCACCTGGATAACTGGATTTACTCAAAAAGGGAATGCCCTTGAGAGCCCTTGCCCTGCTCACCAATAGGAAATGATACCTGGATTTAGTCCTGTGGCCCCTCCTGGAGCCTGGGGAGCTCCCTGCCTAGTCAGCTGTCTATGACTGATGTTGCTCTTCTCTCCCTCAGGTGCTGCTGTGCCTGTTGAGGCCCTTCTCTCTCGTTCTCTATCATCTTCCGTCGGGGACAGTCACCAGCCTTCTGCAGCAGCTAGCGAACCTACCTCAGAGCGCCACGGTGCCAGCACCTGCCAACCTGCATCTCGCAGCTGTGCTCCAGAACAAGGTGCCTACGCCTGAGCTATTGCTGAGCCCTATGAGAGGCTGCAGCATCTGCATGCCCATTTTCTTCGCTGCTGGGAACTGATTTGGGTATAGACATATCTGGTACCCTCTGAGTGTGGGAGATGCTAGAGACACTTCCCCTTCCTTGATTCTCTCCTTTCTATTTTTAACTGGAAGGTGCCCTCATTAGTCCAGACACCCTCCACCCAATAGGAGGGTGAGAGAGCTGGTCCCCTTCTCCACTCAGGAGGTGTGGAAACTCCCTAAATGTGATTCTTGAACCTAGAGACAGGCCATCAACTCATTGAGAGGCTGCCCTTTCTGACCAGCAGTTTCCTTGGCAGGAGAGGTAGCGCTGAGCTAACTGGCACTGGAGTCTCCTGCATTGAATTGCAGCAACAGGGGTGGAAGAGCAAGGAGCTAAAGGAGTGGGAAAGGGAGTAAAATCTTCCTGCAGAGCACTTCCACTATCTCCCCTCTCCTTGTACTGCACAGCCAGCTGCAGGATGGGTAGCTTTAAATGCATATCAGAGTGAAAGACACCTTAGAAGTACCACCAGTTGGTTGTGCAGATGATAGGAGTCTTTCTCCTAGTGCATCTTTTCCTCATTGTAGGGTCTGTTTCCCTGGTCTTCACTGCTTTTGCTTTAATGGTAGATAAGGCTGTATAACGCTCCTGGGACCTGCGACATATCAGTTACTTTCTCCAAGATTCATTTGGATCCAGAGGAGAATTAATGTAAAGCATGAATCCTAGAATTATATAAGCTTGCCATCTCCAAAAGCTTGCTGAACAGATCCTAGTGGCTCTCCAACCAAGGCAATTAATGTGCTAAAGCACAATGGTGCTGGCTGTAATTCAGTGCAGGGGCTGCACAGTTCCCATAGCACTCTTCACCTCTGCAGTTTACTGCCCCAGAACAGCATGCTGCTCCCAAGCCTGCCCAGCACCCTTTGTGCTTTGACCAGCTTGGGAGCAGCGTGCTGTTCTGGGCAGTACGCTGCAAAGGTGGAACAGTGCTATGGGAATTGTGCAGCCCCTGCACTGAATTACAAACTTTGTGATGAATCCGGGAACAGGCTGCTTCTGGGCAGGGGGAGTGTCTCCTTTGATTAAACCCGGCACAGCAGAGGAACCAGAAAAGTATAACGGGGCTATTACGGACAGACGGGAAACCAAGAAGTACATGTTCAGAAAGCTGAAGGGAAAGAGAAGACAGTTGTAGCAAGGCAACACTCACATTTCCAATTCTGCCCAGTGTCACTCTTGCACAGTCTCTCGGGCTAAGCATGTTAGGTAGATGGTTTGTGTCTTAATCTGACTTCTTTCCTCTTTTTATTGTTACTAAATCTTGTATCTATGACTAGGGCTCCCAGGTGCTGTGGTAATACAAATAATAAATGAGACTGTTGGCCTCTGAAAACAGTGCCTGTGCTGGAGTAGGCCTCACAGATACTGGCTGCAGTCAGAACCGGCACGGAGAAAGGCAGAGGCCAGAAAAGGGGAAGTGAAGGCTCCAAACTCAGGAGCAGGAAATGTGGTGGTACAGCAGCACCAGGAAGAGAGAAGAGCTTGCCTGCTGTGGGTCAGGCTCAGAGTCGTCCCCTCCTCCATGCACATGCTGTCTTACTTATCTCTCTGCAGTTTGGCCTGTCCCTGCTGTACTTGGTCCTGAGTCGTGGGGAGGAATTGCAGAATTCCAGTGCTGCTGTGGAGCTAATGCAGGACAACCAGTGGTGAGTCCCAGCTGCATCCCTTAGCTGTGTCCCCCCCTTTGAGGACAATGCATGTTGACCAGTGGTGAGTAGAGCATACCCTGGATCAGGGTAGATGCTGAGTAATATGGCCTCCTGACAGCAGATGGGGCTTGGTCTGGTAGTCAGAGCATAGGATTAGGATTTGGAACAGAACCAAAAACTCCCCAACCAGATGATTCCAGGCTTCTTATAGGTGTCTCGCTGATGGGGGAGGGGGCGGGGGGGGGGGGCGGGTCTGTTACTTACAAAGCTTCTGTGCATCCAGGAACTGATATTCAGTGGTTCTCTCTGGGCCTGCTTTGGAGTTACAGTTGTGGAGGAGGTGAACCCCACTGAAGGAGTCTAACTTCCTTCTAGGAAGGGGGACACTTCCTGGCTCCCAGGGGAACATTCTGCGTTGGAGTCCAGAGAGCCACAGAGGCACCACAGTGACGGTGCATAGTTTTGCTCAGTGCAGTCTCTGGCTGAATCATGGGACTCCAATGGCTGAAAAGAATTTAAGATCATAGAGGGAAAACAACTGAACATGAGCTTATAGTATGATGAAGGATCAAAACGGGGTAATATGATTCTTGGATATAGAAACAGCAAGGAGATGATTTTTCCATCTGTATATGGCATTGGTCAGACAGATAGTGGAACACTTTCTGCTCTTCTGATATCCACATTTGTAAAAAGGATGTTGAAAAATTGGAGAGTGCTGAGAAGAACCACAAAGGGCTGGAGAAAATGCCTGATAGTGAGACACTTGAGGAGTTCAATCTGCTTACTTCAATCCAAAAAAGTTCAAGAGGTGACTTGATTACAGCATATCTGCACCTTCATGGAGAGAAGATACGGGGTGCTACAGGAGTCTGTCATCTAAGGCAGAACAAGAACCTGTGGCTGGAAGTTAAAGCCAGAAAAATTCAACTTAAGGCACAATTTTTAACAGTGCAGATAATTAACTATTGGAACAGACGATCCAGGGAAGTGGTAGATTCTCCATCACTTGATGTCTGTCTTCAAATCAAGACAGGAGGCCTTTCTGGAAGTTGCTTTAGTCAAACACAGGTTACTGAGCTCAGCACAGGAGTAACTGGATGACATTCTTTGGTTTTTGTTATGTGGGAGGTCAGACTAGATGATCTCCTGGTCCCTTCTGGCTGGTCAATTGTTAAGGCACTGGGTGTGGCCAAAGTGGTGATGAATCTGGACTCAGATGATTCCCAGAGTTCTTCAGAGTCTGACTGTTGAGCCATTATTAATTAGCTGACTTCTTATAGGCCATCTCAGCTGTCTCTGGGAACTGAACCGTGGCCTGCATACCCTATTGCAGGGATGGCCAACCTGTGGCTCTGAAACCACATGAGGCTCTTCAGAAGTTAATGTGCAGCTCCTTGTAGAGGCACCGACTCTGGGGCTGGAGCTACAGGCGTCAATTTTCCAATGTACCAGGAGGTTCTGCCACAGGCCCTGCCCCCACTCCACCCCTTCCTGACCCCTCCCTGAGTCTGCCTTGCCCTCGCTCCCCCCCTGCCCCCCCATGCCTCCTGCACACCACAAAACAGCTGATTGGGAGGCGCTGAGAGTATTGGGGTGGAGCTGATGGGGGGGGGGGGCTGCTGATGTATTACTGTGGCTCTTTGTCAATGTACAGTGGTAAATTCTGGCTCCTTCTCAGGCTCAGGTTGGCCACGCCTGCCCTATTGGATCCTCACATGGAGCCTGACTGAGTGATTCTTACCTCTCAAAGTGGCATTTCAGCTAAGCTGGTGGAGGCTTTTTGAGCCTTTTCCAGTAGGAACCATTGCTTAGGGTTTCACTAGCACATGATGGTGCTTCTTGACACTTACCCTCTTTCACTTTTTGTTTGGCTTTGGTTTCATTAGTGACTGCATGGGGAAAAGTTTCCTAGGACTGGCTGCAGCTCTGCCCCTTTCTGGTCTCTGAGTGCACCCCTCAGCTGTCAGGCCTTGAGCCTTTACCTGTCTCGGGGTGGATTTTCACCCTTCTCCCATGCTTAGACCAGGCCCTGGACTATAGCACACTGTGTATCCACTGTGCTTACCCAGCAGGTCCAGCTGATTTGAACAGCTGCGTTTTTTTGTCTTGGGGCATCTGACCAGAGGTGAATAAACTGACCATAGAGCCTTCTTAAGCCAAAGTTAACAGGAGGAAATTTTAACAGGAGGAACAAAGTTTGCAGTAATTAAATCGCTTATGTGCGTCTATGCTTTGCTACTTGTGTCGGCAGTGCACATCCTCACCAGGAGTGCTTGCATCAATTGAACTGTGGGGTGGCTCCTGAAAGCCAGCAATAGTCAATGTAAGCAAGGCAGTGTCTACACTGATGCTGTGTCAACCTAGCTACATTCATATTGACCCTATGCTGCTCATGGAGGTGGAATTAAGTTGTTATAGCGGGCAAGTTATGTTCGCGGGAGCAAAATTTTAGTGTGGATGCTTAGAGTTAGGTCAACATAAGCTGCCTTGTGTCAACCTTGCTCTGTAGTGTAGAGCATGGCTTAGTCTGGCTCCCCTGAGCAATTTTCCCTCCTTCCCTCTTACCCTTCTTGAGATAATCCCTTTCTAAATAGCTACAGTCCTTTTGATCTCCCATGTGCATGGGCCATTTCCTGGTCATGATATTGTCTCTTAATGACCATCAGTTGTTTGCAGAGGAATGGCTTATCTGGAGCCATTCTGTTTCTTTCCCGCTTGTTTTGCCTTCTATTCTCTATTAAACTAAACCAATATAGTAATGTAGCAAACACCCAATAACCAGGCCACATACAGAATTCATAAATTATTACAGAGCATCTTCAATTTGGTCACAGCCAGATTCTTCAGTGAAACAGACCCTATATACCATCAAAACCTTGTTGAAACTGCCTGTCTCCATCTTCTGATAGGAGGTCATCTCACAGAATCTAGCTGGGTTTAGGAGAACCCAGTTAGGCTATCAGTAGAACTCCCGTTCCTGTGACTCTTGTCATCCACCTTGACCACCAAATCCTGTTTGGGGCTGATGCAGGGAAGTTCTGTCATGTCGCCACCTGCTCACACCTTCAACTGTGTCCTTCTCCTTGGCAGGACGGAGCTGATGTCCATGGCAACCCGAGAGCTTCTGCGGATCCCTGAAGCAGCGCTGGCAAAGCCAGTATCCACCCCCTCTAACCTGCTATCCCTTTTTTCTCGCTATGTTGATCAGCAGAAGCTGAACGTATTGGAGACAAAGTTGCAGTAAGTCCGTATTTCTCATCTGGTTTAGTGCTATGTTTGCTGTCCTGCTTCCCTTGTGTAATAACAGGGAGGGAGGCAGGGAGTTTTGCCATGGTAGTGAGGATTTGAGTGACGCTCAGCAAGTGAGGAACGGGGAGTCAGGGTCTGTTGTCAGGAGCGGGGTGGGGAGGAAGAAGTATGGCTGGGGAAGAGGTGGCCAGGAGATTCGTAGAGTTAAGAGTGTGGAGGGGGAGATTCAGGTGTTCAGCCCCGCTCTCTACAGTTAAACCATCAGGGTTTTTAGGAGAGCAGAAAAGCGGGAATTGTCAGCGCTGAACAGGCAGTGAAGACAGGTGAAGGTGGCGGGGATCTCAGTGGTATTAGATGAGGCTTGAATGTCTGCTTGTGCTCCAGCCAAGGAGGGGACACTGATCTCCATTACACCCTAATACTGCAGCTATTTAACTCTCTTGTTCTTGTTTCTTCTGCCTTGCCAGGTTAGTGCAGGGGATACGGTAGGAGGTCTTGATGGGTCCTCAATGCCGGCTGCCATCCTTGCCGCCACCACCACCACCAGAGGATTGCAGTGGAGGAGGGGAGGCAGTTGCTCCCCTGAAGCAAACCCTTGTGGGATTTTTCTCTTGGATATCTGGCACAGGAGACCTCTCTTTTGCTCTGTGAACTTGGTTGGGTGTGTGTTTGGTTTCTCCTGCCACCCTTCGCTGCTAGGTTGCAATTCGGCATGTCCTTGCTGTGTTCCCATTTCCCTCTGCATCTTCACAACAGCTGCTGCTTTCTCTCGACACAACCCCTCCCCCCCCCACCACATTCAGGCTACTGAGGAACTGGTGAGGAACCCACCCTTTTCTCCTTCCTGTCCCCTTTCAATGCAGAATCCAGATAGCTAGGGAGACAACTAGTTGTGGGGAGAATCCCCATGCACTCTGGAAGGTGGAGTTGGGGGCCTAGAGAGACATCTGTTGCCCAGTGTCTCCTACATGTTTAGGAGGGTATGACTTTTAGATGATTGGGCTTCTGACCCTTTTTTCTTTCTTCAGTCTTTACTCATTGGCTAAAGCTGGCTCCCACCTCTCATATCCAAGCACTGAGTTTTGGTCCGACCCCTCATATTGCACAGGGTGGGCTTTTCTGTTCCAGCCCGGCATGAGCTTCTCGTTCTTTCTGAAGTTGCACAAGCTGGGCTCCCCTCTGTCACCTGTCCTAGTCCCATGATACAGTGAACACACATCTTTGCACACTTGCCTCGTCTTCCTGAGAATCGTTTTGCACACCTCTCTCTCACACCTGCCCCTTGGTTCAGGCTGTCAAGAGCCCTCCAAGACAATAACCAAGAGGCTTGGCTTTGATCCCTAGTGGATAGAGCTGCTAATCTGAATGAATTTTCCATACCCAACCATTGCTAGATCCTGCTGTTTTTGCTCCTTTTGGAATGTGGTGGGTTTTTAATCTTCCTTTGCTTTTAATGACAAAAAAATATTTGCACATGTAGGTATTCTACAACCAGTAAACTCCTCCCTATTATTAACCAGCTGCCCCTCCTCCTAAATCAGCTGCTTTCTCCTAATCCCTCTCTCCCCAAAGTATTCTCCCCTCCAACCAAAACCACTTCTCCATAACTGCTCTCCCTACACCCCCACCCCCGCTGCACCCTCCATTTCCTCACAACTGATCAAGTGGACCGTTCCTTTATTATATTATTCCTTTTTTGTGCTTCCCCCTCTCTCCCTCCCCTCCCACCCCCCGTTTTTGGTTCTGATGAAAATAAAAGTTTCTAAATTTACATTTTTATAGGGTATTGTAAATAAAAATGAATTGTATACTTGGGGGAGAGTAGAGTGCTTCCTTCCACTTGGTGGTCTTGTGCCTCTTCGAGCTCTCTCTGTCATTGAAAAGTGCCTTCCAAACAGGCTATCAGCAAATATCTTACCTCTAAAGCCTGAGGTGCAGAAAAGATTTTGATAGAGGGTTCTTTAATTTAGTGATCAAAAGTACAGCAGTAGCCAAGATCTGGCCCTTGAAGCTAGATATTTTCTGACTGGAAATAAAAACTTGTGCCTCAAAAATGAGGGTAATCAGCCATTGGAATCACTAGCCAAGGGCTGTGGGGGAATTCTCCATCTCTTTGTTGAATCAGAATTGGACATTTTCCTAAAACAATATGCTGTACTTCAACCAAACATTGGCTCAGTGTAAGAATTGCCAGGTGCTATTCTCTGGCCAAACCATGCAGGAGGGCAGACTAGATGATCATAATGGTCCTTTGTTATGCTCTGTCTTAATCATAGTCTAGGCAGCGGAGTTGGGGAGCTGCTTAACAGGGTATGGCACCACTACTGAAAGTTACGGCAGGATGTTAAGAACATCTGCACTGGAAATTGCGGGACCTGTGAAATCAGTGTGAATCTTCAAGGTGGAACCTGGCCAGGACCCCACTGTTACCATCTTGTGAACTTGCCAACTTTTGTGAAAAGTGCCAGGGTGGGTTTAACAACCAAGAACTCTGCACTTCTGTTTCATGTCTCATTTGAAAAAGGGGATGTGTGGGCTCTTGCTACTGATTCAGAGGGAAGAACATATCCTGAATCATCAGCGCTGCTACCCTTAATAGCAGCCAGCTTAACCTTTGAGGTCTCCCATCTGTGTGCTGACAGTCCTGCTTAGCAGGTGCAGTTAGGCACTCTCCTCCCTCCCTGTAGCTGAAGTGGAATGTCTGGACGATGAAGTTGTTCCTAATGGAATCTCAGTGCAAGCATCTATTACCTACCAAAGGAGCAGCCTGAGAAAGTGCCAGGGCTGATATGTTCAGCACCCAGAGCTACATGTAAAATCAGATCAATCTCAGCTAAGCTGCCATTTGTGCATGATACAGGTACATACTGGAATAGCAAGCGCTGAAAAGATGACATCACTGGAGACAGGTGGCCCTGCCACCCTGCATTGTTAAGTATGTCAGCCGCTGGGTTCTGAACCAATTGGAGTGGTTTTGTTCCAGGAGTGTGCAGTCTCCTGGGCAGCTGTAGACGGAAGCAGCCTTTTCTCAAGGATAGGGTTAGCCGCAGGGACTCCAGGTGAATGAGGCAATGGCTCATTTTAGCAATCCAGCAGCAAGCTGCCTTCAATGGAGAATGATGCTATGGAAATAGAGAGTTCTTCAGTGTGCTTCCATTGCCAACCACCATCTCCTCCGTCAGACCTCGATTTGGCCTCAGCAGCTGCTCTTCAGTTAGGGGGGCTCATCTCAACCAGAGTCGTGTGGGATGCAAAGATGATGTAAAGCTGGTTGGTGTGTCCGTAGTGCTGGCATTTTAGTCCATGTTCTTTCACCTAGCTCTTTAATAGGGTCAGAGAGAGGCTGGAGGGAGAGGATCAAGTAGTCTTAGTGACACAACTGAAGCCATCTAAGTGCAATTCCACTGGCCTTTGCTGCTGCTGAGGCAGAACAGCAGGATTTCACGGTTACCGTAAAGAGCTCCATCAATGGGAAAATGTGTATCTAGTAGGAGTGGGTAGGAAAAGGATTTCCTGTCCGGTGAGAACTGGAGGTTTCAAAGAATTTTAGAAATCATACTGATTTGGGAGGGGAAAATGTATGTGAACCGACAAACAGAAAAGTCATTTTGAGTTAAGCAAAAAAGTTTGGGTTTTGTTAACTTTTTTTGTCTAAATTTCCCAAGATTGCAAAATGAACAGTCATGTTTGACTTGGAAAACCCAAAACTTTTTCATTTTGAAAATATTGAAATGGGATTTTGAAATTTTTACCACATTTTTTGTCAGATTTGTCAAAATTGACCCTACTTGGAAACAGTTTAGGGTCTGATAAATGGGCATTTTTTTAAATTTAAAAACAAAACAGTTTTTAAAAAAATTCCTGACCATCTCTTACATCTGGATCATCTGTCAATACCACCAGCACTATCTGTTCCATGACACATAGGATTGGGTGGTGGTGGTTGGTGACTCTGAAGGGGATGGAGCAGGGCCGGCCTTAGGATTTATGGTGCCCTAGGCGCAATTATTAAACTGGTGCCCCTGTGCCTGATCTGCTCTTAGCAACACAAACATAAGCTTATA
Source organism: Gopherus evgoodei (assembly GCF_007399415.2). NCBI lineage: Eukaryota > Metazoa > Chordata > Testudines > Testudinidae > Gopherus > Gopherus evgoodei. The sequence goes on from NC_044325.1 coordinate 127,273,635, forward strand.
GTATTGGAAAACTTGCCACATTCACATTATTAAAACCAGTTTAACTTAATTAAGCACACTGTAATGCTGATGGACTAGCACTAAAGAAGCAGCACTATAGAAAAAATTTTGATATGACAGAATGATGCAAATATTTTTTTTAATTTATCAAAATTTTATTGGAAATTTATATGAAGAGGTATTGAAACAAAGATTTGTTTTTAAATAAAAGCAATCTTTCTGGCTTTTTTGGCTGCAAAATCAGTAATAATTTTTCTCATATGACAAAGACAAAGTCGTGTCTTGTTCGATCGCAAGAACAGCAAGACCAGTCAAGCGTTCCTGACTCGTAGAGCGGAGATAGTTTTTAATGAGCTTTAGTTTTGAGAAACTCTGTTCTGATGCTACTGTTACAGGAATTGTCAGTAGAATACGAGTGGCAATGTACACATTAGGATATATGTCAACAGGTTTGCGGGTATGAATAAACTGTACAATGTCCACCAATTTTGCATGTGGCAACATTGATGACAGTGTACTCAATTCTTCGTACAGTTCAAGTCCATTTAAATCAAAACTATCACCATGCTTCAGGAGGCTCTCTAGATTCTTGCACTTTGTCATTAGTTGCTCTTGTTTTCCTATTTTGTTGAATTTAGTTATGTCATACAAAAATCCAAACTGTTCATGGTGTACTTGCAAGGTATTAAACCTTTCATCAACAGCAGATACTGCTTTATCCATCACAACATTAAAAAATTCAACCTCAAATTTCTTTTCTGGATCGTCTATGGGTATGATCTGCTGTACAGATTCTTCACAAAGAAGTGTCCCTGGCCTTTTTAACTCATATTAACTATGTATTTACTTTATGAACGTTGGAGAAAACATTGTGAAAACGTAAAACATTGGCTGCCCAACTTCTGGGCTGGCAAAAGTTATACTGACTCACAAGGGGAAAAAAAAAGCAGGAGAATCTTAGTACAACATATGGTCACTCTATACTAGAGGTCGGCAACCTTTCAGAAGTGGTGTGCCAAGTTTACTGTAATTTAAGGTTTCTCGTGCCAGTAATACATTTTAATGTTTGTAGAAGGTTTCTCTCTATGTCTATATTATATAAATAAACTATTGTTATTATCTGAGGTCTTGACCACCGGTCCTGCTCAGGCCACTGCCAGCTGAGTAAATGAAACCCCAAACCAGCAGCGGGCTTGTGGCTGGAACCCTAGACAAGGATCCCAGGCCCTGCTCAGCCCGCTGCTGGTCTGGGGTTCTGACCACCAACTCCTGCCAGCCAGGATCCCGGCCGCCAACCCCCCCCTCAGCCCGCTACCAGCCTGGGATTCTGCTCACCCAGGCTGGCAGGAGGCAGAGTGGGGCTGGCGGCTGAGCTCCTGACTGGCAAGGGGCCGGCAGCCGAAATCCCAGAGTAGCAGTAGGCTGAGTGCTGCTGGCACCCCAGACTGGCAGCAGACTGAGCCACTCAACCCCCCACCAGCCCTGCTCAGCCCGCCACCAGCCCACTCAGCCCGCTGCCGGCTGAGTGAATGGAACCCCAGGCTGACAGCAGGTTGAGTGGTTCAGCTGGCCTGCTCAGCCCACTGCCAGCCTGGGGTTCCTTGGGGGGTCCCCAGGCCAGCAGCAGGTGCTGAGTGGGGCCGATGGCTGGTATCCCAGCTGGCAATAGGGCAGCAGCCGGAACCCCAGAGCAGTGATGGGCTGAGCCGCTCAGCCTGCTGCTGCATACCATCAAAAATCAGCTCACCTGCCACCTTTGACACGTGTGCCGTAGGTTACCGACCCCTGCTTTATACACTAGTAAGGAGATGAGCATATTACAGTTGTTGGAGGGCTCTTATCAGGAGTAACAGGCTATAGGAAAGTCAGTCAACATTTTTTGTTTCTCTGATGAAAACTGGCCCACTCCCTGCCTCAAACCAAACCTGTCACTAATAATTGTCAACAACTTAATTTTCTGTTTTTGGCTAAGATATTGATTTTTAAAAAAAAAAATATTGAAATTGGATTCAGGATTGTTAGCAAGAATTTTTGGCAAACAAAGTTGTTAAATGACAATCTAAATGGCAACACAGTACTGCTTTCATGCTTGGCTCACCCCCCAGCCCGCTGGTCCAACAGCTGCAGTAGAGGAGGAGATAGGTGGAAAACTGCAGGACCCCAAAATCCACCTCTTGGGGTGCAGAGTGGCAACAGCAGCAGCAAACCCTCAGGTCCAATCACATGCCAATGGGCACCACCACCAGCCTTATGGACCATGGTGATGTTAGCACAGCATCTGATCTCAGGGACAGGGCACCCATGGAGCCACAGCAGCTCATCCTGCCCTGTGCAGCTCTGCCTGGATGAGATGGATTGCTGGCAGCTGCCAGCCTGGGGGAGAGGCACTCCCCAGCTAGGGTGGCCAGATCCAGATGTCCTGATTTTATAGGGCCAGTCCCGATATTTGGGGCTTCGTCTTATATAGGCAGTGTGACACTCCAATTCTGGCTGCCTGCCCAAAAAGTGAGTTACTTTCACTTTCATTCCTCAGCAAGCAGCCAGCCAGTCTCCCCTCCCTCCCAGCACTTCACCCAACCTAGCCCTGACGGAGGGGAGGGAGGAGAGAGAGAGGGATGCTCCTGGGGAGGAGGGAGAAAGGAGGGGGTGCTCCGTGGGGCAGGGGGAGAAGAATGGATGTTATGGGAGACAACAAAGGATACTGGTTCCAGAGCCACAGCCTCACCTGACCTCAGCCGGGGGGAAAGAGTCACACTCACAGGTGAGCTCCTTTCCCAACCCCCACTCCCTCCCCTTCCCAGAGACCCCAGCAGCCAATCCCATTCCTCAGACTGTGCTGCATTCGGCTCTCTCTAGGACCCAGCATCCCTGCTTCTATACTGTCCGCTGCATGGAGAGTGGTGCCCCCAGGCAGCGTGAGGCCCTAGCCGTTGCCTATTCTGCCTATGCCTAAGGACGGCCCTGGGATGGAGGCACCCAGGAAGTATGCTGTCTGCCAGGGGCCCGTATCCAAGACATTACGGAGTGATTGTTGAGGCTCATCCAGCCTTCTGACTCCTACCCCATGCTAGTCATTCATGTGTGCACTAATGATACGCAAGGTATGGCCCTGAGCAGATCAGGGCTCCGGGAGTAAGGGTGAAGGAGCTGGGGGCACAGGTGGTGTTCTCTTTGATCCTTCCTATCAAGGGTAGGGGCCCAGACAGAGGCAGATGCATCCTGGAAATGAATGCCTGGCTGTGAGGATGGTGTTGCCAGGGAAGAAGGATTGCTAAGCAGAGATGGAAGTTACCGACCAAGGCAGGGGAAGAACGTATTTGGATACAGACTGGCTAGCCTACTGAGGAGGGCTTTAAACTGGGTTCGACAGCAGCAGGTGACAAAAGCCCACAGGTAATTCCAAAACATGAAGACTTGGGAGAAGGGTTGGAATTGCAGGGGAGGGGGGGAGGGAAGTATGGGCCGTTATAGTAGGGGTAAGAGAGAACGGGGAAAATCAAATCAGTATCCTAGATGTCTGTATACTAATGCAAGAAGTATGGCGAATAAGCAGGAAGAACTAATGCTAGTTAATAAACACAACTATTACACTTGGCATCACAAAGATGTGGGATAACTAATATTGGTATCGAAGGATACAGCTTCCTCAGGAAGGACAAGCAGAGATAAAAGGGAGGAGGTGTTGCCTTATCTATTAAAAATGTACACACTTGGGCCTAGGTTAAGATGGAAATAGGAGACAGACTTGTTGAAAATCTCTCGGTAAGATTAAAGGGTGAAAAATAAGGGTGATGTCATGGTGAGGTCTACTACAGACCACCTAGAAGAGGTGGATGAGACTATTTTTTAAACAGCTAACAATCATCCAAAACACTTGGTGGTGATGTGGGACTTCACTACCCAGACATACTTTGGGAAAAATAACACGGCAAGGCACAGATTATCAAACAAGTTCTTGGAATGTATTGGAGACAGTTTATTTCAGAAGGTGGAGTAAGCCACTAGGGGAGACTTGATTTTGACAAATGAGGAGGAACTGGTTGAGAATTTGAATGTGGAAGGCAGCTTAGGTGAAAGTGATCATGAAATGGTAGACTTTGTGATTCTAAGGAATGGTAGGAGGGGAAAAAAGCACAATAAAGATAATGGATTTTAAGAAGGTAGACTTTAGCAAAGTGAGGGAGTTGGTAGGATCCCATGGGAAACAAGTCTAAGGGGAAAAACCATTCAAGAGAGTTGTCAGTTTTTCAGAGAGACATTATTACGGGCAGAAGAGCAAACTATCTCTCTGTGTAGAAAACATGGGAAGTATGACGAGAGACCACCTTGGCTTAAGATCTGAAACTCAAAAAGTGTTCTACAAAGTGTGGAAGCTAGGTCAAATTACAATGAATGAATAACACAAGTATATAGGGACAAAATTTGAAAGGCCAAGGCACAAAACAAGATTAAACTAACTAGAGACATAAAGGGTAATAAGAAAACATTCTACACATACATTAGAAGTACAAGGAAGACTAAGGACCAGGTAGACCCATTACTTGATTGGGGCGGGGAACAATAACAGAAAATGTAGAAATGGCAGAAGTGTTAAATAACTTCTTTGTTTCGGTTTTCACCAAGAAGGTTGGTGGTGACTGGACATCTAACCCAGTGAATGCCGGTGAAAATAAGGTAGGATCAGAAGCTCAAATAGGGAAAAGTTAAAAATTACTAAAAAATTAGATGTCTTCAAGTCACAAGTGCTTGATGAAATACAGCCTAGTATTCTCTAAGGAGCTGACTGAGGAGGTATCTGAGCCATTAGCAATTATCTTCAAAAAGTCATGGAAGACAGAAAAGATTCCAGAGGACTGTAAAAGCACAAATATAGTGCCCATGTATAAAAAGGGAAATCAGAACAACCTGGGGAATTACAGACCGGTCATCTTAATGTCAGTACCTGGAAAGATAATGGAGCAAATAATTATTTTGCAAACACCTAGAAGATGATAAGGTGATAAGTAACAGCATGGATTTGTCAAGAACAAATCATGTCAAACTAACCTAATATCTTTCCTTGACAGGGTAACAAGCCTTGTGGATAGGGGAAAAGTGGTAGATGTGGTATATCTTGACTTTAGTAATGCTTTTGATACTGTCTCACATGACTTTCTTGTAAACTAGGGGAAATGCAACCTAGATGGAGCTACTATAAGGTAGCTACTATAAGGTGTGTGCATAACTGCTAAGAAAACCATTCCCAGAGATTAGTTATCAGTGGCTTGCAGTCAACCTGGAAGGGCATATTGAGGGGGGTCTTGCAGGGATTAGTTCTGGGTCTGGTTCTATTCAATATCTTTATCAATGATTTAGATAATGGCACAGAGAGTACACTTATAAAGTTTTCAGATTATATCAAGCTGGGAGGGATGGCAAGTGCTTTGGAGCAGGGTTCTCAACCTTTTCCTTCGAGACCCCCCCCACACACACAACATGCTATAAAAACTCCACAGCCCACCTGTACCAGCACAACTGTTTTTCTGCATATAAAAGGTCAGATATTAGGGGAAATTATTTCACTAGGAGGGTGGTGAAGCACTGGAATGAGTTACCTAGGGAGGTGGTGGAATTTCCATCCTTAGAGGTTTTTAAGGTTAGGCTTGACAAAGCCCTGGCTGAGATGATTTAGTTGGGGTTGATCCTACTTTGAGCAGGGGGTTGGATTAGATGACCTTCTGAGATCTCTTTCAACCCTAATCTTCTATGATTCTAAAAGCCAGGACTGGCATTAGGGGAAAGCAAACAGAGCAATTGCATGAGGCACCAAACCACAAGGTACCCCACAAAGCTAAACTGCTCAGGCTTTCGCTTCAGCCCCAGGTGGTGGAGCTCAGGGCACTGTGGGCTTTCTGCTCTGGGCCCCAATGAGTCTAATGCCAGCCCTGTTTGGCGGACCCCCTGAAACCTGCTTGCAGCCCCCCCAGGGGCCCTCGGACCTCTGGTTGAGAACTGCTGCTTTGGAGAGTAGGATTAAAATTCAAAATGATCTGGACAAATTGGAGAAATGGTCTGAAGTAAATAGGATGAAATGCAAAGTAGTCCACTTAGGAGGGAACAAATCAGTTGCACACATACAAAATGAATGTCTAGGGAGGAGTACTTCAAAAAGGTATCTGGGTTCATAGTGGATCACAAGCTAAATATGAGTGAACAGTGTAACACTGTTGCACAAAAAGCAAACATTCTGGGATGTATTAGCAGGAGTGTTGTAAGCAAGACACAAGAAGTAATTCTTCAGGTCTACTGCATGCTAATTAGACTTCACCTGGAGTATTGTGTCCAGTTCTGGGTGCCACATTTCAAGAAAGATGTGGAGCAACAGAAATGATTAAAGGTCTAGAAAACATGACCTATAAGAGAAGATTGGAAAAAATGGGTTTATTTAGTTTGCAGAAGACTGAGGTGGGACATAACAGTTTTCAAGTACATAAAAGGTTGTTACAAGGAGGAGGGAGAAAAATTGTTCCCTTTAACCTGTAAGGATAGGAAAATAAACAATGGATTTAAATTGCAGCAAGAGTGGTTTAGGTGATCATTAGGGAAAACTTCCTGTAAGGGTGGTTAAGCACTGAAATTGCCCAGGGAGGTTGTGGAATTTCCATCATTGGAGATTTTTAAGAGCAGGTTAGAGAAACACCTGTTAGGGATGCGCTAAATAATTCCTAGTCCTGCCTTGAGTGCAGGGGACTGGACTAGATGACTTCTCGAGGTCTCTTCCAGTCCTACAGTTCTATGATTCTATGACCAGGCCCTGAAGCCTGACAGAGGAGACTAGGGTAGATGGGGTCTTCTATTCACAGGCCCTCTCTGATCTAGGAGCCTCATTATAGAATAGATATGTTGAGCTGGAAGGAACCTGGAGAAGTCATCAAGTCCAGCACCCTGAGCTGAGGCAGGACCAAGTAAACCTAGGCCATCCCTCACAGGTGTTTATCCCACCTGTTCTTAAAAATCTCCATGATGGGGATTCCACAACCTCCCCTGGAAGCCTATTCCAAAGCTGAACTACTTCTATAGTTGGATAGTTTTTCCTAATATCTTACCTAAATTTCCCTTGCTGCAGTTTAAGTCCATTATGTCTTGTCCTACTTTCAGTGGACATGGAGAACAATTGATCGCTGTCCTCTTTATAACAGCCCTTAATGTATTTGAAGACTGTTATCTGGTCCACCCTCAGTGTTCTTTTCTCAAGAGTACATGTGCCCAGTATTTTTAGCCTTCCTTTGTAGGTCAGATTTTCTAAACTTTTTATCATTTTTGTTCTCTGGACTCTCTCCAACTTGTCCACATCTTTCCTAAATGTGGCACCAACTGTAATTGATGCAATGCTATTGGCCTGAACTTGCAAAATGTCTGAAACAATAGCTGTGAAGTGTCCCATTCATTTCAGTGGGTGCTCACTAAGAGGATACTACTTCAAAGTTACCATTATTAACTATTGTACTGCTTGTTACAGTAGGTAAGAAAGAAGAGAATATAAGGGCAGCTGTCATAAACAGATAGTTAAGGGTTACTAGAACAGGAGTACTTCATGTCTCTTTTGACTGTAAAGGGTTAACAAGTTCAGTAAGCCTGGCTGTCACCTGACCAGAGGACCAATCAGGGGACAGGATACTTTCAAATCTTGAGGGAGGGAAGTTTTTGTGTGTGCTGTCAGTTTTTGGTTGTTGTTCACTCTGGGGTCTCAGAGGGACCAGATATGAAACCAGGTTTCTCTCCAATCTCTTTGATACAGTCTCTTATATGTCCAGAATAGTGAGTACTAGGTAGATAAGGCGAGTTAGGCTTATGTTTGTTTTCTTTATTTGCAAATGTGTATTTGGCTGGAAGGAGTTCAAATTTATATTTTGCTGAAAGGATTTTAATTTGTACTTGTATACTTAGGCTGGGAGGGTATTCCCAGTGTCTATAGCTGAAAGACCCTGTAACATATTCCATCTTAAATTTACAAAGATAATTTTTACTGTTTTTTCTTTCTTTAATTAAAAGCTTTTCTTGTTTAAGAACCTGATATTTTTTTTTATTCTGGTGAGACCCAGGGACTTGAGTCTGGATTCACAAGGGAATTGGTGGGGAGAAAGGAGGGAAGGGGGAGAGAGAAGGAGGGGGGAAGGTGAATTTTCCTCTCTGTTTTAAGCTTCAAAGAGTTTGAATCACAGTAATCTTCTAGGGTAACCCAGGGAGGGGAAGCCTGGGAGAGGCAACGGTGAGGGAAAGAGTTTACTTTCCTTGTGTTAAGATCCAGAGGGACTGGGTCTTGGGGGTCCCCGAGCAAGGTTTTTGGGGGACCAGAGTGTACCAGGCACTGGAATTCCTGGTTGGTGGCAGCGCTACAGGTTCTAAGCTGGTAATTGAGCTTAGAGGAGTTCATGCTGGTACCCCATCTTTTGGACGCTAAGGTTCAGAGTGGGGAATTATACCATGACAAGCTGTCACTAGCAAAAGGAGCCAGAAAGAAGAAGGATGGCTATTTGTTTCTAGAGGAGATGAGAACCAGTTATTTGAACCCAGATGGGATGGCTTTCAATCAAAAATGGTATCAGTGGCAGTGGTGTTACTGCAGCCTTGGAAAGCAGGATCCAGGCTTCAGACAGTGCCACCAAAGAAGGATCATTCCTCCTCTGGACCTTACCCCAATTCACATTTAGGCTGGTCAAGCCTTGACAATGGGTCTAGTCTGGCTGAGAACCCAATGCAACCTCAAGATGGAGCCAACTGGAGGTGGGATGTCTAGCCTCATCTGGGCCCAGCCTATCAAGCTAAGGGGGATTCAAACTTAACCAGGGAGCTTGCCCTAGCAGCAACAATTTCCATCTCCACTCCAGTGGGGCAGGGTACACCTGAATAAATGTTACATGAACAAATAATACCTGGAGTAAAGCATAATATCAAATGTGCACAGATGGGAAGATGCTTTAAATAAATACTTATGCTATACACATAATTAAAATGAGGCAATGCAGCCTTTGAGAGTATCTGCTGCTACTCCAGCAGCTCACAAAGAAAAGCACAATTCTAAAAGTGAGCAAGGTAGTGAGAGCATCCAGTATATGTAATTAATTAGGCAACCACCTAGTTATTGACTTAGGCTAAGATGCTCAAAGGTACTGAGGTGCCTAACTCCCACTGATTTCAGTGGATGTGAGATGCCTAAATACTTGTCAGGATCTAGGCCTCTCTTACTCAGTAACAACTCCTCACAGTTGCTGTAAATCAGGTGGTGATTGTCTGAAGAAATCAAGGTGCACTTTAAAGATGCAATGCCAATATGTACAATACACCAAATTCTTCATTATTTGTGTTAACAATGCTGTGATCTGGTATCAGCATTGTCTAACCACACACAATTCTCTTCTGCTGTTTCTTATCCCGTCTTCTCAGTCGAGAGTGTGTGATGTCAGAGCCTGCATGACATCTGACTGGGAGGGGGCTTCATGGTGTATTTGGGGTTTGATTTTAAAGGAGGCTTGGAAAGATAAGATTTTTATCAGGAAATGTCAGTAAACATTGATTTAACTGTTACACAGACAAACTGATGAAACATATTACCATCAATAATAATCAAAATGAGCAGATGGGCAAAGTAAGCAAAATGCTGCTTGAGAACTTCTTAGAGTGTGATTTAAGGATATTTACTTTGTATATGTTGACATGTGATGCTGACTTCCTCTGTGATCTTGGGGAAGTCTCTGTGCCTCAGTTCCCAATATGCAAAAAAACAGACATAATAGCACTGTCCTGCCTCTCAGGGCTGTTTGCAGGAGAAATACATTAAAGATTTTGAGGTGCTTTGACATCTATTGATAAAAAGCCCTATATTATTATTTTCTGCATCCATTAGTCATTGTCCAATCCTGACTGGGCGGTAAGGTGAAGCGTTACATGACAGTGGTGCATTTGCCATCTTTTCCACACAATTATGCTTTTTTCCCTTTCATTGCTCTTCAGGGGACAGTCTTTTCTCACTGCTGATATGGAAATCCTTATCTTGAACTTCCTCATATTTTGGTTGTGACAAGCAGAATATACCCTCCTGTCATGCTCTCTTTTCCTGACCCTGCATGTCTCCTACTTTCCGCCTCTAATTTATGGTCAACCGTTGGGCCAGGGTCTGTGCGGATTTCTCCTGATGTGAAACAGCTTGGTGGGACAAATCCATGCAGGGGTGGAGGAGCAGCCTAGCTTCAATCCACTCCTATGCTATCCTTTTCAGATGGCAGTTTAGGAGCCTTGGTGTCTGTGGGGATTTGATTGGGACAGTGGGGATCTGTTCCCGGGGCACCCATGTGACATTGGCTGAGTCTGTTGCCATCCTAGGCCCATTTTCCCAGCTCTGACTTGGGGCATCAAAGGGTCCAGTCCTAGCAGGTGGGGACACCAGTGGGGCATGCTGGGGCCCCGGTCCTGGGAACAGGTCAAGTATCAGAGAGTGGCATCCCAGGGTGACAATGACTCAGGCTCAGGGGGTCATAGGTCAGAGGTTACTAATAGCCGGGCTTGGACACGTCCATGAGTCCCGCTCCTTCCTTTGTAGTCAGCCAATCCTGATATTAAGCTGATGGAGACCCCGCCCACTGGAGCCTACCTCAGACGCAGAATGAATCACCTCTCTGCGTGTGGCGTTGCCTCATCATCACCGCCCGCAACCAATAACCGTCTCGGTTCTACGGTGACGGTAGCTTATCCCCGCCCATATCTCCCCATTGGGTGCAGATGGAGACAAACAGGCTAAACAGCCAATAATAAAGAAGAGCGACGAGGCCAATGGGATGGCAGTGACTGCTAATACCAGCCAATAGACTGCCAGGACCCGCCCAGCAGAGGCCATTAGGCCAATGGGAGAGAACGGGCGGGGCCGCGGCGCTGGTGGGCGGGACTCCTGCCTCCAGAGAGGGGAGGCGCCGCCAATGGACAGCTTGCGGGGCGGGTGACAGCGCAGCGCACGGAGGGAGGAGGGAGGAGGGAGGAGGGGGCAGGGCACTTGGGCTCCGGGCGGCGGCGCGACGAGCTCTCGGACGCGGCGCGAGATGTCGGAGGTGCGGGCTGCGGGGCCGGGGCCCGGGCCAGGCCCAGCTGCAGCGCCCGGACCCTCGGCACCAGCCGCGGGAGGAAGCGGAGGCTCCGGGCCCGGACCGAGCACCTCGCTCCCCTCGCCGGGACCGGGCGGCGGCGGCGGGCCCGGGTGCCCCGTTGGAGCGGGCCCGGGCGGGGTGACATCCACTTCCGGGTCGGGCAGCTCCGCTTCCGGGTCGGCCCGCGAGGGCTGGCTCTTCAAATGGACCAATTACATCAAAGGGTATCAGCGGCGCTGGTTCGTGCTGAGCAACGGGCTGCTGAGCTACTACAGGTGAGCCCCGCCCCCGGCCTGAGCCCCTCTGCCTAGCTCTCCTGCCCCATAGTAATGGGTTGCGGTGCTAATACAGTTGAGACTCGGCCTGGGCCCCGCCCCCCAGCTCTCCTGCCCTATAGCAATGGGCTGCTGAGCTGCTACAGTTGAGACCTGTCCCCCGGGCTGGGCCCAGCCCTCCTGCCCCATAGGAATGGGCTGTGGCGCTACTACAGGTGAGACACTGCCCCCGAACCTGAGATCATTCATGCTTTGTGAGCTGATTTTCCCTAGAGTAGTGGGTGCTGATCTCCTACATCCCCCTGGAAATAGGAGCCTATTGTGTCTCTGCCACACCCCCAGTGGTAGATCCCAACCCCTGAGCTATGGGTGAGATCCTTCCCCCTAGAGTAGTGGGATCCTAAACTTCTTTATGGAAGTCCCTCTTTCCCCTTCTGAGCAACACAGCCTCCTCCCCACTGTGTCATGCTCCCTTCCCCTCCCTCCCCCAAGCTACTACAGGTCATGGCACCCACTGTGCTGGGGACTGCCTCCCATTGGGACCCCACCCTAGGATGGGTGATTTAGCCCTGCCGAGATTATAGATCACATCCTTTCCCTCACACTGACACATCTCTGGGCCTGGGATGTCCCGACAAAGAGGCTCCTTTTCCCACCGAGAGCAATGGGTTCCTTGAGTAGTGTAACTCTTGGTCTGTAACCCTCTTCCTGTTTGGAACCTGCTGGGAAGAGCCCATTTCACATTCTCCCAAAGCAGCATTGGGGGGCTCAGATCCTGTCCTTGCATTGAAAGGTTTATACATTAACTCAGATAGTGATTATTCTCCTTCTGCCTCTCACAAGGAAGGATGTTCTTGTAGTTAAAGGACTGGATTGGGTCATTCAGTTCCCTGCTGTGCTACAGACTCCGTGTGTGACCTTGGGGGAGCCAAATGTTCTGTGCCTCATCTGTAAACTGCAAATATTACCCTGCCTTGCAAGAGTGTGGTGAAGATGGGCCAGATAAGCATGTAGACCAACAGACTCCTTCAGGTAGCAGGGTCTCTGCCTCCGCGTGATGAAGATTCAAAACCCCTAGGGAAAAAGAGAGAACCCCCTTGCTTATGCCCTGAATAGTGGGCATCTCAGCTGCTACAGGTAACTTTCCTTAGGAAGAGCCACCAGTCACGTGCCCCCCTCTGGCCCCATCTTTGCAATGAGCTCCTCAGTTACAGTTGCTGGTGGCCACCCCTTCAGAGAGTGTTTCCCAAGACCAACAGGTTCCATGGTTGTTGTAAATATCAGGGATCTTCCTGTACAGCAAGACCCCTGTAGAGAGAGAGAGAGAAAATAGCAGAACTAGAGGGAATTCAGAGAAAGGTGATGAAAATGATCAAAGGCCTGGATAACTCTCCCAGGCAGAGAGATTAAAAAGACTGGGATTGCTACTTTAGAAAGATGATGAATGAGAAGGGTCATGGTAAAAGTCTATAAAATGACTGGTTTTGAGAAAGGGAGACTGGGAGCTTCTGCTCTCCCTGTCTCCTAACCCTAGACCAAGGGACATTCAAAGGCCATACTTTTTTTGCACCAGTGTGGTATTAGCCTGTGGAACTCACTGCCACATGAAGTCATCGAGGTTCAGACTTTAGCAAAATTCAAAAAAGAGATTTGGACAGCTGTATGGAGGTTAAGAACATCCAGATTAATTAAAGGTTTTTTGGAAGGGCTTAAAGATTGGCTTAAGCCTGAAATTTATTAGGACGAAAGGAGGCCTAAAGTAAGAGACAGATTATCCCTCTCCTGCCATGGCAGCGTTCTTACATCTTACTGTGTGCTAGCCACTGGCTGAGACAGAGTATGGGACTAGATGGACCTTGGAGCTGATCCAGTCCGACAATTCCTATTCTTACCCACCAGAGCAGTGGGCTCATCAGTTACTGGGATACCTGACCTGAAACCCCCTCTATCCTTGGTACAAATATCAGCAAATAGATCCTCTTCCAGGAGATTCCAACCCATCCCCATTCCTTGGTAGCTGCGGGCTTTTCAGCTAACACTGGCACTGGAAAACCTCACTGAGGCTCCTGTGGGGGATGTCTACTCCCATCCCCTCTTCTAGGCAAATAGCTTCTAGCTAATAGAGATACCATGACCCTATCTCCTGAGCATCTGTGGAAGGAGAGACCCATCCAGACCAGTGGGTTCCTTAGCTATTACAAACACAGGAGCAAGCAGAGCAGCAGACTTCTCATCTACTATAGGTATTTGGACGTGGGAAGTCCCTCCCCTGCCCTCCTCCTCCCCCCCAAGGGAGAGGCAAACCCTTCCATATCTCCACCCAGCACAATGGGCTGCTGGTCTGTTATAGATATGGGTGCGACCAGGACCAATTATCACTCCAGTAATTCCCTGGAACCGCCACCCTCCCCCATCCAAACCCAGAGTAACAGGTTGCTGAGCTATTCCAGCTACAAGCAGAGCAGTGTTGCTTAGTGGATAAAGCACTGGACTGGGACTCAGGAGATCTAGGTTCTATACCCAACTCTGTTGGGCCACCTTGGGCAAATCACTTCCCGTCTGTTTCCTCCATCAGTAAAATGTGAGTAATGATACTGACCACCTTTGTAAAGCACTTTGAGATCTACTGATGAAATTGCTAGATAACTGGCTCGGTCCTGTCCCAGGGAGAGACCCTTCTGGGCTTCTCAGCTGCTAAAGATACCCCCAGCAAGAGAGATGTCTTTTTGTCCTGGGGATGTTCTTTTCCATGAAAAGCAGTGAGCATGCAGAGTGCTGGGATTCTTAGGTAGAGAGACCCCTGCCCAAACTCTTGCTGGATAAAAATCTCCCCGTCCTCCCCCACTCCCAGCCAGGGCCACTGAGTATGGGGCTGCCCTACTCGCTCACCCTAACTGGGCTTGCTGAACAAAAGGTTCCTTAGTTATTTCAGAGACTGGGGTTCCCTCTTGCTCGGAGTCACCCCCCTCCTCCTCACTGAGCTGTTGGCAGGGCCAGAATTTCCCCTCACTTAGCAGAGAGATTCCCCCATGTTATCCCTTCTTTGGAACAATGCTGCTACAGATGCCCCATCTGAACTCTTCTCCTCTCTCACTCAGTAATAACCCCTATGTACTGAGGCCATCTCTTCCTGATATTCCCTCTGAGGCCCAGCTGGCTGAGCAGAGCCCCAAGAATTTGGTAAAGTAGCAGGAGGGGGACTCCTTTGTTCTTTTGGTTGGTGGCTGGTGCCCATCAGGAAACTGCAGGCACAAGAGGCCAACTCTGAGTCTCAGCGCTTGCTCAGCATCGCTCTGCTGTTTGGCAGGTAGAGCACTGAGCGGACATCATTCACGTTCCCTTGTTCGGCTCAGTTTTGGGGCATCTTGAGCTGTTGGCAAACCCTCCTGCTGCCAGTCCCTAATTCCCCTTCCCCAAACTGGGCGATGGAACCGTGTTTCCTTACCTAAACTGGGTTATACATACACTGAGCTAGTGACCTATAAGTAGCGCTGGCAGCTGCTAACTGTAAGCCCCTTGCAGCCCATCGTACATTGTCTTGCATGCCCTTGGTTAACACTGTACCCAGAATCACAGGCTACACGCAGCAGCCCCCTGAATAGCGGTTGGTCCATAACATGTCTCCTGGGTTCCTTCCCCCTTCAGGGACTAATCTGAGCTTTAACAAAATATTTATTGTTCTGAGTGCATGGATCAGTGAGGTGTAAGCTCAGGGGATGTGTGGTCAGTACAGCCCTGCAGTGACTTGCACCAGGAGGGATTTGGAAAGCAACCTCTCTGTCCTCCCTAGTTTGGGTGAATGGGGCATCAAGGGCATTGCCCACACAGCCAGAGGGGCCATGTGCACCTCCTGCCCCATCTGAGTTTTGGACAGTGCAGGAGTGTTGGAGCTCTGAGGCAGCTCCAGCCTGCTCCTTGTGTAACAGTGCTGTTCAGTCTGGCTGATTGTGGGTATCAAAGTGCCACTGTGTGTGATGGAGGGATTCTGTGCCCTGGGCCCTCCAAGGTGCTGGGGTGGAAATAAGGACTGCTCTCCTCTACCAGGGTGGGCACGTTAGAGCCTTCTATAAAAATCCACTGAAATCTTTCTCCAGCCCCATCTGCCCTCAAGGATCTCAAAGTGGTGTTTAGACTGGATTCAGGCATCACTTTACCCACTCCTGTGAATTGGAATTGGCCAATTGGCCAGGTTGGGGTGGGGAGTGTGATAAGATTTTAATCACCAGGGCTGCTTACATCGTCACCTTGTGCAGCCTGGTATCCACCACCCCACTGGGGCCTTAAGTCACTACTACCCCCGAGGGCATTCCTTCCTGAATTGTTTGCATTACTGCTTGTAGCACCTCAGAGTTCGCTGGACATCTCCCATTTGACCTGGCTTTGCGTGTTTAGCGTTGGGCAGCCAGGAAGTAATTTCATTCCCACCTGCATGGTAAATATCTGCAGGTAGAGCAAAACTATTTTGCACACCCTGCCTGTAGCTGACATTTGAGCCCCAGAGCCTGCACAAAGGTTAAAAGCTTTACCAGAGGCCTGGATTGAAGATTGGAGAGAGAGGGAGGGGATGGTTCCTTCTGCCAATCCCAGCCCCACCCCCATGCTTGATGGGGGCTCCTTCATATCTGTCCCTTGCAAGTAGATGTCTGACAATCTTGAAGCCCCACCTCTGCCCCTCTTCCTACTGGGAAGGCGAAGGGTTTTTTTCCTGCCATCTCCTGACTGTTGGGCTCTTAGCGAATGTAAAACTGCCCCTGCCCCAGCCTCCTAGCTGCTGTGAGTGTGGGTGTATGGGGCTATGGGTACACTACACATGCTCCAGCTGTGCCTACCCCACTGTAGCACTGTACTGTAGAGGGGCTTTGCAGCTGTAGCTACCCCATTGTATAGAGTGACCATATGTCCCATTTTGGCCGGGGCAGTCCTCTTTTTCAACTCTGTCCCAGCCGTCCCTACTTTTTCACCAACACTGGGCATTTGTCCCAGCTGCAAGGTAGAGCAGAGTGTGGCAGCTGCTGCCTGGGGGTCAGCTGAAGGCAGTGTAACCCACCAGCAGCAGTGGAGAAATTTGCTGCTGGTGGGCAGCGCTGCCTTCAGAGCTGACCTCCCAGGCTGCACAGAGCTCAGCAGGTCAGCCCTAGCTGCAGGTGGCACTGAGCTCAGCCCGGCAGCCGGCTGCACAGGGCTTGGCAGGTCAGCCCCTGGTGGCGTGGGGAGGGCGGCTCTGGGGATGGGGACTGGGGACCGCTCGGGCGAGTCCTGTGCATGGGAGAAGGGCGGGAGCAGTTCTGGCGAGCACTGGCTGTCGTGTTTTTACTTTAAGACATATGGCCACCCTACCGCTGTAGCACTGGACTCTAGAGCTGGGGTTTCATTTGAGGTAGGTAATTCACATCCTCTAGAGGTGGCAACTAGGTCCATGGAAGAATTCTTCTATTAGCCTAGCTGCATCTACCCCAGAAGGTTAGGGCGACCTAACTACAGCACTCGGCATGAAACTTCACAGCACTGAGTGACATAGCTAGATCGATGTAATATTTAGGTGTGGACCAGTCTGCTTCTTTACTACATTGGATCCTCCTGAGTGCCTGCCACAGGGCCTGGCTTCTGCTCATATCTTTCCCCAGCGGCAGCATAAGGGAGAAGGATAGTCCAGTGGTCAGAGTACTAGCCTGATACTTGAGAGTTGTAGGTTCAAATCCTGGGTCTACCACAGGCTCCCTGTGTGACCTGGAGCAAGTCACCTAGGCTTTGTGTGTCCCTATTTTACAGATGTCACAGTGGAACTGCCCAGCTTCTCCAGGGTGTAGTGGGGATGTTAGATTGTGAGGTGCTCAGATGATGATGTAAGTGCAAGTAGCTGAGCGAGATTCTTGAGACCCTTACTCTGTTCCAGAGGGCTCGAAATGGCAGCTATGAAACTGACCAGTATCTTGTTAATGTCACTCTGCTGATGCTCAGGAAAGCCATCAGCAGAGAAGCTGCAGCTTCAGGAAGGCAGCCCTGCATTTGGTCATGTTGGGAGGATTTTCTTCCCAACCTTAAGGGCTAGAGACTTCATGTCATAAATAAATGAAAGCTTAAATCTTCAGAAGGCAGTGACTTTCCTCCCCACCCTTGACACTAGGCCTGTGGCATCTCAGAAAAGTCCCAGACAAATGGTTCAGGAGTTGTCAGGCAGGCATCTTGATTATAAACTGTTTAAAGTGACAACACAGAGGAAGGACGCCCAGCCTGGCTGAACCTGGGGTGGGGCAGCTGCTTGTTAGCTGTTCTCCTCTAGCTAGCCCTGTATTATTCATGGAGTAACTAGAGCCTGGAGGGTAAGAATAGCTGGCAATGCAAGCTCATGTTACACAGCTGAGAGTGTGGGAGGGGAGAATGCATAGTTCCCCTCCCCCAGCCTCCTTGTCTGATACTCTCCAGCAAAGACTTCCAGGGTTTAGGGAGTACTCAGAAAAAGTGGCAGCCCCTGAGATAAAGCAGCTCACCCCCATGTTGTCTTCTCCCCCTCTCCAAGAGGGTGACCTACAACAGCTTCCTTGGTATGCCAGCCCCAAGCTGCCAAAGCCAGGGGAAGGTGTGGGTGTGCGCCAGCCCTTGGCTGCCTAAGTGTTGCTTGGTTATGCAGACAGGGAGATGGCCCTGCATTGTACCACAGCGATACAGTGGGAACTTCGAACTCATGCTGAGCTGGGGTGGGGGAGGGAAAGGTTGCAGCCTGAATAACTAGATTGGCTGGTGAAGAGCTCACCTGACTGTCAGGGCAGGGAGGCTGTGTGTACTTGCCAAAAGTGATGTCCCCTGCTGGCTCAACGTATCTGTGGGGGGGGGTGGGGGGAGGAGAGAGACTCCTTGACCTAAAGGGGCAGCAAGAGAGGACCCACCCTTCCAGCCATGCTAATTCTGCCATGGCTATTTGGGGGCCTTTCTCTTCCCATCACTATTGCCCAATAAGTGAGATCAAAGGACAGGATCTAGCAGGGACATCTCCCCTGGCCAGCTCTGGAATTTCCTGCTGGGTGGTGGGTGTTCTGTGCGTGCTCTGCTCCGTGCATTACTGGGCACGTTGACAGCAGAGTGTGACGTGGCTAGCCAGGAAATTCACTAGTCCGCTTGGTTAATATTTACTTTGGGAACAAAGGCTGTCGGTGTGAACTCTGTGAAGCCACATCCACCTGGGGGTTAACACCCCCAAAAGCTCGCCAGTCTGGCCAAGTCCCAGCAGCGAATATAAAATCCCCAGCCATCTGGCCTGCCTAGTGTGCGGCTGGCTGGGCTAAATTACCAGGCAGTTCTATGAAGTTCAAGATGTTGCCCTATTAATAGAAATGCCTGCCAGTCTAGAGATCACATGAGCATAGAAAATGGTCCCCACCTAGACCCTTAAAAGGGGATTGGCCTGACCCATTAATAGAACAAACTGGGAGCCACTGCCAATGTGCAGGGTGGCATGAGAGGCGGAGAGAAATGCCTCTGCAGCTTGCCATATGCTACTGAAAGCTAGCAAGGAAGAGATCTGGCTAATAATGTCCACATAGCAAGCAGCTCAAATCAGAATAAACAGCCAGTGTATGGGGTGCCCGGCACTCCACCACCACTCCTCTGGCTGATTCCAGAGTTCTGTCTGGGAAGGAGGATGGGATGCTAGGGGAACAGGGAGATGCTGCGATGATGCCATGCCATAAGAACAGGTATATTGGGTTAAACCAATGATCCAGCTAGACCACTATCCTGTCTGCCACTAGTGGCTGGCACCAGATGCTTCAGATGGGATGAACAGAACAGTGCAATTATCAAGTGAACCATACAGTCCCAGCTGCTGGCAGTCAGAGGCTTGAGACACCCACACCACGGGGTTGTGTCCTTGACTATCTCAGCAAGTAGCCATTGGTGGACCTATCCTCTAGGAACTTTTCTAATTCTTCTTGAACCAAGTTATACTTTTGGCCATCACAATGTCTCTTGGCAAAGAGTTCCACAGGTTGACTGTGTTGTGTGAAGAAGTACTTCCTTTTGTTTGTTTTAAATCTGCTGCCTATTTATTTCATTGGGTGACCCCGGTTCTTGAGTTATGTGAAGGAATAAATAATACTTCCTTATTCGCTTTCTCCACACCATTCATGATTTTATAGACCTCTATCATCTCTCCTCTTAGTCATCTCTTTCCCAAGCTGAACAGCCCATGTCCTTTTAATTTCTCCTCATATGAAGTTGTTCCAGATCCTTAGTCATTTTTGTTGCCCTTCTCTGTACTTTTTCCAATTCTAATCTATCTATTTTGAGAAGAGGCGACCAGACCCGCATGCTTTATTCAAGGCGTGGACATATCCTAATGTCACTATATAAATCCATAGTATTTTCTGTCTTGCTATCCAGACTTTTCCTAATGGTTCCTAAAATTGTTAGCTTTTTTGACTGCTGGTGCACATTGAATGGATGGTTTCAGAGAACTACCCACAATAAATCCAAGATGTCTTTTTTTTTTTTAAGTGGGAACAGCTAATCTAGACCCCATTGTTTTGTATGTATAGTTGGGATTATATTTTCCAGTGTGCATTAATTTGATTTACCTACACTGAAATTCATTTGCCATTTTGTTACCAACCCACCCAGTTTTGTGAGATCCCTTTGTAACTCTTCACGGTCAGCTTTGTACTTAACCATCTTGAATAATTTTTTGTTGTCTGCAAACTTTGCCATCTCACTGTTTACCCTTTTTTCCCCAGATCACTTATGAATATGTTGAACAGCTCTGGTCCCAGTACAAATCCCTGGGAAAACCCACTGTTTTCCTCTCTCCAGTGTGAAAACTGATGATTTATTCCTACCCTTTGTTTCCTATCTTTTAACCAGTTACTGATCCATGAGAGGACCTTCCCTCTTATCTCATGACTGCTTGGTTTGCTTAGGAGTCTTTGGCAAGGAACCTTGTCAATTACTTTGTGAAAATCCAAATACACTGTATCCGACAGATCACCCTTGTTCACATGTTTGACCTCCATCAAAGAAGTTTAATAGATTGGTGAGGCATGATTTCCTTTACAGAAGCCATGTTGATTCTTCCCCAATATATTGTGTTCGTCTGTGTCTAATAATTTTGTTCTTCACTATAGTTTCAACAAATTTGCCTGGTACTGAAGTTCAGGCTTGGTGACCTATAATTGCCAGGATTGCTTCTGAAGCTTTTTAAAAATCAGTATTATATTAGCTATCTTTCAGTCATCTGGAACAGAGGCTGATTGAAGTGATTTTAAGTTACATATCACAGTTATGGCTTAGGTGTGGGAATCTCCTTCACATACTCTCCAGGGAAGACTGATGCAAATTATTCATTTAGCTTCTCTGCAACAGCCTTGTCTTCTTTGAGTGGTTCTTTAGCACCTTGATCATCCAGTGGCCCGAGAGATTGACAGGATTCCGGCTTCTGATGTACTTTATTTAAAAAAAAAAAAAAAAAGTTGCTGTTAGTTTTTGCATCTTCTGCTGATTGTTCTTCAAATTCTTTGTTTAGCCTGTCTAATTGTACTTTTACACTGGACTTGCCAGAGATTGTTCCTTCCTGTTTTTCCTCAGAAGGATTTGACTTCCAATTTTTAAAAGGTGTCTTATTGTCTGTCTCTGACTCTTTTACTGTTGTTTAGCCAAGGTGGCATTTTTTTATTTGGTCCTCTCACTGTTTCTATTGTTTGGGGTATACATATAGTTTGAGCCTCTATTATGGTGTTTTTAAGAAGTTCCATGCAGTGTGCAGGCATTTCACTCTTGTGACTGTTCCTCATACCCATTTAACTATCTTCTTTATTTTTGTGTAGTTCTCTTTTTGAAGTGAAATGCTACCGTGGTTTGTCTCTTTTGGTATTTTTCCCCCTAAGGAGGTTAAATTTAATTGCATATGTTGCTATTACCTAGTAGTTCAGCTATGTTCACCTCTTGAACCAGATCCTGTGTTCCATTTAGGACTAAATCAAGAATTTGCCTTTCCCCCTGGCCACCACCACCATCCCGCCCCCTGTGGGTTCCAGGGCTAGCTGCTCCAAGAAGTAGTCATTTATAGTGTTTAGAAATTTTATCTCTGCATCCCATCCTGGGGTGACATGTTCCCAGTCAATACAGGGATAGTTGAAATCCCCCATTATTATTGGGTTTTCTGTTTTTTGCAGCCTCTCTAATTTCCCTGAGCATTTCACAAGCACTGTCACCATCTTGGTCACATGGTCAGTAGTTTATTCCTACTGCTATACTCTGATTAATCAAACATGGAATTTCTATCCATAGAGATTCTATAGTACAGTTTGATTCATTTAGGATTTTTACTGTATTTCAGTCTGCTTTCTTTCACATATAGAACCACACCCCCACCAGCACACCTGTCGACTTTCCCCGAGCCCTTAGTTTAAAAACTCCTCTATGACCATCTTAATTTTACATGACAGCAATCTGGTTCTGTGATGCCCCTCTCAGTGTTGACTTGGGTTACCCATTGTTTTCCTTTGTTCCCCACCCTTCTCCACCATAATTGCAGATCAAAAGCGGAGATGCGTCACACCTGTCGTGGGACCATTAACCTAGCTACAGCCAACATCACTGTGGAGGACTCCTGCAACTTCATCATCTCCAACGGTGGGGCACAGACCTACCACTTGAAGGCCAGCTCGGAGGTGGAGCGGCAGCGCTGGGTCACAGCCCTGGAGCTGGCCAAGGCCAGGGCTGTCAAGATGCTCGCTGAATCGGGTGAGGGATGCCATGTGCAGCTTCGCCGAGGGAGCTCCATGGAAGAGAAGGGAGGGACCCAGTGGTGGTGCAGTACAGAGGACACAGGGGAAACTAGGAATGAGTGAACACAAAGACTGAATTCCCTTCCTCTCAGGGCTGGGAGTGCTCACCTAGGCTTGGGGTCTCGGGGTGGAGTGCTGTGTGTCAGGAGGGGGGATCTGAGCCCCTTAAGTAATTGTATCTCCCCACTTCTGTGACTCCCAGCTCAGAGCTCTCTTGAGAGCTGCAGGTGATTAGAACCTCGCACCTGGACCACATGCTTCACCCCGAGATACCAATCACCTTTCCATTTTAGAGATGTGAGGTGTAGCCTGGGGATCAATAAAGTTTTACTCTTCGCCCAGTTGGGATTCCTGGCATGTTTCGTTCCATCCTATATAGAGTCTCAGCTCCTCGGGGCAAGGACCACGCATCTTCAGCCTTGCCCGGCACCAAGCCTGTGATTCTCCAGTCACTGCTTAGGGCCTGCTGAACTGCGTACCCAATGCCCCATGGCAACACACAGCTTGGGGGCTTGTTGCCTTCCAGCTTGCTTTAGTATAAAGGGCAGATGGACTCTGCTTTATCCAGTAGGCTGTTCAATCTCTGGTAGATCTGTAGCTCCAAAACTACACCGTGTTTGTCTGTGTCACAAATCTGCCTGGCTCCCAATCTCACGTCTAAGCTGCTATGTTCTGCAGCAAGAGGCTTTTGAGGCCATTCTTCCCGCTGGACTGATGTGTTTAGCTCCACTGAATTTTATTTCCCATGGGAACACAGGGGTCTGACTGTGGCTCAGCTACCGCCTTGTGCTGTCTGAGGCTGTGGCATGAATGCGCATATAAAGATCTCTCCACACTCAGGCAGCTGCAGTTGGAATGTTCAGGAAAGTGAAATCAGCGCCATTGGAAGGTGTCCGGCCATCCCCAGGGACTGAATTTTGTGTTTGACAATCTGAGTTCTTCGCCTTTCTGCTTAGAAATAGACACTAGCCCCAAGCATATTGGTTTTCTAGCTTTATTGTTGGGAGTGAGATCTGCATTTTTCAGTGAGCAGTACTTCAGGTCCAATGTGAGAATTCCTTGATGGTCTCTGAACCTTTCTAATAGTGTCAGCTGTTACCTCCTTTAATACAAAAATGCCAGGTCTCCTCTGACTGTTGCTTGAACAGCAGCTGTCACTTTTACACCATGTAATATAGAACAAATGATGGAACAGGTCTGGAAAATGAAAGGTTTCTTGCAGTTTTGAGATGGGGGGAGAATATTCCAATTTTTCTAGACCTGGTGTGGCCAATGTGTGGTTCCACCATGTGGCTCTTCAGAAGTTAATATGCGGCTCCTTGTATAGGCACCAACCCCAGGATTGGAGCTACAGGCACCAACTTTCCAATGCGCCTGAGAAGTGCTCACTGCACAACCCCTGGCTCTGCCACAGGCCCTGCCCCCACTCCACCCCTTCCTGCCCCCTCCCTTTAGCCTGCCTTGATCTTGCTCCTCCCCCCCCAGTCTCCCGCACACCATGCCACGCAACAGCTGATGGGGAGGGAGGGAGAGGTGCTGGTGCTGATCAATGGAGCTGCCAGTGGGCGGGAGGTGCTGGGGGCAGAGGAGCTGCTGTGGGGCTGCTGACATATTTCTGGGGCTGTTTGGCAATGTATGTTACTAAACTCTGGCTCCTTCTCAGGCTCAGATTGGCCACCCCTGCTCTAGACCTTTTCCAGATTAACCTGTATGGACATAGCAAGTGATTAGCTATATCTGGTTGGGACAGTATGTACATCTGCCAGGACAATGAGGTGTCACTCCTGAGTGATGCCTTTGGGAGCGACCCCAATAAAATTTAATGTAGCTCTGCGTTGGCCTGCTTGGGATTTCTGGACCTCAGGTTTCTTGGGTTTGTTTTTTTTTCAGGACAACGTAGACCACTAAAAGATCAGCTGTCAGGTGTTTATTGACTCTGACAGTAATCAGGACTTAGCATTATCTCTGCCTTCTCTATCCGTGAATTCCAGGATTTGGGGCTCTGGTATTCTTGAGTTCTAAAATATACCATAGTGTTGGCTCTCTTGCTGTTGAACACACACCTCATATGCCAGGACTCCCAGCCACATGGTCAGATCAGAGCTTTCTCTTAAGATTTCCTGGCTTGATCTGTTCTGATAGTGTCTTCACATAGACTTCTCGGAGCCGCTTATGCAGTGAACAGCCCTACCCATTTAATTTTATCCTGGCTTTAGAATAATCCCTTTCAGATTCTGTTTTGAAAGAGAGGGGGGTGCAATAAATAGCCCCTCTGGAGTAAAAATGCCCTCTCTCTTTAATTCCAATCCATGCTCCTTCTCAGCTGCCTGGGGCCAGCAGACATATGCTGTTCGGCCAAGGAAGAAAGCTCAAAAGCCCCTGTCTGCTAAAGCTCTGCCCTAACAGTTCAACCAGGGCTCCAGCACTTCAGCTGCTGAGATGTCACCTGGGTGGAAAAGGCAGCGCCCAGTCCTGTCCAAGGGTAGAACCAGGAACTAAGACACATTGGTAGCTGGCATGGAGCATAAGTGTAATAATTCTTGCCAAGCGATTGGGCTGCTCCCTTGAGCACTAGGTGGAGTTTTGTGATGTGGCTTATGTAGATTGCAGTGCGGGAGCCCTGCTGCCAGCACAGGTCACTAGCAGTGGTTCTGTAACCCACAGCCACTCTGTGCCCACCAGTGCTGGCCGGGCCACAGATGGAGCCGTGGCTAACGGAGCTGGCTCTTTTAGTCCAGGCAGGAGCGGCTTATGTTTTGAGAACCAGAGGTCCTAGGTCAGTCCCACTGCTGACCCCAGCCAGGGGTTGGGTGGTACAGTTCCAACCTGAGCAGCCATTGGATGACAGCTGCTGTCAATCATTACTGACCTCCAGCTGGATTGGATAGGATGAGGGATCGTTTCCCCTTAGCTGTACAATCCACTACCATCACTTTGTGGAGACAGAATGTAGGAAGTGCTGACAGTGTCTGAGGCGCAGGGGAGGGTTTGATCTCAGCAGAAGCAGCTCCAGGCACCAGCGCGCTATCCCGCGGTGGGTACTCTGCCGGTCGCCGCGAGGGCGGCAGGCAGGTTGCCTTCGCCGGCATGCCTGCGGAGGATCCGCTGGTCCCGCGGCTTCGGAGGACCTCCCACGGGTGTGCTGCTGAATCCGCGGGACCGGGGACCTCCCACAGGCAAGCCGCCGAAGGCAGGCTGCCTGCCGTGCTTGGGGCGGCAAAATACCTAGAGCCACCTCTGGGTCTCAGGGGAGGGTTTGGTACCACAGATGACCGGTTGGTGCTGAGCATCCCTTCTTGGCTGGATGTGACATGGCTTGTCCTTGATACCCCTCGCACCCCCCAGATGAGTCGGATAATGAAGAGTCTGTGTCACAGACGGACAAGACGGAGCTGCAGAACACACTGCGCACCCTGTCCAGCAAAGTGGAGGACCTGAGCACGTGCAACGACCTGATTGCCAAGCACGGCACGGCACTGCAGCGCTCCCTCAGTGAGCTGGAGACCCTCAAGCTGCCCGCAGAGAGCAACGAGAAGATCAAGCAAGTCAACGAGCGAGCCACGCTTTTCCGCATCACCTCCAACGCCATGATCAATGTGAGTGTGGCCAGCGGCAGGGTATGGAGCTGCAGGGATTACATGCCCCGGCATGCGCTGCTCCAGATCGGAGAGGTCTCTTGGATCTGTGCGGAACGTTGCATGCTAGATCATATGCTGTGTGGGGCAAGCAGCTGTGGCCTGTGTCTGTGTGATGCAATAAGGTCCTGATCACTATTGCAATGAAGGCGAACTCTGGAGCAGAGGGCAGATGTATTGTCCTATGTAAGTCAGTACAGGCAACCTACAGGTTCCAGCTCAGCACAATGATTTTTCTGAGGCCTGTGTGGGCGTTGTTCAGCAATCGCTCATCTGGCCATCGAGGGTTGAGGTGTCATCCCCCTGGTGCCAGAGGGAGATGGGGAATCTGATTACAGGATGTATCTCTGGGGGTGGGGGAGGTTCCCAGTGTGCGCCGGTCCCCAAAAGGGAGCTGGGGCTGTGAGGGAAATGGGGATCTATGCTCACTCAAATGACTGGGCTGACAGGGCCTTCAGCTGGGAGCCCCCTCCACTTCTCTGCCCAGGGAAAGGAGACCTGAGTGATGAAGATGACGATAATGAGTTCTTCGATGCACCGGAGATCATCACCATGCCGGAGAGCATGGGCCACAAGCAGAGAAGTGGAAGGGGCTCCCAGCTGGGGCTGTGAGGGAAATGGGGATCTATGCTCACTCAAATGACTGGGCTGACAGGGCCTTCAGCTGGGAGCCCCCTCCACTTCTCTGCTTGCTGGCTCAGCTTTGTAAACTGCCATGCACTTGTCAGGGAGTCACTGGCCTCAGAGCTGCCTCTAGTCCTCAGAACCTCAGCACAGAGGGGCTCACAAGGAAGATGTCTTGACAGGCCAAAAGACTTATTGTCTGAGTGGCTGCTGGATGCTTGAGCTGGGGTGATGACTGGGACACTGCCAGTGGCTTGAAAATTCCCCTGCAGCTCTTGTTTGTCCACAAGAGGGCAGCATTGCCCCTAGTGGGATAAGAGGCATCTGGAGACTACGTACGCATGCTGAACAGACCCCGCTAAGCCTAACACAGCGCTCCTGGGGCAAGGTGGAGTGCAGAGCTGTGGCATTGACCTGTGCTCTTCCTTGCAGGCCTGCCGAGACTTCTTGATGCTGGCGCAGACACACAGCAAGAAGTGGCAGAAGTCTCTTCAGTATGAGCGAGACCAGCGCATCAGACTGGAGGAGACCCTGGAGCAGCTGGCCAAGCAGCACAATCATCTAGAGAGAGCCTTCCGAGGGGCCACCGTGCTGCCAGCCAGCGCCCCCCGAGGCGGGGGCTCTGCTAAAGGTCAGAGGGCAGAGCTCCTTCCCTGAGGCTACATGGCAGCAGTCTGCAGTTGCTCTTGCTGGGTGCTCCGCTCTCCATTGTTATGCACTATTCCCTTCTAGAGCTCCCCCTACTGAGAGAGGCTGGGACTGGAGTAGCCAGGAGCTTCTGCTATGGCAAGCGCTCCTACCTTTCTCCTGTTGGAAGAGATCAGAACTGAAGTAGCTGGGAGCTCACTCCAGGGCAGCATTGCTTCCCCGCTCCCGACAGTGCCCTCTGGTCTGGTGGGAGAGGCTGCAGCTGGAATAGCTGGGAGCTTCTGCAACAGCCAACACTCCTTCCTTGCTCCATACAGCTCCCCGTGCTGGGAAGGGTCTGGACTCAAATAGCCAGGAACTCTCTTATAGCCAGCACTCGTGCCCTGCTCCTTCTAGCACCCTCTGCTTGGAGAAGCTAGGACTGAAATAGCCAGGAGTTCCCCACACAGCCAGCACTGCTGCTTGCTTCCCATGATGCCTCCTGCTGGGCTCCAGGCAGATGGAGACTGAAGACTCTTATGTATAGCTTGCCACCATTCCCTCTTGCAGATGAATGCTGCCCAGGGAAAGGAGACCTGAGTGATGAAGATGACGATAATGAGTTCTTCGATGCACCGGAGATCATCACCATGCCGGAGAGCATGGGCCACAAGTGAGTGATCGCGGGCTGAGTCTCGGGCATCGTTCTCCTTGTTCCTCTGCCTAACAGGGAGGATGCCCCTTCCCTGCGCGTACGCCTGTGGATGATCATATAGATCTGCTTCTGCTGGTAAGCACCATATTCTAGGTTCCTGTGATGAAGAGGGGTAGCTATCAGCATGGCATGGGCCTCTCCACCTCCCTGCCATGTCCTGTACCATTCCTCTGCTCTCCAATGCGCCTCAGATTGAGAGAACCTCTGATGGCTTGGGGGAGGGAGGGCATTGAGGGGTGCAACATGCTGACTTGTGTTTTCTCTACTTCCTGCAGACGCACCGGCAGCAACATCAGCGGCGCCAGCAGTGACATCAGCCTTGATGAGCAGGTAGTTCTGTGCCCGGGGCAGGCACAGTCTTTTTGCTGATGGAAGCCCCCAGAGAGAGAGAGAGAGAGGCTGTCTGGGGGCATGGGCAGCTATCCCAAGGAATGTTGCTGGCACTGGTGACTTGAGCTTGCTGGGTGCTTTAAGCAGGCATGAAGCCAAGGGCCTGACAAGCTTAGCCTAAACAGGCAGGCCCATGGGAGTGCATGAAAGCTAAGTGGGGAAGAACTCAGCCTTCTGGAAGTGGAGTGGGAGGAGATCTGGTGGGCTGGGTCAAGGATTGTGTCCCAGGCATAGGAAGCTGCATGGAGGGAGGCTGGAGATAGAGAAGGAGATGAAGGGAGGGAGGGAGTCGAGATTGAGAGGTCTGCAGACTGGCTTTCCCTTGGTCATCCCAGCATGGTCTTGCCCATGTCTTGCCCTCAGTACAAACATCAGCCGGAGGACACCAAAAAGGAGAAGAGAACTCGGATTCCCAACAAGCCGAACTACAGCCTCAACCTGTGGAGCATCATGAAGAACTGCATTGGGAAGGAGCTCTCCAAGATCCCCATGCCGGTGAGTCCCTCAGCCTGCGTGGGGTGCTCGGGGGCTAGCTCTCTGAAAGAGAGTGACCTCCAGATTTCTGAGGAACAGCTGGAAATGAGGCTGCAGGTTGATGAGCCCCATTGATCTAAGGTTGTTGGGTTCCCAGTGCCAGGGCTGCCTGAGCAGCCATGGTCCTGGGCTCATCCCTTGTCTCTGACTCCTCTCTCCTGCTCCCAGGTGAACTTCAACGAGCCTCTGTCCATGCTGCAGCGCCTTACCGAGGACCTGGAGTACCATGAGCTGCTGGACCGAGCAGCCAAGTGCGAGAGCACCCTGGAGCAGCTCTGCTACGTGGCCGCCTTCACCGTCTCCTCTTATTCCACCACCGTCTTCCGCACCAGCAAGCCATTCAACCCTCTCCTGGGGGAGACCTTCGAGCTGGACCGGCTGGAGGAAAACGGCTACCGCTCCCTCTGCGAGCAGGTGTGAACTGCCTCTGCCCTAGAGGGCAAGCCAGGCTGCCCTGCCGTCTGTGAGCGGGCTCCTTAGAGATCTCCTCCAGCTGAAGCTCCTAGCGCTGCCATCCCTGCCTATCGCACCCCAGATCCCCACACCCCTCTCTTAGGGAAAACGAGGGGCTGGGCTTGGGAGTGACAAATGATGGCACAGGTCCCTTGGTGACTGTCTCATCCTCCCCCTTATCTCTCCCAGGTAAGCCACCACCCTCCTGCTGCCGCCCACCATGCTCACTCCAGGCACGGCTGGACGCTTCGCCAGGAGATCAAAATCACCAGCAAGTTTCGTGGCAAATACATCTCCATCATGCCCCTTGGTGAGTCCTGGCCACCAGCACCCCCACTGTTGGGCAGTAGGGAGGGATGAGGGTTACCATCTCTGCTCCCCTTGCTGTACCCTGTATGCCAGCTAGAGTCTCCAGCCCCTCCTGTAGTGTTGTCAGCTGCCCACGAAGGAGGATGGTAGAGTGCGGTGAAGATACTGCCCCAGCCCATCACAGGAACATGCACTGAAGAGATCCTGGGATCCATTCCCACTCCGTCACTGCCTTGCAGAGTGATCTTGGGTGAGCCACCCTGCTGCTGTGCCTCAGTTTCTATAGTGGAAATGGCCTGAGCTGTTGGGGAGCTTGGAAAGCGCGAAGCAAGTGCTACTGCAGCAGGCCAACCCCAGCCCCACAGTTAAGGTGACGTTTATAACCTCTAGCTCTGACCTAGAGTTTTTCAGCCATAGAGATCAGGGTCAAGACCCCTATTTTACAGAGTGGAAACTGAGGTACAGAGAGGGAACATAACTTGTCCAAGGTCACCCAGCTGGCTGGGGCACAGCTGGGAGCTAAGTTTGCTCTAAGCTGTGCAGCCGGCAATAAAAGGGCTGCGTAGATGGGGAGAGGCGCCCCTCCCTCAGCCCAGCCCTGCTGCAGCTGCTGGGCCAGGGAGAAGCACCCCTCCCCCAGCCCCAAGCTTCTGCAGCGAGACCTGCCGCAGCCCCAGGGCAGCCTGCACCCAACCCCCTTATCCCTGGCCTCACCACCAGCCAGAGCCCTCCCCCTCCCCCACCCCCTCCCCGCACCCCAGCCCTGAGCCTGAACCCCTCATCCCTGGCCCCACCCTGGAGCCTGCTGCCAGAGCCCTCACTTCCCTGCACCCCAGCCCTGAGCCCCCTCCCATGCGCCAAACCCCTCAGCCCCGCCCCTGCCACATATCGCCTTCATATTGGTGCACAGAACAAACTTCATTCTGCACATGGACGTAAAAAATTAGAGGGAACATTGGCTGAGAGTAGAACCCAGGTCCCCTGACTCTCGGCCGTATCCACTAGGCCATGTTGTCTGAGTTTCTTTGCTAGTGGAAGGAACAGTGAATATCCTGGGTCTGAGGGAGTTCTAGTCAATTGGACGGTAACTCCAGAGTAGTGGGGAATTGGTTGCACAATTGGAAGTCTGGAAAGCTTATAAGCTGTTGAGAAATAGGCATCTGCAGTATTTGCTGGAGAGCATCTTGCTCTTTTGTACCCCTTGTGCAAGGAAATCGGACACGCTCTGGGACCCGTCCTTCAGTCCCCTGGCTGCTCCTTGTGTGCTGCTTCCTGGAATTGGTACATGGCACGAGTGTCTGTCCAGAAACTGTGTTCGCCATAACGGCAAATACACACATCCAGCGGAAACCACCAAAATAAAGATGTTCTGCTGCGTGAACGCAGTCGGTCACCTCCGAAGAGATTGGAAAACGAATGAACCCAGCAGTGTTCTGGCTCCTGCAGGGACATCCTCAAATCTAGTGTGCCCCCACTCCCCTGCCTCGGTCCCTACAGCACCCTCTGCTGGGAGGGGCTGGGGCTGGAGTAGCCAGGAGCTCCCTTCACAGCAAGCACTCCTGCCCTGCTCCCTACAGCACCCCCTGCTGGGAGATGCTGGGGCTGGAGCTGGAGTAGCTGGTAGCTCCCCGTACAGCCAGCTCAGTACTTCCTAATTGCTTGGCGCGTGTGACTGTCAGATAAAAGCAGATTGGGTTGCTGTTAAGTGTTGGGCTGGGTGAAGTTGGGTTCATGTTGTGTTGGGGCTCTCCTGGAGATGGGCGGGAGGCCTGGATGGGCGCAGGTGTGTGTCGTCTGCAGCGTTGTAAGGCAGCCATTGGGGTTAGACTGGCCATTCCCTTCCCCCATATTTTAGTGCTTCTGTGGCATGGGTGGGCGGAGTTCTGTCCTGTCCCAGCACAGAGGGGAAGTCTGCTAACGGCTGTTCCAACTTCCACCTCCCCGTCTCTAGGTACCATCCACTGCATCTTCCATTCCTCCGGCAATCACTACACATGGAAGAAGGTGACCACCACGGTACACAACATCATAGTGGGCAAGCTGTGGATAGACCAGGTGAGCAGGCGGGTTTGGGAATGTGTTCACAGGGCAGCTGTAGGAGGCAGGACTCCTGGGTTCTGTTCCCAGCCCTGCAGTGGCCCCAAGGCCAAGCACGACCAGGAGCGGGTCATACAGCAGCAGTGGGAGCCAGGACCCCTGGGTTTTATTCCCAGCCATGTGACTTGGGCTAGGCATCTAACAGCCGTGGCTCAGTTTCCTCATCACTACCATGGGAGTGGGGGCTTGGAAAGTGCATTGTGAGTGCCACTGAGCCTAGCTAACCCAAACCTTTCTCCCCCACAGTCCGGCGAGATCGAAATCATCAATCACAAGACAGGCGACAAGTGCAATCTCAAGTTTGTTCCTTACAGCTACTTCTCCCGGGACGTGGCCAGAAAGGTAAGAGGGGGACTCATGGCTCATCCTCATCCCAAGTCTCCTTCCCCACCCCTGAGCAGGGTGCAGTGCTCACCAGGGCAGTGCAGTACAGGGGCTTGGGGGATAGAGGAGTGGAGAGAATAAAAGGGCCAGGTGCTGTGGGACAGAGGGGGAGACAGGATGGGAAAGGACCTGTGTAAGTTGCTGCCCCATGGCAGCTGAGGGAGAAGACAGCACATCATGTATGACATGGCAGCCACTTCTGCGGAGTGACCTGCCCAGCCAGCCCTGATGTTGGGGCTCAGCTCGGATCCCAGCTTGCTGTTGCTCTGGGATCATGGGAGTGCTGAGATAACAGGGCTGGGGGTGGATGGGCTCTGGGGAATTTGTGGAGGGAGCAGTGGGTCTGGGGCAAGGAATCTGGTCAACTCCTGAGTGGAATGATGGGTTAATGAGGAGGAGGGAGGTGGAATATGGTGAATTCTGGTTCCTGCAGCTGGCTGCTTCGTTTGGCTACTGGGAGTGGCACTAGAGCAGGGGCAGGCAAACTTTTTGGCCTGAGGGTCTCATCTGGTTTCAGAAATTGTATGGAACGCCAGTTAGGGGAGTCTGTGCCTCCCCAAATAGCCAGACATGGCCTGGCCCCTGCCCCTGCTTCTTGCCACCTGATCCCTTCTCCCCCCCCCCCCCCCCCCGACTCCTGCCCTATCCAACCTTCCCGCTCCCTGTCCCCTGACTGCCCCTGGAACCCCCACCTCTGACTGCCTCCTGATGCCCCATCCAACCCTTCCTCTCATTCCTGAATGCCCCCCATGGGACCCCTGCCCCCATCCAACCACCTCTTCTCCCTGAGTGCCCCTGAAACCCCTGCCCTGATTGCCCCCTGTTGCCCCCAAACAAACCCCTCCTCCTTCCTGTCTGACCCCTGGAACCCCTGCACCCATTCAACCCCACTGTCTGATTGCCCCGACCCCTATCCACACCCCTGCCCATCACCTCAAACTTCCCTGCCCTCTATCCAACCTCCCACCCCCACCCCTTTTACTGTGCTGCCCGGAGCATCGGTGGCTGGCAACTGTGGCTGGAGCCAGCCATGCCACCATGCAGCACAGAGAACCGGGTCAGGCCACGGTTCTTCAGCTGCGCCTCCCAGCTGCCCAGAGCATTGCACCGGTGGTGTGGCATGTTGATGCTGTGGGGGAAGGAGAATAGCGGGGGAAGGGCTGGGGGCTAGCCTCCCGGGGCAGGAGCTCAGGGGTCAGGCAGGAGGGTCCTGTGGGCTCTAGTTTGCCCACCTCTGCACTATAGGCTCACAGGGTAGCTCCCTCATCTCTGCTGCTGTGCTGGGTGGCTGGGGAGACAGCTGCACCCAGTGCCCCACTTTGTACTCTCCATCCTGGCAGGTGACGGGAGAGGTGACAGACCCCTCTGGGAAAGTGCACTTTATCCTGCTGGGCACCTGGGATGAGAAGATGGACTGCTTCAAGGTGCTGCCAGGCAGTGGGGAGAACGGTGCTGAGGGGCGGCAGAGAGCCGAGGAGAGTCAGGTTCTGCTGTGGAAAAGGAACCCCCTCCCGTGAGTGATAGCTGCTGGGCTGGGGGTGTGGCTGAGCCACAGTGGGGGGCTAGATGCTCCAGCATACCCCCAGCTTCCTTCTGGGCTGTCTCATACACAGGTGCCGGCTCACACCTTGCCATCTCTGCCCTCCATAGCAGCTATGGAGCTCCCCTCACTTGCGGCCACTTCTCCTTTGCTGGGAGGACTGGCAACCAATGCAGAGATTGGGGATTCCCATGGGATGGGGAAACGCTTCCCCACTGGCGGAGCAGGCAGCAGTGCTGGAGGGAGGATGCCATGGTGGCAGGATCTCCATGGATTCCACCCCACTGCCATGTCTCACCCTCGGCACAGGAAGAACGCTGAGAACATGTACTACTTCTCCGAGCTGGCGCTGACACTCAATGCCCCCGAGAGCGGCACCGCCCCCACCGATAGCCGGCTGCGGCCCGACCAGAGGCTGATGGAGAACGGGCGCTGGGATGAGGCCAACGCCGAGAAGCAGAGGCTGGAGGAGAAGCAGCGCATCTCCCGCAAGAAGCGCGAGGCCGAGGCCATGAAGGCCACAGAGGATGGTAAGGAGACTCTTTGCTCCCGGCCCCTGCCCCTCTCCTCCCCCACAAGCAATGCTCATGTGTCTGAGACCCCGCTCGCAAATCTTCCTTCCACCTCCAGGCACTCCCTATGACCCCTACAAGGCTCTGTGGTTCGAGCGGAAGAAGGACCCTGTCACAAAGGAGTTGGCACACGTGTACCGAGGAGGCTACTGGGAGAGCAAAGAGAAGCAGGACTGGAGCTTGTGTCCGGACATTTTCTGAGCTGGAAGTGGCAGGATCAGCAGCAGGAGGAAGAGAAGGAAAGAGGATGGAGGTTGAAGGGAAGCAGCCGATCATGTGACTTCCTTGCCTAGTGCTTTCCTCGAGTGTCTGTCTGTCTTAACCAATCGCTTGTTCCGAATCAATCACCCCAAGCAAAAGCCAGTGGCGGTGATTGGCTGGGTTGCCTTAGCTGATTGACACTGATGTTGATGATGTTTAGATCCCTAGGGCTGGCGCTCTGTGCCCTATATGGCTGTGTCCCCCAGCTCCCTTACACGGCCATCTATCTGTCCAGCTCGGCCCAACCCCTCCGGGAGCTGTGGGGGGAAGAGCTTGCGAGCTGTTAACAAGGGCCAGTCCTTTTCTAACACCCTCACACAAGGGGATGCACACAATGGGGATGTGGGTAAGAACAGAAGCCCCCCAATGTACTTCCCATGGGGGGGGCTGTTTGGGGGAGCTGGGGATATCCTGTATCTCATATCTTGGTGGGGAGGGGTCAGTCCCCCCTCCCTTAGGCGGGAGCTAGGGGCACCCAAGTGGCTGGGGGAGCCTGGTACGTGCCCATGGAGACAGAGGAATGTTGCAGGAAGCAATGCAGAGCCGCAGCTCGCCTTCCACATCCTGGAGCAGGAGGCTGTGACTGGCCTTGCTCTCTGAGAACCCTTCTTTGGGGCAGTCTGCTGAACTTTCCGTCTGATTTCAGAGAGGGCCATTGGCAATGAGACCCCCACCCCCCTGCTCTCCCCTCCTCTTCTGCCAAGAGGAACGCACCCCACCGTCTTCCCCCTCCCCATGTGCACTCTGGAAGGCGGGGAGCTGCTGTGGGGGTGGAGCATCCCTCTGGCCAAGCAAGCACCTGTTATATATCTGTATATTATATATATGTAGAGAAAGCTAATATTTTGTTTGATTTCTGCCCCCTTCTTTCCCTCCCTCTCCCCCTCCCCCAAGTGGGTCCCAGTTTTGTAACACCCCAATCTCATGTCTCCAGCACAGTGAGTACCTAGGCTGGGCAGGACCTCTGCAGAGCTTTTCAGGCACAGCACTGACCTGGGGGAGAGCGGGAGGAGGTGCTTGGACCCAGAGCCATACTTGGCTTTGAGCTAGGCCCCTGCCCACTTGAGCTAGCATCCCTCCTGCTCCACTTGGCCACTCCCTTCCTCGTTAAAAGTCACCTGCCCCTTCCAGCAGGGAGGACAGAGGCACTGACAGCGGCCAGAGCTGGATCTTGAGGTTCAGAGGTGCTGCCATAGCAGGAGAGGATCAGGCAGGGCCAGGAATCAGGCCAGCCCCAAAATCAGAGGGGTGTCTCTCTGCAGCCCTGGCTAAGAATCACACACTGAGGTGCCTTCCTTGTATGTTTCATTCTGGGTTCCCCCCCCCCCGACTCCACCGCCTCTGCCAACAGGGTGAGGGAGCAGTGCTTGTGCTGCCTGTGCTAGACTGCTGGCTGGATGGGGCGGGTCCCCTCTCGCCAGCTTGGTGAGATGAGGCCAAGCCCAGTGCTAACCGATCCCTGCTTGTTGGGACAGGAGAAGGCACAGAGGGGGCATGGGCCCTTTATTTCCATGGGAGGGACACTGGTAGATTTAAATTTAAAAAAAGAAGAAAAAATCCCTCCACTTCTAGTTTTGGGTTTTTTGCCTTACTGTTTTTTTTCTTTTCTTTTTTTTTCCAAGAAAACTAAATTAAAAAAACCTGAAAGCCCCAGCCTTGTGCACGTGTTACTGCCAGCTGATTTACTGTGGAGCATAGTGGAGACTGGCTGGGTTGGTATGTGGACCTACCCTGCTGGGGCTGAACTGGTCCCTGGCATGGGACTGTCTCTCTGGCTGGCTGCTCCTGCAGAGGGCTGGCAATTGAGATGTTGGTACCAAAGTCCTCTTCCCCTGTGGTTATGGTAGGTTCATCTGTGTACCTGGAGTGAGAGGTCATAGAATGAGTGAAGACATCTAGCCCTCTGCTTTTCCTTCTCGACTTGTGTAGGTCTCTCCCCTCCTCTTCAGCAATACAGGCCTTCAGGTGGGCTGTATATGGTGACAGAGGCCTGCAGGGCTAGGACATGCTCCCTTCATGCCACTGCCCAGCAGAGTGGGCTTAAGTTCTGTGGAAAGATTGAGGGTGGGGGTATGATTTTGCAAGGGGGTGTCACAGGCAGAGGGCAAACCCTCCCCCATTCCCATCTCCATCATCACTTGCTTCCCTAGGACCCCACTTCCTGGCTTCTGCCAATTCTTCCTCTGCCGGTTGGTGGTAGGCCGAGAGTGCTAGGCCCAGTCCATACCCCTTGTCTCCCCCTACTCTCAACAGCAGTGGACAGTCGTCCCCTGGTTCAAACAGGGCCACATAGTGTTGCGGTGAGAGGGATATTAACTGCTGGGCTGGCAATGTTTTAACAGAGGCCTCCTTTCAAAAAATGTTCTGCCACTGGCACATGGACTACTCCATTTGGGGAGGGGGGGAAATTATTCCCTGTTCCTCTGCCCACAGAATGCCCTGTTGTTCTCTCTCCCACACATCCCCCTTGTTATGCTCTGGCCCTGCTCATGTTAACATTATGCACACAGCCATGGTTGGAAGCTGTTCCTTGAAGCACTGGTGGGGATGGGCAGGTGGGCCTGTGGTAATCAGTTGTGGGGGTTATGGACTCTCTCTGGGCTAGGGTATTAGGTGGGGAATCAGTGGGGGAAACTCCTCTCTTCTCTTCCCCCCGCCCCCATCCTCACCAGCATAGGAGAGGAATACAGCTTCTTGGGTGGGTGGGGCATAGCTTCAAGCGCCTGTCCTGGTTTCAGCTCTTCTGCTCTGCAGCTGGACAGGTGCTGGTGCAGAGGGGCCTGCAGCACCCCAAGTCCTCTTCCGCTGGTGGAAGGCAGCATTGTGTCCTCTAGGGGCCCTGCAGAAGGGTAGAAGTGGGAAGCTCCCTGATGGTAATGGGGGGGCTCTCTGAAGTGTGTGCTGCTTACCAAGCTGAGCTAGCCCTAGGGTTTACAAACTATTCTTTGCTGCATTCCCTCCTGCCACTAACCTATTTTACTCCATGCTGCACCCATGGGTGCCCCCTAGAGTCAGTTTCAGCTCATAATACTACATACCTCCCCTGCCCACCCTGAGTGGGGGGACTGGGAGGGGTAGGTGTGGGCCGGGATCCGCCAGGATAATCACCAAAATAAACTGACTCATATAATGCATTAAGGGGAGCAGGGGGAGGATATGCACCCCAGCCTCCTGCTGCAGAAGCAGCACACAAGGGGGCTATCCTTCCTGGCTTAGCCCTCCCTTTGCACCAACTTATAGTGTAAGGAAAGAGTGAGATTCATCCTGCTACTCACCTCCTCAACCTACTCCTGCAAGCTGAAAGGTTAGGGGCAAAGCTGCCTTCAGAAATAATGACACCTAGTATTAGAGCAGGGTTGTTATCATTCTAGAGAGGGGAAACTGAGGCACAGAGCATGGTAGGAATTAACCACTGGCCTGCAGAGTGACCTTGGGTGACCTGGGACTAGAACCCAGCTACCGTGAGTGCCTATCTACCAAGTAATTAATTAAACACATACAGCGCGGGGTGAATGCAAATAGTGCTGCTGCACAAACAGGGAACTCACAGCAGGACACTCCTCTCCAGCCTGGTCCTATTGTAGTGTTGCCAAGTCTCAAGGGAAAAAAAACGCAGCACTGCCTTTCAAGCACACCTAACCCATTTCAGAGGGAGGGGAGTGGGGTCAGTGCTTAATTTGTAATGAAAAAGCTCCCCCAGCACAAATTTAAGCCCTGTACATATCAAAGGGGGCAGGATCCGTGGGAGATTTTCCTTCTCCGGCTTGGAAAGGAAAAACTCAAATGTTTGCAACAGGGTTTAGCCAGAGCAAAATGTGGGGGGGCTTCCCCCCCGCCTCCCCCCACCTCAGCCTGATTGAGGATGAGTGGGGTGACATGGAGGGAGAGGCAGACAGCGAGCGAGGGGCAGGGGATGGCCAGAGCCGTGGAGCTGCAGGCGGCAGCCTGGGGAGAGACCAGCTCCACCCCTGCTCCCCCAGACCACATGCACTACATCCTGCCCCCCGTCTCGCCTGAAAGCCCCTCCTGACCCTCCAATATTGTCCCACCCGCTCTCCGGAGACAGCCCCTGTTTGCGTCTTCCCAACCAGGGAAGGCTCTAGGATTTTTGCTGCCCCAAGCAAAAAAATTGTTGGCCGTTCCCCCTTTTTTTCATGCCCCTCGGCCCCTCACCAACTCCACCCCTTCTGAACCCCTTCCCCAAATCCTCAGCCCCGTCTCCTCCCCCAGGCGTGCAGCATTTCCCTCCCCATTGCTTCCTGGGGGCCCCCACGACCTCCCACCCTAGCTCACCTCAGCTGCGCATGCTCCCCCCCTGTGCGCTTCCGCTCCGCTTCTCTCCCCTCGAAGCGGAGCAGCAGCGCATTCAGGGAGTAGGCGGAGCGGACCTGAGCTAGAGTGGTGGGGCGCAGGAAGTAACGGGGGACAGAGGAACCGCTCCCCGCTCCAGCTCACCTCCGCTCCACCGCTCCGCTTCTCCTCCCTCCCAGACTTGCTGCGCAAAACAGCTATTTCCCGGACAGCAAGCTTGGGAGGGAGCGGGAAGAAAAGAAGTGGCGGCTGGGCGCTCAGGGGAGCTGGGGTGGCAAGTGGGGGCGGCGGGAGCACTTTTTCCCCATGCCCCAGAGTCGACACTTATGATGGCCACCCCACGCACCTGCTTGTTTTGCTGGTGCCTGGAGCCGGCCCTGCCCCCAACACCCCATTACTTAGCCCCCACCTAACATCCCAGACAACTATCCATTCCCCTTTGAGCCAGCCTCCCCACCCATACCTGAAGCCTTCACCAACCTACCACTGACCCCCCCCTTATCCAGCCCTCCCCCAGACCCCTTCCAGCACTCCCCAAGTTCTGTGCAGCACTGTCTCCTAGCCCTGGTGCTGCCTGGGAGCAGGGAGCATTGTTCACACAGGCAGGGTGCTGGAGGTGTTGGCCTAGTGGGTGGAGCACTGGGCTGGGATTCAGCCCTGCCTACCAGTCTCAGCCTGGCTGGGTGACTGTGAGTGAGTACCCTCGAATCCTGGCACTTCAGTTTCCCTGTCTGTGAAATGGAAGCAGTGACCTTGCCATCCTCTGCAAAGCTACGTGAGAGCTACCGATTAAAGAGTGCTAGCTAAAAGTGGGGCATTATTATATGCCAGTTATTTTAGGTCACTCTATAACTGGTGCAAATTGGAGCAGCGACAGAGGGGGAGCCTTTCTGGGCATGACTGTTTTTTCCAGGGTTGGCGCACTCAGCTGACTGGCCGTACACCATTGCTCTGGGGTCCTTCCCAGCCCCACTTCCCCGGCCCCATGCACGCAGACTTTGCATCTTCCGTGGGGAAGCACCCGGTTATAGCAAGCAATCTGCAAGTAACCACCATGCTGACCCTAGCTGTGTGGCTTCCCACAGGCAGGAAAGTACTCTGAGCACTGTGCAAAGTGAACTCTCAGCATTTCCTTGGCTTGTCCACAGCAGCTGTATGTCTCCTGGCCTGACAAAAGGTGGGAGGTGGCCTTCTTTTCTATTAGATGGTTCTATAGTGTAGTGGTTATCAGATCTGCTTTACACGCAGAAGGTCCTGGGTTCAAGTCCCAGTGGAATCGGTAATGAGAGGTTTTATGGGCAGCTATGAATAATCCAAGGGAGCCGAATGTACCTCTCATCAGGAGTTGATTTTTATCCCCCAGCAGGGGAGAGGCGCTGCCAGCCATTGCTTCTGCCACTTGCCCCAGCTTGCAGCATTCTGTGCTGCCTCCATGTGACCATTGCAAGTACTACATCCAGCCCCCATTTCTCTGATACAACCTGGGGGTTTTGGGCCTTGTCTCTTCACTAGGGACTGGCAGGGGTACCAGCACCAGACTCGCCCCTCCAAGCAAGGCAAAAGTGGTCAGTGGCATCCCCCCACCACTCCCAGGGGGTGATCAGAGGGCTGAGCCTCTTGCCCCCTCACAGGTGTCTGCCCCTGAGCCCTGCCCCTGCTGGAGATAATCCCTCCAGGGGGATGAATGTAACTGCCCGTGAGAGGGGAAGAGACAGAAGGGTTTCCCAGCAGTGCCAGAGGACTGGGGTAGGTGAGTGAGGGCCAGAAGGTGATTGGGGTGGTGGTCAAGGGGTCATTTGGCCCTCGCCTTTTCCCAGAGCCAACAACGTACAACGGTCTGCAGCCTCTGTACACCCAGGGAGAAGAATCCAGCCTGTCCATCTGCCTGGTAATGCTGCAGGGCTCAGCTGGGTCATGTTCATGGGGTACAGAACCCTAGGAAGGGAGGAGCTGTGCTGCCAGGGTGCTCAGCTCAGCTATTTCCCAAACTTCTCACTGGCAATTTCCCAATGGCAGGCGCTCTGCTGATAAGCTAAGAGCCACTGGCGATGATAGGGCAGGCACAGGGCATGGTAAGGAAAGGGGCATTAACACATGTGGGGATCGGGGGAAAAAAGTCATTGGCATCACCCGAACAGGGACTTGAACCCTGGACCCTCAGATAAAAAAAATCTGATGTTTTACCAACTAAGTTATTCAGTCTAAATTTTTTCCTACAGCTTCAAATCACTAATCCAAGCAATTGTATTGGCTGTAGTTTCAATACTTTTGTAGCTATATCTACATGTTCATTTAAACAGCACCAGATGCCTGAAACCTGGGGAGAAAACATACAAGAGACACAAAAAAAAAAGCAGCAGCAGCTCTTAGATATAATTTAGTTAAACAGCAGCAGGAGCTTGAACCTGGCTACCCATCCTCCCTGTATAGGCTCCTTCTTTCCCAAAAGGTTCCCCAGTTCCTAATAAACCAAACCGCTCCTTCCTACTCCATCCTCTCAGCTATTCCTTGAGACCCTGCAGTTCTGCCTATCTAACTGGCCCTGCACATGGAACTGTAAGCATTTCAGAGACTGCTACCATGGAGGACCTAGATTTTAATCACTTACCTAGCAGCCTAAATTTGGCCTCCAGGACCTCTATCCTACCTTTCCCCATGTCACTGGTACCCATGTGTACCACAGCCACTGGCTCCTCCCCAGCACTGCACATAGCCTGGCTAGATGTCTCGAGACATTGGCAACTTTCGCACCCTGCAGGTAATTCCCCATATGGTTCTCCCAGTCATCACAAACCCAGCTACCTATATTTCTAACGATCAAATACTCCATTACTATTAGGAACAGACATGTAATAAATGGGATTCCCTCCCACAAAGAGGTATCCTCAGTGTGAGAAGATACCATGACATCATCTGGAAGGAGGTTCCTAAATATGGAATCATTTCCCTCCACTCCACTTTGATGTTCTCCTTTGCTGAGACATTCATCCTCCTCAACAACACAGAGGCTGTCAGATTGTGGGTAGGACCACTCTACTGTGTCCTGGAAAGTCTCATCTGTATATCTCTGTCTCCTTTAGCTCCTCCAGTTCAGCCTCTCTGATCTCCAGAGCCTGTACTTGGTTTCTGAGGGCCAGGAGCTCCTTGCACTGAATGCACATGTACACCACCTGCCCCCAAGGGTGGCAATCAGACATTCTGCATTCAGCACAATAAACTCTGCCACTGGACTTCGACTTGCATTCTCTTTTTTACTCCGGCAGCCATTTTTGTTGGGTTTTGTTTTTGTTTTGTGGGACAGTCTTTATTGCCCTAAGTCTAGGTAATGTTCATCTGGTGTATCTGGGTTTCCCACTCCCTTGCAAAATTCCCATGTTCACTAGCTCCTCTGGTCACTTAGAAGGGGGCTTTTCAAAGCTCTGTTCTCCCTGAGTAGCCCCACCCCTGGTTAAGGGTTGATGGGTACTAAACGGTTTAGGGATCAAAGCCTTGTTAAGAAGCTCTCAGCCTTGCCTAGCAGGCTGGTAGGCTCAGCACATGGCCCCCCGAACAAACAGAGCACGCTATATACTTCAGTCAAGCTGCAAGCACACAACAAACAAACTGACAACAAACTCACCCCCAAGATTCACACAGTCACTCCTCCTTCCACTGGAGAACTCCCTCGCAAAACTCTGTTAGCTGCTCCTGTTCGCTGGCTGGGATCTGGTCACTTCAAAGACATAGGACACAGTGAACTCCACTAGAGGGTTCACTAACCATTTAAAGACATACTACCCTATTCCTATTCACTATATTCCACCACTCCTCAACCCACTATGGCGGGTAACATTCATCCCCTCCCCCTCACTGACTCTCCACCCCTAGTCTAACCATCACCCCCATTGTCTGGGGAGTTAATGTTGTGACCAACCCATCGCCACAGCCTCCCTCTTCTTCAGCAAACATCACACCTCACCTGCCCCAGACCTGCATCAAGCATCATTTCCCCTAAGGTTGGGGAGCTGGTCCCTTTGCACTGTGCTACAATAGAGAAGTAGCCAGCAGGTGTCACTGTGAGATCAAGGAAGAAAATGAAAATGTTCTTTCATGTGCTCATGGCATGTGGCTCAGAAACCCACAAAGTCAAGGATGGTATTAGCCAATCATCTCTGTTAAGTGTAGTATAAATCACATTAATAAGTTTTATGTGGATGGTATTATTATAATATGCATTTTATACACACACACACACACACACACACACACACACACACACACACACACACACGACTGTTGGGAAGTTTTGTTAACCAACTGTATTGCGCTTTCCCCACAATTCTAGCACCCATGTCAAGTATCCCACAACACTTTGCAAAGCTTAATTCAGCTTTGACATTAGACAATAGGAAATGAATCAAAGGCAAAATACTTTAATGTGTTACCAGGGTACAAGCTGATACCTTCTTGGACCAGTACCCAGAATGCTAATATCCAGAACAAAGATAAGGAAAGTGTAGAACAACAAGTTAAGGAACTGGGACAAACTGATGGGTAGGATTTTAGTGACTTTAGAAAGCTTTGTAACTTGTAAAATCATCTGATAAATACTGCTATCTGGAATGTGTTTCTTTGAAGTACATGTTCTATGTAAGGTGAATATGCAGCGAGAATTTGCTTCTGAGAAGTAGCTATGTATGTCTCCTTTACATATTGTACTGATTTGTCTTTAGACAATACATTTGGCTATGTTCAATTATTTGGTCTCTCGAACATTTTAAGAGCAAACCACGAATGTAGTTGGACAATTGGCTACACCTTTTAGTCAATAAATGAGAAACAGGAGGGCAAAAATAAAAATCAGTAGGTAATTAAAGCAGAAAGAGCCATTATATTTCATGGATGTTTCAAGGAAATTTGGTGTGAATCACATCAGTTGTTTTTGGATGGAAAAGAAATGTTGGGAAGAAAATTACCACATTTAGCAACATTCTGGGGATTTTCATCATCCAAATAAAAGTCATTTTTCAGTGACAACCTCAAATAAAAAACTGTAACCAACAGATCTGAGCGTGGTTGTTATAGTGATGTTATAGGTTATAATTTCATGTATATAGTTATGAGGCTGAA
The DNA here is from genome assembly GCF_007399415.2 of Gopherus evgoodei. Lineage (NCBI taxonomy): Eukaryota > Metazoa > Chordata > Testudines > Testudinidae > Gopherus > Gopherus evgoodei. The sequence goes on from NC_044325.1 coordinate 127,317,360, forward strand.
AATGTATCCTCATGGCTTAAAGCAAGCCCAGGCAAAAACTCTCCAAGAACTCTCTCTCGTCCACTCACGCCCCTTCTCTACCTACGCTACATTGATGACATCTTCATCATCAGGACCCATGGGAAGGAGACTCTGGAAAAATTCCAACACGATTTCAACAGCTTCCACCCCACCATCAACCTCAGCCTGGACCAATCTACACGGAAGGTCCACTTCCTAGACACCATGGTGCAAATAAGTGATGGTCACATTAACACCACCCTATACCGAAAACCTACCGACCACTATGCCTACCTTCATGCCTCCAACTTCCATCCCGGGCGCATCACACGATCCATTGTCTACAGCCGAGCACTGAGGTACAACCGCATCTGCTCTAACCCCTCAGACAGAGACCAACACCTACAAAATCTCCACCAAGCATTCTCAAAACTACAATACCCACACGAGGAAATAAGGAAACAGATCAACAGAGCCAGACGTGTACCCAGAAGCCTCCTACTGCAAGACAAACCCAAGAAAGAAACCAACAGGACTCCACTGGCCATCACATACAGCCCCCAGCTAAAACCCCTCCAACGCATCATCAAGGATCTACAACCCATCCTGGACAATGATCCCACACTTTCACAGGCCTTAGGTGGCAGGCCAGTTCTTGCCCACAGACAACCTGCCAACCTGAAACATATTCTCACCAGTAACTGCACACCGCACCATAATAACTCTAGCTCAGGAACCAATCCATGCAACAAACCTCGATGCCAACTCTGCCCACGTATCTACACCAGCGACACCATCACAGGACCTAACCAGATCAGCCATACCATCACCGGTTCATTCACCTGCACGTCCACCAATGTAATATACGCCATCATATGCCAGCAATGCCCCTCTGCTACGTACATCAGCCAAACTGGACAGTCTCTACGGAAAAGGATAAATGGACACAAATCAGATATTAGGAATGGCAATATACAAAAACCTGTAGGAGAGCACTTCAACCTCCCTGGCCACACTATAGCAGACCTTAAGGTGGCCATTCTGCAGCAAAAAAACTTCAGAACCAGACTTCAAAGAGAAACTGCTGAGCTTCAGTTCATCTGCAAATTTGACACCGTCAGCCCAGGATTAAACAAAGACTGTGAATGGCTTGCCAACTACAGAACCAACTACAGATCCTTGGTTTTCACACTGCAACTGCGAGAACAGGGCCTCATCCTCCCTGATTGAACGAACCTTATTATCTCTAGCTTGCTTGCATATATATACCTGCCCCTGGAAATTTCCACTACATGCATCTGACAAAGACGGATGTGGTTTTGTGGGGTATTGGATGGGGAAATGCCACTCCGCCCTCTCTGGCTCTTACAAATGACACCTCTCCTATGCTGTGACCCAACTACATTGTCACGTCGGTGGGAGCAGGGTAAGGCTGGCAAGGGCTGGGCCAAGCCTTGTTCCCAGAATGCCCAGTATTCCAGGAACATGGAGTGGCTTCTTTCGTACCACTGCAAAATACTGGAAAAGCTGATACAGGATTAAATCAGTAAAGACTGGGAATATAATTAATGCCAATCAACCCGGTTTTATGGAAAGTCAGCCTTATCAAACCAACCTGATATTTTTGGATGAGATGACAAAGTTTTGTTGATAAAGGTGACTGCGTACGTCATATATTTGGAGATTTGGAGACTTAGCAGCACACAGCATTCTGATTAAAAAATTAGCCCTGCTCCACATTAAGAGGAACCCTCTGATCCCTCAGGACCAATGGGATCAGCTCTCTCCTTTTTCTGTGACACAGGCTTCATCCAGACACCAGCTCCTAGGCATTTTGTGATGTGTGACTTTGGGTGCTCGTCATGTGAGCAACTTTGTTGTGTGATGGGGTAGCATGCCAACCTCAGGCCTGGAGAAGAATTCAGGGGCGTAGTGATATGAAGTAGCTCCTTCAGCAGTGCCCCCCAAGTCCCATCTAATCCAGATAAAGGGATTCAAGGGAAATCATAAAATATTATGATAAGGTCTATAGAAAAAGCTTAATCAGAGCTAGGAAGGGCCTAAGTTAATCATTTACTTTAGAATTGTTCAGTGTGACGACTAAATGTCAAGTGGAATCAAGAACTGAAAGAAAATGGTTTTATTTATTGTTAAATGGAGATATTGGGTGGGGAAAAAACACTTCTACCAGAAGTGGGGCTCGAACCCACGTGGACATATGTCCATTGGATCTTAAGTCCAACGCCTTAACCACTCGGCCATTCTGGTGCTTGACAGTTTAGTGCTTTTGCCATAGTGAGTTTTGCTCCCTGGATCCATGACTCGTTCACCCCAAGGTTCCCTGACTCTTTAGCAAGTCAGGGGAAAGCTGCAAGGACAGGTATTTCCTGTTCTCCCTATCTTGCACTTTCAGCTCAGTCCATACCTCTCTGAGCTCCAACTCTTTCTTCCTGACTGTAATTTACAGAGATCCTGCCTACCACAGCTGCAAGGATCACAGTTAAATGGAGCCCTGAGGGGCCCTTATCTAGTAACATAGTGTAGTGGTGTGCTTGGCTCTTTTCAGACAGAATTGAGTTTGAGGCCCACTCCAGTAAAACCAGCAGCTCTTCTTTGAAGCAGCAGTGTTTAAATAGTACCTCTTTGCTCTGCATTTCCTTATCTTTCCCCCCCTGCTTCTCCCCAGTCCCCTGTGGATCACAGCAGGGAGGTGAAGGCAGTTGTGGAAATGAGATTTGATCATCAGACAAGGAGAAGTAGGGTGTGTGGTGACAGTGTAAACTGCTTTGTGGCTTGCCTGCCAGGTGTCATTGTAGGGGACACCTAGACAGACCTCTGATGAGCAGTGAGGAGGAGCTTGCAGTTGTGGTCCATTTTGGTACCAGTGATCTGGAGAGAGATCCTGAAAGCTAAATGTTAGGGTGACCATATGTTCTGCTTTGGCTGGGACAGTCCCCTTTTTAAGCCCTGTTGGCAAAAGAAATGGGACAGATGCACAGTTGTGCCGTAAAAGTGGGATGCAACCCCTAGCAGGAAGTGGAGGAACGTGCGCAGGGGGCAGGGAGTGACAACACCAGCCCCACACGGGAGGAAGTGCTCAGGAAAGCAGCTTGGGCCAGGCCAGCCCTGCGTGGGAGGGAGGCAGAGGGTCTCAGGCCATTCCACGGGGGCCTCTGGCTGGCCCTGTGCAGGCAGGAGGCAGGGAGGGCTCAGGCCAGCCCCACGCAGAGCGGGGCCTTGGACCCCTCATGGTGTGTCCCATTTTCCCTTTGGGAAAATATGATCACCCTACTAAATGTAGACTGCTAGGTCAAAGGCTCAGGGACAGGGCCTCAGCGGTAGCATTCTGTGAATGCTTTGCCTCCTGGGCAAGTCCAGCTAGGCATGGGAAATGCCAGGGTCTCCATGTGTGGTTGAAAAGATGGTGCCAAGAAGGAAAGTTTCAGTTGATTAGACACTGGGGAACATTTTTGCTGGCCGGCTTCACCTGAGTCAAAATGGAAACAGATGGCTGCCAAATGAATAAATAAGATACCGGAGGAATGTTTAAAGCGAGAGCTGGAGGAGAGGCTGCAGGAGCTGAGGAGCCCCTAAATCAGCCAGGGACATTTGTTAAAGACATGGGTACTGCAGTGTTGTGTGTGCACGCACCCAGGAAATGGGATGCTGCACATTACAAGTGTATAGGCGATGGGGACAGGGAATTTACACAGGTAAGTTCTGCAGAAGGTGGAACCATATGGGGCTCCCAGCAAAGACAGGCACATTTCACCACTCATCACACAGGCCCATGGGAGGCTGCTCAGGAATTTGGAGTGCGTGGGCAGAGAGGCATTGTTTTAGTAGAGGGTGTGTGTCATAGTAGAGACATTAACCCTTAGCTATCTATTTATGACAGTGTGTGTATGTTCTTGTTCTGTTCGGCTGTAGGAAAGGATAAGGAAGTCCACAGATGCCATGCTTGTAATACAGTAAGAGATAAAGAAGCAGCTAGAGCACCAACAGAGTAGCTTTTATAGAAAAGGCATCCAGTAAAGTAGGCAGTGCTAAGGAAAGATAGAGTGTCTGAGGACTGACCAACTATGGTGAATGCCCTACACAGATCACATAAAAAACAGATCTAAGCATGTTCTTGAATGATGAGTCCTTTTGAAATGAAAGGCCAACTACGCTAAGTGTCAGCCCACCATCCACTGCTGTTTATCAGATTGGTGGACTATGTCAGCGGGACAATCCCAATAGGACAGGGGTTCTCAAACTGGGGGTCAGGACCCCTCAGGGGGGTCTCGAGGTTATTACATGGGGGTGTCACGAGCTGTCAGCCTCCACCTCAAACCCTGCTTTGCATCCAGCATTTATATTAGTGTTAAATATATAAAAAAGTGTTTTTAATGTATAAGGGGGGGTTGCACTCAGAGGCTCAGTATGTGAAAGAGGTCACCAGTACAAAAGTTTGAGAACCACTGCAATAGGAAAAGGCGAGAAGCTGCTCTTTGCAGACAATATAGCAATAAAAGCATCCTCAAAAGAAGGATGGTAGAAGAAATGGTAAACCAGTGATATGACGAGTAAGCAGGAGTGGGATGAAAATAAGTATGACTAAAACTGAGGTCAGGCGGGTCAGTAGAGGTATAACAGAGATTAATGGTGTGCCTTTAAACCAGACTGAGCAGTTCAAGTACCTTGGCAGCAGGGTCACAGAAGTTGGCAAGTTTGAATGGGAGACCCAGTCTAGACTAGGGAGTGCTGGAAGAGTGTGGAATAACATTTCAGGTGATGTCTATGAGAAAAGTATGCCACCAAGACTGAAAGTACAACTGTACAGAACAATGATGCATCCTCCAATGCTGTCTGGTGCAGAAGCTTGAGTGGTAAAGAGACGGCAGGTTCAACACCTACAATTGTTTGAGATTAGATGTCTTCACGCCAGCAGAGGAGTTCACAAACACAATGAAAGCACTGCAGGGGAAGTCAAAGTTCATGATGTGGCTGACAAATCCAGAAAGTGCAATTTTGCTAGTAGCGACCTATACAGAGGATGAATGAAGGAGATCTGGTGAAGAGAGCATGGAAGGAGAAGGTAGAAGGAAAGAGATGCCAAGGAAAGTTGAGGAAGCGATGGATGGATGGCATCAAAGAAGATGGGAAGCAGGTGGACCTTAGTGCCATCTAGGACAGAGGTGGGCAAACTACGGCCCTTCAGGCCACATCCAGTCCGTGGGACCATCCTGCCCGGCCCTTGAGCTCCTGACTGGGGAGACTAGACCCTGGTCCTTCCCCTGCTGTCCCGCCTCCCCCACAGCTGCACAGGCAGCGTGGCTGGCTCTGGCTAGGTGGCGTGGTTGCCAGTCCTGCCGCTCTGAGTGGCATGGTAAGGGGGCGGGGAGTGGGGGTGTTGGATAAGGGGCAAGGTGTCCCAGGAGGCAGTCAGGAGACAGGGAGTGGTTGGATGGGGGGGAGGTTCTGGGGGGTGGGGGAGCAGTCAGGGGATGGGGAACAGGGGGGTTGGATGGGGTGAAGATTTTAGGAGGGCGGTCAGGGGACAGGGAGCAGTTGGATGGGTCAGAGGTTCACGGAGGGGCTGTCAGGGGACGGGAACAGGGGCAGTTGGATAGTTGTGGAAGTCCCAGGGTGCCTGTCAGGGGCCGGGGGTGTGGATAGGGGTTGGGACAGTCAGGGGACAGGGAGCAGAGGGCGGTTGGATGGGGCGGAGGTTCCGGGGGAGGATGGGGATGGTCAGGGAACAGGGGGAGGTTTTGGGACCAATCTTATTTAACCTTTTTATTACTGATCTTGGCACAAAAAGCGGGAATGTGCTAATAAACTTTGCAGATGTCACAAAGCTGGGCAGTATTGCTATCACAGAGAAGGACCGGGATATCATACAGGAAGATCTGGATGACCTTGTAAACTGGAGTAATAGTAATAGGATGAAATTTAATAGTGAAAAGTGCAAGGTCATGCATTTAGGGATTAATAACAAGAATTTTAGTCATAAATTGGGGACACATCAGTTGGAAGTAACAGAGGAGGAGAAGGACCTCGGAGTATTGGTTGATCACAGGATGACTATGAGCTGCCAATATGATATGACCATTAAAAAAGCTAATGCAGTTTTAGGATGCATCAGGCGAGGTATTTCCAGCAAAGATAAGGAGGTGTTAGTACCATTATATAAGGCACTAGCAAGACCTCATCTGGAAGACTGTGTGCAGTTCTGGTCTCCCATGTTTAAGAAGGATGAATTCAAACTGGAACAGGTTCAGAGACGGGCTACTAGGATGATCCAAGGAATGGTAAACTGTCTTATGAAAGGAAACTCAAAGAGCTTGGCTTGTTTAGCCTAACCAAAAGAAGGCTGAGGGGGGATATGCTTGTTCTTTAAAAATATATCAGAGGGATTAATATCAGGGAGGGAGATGAATTATTTAAGCTTAGTACCAATGTGGACACAAGAACAAATGAATATAAACTGGACACTAGGAAGTTTAGACTTGAAATTAGACGAAGGTTTCTAGGCATTAGAGGAGTGAAGTTCTGAAACAGCCTTCCAAGGGGAGTAGTGGGGACAAAAGACATATCTGGCTTTAAGGCTAAGCTTGATAAGTTTATGGAGGAGATGGTATGATGCAATAGCCTAATTTTGGCAATTAATTTAGCAATTGATCTTTGATTATCAGCAGGTAAGTATGCCCAGTGGTCTGTGACGGGATGTTAGATGGGTTGGGATCTAAGTTACTATAGAGAATTCTTTCCTGGGTGCTGTCTGGTGAGTCTTGCCCACATGCTCAGGGTTTAACTGATTGCTCTATTTGGGGTAGGGTAGGAATTTTCCTCCAGGGCAGATTGGCAGAGGCCCTGGAGGTTTTTCACCTTCCCCTGCAGCGTGGGGGCATGGGTCACTTGCTGAAGGATTCTCTGCAGCTTGAGGTCTTCAAACCACAATTTGAGGACTTCAATAACTCAGACGTAGGTTAGGGGTTTGTTATAGAAGTGGATGGGTGAGATTCTGTGGCCTGCATTGTGCAGGAGGTCAGACTAGATGATCATAATGGTCCCTTCTGACCTTAAAGTCTATGAACCTATGAGGTTGGATATGCATGGGAGTCCTGGGGGAACAGCTAGGAGGTGGGGGTGTGGATAGGAATCGGGGCAGTTAGGGACAGAGACCAGGATGTTGGATAGCGGGTTGGGTCCCAGGGCGGCTGTTTGGGGCAAGGGGTCACAGGAGGGGCTGTCAGGGGACAAGGAACAGGGGGGTTGGATGAGTCAGAAGTTCTGAGGGGGGCAGTCAGGTGACAGGAAGTGGGAGGGGGAGGATGGGGGCAGGGGCCAGGCTGTTTAGGGGGGCAGTTTTGCAACCTTGATGTGGCCCTCGGGCCAAAAATTTTGCCCATCCCTGACCTAGGACAAAAGATGGTAGATGATGGTATTACAAACCGACCCCAGATGATGGAGTAATGGAAAGAAGAAGTGTGTGTACGAGTGACAGAAGCAGCAAGAAAGCACAGAAACAGACACAGAGAAGGAGCACAAAAACCAAAGACACAGTCAAGACAAGCACTGGGACATGGCCCTGAGCAAAGCTAGGAGAGAGCTTTGGAGCTAAATGCTGCCTGGAATGGTGCTGGGAACCATAAGCAATGACGTTGTCTCTCATTGTTTGATTCCTACTGTGTTCAGGGGAACAGGACTTTGTACATTCTTTGTGACTGCCTCCCACACACCCCCTCAAGGCCAGAGGTAGCCTCAGTTTCTCTTGTTCCTGGGCTCCTCAGACTTCACTCACTGGCTTCTTTCTGTGCAAACATCCCTCCTTAGGGTCTGGGTTTATTAATAGTTCAGTTACAAACAAAACTCAAAGTCTCAAAATAAAGTCCACACCATCCACCTCAGTTCCCTGCTTTTCCCTGGCCACTCCCAGCCCTACTTGGCTGGAGTCTTGTTGTCCTGGTATCTCAAGCTCTTCTGTAGCCATCTGCTCTCTGCAACCTGCTGGAGTCTAATTCTCTGCAGCTCCCTCTGCCACAGCTGCCCTCTCTCAGGCCCCATGGCAAGGCTACTAATGAGGCACAGATGTGCTGGATCTGCTCCCTCTTAAAGGAACCCCATCCACCCTGTGGTAATAAGCAAACAAGACTGCATTAAAGAAATGCTTAATTCCGTCATCAATTTCTCCTCCTAATTAGAACAATCCACCAGACCTCAAATTTTTGGCTAGCCACCCAGGTTGAAAGGGGAAACTATTGAAAAACACAGCAAACAATCTAAGATAAGTTTTCTGTAAAATGTTTTCTGGCTGAATTCACATCCTTGGTGTGGCTAGCTCTGGTGATTTTACCACAAGGCTCGTGATATTTGATATTCTTCTTAAACACCCACAGCTTTAATTTAAGAAAACAAAAGTGTATTGTCAGCCTTTGTGGTGGTAGAAAAAAGCTGGAAAATGTGAACCCCAAAGGCTCCAAACCCAGGATATAAATAAAAGAACCAAATATAAGTTTGGTTGATTTTACTCTTGATTGAAAACAATCCCAGGAGTTCTTGGGACCCTACTCACATCTGATGACTGTTTGGAGCTGGCATTACCTCACTCTGTTCATAGGCCTGGTCTACACTAAGAGTTTATGTCGAATTTAGCAGCATTAAATTGAAGTAACCCTGCACCTGTCCACACAACTAAGCCATTTACTTCGACATCAAGGGCTCTTAACATTGATTTCTGTACTCCTCCCCGACAAGGGGAGTAGCGCTGAAAACAACATTGCTGGTTCGAATTTGGGTTAGTGTGGATGCAATTCAATGGTATTGGCCTCCGGGAACTACCCCGGAATACACTATTGTGACCACTCTGGACAGCAATCTGAACTTGGATACACTGGCCAGGTAGACAGGAAAAGCCCCATGAACTTTTAAATTTCATTTCCTGTTTGCCCAGAGTGGAGCGCTGATCAGCACAGATAACCATGCAGTCCAAAAATTGAAAAAGAGCTCCAGCATGGACCGTACGGGAGGTACTTGATCTGATCATTGTATGGGGAGAGGATTCTATGCTAGCAGAACTCCATTCCAAGAGACGAAATGCCAAAACATTTGAAAAAATCTCCAAGGGCATGATGGAGAGAGGCCACAACAGAGACTCACTATAGTGCCACGTGAAAGTTAAGGAGCTCAGAGAAGCGTATCAGAAAGCCAAAGAAGTAAATGGATGCTTTGGAGCAGAGCTGCAGACATGCTGCTTCGATGATGAGCTGCATGCAATTCTAGGGAGGGTGCCACCACTACCTACCCCGACTGTGGATTCTGAGGAGGGGGTACTCTCAGCCATGCTTGAGGATTTTGCAGATGGGGAAGAGGAGGAGGAGGAGGAGGACAAGCTTGCGAAGAGCACACAGCACACCGTTCTCCCCAACAGCCTGACTGAAATAGCCTCCCAACCCTCCCAAGGCAATACCCTGGACTATGAAGATGTAGAAGGGACCTCTGGTGAGTGTACTTTTGTAAATATAAAACATGGTTTAAAAGCAAGCATTTTTTAATGATTAATTTGCCCTGAGGACTTGGGATGCATTCGCAGCCAGTACAGATACTGGAAAAGTCTGTTAACATGTCTGGGGATGGAGTAGAAATCCTCCAGGGACATCTCCATGAAGCTCTCCCGGAGGTACTCTAAAAGCCTTTGCAGAAGGTTTCTGGGCAGGGCAGCCCTATTCTGTCCTCCATGGTAGCACACTCTACCACGCCATGCTAGTAGCAAGTAATCTGGTATCATTGTATGACAAAGCCTGGCAGCGTGTGGTCCCGGTGTTTGCTGGCATTCAAGCAACATCTGTTCTTTATCTCGCCATGTTATCCTCAGGACAGAGATATCATTCATGGTAACCTGGTTGAAATATGGGAGTTTAATTAAGGGGACATTCAGAGGTGGCCATTCCTGCTGGACTGTTTGCCTGTGACTGAAAAGAATCCTCCCCGCAGTTAGCCAGCTGGGGGGGGGGGCATTGGCGCTGAACTGTTCGCGTTTGGCTAGCAGGGACCTTCCCTGATATCAGCCACACAGTGGGGGGAGGGGTAAAGTGATTATCCCAGAGAATTGGGGGGGAGGGGTTAGTTTGGTTGCTGCTGCTGCAAATTAACAGGAAAACCGCAGCACTCAAGGGGCTTTGCTTGGTATGGGAAAGGAGGGCGCTGCTTTTATGAAGGTTGCAGAAGCCAAAAGACAATGGCATACCATGGCCGCATGCAAGCCAAATTCTGTTGCCCAGTCCTCTGTCTGTGATCTCTAACACCAGAGCCACAGGCACTCAATATTAAGATGCAAAATGCAACCTTGTACCGAAATCACGTGTGCTATGTAATGTGAATAGTGTTTTTTACTATGAAAAAGTATACTCATTGTTCTGTAAAATGTATCTTTTTAAATACTTCTCTCCCGTTTTTCCCTCTCGCAGCTTCAAATTTTTCAAGCCTCCCTCCTCCTTCCCGAAGACTATCTCAGATAAGGCATCAAAAAAAGAAAAACTCATGTGAGATGAAATGTTCACTGAGATCATGCAGTTGACCCGCAATGAAAGAGCTCATCTGAATGAGTGGAAGGACACAGTATCACAGTACAGGAAAGTGGCCAGTGAACGTGAGGACAGGAGGGATGAATGTGAGGACAGGAGGGACGCTCGAGATGAGAGGTGGCAGCAGGAAGATCAGGGGAGGCAGGATGCAATGCTGGGGTTACTGCGGGATCAAATGGACATGATCAGGCGTCTGGTGGAGCTTCAGGAACGGCAGCAGTGCCACTGCAGCCCCTGTTTAACCCACCTTCCCCCCTCCCCAAGTTCCATAGCCTCCTCATCCAGACGCCCAAGAATGCTGGAGAGGGAGGTTCCATGCACCCTGCCACTCCACCCCAGTGCACAGCCCAAGCAACAGAAGGCTGTCATTCAACAAGTTTTGAAGTGGCCTTTTGCTTCCCTCCTCCCCTCCTCCCACACCCCACCTGGACTACCTTGTCAGTTATCTCCCTATTTTTATAATCAATTAATAAAGAATACATGGTTTTTAAATAATAGTGACTTTATTTCCTTTGCAAGCAAGCTGTGATTGAAGAGGGGAAGGGCAGGTGGCTTACAGGGAATGAGTCAATCAAGGGGCAGGGTTTCATCAAGAAGAAACAAACAGAACTCTCACACTGTAGCAAGGCCAGTCATGAAACTGGTTTTCAAAGCTTCTCTGGTGCGCAGCGCTTCCTGGTGTGCTCTTCTAATCATCCTGGTGTCTGGCTGCACGTAATCAGCGGCCAGGTGATTTGCCTCAACCTCCCACCCCACCATAAATGTCTTCCCCTTACTCTCACAGTGATTGTGGAGCACACAGCAAGCAGCAATAACAATGTGAATATTGGTTTGACTGAGGTCTGAGCGAGTCAGTAAAGTGTGCCAGCAACCCTTTAAATGTCCAACTGCACATTCTAACACCATTCTGCACTTACTCAGCCTGTAGTTGAACAGCTCCTGATTACTGTCCAGGCTGCCTGTGTATGGCTTCATGAGCCATGGCATTAAGGGGTAGTCTGGGTCCCCAGTAGGGTGACCAGACAGCAAGTGTGAAAATTCAGGACAGGGGGTCGGGGGTGTCAATGTTCCTTCCCCATTCTGAACTCTAGGAACAGATATGGGGACCTGCTTGAAAGCCCCCTAAGCTTATTTACTAGCTTAGGTTAACAGTAAGCTGCCGCCACCAAGCATGTTCCAAATTCTAGGGGAGAGCCACTTGGAACTCTGCCTTCCCCCAAAGATTTCCCAAGTCCTTACATCCCTTTTCCTGTGTAGGCTCGAGAGTATACCCTCACCAATTAGTCCTGGTGAACACAGATCCAAAATCTTTGGATCTTAAAACAATGAAAAATCAATCAGGTTATTAAAAGAATAATTTTAATTAAAGAAAAAGGTAAAAATCATTTCTGTAAAATCAGGATGGAAAATAATGTTACAGGGTAATCAGATTCATAGAGCCCAGAGGAACTCCCTCTAGCCTTAGGTTCAAAGTTACAGCAAACAGCGGTAAACCCTCTAGCAAAAGGAACATTTACAAGTTGAGAAAACAAAGATAAAACTAACACACCTTGCCTGTCTGTTATTTACAAGTTTGAAATATGAGAGACTTGTTCAGAAAGATTTGGAGAACATGGATTGATGTCCGGTCCCTCTTGGTTCCAAGAGCAAACAACCCCCAAAACAAAGAGCACAAACAAAAGCCTTCTCCCTCCCCAAGATTTGAAAGTATCTTGTTTCCTTATTGGTCCTTTGGGTCAGATGTCAGCCAGGTTACCTGAGCTTCTTAACCCATTACAGGTGAAAGGATTTTGGTGTCTCTGGCTAGGAGGGATTTTATTGTATTGTACACAGGAGGGGTGTTACCCTTCCCTTTATATTTATGACAGGGGGTAATATAAGAAAAAGCCCCAAATATCGGGACTGCCCCTATAAAATAGGGACATCTGGTCACCCTAGTCCCCAAGGATAACTATAGGTATGTCAACATCCCCAAAAGTTATTTTCTGCTCTGAGAAGTAAATCCCTTGCTGCAACCGTTTAAAAACAAGCTAGTGTTCCTGAAGACGCGAGCATCATGAACCCTTCCTGATCATCCCAAGCTGATGTTGGTGAACCATCCCTTGTGATCCAGCAGTGCTTGCAGCACCATTGAAAAGTACCGTTTAAGATTTATGTACTGGCTGCCCTGGTGCTCCAGTGCCAAGATAGGGATATGGGTTCAACCTATTGTCCCACCACAGTTAGGGAATCCCATTGCAGCAAAGCCATCTACTATGACCTGCACATTTCCCAGAGTCACAACCTTTGGTAGCAGCAGCTCAGTGATTGCTTTGGCTACTTGGATCACAGCAGCCCCCACAGTAGATTTGCCCACTCCAAATTGATTCCCTGTCTGGCACTGCAAGCTTCCAGAGGGCTATCGCCACTCGCTTCTCAACTGTGAGGGCTGCTCTCATCTTGGTATTCTGGTGCTTCAGGGCAGGGGAAAGCAAGTCACAAAGTTCCATGGAAATGCCCTTACGCATGCGAAAGTTTCACAGCCACTGGGAATCATCCCATATCTGCAATACAATGTGGTCCCACCAGTCTGTGCCTGTTTCCTGGGCCCAGAATCGGCGTTCCACAGCATGAACTTTCCCCATTAACATCATGATCTCCAAAGCACTGGGGCCTGCAGTCTGAGAGAATTCTGTGTCCATGTCCTCATCAGTCTTGTCGCCACATGGCCTTTGCCTCCTCCTCGCCTGGTTTTCCAGGCTCTGGTTTAGCATAAACTGCACGATAATGGGTGAGGTGTTTACAATGTTCTTGACTGCTGCGTTGAGCTGAGCGGGCTCCATGCTTGCCGTGGTATGGTGTCTGCACTGAAAAAAGGCACGAAACGATTGCCTGCCATTGCTCTCACAGAGGAAGGGGCGACTGATGACATGGCTTATAGGGAATTAAAATCCACAAAGGGGGAGGCTTTGTATCAAGGAGAAACACAAACAACTGTGTCATTAACAGATAGTAGGGGTTAATAGAACAGAAGTACTTCATATCTTTTTTGCCTGTAAAGGGTTAACAAGATCAGTGAGCCTGGCTGTCACCTGACCAGAGGACCAATCAGGGGACAAGATACTTTCAAATCTTGAGGGAGGGAAGTTTTTCTGTGTGCTGTTAGTGTTTGGTTGTTGTTCTCTCTGGGTTCTGAGAGTGACCAGACGTGCAACCAGGTTTTTCTCCAATCTCCCTAGTACAGATTCTTATAGATTCAAAATAGTAAGTACTAGGTAGATAAGGCGAGTTAGGCTTATGTTTGTTTTCTTTATTTGCAAATGTGTATTTGGCTGGAAGGAGTTCAAATTTGTATTTTGCTGAAAGGATTTTACTTGTACTTGTATACTTAGGCTGGGAGGGTATTCCCAGTGTCTATAGCTGAAAGACCCTGTAACATATTCCATCTTAAATTTACAAAGATAAATTTTTACTGTTTTTTCTTTCTTTAATTAAAAGCTTTTCTTGTTTAAGAACCCGATTGTTTTTTTATTCTGGTGTGAGATCCCAGGGGATGGGGTCTGGATTCACCAGGGAACTGGTGGGGAGAGAGGAGGGAAGAGGGAGAGAAAGGTTAATTTCTCTCTGTGTTAGGATTACTATCTCTCTCAGGGAGAGTCTGGGAGGGGGAGAGAGAAGGACGGAGGAAGGTGAATTTTCCTCTCTGTTTTAAGATTCAAGGAGTTTGAATCACAGTGATCTTCCAGGGTAACCCAGGAAGGGGAAGTCTGGGAGAGGCAACGGTGAGGGAAAGGGTTTACTTTCCTTGTGCTAAGATCCAGAGGGTCTGGGTCTTGGGGGTCCCCGGGCAAGGTTTTGGGGGGACCAGAGTGTACCAGGCACTGGAGTTCCTGGTTGGTGGCAGCGCTACAAGTACTAAGCTGGAAATTGAGCTTAGAGGAATTCATGCTGGTACCCCATCTTTTGGACGCTAAGGTTCAGAGTGGGGAATTATACCATGACAAACTATCACACAGAATAGCCCCCTCAAGGATTGAACTCAAAAGCCTGGGTTTAGCAGTCTGTTGATTTCACAGAGGGAGCGGGGAAGCAAATGAATACAAAGCAAATCTGATCTATTTCTTATTTTGATCCACTCTATCTATCTTTTACATCTTAGGCTAGCAGCAGATGGTGCAGTATGACTGCAAGCCATCATCATCTCCTGGACACTCCGCAGAAAATGGGAAATGGCCTGGCTGAGTCACTCCCATCTCTGTATGATGACAATGGCTTTCAGTCCTAATACACCATTTGCTGCCAAAAGGCAATGAGCTACTGCTGTGTAGCAATGCAGTCCCACATCTGCCAGCACCCAGGAGACATACGGTGACTGTCAGCTGTGCGGGCTCCATGCTTGCGTCTGCAGAGGTAACCCAGGAAAAAAGGTGCTAAATTGTTATTTGCCATTGCTTTCACGGAGGGAGGGAAAGAGGGAGGGAGAGGGAGGCCTGATGACATGTACCCAGAACTACCTGCGACAATATTTTTTGCCCCATCAGGCATTGGGATCTCAACTCAGAATTCCAATGGGCAGGGGAGGCTGCGGGAACTATGGGATAGCTACCCACAGTTCAACACTCCGGAAGTCGACGCTAGCTTCAGTACTATGAGGCACACTGCTGAATTAATGTGCTTAGTGTGGCCGCATGCAGTCGATTTTAGACAATCCGTTGTCAAAATTTCAATTCTGTAAAATCGGAGTCATCCCATAGTGTAGACATACCCATAGACTGCTGACATACTACAGCATTATGTAATAACCTAATTAGAGCAGAGCAGCAGCTCTGACACCATAGGTAAGAATTGCTTTCTGTTCCAAGTTCTAAGTGCTCTAAAATTCACCTGGTTAATTGGATTGCCTTGAATCTTCATGTTCCTCCAGGGAACATGGGGTAGAATGAGTGCCCCCAATTTGGGGTGATTTGACTAACGGGTCCCTGAAATACATCCCCCTCCAAAAAAGAGCTTTTCTTAAGACTAACAAATTCTTTGAATGTTTTTTCCCCTAGACCTGGGATCAAACCACAGTTCAGATTGTGGCCCAAATGATCTCAATCTGCCAGTATTTACTCCAGCCATTGTGTGCCATGCACACCTCCTATGGAAGAAACAAAAGTGACAATGGTATTCAGAAAGAATTTCGCTCTCCAGCTAGGCATGGACACTCATGCACCAAATGGATTACATTGTGCATGTTATCTAACTAACTTGGTAACTTTTTTGGATGAGATTACAAGTTTGGGTGACAAAGGTAATAGTGTTTGATTGCAATGGTCCCTTCTGGCTGGAGTCTACGATCTTTAAAAGTTCACACTGTTTGAAATAATCCTTTGAAGGTCATAACACATCCCAGAATTTACATGGGTCCTGTTTCCACCCCCCTGGAGACGTTCCGTACCAAACCACAATAACACATAAACATATGCAGTCTTTATACAATGAACTCTACCGTATCTGTCATACGCATACACCACCCATATCTCTTTTCATAATCACAACACTGTGGTGTGCTTCAGCTTACTCCCCAGATCACATATGGCCATCAGATCACACCGCTGTCAAGGCGTTCCAGCTAATGCCACGACCATTCAATACACCTCCACCTAAGAGTCACAATCTGAACTGTGGTTTGATCCCAGGGGGCAGATAGGCACCTGCATCTTGAACCATGCCCTTAGAGCCCCTCAGGAGTCAGTGAGATGTTCTGGTTTGGCAGATGCCCCTTGTCCAGGAACTCCCAGATTGCAGAGCATCCCGTATCCATTAACACACATCCCTCAGTGCCATGGGAATCTGCATGGTGATGGGCAGAGCCATCAGGGAATGCAAAGGTTAAAGCCGGACTCTCATCCTTTAGTCAGTGTCCGACTGCCCCCACCCGCACTGGGTTATCTGCCATGCCAAAGCCTGCTCCAGAGGCAGTGCAGTGTAGGAGCTGACCCCACCCCCCGCACCAGGATATGTTCCTCTAGTGCATCCCAAGGCATTTTGGGTGCCCACCATGATGAAGGCCTTGGGCCTTCTCCCATCTCTGCTAGTAGCTCAAATATTTCCAGCACCCCGTTCAGAGGGAGCTGGGTCATCAAAGGTTTAGAGAGGGGCCCCCTTATTCTGTCCATCCTCCTCACCCTATAGCACAAGGGTTAGTGGATGTTTGCCCTCAGGCTCTGCTCTGGCAGAGATCCTGAGTTCCAATTCATCTCGTGTGCTGAACCTCTTCCATATGCCACAGAGTCCCACGTCCAGGAAATGGGGCATCCGCGGGGGAGCCACTCACATGTCAGGAGATGCAGAAGTTGAGCTGAATGTTCAACCTCCTCTCAGCCCCGAGACAATCCTATGGGGGGAGGGGCTCTGTCCAACCATCCCAACGGCGTGGGCTGGCAGCCCAGGGTCACTCCTCAGGGGGATTGGTAAATGAAGGGTTCGTTACCCTTCTCACTGTCCGCCCTGCCAAACAAACACCCCTAGCGGATGTGGCACTTCTCGGTGTGTAAAGAACTGGCTTGTCTGCTGACACCCAACGAACAAAGCAGAGTTCCTGGCCACAGAACCCTGATCCCAGCAATGTTAACATCCTGGCATTTGATAAAGTAACAGGTTAAACACTCCCATCCTACCCACCTGTGCAGTCCCCACGGCACTTCCTCTCCCCTGTTGGCTACTGCAGAACAGGGTTCCATAGCTGGGCTGCTGCTGCTGCCAGACTCATCCTAGTCCCTTGTCTAAGGGCCTGATCTAAATCTAGTGATACTCAGTGGAAAGGCTCTCATTGACTTGAACAGGCTTTGGAATAGGTCCTCAGTGAGCATGTCCATCCCTTCATTGCTTTCTTTCTGAGCCTGGGATGGATCCCTGTGTGAGCCTGGGCCCTTTCTAATCAGTGTGCGGAGCCACGCTTGGGGCAGCCGTCGCTGTGTTTGGATCAGCCAATGAGTTCCTGGTGGGTGAGGGACTTAGCTTGCACCTGCTGAGTGAGCTGTGCCTTGAACTCTGTAGAGAAGCAGAACCTGGCTGGACATCTGGGAGAGGGGCTGGACGCCCAGCCTCTCAGCCATGCCCATAGTCTATCCCTTTATCCTGTCCACCCCCCACAGCAATCGGGATTCATTGGCTCCACCAGAAGAACCTCTCTGGAAATACCATGGGCACCCAAGGGAAGGAAACACCCCTTTGGGCTGATCCTTCTGGAGATCAGGACCTTCATGAGCAGTTCCTGTTCAGGGCAAGAGACAAGGAGCAATCACGGCAGAGCAATGTGACTGTGACACAGTGTTTATTCACGTGGTCCCACCCAGGCCTGGTCAAGCTCCTCTGACTGCACACTCATCAGGCTGCTGGGTTTGGGTCCCACCCCACTGGTCCCTAGTGCTCTGAAGCGTCCCTTAGTCTGAGTAGGCTGCAGCATTTCCCTCCCCTTGGCCTGTCTGGCACATTTCCAGGGCTCAGGCTCTCTGTCACAGAAATGGGACCAGACAGCCCATCATCCCTCATCCCTAGGAACAGTGCTGACCCCCCAGACTCCCCAGTAGCTTAGAAACCCTTTCCCAGACTGCCAAACTTGTGAGCACTCTGGGTTTACAGTTCACCTATTCAGGGGGTGGTGATAGTGAAGCAAAGAGACAGATGGGCTTTGCAAAAGGGTTTCATTCAAACCAATCACTCTTTACTGTAGCTAGTGCAAGAAATATACATATCTATACAAAGCAATAAGAAATCGTTCTCACTTTCCTCACCATACTGATGTATGCTTTGGGTGAAGGTCAGAGTCCCTCACGTGGTCCCCGGTCCCCAATCCTGGACATGGCTTCTCTTCTGAACCAGGCAAAATCTCTCTCTCTCTCTCTCTCTCTTCTGCAGTCAGTGCCCTCATCTCTCTATCTCTAAAATGGCCACTGACAAACCCTCTCTTTTCCAACCTCCCATCCCCTTTGACAGGTGAAACCCTGGCAGCCTCATCAGGTGCTCAGAGTCCCTCACCAGGTGATCTATTGCTTAGTGATGTCCTCACAGAAGTCACACTTGAATCATGGGTGTGCCCTGGGCAGCGGCCATCTCCATGTTCAGGGGGATTCCATTTGAATGGACGACCATCAAAGCTAGACAATCTCAGGTAGTATCCCTGGGCCACCAACCCTATGACTTTAGTCCAAAATGGAGGTACAGAGGCAGCAGGAAGGCAATAAAACAGCTGTAGAATCAAAATGATGTTTGCAGCCAGATACCGATACATGCAGAGAGTTCATCTCACAGCAAATTCATAATCTGGAAATCGATTCCCCAGATTGTCACACATTCCCCAAATTGTCAAGGCCGGGGTGAGTACTGAGGAAGAGGAGTTAGAGAGCAAAACCCGGCAGTTAGTCAGGTCATTTTGCAGCACAGATGCCTGGTAATATTAGTGGAGGAGTTTGAATTTGATTAGTCGATAGTTAATTTGTCTTATTTCCATTGGAATAAAGGCGAATGATTTAAATATCAGCTGGGAACAGCGGGAGTCCAGAGCTGCATGGAACAATCCTCTGCCTTCCATGGGAGTGTCTCTGCACAGGGAACTGGCTGGGGAATGAGTTACACAGGGATAGTCCTACATTAGTTCTACTATTATTTCCCCCCCACCCCCGCACCATTTCTCCAGGCCATTGAATTTTTACTCAGCATATATACAGGGGAAGTGGGAGCAGTGAAGCATGTAAAGTGCCTCCTTATCCCCTCTGAAATCTGGGGCTGCGCTGGCCCAGAACAGCAACTGTGAGTGAGGTACAGAAGAGGAATGGGCAAGTCAAAGGGACTTCTGGGTTGCTGGACTTAAGACCCTGAGGTGAAAAGGACACTGATCAGCTTACTTGGGGGTGGGTCTTTTCTCATGGTTTGTGAGGTAGGGTTTTGTAGGGTTTTATGAACCCTAGTTGCAGCGTTTTCCCAAATGAATGTTGGGTTATTTCCCTCCTTTTATTAAAGGTCTTTGCTACACTCAGACTCTGTGCTTGCAAGAGGGGAAGTATTGCCTCTTAGAGACACCCCAGGGATGTTGTGTTCTTGTCCCAGGTCACTGGGTGGGAGCTCGAGCTGCTTTTGTGTTGTATTGTTGAAAAAGAACCTCTAGATACTTAACTCGACCCTTGTTGTTGCCGACTCCAACTAGCAGAAGGGTTACACTAGTTTGGATCGTACCCAAAATACCATGCTGCCTGCCAATCCTTTCGTATCTAAAACCAAAGGAAAGAATGAGAAGAGAGTTGTTAAATGGTCAAAGCAATCAGATACAGACATATGACTTCAGAGTCCATATATCAGGTTTTTAGCAGCATTGGTGAGTTTGCTGGCTTGTGAAGTCCCTCTGGAACACATCCAAAGCTTGGATGGGTCTATCAGTCCTTTGTCCAAAACTTCAATTTGTAGAGAAGTTGCTCCAGAGGTGAGACGCAGGATTGAAGACAAAATGGATGTGATGCAGCTACCTTTTTATATCCTTTGTCATGTGGCTTGTGCATGCTTTGTCCCAAACACAAGCTCACAGCATATGGGCATGGAAAAGTGTTGGCAGTGCCCTGTCCACAGGCATGTCCCTACATGTCCTGCTGACTCATAGGCTTGATAGGCCATCAAGCGGGCTGGATAGTGCTGATGCTAATCTGTCTGGGAGTGTCACCCAGATACACAGCACAAGTTTGAGATATCACATATTTGCACTCACGATACAGAGATGATACCTACATATAAACAAGTTTATCATATTTTACAAATTGTATCTTTTCCACTGATCACTTACATTGCCTATCTGGTATAAGATTCATTGCAATTTTGTGATATTGGTATCGATAATATTATAAATGGTCACCCATATTCCATACAGTGTCACACAGACATTTCACAATTATATTAACCAGGGCGTCCCCGGCTTCCCTAAAAGACCTTACTCACTACACTTTTATAAATACAGTGATATTGTAGACAACCAGTTGAATCAATTGTTTATTCTTTGGGGTTTAGATCCCCGCTGGGGTGCCTCGCCCCGATTGCCACTTACCCTTTTATGTTGTGATAGCTGGAGACAAGAGAAGCCAACACCCAGTTAAACTATGTGGTTGGAAGGGTTTCCCTTGCTGGGATTGACAGCAAATGCAGGGGCTAGGGGATTGCTTGGCAAATTGTGTGAGGCAGGAAGGCATCAGACAGCAAGGGCAGGAGCTGTGAGCATGGATGTGAGGAGCTGAGCTCCTTGGGGCACAGGACTGGCTGGAGATGCAGGTTTCGGGATTTCTGAGCAAGGAAACAGACAGCTGCTGATTGTTCCTGTTGGTGCAGGGGCACAGGACTGTGTGGGAGAATTCAGTAAATAAACAGGACTGCACCAAGGAAATACAGTTGGAAATAACCCGGCAAGGCCCCAAATACTGGGAGGTGGAACAAACTCTGGAATAAACCTGGTCTCATTGCACTGCTGTCCCCCCACCTGCAGCCACAGTTTCTAACAGGCACTAATCAAGGATCCTGTGGGCCGAGCTTCCCTTTGATTGCTCAATTAACAAACCCACCTGCTCCCCCCGGGATCTGATTCTCAGAAATGGTCCTTCTTCCTTTAACCCAAACCCACATTTTCCTCCCCCAAATGATCCCATCTTGACCTGCCTCTCTCCATCACTGGTTGCTGAGCACAGGGCCGGTGAAAGGAAGTTTCCCGCCCTAGGCCAAACTTCCACCTTGCGCCCCCCCCAGCCCTGCAGCAGCTCACCTCTGCCCTGAGGCGCCTCCCCCGTGTCAGCTCCGCGCCCCCCACGGCAGCTCCCCATCCCCAGGCCCGGGGAGCCCTGTGGTACCTCCCCACCCTAGCTCACCTGTGCTCCGCATCCTCTCCGAACATGCTGTCCTGCTCTAATTCTCAAACAGCTGATTGGCACCGCAAGCCTGGGAGGCGGGAGAAGCGAAGCAGCGACTGCGTGGTGGAACCCCCAGGCTGCCAGCGGCGCACTGACCCAGGGGAACCCCTGGGCTGCCGGTTGCCGGCGGCGGCGCGCTGTCCCAGGGAAACCCCTGGGCTGGCCGCCTGCTGACTCAGGGGAACCCCCTGGCTGTCGGCGGCGGCACCCTGACCCAGGGGAATCTCTGGGCTGCCGGTGGCAGCTCAGACTCCCTCTCCCTCCCAGAGCAGCGGCCGCTCAAACACTTAAAAAAAATTGGAGGGCGCCGCTTTTTGGTGTCCCCAAATCCTGGCGCCCTAGGCAACTGCCTAGTCCGCCTACATGGTAGCACCGGCCGCAGCCGAGCAACACATGTTTTTTCTCCTCCTTTTCTCCCTCTGCTCTCAGCCCGCAGCTCAGATCACCGTGCCCCCCCGGGTCAGGGACGGCTCCTTTGTTTAACCAGCACTGATCACCTGAAGCCAATCCCTGGCAGCTGATCAAAACCTCCTGCCATTTCCCAGTCTCGCTGGTCAGCAGTTTTGTCTAACCACATGCCTGCTGCATGATACGGACAGAATCAGGTGGCAAATCTTAACTCACCTTCTTCAGGACTCCCAAAGGAGAGGAGAGGAGCAGGCGGCAGACCAGCAGCACCTCCAGGACCCATCTGAGATCAGTCCCATCCCTCCCTTCCCCCATGCTGGGTGCTGTACAACCATCCTGTGAGACAGCCACTGCCCCAAAGAGCTTACAGTCTAAACAGACCAGCCAGAAACAGGGTGGGAGAGGAAAATGAGGTGCAGGGCAGTCTTGATCCTGGTTACTCAGTAGGCCATGGGCAGAGCAGGTCTCCTAGTTGCCAGTCCAGTGCTCTATCCACTAGGATACACTGCCTCTTAACTCATGTTATTCCCCAATTCTCCCACCCAAGGCACTTGGTCCCAACAGCCTGTCCCTGCAGACACGCACTCCTGTCCATGTCCACAGGGGCCACTTAGACTCATAGACTTTAGGGTCAGAAGGGACCCATATGATCATCCAGTCTGACCTCCTGCACAAAGCAGGCCACAGAATCCTACCCAGACGAAGTCTGCAGCCATGGGTGAAGCTAGCTGAACAGCTGAGCACAGGATCCCAGGCTGGATGTCAGCTCTTCCCAGCCTGAGTGGGCTCAAGGGGCCTGAGACTTGGGGGTGGGGCCTGGAGGTGGACTTGGGTAAGTGCTAGCTGGACTGCCCCTGGTTAAATGATATCTGCCTCCCTGGGTCCCTGCCCCACTGGCTCACACCATGTGCCTCCACCCCCCACCCCTCCCCTGCTTCTTCCTCCCTTGCCACCGATATAAATCAGCGTCCTGCTCCTGCTGACTTTCCTCCTTCTCCAGAGACCGGGCAGTGATTGAACACCAGGCGGGGGCTCACTCCATCCTAACCCCTGCCTGACTCATGCTGCAGACACTTTATGTAGGTCCTACATTATCCCTCCTTCCCATGGGTGACCTCTCAGCCTTTGGTGGCAGGTTGCAGGGGGATTGAGACTAACACTTCATGAATGGCACTAACTAGCTTGCACCAGACCCTGCCTGGCTGGTTCTGCAGCCTGGTCCTGCTCTGATGGACTGGCCACGACCAGGGATCCTGTGACTGATGCCCAGGTGGCCTTGCCCATGGTCTCCATCTCAGGGCCAGACAGTGCATTTAGGCATTGGTGGGCACTTAGGCTTTGTGCCAATATGGGAGTGTGTGTGCGGAATATCTTCTCCTAGCCTTTTGGAGAGAGCCATAACTCAGGAAACAAATTCTGCTGGGTCTCAGCCCATTGGTATCAGTCTGGGCAGAGGGGCACTGGGGGCAGAGTGCAAGCCCCAGTGCCATGAGCTGCATGTCACGACAATGTCCAGGCCCACCAGGCTGTGGCTGTGTGCTGTGGTGGTCAGAGGGAGCCGTCCCTTCCCTCCCTGGCTCTAGGCAAAATCACTCTCTCCCTGCCACTCTTAACTCTGGGGCTACACTGGCCAAGGACAGCAACTGCAAGGGGAGGTACAGAGAAGGGACGGGCATGTTAAAAGGATTTTTGGGTTGCTGGACTGTCAATGAGCATGTCAGGCAAATCATAACTTGTGCATCCAGTCCTATTATTTTTGTCCCGCAGTCCAGGCTGAGATCTGTTGGGTACATTGTGCTCAGTTCAGTTGTCAAGAAATCTCCATTATGGGATATTGGTCTCTCCCTGTCATCCTTTCTCACGCACACCTGTTAGCAGAGAGCAGGTGACTTGGACATCGCCAGTGCTGTGTTTTACAGATCACTCCAGCCCCTCCCCAGCCTCATGGAATCATAGAACCATAGAGGGAGAAGGGAACACGAGGGTCATCTAGTCTAACCCCCGCCAAGGAATTTGGCCTGGAACAGACAGATCCCAATGAGTGGGAGTGAAAAATATCCAGAGATAGTGCACATGAGAATTGCTAGAGACAGAGAGAGCCACAGAGAAAGGTTGATGGGTATGGATCAGCTTGGACAGAGAAAGAGAGAATTAAACACAAAGGGAAAGATGAATAGACAGAGAAGGAAGAAACAGAAATGGGAGGGGCTGTTGGCCATGTCTGGGCAGAGGATGGCGGGTGGGATAGATGTGGCAGGGGAAGTGGAGAGTGAGAACAGTTATGTTTGATTAATGAGGGCAAACAGCACAGAATCGATCCAGCAGTCCCTTACCATCCTTCCTCTAGCCCCCAGGGACTGAACCACATGTTTGTGGGAGCAGGACTGGAACAGATCCTCTTTAGAATCTCAGTGCATCTCTATCAGTACCTTCTGCGGGATCTTTCTGGGAAAGTTTCAGACCATTTCCCTGACAGTCCCGGTACAGCAGCCAACACTCAGTTCCCACCAGGCCTTGCAGAGAAATGTCTGTCTTCCCTGCCCCCTCCCCCTGTGCTGGGGAGAGCTGGACACACAGTTCACAGCATCAGGAGGTCTCATGATCACTGGGTGGTTGATACTATCAGGCAGTAACAGGGCTCTGCACATTGCTTCTGAGATTCTAAACATAAAGGAAATGGCTTGCCCAAGATTAGGCCTACTGGGACAGATATCATAGAAAGCTACACTTATCATGTAAAGGTTCCTAATGTATTTAGGCTGTAACGTAGCAGAGTTAACTAGCCTGGAACTTAGCACCTTCATAATAACTCCATTTTCTTCTCATTTTCCAATTAATATATTTTTATGATGTTTCAATCATGTGACTCCTACATTGGTCATCAGCACAGCTGGAACCTTTAGTTCCATCACACCGACATCTGCCCCTTGAGCTAAAGCAATAACTGATAGCAGTAGTAGGTTGTTATACTCTATGTGGACCAATAGTAGAAGGGGACAAGACATGCACTTTGCCAGGGGGCTTCACAGCTGTTTGCTGACAGCAGAAGAACAGCAAGACTCAGGAATGGTGGGTTCCATTCCAGGCTCTGCAGGGGAGTGTGCTCTAGTGGGAGCAGACTCTCCTGCCTCTGTCTCCCTCCCTCCTAGAGCACCCCTGAAAGAAAAAATAGTGGGTGCTCAGCACCCACCAGCCACCTGTTGATCAGCTGTTTGGCTGGCCCTGCCAATCAGCTTCCCCCTCAGCATCTCCACAGTGGAAAGAAGTTAAATAGTGGGAAAAGTGTGCGTAAGACAGGCTGTTCTCCCCCACCCAATTTTTTTTTGGAGGGGGGGAGGGATTAAAAATAGGAAAAAGCAGGATAATTCCTGCCAAAATGAAATGTGAGGCTGAAACTGCTGTGTTTCTAGGAAATTAATGGCTTCCCCGCCCAAAAAGTTGATGTCTTCTAATTCAGATTTCACTGTACATATTGTGTAGGACAGTGAATGCTGGCCTGGAAAACAGTAGCACACCAAGGAAGAGAAGGAGATTCCAGACTCAGGACTTTTTCCTAAATTCACACTTTGTTCCCACACAAACGTCCTTCTTCTAGTGAACTGAGGTTTGCAGGTGTCTTACAGTTCAGCCTCTAGATTGGGGTGCCAAACATATGGCCCACAGGCCTGAACCACCCCTTCCCCCCACCATGGAACAGTTTCATCCATCTTACAGACTCCTGTGAATTGTCAGGCTTATCTACATGACCCTGCACTCCATGCTATGGGGGTGTTATTTGCAGAGTGCACCAGTGGGTTGAACTCTAACACCCTTGTGTGTGTCCTGCTAGTGTTCATTGATGAAGTCCTATTTCAAATGCACACTAATAAACATTTAATGCACCTGAGCAGGGCTCCCCTGGGGGAGTTAGGGTGCAACACAAATCACTGCTGTAGTCCAAACTCCAGGGCCATGTACATACGCCATTCATTTCTTTATTAGTATGATGGTGATCAGCTTATTGTTGGACCCTCATGTCTACCTGAGGGTGAGTTCAAATCCTGGGGAGTAGCATTAGTTTGTACTTTAAGATCAACCAGGATGGCTGCGCAACAATCCAGCAAAACCTCACAAACGGGTATGGAACCACACAGAATCATACAATATCAGGATTGGAAGGGACTTCAGGAGGTCATCTAGTCCAACCCCCTGCTCAAAGCAGGACCAATTCCCAAATAAATCATCCTAGCCAGGACTTGTCAAGCCTGACTGTAAAAACCTTGAAGGAAGGAGATTCCACCACCTCCCTAGGTAACCCATTCCAATGCTTCACCACCCTCCTAATATCCAACCTAAACCTCCTCCACTGCAACTTGAGACCATTACTCCTTGTTCTGTCAACTGCTACCACTGAGAACAGTCTAGATGGAACCCCCTTTCAGTTAGTTGAAAGCAGCTATCAAATCCCCTATCATTCTTCTCTTCTGAAGACTAAACAATTCTAGTTTCCTCATCCTCTCCTCATAAGTCATGTGCTCCAGCTCCCTAATCATTTTTGCTGCCCTTCGCTGGACTCTTTCCAATTTTTCCACATCCTTCTTGTAGTGTGGGGCCCAAAACTGGACACAGTACTCCAGATGAGGCCTCACCAATGTTGAATAGAGGGGAATGATTACGTCCCTCGATCTGCTGGCAATGCCCCTACTTATACAGCCCAAAATAGACTCATAGACTCTAGGACTGGAAGGGACCTCGAGAGGTCATCGAGTCCAGTCCCCTGCCCTCATGGCAGGACCAAATACTGTCTAGACCATCCCTAACAGACATTTATCTAACCTACTCTTAAATATCTCCAGAGATGGAGATTCCACACCTCCCTAGGCAATTTATTCCAGTGTTTAACTACCCTGACAGTTAGGAACTTTTTCCTAATGTCCAACCTAAATCTCCCTTGCTGCAGTTTAAGCCCATTGCTTCTTGTTCTATCATTGGAGGCTAAGGTGAACAAGTTTTCTCCCTCCTCCTGATGACACCCTTTTAGATACCTGAAAACTGCTATCAGGTCCCCTCTCAGTCTTCTCTTTTCTAAACTAAACAAACCCAATTCCTTCAGCCTTCCTTCATAGGTCATGTTCTCAAGACCTTTAATCATTCTTGTTGCTCTTCTCTGGACCCTCTCCAATTTCTCCACATCTTTCTTGAAATGCGGTGCCCAGAACTGGACACAATACTCCAGTTGAGGCCTAACCAGCGCAGAGTAAAGCGGAAGAATGACTTCTCGTGTCTTGTTTACAACACACCTGTTAATGCATCCCAGAATCATGTTTGCTTTTTTTGCAACACAATCACACTGTTGACTCATATTAAGCTTGTGGTCTACTATGACCCCTAGATCTCTTTCTGCCATACTCCTTCCTAGACAATCTCTTCCCATTCTGTATGTGTGAAACTGATTGTTCCTTCCTAGGAGGAGCACTTTGCATTTATGTTTATTGAACTTCATCCTGTTTACCTCAGACCATTTCTCCAATTTGTCCAGATCATTTTGAATTTTGACCCTGTCCTCCAAAGCAGTTGCAATCCCTCCCAGTTTGGTATCGTCCGCAAACTTAATAAGCGTACTTTCTATGCCAACATCTAAAATGTCTTTAGACTTCTTGGCAACAAGGGCACACTGTTGACTCATATCCAGCTTCTCGTCCATTGTAACCCCTAGGTCCTTTTCTGCAGAACTGCCGCCTAGCCATTCGGTCCCTAGTCTGTAGCAGTGCTTGGGATTCTTCCGTCCTAAGTGCAGGACTCTGCACTTGTCCTTGTGGAACATCATCAGATTTCTTTTGGCCAAATCCTCTAATTTGTCTAGGTCCCTCTGTATCCTATCCCTACCCTCCAATGTATCTACCACTCCTCCCAGTTTAGTGTCATCTGCAAACTTGCTGAGAGTGCAGTCCATGCCATCCTCCAGATCATTAATGAATGAATGATATTGAACAAAACCAGCCCCAGGACTGACCCTTAGGGCAATTCACTTGATACCGGCTGCCAACTAGATATGGAGGTATTGATCGCTGCCCATTGAACCCGACTATCTAGGCAACTTTCTATCCACCTTATAGTCCACTCATCCAGCCCATACTTCCTTAACAAGAATACTGTGGGAGACCATATCAAAAGCTTTGCTGAAATCAAGGAATAACACATCCACTGCTTTCCCCTCATCCATAGAGCCAGTTCTCTCTTCATAGAAGATTGAAGAGTCATAAGTCTAGTGGAAGCTGGTATGTGTCCAGAAATGGCACTGAAAAGTGTTACCTGCTGGCTGGAGAGTAGATACCCCAGTGCCAAATCAAAGAAAAGAAAGCTTCAGCTAAGTCAAAGGGTGGATGCCTCTTGCCAATGGTAAACTGGCACACTCCCAGTTTACACTTTTTAAATAAAAAGAAAAAATCTACCTTTACCTGTCCTCATTTCTTTATTTAGCCAAGAAGAGAAAGGTAGATCAAGAGTGTTGCGCATTTCAAGAGAAATTGTATTTCTTTGTGGGCATGAATGGAAATGTGGGCTAAGGGAAATGAGGCGGTGAAGCAGTGGAATGGGTTACCTAGGGAGGTAGTGGAATCTTCTTCTTTTGAGGTTTTTAAGGTCAGGCTTGACAAAGCCTTGGCTGGGATGATTTAGTTGGGGATTGGTCCTGCTTTGAGCAGGGGGTTGGAGTAGATGACCTCCTGAGTTCCCATCCAACAAAAGAATACCACATTCGAAGACCCTGTGAAGCAAACCCTGGTGGAAAATGTAATAAGTCATGGTTCCTGAATCAGAGAATCATTCAGCAATTTTGCCCATGTACCTTTCTTTGGCCTCACCACACTGAGTCCCTACAGTGTCAGGTAGCGATTTCGAGGCAGGAATAAATGTTCCACATTATGATGCTGAAACTTAATTTCAAAGGCGTGAATGATAGTGTAGAATTCTGTCCTTACTTGGTTGCACTCCTGCATTTTTGTATTGAGTGAGTTCAGGTGCTGTGTAATATCTGACATGAAAACAATGTCTTGAAGCCTTTCATTGTCCTCTAATTCAGTGACACCTTTCACTTCCTGATCCATGAAAACTTGGATCTCACCATGCAGTTCAAAAAAATTACTTCAACACGGCGTACCGGCTTAGCCAATGATTTCAGTGAGATACAGGAGTCCATGATGAATGTCCCGTTCTTCCAAAAGCTGGTGGCTGAGACCTGAAGCTTGAATAAATGTTCAGTTCTAACAATCACATCTATCACATGATTCTATTTCAGTATTTTACTACAGAAAGCTTGTTGATGTGAAATGCAGTGAAAAACTGTTGGTTATGGTTGATTTGCAATTTGGCCTTCAATTTTCTCACAACTCCAGCTTTCCTGTCCACCACTGAGGGTGCTCTGTCTGTGTCCGGACTCACAGCTCTTGTCCAGTCCTCATGCAGTTTGTTCAGAATTCCACCAAGTTGCTGAAAAGGTAATTTGTTGTTATTGGGTCTCTCATCGGAATCAATTTTGAGATACAATAGAATCCCACAGTAGAGCTGTTAAAGAAGAAAGATTTTTTTCCCTGGATGATTGGACAAATAATTTTTTTTTCTGAATACATTTTTCCATTGAAAGATTCAAGTTTTGAGTGAAAAATTAAAAACCAAAATATTTCAATTCTGAAATGTCACCATTGCTGCTCATGGGAGATATAGTTCAAGTGCAACTAATTCCCATTTTCCTCTATAGATTGTGCTCCCGGGTTGGACTATATCTCCCATGATACATCACAATCTTCCCTCTTGGTAAGAGGAGGCTGTTCATTATGGTAGTCATATGGACGCAGTGCGTAGTGGGAGATTTCGTTCAGCAGGATAGCCTGGGCCATAGAGAATGGGAGCATGAGGTAACTCAAACTATAGCTCCTATGAGGCACCACAGAGGATAAAAATATTGTTGTTTTGTCTAAAATATTTCCATCTGTGGTGTTTAGTTTTCTAACAAACAATAAAAAATGCAAGGAAATTGGACGTTTTTTGCAAAAATATTGATTGATACAAAAACCTAATTTCTCCACAACAAAGAATATAGATTGGAAATTTTGACCCTTTCCCCATCCCATATTTCTCTTCACCATAAACGCAGCTTTCTACCAGATCTAACTCATGCAATTTAATCTTAAGCAAGTCATTTCCTTTACATTTAGAAGAGCAAGAGCAATGTGCAGAGCCCTTTCGCTACTTGATGTTATCAAACCACCCAGTGCTCACGAGACCTCCAGATGTTATGATCTCTGTGTCCCACCACACAGCATGGGCAAGATATTTCTCTTTCTACACCTTGGGAGGTGCTGGGTGTCAGATACTCCACAGGGACTGGCAGGGACATTCTCCACATCTCGATAACAGATTATTACTTGGAAAAGTTTCCCAAGAAGATCCAATATGAAGAATTGCAGTTAGTGACTGCGAGATACCGAGATTCTGAAGTGGATCCAGCCAAGCCCGGCTCCTGTGACTAGTCGGTTCAGACCCCAGGAAGGAAAGAAGGTAGGGAACTGCTGGATGGATTCAAAGCTCTTTGCTACCATTAATTAGACATGGTTGTTCTCTCTCTCTCTCACACTATCCACTTCCCCAGCCCCACCCCATTCCCAGTGCTGTTCCTTGTCCCTACATGGGCAACATCCTGTCCAATTTCTGTTTCTCTGTCTTTGTCTGTCTGCCCAGCTCAGCCCTTATGTTTAATTCAGTCTCTGTCACTTGCTGTCAGTCCAGGATGCTCCCCACTCATCAGTCTTTCTCCAGGCCTGTCCCTGTCCCTAGCATCCCCCATGGCCATTATCTCTCTGGATATTTCTCACTCCCACTCATTCGGATCTGGTTCTACCTGGCCAGGGGGCTAGGGAGGGACTGGAACAATCGGTGAAACCCAGCGCTGGGGATGTCCAAGTCACTGATTCCCCTCTGTCTGCTCTCTGCTAACAGGTGTATGTGAGAGAGGGGGAGAGGGAGAGACCGGCATCCTGCAGCAGAGGTTTCATGATGGCCGAGCTGAGCACAGTGTCTCTTCCCCCAACACCATTTGGCCTAGATCTTGGAGAAGAAATCAAGACTGGATGCGTAATGTTTTATGCACCACCAGTGACCATCTACGGCATCACTTGGCTCATCTGTCTGTTCGGGCTGGTGGGGAACGGGATTGTGCTCTGGTTCCTCAGCTTCCATGTTAAGAGGAACCCCTTCACTGTCTACATTCTCAACCTGGCCATCTCTGACACTTTCTTCCTCCTCTGCTCAACTGCTTATCTCATAATTTGTGTGGTGGAACATACATTTTGTGTGAATATTGTTTTTATTTACATATTCATGCTATTTAATGTGCTGTCTCTGTTGACGTACAACACCAGCCTGTACCTCCTGACGGCCATCAGCACTGAGAGGTGTCTCTCCGTCCTCTACCCCTTCTGGTACCGATGCCACCGGCCAGAACACTTGTCTGCCATTGTCTGTGCCCTGCTCTGGGCTCTCTCCATACTACTTTTCTGTCCAGTGGGTGTTTTTTGTCTTGATCTTCCAAGTGAACACTGTGTCATATCCTTCCTACCCACCTGTTTTCTGAATGTTCTGATATTCGCTCCCATCATGATTCTGTCCAGTCTGACCCTGTTCATCAAGGTCCGACATAGCTCACAGCAACATCAGCCAGGAAAGTTATATGCTGTTATCCTTCTCACCGTCCTCTTCTTCCTCCTCTTCACGGTCCCTCAGAGTGTCCAGATCTTTCTCTTTTATTGTAAGATATTCGATTCCAGTGAGATATTTCACATGCTGGCTTCTGCAAGCAGCGGCATCAACCCATTTATTTACTTTCTAGTTGGGAGCTATGGGAAGCGGCAATTCCGTGGCTCCATCAAGGTCGCACTCCAGAGGGTTTTTGAAGAGAAGACAGATTCCAGAGAGCATGGAGAGAAAACCAGTGCAGAGCCAATGAACACTGTCATTTAAATCCCTACATCACCCAGCCTTGGAGACCTTGTTCTTAGGATGGAGATTTACCTAGATCCCAGAATCAAAGAACTTAGAATGGGAAAGGACCTGGTAGGTCACTTGCTAATTCTTCCCCACCCCCACGCAGAGCAGAGTCCTTCCCTAAAGTGGATCCCCAGGGTTATGTGCAGTTGTAAAGAACAACAATGAGTTACATGGGGCCCAACCTGCTCCCAGTGGAATCTGTTTGGAAAGCCCTGTTGACTTAAATGGGATCAGGAACAGGTTCATTATGGTCTGATATGCTTTGTTCTAAAAATGCCTCTGACAGGGAATTTCAGTTTTGGTGGCAAGATTCCTGGGGTGTTACCTGTGAGTGCTATTTTCTCTTCTGTAAAGAATTAGTGTCAGGGATGCCGTTCAGCCTCCCCACTTTCCCTGTAAATATGCTGAGTAAAAATTCAATGGCCTGGAGAAATAATAGTAGCACGAATGTAGGACTATCCCTGTGTAACTCAGTCCCCAGCCAGTTCCCTGTGCAGAGACACTCCCATGGAAGACAGGGAATTGTTCCATGCAGCTCTGGACTTCCGCTGATCCCAGCTGATATTTAAATCATTCACCTTTATTCCAATGGAAATAAGACTAATTAACTATCAACTAACCAAATTCAAACTCCTCCACTAATATTGCCATGCATCTGTGCTCCAAAATGACCAGGCTAACTGCCAGGTTTTGCTCTCTAACTCCTCTTCCTCAGTACTCACCCCGGCCTTGACAATTTGGGGAATGTGTGACAATCTGGGGAATCGATTTCCAGATTATGAATTTGCTGTGAGATGAACTCTCTGCATGTATCGGTATCTGGCTGCAAACATCATTTTGATTCTACAGCTGTTTCATTGTCTTCCTGCTGCCTCTGTACCTCCATCTTGGACTCAAGTCCAAGGGTTGGTGGCCCAGGGATACTCCTTGAGGTTGTCTAATTTGATGGTCGTCCATTCAAATGGAATCCCCCTGGACACAGAGATGGCTGCTGCCCAGGGCACACCCATGTTTCAAGTGTGACTTCTGTGGGGACGTCACTAAGCAATAGATCACCTGGTGAGGGACTCTGAGCACCTGATGAGGCTGCCAGGGTTTCACCTGTCAAAGGGGATGGGAGGTTGGAAAAGAGAGGGTTTGTCAGTGGCCATTTTAGAGACCAAGAGATGAGGACACTGATTGCAGAAGAGAGAGAGAGATTGCCTGGTTCAGAAGAGAAGCCATGTGAAGGATTGGGCACTAGGGACCCCTTGAGGGATTCTGACCTTCACCCAAAGCATACATCAGTATGGTGAGGAAAGTGAAGTAGGGAAATGTGCCTAGGTTTCTTACTGCTTTGTCTAGATATGTGTATTTCTTGCACTAGCTACAGTAAAGAGTGATTGGTTTTAAACCCTTTTGCAAAGCCTGTGTGTCTGTTTGCTTCACTATCACCACTCCCTGAATAGGTGAACTGTAAACCCAGAGTGCTCACAAGTTTTGCAGTCTGGGAAAGGGTGTGTCTAAGCTACTTAGGAGTCAGGGAGGGGGATCAGCACTGGTCCTGGGGGTGAGGGGTGCTGCGCAGTCTGGTCCCATTTCTGTGAAGGGCTAACAGAAAAAGAGCCTGGGCCCAGGGAAGGGAATGCTACAGCCTACTCAGATCGAGGGACGCTTGAGAGCACAAGGGGCCAGTGGGGTGGGAACTGAACCCAGCAGCCTGATGAGTGTCCAGCCGGGGGAGCTTTGCCAGGGCTGGATGGAACAACACGAATTAACACCGTGTCACAGTCACTTTGCTCTGCCTGTGATTGCTCCTTGTCTCTTGTCCTGAACAGGAGCTGCTCATGAAGGTCCTGAGCTCCAGAAGCATCAGCCCAAAGTGTGTTTCATTCCTTTGGGCATTCATGGCATTTCCAGAGAGGTTCTTCTGGTGGGGCCAATGGATCCTGATTGCTGGGGGGCGTGGACAGGATAAAGGGAGAGACTATGGGCATGGCTGAGAGGCTGGGTGTCCAGCCCCTCTCCCAGGTATCCAGCCAGGTTCTGCTTCTCTATAGGGTTCAAGGCACAGCTCACTCAGCAGGTGCAAGCTAAGTCCCTTGCCCACTAGGAACTCATTGGCTGATCCAAACACAGCGATGGCTGCCCCAGGTGTGGCTCCGCACACTGATTAGAAAGGGCCCAGGCTCACACGGGGATCCATCCCAGGCTCGGAGAGAAAGCAATGAAGGGATGGACATGTTCACTGAGGACCTGATCCAAAGCCCATTTAAATCAATGAGAGCCTTTCCACTGAGTATCACTAGATTTGGATCAGACCCTTAGACAAAGGGCAAGGATGAGTCTGGCAGCAGCAGCAGCCCAGCTATGGGACCCTGTTCTGCAGTAGCCAACAGGGGAGAGGAAGTGCCGTGGGGACTGCACAGGTGGGTAGGATGGGAGTGTTTAACCTGCTACTTTATCAAATGCCAGGATGTTAACATTGCTGGGATCAGGGTTCTGTGGCCAGGAACTCTGCTTTGTTAATTGGGGGTCAGCAGACAAGCCAGTTCTTTTCACACCGAGAAGCGCCACGCCCGCTAGGGGTGTTTGTTTGGCAGGGTGGACAGTGAGAAGGTTAACGAACCCTTTCTTTACCTATCCCCCTGAGAAGTGAACTTAGGCTGCCAGCCCATGCCTTTGGGATAGTTGGACATGGCCTCTCCCCCCGTAGGATTGTCTCAGGACTGAGGGGAGGTTGAACATTCAGCTCAACTTCTGCATCCCCTGATGTGTGGGTGCCTCCCCCGTGGATGCCTCATTGCCTGAACATGGGACTCTGTGGCATATGGAAGAGGTTCAGCTCATGGGGCAAACTGGAACACAGGATCTCTGCCAGAGCGGAGTCTGAGAGCAAACGTCCACTAACCCTTGTGCTATAGGGTGAGGAGGATGGACAGAATAAGAGGGCCCCTCTCTAAGCCTTTGATGACCCAGCTCCCTCTGAACGGGGTGCTGGAAATATTTGAGATACTAGCAGAGATGGGAGAAGGCCCAAGGCCTTCATCATGGTGGGCACCCAAAATGCCTTGGGATGCACTAGAGGAGCATATCCTGGTGCGGGGGGTGGGGTCAGCTCCTACACTGCACTGCCTCTGGAGCAGGCTTTGGCATGGCAGATAACCCAATGTGGGTGGTGGCGGTCGGACACTGACTTAAGGATGAGAGTCTGGCTTTAACCTTTGCATTCCCTGATGGCTCTGCCCACCGCCATGCAGATTCCCATGGCACTGAGGGATGTGTGTTAATGAATATGAGATGCTCTGCAATCTGGGAGTTCCTGGACAAGGGGCATCTGCCAAACCAGAACATCTCGCTGACTCCTGAGGGGCTCTAAGGGCACGGTTCAAGATGCAGGTGCCTATCTGTTCCTGTGCACGTTAGGGAAATGACTCACGGCTCTTAACGGTTGCCAGTCTCTCCTCATCTGGGGTCAGAAATGTTTAGCTTCTAGTGTAGATGGGGCAGACCCAGCATCAATCCTCAGACAGAAAACACAATAGACCTCCATGACAAAGTGGGAATTTTCTTAATGTTTTGTCTGAACACGGTGGGTGTCTATTTCCCCTGTGTATTGAACAAGTATCTAGGTGATGGGATAAGGGTGCGTGATCTTTGTAGAGACCCCTAGCGGGCAGGTGTGACTGCAGTCTAGCTGCTGGGCCCAGACAACAGCCGGACACTCTGTATCCTGGCAACTGATGACTAGGGCCCATCATCTGCAAGAGCTAGCTGGAGGAGTTGGAGAACTAAGCCAGAGGTGGCAGCTAGGTGACCGGTTTGCCTGGAAAGAGACAAAGGATGGAGGAGGGGCAACTGGGCATGACTGAGGGTCGGCCACTGGAAGCGAGTTAGTCTCCTGGTGTGGGACTCAGGGAGACAGCCCAGGGCTCAGGGCCTCCCCAAGATGGACTTGGCTGAATCTTTCTACCTTTCTGTGCTAACAAGCACTGTTCTACACTGTGTTTCTGAGGTCTAATAAACCTTCTGTTTTGCACGCTGGCTGGGAGTCACTGCTGACTGCGGAGTGGGGGTGCACGGTCCCTTTGCGGGCATGTAGGGCTTCCCCAGGTGTCCCATCCAGGTGGACTCACTGCAGGGAGCTTATGACATGGAGCAGGGGAGCTGAATGCGCCAAGGTCAGACCCAAGAGGTGCTGAAGTGGAGGAGACTTGCCCTGGTGAGAACTGTGCCCTCAGGGATGCCACACTACAAGAAGGACCTGTCTCTACTCCTTTCCGAGCCGTTCCAGAGTGCACAGTGACAGCCTCACATTCCCCCAGGAGCTCCTCATGCCATGCACTGGGCTCTGATCCCGACTCATTGCACAACAAGGGGTTCAAGTTCTGGTCTTCATTCGCTGGGTTTATCTGTGGCCACGTTAACGCCTGGTGATGTCACAGAAGAATCTTTTTTCACAGGTGTCCCAGAATTGTGATTGCCTCAATGTGGGCAGAAATTGGTTCATTAGCAGCTGCAGTGACATAAGCATGTAACCTGCAGCCAACAGCTTTGGCAATAGGGGCCGGGTCCTTCTATCTAAGGGATTCTCTACCACTTGCTTAATTTTGGTTCTAACCTCCACTCAGTAATCTAGGAACCCAGATCCACTCTGGACACCTTTGATAGGCAAATCTGTGCCCGCTTGCAAGCACGTACAACAGAGGTTTAAACAGAAGAGCTTTACTGGAGGAAGGAAAAGGACAGGACAGGGTGAATTTGGACAAACTTTTCAATTTAACACTTTCTACCACCTGCTACCTCAGGAAGCGTGAATCAGTCTCCGAATGGTTGATGCAGTTTTTCCAGCTTCATGCCCCCACTCCAGTTCATGGGTCCCCAAATTCCCCACTCACAGTCTGCGGCTCCAGGAGTGCCAGGAAAAATCACAGTCCCCGTTCCTTAGGCAGCTCTAGGGCACTCCCACCTGTCCTTCCATAATGATTGCAACAACTAGGGCAGGAAGGCCTTGTTAGAGTCTTCAGGCTGGCACAGACAGCTGCCATAAACTCCTCTGCCCTACCATAGTCCATACAACTGCTCTCAGTCTGCTACTGTACTTCATGAGGGTCAACTATCGCTTTTCTCTGGCCACTGCTGACCAGGTAACCAGAATTGCTGCTGGACTCTGTCTGCCCTTTGCCCCCCACACTGCCCACAAAAGGCCCCTATGGTTGTCACCTCTACCCTTTTAGATACAAGAGAATCAGTGGCTTAAAGAACCCACCACACGCCCTACTCCATAGGCAGATTTTCACAACAGCTAACCAAGCACACACAATCATTCTCATCACTGGATTGTGTTTTTCCTAGGTCTTTTACCCAACCTCAACAAACTTGAGTCTCCATTAGGGTCACCCTGAACCTAGTCACTGTTCAGTCATGCCCAGGTGGTTCCTGATAAGGTAGTCTATAAAGTATTGGCCCCCAATACAAAATAGAGCCAGATTACACCCCAGTGTCTCCAAACTATCCACAACTGACATGCAAATGAGGTGCTGGATCACTTAGTCAGTTCCCTTCACTGTCAGCAGAGACCAGCAAACAGCTCCTCTGTCACCAGCTTCTGCTTATTGACTTCAGACCACAGGGCCTGCCAGCATAAAACACAAGGACATTCCTTAAAACCTTTTAACAAACAGCCTCATTTATCATTTGGATCATGCGCTCCCATTTGGCTCATGACCACATCCAAAATGGCTGCTTTCTGAGCTGCTGCTTGGTACAAGAAACAAGGAGAGAGTGAACTGGAAGTGGAATTTACAAGGATCAGTACCTGTCTGTCTAATTCTAGGTAGACTCACAAATTAAGGTTGCTGGGGAATGTAGCCTTAAGAGCAGTGGTGCAGCCACTCTTTTCTCATGGGCTGCAAACATCTGTCAGGGATCGTCTAGATTTACTTGGTCCTGCCTCAGTACAGGGGTCTAGACTTGATAATTTCTCAAGCTCTCTTCCAGCCTTGTGTTTCTATGAGAGGTGTGATAAGTCCAAGGACCTTGGGAATAGGAGATATTGGTAGACAGAAAGTGGTCTTTAGAATCTTTAGATCCCCTTTAGAATCTTTAGTGTTTCTTGGTCACTAACTCCTGTGGGATCTTTCTGGGAAAGTTTTCTGACTATTTCCCTGCCTGTCCCTGTGCAGCAACCAACACTCAGTCCCTGCCAGGTTTTGCAGAGAAATGTCTTCCCCCTGCTGTGGAGACCGGGACACACAGTTCACAGTATTAGGAGGTCTCGTGATCACTGAGTTGTTGATAACATCAGGCAGTAACAGGGCTCTGCACATTGCTTCTGAGATTCTAAATGTAAAGGAAATGGCTTGCCCAAGATTAGGCCTCCTGGGGCAGATATCATAGAAAGCCACACTTATCATTTAAAGATTCCTAACGCATTGAGAATCATAGATCATAGAATATCCGAGTTGGAAGGGACCTCAGGAGGTCATCTAGTCCAACCCCCTGCTCAAAGTAGGACCAATTCCCAACTAAATCATCTCAGCCAGGGCTTTGGCAAGCCTAACCTTAAAAATCTCAAAAGAAGGAGATTCCACCACCTCCCCAGGTAACCCATTCCAGTGCTTCACCACCCTCCTAGTGAAAAAGTTTTTCCTAATATCAAACCTAAACCTCCCCCACTGCAACTTGAGACCATTGCTCCTTGTTCTGTCATTAGGTATCACTGAGAACAAACTAGATCCATCTTCTTTGGAACAACCTTTCACGTAGTAGAAAGCAGCTATCAAATCCCCTCTCATTCTTCTCTTCTGCAGACTAAACAATCTCAGTTCCCTCAGCCTCTCCTCATAAGTCATGTGCTCCAGACCCCTAATAATTTTTATTTAAAAAGTGTACACCGGGATTGTGCTGGTTTACCATTGGCAAGAGGCATTCACCCTTTGACTTGTCTGAAGCGTTCTTTTTTTTGATTTGTCACTTGGATTATCTTCACCATAAACGCAGCTTTATACCAGATCTAATTCATGCAATTTAATCTTAGGCAAGTCATTTCCTTTACATTTAGGAGAGCAGGAGCAATGTGCAGAGCCCTGTCGCTACCTGATGTTATCAAACCACCCAGTGCTCACAAGACCTCCAGACGCTGTGATCTCTGTGTCCCACCATGCAGCGTGGGCAAGATATTTCTCTGCCTACACTTGGGAGGTGCTGGGTGTCAGATACTCCACAGGGACTGGCAGGGACATTCTCCACATCTCGATAACAGATTATTACTTGGAAAAGTTTCCCAAGAAGATCCAATATGAAGAATTGCAGTTAGTGACTGCGAGATACCGAGATTCTGAAGTGGATCCAGCCAAGCCCGGCTCCTGTGACTAGTCGGTTCAGACCCCAGGAAGGAAAGAAGGTAGGGAACTACTGGATGGATTCAAAGCTCCTTGCCACTATTAATTAGACATGGTTGTTGTCTCTTTCACACTATCCACTTCCCCAGCCCCACCCCATTCCCAGTGCTGTTCCTTGTCCCTACATGGGCAACAGCTTGTCCAATTTCTTTTTCTCTATCCTTGTCTGTCTGCCCAGCTCAGCCCCTATGTTTAATTCAGTCTCTGTCACTTGCTGTCGGTCCACGATGCTCCCCACTCATCAGTCTTTCTCCAGCTCTCTCTCTTTCCTTAGCATCCCCCATGGCCATTATCTCTCTGGATATTTCACACTCCCCAGGGGGCTGAGGAGGGACTGGAACAATCAGTGAAACCCAGCGCTGGGGATGTCCGAGTCACTGATTACCCTCTGTCTGCTCTCTGCTAACAGGTGTGTGTGAGAGAGGGGGAGAGGGAGAAACTGGCATCCTGCAGCAGAGGTTTCATGATAGCCGAGCTGAGCACAGTGTCTCTTCCTCCAATACCATTTGGCCTAGATCTTGGAGCAGAAATCAAGATTGGATGAGTACTGTTTGATGCACCACCCGCGACCATCTATGGCATCTCTTGACTCATCTGTCTGTTCGGGCTGGTGGGGAACAGGATCGTGCTCTGGTTCCTCGGTTTCCACATTAAGAGGAACCCCTTCGCTGTCTACATTCTCAATCTGGCCGTCTCCGACACTTTCTTCCTCCTCTACTCAACTGCCAGGGGAGGCTCCATGCCCCAGCATGCCAAGCGCATGCTTGGGGCGCCATGCTGCGGGGGGTGCTCTACCAATTGCCAGGTGGGCGGCAGGCAGGGTGTCTTCAGTGGTGTGCCTGCGGTGGGTCCGCTGGTCCCGCGGTTCCAGCGAAGCCGCAGGACCAGCGGACCTTCCGCAGGCATGCCTGGGGGAGGTCCACCGGAGCTGCGAGGCCAGCGAGCGGCAGAGTGCCCCCTGCGGCATGACATCATGCTTGGGGTGGCGAAATGTCTAAATCCGCCCCTGTCGACTGCTTATCTCATAGTTTGTGTGGTGGAAAATGCACCAATACGTCTGTTAGTCTATAAGGTGCCACAGGACTTTTTGCTTCTTTTATAGATCCAGACTAACACGGCTACCTCTCTGATACCATTCAAATGGAATTGCCCTGGTCACGAAGATGGCTGCTGCCCAGAGCACATCCATGTTTCAAGTGTGACTTCTGTGGGGAGGTCACTAAGCAATAGATCACCTGGTGAGGGACTCTGAGCACCTGATGAGGCTGCCAGGGTTTCACCTGACAAAGGAGATGGGAGGTTGTAAAAGAGAGGGTTTGTTGGTGGCCATTTTAGAGACAGAGAACGAGGGCACTGACTGCAGAAGAAAGAAAGGGAGAGAGATTGCCTGGTTCAGAAGAGGAGCCATGTGCGGGATTGGGAACCTGGGACCCCTGAGGGACTTTGACCTTCACCCAAAGCATATATCTGTATGGTGAGGAAAATGAGGCAGATTTCTTATTGCTTTGTATGGATAAGTATATTTCTTGCACTAGCTACAGTAATGAGTGATTGGTTTGAAACCCTTTT
This sequence comes from Gopherus evgoodei, assembly GCF_007399415.2. Taxonomy (NCBI): domain Eukaryota; kingdom Metazoa; phylum Chordata; order Testudines; family Testudinidae; genus Gopherus; species Gopherus evgoodei. Next base: position 127,358,208 of record NC_044325.1, read on the forward strand.
GCAAAGCCCGTGTGTCTATTTGCTTCACTATCACGACCCCCTGAAGAGCTGAACTGTAAACCCAGAGTGCTGACAAGTTTGGCAGTCTTGGGGGGTCAGCACTGTTCCTGGGGGCGAGGGTTGCTGGGCTCTCTAGTCCCATTTCTGTGAAGGGCAAACAGAAAGAGAGCCTGGGCCCAGGAAATGTGCCAGACGGGCCAAGGGGAGGAAAATGCTGCAGCCTATTCAGACTGAGGGACGCTTGAGAGCACAAAGGGACAGTGGGGTGGGACCCAAACCCAGCCGCCTGGTGAGTGTCCAGCTGGGGGAGCTTTGCTAGGGCTGGGTGAGACAACATGAATAAACATCGTGCTTTTTGTCTCTTGTCTGAATGGGAGCCTTTTGCAAAGGCCCTAATGTCCAGAAGGACCAGACCAAACAGGTTTTTATTCCTGGGGGTGCTCGTGGCATTTCCAGAAAGATTCTTCTCTTCTTCCAAAAAGAACTGAAAACCATAATTTCAGCAACGTCAAAACATTTGGACATTTTCTAATGAAAGCGTTTTGACATTTCATTTTGATGTACCATTTTCTAAGCAAAACATTGACTGGAATCGAAAGACCATTTCAAAAGGACATGCGAAAACCTGCCTTTGATCTGACTGAATTGTCTTTTTGATGCATTGTTTCAGCAAGAAATACAAAAAAATCTTCTGTTTTGGTTAGAAACAAACCAATTTTCTTTTCCCTGGTTTCTCGGTTTGACCACATAGAGTGGCTACATGGACGCTCTTACATCAGCGCAGCTGCATCGGCACAGCTGTGCCGCTGTAAGCTCTCCACTCTAGATATGGCCTAAAGATGTAGAGAAATTGTATGAGGTTCAACCATATTGTCTGAGGAACAGCAGGCACTTCTGCTATTACAGGCTGGGTCATAATGCAGACTCTCTGGGGACCAGGTGAAATTCAGCTGCTATGGGACACATCTAGAGCCAGTTCGACACAGAGAGTGACGGCCTCACACTAATACCGTCTCCTGCTGCAAAACAAAATCAGCCCCTGAAAACTGTAGCACAAGGTTTGCCGGATTTTATAAACATTGTTACTCACACAAGGAGCTGCTAGGGTGCTAATGGGGCTCAAACTCAGGACCGTCCCTCTGTAAAGCAGATGTGATAACCACTGTATTGCATATTCATTTCAGCAAAAATGGGTTAGCCATTTTTGAACATGAGATCAGGGGGAAATACACTCATTTTCTCATGTTAAAAAAATTCCCAACCCCATTTTGCCACAAGCCTCTAGCGCCCTCATGCTTGGGAGCAGAGACTTGAAATTTTGCTGGAGGATAGGAGGGGGATTGATCTGGTGTCAGGGATGTGCCTTTTAGTGTGTCCATGAAAAATCACCCACATTTAGCCAGGCTATGAACATTTTAAAAATCTCAATTTGCAAATGCTCCATTCCCTCCCAGCGCCTACATGTGACCAGACAGCACGTGCACTCACCCTACAAAGTGACTGAGCATGCTCCAACCTGGCAGTGGCAGAAACCAAGCAGGATTTTCACATGCATCCGACGAAGTGGGTATTCACCAACGAAAGCTCATGCTCCAAAACTTCTGTTAGTCTATGAGGTGCCACAGGACTCTTTGCTTCTTTTACAGATCCAGACTAACACGGCTACCTCTCGGATACTTTCTCTGCAGTTGTTCCCAGCTGCTGTATTGCTGGGCACCAGAAATGAGAGCAGGGAGACTGTCTCATGTGCATTCTCAGTGCTCCCGCCAGCACATAGGCAGCATGGAGAAGGGTGACGGAGCCAAACTCAAGCATTGGGGAAACAGGAGCTAGACCTAGGCGATGTAGGGGAGGGGAGTACATTCAGGGAGCCTGGAGGCAGGAAGACTGGGACTGAGTGGGCAAAGAGAACAAGACAGGATGCTGGGGGGAAATCACGAGGACTAGGAGGCAGGTGAGGGCAGAAGAATAAGACTAGATGAGGAGCTCATGTTGGGGGAGACTGGGATTGGTGGGAAAAGGACAATGGTACAAAGAGCCTGAGAGAGTGAGAAGTGGTAGGGAGACTAGGACATGAGCAAGGCAGAGAGGATAGAGACAGTAGAGTCTATGCCCACTAAAGCACACTTCCTCCCAAGCCTGGAATGGAATTCCACCATTCCTGAGTCTCTCCATTCCTCTCTGCTGGCCAATATCACTGAAACACACTGCGCCACAGAGACGATGATAGCCTACTACTGCTAGCAGTTACTCCATTAACTGCAGTGGCAGAGGATGGTATGGTGGGTCTAAAGGGTCCAGACCTGCTGATGACCCATGTGAAAATCAATATGGTGCCACATGAAGGAATTGTCACAGAAATGAGTTAATTAGAAAAATTAAAACATTAAGAAGGATCTTGGTTCCATGCTAATTAACAGTCAGATTATAGCCTATGTACACTGTCCATGGCCCTTTAAACAATAAGTGTGGCTTTCTATCATTTCTGTCCCATGAGACTTAATCTCTGGAAGCCATCTCCTTTATGTTTAGGAGATCAGAAGCACTTAGCAGATCCCTGTTGTAGCTTGATATTATCAAACAGTCCAGTGCTCATGAGACCTCCTGATACTGCAATCACTTTGTCCTACCTTGCCCAGCGTGGGGAAGACATTTCTCTGGCAGGTACTAGGTGTCATACATTGCACAGGGACTGGCAGGGGAATTTTCCACGTCTGGATAACAGATCATTACTTGGAAAACTTTCCCATGTGATTGTATGGGGAGAATCTTAGTTAGTGACAGTGTAAAACTGAGATTCTGAAGCGGATCTGTTTCAGTCCAGCTCCCATAAACATTTGGATAAGGCCCCAGGGTGTTCAAAGAAGGATGGTAAGGGACAGCTGGATGGATTCTAAGCTCTTTACCCCCCTTTACCAGACATGATTGTTCCCTCTCTTGTTCTCCACAATTTCAGTTCTTAGTAGGAGATCCTCAGGGCAGATGTACTCAGAACCACTAGCCTAAAGTAGGTCTAACACTTAGCTTTAGATATCAGTGATTTCAGTTCTGCATTATACAACAAGACTTCTAATAGAAACAAAATTTGCTCTATTATCCAGTGTCACGGAGTGTGGGGGAGTCCGGTCCTGCACCCCTCTTCCTGGGACCCACAGTGACTTTTAGTCAGCCAGTAAAACAGAAGGTTTATTGGACAATAGGAACACAGGTTACAGCAGAGCTTGCAGGCACAGTCAGGACCCCTCCATTGAGTTCTTCTGGGCTTTCAGGGTGCTTGGATCCTAGCTAGGATACCCTGAATTCCACCCACACAGTCCCAAATCCAAACTCAAAACTGCTTCCCTCCTGCCACTCCCTTCCTTTGTCCTCCAGCCCCTACTCCATCAAATCCAGTAGCAACACTCCTCAAATACCTATTTCCAATCTCTGTTAGTTTACTAAGAGTTGGAACCCATCTCCCTTGCCTAGCGAGTACTACTTACTTGAGGGCGAATCCCTCAGTCAAAAAATGCCAAGTACAGTTCTACTGTCCTTGATTCACATAACCAGGAAAACAACACTTCATTACTCCTGCCCCAATAACAAAGAGACTGGAGATCCCAAAGCACCCAAAGTGACCATTTGGGCAAGCAGTCCCATCATGCTAGGGAGGGTGGATGAGCCCATGCAAACAAGATTAGCCTCTGAAATCTTTTTCTACAGCTCACCACCAGATGTCAGGGTAGAGCTCATTCTGACGCTGCTTACATAGAAATGTCCCTGACAAGCAATTTCAGTTTTGGTGGCAAGTTTCTCCTTGTGTCACCTGGTGGATGTTGTCTCTTCAGCAAAGAACTATTGTCAGGGACTCCTAGCAGCTTTGTGATTATCCCTTTAAATATGCTGAGTAAAATGCATTGGTCAGGAGAAATGGTGGTGGTGGAAATAACAAAACAACAGTGTTACAGGATTATCTCTCTGTAACTCATTCCCCAGTCAGCTCCCCTGCGCAGAGACACTCCCATGGAATGCTGTTGATCATTCTATGCAGCTCTGGATGCTCGCTAATCAGCTGATATTTGAACCTTTCACCTCCACGCTGAGGGAAACAATCCAAAATTGCTAGAAAGTAATTAGTAAGTTAAAATTCATCTACTAAAAATGCCTGGCACCTGTGCCCCCAAATCACTGTGGTAAGTGCCTGGTGTGAGTCTGTCTTTAATCCTTTTTCATCTCTATTCATCCTTTTGTTACTCTGTGTGATTATTTAGGGATCAGTTTACAGCTTATGAATTCTGTGTGTGGTGATGAACTTTCTGTATGTCTGTTTATCAAGCTATGAACTCCATTTTGACTGTAAGGCTGGTCTTTGCTTCCCTGTTGTCTTCTCCATCTTGGACTAAAATTCCAAGGGCTGGTGGCCCTAGGCTACCAATGGAAGGTTGTTTAATTTTGATGATTGTCCATTCAAACACAGAATCCTTGGACACAGAGATGGTTGCTGCCTGGGATACACCATTTTTCAATTCTAAACTCCACAGTGGGAGGTAACTAGCCAACAGATCTCCCCGTGAGGGACTTTGATCACCTGATGAGGCTGATAAGGGGGTCACCTGACAAAGAGGTCAGAAGGTTATAAAAGAGAGGGTCTCTCAATGGCCCTTTTTGGGGGGAGGGGATAGAATGGAAGGAACTGATTGCAGAGGAGAAAGAGAGACTTCCTGATTTGGAGAAGCCATTTACACAAGGGGGACCTGGGACACCCCCGAGGACTCTGACTGGAGCCCAAAGCATACTCCCAAGTGGCAAGGTGTGATGCTCTGTATCTCAGGGCAATGCCCTACACCGCCATGTTCATCTTTATAAAATGATTATGTGCTATCCAATGCAAAGTTTGTTGTGTTGGGTGTCTTCGGAAGGCTCATGATGAGCATGGTTGTTATAGTGATGTTATAGTAATGTTACAGTAATTGTTACAGTAAGGTTATAGGTTATAATTTCATGTATACAGTTATGAGGATGGAAAATGTATCTTTATGGCTTAAAGCAAGCCCAGGCAAAAACTCTCCAAGAATAGAGAGGCTATTCATACCTCATCAGGGCATGTATGGGACAAACCCAGTCCAGCCTCACAGGAACAAAGGATGCTGGCCTAGGCAGCAACAAAAGGATCTGTTGGACTCTCAAGTGAGTCACCCTTCCTCCTTTGGTCAGTTTGGGACTGCGATGAGGTAATGCTCACCCGAATCAAGGGGGACAAAGCCAAGAGAGAAGAAAGGACATGATAAACGGGAGAGACACTTGCCATGATCGCTCGCTCTCTTCCACCTACATCTTCAGACACCACCACCACCAAGCAACTGAAGCACTGATTAAAGGGGAAAGCCTAACTGAAAGGCAACCAGCCAGCATGTGGTGAGAAGCATCTAAGTTTGTAAGGACATTGAAAGGGTTAAGATCAGCTTAGAATGCATTTTGCTTTTATTTCATTTGACCAAATCTGACTTGCTATGCTTTGACTTATAATTACTTAAAATCTATCTTTATAGTAAACAAATCTGTTTGTTTATTCTACCTGAAGCAGTGCGTTTGATTTGAAGCATGTCAGAGGTTCCCTTGGGATAACAAGCCTGGTACATATCAATTTCTTTGTTAAATTGACAAACTCATATAAGTTTGCAACATCCAGTGAGCATAATTGGACACGGCAAGAAGGAGGTTCCTAGGGTTGTGTCTGGGACTGGAGATATTGGCTAGTGTCATTCGCTTGCACAATCCAAGGAGCAGCTTACATGCTGGAGACTGTGTGTGAACAGCCCAGGAGTGGGGGTTCTCGCAGCAGAGCAGGGTAAGGCTGGCTCCCAGAGTCAAAGAATTGGAGAGGCCTAGCAGATCACCGGTCTGGATAATACCAGAGGGGAATGTCACACAAGGAAATGCGCATAGGTGTGTTGTTGTTTTGTCTAAATCTGTATATTTCTTGTGATAGTTAAAGAAAGGAGTGATTGGTTTGGAGAATCCTTTGCAAAACTCATGTGTCTGGTTTCTTCTTCCACTATCACTTATCCCTGAAGAGGTGAACTGTAACTCCAGAGTGCTCATAAGATTGGAGGTCTGAGAAAGGCTGATGTTAGCACCTAGGCCTAAAAGCTCTAAGTATTCTTCCCAGTTATACTAAGGGACTGTTAGTATACTGGCTGGAATCCCATGAAGCTTTGCAAAAAGTAATGCTACGAGAGAGAATTTACACTTACTAGTGGACAGAAGTTAAACACCTTGTAGAGTGGAAATATGTTTAAAAGCATGCATAACTTATATTTACAGCTGCTTAAGGTTGTTTCTGTGCTTTATGATTGGCTATGCTTTGTGAATAACAAGTTATGAAGTTCTAATAGAAACAGCAAGCCAGGGCATATTGGATGGAAATGGTTAAGCGGAACACTATTCACCTTGCAAATGCATGACCGCAGTGTGACGTTAACATAAGATTGGACAATGTATTAAATGTTCCAAACCACAAAGGACAAAATGAAATGATGGGTTACAGATTTGTTTATTGTTAAGCAAGTTAAAGTTGTTATGATGGAAGTATAGGCCCGATGAAACACGATTTTTGATAATGATTGGATGATATACAGCTAAGCACAAAGTGTTGAATGAGCTAAACAAGGGGTCTATAAAGACCTAGAGATTGCAAACCAACTCAAGCCAAGGTGAGCTGGTGGGCGCCTGATTGCCTTTCTGTTTGTGCTGACTATTTCTAGATGTCTAATCTTTGATTAAACCAGTTGAACTTGCCTATTTGATGTCTCATCGATCAATCAATCAAAACAAACCCATATATTGTACTGTCTTATCTACTAGGCAGGCTGGGGGTCATCCTGGTCCTGGGGCAGCTGTGCTGTGGGGTCTCATTTCTGTGAAGGGGTAACAGACAGACAGGCTGGGCCCAGGAATGTGTCAGAAAGACCAAGGGGCGGGACAAGTGTTGCAGCCTATTCAGACCAAGGGACACTTGAGATTTCAACAGTCCAGTGAGTTGGGATCCAAATCCAGCAGCCTGGTGAGTGTCCAGCTGGGGGAGCTTTTCCAGGGCTGGGTGGGACAACATAAATAAACACCATGTCACAGTCCCTCTCCTACACCTGTGGCTGCTCCTGGTCTCTTGCCCCGAATGGGAACCACACACAGGTTCCAGAAGGATCAGACCAAATGGGTTTGTCATTCTTTTGAGGGCTTGCAACATTTTCAGAAAGGTTTTTCTCATCTGGCCAATGGAATCTGAGTGCTGGGGGTGTCCACAAAAAGGGGCAGAATGGCAGCGGGTGGGGGATGGCGGCTAAGGTTCTGGCTACCAGCTGGGATTTTCAAATACCTGCACAACACCCCTGCCCACATAGTCAATTCAGCTGCGATCCAGTCAGGTCAGGGTGCAGCTAACTCACCAGGTGTCAAGTAAGCCCTTCACCTAAGAGGAACTCACTGACTGATTCAGAGACAACAACAGCTGCCCCAGACTCTGCACTGCATGCTGATTAGAAAGGGCCCGGAGGTATGATTGTGGTATGAAGTTATCTGGATCTGAGCCACACCTACCCCAAGTGTGTGACCAAAGCTAAGAGACGCATGGGCACCTTTAGGGATCCAACATGTGTCACTTCAGTGCTGAGTTGTGTAGGTTGTGGGGCACAGGGATCTTCTTGCCATGGAGGTTGTCAACAATGAGGTGAGAGGTGAGAACAGTCTTGTTTTTAAAGGTGAGTGAGTCAGAGTATAGTGTTAGATGGAAACCTATTAGTAGGGATGAGAGGGGTTATAAAAGGATGTGAAGGGGTTTTAAAATGTAACAAACATTGAGTGGAGCAGGCTCAGTGTTTGAGCATGAAACAGGTGAGGGTAGCTCCTGTGCAGTACAGCTCACCTAAACACAATGTTTGTCCTAGCAAAGAGACGGCCTTAGATGCTGTCCTACAATTGTCATGTGCCCCATTCCCTAAGTGATGTGCACTATCTGCAAGTCAGAGAGCAAGGACGGTTGTTCTAGGCATATTAGGTCATCACTCAGAGAGGGCAGAGTTCAAGTTGCTTTGATATGTACCTGACCTCTGAATTTTCTGGGTTGTCAAAGTTGAAGTTTGAAATACCTTAACACTGTGTTTCCTGGTTTTCAGAAGTTTGAGTTTTGTGGAACTCAATATTCTTCTAGGGCACAAGATACCTCTGGGCAACCTTTACTCAGCATTAATGAAGTTTTTTGTCAGTGAATTTCCTAGTTCTTTTAACAGGAAGAGAAATGTTTGGTGTAGGAGTTAATAGTAATTTAGGTGGTTGTGGTTCTTACCTGAGTTTGCAGCTGATACGCTGCTTTGACTAGGTAGTAACAACAAAAAGACTTAGCTCTGGTAAAGTACTTTTCACTAATAGATCTCAAAGAACTTCATTTCATCCCCTTTATACAGTTGGGAAACTGGGGCCCAGAAAGAGGAAATGATTTACATAAGGGCACTAAGTAGGGCAGTGGCAAAGTCAGGATTACTCCCAGTCCAACAGTCTCTCCACTAGACACCACAGTTGCTATGTGGTGCCTCAGTGCTCCTTCCTGCTCCTGCACATTTTGCTATAGTGGAATGGTGCTAATGGTCATGCTTTGAAATGTTTGCAATGTGTAGCTGCTGAGAGGGCCTGAGAGAGCAATCTCAGGCATTGTCTACATCCCAAAATCTTGACAGTTCTATTACATGTTACAGTAACTTGAAGCACATATGAGAAAACCGGGGTGTCTCTCTCCTTCTCCACACCCCTCCTCATCATTCCCCACAAAGTGTCCCAACACGCACCCCAAGATTTCCAGTTCTCCCCCCCGCCTTCCATACCATGAAGGCATTAGTTGGAACTGTAGAAGCCACTAGAGAGAAGTTGCTTCTTTCTGCATTATGCTGGTGCATACACAGGCAGCAGTTTGGCCACACACTACCTCAGATTACATAACCCGGACTGCACTCTGAGCATGGCCCCTCACCCCCACTACTCACCCCCAGCTGAGTCCCCCACCCCTACTTCAGCCTGCCTTTCCCAGCCATGCTCCAGGTCTTCCCAGTCTACCCCCACTTCAAACCAGCCCATTCACCCCACCGAGAGGTGAGGTGCACTTTAATTAATCATTTCCTGGTTTTCAGGTGTTTAAATGTGTATTACCTTCATCCTGCCCCCTCTAATCCTGGCTCACATTCGGGGGTGGAGGGAGAGGCAGGAGAAGAAGGGGATCAAAGTACAAAAGAATAGCACAAGTACATAGGGACAAAATCAGAAAGGTTAAAGCACAAAATGAGTTATTCCTAAGCAAGGGACGTAAAAGACAGTAGAGTGAGTTTTTATAAATATATTAGGAGCAAGAGAAAGATAAAGGAGAGCTAAAAACACAGGAAGGCTAAGATATTTTGCTTTGGTCTTCACTAAAATGGTTAACGGTGACCAGATACTTAACATAGTTAACATTAATGACAAGGGAGAAGGAACACAAACCAGTATAGGGAAAGAACAGGTTAAAGGATATTTAGATAAGTTAGATTTATTCAGACAGAAGGAGCTAATTAAATTCATCCTAGGGTACTTAAGGAACTAGCTGAAGCAACTGCTAGCAATTATCTTCAAGAACTCATGGAGCATGGAGGAGGTCCCAGAGGACTGGAGAAGGGCAAACACAGAACCTATCTTTAAAAAAAGGAACAAAAAGGACCCAGGAAATTACAGACCAGTCAGCCTAACTTCAACGCCTGGAAAAATACTAGAACAATCAATTTTCAGCACTTGGAGGACAGTAGGGTTATAAGGAATAGGCAACATGGATTTGTCAAGAACAAATCATGCCAAACCAACCTAATTTCCTTCTTTGTTGGGATTACTGGCCTAGTGGATAGGGATGAGCTATAAATGTGATAGATCTTGTTTTTAGTAAGGTTTTCAACAGTCCTGCACAATATTCTCATAAGCAAACTAGGGAAATGTGGTCTAGACAAAATTGCTAAAAAGTGGGTGCACAACTGGTTGAAAGATGGTACTCAAAGTTATCGATGGTTCGCTATCAGATTGGGAAGACATAGTGGGGGTCCCATATCTAGTGTTCTGGGTCCAATACTATTCAATATTTTTATTAATGACTTGGGTAACTGAGTGGAGGGTATGCTTGTAATATTTGCAAAGGATACCAAGGTGGGCAGGGTTAGAAGCACGTTGGAGAACAATTTTAGAATTCAAAATGACCTTGACAAATTGGAGAATTGGTCTTAAATTAGCAAGATGAAATTCAGTAAAGACAAGTGTAAAGCAGGGCCAAGTTAACTCTCGTGTGGGCCATAGGCTATTAGATTTTGTGGGGCCCTTGTATACAAGCCTTTTTCCTGGGAGGGAGTTTGATGCAGGAGGAGGCTCCCATTGGTTCCTGGCAAATGGGAGCTGCGGGGAAAGTGCTGGGGGTAGAGGCAGTGCACGAAGCTGCCTCTCCCCACCTCCGACAGGAGCCGCAGAGACATACTAGCAGCCAGCACTTCCGGGAGCAGTGTGGGGCCACCGCATGAAGGGAGCCTGCCTGAGCAGCCTGGAATTGGAGATCACTGCCTGTGATTTATTTTTGCGGGGCCCCCCTTGAGCTGGGGACCTAGGCTGCAGTCCCTTAAGCCCTGGCCTTAATCCGGCCCAGGTGTAAAGTACTGCACTTAGAAGGAAAAATCAAATGCACTACTACAAAATGAGGAGTAACTGGCTAGGTGGTAGTGCTGCTGAAAAGGACCTGGGTTTATAGTGGATTGAAAGTGAGCTAACCATGTGATGCAGTTGCAAAAAGGGCTAATATCATTCTGGGGTTTATTAGCGGAAGTATTGTACATAAGGAATGGGAGGTAATTGTCCTCCTTGGTACTGTTGAGATCTCAGCTAGAGTATTGTGTCCAGTTTTGGGGCCAGACTTTAGGAAGGATATGAACAAATTGAAGAGAACCCAGAGGACAGCAACAAAAATGATAAAAGGATTAGAAAACCTGACCTAGAGGAAAGGATACAAAAAATGGGCAAGTTTAGTTATAAGAAAAGAAGACTGAAGGGGATACTGATAAATCTTCAAATACATTGATGGCTGTTCTGAAGAGGATGGTGTCAATTCTTCTCCATGTTAACTGAAGGTAGAACAAGTAATAAATTTAATCTGCTGCCCAGAACCTAGCACATACATAGAGGGGAGAAATACTGGGCTGATAGCCCACCCCTTCCTCTATCCCCACCCCATGTCACCCCTCATATTGTCGAATCACTCCTGTCTTCTACTCACTCAATCCCCCCAGTCCTCTCTTTTCCCCTTTACCTGAGCCCCCCAACTCCTATTCCCTCCCCTACCACCCATTCCCATTTATCTCCCCATAACCCCCCATCTCTCACTCCAGACCCAAACCCCTCACCCCTATTCCAGCCTCCTCTGCCACTCCTAATCACCCCTCCCTTCCCAGCAAGCATTCACATGTGTAATTTATTTTCTTTTCAAAAACCACTTGAGTGCCTTCTGAATCATTTCCTTTCCTCAGATTACATTTCTCCAAAATAATAATAAAAAAAAGCCTTGACAGAGACAGATTTTAGCCAAATGTTTACAGTCCATTCACAGATTCCTGCCCTGGGTGGGTTTCAAATGCCAAAGTTGCTAGAATCTGTGAACTTTAAGAATTGCTATTTTAATGTTTTTCAGAGGGGGCAGGGAATTGTATTTCAGGAACTCCCTACTCAAATTACCCCAAATTTGGATCACTGAACCTACTCCACACCCCTATGAGGCACAGCAAATTTCAAGACAACCCATGTAAGTACGGGGATTTTCGAACACTTAGGAGAATCATCCATTAAACAGGAAAAACTTCCCAATCTTAAGCATAGCAGACTGGCACTCCACTGTAATATTGCATGAAATAGATCATCATCAGTTGCTTTGCTGTCCCCAAATCCGTAGCAGGGGGAAACACTGAAAGGAGGAGTTTTAGGAAGGAGAGAGGAAAGGGTCCCTGCACATCCATCTGCAGTATAGACAGCTCCAAAAGATGTGAGGGGGCCCATTGATCTCAGTGTGAAGGACAGTGCCTATGGAGATGATACACCCTGAGACAATAGCTCCAGTCATCTCAGTGGGTGTTCTCAGCACCTCGTGCTCCCCCGGGTCAGTGTTTGGGAGCCTGTGCTAGGCACCAAGCCTGCCCATTCTCATTTCCTCACCCCAGTCTCAGCACTGTGCACTCGGTGCATGCTCCTAGCATGCCTGGACTCAGCTCTCCCCGCAAGAGGGGAGGGCTTCCTCAGCTGCTGGCTTGCATGGGGGGCTAGGGAGAAGGGGCTCAGACCTCTTCGGAGTAATAGGGGCCCCAAGATCTTGGCTCCACATGGAGGGCAGAGCAGGAGACAAGGCAGAGACACCCTCAGAGGGGCAGCCCTCCCAGATCCCAGCTCACAAGCACTCAGTCCAGGGGATTAAAAGAGAACTTTATCGAGGGTTGGCAGAGAAGAAGCAGAGAAACTAGAATAAACTTGGGAAAGCAAGCAATTAATTACCAAAACCTATTAGATAAGGCTTCCACCCCACCCCTTTGGTGTCTTACTCATCCACATCTCAGTCCTCCTCTGGCAGATGTCAATGGCTTCCCTCCCCAGCAATCTCTGTCGCAGTTTGTTGTCCAGAGATGGAGGAATCCGACATTTCTGGCAGGTCAGTGTTTCCCGTGGTGCTACTGGGAGCTGATGAGATTTGTGTAAGAATTTTGGGTTTTATGATAAAAGCATGAAACTTGACAGTCTTAGGGCTTGATCTAATGAGGATTCTCAGATATGGGGGCATCACCAGCTCATGCCAGGTTGGCTCTGACAGCCATATGAAATTCTAAGATGTATTTTTTCTACTGATGTTTTTTCTGATACTGATTGTTTATGATATTAAACCACCCAGTGGGTTTTCATTTTTGTATATTTATATTCCTATTGTCTTAGGTGTCCTAAAAACTAAAGCAATGAATTATTATGGATTGAGATGGGGGAGTCAATAAGCGGACCGCAGGCCAAATCTAGACCTCCAGATGCTTTTAAACAGATCCCAAATCTTTTTATTTATTATGATGATGATGATGATGATGATGATGATGATGATGATGATGATGATGATGATGATGATGATGTCTGATGTCTGGACCTTGACTATACATTGAACAAGAAATTTGGACCTTGACAAAAAATAATTGACTTCCCCTGACTTGACATCATACAAGTATATTAAGAATTAACATGCTCGGTAGCATGCCACTAGGGAGTATTCATTAAAAAGTTAATGCTATAGAAAAATAACACAATCAGTTGAAAAGTTTATGTCCATGACCAGAAAGTTACATTTCTATTTGCTAAGAATGATATTTCAGATTGATCTAGACATAAAAGATGTTGCTGAGTGTCAAAAAGATTGAATTAAAAAACAAGAAAGTTGTTCACAGGCCTCCATGTATTGAAACTTCGCATTCCCTGCCATTTTTCCAGGAGGAGAGCTGTAACTGGGTCTTGGAGATTTCCCTTGCAGGAGGTCTGTGGAACAAGGAGATTGTTTTGCTTGGTGGGCTCCATTAATGGCTTGGTTTTGTCTTGGTTTGTCTGTTACAAACATCGTGTGCTGCTGCCGCCCAATCTTCTCAGCTTCCCTAACAGAGACAATCACAGAAGGATTGGCAATGTTTTTGGTGTCCAGTTTAACTAAGTCTACACTCTCTTCTGAGAGGGGCAGCAAGCCGCGGGGGACGGCCTGCTGGTCACTGCGAGGGCAGCAGGCAGAAGGCTTTTGGAGGCATGCCTATGGGAGGTCTGCCGGTCCTGCAGCTTCGGTGGCAATTTGGCGGTGGACACGTCAATGGCGTGGCACCGGTGGACCTCCCGCAGGCATGCCACCAAAAGCCTCCTGCCTGCCGTGTTTGGGGTGGCAAAAAGCATAGAGCCGCCCCTGTCTCCTGAGAAGGGGTTGCCCCTGTGTCAAGGTTCCCTCCCCACTCTGAACTTTAGGGTACAGATGTGGGGACCTTCATGAAAGACCCCCTAAGCTTATTTTTACCAGCTTAGGTTAAAAATACGCTGCCACTACCAAGCATTTCAACCAAATATTTATGGAGAACCACTTGGACCTCTGCCTTTTCCCAAATATTTCCCAAGTCCCTAACCCCCCTTTCCTGGGTAGGCTTGAGAATATCCCCTCACCAATTACTCCTGGTGAACACAGATCCAGACCCTTGGATCTTAAAACAATTAAAAATCAATTAGGTTCTTAAAAGAAGAATTTTCTTAAAAGAAAAGGTAAAAATTATCTCTGTAAAATCAGGATGGAAAATAACTATACAGGGTAATCAGATTCAAAGAGCCCAGAGGAAGCCCCTCTAGCCTTAGGTTCAAAGTTACAGCAAACAGAGGTAAACCCTCTAGCAAAAGGAACATTTACAAGTTGAGAAAACAAAGATAAAACTAATATGCCTTGCCTTGCTGTTACTTACAAGTTTGAAATATGAGAGACTTGTGCAGAAAGATTTGGAGAACATGGATTCATGTCCGGTCCCTATTAGTCCTAAGAGTGAACACCCCCCAAAACAAAGAGCACACAAACAGAAGCTTTTCCTCCCCCCCAAGATTTGAAAGTATCTTGTCCCCTTATTGGTGTCAGCCAGGTTACCTGAACTTCTTAACCCTTTATAGGTAAAAGGATTTTGATGCCTCTGGCCAGGAGGGATTTTATAGTATTGTAAACAGGAGGATTGTTACCCTTCCCTTTCTAGTTATGACCCTGTCTTCTATGATGTCAACAAGTGCCTTGACATGTCGTGCCAAAGAAGCCTGAACACGTTTCACCTGCTCACAGTGCTTTGTGTTAGACCCTTTTTGGTTGATTCATCTCTCTAGTGAAGCTTCAAGTTCTCCTATCAGCCTGGCCACCCCTTGGCCCACTGTCATTGAGGCAAAAGGGCGTCTAGACTTTGTGCTGACCAAGAGCTCCACCAACTCCTTTGATTATGGCATTATTTTGCTCATGAGCTTGGCCGAGTGCTATTGCAGAGCAAACATGTTGTGGCTTGCAAATTGTGAAGTTCACCTTTAGGAATGCTCTAGCTGTGTCTGAGTGCACTGTATAAGGGTTAACCATATCTCAGAGGTGAACAGACACCCAATGAGTATAATTACTGTGATCTAAAGCAAAGAAACAGGGTTGTAGCTTTCCAAGATGTTCAATGTATGGAGCAAAGTTTGCCGGGCGGATTGACAGCACATAGGTCAATACAAGACGCTCCCGATGAAGTCTGGCATGCCAGAAGTGGAACATTGGGTTTTCTAGTTTTTGCTTCATTTATCCTACCCCATGGTGGCCTCATCTTCCTTGAGACGTTGGGTGGACTGCATGTGTGCATTCTTCAGCAAGATGTACAGACCGCTGGCAGTTGCTTCATGGGCATGCCTAGTACGTGTGACATGAGATACTTTCAAGAAGTCAGCTGTTCCTGGGGAGTCCACTTTGGCTTCCATCTCTCTAGTATCTTCTAGCCAATTGCCAGTCTCCAATGAGCTTTAGACTTGTCATTTCCAGTTCCAGCTTAATGACAAATTTGTCCTCTCCATCCCCAGCAGGTCAGAACCACTGTATCTGTTTGGTTAACAGTGAAAAGGGGCTGCTCCACAGCAAGTGTATTTTCTCTGTAGTTCTTCTTTCTCAGTTCTTTTTTGTTAGTGTGTTTGTTTCTCAGCCCTTTTATATGTGGCGCTGTTAAACTTGATGTAGCAGGGCTTGTGCTAACATCCAGTGTTTTTGTTTAAAGTCTTTGCAATTCCATCACCATCATCTAATCTGTACATGTCTCTGGCTACGGGAGTCAGAGGGGACAAGAGGTGACGGGAAATGAGTGGGTGATCTTGGGAGCCAGAAGGGGCCAGAGATGATGCAGAGGTGGGGGGAGCCTGGAGAGGCAGTGGGGGCCAAGGGACATGGGGGGATGGATGGAGAAGCAGAGGCAGTCAGGGGGGCTGGGTGTGGGGGCTGGGGGAGGCAGCAGGGGCCAGTGGTGATGAAGATGTGGGGAGGAGCCTGGAGAGGCAGTGGGGAACAAGGGGAATGGGGAAGCAGCAGGAGTCAGAGGAATGAGTGAGGAACAGGAAAGCAGTGGGGACCAGGGGCAATAAGGGTGTGTGTGGAGAGCCCGGGAAGGCAGCGGAGCCAGAGATGCCAAAATACAAGTTCACACAGGGCACCGTTTGCCATAAGACTGGTCCTGATCTAGCTACTGCCTCTCACAGAGGTGGATTTACTACAGCGATAGGGGAATCCCTCCTGTGGCCATAGTAAGCGTCTGCATTGGAGTACAGCAGTGTTTAAGGGTTGATGTAGCCAGAAACGTCTGGTGGTTCCACTGGAGCACAAACCCGGGGCCTTCTTCAGGTAAAGCAGCTGTGATAAACATTACATTGGGGTAGGCAACCTATGGCACGTGTGCCGAAGGCGGCACGCTAGCTGATTTTCAATGGCACCCACACTGCCTGGGTCCCGGCTACTGGTCCAGGGGGCTCTGCATTTTAATTTAATTTTAAATGAAGCTTCTTAAATGTTTTTAAAACTTTATTTACTTTACATACAACATTAGTTTAGTTATATATTATAGACTTATAGAAAGAGACCTTCTAGAAATATTAACATGTATTACTAGCACATGAAACCCTAAATTAGAGTGAATAAATGAAGACTTGGCACACCACTTCTGAAAGGTTGCTGACACCTGCATTACATTGTGGCATCTCACAAGAAGACTCCGAGCGTCTGGCTCAATGGTGAAGAAGAGAGGAGTTCCTCTCCCCCACTAGGAGAAGTGACACATGAGAAATGGTCTCCCAAAAAATCTAGCAAAACCCCTCCACATTAAAATTGACAGAGACACGTCTACAGACTCCAACCTTCCTCTAGGAAGACCAACATTTCCCAGCAGCCCAGAGAGGTAACTAGGTAACTAGAGCTAGAGGCACTCAATAATCCCTCATTTCATCAATGGTCTTAATTAGAGCCAAGCAAATGATTGATGTTTTGGTTCAGGGCCCAAACCAAAAAATCAAGAGCAAAAATGTGGTTTGATTTGAACCAAAACTGATTTTTTTTCATTTCGTTTCGGATGGTTTGGGGTGTTTTTCCATGCCTTTTTGAGGTATTTTTAATTAGCTAAATTTCTAAACAAACTACCCTTCTGAAATGAAAAGTTGTAAGGTTTTATTTTGAGATGATCAGAATGGGCCATTTAACTTTAAAAAATCCCCCCCCCTTTGTTTTTGGCCAAAACTATTCACTGAATTCAACCCAAATTTACAAGTAGTTTCAGTGACCAGTACAATGTATTTTTTGGTGAATTTACTCTCAATCAATTTTTTTGAAAAAAACCACCCAGCTCCAGTCTTAATTTCAAAATTCTGGATCATTCTCTGATTGTTTTCCTTGCTTTCCCTGCCCTCCGTTTTGTCATGATGACTCAGGGACCTTCAAATCTTCTGTCTGATGCCATATCTAGCCAGAACAGGTAGGGAAGTTAAGGAGAGCCAGCTAAAGGTATGATGTCAGTGCACATAGGTTATAGTATGTTCTGGAGTAAAGTAGCCTTTGTTCTGTGTAACTTAATCCTCTGTTTGCCAGAAGCTGGGAAAGGGCAACAGGGGATGGATCACTTGATGATTACCTGTTCTGTTCATTCCCTCTGAAGCACCTGGCATTTGCCACTGTCAGCAGACAGGCTACTGGGCTGACTGGACCATTGGTCTGGCCCAGATTGGCCATTCTTATATTCTTTTTGCCTCCACACTCTGTGATGTGCAACCCATCATTCCTTCCATTCTTTGTTTGTGTTGATAGACAAGCTGGGGCTTGAGTCCCTCAAGCTTTAAAAGCCCGGTAATTATGCAGTTAATTCCTGGGGATGCTGTTGATGTGGAATCAGCCTCTGGTAGGTGTCTCTGTACTAGCAAGGAGCATTTCTGCACCACCTAGAATGGCTGAGTCATTAAGGTGTAGGCCTTAAATTCCTGTGGATGTGTGCCCCATGTGGGTTTGAGTCCCACTGTTAGTACAGCTGTTCTTTTATCCCTCTCAAAAGCAAGGTCTTCTCTATTTAACAACAAGGATACAGGTTTCAGAGATGGCGGGTCATTTCTCAGGACTTTCTCTACCTAGTAACCATCTGGGCAGATCTTTGGAACGATTGATTAGAACCATTTTCCTATTCCCCAGTTAAGATAATGGCTAAGCAATGAATTAATTGCAGTCCTCCTTTGAACAATAGTTTATGTTAAAATTCCATAGTAAGGCAGTTGAAGGTGGTTGGGGTGGGGCTAATGTGCTGTACAGTCTGCTCCATGGACTTAGCAGTTATTTCAGTCTGACAGTTCAGACTAGCCAATGGTGCTTCCAGGCTGAGGTCTGGGTATGTGACTATTTCAGTTTGTGTGTGTGATTTCTTGCCTGAAACAATTACACCAATACAATCGCTGGGAGTAAACTGTGCTGGTACAAGCAACACTTAATTTGTGCCAGGGTTGAGCCCAGGGCCTCTGCTCTTGGCATTTCATAGCCCCAGCACCTCTGGCCTTGCTGTTTCAGTTATGAATGTAAAAAAAAACTGCTTGAGCCCCAGCACCCATTTCATTACAAATTAAGTACTGCATACAAGGCAACTTTATACTGATATAATTGCATCCGTACCTCTATAGCTATCCTGGGATAGTATCCTTTTCTTCCAGACAAGCCCTTAAGGAGCTTCAGTTAGCTCAGGAATGTGACTTTAGGGCTGAGAGATTGTAATGCGAGCTGGAATTCAAAGTTCATCTCCGATTCATGGGGGATTTTGCAAAGGGGCAATTCTCATGAAGCTGTTGTTGGAACATGAGTGACTGAAATTCTCTTAATTCCAAAGAGATATAAACGAAAAAATCATGGATCTCACTCTGATTGTTTTGTGCTGTTTATTCTTCTTTGCCCTGGTCTACATTTAAAATTTAGATCGATCTAACTATGTTGTTCAGAGGTGTGAAAAATTCACACTCCTGTGTGCCACAGTTAAGCCGAACTAACCCCTAGTGTAGATACAGCCACGTTGATGGAAGAATTCTGCCAGCAACCTAGCTACCACTGCTCAGGGAGGTGGGTTACCTACATCACTGGAAAAGTCCCCTCTGTTGATGTAGGAAGTGTCTATACTACATTGGCAGAGCTACAGCTGTAATGCCCATCGTGTAGATATGGTCTTGGTCTTGCTGGGTTGCTGAGGCAGCATCTGCAGCTGATGAGTATGGTGTGACAGTGATCAAGGAGAAATATAAAGGTAGCAGTCAGATGTTCCTCTGAAGCATTTTTTCAGTTGATTGAAATAGGTGAGTTAGCCCTGGTCCACACTACGAGTTTAGGTCTAATTTAGAAGCATTGTATCGATTTAACCCTGCACCCGTGCATATGATGAAGCCGTTTTTTTTTTACTTAAAGGGCTCTTAAAATCAATTTCTGTACTCCTCCCCCAACAAGCAGATTACCCCTGAAATTGACCTTGCCAGGTCAAATTTGGGGTAGTGTCATCACAATTCGATGATATTGGCCTCCGGGAGCTATCCCAGATTGCTCCATTGTGAGCACTCTGGACAGCCAGAGTGCTCCATTGTGAGCTCTCTGGACAGCGCTCTCAACTCAGAGCACTGGCCAGGTAGACAGGAAAAGGCCCGTGAACTTTTGAATCTCATTTCCTGTTTGGCCAGCATGGCGATCTACGGGTGAGTGCAGATGTCATCAGAAAAGGTGGCCATAATGGAGTCCCAGAATAGCAAAAGAGCTCCAGTATGGACCGAACAGGAGGTACGAGATCTGACCGCTGTATGAGGAGATAAATCTGTGCTATCAGAACTCCGTTCCAAAAGACAAAATGCCCAAACATTTGAAAAAATCTCCAAGGGCATGAAGAACAGAGGCTATAACAGGGACCCACAGCAGTGCCTGCCACATGAAACTTAACGAGCCGAGGCAAGCCTACCAGAAAAACCAGAGAGGCAAACGACTGTTCTGGGTCAGAGCCACAGACATGCCACTTCTGTGATGAGCTGCATGCCATTGTAGGAGGTGCAGCCACCACTACCCCAACTCTGTGCTTTGACTCTTGTCAATGGAGTAGCACGCAACAGGGATATGGGTTTTGGGGACATGGAAGATGAGGAGGAGGAGGTTGAAAATAGCTCACAGCAAGCAAGCAGAGAAACTGTTTTCCCTGACAGCCAGGAACCTGGATCTGGAGTCAGTACCCTCCAAACCCACCCAAGGCTGCCTCCCGGACCCACCAGGTGAGTGTACCTTTGTAAATATTGGACATGGTTTAAAAGCAAGCGTGTTTAATGATTAATTTGTCCTGGCATTCACAGCTAGTACAGCTGCTGGAAAAGTCTGTTAACATGTCTGGTGATGGAGCGGAAATCCTCCAGGGACATCTCCATAATGCTCTCCTGGAGGTACTCCCAAAGCCTTTGCAAAAGATTTCTGGGGAGGGCAGCCTTATTCCGTCCTCCATGTTAGGACACTTTACCATGCCAGGCCAGCAGCACGTAGTCGGGAATCATTGCAGAACAAAGCATGGCAGCGTATGGTCCCGGTGTTTGCTGGCATTCAAATAACATCCGTTCTTTATCTCTCTGTGTTATCCTCAGGAGAGTGATGTCATTCATGGTCACCTGGTTGAAATAGGGTGATTTTATTAAGTGGACATTCAGAGGTGCCCGTTTCTGCTGGGCTAGTTGCCTGTGGCTGAACAGAAATGTTCTCTGCTGTTAGCTACACGATGGGGGGAGGAGTGACGTTATCATCCCAAAGAATTGGATGTGTGTGTGGAGGGGGGTTATGCACGTTAACCCCAAAACCGCAGCCCCTCCTTTTAAATTGCCAACCCATTTTAAATGGCCAACCCAACAGCTGCTTGGTATGGGAAATGAGGGCGCTGCTGTTTGAAACCATTCCCACATGTTATGAAGTTTAAAGCAGCCAAAAGACTGTATTTTACCATGGCTGCCTGCAAGCCGAATTCTGTTGCCCAGCACTGTGTGAGTGATCTCTCACACCAAACTGGCATATCCTCAATAAGAGGCAAAATGTGACCTTGTACTGAAAGCACATGTGCTATGTAACGTTAACAGCAAGGTTTACCATGAAAGAGTCTACCCATTGTTCTCTAAAATGTGTCTTTTAAACTACCATTGTCCCTTTTTTCCCTCTACCAGCTGCAAACGTTTCAACACTCACACTATCTTCTCCTTCCTAGAGGCTAGCGAAGATTAGAAAGTGAAAAAAAACGCACTCCCAATGAAATGTTCTCTGAGCTCAGGCAGTCCTCCCACACTGAAAGAGCCCAGCAGAATGTGTGGAGGCAGACACCGTCAGAGTGCAGGAAAGCACAATATGAACACGAGGACAGGGTGGCGGGCTGAAGATGTTAGGTGATATCGGCTTGGTGACAGAAGGAAAGAGGCAATGCTGAGGCTACTGGAGGAAAATAATGGTATGCTCCGGTGTATGGTTGAGCTGCAGGAAAGGCAGCATGAGCACAGACTGCCGCTGCAGCCCCTGTGTAACCAACCACCCTCTTCCCCAAGTTCCATAGTCTCCTCACCCAGATGCCCAAGAACACAGTGGGGGGGCCTCCGGGCACCCAACGACTCCACCCCAGAGGACTGCTCAAGCAACAGAAAGCCGGCATTCAATAAGTTTTAAAGTGCAAAGTGGCCTTGTCCTTCCCTCCTCCCCCACCCCACCCAGTGCTTCCATCCTCCCTCACCCCTCATAGGCTACCTTGGCAGTTATTCCCCGATTTGTGTAATGAATTAATAAAAAATGCATGAAAGTGACGCAACAGTGACTTTATTGCCTCTACAAGTGGTGATCGAAGGGAGGATGGGAGGGTGGCTAGCCTACAGGGAAGTAGAGTGGGGTGGGGGGTTTCATCCAGGAGAAACAAACAGAACTTTCACACCGTAGCCTGGCCAGTTATGAAACTGGTTTTCAAAGCTCCTCTGATGCGCATCACACCCTCCTGTACTCTGCTAACCACCCTGGTGTCTGGCTGCACATAATCAGTGACCAGGCGATTTGCCTCAACCTTCCACCCCACCATAAATGTCTCCCTCTTACTCTCACAAATATTGTGGAGTGCACTGCAAGCAGTAATAACAATGGGAATATTGGTTTCGCTGAGGTCTCTCTGAGTCAGTAAACTGCACCAGCATGCTTTTAAACATCCAAATGCACATTCAACCACCATTCTGCACTTGCTCAGCCTATAGCTGAATAGCTCCTGACTACTGTCCAGGCTGCCTGTGTACGGCTTTATGAGCCATGACATTAAGGGGTAGGCTGGGTCCCCAAGGATAACTCGAGGCATTTCAACATCCTCAACAGTTATTTTCTGGTCTGGGAAGAAAGTCCCTTGCCTCAGCTTTTGAAACAGACCAGAGTTCCTGAAGATGCGAGTGTCATGTACCTTTCCCAGCCATCCCACGTTGATGTTGGTGAAATGTCTCTTGTGATCCACCAGTGCTTGCAGCGCCATGGAAAAGTACCCTTGAGGTTTATGTACTCACTGACTTGGTGCTTGTGCCAAAATAGGGATATGGGTTCTGTCTATCGCCCCACCATAGTTAGGGAATCCCATTGCAGCAAAGCCATCCACTATGGCCTGCACATTTCCCAGAGACACTACCCTTGATATCAGCAGCACTTTGATTGCATTGACTACTTGGATCACAGCAGCCCCCACAGTAGATTTTCCCACTCCAAATTGATGTCCGGTTGACTGGTAGCTGTCTGGCATTGCAAGCTTCCACAGGGCTATCGCCACTCACTTGTGAACTGCGAGGGCTGCTCTCATTTTGGTATTCTTGCGCTTCAGGAGAGGGGAAAGCAAGTCACAAAGTTCCATGTAAGTACACTTATGCATGCAAAAGTTTTGCAGCCACTGGGAATCATCCCAGACATAAAACACTACGTAGTCCCACCAGTCTGTGCTTGTTTCCCGGGCCCAGAACTGGTGTTCCACGGCATCAGTCTGCCCTATTAACACCATGATGCCCACATTGCTGGGGCCCGTACTTTGAGAGAATTCTGTGTCCATGTCCTCATCACTCTCATCACCGCGCCGCCGTCACCTTCTCACCTGATTTTGCTTTGGCAGGTTCTGGTTCTGCATATATTGCAGGATAATGCATGTGGTGTTTACAGTGCTCATAATTGCCATGGTCAGCTGAGCAGGCTCCATGCTTGCCATGGTATGGTGTCTGTGCTTAAAAAAGGCTTGAAATGATTGTCTGCTGTTGCTCTGACAGAGGGAGGGGCGACAGACGACATAGCTTACAGGGAATTAAAATCAACAAAGGGGGTGGCTTTGCATCAAGGAGAAACACACACACCTGTTACACAAAATGGCCCCCTCAAGGATTGAATTCAGAAACCTGGGTTCAGCAGGCTGTTGATTTCACGGAGAAAGTGGGGAGCAAATTAACACATAACAAAAATGGTTTCTTTCTTGTTTTGGTCCACTCCATTTCTCTTATACATCTTAGGCTGGCAGTAGACCATGCAGTACAACTGCAAGCTGTTGTCGTCTCCTGGTTGCTCACTGATTACTCTCTGGGGACGATTTTCCAACCAGTTATGCACCCACCTTGGTGCTCCATCTAGGTTGTATTTACCTAGCTTGTTTATGCTAAAGTCATGCAATACAGTATCAAAAGCCTTACTAAAGCCAAGAAATACCATGTCTACCACTTCCCCCCATTCACAAGGCTTATTGCCCTGTCAAACTTCATGGGGAAGTGTTGCCCATTGGGTGTTCCCAGGGTGGTATATATAGTTTCCTAGATTTCTAGGTGGGGAGGTGGAGACAATGTTGCTGGAGTTTTTGGCAGGAACCCCTATAAAATTGATCCTGTACCTTTTTCCTGCTGCCAACATCTGCTAGAAGGATTATATGTTACGAGTGCTATTGAAAAAGCTGAGTCAGACTAAATGAGTTAGGAAGGGGCTAAATTGGGAATTTACTTTTGTGTTGGTTGATTGATGATTGAAAATCAAGAGAATTCATCTTTATCCACTAAATGAAAAACTGTGGGAAGGAAAATGGTTTTATTTATGGTGTTAAATGGTGGAGATTTTGGGTGCTTGAAACAAAAAAAACTTTTCTACCAGAAGTGGGGTTTGAACCCACGCAGACAGATGCCCATTGGATCTTAAGTCCAACACCTTAACCACTCGGCCATTCTGGTAGTCATCCCAGCATTCCTCTTGTTATAATGAGCTTTGATCCCCAGAGCATCACTTTACCCACTACTGGTTTCCATGGATTTTTAACAGCTCTGGGGAGGGGAGTGAAGCTGTAAGGTTGAGGATTCCCTCATCTCTCCCTTTTATTTCCTAAGAGTGGTTGCTTCATACTGTTTCTCACATGGCTCACTAGTGAAACTCTGCTTAACAGTTGCCTTCGGGCTTCCAGCTTGCTACAAAAGAAGCTTCTTCTCGCAACGCCTGCCTTGGAACCTAGTATAAAGTGAATCTTGGCCACAGCTGGCACTTGTCCCAGCATCTTCAAATTTTTCTTGATGCTTGACCTACTTCCTCTCCAACCTTGCCAAATTCAGTTTATGGGTGCACTTCTTCCAGCATGGTAGGTGCCATCAAGCATTGTGTTTGACTAGGTCATCCATGCTGGTAATCCCCAAAGATTCAGCTACTAGGTGATACACTTTGTCTCCCCACTGATGCCTAAAAATCATCAAGACCACAGTAAAATCAAGGATTTATGTAATAAATTACTTTGGGATTGTAATTAATTATGTTATGCAACTCTGCGTACTGCTTGCTGATGGACTCTGGTAATTTCTGGCTGGATGCTGACGTCACAACCCTTTTGACATAATAAACAAAGCGCATAATCAACACCACTGAACCACTTCTTTTTAGCCAATGACAGCAATCAACTTGAAGCCTTCCTTCTATTTATAGTCATCTGTAACATAAAAAAAATTAATTAGGTGTCAGCATTAACTGATAATACAGTAGTGTCAGTCAAAGGTTATCCTTTAATTTAGTGAGGGCTGCATGGCTGACATGCCTGTGTTAACGTATAATTTAAAAAAAATATTTTTAACCATTTTCTCAAATATATATCTGCGTAACGAAGGAGACAAATTGGAGAAAATCCAGAGAGAAGCAACAAAAATGATTAAAGGTCAAGAAAACATGATCTCTGAGGGAAGATTGAAAAAATTGGGTTTTTTAGTCTGGAGAAGAGAAGACTGAGAGGGGATATGATAACAGTTTTCAAGTACATGAAAGGGTGTTACAAGGAGGAGGGAGAAAAATTGTTCTTCTTAACCTCTGAGAATATGACAAGAAGCAATGGGCTTAAAAAACAGCAAGGGTTGGACATTAGGAAAAACTTCCTAACTCTCAGAGTGGTTAAGCACTGGAATAAATTGCCTATGGAGGTTGTAGAATCTCCTTCATTGCGAATTTTTAAGAGCAGGTTGGACAAACACCTGTCAGGGATGGCCTAGATCAAGGGTGGGCAAACTTTTGGCCTGAGGGCCACATCTGGGTGGGGAAATTGCATGCAGGGCCATGAATGTAGAGCTGGGGCACGAGGTTGGAGTGCAGGAGGGACTGTGGGGTGTGGGAGGGGGTATGGAGTGTACAAGGGGGATCAGGGCAGAGGGTTGAGGTACAGGGCGTTGGGGTGCCCAGAGGGGTGCGGAGTGTGAGAGGGGGCTCAGGGCAGGGAGTTGGAGTGCAGGGGGTTGAGGTGCAGGGAGGGGTGCAGAGTGCGGGAGGGGGCTCAGGGGTGGCTATCCTGTGGGCCCGAACCAAAGCCCTGAGGGCTGGATCTGGCCCACGGGCCATAGTTTACTCACCCCTGGTCTAGATAATATTTAGTCCGGCCTGAGTGCAGGGGACTTGACTAGACTTCTCAAGGTTCCTTCCAGTTCTATGATTCTATCATTGTTCTGGGTTTGTCATCTTTGGTACCATTGTGTTTGAAGGAGAAAGGGCTTTCAAATTATATTCAACTCAATCCATTTCTGCCAACATTGTGTCATCAAAATTTTTCCTCTTCCTGTGAACTTTTAAAATGCGAATGTTTAACAAAAATGTTGGACACTTTTTGTTTGGAAATGGAGGGGAAACTCCCCTCTTTCTCCCTTTTAAAAAACCAACAACAACTTTTCACAAGAAAAATGTGAAAAAAGAGGGTGTGGATGAGCGGGTTTAACCCTCCATGACCCCTTTTTTTTGAGGGAGGGGAATGAAAAATAAGAAAAAGTGTCTGAGGGATCCCACTGACATGAAATTTTGAGTTGAAATATGAAAAATGTTCTGAAAAATATCAAGTGAAACAAAAAATTTGACTTTTTTTAATCAAAGATATTTTTTTTTCTTTTTGTGGGATTTATTTCCTAGGTTTCCTCCAGCTCTAGGCCAGGCTGGGCAGCCCCTCATCTCCATGCTTCCTCTGACCTATGGCAATTTCTATTTCCATGTGGTTCTTTCATCTCCTCCTGAGGAAAAGTTGGTGTGAATATTAGTCCAGAACAGAACTCTTCCCATCCCCTCATGCTGCTTTCACCTTCTCCCGATCCTGACCAGGGACCATCTGTAACTAGAGCAGAGACAATCTGCAAGGCACTGTCCCCTCAGGATCAGGAATAGGCCCACTGCAGAAAGGGTTGGTCTACTCAGAGGGAAATTTGATGAGCAGGAGAGCCAGTAGCAGGAGCCTTGGTAGAGGGAGAGTTGCTGAGAGACCTGCAGGTCAGTACTTCCTATATTTCTTCCCATCCCGCCTGGATGCCCTTCTAAGATCAGTATTAGTCAAACACAAGTTATTGGCTTCAATACAGGGCTGAGTGAGTCAGTTTCTCTGCCCTGTGGATATCAAGATAGTAATGTTGATTTAATGGCCCTGTCCGCTCTTCACATTTGTGAATTTCACACCTGATTGAGACTAGCTTAGAGGGACTAGGGGTTGTCCTGGTGTAATTATTTCATGAAAGGAATCACACCCCTCTTGAAATAGTTATGCCAGTACAAATCCTTAACATAGTCCAGACTTTGGTCTGGAAGTATCATTGGCTAGGCTGAGCTAGCAGACTGGAATGACTTCTAGGTCCATAGAGCAGACTTTAAAAACATCAAAATGGCCATACCAGATCAGACCAATGGTCCGCCTAGCCCAGTAGCCTGTCTTCCAACAGTGGCTAATGCCAGGTGCTTCAAAGAGAATGAACAGAACAGGGAAATAATCAAGCAATCTGTCATCCAGTCCCAGCATTAGGCAGCCAGAGGCTTAGGGACATGCAGAGCATGAGGTCACATCCCTAAGCATCCTGGCTAATAGCTATTGACAGACCTATCCTCCATGAACTTATCTAATTCTTTTTTGAACCCAGTTATACTTTTGGCCATCACAACATCCCCTGGCAATGAGTTCCAAAGGCTGACTGTGTATTGCATGAAGTACTTCCCTTTGTTTGTTTTAAACCAGCTGCCTACTTTATAGCACATTAGCCACACCCCCTATAGGCTCGGACCAATCAGCTCCCTCCACCTGTCTCACAGTGGAGTTTTAATGCAACTCTCCTTCAATGTAGCCCATTTTCAGACCAGCTCCTGGGTCTCCATGCTCTTTGTGAGGGACCCACTCCCTCACATCTTTCATGTCCTCTTTGTGCTGACAGAAAGCTAGGGCTCGTGTTCCTTGAACTTCAAAAGCCACGTAATTACCCAGTTAACCCCAAGGGCTGCTGGATAGTGGCAATGCCTGAAATGTGGTGTGGAGTCAGGTTCCAGTAAGAATCTCTATGGTGCAATGCAGACCTTAAATGCACTAACCAGAATGGCCACATGGTTAAGGTGTTGGACTTAAGATTCAATAGACCTGTGTCTGTGTGGGTTCAACCACCACTTCTGGTAGCAATGTTCTTTTCTCCCTTTCAAAGCCCAGTGTAGCCTCTATTTGACCATACCCTGCAAACTCATAGGGGCTAAAGGGAAGGACTGTTTAATTGCAAGGTATAACCCTTGAGGCTTGAGCTATTGCCCAGGATCTAGGACCCAGCAAGGTGGGAGGGTCCCAGAGTTTGGGCTGCAGCCTGATCCAGAACATCTACAGGGCAAGTAAACAGCCCCTTAGGCCAGCTGTGAGTTTTTAACTGCAGCATAGATTTACCCATGGATGCAGGACTGTCTGTGCCTGCCAGTCCCCTGGACGAATCTTTGGAATAATTCATTGAAACCATTTTCCTGTTCCCCAGTTCTTAATGTAATGGATTAGCCAATGATCATTTTCAGTCTTCATCTGAACATCACAGAGGTAAGTGATTAACTTTGGCCCCTCATTGACTCACTGGGTCTGGCTTAGCTTTTCTCTACCTCTTCCCTCAAACTAGTTCCCGGCAGTGAATTCCAGGGGCTGTCTGAGAAAGCTGAGATTTGAGTTACTTGGATGAAAGATGAAACCAGCCACTGCAAATCCCACCTTGTCTCCTGTCAGCCCCTTCCACCTGCCCACCATGGACATTTAACACCACTAACCCCTGTAGTCCATTCACAGCCCAGCTCCTCAACTCCTATGCTCTCTGTGAGGGACCCATCCTATCCCATCTTCCGTCTCCTATCCATGCTGACAGACAAGCTACAGCTTGAGTCCCTCTAATGTCAAAGATGCCCTGGAATTACTCAGTTAACTCCTGGGTATGTGTATTTTCCTTAAGTGAAGGGTGAAAGCAGCATGTTCTAGGTGGCCCTGCAGCAGACTGGATAGCATGCCTTCTAGGGCAGCGCAACAATTCAAATGTTGTAGGCTTGAGTTAAGTCTTGTTCTAAATTAATTGATTCCAGCAGCTATCGCTTAGAAAATACAATTCATCAGGGAGGTATGTCCAATACTTTACTTCTCATCAGGGCTCCAGTTCATCTCTCCTGCTATTGCTGATGTCTAGTGATGTGTTCTAGATAGATGTCCCTTGACCACCTGATGGCATCTGACACCATGAGTTGCTGCATCAGCCAAGCATAGCACTGATTGTACATTCTCACAACACTCACTTGTTACTGGGGTCTCATGCACCCCCACAATCAGAACATGAGTTTGAACCTCATAGCCCCTAGCTCTCAAGGTGTTGGTCAGAGGAGTATATATTTCTCCTGCTTTCAAGATCAGGTATCACAGATCCTGTTTTCAAAGGGAACTGTGACATCCACTATGATGATCTCCTTCCCGTCTTCATTGGTGATGATGAGGTCCAGTCACAGTTGGTTGTTCATTCTAGGAATGGCAGAGTTCACAGCAACCTTTCCCAGCAGTGGCAGGATGGCTCTGACTAGGCAATTCTGGCAGTGCAGCTGTTAGGCTCAGGAACGGGGCTTGGTATTATACAGCGTTACTAAGACTGAACCATGAACCCAGGACCTTCGGGTTAGAAAGCAGATGTGATAACCACTACACTACAGAACCTGCTGCTTAGAGGAACTGATGTCCTCTGTGCATTGGTCTATTGCTCCTAGCCAGGACTCTACAGGCCATTCCTGCCCCTTTTCCTAGCTCTTTAGCTCAAGCTGTAGGGACCCATCATTTTAGCTCAGGAAGCTTGTTGATCTTAAACACAAAAAAGAAACTTACAAGAAGTGGAAGCTTGGACAAATGACCAGGGAGGAGTATAAAGATATTGCTCAGGCATCCAGGAGAGTTTCTACAGGTATGTTAGCAACAAGAAGAAAGTGAAGGAAAGTGTGGTACCCTTACTGAAGTGGGAGGCAACCTAGTGACAGAGGATGTGGAAAAAGCTAATGTACTCAATGCTTTTTTTTTGCCTCTGTTCACAGACAAGGCCAGCTCCCAGACTACTGCACTGGGCAGCACAGTATGGAGAGGAGGTGACCAGCCCTATGCAGAGAAAGAAGTGGTTCAGGACTACAGTATTTAGAGAAGCTGGACGAGCACAAGTCCATGGGGCTGGATGCGCTGCATCTGAGGGTGCTGAAGGAGTTGGCTGATGTGATTGCAGAGCCATTGGCCATTATCTTTGAAAACTCATGTTGATTGGGGGAGGACCCAGATGACTGGAAAAAGGCTAGTGTAGTGCCCATCTTTAAAAAAGGGAAGAAGGAGGATCCGGGGAACTACAGGCCAGTTAGTCTCACCTCAGTCCATGGAAAAATCAAAGAGCAGGTCCTCAAGTAATCAATTTTGAAGCACTTTGAGGAGAGGAAAGTGATCAGGAACAGTCAGCATGGATTCACCAAGGGCAAGTCATGCCCGAATAACCTAATTGCCTTCTATGAGGAGATGACTGGGTGGATGAGAGGAAAGCAGTGGATGTGTTATTCCCTGACTTTAGCAAAGCTTTTGATACGGTCTCCCACAGTATTCTTTCCAGCAAGTTAAAGAAGCATGGGCTGGATGAATGGACTGTAAGGTGGATAGAAAGCTGGCTAGATCATTGGGCTCAACGGGTAGTGATCAACGGCTCCATGTCTAGTTGGCAGCCGGTATCAAGCAGAGTGCCCCAAGGGTTGGTCCTGGGGCCGGTTTTGTTCAGTATCTTCATTAATGATCTGGAGGATGGCATGGATTGCATCCTCAGCAAGTTTCCAAATAACTCTAAACTGGGAGGAGTGGTAGATACGCTGGAGGGTAGTGATAGGCTACAGAGGGAGCAAGACAAATTAGAGGACTGGGCCAATAGAAATCTGATGAGGTTCAACAAGAACAAGTGCAGAGTCCTGCACTTAGCACTGAAGAATCCCATGCACAGCTACAGACTAGGGACCAAGTGGCTAGGCAGCAGTTCTGCAGAAAAGGACCTAGGGATTACAGTGGAGGAGAAGCTGAATATGAGTCGACAGCGTGCCCTTGTGCCAAGAAGGCTAAAGGAATTTTGGGCTATATAAGTAGGGGCATTGCCAGCAGATCGAGGGATGTGATCATTCCCTTCTATTCTGAATTGGTGAGGCCTCATCTGGAGTACTGTGTCCGGTTTGCGCCTTACACTACAAGAAGGATGCGGAAAAACTGGAAAGAGTCCAGCGGAGGGCAACAAAAATGATTAGGGGGCTGGAGCACATGACTTCCGAGGAGAGGCTGCAGGAACTGGGATTATTTAGTCTGCAAAAGAAAAGAATGATGGGGGATTTGATAACTGCTTTCAACTACCTGAAAGGGAGTTCCAAAGAGGATGGATCTAGACTGTTCTCAGAGGTAGCAGTTGACAGAACAAGGAATAATGGTCTCAAGTTGCAGTTGGGAAGGTTTAGGCTGGCTCTTAGGAAACAAATTTTCATTAGGAGGGTGGTGAGGCACTGGAATGGGTTACCTAGAGAGGTGGTAGAATCTCCTTCCTTCGAGGTTTTTAAGGTCAGGATTGACAAAGCCCTGGCTGGGATGATTTAGTTGGGGTTGGTCCTGCTTTGAGCAGGGGGTTGGACTAGATGACCTCCTGAGGTCTCTTCCAATTCTGATATTCTATGATTTTATAAGCTGCGAGTTGAGTCCCTCATGGACATCAAACTAGTAGCAATTACTGGGCAGCCTGCACCCCCACAGATGGGTAGACATCACTTTTTTTTCCTAAGGAGAGCACTCCCTTAGCCCATGTGCTACATCTGCTCCCTCCATTCTGAGCAGGCACAAACTGCATCTTGAACCCCCAACCTTTGCACATCCCTTCTAGCTCTAGAAGTCCAATGCACAACAGGACTGCAAGAAGTATCTCTCCACTGCAGTGAAAGCCAAGGCTTAGCAGGAACTAAGGGTTGATCTACACTATGAAATTAAGTCTAATTTATAGAAGTCGTTTTTTTAGAAATCATTTTTATACAGTCGATTGTGCGTGTCCCCACACAAAATGCTCTAAGTGCATTAAGTTGGCAGACTGCGTCCACAATACTGAGGCTAGCATCGACTTCCAGAGTGTTGAACTGTGGGTAGCTGTGGGTAGCTATCCCACAATTCTCACAGTCTCCACCGCTCATTGAAATTCTGCATTGAGATCCCAACGCCTGATGGGGCAAAAAGAGTGTCATGGGTGCTTCTGGGTACATGTCGTCAGGCCCTCCCTCCCTCCGTGAAAGCAATGGCAGACAATCATTTTGCGCCTTTTTTCCTGGGTTACCTGTGCAGACGCCATACCACAGCAAGCATGGAGACCGCTCAACTCACCATCACCATACATGTCCTGGGTGCTGGCAGACGTGGGACTCCATTGCTATACAACACCAGCTCATTGTCTTTTGGCAGCAGACAGTGTATTACAACTGGTATCTGTTGTTGTAGTACTCCTGGGTGCTCTTTTAGCCAATCTCAGTGAGGTTGGTCAGGGGCACCTGGGCAGACATGGGAGTGACACAGCCAGGTTATTCCCATCTTCTGCTGAGCACCCAGGAGATGACGATGGCTAGCAATTGTAATGCAGCATCTTCTACCAAGCACCCAGGAGATGATGTGACTTGCAGTTGTACTACACGGTCTGCTGCAATCCTAAGATGTAAAAGATAGATGGAGTGGATCAAAACAAGAAATAGACCCGATTTGTTTTGTATTCATTTGCTCCCACCCCCCTCCCGTGAAATCAACAGCCTGCTAAACTCAGGGTTTTGAGTTCAATCCTTGAGGGGGCCATTCTGTGTGACAGTTGTTTGTGTTTCTCCTTGATGCAAAGCCACCCCTTTTGTTGATTTTAATTCCCTGTAAGCCATGTTGTCAGTCGCACCTCCCTCCATCAGAACAATGGCAGACAATTATCTCGTGCCTTTTTTTAGCACAGATGCCATAGCACTGGAAATATGAAGCCCGCTCAGATCACCACAGCAACTATGAGCACGGTAAACACCACGCGCAGCATCCTGGAGTATATGCAAAACCAGAACCTGCCAAAGCAAAACCAAGTGAGGCGGCGATGGCAGCGCGGTGACGAGCGTGATGAGGAAATAGACGTGGACATAGACTTCTCACAAAGTATGGGCCCTGGCAATGTGCACATCATGGTGTTAATGGGGCAGGTTCATGCTGTGGAATGCCAATTCTGGGCCTGGGAAACAAGCACAGACTGGTGGGACCGCATAGTGTTGCAGGTCTGGGACAATTCCCAGTGGCTGCAAAACTTTCGCATGTGTAAGAGCACTTCTATGGAACTTTGTGACTTGCTTTCCCCTCTCCTGAAGTGCAAGAACACCAAAATGAGAGCAGCCCTCATAGTTCATAAGTGAGTGGTGATAGCCCTGGGGAAGCTTGCAACGCCAGACAGCTACCAGTCAATCGGGCTTCAATTTGGAGTGGGCAAATCTACTATGGGGGCTGCTGTGATCCAAGTAGCCAACACAATCAAAGTGCTGCTGATATCAAGGGTAGTGACTCTGGGAAATGTGCAGGTCATAGTGGATGGCTTTGCTGCAATGGGATTCCCTAACTGTGGTGGGGCGATAGACGGAACCAATATCCCTATCTTGGCACCAGAGCACCAAGCCAGTGAGTACATAAACCGCAAGGGGTACTTTTCAACGGCGCTGCAAGCACTGGTGGCTCACAAAAGACGTTTCATCAACATCAACATGGGATGGCCGGGAAAGGTACATGACACTCGCATCTTCAGGAACTCTGGTCTGTTTCAAAAGCTGCAGCAAGGGACTTTCTTCCCAGACCAGAAAACAACTGTTGGAGATGTTGAAATGCCTCGAGTTATCCTTGGGGACCCAGCCTACCCCTTAATGCCATGGCTCATGAACCCGTACACATGGAGCCTGGACAGTAGTCAGGAGCTATTCAACTATAGGTTGAGCAAGTGCAGAATGGTGGTCGAATGTGCATTTGGATGTTTAAAAGCATGCTGGTGCAGTTTACTGACTCAGAGAGACCTCAGCAAAACCAATATTCCCATTGTTATTACTGCTTGCTGAGCGCTCCACAATATCTGTGAGAGTAAGGGGGAGATATTTATGGCAGGGTGGGAGGTTGAGGCAAATAGCCTGGCCACTGATTACGCGCAGCCAGACACCAGGGCAGTTAGAAGAGTACAGGAGGGCATGGTGCGCATCAGAGAAGCTTTGAAAACCAGTTTCATGACTGGCCAGGCTACAGTGTGAAAGTTCTGTTTGTTTCTCCTTGATGAAACTCCCCACCCCACAGTTCACTCTACTTCCCTGTAAGGTAACCACCCTCCCCTCCCCTCTTCAATCACCACTTGCAGATGCAATAAAGTCATTGTTGCTTCACATTCATGCATTCTTTATTAATTCATCACACAAAGAGAGGGATAACTGCCAAGGTAGCGAGGAGGATGAAAGCACCGGGTGGGGTGAGAAAGGAGGGAAGGACAAGGCCACACTGCACTTTAATCCTTAAAATGTTTAAAACTTATTGAACACCAACCTTCTGTTGCTTGGGCAATCCTCTGGGGTGGAGTGGCTGGGGCCCCCCCCACTGTGTTCTTGGGCATCTGGGTGAGGAGGCAATGGAACTTGGGGAGAAGGGCAATTGGTTACACCGGGCTGTAGAGGCAGTCTGTTCTCCTGCTGCCTTTCCTGCAGCTCACCCATATGCTGGAGCATATGAGTGTGATGCTCCAGCAGCCTGAGCATTGACTCCTGCCTTCTGTCAGCAAGCTGATGCCACCTATCAGCCTGCCACTTACTCTCTTCAGCCTGCCACCTCTCCTTGCATTCACATTGTGCTTTCCTGCAGTCTGATATTGTCTGCTTCCACACATTCTACTGTGCTCTGTCAGTGTGGGAGGACAGCATGAGCTCAGAGAACATTTCATCCCAAGTGCATTTTTTTTGCATTCTAATCTTTGCTAGCCTTTGGGAAGGAGAAATATATGCAGCTGGCGGAGGGAAAAAAAGGGAGAGTGGTAGTTAAAAAGACACATTTTATAAAGTAACGGGTACATTCTTTCATGGTAAACCTTGCTGTTGACATTGCATAGCACATGTGCTTTCGTTACAAGGTCTCATTTTGATGGCTTCACTCCTCCCCCCACCGTGTAGCTAACAGCGGGGATGATTTCTGTTCAGCCACAGGCAAACAGCCCAGCAGGAACAGTCACCTCTGAATGTTCCCTTAATAAATTTCCCCTATTTCAACCAGGTGACCATGAATGATATCACTCTTCTGAGGATAACACAGAGAAATAAAGAATGGATGTTGTTTGAACGCCAGCAAACATCTGGACCATACGCTGCAATGCTTTGTTCTGCAATAATTCCCAACTACATGCTGCTGGCCTGGCATAGTAAAGTGTCCTACCATGGAGGATGGAATAAGGCTGCCCTCCCCAGAAACCTTTTGCAAAGGCTTTGGGAGTACATCCAGGAGAGCTTTATGGAGATGTCCCTGGAGGGTTTCCGCTCCATCCCCAGACACGTTAACACACTTTTACAGTAGCTGTACTGGCTGTGAATGCCAGGGCAAATTAATCATGCTTGCTTTTAAACCATGTCTAATTTACAAAGGTACACTCACCAGAGGTCCCTTCTCTACCTGACTGGTCTGGGAGGCAGCCTTGGGTTGGTTTGGGGGTTACTGGCTCCAGGTCCAGGGTGAGAAACAGATCCTGGCTGTTGAAGAAACTGGTTTCTCTGCTTCTTTGCTGTGAGCTATCATCTTCTTTGTCCCCAAAACCCGCTTCCATGTTGCGTCCTACTCCATTGACGGACTCAAAGCACAGGGTTGGGGTACTGGTGGCTGCACCTCCTAGAATGCCATGCAGCTCATCATAGAAGTAGAATGTTTGGGGCTGTGACCTGGAGCGGCCATTTGCCTCTCTGTTTTTTTGGTAGGCTTGCCTGAGCTCCTTAATATTCACGCGGCACTGTCCAATTCCCAGTTATAGCCTCTGTCCTTCATGCCCTTGGAGACTTTTTCAAATGTTTTGGCATTTCGTTTACTGGAACGGAGTTCAGCTAGCACAGATTCGTACAGCAATCAGATCCCATACCTCCCATTCAGTCCATGCTGGAGCTCTTTTGCGATTCTGGGACTCCATGGTCACCTCTGCTGATCAACTCGCCATGCTGACCAAATAGGAAATGAAATTCAAAAGTTTGCGGGCCTTTTTCTGTCTACCTGGCCAGTGTATCTGAGTTGAGAGCGCTGTCCAGAGCGGTCACAATGGAGCACTCTGGGATAACTCCTGGAGGCCAATACCATTGAATTTCGTCCACACTACACCAATTTCGACCCGCCAAGGCCAATTTCAGCACTAATCCCCTTGTCGGAGATGGAGTAAAGAAATCGATTTAAAGAGCCCTTTAAGTCAAAAAAAAGGGCTTCATCGTGTGGACGGGTCCAGGGTTAAATGGAGGTAATGCTGCTAAATTCAACCTAAAATCGTAGTATAGACCAGGCCTGAGTCAGCAGACCCTGGCTTCAGGACCCAGGCCTTGAGCATCTACCCTGGTTGTCAGCATTCAATTAAGGATTTTCTAACCTGGGTTTGCCCCTGGGGCTCTGGTGTGCATGCTGCAACATGAAAACCTGAGTCTAACCAACCATACCCCAGATTCACTAGAATCTTCCCCAAATATGGTTGCTCTGGCCCTTTGACCATGGTGAAATGTGGGAAAACTTGACTGTCCTCTCTGCGCGTTGCAGGAAGTTCAAACTGCCTGCTGACATGTCCTGATGAACTGTCCCTTTGGACTGTGCGGTCCCAGCAATGCAAGCCAGCAACAGGAAGAAGCCACCCATTGAAGAATTTCTCTTGCACTGTCATTCCTGTCAGGAGATGGACAGAGCTTCCTTGAGATGCTGGTGGACATTTTGGTAGCTTTTTCTGACCCACCAAAGGCACATGACAGAGCTTATGATGGAGCAGGAGGACATAGAAATGGCAAATTGAGATTGGCTGATGCTGCTTGTGACAGCTGCTGATGTGCCCTCTGTAGACCTGGAGCAGGGCCACAAGCCCAAACAGGTGGGATTACATCATCACGCAGACCTGGGGTGACCAGCAGTGGGGCCAGAACTTTGGCATGAAGAAAGCTACGTTGTTGGAGCTTTGTGAGCAGCTTGCCCCAACCCTCCAGTCTAAGGACACTTCCCCATGCTGATTGAGGAACAGGTTCCTGGAATGGGTTGCTATAACTGTCTGGAACAGGGGTTGGCAACCTTTCAGAAGTGGTGTGCCGAGTCTTCATTTAATCACTCTAATTTAAGGTTTCACGTGCCAGTAATACACTTCAATGTTTTTAGACGGTCTCTTTCTCTAAGTCTATAATATATAATGAAACTATTGTTGTATGTAAAGTAAATAAGATTTTTAAAATGTTTAAGAAGCTTCATTTAAAATTAAATTAAAATGCAGAGCCCCCACCCCCCCCCGGGCCACATCTGGAGTATTGTGGGCCCCCTACTACAGAAGGGATGTGGACAAATTGGAAAGAATCCAG
Organism: Gopherus evgoodei; assembly: GCF_007399415.2. Classification (NCBI taxonomy): domain Eukaryota; kingdom Metazoa; phylum Chordata; order Testudines; family Testudinidae; genus Gopherus; species Gopherus evgoodei. The sequence continues at coordinate 127,395,712 of NC_044325.1, forward strand.
CGGAGGGCAACAAAAATGAGCAGGGGGCTGGGGCATATGCCTTACGAGAAGAGGCTGAGGGAACTGGGCTTGTTTAGTCTGAAGAAGCGAAGAGTGAGGGGGAATTTGATAGCCTTCAACTATCTCAAGGGGCTAGGCTGTTCTTAGTGGTACTAGATGACAGAACAAGGAGCAATGGTCTCAAGTTGCAGTGTGGGATGTCTAGGTTGGATCTAGGTTGGAACTATTTCACTAGGAGGGTGGTGAGGCACTGAAATAGATTACCTCAGGAGGTGGTGGAATCTCCATCCTTAGAGGTTTCTAAGGTCCAGCTTGACAAAGCCCTGGCTGAGATGATTTAGTTGGGGTTGGTCCTGCTTTGAGCAGATGGTTGGGCTAAATGACCTTGTGAGGTCTCTTCCAACCCTAATCTTCTATGATTCTATGCCAGCCTTCATGGACTACAGAGGGAATTAATGAATGTTAGCATGGGTAGAATTGGAAAAGTTCATGATGCCAGGATTTTTCGCTGAGCGGTAATTTATATTCAGAGACAGGCTGGAACACTATTCCCACCAATGGGCTTTGTCATAACTGGACTTACTGGCCCCACAGTTATTCTGGGGGGCCCAGTGTACCCTGTTTTGCCTTATGAACAGAGCCGGCTCCAAGCACCAGCACAGCAAGCTGGTGCTTCGGGTGGCCCATTGAAGGGGGCGATACGTCCATGTCTTCGGCAGCAATTCAGTGGTGGGCCTCTCAGTCCCTCTCGGAGGGAAGGACTGGCCGCCGAATTGCCACCGAAGAATGAAGCGGCGTGGGAGAGCAGCCACTGAAGTGTCACCAGTCACAGCTTCTTTTTTTTTCTCTTCGTTGCTTGAGAAGGCAAAAAAGCTGGAGCCGGCCCTGCTTATGAACCCTGATATCAGAGGCCCTGGCAGATTACACTCTCAGCTGGTGCAGAATGATTGTTGAATGTGCTTTTGGCGGTGTGAAATCCCTTTGGAGATGTCTACAAACCCCTTGCCAGGTAGGCCCACTGCCATTACCACACCAAACCTCCAGTAAGAACACAACATTACCAAAAGAAAAGGTGCATGAACAAGTGCAAACAGTGAAACCATGCACAAGATAGACACTGTCTGCCATTGCCTGGCACCTGCCTCCCCCTTTTCCTTCCCCTTCCCCTTCCTTCCCCATTTGCCAGGACCCTGGGTCAGCCTTTCATATGGCTGGCTTTCTTCCCTGGGTCCTCCAGCTGATGAGCTAATTACCTCCTTAGCTCATCAGGCTCCCTACAGTTCCAAGTGATCTTCTACCCTGTCATAACCAATCAAGCCACCCAACTCCCTCCTACTCTAACCACACCTGGTGTCCTGGGTGATTAAGTGACCAGCCACTGGCCTCCAGGCAGCTCCATTTGTAGCTGCTCACAGCCCCCTGTCCCTGTTGCAGGGCTGACTCTGCAAAACACACTACAGGGTGCAAGCATAGAAGCATTGGGGATTGGCCCTGCTTTGAGCAGGGGGTTGGACTAGATGACCTCCTGAGGTCCCTTCCAACCCTGATATTCTATGATTCTATAATTCTAAGCAGATACAACATACAGGAATGGAGCCAAACTCTATTAGCTGAACCTCTGCATTATCTGAAGCCCTTTCTAGCCCCCTGGCATGCGATAGCTCCCTCTGCTGCATGTAGCTCCTGCTAGAGGACAAGGAAAGGACTTGAATAATGGAGCAGAGACCAGCCAGGATTGCAAGGAGGAGGAGCCCTGGGCCATGGAGGAGGACCCCCTGCTGCTGAATGACTCCTGCCACCTTGATTATCCAAACTCCCAATTATCTGAATAAAATCTGTGTCCGCCCTGCTATTCGGAGAATCAGCAGTGTACTGGAGACAGTACCATGGCCCTCACCCTGTGCTTTTCACCAGTTCCTAGAGTCCCAGGCCAGAAGAGACCATTGTGATCATAGAAATTCCCCCAAATCATTGCTAGAGCAGAGCCATTAGTCCAACATCCCATCCCGAGTTAAACATTGCCAGTGATGGAAAATCCACCGTGCCCCAGGTAAATCATTCCAGTGGTTAACTGCTGTCACCCATAAAAATATACACCCTCTGGATTTGTCTAGCTTCAAAGTCCACCAATTGGGTGGTGTTAGACCTTTGTCTGCTAGACTGAAGAGCCCATTGTTAAACATTTGTTCCCCATGTAGGTACTTACAGACTGTGATCAAGTCACCCTTAGCCTTCCCTTAGTTCAGCTAAATAGATTGAGATCCTGGAATCTAATACTATAGTGTTTTCTTCGCTGTCCCACCACGGGAGACCAGGGATCCAATTCTGATAGGAAGGCTGATGGATAGGGCCTCATGATGGGGAACTCAGGAGACCAGAGTTTCATTCCTCGCTCTACCCAGACTTCCTGTATAAAGTTGGGTAAGTCACTTTGCTGCCTCGTGCCCAGGGTGAAAGTAACTTAAAGGACTTACCAGTACTCCAGAGTCCTGCGGAGGGGGAGGGGCCTCAACTGGAAGAGGCGTGGCCTCTTTTGGAAGAGGTGAGGCCTTTAAATCCTGGGGCATTTAAATCAGGATTTAAAGGGCTCAAGGATTCGGTTGAAGCTAGGAGCCAGGCCCTTTAAATTAACCCCAGAGCTACCAGCTGCAGAGGCGGCTGGGAGCCCTGGGGTTTGGGCAGGGGTGAAAGTAATTTATATTTCTTACTCATATGGTCCAATCACAAGCAACCCACCCACCTCACCTACGTACTTCATGGATCCCTCCCATTGCATGACATAGATAGAGAAAATAAAGCTACTATTACTACTACCAATACTGTCTGTAATAAAACTTTACTATTGGAATAAGCCTGAAAAAGTGAAAACTCACTATCACATTTTTCTCTGTGTCTTCCCTCCTCCTCCTCCAGCCAGGCTGCTGATTCAAGGCTCTGTGCCTTCTCCCTGTCTGGCACTCAGCAGCTGCTGCTGCAGAGGCTTTCCTCTAGCTTGCAGTAGGGAGACTGCCTCCTGCATAAGAACAGTTTAAACTCAGTTGTTCCCTGATGCTTCAGCCCCCGGGTTAAGAGAGGTTTCTGGCATCCTTGTTAATTTCACTCCCAATTGTTGGGGTGGCGGGGGGAGGGGGGGAAGCTGTGTGTGACCTTGGCAGGGGCAGTTCTTTTCTGCCCCCTGGATTAAAATACAATAGTAGGAGCCGGTTGCTGGGATCGGGCAGTTGGTGGCAGGCTGCAGCTGCATTGTTTGTGACACACACATTCATACATACACATACATACTGTATGTATATGTGTATGAATGTGTCATAAACAATGTAGCTGCAGCCTGCCACCGACCAGCAGCTAACCCAGCAACCAGCCCCTGTGGGCTGCTGCCTGCAGAGAGCCAGCAGGTGCTACTGGGCAGGGTCTGCCAAGGAGTAAGTAACCAAGGCAAAAACCACAGCCAGCCAGGGAGGGAGCCAAGGGTGCGGGGGGGAGGAGGAGAGGAAGGGAAAGTCAGGGATGAATGAAGGACAACTGGAATAGCCTTCATGAAATATACAAGATATTTAGAAAGTTTTATCAATTTCAGCCTCTGCACTCTGCAGGCAGGACAAAACAAAAAGAGATCTGAGATTGCACCAGATGTCCTAAGGACATTTCAGGTGTTTAAATCAATATAGAAAGAGGGTGGATTGGAATAAAAACTACTATTTCTTTCAAAGGAGACACAATAATTTAGCTGAATATTAAGTTTTCCCCTCCAATCCCTTTGTGGTTTTGTCTATGGGGGCTATTTGTTTTCCCTGTAAATCTTTAGTTGCTTTAGCAAAATTGGTTTGCCCAAAATAAATCCTAATCATCACAACACATCTTTCCACCATGTTTCTCCATGTTTTTTGTGTTTTTTTTTAAACAGTAACATTTCAAAGAGGATCTGCAAGCAGTGTGGACATCACAACCATGATCCTCTGCTGGGAAGGGAATGGAATAGATTTGAACTTGGAAATGGTTCCTGATTTTGATTGTGTTTAGGAGATTCCCCTCATCCCGGGGGCAGAAAAGAACTGCCCCTGCCATGGTCACACACACCCAACAACAACTGGGAGTGAAATTAACAAGGATGCCAGAAACAGCTCCTAACTCTGGACACTGAACTGCACAGGGAACAGCTGAGTTTAAACTGTTCTTTTGCAGGCAGCAATAGCAGGCATCTCAGTCAGTCTACTGCAAGCTAGAGACTAGAGGAAAATCCCTGCTGGAGGGAATGGGGAGGAATTCAGAGCCTTGTCTGCTGCCTGGCTGGAGAAGCGGGAGGGAGGAGATGAGAAACCAATGTGACAGTGAGTTTTCCCCTTCCACCTGCTTTTATTAGCTCAGGATTTAAGCTGTGCAGCCAAATGCTTGTTTTTGTTGTGTATATTAGTAGGAGAGTTCCCCTCATCCCCAGGGGCAGACAGGGACTGCCCTTGCCATGGTCAAACACACCCTCTTCTCGACCCCCTCCCCCCAGCTACTGTGAGTGAAATTAACAAGGAGGCCAGAAACCTAGCCCTGGGGGCTGAACCATCACGGAACAGCTGAGTTTAAACTATTCTTATGCAGGGAGCAGGCTTCTTTTTCCCTCCCTCAGTCAGTCTCCTTTTCTTACTGGTCCTCCCGTACCAGCGCATACCAGCTTACTTTCACCTCTGCCCATGCCTCAGTTTCCCCTGCTGTGAAAAGGGGACATTGCTGCCCTAAATAAATAAATAAAAATAATATTAATTGGAGATATACCTATCTCCTAGAGCTGGAAGGCACTTTGAAAGGTCATCGAGTCCAGCCCCCTGCCTTCACTAGCAGGACCAAGTACTGATTTTTGCCCCAGATCCCTAAGTGGCCCTCTCAAGGATTGAACTCACAACCCTGGGTTACAACCCTGCCCTACCTCACTTTGTGTGGGGGGGCAATTGTGATGACAAAGTCTATGACTGATTTGTAGATTTTAAGGCCAGAAGGGATCATTGGAATGTCTGGCCTCTCCCCCTGGATAACTCAGGCTGTAGGACTGCACTGATTAGTGCCTGGCTGTGATGTGCCATGGGGTGAGGGACATACATGCACCTAAACAGCCCCATGTCAGTGCAGAGTGGCTCCCCTGATGAGAAAGGAGGCTGAGCAGTGCTTGACTCATGGCCTTGCTGCCTCTCTAGAGCACTGCTCTCTCCTTTACATGCCAGCCAAGACTGAGCACCTAAGGCTGGACTAAATGGACCCCCACGGGGTATGGGGCAGCCAGGCCTGAGGCCTTCTGTGCTAATAATACTCATCCCTAGTACTTCTTTGCCATAGAACTTAGAGTGCTTTTCAAAGGAGGGCAGTATTATTATCTCCCTTTTACCCATGTGAAAACTGAGGCACAAAGCAGTGCAGTGACTTACCCAGGTCACCCAGCAGCCAAGTCAGGAATAGAACCCAGGTCTCCATCCACTAGGCCATGCTGCCTCCAGATCAGGTGCATAGGCAGAGGAGACTGGGTGAAGGAGCGATTTGGGGTGAGTGCCCTGAATTCTAGGTCCCACCTCCCAGGTGGCAACTGAGGGAATGCTCGGGGGATCCTGGCCTTGGGCAGGCCTTGTGCTCAGACACCCACATTGACCTTGATGGGTGTTTCCCACCCACACAGCAGCGAGGTGGCGTGATCCACTGGCTAAGGCTGGGACTCGGGAGATGTTGGTTTGACTCCCAGCTCTGCCACAAACTCCCTGTGTGATGTGTGCCCATGCCTCTGTTTCCCCTCTGTACAATGGGATAATGGCACTGCCTTATCTCCCAGGGTTGTGGTGGGGATAAATACATTAACAGTTGTGAGGCCTCAGGCCTACAGGAGCCAGTTAATTGTGTGTGGAGTGGGTACGAATGTATGTCACTGCATCGTCCCCCCAGAATGCCCCCAGCTGTGTGAGCTGAGTCTGCAGCTGGAGGGTGAGAGCCCCAGACCACACTCAAAGCAAAGACTCCTCCCAGCTTAGACTGAGGCCCTGGGGGGTGGGGGAGCATGGCACAGGCTGGCATCAGCCTGACTTCCAAGCTCAGCACTTTCACTTCCACACTGCAGTTTCCTAACTTCCATCCACTACGACAATAAATGGGGAACTGAGAAATCTATACTGCTGGGAGAGGATGGGGGGAAGATGCAGGTGGGGAATACTGCTGCCTTCACAAAACTAAATCTACCGACTTTAAAAAATAGCCTGTCTCGTGCTTTGAGCTTGTCACGCAGCTTGCTATAGAGCCAGCAAGCTGAGGGTCATCAGACCATCCACTGTGACCTCTTGCATAGCACAGGCCAGAGACTGTGGCCCATTTACCCCTGCATTGAGCCTCATCACTTGTGTTTGGCTAAAGCATCTTCCGGGAAGGCCTCCAGGCTGGTTTTGAAGCCACCAAGAGAAAGAGAATCCACTAGCAGTCTGTTCCGATGACTAACCACCCTCACTGTTAAAGCTGTGCCTTGTTTCTAGTCAGAACGTGTCTGCCGTCAGCGTCAAGCCTTTGGTTCCTGTCATGCCTATTCTCTGCTCAAAGAGCAGCTGGTATTTTCTCACAGGGAGGTACTGATACGCTGTCACCAAGACCCCACTCTGCTTGATCTTCTACTCCATAAGCTAAACACATGGAGCTCTGTCAGTCTCTCAGTCTCAGGCATTTTCTCCCACCCTTGAAGCCTTTCTGTGGCTCTTCCCAGCACCCTCTCCAATTTTTCTGCATCCTGAGTGCTCTCATTATGAGGCCAGAGAGACTGAGATGAGAATGAGGAAGCCCAGGTGGCAAGGAAAGGCAGGCCCTGCAGTAGCCCTCAGCAGCAATGGGGTCTGGGTTGACAGGGTCAGGAAGCTGGAAGAGAATGGAAGAGGTTCCCCGTAGTACATTTGGCACAGGGTGCTGGGGTATGGGAGGTGCAGGGTGGGAAGGTGACTGGCTCAGGGGTGTGCATGGCAGGAACTGAGCAATAGCCCCAGTGAAAGAGCCCAGAAAGGAAAGGTGACACTGATTCACTGGCCCAGAAGATCCCCACAGCCCCAGGGACTAGCAGAAAGGGCAAGCGCAGCAGCAATCCCGCTATCTTTGTGAGGGAAGCTCCAATGAGGAGGCTGCATGGAGATTCCTGGAGACTGACAGCCCCTTTATGATGAGATAACTGGCTCCGTGGATAAGGAAAAAGCAGTGAACATGTTATTCCTTAACTTTAGCAAAGCTTTTGATACGGTCTCCCACAGTATTCCTGTCAGCAAGTTAAAGAAGTATGGACTGGATGAATGGACTATAAGGTGGATAGAAAGCTGGCTAGGTCAGCAGGCTCAACAGGTAGTGATCAACGGCTCCAAGTCTAGTTGGCAGCCGGTTTCAAGCGGAGTGCCCCAAGGATCGGTCCTGGGGCCAGTTTTGTTCAATATCTTCCTTAATGATCTGGACGATGGCATGGACTGCATTCTCAGCAAGTTTGCAGATGACACTAAACTGGGAGGAATGGTAGATACGCTGGAGGGTAGGGTTAGGATACAAAGGGACCTAGATAAATTAGAGGATTGGGCCAAAAGAAAACTGATGAGGTTCAACAAGAACAAGTGCAGGCCTCATCTGGAGTACTGTGTCCAGTTTTGAGTCCCATACTACAAGAAAGATATGGAAAAATTGGAAAGAGTCCAGCAGAGGGCAACAAAAATGATTAGGGGGCTGGAGCACATGACTTACGAGGAGAGGCTGAGGGAACTGGGATAGTTTAGTCTGCAGAAGAGAAGAATGAGGGGGGATTTGATAGCTGCTTTCAACTACCTGAAAGAAGGTTCCAAAGAGAATGGATCTAGACTGTTCTCAGTGGTACCACATGACAGGACAAGGAGTAACGTTCTCAAGTTGCAATGGAGGAGGTTTAGGTTGGATATTAGGAAAAACTTTTTCACTGGGAGGGTGGTGAAGCACTGGAATGGGTTACCTAGGGAGGTGATGGAATCTCCTTCCTTAGAGGTTTTTAAGGTCAGGCTTGACAAAGCCCTGGCTGGGATGATTTAGTTGGGGACTGGTCCTGCTTTGAGCAGGGGGTTGGACTACATGACCTCCTGATGTTCCTTCCAACCCTGATATTCTATGATTCTGTGTAGCTGCTGACTGGCTATCCGGGCCACCAGTGTGCCCCCACCCCCGCACATACTGCCTCACCCCTTCCCTCTGCTCCCCTACCTCCTAGACAAAATATCTCACCCCTGCCATGGAGAAACGCCCCCTACAGGCATGTGAAGGAAATACAGTCTCTATCCCACCCGTAAGGCCAGATCCCTAGCTGGTGTCAATTGGCCGTAGCTCCATTGGAGCCAATTGGATGGATATCCAGTTGGGGTAAATCAGCGGTCACTCTGTGGGAATCAATGAAGCAATGTCAATTTCCACCAGCCGAGGATCTGACCCTTTAAATGTCTCTGTCGCCTTAGCACCAAGGATAGTGGCTGTTTTGTGGCACTGCAGCCTGGGTGAGCTCACTCCCTGTGTGGAAGGAAGACAGTCACAGTGCAGTCGCCAAAGTGGATGACTGTGCCTCATCTTCCAGGGAGCATGGGCACCATCAGTGGGAGGGGGAGAAGGAACTGTAGGCACTGACTGCTAGGTCCCTCTCAACTGGATGCCTGTGGTGTTCCTGTCTATGTGTTAACTACGTATCTCACACAGTTACTAGCAGTGACTTACTGTTCAGAATCATGGATTACTCTTGAATATAAACAACACAACTCCAGGGGCTGGAATAGAGTGTGGGAAGAGCTGGACACCACCGGGTCTTAGTACAAGGGAGCAATTCCTTTAAGGAAGAAGGGGCCCAGTCTAGCCAAGGCTGGCTTCATTAGAGAGAACAATCCCAACTCAGGCCACCTGTAGTGATTAACCATCGAAGTGGCTGGTTGGCAGCTCATTGAGTAAGGAGCACCGGGGCCTGCAAAGCTACCAGAGTGCAGTTTAAAGAGAGTGGGCACAATGAGAGGGATTCCCCGGGCACCCAGCCTGGCCCCAATCCTATCCCATGAGAGGAACCTGCCTGGTTTGTACCAACCCAGCTCCAGGGGCTGGGCTTGTGATTCCTGGAAGAGGGAGATGTGGCCTAACTGAGCCTTTATAGGGACACTAAGGAAGAGAGGTTTAGACTCACTCCAACAGCTAATACATCAGACCTCCCTCTGCTTGAGGTACTCTGCTGTGAGTAACTGATTGGTAGAATGGAGGGAGCACCCTCAGGGCCACCAGGGGGCAGGTTGGAGGCCAGCACCGCAACAAGCACTTGCTTGGGGAGCCGAGGCCATAGCAGTGAGTCTGGCTCTAGACACCCGCTGGCTCCCATTAAGCTCCTGGGTGGAGTTTCCCTCTGGCCTTCTCCTGTTTTCCCTGCCCCGTTATAGCTGTGCAGCAGCCCTTAAGGTCAGTGCCATAACAAGGACCAGACGAGTGAGGCACTTGCCCAGGGCGCACAAAGCCAAGGGGCGCAGAAAGCGGTGGAGAAAAAAAAAAGCCGCTGACATGGAGATATTTATAACCAAGGTCATCTCCCCCCGGTCCCACCTGCTGCCCCCCACACCTCCCCTGAGTGTCCCCCAGCCTCAACTTGCTCCCCCCAACCCCTAGCCTTCCCGGCCCTGGTGCAGAGCCTCCCTGTCTCTCCCTTGCAGCTCCATGCTGCCTCCCTGCAGTAACTGCTGCCGCAGGGTCCTAGTGCCCCGCATCCACATCAGCTGCCAGGGCAAACTGACTCTGAGCCTGCCCTTCCACCTAAGACCCTTCCCTTTTCCGGCGGGACCCTCCACCAGCGTAGGGGGGCCCCCTGCCTGCAGTCACCGCTCCTGCCCCATGCTGGGCAAGGAGGCAGCCCCATCCCTCACCCCCAGTGAGGCTACAGTCAGGGGCAACAGCAGGGGAGAAGGTGCACACAGAACCCCCCAGCAAGGGGGGCTCCTCCCCCAAGAGCTCGCTGCTGCCAGCAGGGATAGGGCTGGGCGAAGTCCTGCTCTCTGGCCCCTGTTCCAGAGAAGCAGCAGAGAATCCTGTGGCACCTCACAGACTAACAGACCTTTTGGAGCATAAGCTTTCGTGGGTGAATACCCACTTCCTCAGGTGCATCTGAAGAAGTGGGTATTCACCCACAAAAGCTCATGCTCCAAAACGTCTGTTAGTCTATAAGGTGCCACAGGATTCTCTGCTGCTTTTACAGATCCAGACAAACATGGCTACCCCTCTGATACTTGTCCCAGAGAAGTCTGCCTGCACCCCAAACTCATCCCCAGCCCTGCCCCACCTCAGAGCCCACACCCTCAGTCAGAGTTTTCACCCCCCCATCACACCCTCAACCCTCTGCCCAACCCCTGAGCCCCTCCAGCACCCCAAACACCTTATCCCCAGTCCCAGTCAGAGCTCTCACCCCCCACACTCCTGCTCTTGCCCTGAGCCCCTCCCACACCCCAAACCTCCCAGGCCCAGAGAGAGCCCTCCCTCCTACTCTCACCCTGAGCCCCCCCACACTCCAAACCCCTCATCTTCAGCCACAATTCACAGCCCTCAACCCTGCACCCCATCTCTCTGCACCCCTCCCATCCCCAAACTCCCTCCCAGAACCTGCACCCCAATCCCCTTCCCCAGCCTAGGGCCTACACCCCAGACCTCCTTTCTCACCCAAACTCCCTCCCAGAGCCTTGGACGGGGTGGGGTGGAATTTGGGAGGGCGGAGTTTGGGCAGGGGTGGGTTCTGGGCACCACCAAAATTTCTACAAACCTGCCACTCCTGATCCTGCCCTGCAGACCTGAACTACCAGCATTGTCAGGACACGTGCTGATCCCTAGTGGCCACTGCTGATATCCAGCCCCTCCCTCCTCTCTTAACCTATGAGTCCCTCTCTGGATTAGAACTGAACTGAAACCAAAGAACATCTTGGAAGCAACATTACCAGCCCAAGCAGTCAAAAATCATGAGTTAGACCCCCAAAATCACAGGATCTACCACTGCCTCTTCATTCATTCTTCGACGGCAATTCGGCAGCAGGCCCTTCCCTCCGAGAGGGACTGAGGGACCCGCTGCCGAATTGCTGCAGAAGAGCTGGCCTTGGGGGAGGGCATAATTTTATATTCTTACCTCGGGCATAAAAATACTAGATACGGCTCTGCTTAAGGTCTTCCATGCCCTCGGGGCCAGAGGCGGCCTTGGGGCCCTTAGACCTGCTGCGTCATGCTTTCTCTGGGCAGCTGCAGCCCAGTTCCCGGCTGGCTTGTCCCCGCCGTCACAACGAGCTTAGTGCCACTCCCACTTTGGAAAGAAATCAGGGGGTCAGGATGGTGGGCCTTCAGCAGAGCAGGAGGAGCCCAAGGCAGCAGGGGGGCTGTGAGCCAGGATTGAGGGGCATTGGCACAGCTGCAGGGGGCAGGGCTTGGATAACTGGCGCGGGGTGGCTGCAGGTCAGGCCTAAGCTGCATTAGAAGAGTTGGTGTGGTGCTCCACCTGGAGTAGTGAGGGACAAGAGCGGATCAGCAAGGGGGCCAGTGGACAGTGGAGGGGCGGGGCAGGAGGCACTAGGGCAGGAACACCAGGGGGCTGAAATCAAGCTTGCAGGGATTTCCTGTCTATTCTACCAGCTCCCACCACTGCCAGCTGATAATTCCACACACACACACACCGATCTCCCTGTGTGGGGCAGGCTGGGAGAGAATGCAGGGCGCAGGAGAGGCACTGAGAGATCTGGGCAGGCTTTAGATAAGCATGTGGGGCCTGATCCTCAGTGGGTGTAAATGAGCACTGACTCCAGTGGAGCGATACGGATGTACACCCGCTGGGGCCCTGTCCCTTGGACCCTGGTATATGGAGCCAGAGGAATCCAGACAGTGCTCCCCAAACCCCTCAGGGTTCCCCTCACCCTTCCCAAGGCCTGGGGTTTGCCTTCATTTCCTGGGGACTGTACATCCAGCATCTGGGCCCCTGAGATGCCTGTGATCTGGGGATGGACTGCCCCCACCAACAGCGGAGGTGCAGCAGGTCTCCGGGCTGGAGGCCATGAGGGAGGCCTCAGTGCAGAGGTCACTGCAAGCTTTAGGGAATAATTCATCCAAGTCCCAACAGCGGGAGGTAAATATTAAACACTAAGAGGCTCCATGGCTTGCACCATGAGCAGATTCTCATATCTGGGAGCCCTGAGGAGGAATTGTTATTGATGGCCCTCGACCGGCAGTGAACAGGATCGGAGCCGAGGGGTCTTTCTTAACATACACCCCCAGCCAGCAGGTGGGCTGGGACCTTTATCGGCTGCCCGAGAGGTGAGTGTTCAGCACTCCCAGGATATGCCTTTGCCTGGACCATTTCTAGCCTGTTTCACTCACTGTCACCTTGCCCCCACCTGGCAAAAAGAAGGGGCTGCGCCGTGGAATGGAGCCAACTGATCAGAGGAAATGCCTTTGTGGCCCACGCCCAATCAGCCTGCACAACTCATTGCCACAAGGTATTGCTGGTGTTTAGCAGGATTTCCAATAAAGACAGTCTTTTTGGAGGAAAACAAGACCATGCAGAGTTAGGATACATGTTCAAGGAATAAGCTAGGGTTATGTAAGGACTTTAAACCCTCATGCTTCAAGGCACAACCTGCAGCCTCTAATGACTAGGGGAAAAAGTGACCTTTCTCTGGGGGGCTGGTGATCCCGCAACTGCAGCATTTCTTGCATGTGAAACAGCTGGGGCTGGCTATTGTACGAATCAAGATGCTGGGCTAGATGAGGTGTGGGTTGGAGCCAGTCTTGCTGTTCCTCAGCCCTATGCCCCCAGGGAAAGGAGGCACAGGAGGGAATGGTGGAAGGCCAATCTCTGCCCTCAGTGCCTGGAAACTCCTCCCCATCCTTGTAGGCTTTTCTTTTTGGTGACCTTGGCAGATTTGGCTTCCTGCCAGTGGCATGTGTTCTTCTTATAACCCATTGGCTCCAGCATCCTGCTGAGGATTCTGTCCCCATCTGGATCGTCCTGAGGTTCTTCCACACCTGCCTGAGAGTAAGTGCGACTGCCTGGGTATCACAGAGTGACTGGCCCTTTAAGAGGAGCAGGGATCCCCCTTGGCAGCAGGGAAGCCATCACAAGTGCTCCAAAACCCCACTCCCTCTTAAAGGGCCAATTGCCCTGTGTCATAGGTTCCAGCCTTTGGAGAGCCTGCTGTGGCAAGTGCACCTGCTGAAAGCCAGGGAGACCAGCCCAATGCCCCTGCCATGCGCTGTGAAGCCTGGCATGGGCACTGCCCCAGCAGATTCCCAAGAAGAGCAGGGCACCGTCCGTTGTCTGAGCAAGGGGAAGCCCAAGTAATGCCTACCCCGCTGAAAGGAAGCCATTCACAGAGGCGTGGAGACAGGGATGGGTTCCGCACTCCTCTGGCTGAGGAAGCCCCAGTAGATACTGATGGGGGAAGATTCCAGTAGTGCCTCCAGCTGGAGAGTGACTGTAGCAGAGGGCATCCCACCTGGCTTCTGGGCATCAGTCTCCTACAGTTGCCGGGGGGTGGCGGGTGGGGGGGGGGCCGCAACCCCACCACCACCACCACCACCAAAGGCGAGGCCAGTGGAGATGACATCAGAAGAGCCACTGGATGGGGAAGATCCCATGTGGGCTCTGACCTGAGCAGCATTCTCTGTTCTTCCCCCTCCAACAGGAGCAGAGCAGCCGCAGAAATGGCAGCCTCTTGTCGTCTCAAGCCCTTGAGCTGTGTGGCGGTGTGTGGGGGCACCCACGGTAATGAGATGTCAGGCATCTACCTGGCCAAGCACTGGCTGCGGGATCCCATGGAGCTGCAGCGTAGCAGCTTTGCCGTCACGCCCTTCCTGGGCAACCCACGTGCCATTGAGAAGTGTGTGCGTTACGTGGGACAGGACCTGAACCGCACCTTCACCACCGAGTTTCTCAGGTGAGCTGCCCCAGCATGCACCACTCTGCACTGATCCCCAGGGTGGTAAGAAGAGCTGTCCCAGCATGCAGCACTCTTCACTGGTCCCCAGGGGAGAGCTGTTCCAGGATGCAATGCTCTGCACTGGTCCCCAGAGTGGTGGTGAGAGCTGTCCCCGCTTGCAGTGGTCTGCACTGGTCCCTAGGGTGGGGGGGTTGTCCCAGCATGATGCACTGTTTTGCACTGGTTCTCAGGGAGTGGGTGGGAGGGAAACTTATCCCGTGATGCATCACTGTGGAGAGGCTTCCAGTGATGGGTAAGGTTTCCCTTGATGCATCCTTCTGCATGAGTTCCCAGGGTTGGGATGAGTTATCCCAGTATTCAACACTCTGCACTGCTATCCCAGGGGGTGGTGGGAAGCCGAGGGATCTTCCGTGAGCTGGGGCTTCGTAGTCCATGAGAAAGCATGGTGTGGGTGACGGATCACATGCCCCTCATCAGTGGATAGGCTTCCCCTCACACTGCACCCCCCATGGAACCCCTCTTCACTCACACTACTCCCCCCCCGCCCGGGATCCTGCCCCAGAGGGATCCTCCACCCCTCACACTGACCCCCTGGAACCTTTCCCACATCATGATTGGGGCCAGAGCAGTACTAGGTATTTTTGCACCCAAGGCAAGAATATAAAATTGCGCCCTTCCCCAGGGCCGGCTCTTCGGCAGCAATTTGGCAGCGGGTCCCTCAGTCCCTCTCGGAGGGAAGGACCTGCCGCTGGATTGCTGCCGAAGAATGAATGAAGCGGCGGCAGTAGAGCCTGTGATTTTGCGGGGTCTAACTCATGACTTTTAACTGCTTGGGCTGGTAATGTTGCTTCCAAGATGGTCTTTGGTTCCAGTTCAGTTCCAATCCAGAGAGGGACTCACAGGTTAAGAGAGGAGGGAGATGCTGGATATCAGCAGTGGCCACTAGGGATCAGCACGTGTCCTGACAATGCTGGTAGTTCAGGTCTGCAGGGCAGGATCAGGAGTGGCAGGTTTGTAGAAATTTTGGTGGTGCCCAGAACTCGCCCCTGCCCAAACTCTGCCCCCCCCAAACTCCACCCCCCCCACCCGTCCAAGGCTCTGGGAGGGAGTTTGGGTGAGGGAGGAGGTCTGGGGTGCAGGTCCTAGGCTGGGGAAGGGGATTGAGGTTCAGGCTCTGGGAGGGAGTTTGGGGATGGGAGGGAGTGCAGGTTCTGGGAGGGAGTTTGGGGATGGGAGGGGTGCAGAGGGATGGGGTGCAGGGGTGAGGGCTGTGGGTTGTGGCTGCAGATGAGGGGTTTGGAGTGTGGGAGGGGCTCAGGGCGAGAGTAGGAGTGGGGGGGTGAGAGCTCTGTCTGGGACTGGGGATGAGGTGTTTGGGGTGCTGGAGGGGCTCAGGAGAGGTTCAGAGTGTGGGAGATGGGGGCTTTTGCTGGGACTGAGGATAAGGTGTTTGGGGTGCTGGAGAGGCTCAGAGCTCAGGCAGAGGGTTGAGGGCGTGGTGGGGGAGTGAAAGCTCTGACTGGGGGTGTGGGCTCTGGGGTGAAGCAGGGCTGGGGAGGAGTTTGGGGTGCAGGCAGGCTTCTCTGGAACAAGGGCCAGAGAGGAGGACTCCCCCTAGCCCTTTCCCTGCTGGCAGCAGCAAGTTCTGGGAGAGGATTCCCCCTTTCCTGCCCCCCAGCAGCACACTCACCCCCACCACTGTCACTGCATGTGCTCCTATGACCCCTCTCAGGTCCAGAAATCTCCCTCACCTCCCCCGTGGTGGGTGCCAGGGAGTGCTCTGTGCACTTCCTCTCCGGCTGTTGCCCCTGACGGTAGCCTCACTGGGGATGAGAGATGGGGCTGCCTCCTTGCCCAGCATGGGGCAGGAGCGGTGACTGCAGGTAGGGGGCCCCCCTACGCTGGTGGAGGGTCCCTCCGGAAAAGGGAAGGGTCTTAGGTGGAAGGGCAGGCTCAGAGTCAGTTTGCCCTGGCAGTTGATGTGGACGGGGGGCACTAGGACCCTGCAGCCGCAGTTGCTGCAGGGAGGCAGCATGGAGCTGCAGGGGAGAGACAGGGATGCCCTGCTCCAGGACCAGGAAGGCGGGGAGGAGCAAGTCGGGATCGGGGGACACTCGGGGGGGGGGTTGCATGTGGGGCCAGGGGGGAGATGGCTTGGGTTATAAATATCTGTCTGCACCCCTCTGCTTTGTGCGCCCAAGGCAAGTGCCTCACTCACCTTGCCCTCATTACGGCACTGATTGGGGCCGCCAATGTGAGCTGGAGGGGAGCAGGCTCCCAGTGGCATTGGGGGAGGGTGAGCCCTACTTGGAGCCGTTCCCTGGTTCCAGGGGCCCTGGTCACTCCATATGACTTGTCTCTCCCTGTCCCAGCTCCACAGAGGCAGAGGACGAGCCCTATGAGGTGGTCCTGGCTCGCGAGATCAACCAGACCTACGGCCCCAAGGGCTCAGCCCAGGCCTTTGACTTCATGTTCGACCTGCACAACACCACGGCCAGCATGGGCACCTGCCTCATCGTGGACTCAGAGGAGAGCCTGCTGCCCATGCACATGTGCCACTACATCCAGGTGGAGCCAGCCCCCGATTTCTCCACTCGCCCTGCATTTGGCCAGGGTCCCCCATCCTAACCCCTCTCCTCTCTCTCTCCCCCAGATGCACTACACACGGAGCCCCTGTCCCATCTACCTGTACAAGTTGCCAGGCGAGGAGACTTACTCCATCAACTCGGTGGCCAAAGCCGGGCTAGGTAGGGAGCAGACACTGCCAGGGGGCAGGGAGAGCCCTGTGGAGTGAGCGAGTCTGTCCCAGGGCAGGGAATGGCATTGCTCGGCTACCTCCCAGAGCCCACCCTCCCATGCCCCTCTGGCACCAAGCACTGCTTCCCCCCACCGTGTCCTTGATCATGTCATCTCCTTACCACCCCATCACCATTCCATGAGCTTCACGCCCCTTCCCTCTGTGGCCCATGTCCAGCACCCACTGCACCCTCAAGCCCACCTCCCCATCCCCAAGTCCATCCCTCGACTCCCAAGTTCTGCCCCCACTACTAACCCCTGCCCTTTTCTCCCCAGCCCTCAAGCCCTGCCCCTTAGTCACTTACCCCCAAGCCTTCGCTCCCTCCATTCCCAGTGTCCTCTCTTCCCCTCATTTCCATGGCTCCCCATCTCCTTGTCCTGGGAGACACACTCCCTCCCACTGCTGCTCCCAGCTAAGCCCCACCCTGATCTCCTCCCTCATAGGGCACTGCCTGCCCCAGCTCTGAGACTGGCTCCTTCGGGGCTCCCATGGCAAATGGGGTGAATTGGGGGTGGCTCGACAGAGTGCGGTAATGCTGTGTGGGGCTCTATCACCCTCTAGCGTCCAGAACACAAATACAGGTTTCTGCGGCTGCTGCCTCCTGTAGCTCACACTGTAGTGGCTGTGATGGGTTGGATCACAGAAACCGCCCTGGGAGCTGCCACCCGATGTGCAAAGACTACCCCTGCTCTTATTTTCCCTGCCAGCTCAGGACTCCAGCACCCTGTCCTGCTGAGCCAAACACTCCCGTCTGCTCCAACACAGACCCAGGGTCTCAATTACTTGTCCCAAAGCTGCAGGTTTACCTGAAAACAGCTAACAGAAGTGTGCTTGTCTTTAGCACTCAGATGCCCAACTTCCAGTGGGGTCTAAACCCAAATAAATCCTTTTTACCCTGTATAAAGCTTATGCAGGGTAAACTCATCAATTGTTCGCCCTCTATAACACTGATAGAGAGATATGCATAGTTGTATGCTTCCCCAGGTATGACATACTCTGAGTTAGTTAATAAGTAAAAAGTGATTTTATTATATACAGAAAGTAGGATTTAAGTGGTTCCAAGAAATAACAGACAGAACAAAGTAAGTCACTAAGCAAAATAAAATAAAATGTGCAAATCTATGTCTAATTAAACTGAATACAGATAATCTCACCCTCAGAGATGTTTCAGTAATTTTTTTCTCAGATTAGACACTGAGGCCTGGGCACAATTCTTTCCCCTGGTACAGATCTTATCCCAGCTTAGGTGGTAGCTAGAGGATTCTTCATAATAGTGCCTCCCTTTGTTCTGTTCCACCCCCTTATATATCTTTTGCATAAGGCAGGAATCCTATGTCTCTCTTTGGGTTTCCACCCGCCCTCACTGGAAAAGCACCAAGTTAAAGATGGATTCCAGTTCATGTGACATGATCACATGTCACTCTAAGACCCCAAGCCTTCATTCCTCCCAGCCTGACTCTCAGGAAGTCTTGCTTGCAAACAGAACCCCAGTTAATTGTCCTGGCTGATGGGAACCGTTAAGATTCCAAGCCACCATTAATGGCCCACACTTTGCATAATTAGAATAGGCCCTCAGAGTTATATTTTATATTTCTAGTCCCAGATACAAGAGTGGTACATTTATACAAATAGGATGATCACACTCAGTACATTATAAGCTTGGTAATGATACCTTACAAGAGAACTTTTGCATGAAGCATATTCCAGTTACATTATATTCACTTATATTTTTATAAAACCATATAAACTGCACAACATCACACCCTCCTCCTGAACTTACTGCCAGAGACTTGGTCACTGGCCATGGTGGAGGCAGTATACCTAAAATTTGTTTCTGGGCTCCCCTTTGGGGCAGACTCTCCTGTGTCCCCCAAAAGGGAAAGAGACCCTGATCCAGCTGTAGGCTCACAGCTACCCACTGTGAGAGACCTTTCGCTGGCCAGCAAAATCCCTCCCACTTTCACTCAGGTTGGGTTTGCTTCCATCTAGAGTCCTTGGGGTTTGTTCCCACCGCCACAGTCACCAGGACCCCAACTTCCAGCTCCAGGATACATGTCTCTGTGCCCCTCTTTCACTCTATTACAGCCAGTTCATGCTTCTGGGTCTTAACGGCTTTGTCTCTTAAGTCCAGGCTGGTGAGCAGCCTTTTCTTTTTCCAGGGAGGCCTTTTCACAGGCAAACTGTACATCAATTTTTATTTGTCTTCCCTTAAGATCATCACTAGATCACGCGATGAGCTGGGATACCACAGAGAACCCCCTCCTGCCAGAACAGGCACCCCTCCACTCCTGTCTTGCTAAATTAGACACTCCAGTCGGCTCCAGCACAGACACAGAGATTGTGCAACACCTATCTGCAGTTCACTGAAACTGAGATGGACTTAGCTCAGGGGATTCTTAGGCCTTGGCTACACTGGCACTTTACAGTGCTGCAACTTTCGCGCTCAGGGATGTGAAAAAACACCCCCCTGATCGCTGCAAGATACAGCGCTGTAAAGCCTCAGTGTAATCAGTGCCGCAGAGCTGGGAGCGCGGCTCCCAGTGCTGCAAGCTACACCCGTAAGGTTTATGTGCAGCGCTGGGAGAGCTCTCTCCCAGCGCTGGCGCTCCGACCACACTCACACTTCAAAGCGCTGCCGCGGCAGCGCTTTGAAATTTCAAGTGTAGCCATACCCTCAGTTAACAGAGACTTTCACAGTGCCCAGTGTTCAGCCTTTCTGGTAATTTGCAACTTGTGTAGTTATAGCTTCTTCTGATCTTCCTTCTTACTTATTTTGCTTTCTTTTCTGTTCCTACTTCCCTTACCCGAAATAAGCAAACAGAAAATAACAAACCAGTAACCACTTTGTCTGTTCTCCAGCCACGACACTTAAAACTCACTTAAAATCACAACCAGTACCTCAAAGCAATCAGCTGTGCACAGACCTGCTCGACTACGCCACTGTGACGGGTTGGATCATAGAAACCCCCTTGGGAGCTGCCACCCGATGTGCAAGACTACTTCTATTCCTGTTTTCCCTGCCAGCTCAGGACTCCAGCACCTTGTTTTGCTGAGCCAGACACTCCCGTCTGCTCCAACACAGACCCAGGGTCTCAATTACCTGCCCCAAAGCTGCAGGTTTACCTGAAAGCAGCCAACAGAAGTGTGCTTGTCTTTAGCACTCAGATGCCCAACTCCCTATGGGGTCTAAACCCAAATAAATCCGTTTTACCCTGTATAAAGCTTATGCAGGGTAAACTCATCAATTGTTTGCCCTCTATAACACTGATAGAACGATATGCTCAGCTGTTTGCTCCCCCAGCTATTAATACATACTCTGAGTTAATTAATAAGTAAAAAGTGATTTTATTAAACACAGAAAGTAGGATTTAAGTGGTTCCAAGTAGTAACAGAGAAAACAAAGTAAGTTATCAAGCAAAATAAAATAAAATGTGCAAATCTGTGTCTAATCAAACTAAATACAGATAAGATCCTAACCAATTCCAGAATGCTGCCTTTTACAGGCTAATCTCCTTTTAGCCTGGGTCCAGCAATCACTCATACCCCTTGAAGTCACTGTCCTTTGTTCTAGTTTCCTTCCACTATTCTGGGGGGTGGAGATGCTCCTTCTTTAGCCAGCTGAAGACAAAATGGAGGGGTCTCCCAGGGGTTTAAATAGACTTTCTCATGTGGGTGGAGACCCCCTCCTCACCCTGTGTAGAATCCAGTCACAAAATGGAGATTTGGAATCACACAAGCAAGTCACATGCCCATGCATGACTCAGAACTTGCAAGTAGCGGCCTTTACCCACATGCTACCTTGAATGTCCTCAGGTAGACTTCTTATGAGGACTGGAGTCTTCCAAGCTCTTTTATCTGTTAAGTGCTCCCTGATTGAGCACCTAATTTGCACATTCCTTTCCCAAGAAGTGACCAAATGTTCTGACTAAGACTACTGATAAATCAAGCAATTATACAGCCAATGTTCATAACTCTGAATACACAAATGGTACCTGCATACAACTAGGATGAACATAACCAGTAGATCATAACCTTTACATAGATATGTTACATGGCATATGTAGCAAAACCCTATCTCAGTTATATCATACATACATTTATGAGCACCTCCCCATAAAGCCTTATGGGGTACACTGTCATAGTGGCTTCTAGCTGTGACTATAGAGGCCAAGGGTTCAATCCCCATACTGAGGATCATTGCATAGGTGCTCTGTCTGAAGATAGTAGCCATCCTTTCTCCAGTCCTGCCTGGTTCATTGAATCCACATTCCTGCTGACGCACATACCAGCTCACAAACTTACCATGCTCCATCTTAACCTTAATTAGTCATCACACTGCTTTTCTAAGCAAGAACATTTATTCCTAAGGTGAAAGCAGAACAGAGAAAATCTAAACCACTGCTAATAAACTTCTCAGCAATCACCCTGACTCCTGCCATGGTTCTGCTCGGTAATCAGTCCTTCAGACTCCATCCATGGGTGTTTTTGTTCTCACCAGTTAATAATGGGGGGGGGCTCAGAACAAGCACCTCCATGAATTCATGTGTCCCTCCTTCCTTCAGCTTGGTTCTCTGCTCTTGTCCTTATGTAACCAGTGATCAGCAGACAAAGTTCCCATCATCAGGGTGAAGCTCCTGGCATAGCCCAGAGAAGTTACGTGTGCATCCTCCTCCCCCTTGAGATTTCCTGGGGAATCACTTCACTTGAGAAGCCCAGTCTTGCCTGGCCCATTGCTCCAAGTAGTCCTTTGAAGCGCCTAATGTGTCCCAGGGTTTACATTAGTCCCGCCCCGCCAAGAGACATTCCGTGCCATCCCCCAATAAAACACAGACATCTGTATTTCAATACAAGCAACACCTAAGGTGCTTAAACATATCAGATTAAGTCAAACTTCCTTGAATGAAGTTTTCTCCAGGATATTGCGGGGAATTGCCATACACAGACCCTCAACCCACTGGGAGGCTCATCCGGATCCTCATTGCTCTGATGGGTAGAACCCACCTTTCATTTCCAGCCTGCGTTTATTCATGGCTGAGTGATCCCCCTTCATTCTTGTGCTGACACTGCCCCTTTAGGTTCTCTAGCTCACCCCCCGCCTTGGTGTTTGACCCCTGAGGTGGTTAAAGTTTTCCCAACCCCTGGGATTGAGCCAGGCTTAGCATGTCGGGCTGATGCTCTCCTGTTCAGGTGCCTTCAGAGAGGGATGAGTTCAAGGTCACTCCTGAGGTTGGTGGCAGAGGCAGGGATGGACCCCACGGCTTCTGCATCCCTATCCAGAGCCTTTTCCACTGTCCCATGCATGGGAGTGTCTTGAGAGCAGTGAGGGCCGGGTGTGTGAGGTAGGGGTTGGGGGTGGGTGGGATGAAAGGACAGAGGTGGTATTTCAGCAGGCACCTGGAATGTAGCTGTGACTGAGGGAGGTGGTGGGTGCTGGGCAGGGCCTCAGGGGTAGCAATGGGCATTGGGGCATGTTCGGGGGACTTCTTGCAGCGTGCTCTTGGGAGGAGCGCTGGAGAGGGCACAGTAGCTGAGCCGTAACCGAGTCCTTGTGGTCTCCCTGCAGCGCTGGAGCTGGGGCCACAGCCCCAGCAGGTGGTGAGAGCTGACCTGTTCAGTCAGATGAGAGACATCATAGCTTGCGCATTGGACTTCATTGAACTCTTTAACAAGGGTGAGTTACCCCAGAGGGGGCATGAGCTATCCCATCAGGCATCACCCTGGTGATGAATTGAGCTATCCCAACATTCATTGCTCTGCAGTGGCCCCAAGGATAGGTGAGGCTAGGGTGACCAGACAGCAAGTGTGAAAAATCAGGACGGGGGTGGGGGTAATAGGCTTCTATATAAGAAAAAGCCTCATATATCAGGACTGTCCCTATAAAATCAGGACATCTGGTCACCCTAGGTGAGGCTCTCCTCCCATATCAGTACTTTGAGGGGGTCACCTTCCTCTCTAGCCACAGTGGTGGGAGCCTGTTATTAACTGGGGTGGGGTGGGAAGGACAGGGCAGCTTTCCTATGCAGTGTCCCCCCCCCCATTCTGAGCCCCCTTTGCCCCATAGGCACAGTGTTCCCTGCCTTTGAAATCGAAGCGTACAAGATCACTGGGCGCATGGACTATCCCTGCTACCCTGATGGAGAGATCTCAGCCATGGTGCATCCCAAGCTGCAGGTGGGTGTGGGCTGGGAATAGAGTGGTCCCAGCCCCTGCATTGTTGTTCTCTTTGGGAGGCAGAAATCACAGCTGTAGCTCCAGAATGCCCGCAAAGCCAACCTGGCAATGAGAAGGACTGACTCACCAGCCCGGATTCTCTCCCAGCCCTTCTCTGAGCTCAGGGCAGAGTAGGGGGGAGTGGCTTTAAACCACCTCTGTGCCCTGCATTGTGGGCTGTGCGCCTGGCCCCTGGTGTGGGTTAAAGCAGCCCAAGGGCTGCTGTGAGCTATCCTTTGCTCTCCATGGTCCCAGGGAGCACAGAATAGCCAGAGCATAATGCACCCCTCCCCCCCATCCCAGTCTATCCCATAGTGGGGGCTGGGAGCTGGGCTCTTACACCAGCTCTAGAGCAGCCGGGATACCTCTGCTCCTGTTTCTTCTACTATGTGGCACAAAGGGGCCTTAGCACAACTGAGGCTTGGACACCAAAGGCTCCGCCATGGCAAGGCAGTGCCAGAGTTAGCCCCCGAGCTCAGCAGGGTGAAGCTGGGTTTACTCTGAGGCATGGGGTGAGTGGAGTTGATTTCATGATCTTGGAAGGGAGCTGTAGACTGTAGCTATACAGCACCAGGCTGGGTGACACTGGACAGCCAGGATATGAGTTGAGGTGGGCTTAGATCACAAGGCACTGTGACCTGCATGGGGTCTTGCCACATGTCTAATAAAATGTTTGGTTACCAGAAGGTAATTCCAGGACAGTGAGGATCTTGGCCTCAACCAGCAGGGGAGGGGCTGTAGGGAGCAGGGCAAGACCGCTGGCTGTCAGGGGACCTCCAGTCCCAGCCTATCACCAAACTGTTCCACCCTTAGGATAAGGATTTCCTCCCCTTGAACCCCAGGGACCCAATCTTCCAGACCTTCAGCGGGGAGGAGATCCTTTACGAGGGCAACACCACCATCTACCCAGCCTTCATCAACGAGGCTGCCTACTATGAGAAGAAGGTGGCCTTTGTCAAGATGGAGAAGCACATGTTCTCCATCCCCGGCCTGCAGAGAGATTGAGCCAGGGGCCAGGTGGGCCATGGGCTAAGAGGGAATAAACAGACTGAATGGATATGATGATGTGTGCCATGAGGGACGGGATGGTGGTTACCAGGTGGACATCACCCTTGTGTTGTGATGGAGGGGCTGGGCTGGGTGTTGACTGCATCATCTGGTAGCACCACCTATTGTCCAGGTTCCCCGACACTTTCCAGTGCAAAACTCTTTGTTTTTTCTTTCTTATAACTTTGAAAAACTTTAACTCTTCAGGCTGAAACTTTCCAGGCAGGTCTGGCGTCTGCCTCAGGCAGACATTTTTGAGGAATGTTTCAGCCATTTGGCCTTTTCCCAAGAACGAGGCTAGGGCAAAAGCCATTGTTTTGCCAGGTTATTTTATACAACAGTTTCTTTGCAATGCTCCAGCGCTCTCAAGCAGCAGGGTGGCTTAGAGGAGGGGATGTGCCTTTTGCTGTCCCCATCAAAATCCACCCACATTTGGCCAAGTTATAAGTCTTTGGAGAATCTGAGTTTGCACATGCTCAGTAGAGTCTTTTTAATTCCCTGAAGATTCTGCTTCACCCCGTCCCAGCTCCTAGAATGGATTAGACTGCCCATGGGCCCGCCCTACTGGGTGACTGAGCATGCGCCAGCCTGGGCCTGCAGGAGCTGAGCCTGCTTTTCACTGCAATTGTTGTTGCTCCTGTCTGCTGTGGTGCCAGGCACCAGCACACAGAGCAGGGCACCTGTATCTCCTGTGTACTCAGTGACCCCCCTCAGGTGGTGTGGGGGAGGTGCGACCTGAGTTGACTGCAGTCTCAGGAGCAATGCAGGAGTGAGAACAGGTGCAGGGTGGGAGAGTGAAAAGGCAGGATCTGTCCTGGGGAAGGCTGTGGGGGGAGGAAGGTGGGCAGGAACCAATGAAGCGGGATGGGGGCTGGAGCCAGGGAAGTGATGGGGTGGGGAAATAGGGCTAAAGGTGGGGGTGGGAGGTGTGGTGAGACCCATCAGGCATGCCATGGCCTGGCTCAGAACTGAGAGATCATGGAGGCCGGTTCCAACCTGCTGAGGGGAAGCAGAAGAGGCTCAGGATAGCATGGGATGGGTCTGTCACAAGCAGGACTTACTCACCCCCACATACACACACACAGAGGTGTTGCCGGCAGATAACTGCCTGAGGCCAAGCAACAGCGGGGGGGTCCGTCGCCTGGTGTGCCACGCCAATAAACACACCAGGGTGGAGAAGCAAACCAAGTTTATTTGAGATCTCAAAGCGGTGCAGGGAGATTGACTCAGATCAAGCACACCTAAAACAAGCAGTCTGTTCCTTTATATCCATGAGAACTTTTCTCACTGACTAGCAATCCCCCGTTTCTCCTCCCTCCTCCTCCTTCCTCCCCCTGTAGCAATTACGTAAGCGCAGGTGCATTAAGTAATCTTGGCCGCGGCAGCTCGTTAGTAAGTTTTCCTTCTGCTAGTTATCTTGTCCTTCTGCTAAAGGTGCACAGGCCTCATTATTTCTGCTTTAGACCAGTTAGAACTGTTGCAACTGATAACGGCTGTTACACCTGCCTTTTAGGTCGATTAAAGTTCAAACATGGAGGGACTCTTGTCTGCTGAGGCCTAAAACCAGGAAGGCTCCATACTCTTGTGGCCTTCCACCCTCCCGAGTTACGTAGGGTTATGCTTAGTGACACCAACAACTCCCTCCTTTGAGAATACTCAACAAACTTTTGGCTGAGTGTTCTCACATTTAAAGGATAACATGTGATTAAGCTCTAGAGCTGGAGTGCTTTACAGCAAGCAAGCAAGAGAAGAGTAATGATACACAACACCACACCAGTGAGCAGGAGGTGAACAATGCCTTCCCCTAGTTCTCCCAGGTTGAGTAACCAGCCCCAGAGGGAATCAGAAAGAATAGGTTTCCTTTCCTGGGCCTTCCACTGTTCAAAAGCCTGTTTGGCTGACAGGATGTGCTTGTTAATATCCTGTGCGCTTTCTGGGACATAAGTACAGCATTCATCCCCTATAAGGGCGCACACCCAGCCCTGGGAAGCCACACTTCCACCCAGGAAGTGTCCAAGTATGTCTCCATGATCACAGATCAGATGGTATTCCTGATGCGTCTGTAAGGGCAGTGGGCCAAGTCTGGTACTCAAGATCACTCCGAATGGCCATCAGCTGGTCATTTAGGAAATCGCAAATTCCTAAACATACTAGATCCCACTGCAATGCCTTCCCAGCCTCAGTTATATTTAATACCATCTTTTCTTGGTGTAGTACTATAATACACCTGTTATTTAACTATTCTCAGGTACTGTCAAAAGGCATTTTCATTAATAGCATACATTATTAGTCACTGGAATGGTTTCAATACGGGTAAAATTTCTAGTAGCAGAACAAACTCTTTGGATACTTGTTATTTAAAATCCAATTAGAGAGAGATATATATGCTGAAGGATTTATCCAAAACACAGGGCGCAGCCTGTAGAATAAACCCCAAAATCCAATTAATACCACATTCCCAAACATCGGTCCCACAAATGTCCTCCCACCAGTGTATAATTCTTTGTTTCTTCACCAGGGTCAGTTCTTAATGTCCTTTCTAGTCAGGAATTCCTGGACTTTGGCAATTTCAGTGGAGCGAGTGTTCCTTCTTCTTTCCCAAAACAGTCGTGGTGCAGCATCCTTGTACTTTTTCCCTACTGTCCAGAAGGCACAGTGGAGCTAGAAGGTGAAATAGGCTAATCATCAGTAGGAGAATTCTCCCGATGTGGAGGGGTCTTTTTGCAGTGAGAATCTTGGGTCCAAGCAGTCAGTCTTTGGCACTTCACAGTGGTGTTGGTAGGTAGCAGGACTTAATAAGGGCCTTTCCAGCACGGAGCCAAGGCAGTCTTTTGTCGGTGGACCTTTACATCAATCCCGTCTCCTGGTTCCAAGGAGTGGCAGGGCTGCTAGGGTCTTTGGGTAGCCCTTCTTTACCTGTGAGAAAAGAAACTTAACACATTTTATTAGTGCCTGGCAATGTTTTGCAAATCTCATAGCTGCGTGGGCAAATTCAAGCCCTCCTTCATGAGGCTTGCCACCTGGACAAAAACACATGGCCCATTGGGCAAAGGCCATTTACTTAACATATAATTTAAAGGACTATTCTTAGAGGGTTTACCCAGAGACTCATTCATCTGTTTGACACTTAAACAGAAAAGAGAATTACACAGAGAGCAGAGGGAATTACAGTCTAAGCAAGACTTTCCCACTTCTATACACTGACCGCTACAGGGGACGGGACAGAAGGATCTCAATTCGACCTCAGAGTTTCCTCGCACGCATGGCTTCCACTCCAAGGAATTACGAACGAGAGGTTCAGTTCCGCCCACACTCCTAACGTCCAAATGAACAGAGCAGGAAAACAACAGTAACCGGTTAAACAGAACAGAACCAGAACCAAATAGCGTTTTCTTATCCTATTAGGACTCACTTTTACTCATGCAGTTCTCAACATATAACACCAACAGTACCAAGCAAAGCAAACACAAAATAACAAGGGTAAAACAAATAGATGGTGTAAATTCTGCAGAGCTCCCCCCTTCTTAATTGCTCACCAAACTGTGACAAATTTCTGTTACCAATCTATCCCTCGTGTCAGGTGATCAGGCTGACACTACAGGATCGTTGGAGGAAGATAAAGAAAACACACCATATAACTGAATTTTAAAGCTTCATTAATAAAATAATAAAACAACAACGGAGAGTGTTGGGAACACTCCCTCATCACTCAGGAAAACATTAATGCCCCAAGCCTCTTTCATACCCACATACGTACGTCCAGACTGGCCACTTCTGTGTATAATGTTCAGAGAAGGGGGGAGAGGTGGACTGGAGATTATCCTGTATACAGCTTGTCCAGAATTTCTAACATGCTTCCGCTCTTTGGAGGGCTGTTCTCTTGCACCCTGGAATCTTCTGCAGCGTCTCTTTCAGAGATTCCAGTCCAGGTCAGCTGCCTTCGGCTTCTTCAGTGTCACCAAGCCACACCGGCTCCGGGGTCACAAAGGCACACTGTTGGATCTTACTGGACAGTTAAGCTTTGCAAATGTAATCTTAGTTCTGTAACTTGTATTGCCTTTGGTTCGCCTCTGTCTATATTTTTTCCTTCACAGCCAGCTGGGGCCGAAAGCAGTTTTTCTTTGTACTTAGCATAGTCTGCTTTGATTCTGGACCTTGAACACAGAGCAATCCCCCCCCTTCCATCCCTGGGCCAAGATGATTTTTAAATTAACCCGTTCCTTTCCTCAATAGACAAATTTGCTCACCCTGTGTCAGGGCTTTTTGGTGATTAAACGCTCCTCTTAGATATATGATCTTATCTAGATTGAAGTACCTTCTAGTGGGCATTGTTTAGATGGATTTTCACGCGTGTAAATATTCCATTTCTCTAAATACCTGCAGGTTGTTGAACCATAATGTACGTACATGTAATATGCTGGGGTACCCTAGGGGGTGAGGTGGAATGTTTAGACTGCCCCCCACCCATTTTCCACTTACACACACAGGGAGGGTGCCCTGTCCGCGCTAGCGGCTCATAAACTAAGGATTTTTCCCTACAGGGTACTCACACAGGAGAGGCTAACGAGGATGGCCATGACCCTCCTACACCTCCCTTCAGCAAAGAGCGTCGGCTAGTCTCTGGGAGACGGCGCCGCTTACTCTGATTGCATCCAGTGAGATGATCAGACTGTCAGTAGCCCACACGGAAAGGAAAGGGGAAGGGAAGATGGGTACACACACTCCTAGACCCAGGCAGCTTCCTCACCGGACGATGCCAGGCCAAGTCAGCCCACCATGGGTCGGACCTCCCAAAGATCCACTAGTTACCGGGCTTGCGTTAGAGTAGTCCTGGTCACGAGCTTTTGCTTCACAGGGTACTCTGGGCGTCTTCCGGTAACAGTCACTCACACTGGCCCCCAGTACCATTCTGCATCTGATCTTGCTTTTTAGCTACAACAGGGAGACAGTGCACTAGGACATAGGGCCTCCCTTTTCTAGACAGGTCCCTCCTTTGTCCCTGCACTATCCCTAACCTGTTTTTTGGATCCTTGCACTCTGCCAGACAGAGGGAGGAACTGGAGCTACAGTGGGGTATTTTTACAAGAGCTCTCCATACAAACAGCTTCAGAAGCTACCCATTTACTGACAAAACAGGAGTAATTGGAGGATCATGTTATAATTAAGTGATTCTTCCGGTGGCCACCTTTCTGGTCCTCTAGTTGATATTGAGGCCAGTCTACTATACAGAACTTTTTAGTTTGCTTTTAGTTAGTGGATCTGATCCAAGCACTTCCCAATTCGCTAGAATGCATTCTAAGGGTGTACACTGTGCCCTGCCTGTACTCTGTCCCTGCCCCATATCCTAGGGTGACACTGGGCGTCCCCAGGTCATAACAGGCAAAAATCCAGACCACTGGACTGTTCCTACCTTATCCAAGGGACCGGTTCCTCACCGTCGCCCTCAACTGCTTCTCCACTACTCGAGCGCGTTGCACCGTTGTGCCCTCTGGGGTCAGTCGAACTGCGTCTCCGCCGAGGCCCCCGGTGAAGTCACCGGTGCGCGATGGGTGTCGGTCGTCACCGCAATCCATCGACCACCAGAAGGGATCCAGGCAAGGCTAATTTTAGCCTCAATGCCCCACGTTGGGCGCCAAGAACTGTTGCCGGCAGATAACTGCCTGAGGCCAAGCAACAGCGGGGGGGTCCGTCGCCTGGTGTGCCGCGCCAATAAACACACCAGGGTGGAGAAGCAAACCAAGTTTATTTGAGATCTCAAAGCGGTGCAGGGAGATTGACTCAGATCAAGCACACCTAAAACAAGCAGTCTGTTCCTTTATATCCGTGAGAACTTTTCTCACTGACTAGCAATCCCCCGTTTCTCCTCCCTCCTCCTCCTTCCTCCCCCTGTAGCAATTACGTAAGCGCAGGTGCATTAAGTAATCTTGGCCGCGGCAGCTCGTTAGTAAGTTTTCCTTCTGCTAGTTATCTTGTCCTTCTGCTAAAGGTGCACAGGCCTCATTATTTCTGCTTTAGACCAGTTAGAACTGTTGCAACTGATAACGGCTGTTACACCTGGCCTTTTAGGTCGATTAAAGTTCAAACATGGAGGGACTCTTGTCTGCTGAGGCCTAAAACCAGGAAGGCTCCATACTCTTGTGGCCTTCCACCCTCCCGAGTTACGTAGGGTTATGCTTAGTGACACCAACAGAGGGGATCCAGTCCATTGTTTTCTTCTTCTTGTGAGGGGCCAGGGCATAACCAGGATCGTTAACACCCCTCCAAAAAATCATGGCCTTGACCCCGAGTGCTCCCTGCTGCCATCAGTGGGCCAGCTCCAGCGGCTGCCCCGACTTCACAGGGGATTGATTACTCAGCATGGCTCTGACACCCAGGGCATAGCCTGTCTTCCTGCACAGTCCTGAGCCTGAGCGGTGGAGCCCTCTTTGGACGCAGGATTTTGCTCCCTGCCAGGAACAGGTATAGCTGGGGCCAAGATCAGGGAATGGGCCCCACTTTGGGCTCAGCTGTTCCACACCCAGCCCTGGGGTTTAGCTTTAACCAGCCCCGTGGGAGGCAGAGAAGCTGCAGGTGGCTTCAGCCAAAGGCCAAAGTTAAACATTAGCCCTGCAGACTGCTCCGGCCTGGGGCTGCCCTGTCTGCCTGCTGGCTCCCCTGGGGAGCATGGGACAAATGGCACTTGCTCAGTGCTTCAGGGGCCAGGGGTGGCGCCAGCCTCTTCCTGGTGTGGGGCTGAGGTGGGCTAGACAGAAAAGCCAGGGCTCTGCCCCGCTCACCATGAGGCCTCAAGCCTCTCTGTGGCCCCACCCCCTGCTACTTCACAAAAGGTTTCACCTCCTCCTTCCCCATCCCAGGTCCCACTCTCTGGCCATGTTAGAGGCTGGAAGCCGAAGTCAGGCAATTTGGGGCACTGGCTACTCGCAGCCAGTAGGAGATGCCTGGGCAGGGGGACTCAGCTCTGGGGCCAGCAGAGCCCTCAGGGGGCAGTGACCACGAGGGGTGGGGCCCAGGAGCCCCAGCCAGAATGGGTTAGGCCAGGCTGCTGTGGGGATCCCCAGACCCTCCACCTGCCCTGGGCAGTGTACCTCAGCACGCAGGGCCAGGGGCTGCTCTCGGGCACGCCAACTCCCCTGCACAGTCTTACTCCTGTGCTGCTGCTGGAGCTCGGTGCCCAGCCAGCAGCCACTGCTCTCTCCACTCTGCCTTCAGAGCTGGGCGGCCGGAGAGCAGCAGCTGCTACAGGGGGCTATAGCGGTGGTGTGCTGGGGGGCAGGAATGCAAATTTTGCAGTGACTATAGCTCCAGCAAGTCCCCTCCCCTGCTGGAGACACTGTTGGACACATAAACCTCATTGTGGAGCAGCCACTGGAGGGAGACAGAGATCAGCACAGCGGTAACCTGGAGGATGGTAAACTCATCCCCATCATTGCTTTATCTTCCTAGGGCTGGACGGGAGCTGGGGACCAGGAGAAAGGCCCTGGGTCCCATTCCCTGCTCCCCTGAGCCAGATAGTTCCACCCCCTGGGAGCACATTGGATCCAGCACCCCCAAAAGAAGAAAGACCCTGTAATTCCACTTCCCACCCCCTAGCCAGCCAGTCCCCTACCCTCCGGGGCTGGGTCAGAACACAGGAATGGCTAGACTGGATCAGAGCCAGTGCAGCGAGCCCAGTGTCCTGTTTCAGACAGTGGCTAACACCAGATGCATGAGTTTAGTAGTCACAGCACTTGCCACGATCAATGGCTCTGCATTGCCAGACACATTCACCTCTCCTTCCCACCTCTCCTAGCTCCTTTATTCATATTCAACGAGATGTCTCCTACTAAACCTCAAAGAAGGGGAGCCATGTAGACTCCTCCCCCCAGCCAGAAGGGGGTGCTGCAGGGTTACAGGGATATAGCAAATTGCGACAGAAAAACATTCCATCCCCCTATGAAAAAAATCCCATCTCTGCCTTCCCAGGAATCTGGCCTTGCTTCCTAGAAGCAAGAGACAAATGACAAGCATGTGGGAATACCTCCATCCTAGAACCACCCCAGTATGTGGAGAATCTGGTGGGAAACAGGTTTGTTTCTATTTATTCTATTGTGCTGAAGTTTGGATGCAAACTGGCAGCAAATATTTCACCACCATGAGGAAGAGCTCGTCTTCACAAGCTTGAGCCTAATTTATCCATAGCTGCTGTCAAGCCCCATGACTGAGCTGTCCCCCAGTATCTCTGGCCACCCTCTGAATAGGGACCTCTATCATAGGCAGCGGCCTCCTGTCTACTGCACACATAGCAGGGGCTTTTTCCAGTCTTGCATAGTGTCACAGAGTGTGGGGGAGTCAGGGCCCTGCACCCCCCACTTCCTGCGATTCAGCAGGACTCTCAGCCAGCCAGTAAAACAGAAGGTTTATTAGATGACAGGAACACAGTCCCAAGCAGGGCTTGTAGGTACAGCCAGGACCCCTCAGCCAGGTCCCTCTCGGCGGCAAGGATCTTAGACCCCAGACTTGGAGTTCCCTGCCTCTTCCCAGCCAGCCCAAAACTGAAAACAAAAAACCCTCCAGCAGGCTTTCTCCCCCTCCTTCTCTCCCCCTCTCCCTTTGTCGAGTTTCCAGGGCAAAAGTGTTGACTCTCCTCACCCCCCTTCCTGGCTCAGGTTACAGGCTCAGGTACTGTCCCTCATCTAAAGTCATCCCCTGCTCTCCCATCCCCCATGCAGACAGTCCCAGTAAAACTAAACGACATTCCCAGGTCAATCTGCCCCGCTCCGTATTGCATCACACATAGGAATCACATATTGTGCAGTATTCCTCAATGTTTGCCCTGTTCAGTGGAGAGAAGCCCCAGGGAAGGGTAAAGCAGCTGGACGGCAGCTACTGGACATGGCCACAACTTGTCAGGGCATGGCCATGGAACTGATGGGTTCTTCTACCCAAGAGAGCCTGAATCACAGCCCATCGGGGCAGGGGGCCCTAAGACAGGCCTCTGTCCTGAGGGTGAGGGCAATAGGATGATCCCACCAGCGGAAATGCATTCCCAACATATGCATAGCCCTGGCCTTGAGACACAGCTCCAGAGGGGACCTGCCAGTGTGGGGCATCCCCTGGAATCCATACCTAAGCGCCCCTGGGATACCAGTGCCCCAGAGATATGGCTGAGTTAAGACCACCCTTGCAGGGGAACAAACCTACACTGATACCCCACCAGATGCTCACGGGGTCACTTCCTAGCCAACCTAGGGCTCAGGACACCCCAGGCTGCAGCCAGGAGGGCTGACCCATCGAGGAATGTGGGTTCCCTCCCCTCATCTTTCCCTGGAAGAAAACAGGGAGGAGATAGCAGCTGGACCCAGTTTCAAACCCAAAGGTTCTGGAGTGGCCAAAGGGCTGGGGGCCGCATGAAAACTTCCCATGTGCACCCTGCTCAGGTCATCAAACAGACCAGCCCGAATGGAGGACGTGAAACTGCTCTGCCCTGTGCTGTGAAAACTGTACACTTGATTAGAAACTGTGCTGTACGCACCTCATAAGTGCCAGGTAGAACTGCTGCCATGGAAATGGGCACTATGCTGGAGTGTCTTTGAATAACCGTGGTGGACTCAAACCTCCCAGGTCAGAGGATAAAGCAGCCCTGCTCAGTTCGGCCCCCGAGGGAGAAGAGCTGTGATGAAGTGGGAATCTTCTGTAATTTTTTTATGAATCTTGTGTGCCTCGGTTTTCCTCTGTACTCTGTGTTGCTAGCCAGTCTGGGAGTTGAGAGATAAATCTTCTCTTGCAGGGCAGTGCAGGGCAGGAGAGGGAGTGTATGTGAGAGACCTTTCTGACTGGGCCCCAATGAATAGGATCATCAGGGAACTATTTGAAACTGACCCACCTCAAAAGAGGGTCCTGAGGGACAATGGGAAGCCCTAAGGACTGGACACTGGAGAGCAGGCAGGACTGTGAATTCTGCATGGCCTTGTCTGGAGCCAAAGAATTGGGAAGTGACCAGTGGAGGACCAAGAGTAGGGTTCTGGAAGAATTGGCCTGACTAAGGATGCCAGAGAGAGAGAGTGCCTGAGATGGAATCCACTACAGCAAGGCAGGTGGGTTGCTTGGGCTTGGCCAGAGGGATTGTGCTTTAACCTTCCTTTCTCTGGGCTACCCTCAGGACTTGGAAAACTGTGTGTCAGGGGACTAACCAACCCTGCTCTGGCTGGAAAAGCTGCCCTGTGTCACTGCAGACACCGGCTGGGGTGCATCAGAGTTACACATCCCTAAGAGGACATCTGACTCAGTTGGCCTCACTGGCCAGAGCTCACCACATGAGGCAGGAAGACTGGAGCCCAGAGGCAAGTGAGGTTTTGTGGCTGGCCCTGGAGGAAGAGTGGGACCCCCTTGGGGGACTGGTCCACTGAACCGAGTCCCTCAAAGCAGTTGTTCCCAACATTTTTCTCTGCCGTGGCACACCTTGATACCATCATGTGACTCCCATAACGTCAAGTTCATATGACCATGGTGTAACATTGCGTCTATCATAGGCTACTCTTAATTTTGACTCTTGGATGTTCAGGAACCAATCCAGAACAAGGCTAGTAGGGTTAAAATCAAAACAAACATGGCAGCTAGTGTTAGATCGCGATCTGTTGTTTGTGCCAGAATTAACATTTTCAGACAGTGGAAACTAACATTAAAGCTAAATATAAGAACTCTGGACATAAGCATGCCCAGTGGAGACAGCGACATGCCCTTGAGAATAATGTTTGGAGATGAGAAGCAATTAATAGTTAAGCATTTATGCTCATTCCCAAAATAGTCTTCCCAAGTGCGTGTCACTTTCTCTGCTGTTTTTAAGTGTGATATAATTACTTATAATGCCCTTCCAGGTCTGGCTCATTCCAGGTATTACCCTAAGTCAAATGTAAATTTAAAACTTAGGCTTGAAATCTATGTCTTTTTTTATGTGCATCATCATCAAAGGCTCATTGCAGCACATTGCATTAATCAGGGCAAGTCCGTCTGTGTTTACTTTTTCTCCCTTAGCCTCACTTTGGGGAATGGAATGTGAGCTGTGCATAGTATTTGAAAGGGGCCTCGTACAGACTGCTATCCAGCTCCAACGCTCTTTAGAATTCAAGGGAAGGTTTTTTGTTCTCACATGTAGTTTTTCAAAAAATTCCACAGCCCACCTGCCAGCACAGCAGTGTGCCATGGTACACCGGTGGGGAAACACTGCTCCAAGGAACTGTGGAAAAGCCAGGGTATAACGCCGACCCTGTGGATCCATGACAGAGGACAAATGGAAACAGCACCACTGTTAGTGTTCTGTCACCGCCAACCATTTTAGCAGAGCCATTCAGCGAACAAAGGGATGGGGTGGAGCTGGAGTCGTGAAGGGCTGGGTGGTCTCCCCAACTCCAATCTAGCCACTGGTGGGGAGGGGGGATTTCCCTGACTTGGGGCAGGAGCAGGAAGGTGGGTACCTAGGGCAGCTCATGGGCTGGGCTGGAGGCGGAGACCAGCACAGGACAGAAGCAAAGGCGAGCTGTGGGGACAGTCTGATTGGGAGTGAGGGGAGATTATCTGGGATCCCAGTTGCGGAGCAGGGCCTGGCCTATTCAGAGCCTTAGCAGCCCCCAAAGGAGTTGCCAACTGGGCATTCTGGCCCTGCCCCCTGGCAACACACTGTGAGGGAGAGGGGCCAGCAGACGGGCAGGCAGACCCATTGGGAGGGGTCTTCTTAGAAAGGCCCATAAGGGAGTTGCAAGGGAACTTCCTGCTGGTGAAGAAGGGGGGTCACCAGCTGTCAAGAAGCGGGGATCCACTTGGAGCTGCTCTGTCCCCCTAGAGGCTGGAACGGCGACAGCAATGGGGGGTGAGGGCTCCCTCCCCCCAGCCTTGTTAGCGGGATGACAACATCATCACAAACTCTGAGAGAGACACAACGTGGGATCTGGAGTGAGTGCCTCCCTCTGCACATCCGGCACAACACAGCCTGACTGCACTGTCCTGTGCTGCCCCCCACTGCATCCCACTCCTCCACCCCTGGACTGTGCCTCCAGCCACAGCTCCCTCTACCAGGCTTCAGGATGCTGCAGCCCACCCCAAGCAAGTAGAGCTTCCGCAGCAGGGGGCACGGGGCTGCAGGGGGGCTATGGAGAGCAGGGCAAGGGCTTGGAGCAGCCAAAGGTCAGGAATCATGCCCCCGGGAGGCAGGATGCTGGGGAAAGATTGTCCCCTCCACCTCCCAGCCATCACTGCCCCTCCTCTTATCTGCCCCTCCTCAGTCCTAGCTGTGGCTCCCTCCTCTGCTCCAGCCAATCCCACAGCAGGCAGCTCTGCCCCAGGCACCACCCACCCCAACCCTGTGAAAAAACAGCCCCCTTCGGGCTGCAGAAAGTGGGGCTGAGCCTCACCCTGTTCTGGAGGGGGTTGGGCATGGCTCTTTAGCCCAGGGCCCTAGACCCTATAGCTCTGGGTTGAGGGCCCAGCACACAACTAAACACAAGGGGGAGAGCACAGACAGGACTGGGGGGTGGGGGTGTCACAGGAAGACACTGGCTGGCTCTACCACTTTTGCCACCCCCAGCAAAAAATAGCCGCTCGGACTGCCGAAGCAAAAACAAAACAAAACAAAACAAAAAAAAACACCGCTCAGACTGTGCCGCCCCAAGAATGGACAGAATGCTGCCCCTTAGCATGTGCCGCCCCAGGCATGTGCTTCCTCCACTGGTGTCTTGAGCCGGCCCTGGCAGGGATAGAAGGGGGAGGTCTCTGCAGGGATGAGTCTTTGCTGCGGGAGCAGAGAAGGTATCCCCAGGGCTCAGTGTGGAGGGAGGTGGGGGGCCTCTGGCATCAGTGGGTGGGAGGCAGGTTCCCAAAGGCCAGTGCAGTCAGTGGGGAGAGTGGAGTCCCTGGAGTCAATGGGTGGGGGCTGCAGAGCATCTCTCACCATCAAAATCCACATGGCCGTCCCCATTGAGGTCAACATCACGCAGGATCTCCTCCACCTCCAGCAGTGGGACCTGCTTCCCCAGCAGGGCCAGGAGGGCATCCTTCAGCTCTGTGCTGCTGATCTCCCCGACCCCATTCCTGTCCAACTTGACGAGGGGGCGGGGAGGAAGAGAATAGGGTGAGTGTGTGATGGCCTGGCTGGATGGGTGCCAGCCACATCCCCACCCTGCTCCCCCTCCCCCCTGAGCCCATGTTCCCCCTTCTTCCTACACCCCCATACCTCATGGAAGGCAATCTTGAGCTCACGCACCCCCACCGTGTGGGATGTCTCCTCATGCAGCTTCAGCCCCATCATCTCCACAAAGTCCTCAAAGTCCACGCGTCCACCCACTGCAGGAGAGACATGGAGATCAGTGCCCAGCCCCCACAATGGAAGTCGAGTGAGGGGAGGGGGGGTCTCTCTGGTGCTGGAGCAGGTCCCACAAGGGTAACAGTGTGAGGGGAGGGGGGTGCCCAAGGTGAGTGCCTGGGCTTCCAACCATGCTTCTTTTTCCCAGAGACAAACCAGGCTCCCCGCTTTACACTGGGCTTCAGCCCCAACCTTTGCCGGATACTCTAGCTTGCACATAATCATCAGTGAGATCGGCTGCTTTTTGGATAGAATCCAGAGGCTTATCCCAAATGGCTTGCCTGATCTCTTCAGAACCACATGCTCAGGAACTGTTCCTGAGTGAAGAGATCAAACAACTGGTCCTAATTCTCTGCCCCTGTCCCCTTGGCCCATTTTCTCGTCAAATCACACTATTTATACACACATTCCCTATAACTCATCTTGTCATTGGTTCTGAGGCCTCACCACTTCATCTAAATGCTTCAGGAGTAATTCACATCCTTTGCAATGCGCCCTTTTAAAATTCATCATATTTCAAAGCTTGGTCAATTGGCATCTCATTAAATACTTCCAATGCTTTACCTGAGAGCTTAGTAATCAACATTGCGTTGTTCTTCTGCTCTGGACCTTTATGGACTTCACAGAGCCTTTCAAAAGTGGTACTGAATTCCTTAATATGGTCTACTCCTCTGTAAGCAGGGCATAACTTATCCCAGCTGTGTGTCCCTTGGGGAGAGAGAGCACCTGTGGGTTGGGGGAATCTGTCCACGCCTTTCCTGCTCTTTCAGCTCCATCGCTCCCCATGTGCTTCTTTGGTTCTTCGCTCCACTTCCCATTTCGGGTATTCACACTTCCTCTCTCATTGTTCAGCTTCCCATTCTGGTGTCCTCGTGCTGCTTGCTCAGCATCTCTTGTCAGAGCTTCTTCCTCCTTTTCCAGGCTAGCCAGCTCTTCTTTGCCGTTGTTTCACTGTCACTCATTTGAAACTTCCTTTGTTCTATTTCCACACCCGAAATAAACAGAAAATAATCAAACTGTAACCATTCTTTGATTTGTCCTTGGGCATCACTTACAACTATTTTACAAAAAAATGGCCCAACAGACCAAGGGTTCATCTAGCCCAGTACCGTGTCTGCCAACAGTGGCCAATGCCAGGTACCCTGGAGGGAACGAACAGAACAGGGCAATTATCCAGTGAGCCATCCCCCGTCATCCAGTCCCAGCTTTTGGCAGTCAGAGGCTAGGGACACCCAGCACATTGGGTTGCACCTTTGCCCATCCTGGCTAATAGCCATTGATGGACCTATCCTCCATGAACTTATCTAGTTCTTTTTTGAACTCTATTATAGTTTGGCCTTCACAACATCTTCTGGCAAAGAGTTCCACAGGTTGATTGTGCATTGTGTTAAGAAATACTTTCTTTTGTTTGTTTTAAATCTGCTGCCTTGTTTTTGGGGTGGAATGACCAGAACTGCACACAGCAGTCAAGATGTGGGCACACCACGGATTCTACTAGTGCTTGAAGTGCAAACCCCAGTCAGAAAGCAAGCTGTGTGTGTAAATCTTGTTTGACTACACCAGTGTGATGCTTGGGGATTCAACCCAGGTCAGTAAGGGGTTTTGTCACCGCCTGCCCTATAACCCTGTTGTGCAGCTTTGAATAAGTGTCCTGACACCAGCAATGGGTATAACCAGGGCCTCCGGCACATCATCTCCCAGGGCCTCCTTCCCCACAGCCCCACAGCATTCTCTCTTATGGAGTTCAGGAGGTGGGGCCCTGAAACAAGGCGGGATTTCTCTCAGGACCCACATCCCCAGACTGTGGTTAATAAGCTGCAGGAGCGGAGTTACCATGAAACAACCCATGCGGTGGCATGGGGCCACCAATGACAGGGGGGCCCCCAAAATGCAGTACAAGTCTCATCTGACAACCTGCCCCCAAGTCCCAGCCAGCAGCGCAGCAAGGTTCAGGCAGGCAGGCTGCCTGCATGCCGTGGTCGGTGGCCTTACTCCTGGAAGTGGCCAGTTGCTGGCATGTCTCTGCACGCCTCTGGTGTGGGGAGGTGGCTCTGTGCGCTGCTCCTGCCCCAGGCAGCACATGGAGACCCACTGCCCCCCTCTTCCCAAGGGGCACGCAGAGATGTGCCAGCAGCAGGGCTAAGGCGGCTCGCTGCCCACTCTGCCTTCCTCCCTCCCTCCACGCTGCACCACTCCAGGAAACGGCCAGCATGTCCCTGCAACTCCTGGGGGGGTATGTCTTCACATGCTGCCCCTACCTCAAGTGCCAACTCCGCAGCTCCCATTGGCCTTACTATTTCATGTGGCAGCTACCCTCTTTCCTGAGCTTAGCATATTCCCCTCTGAGCTACAGTGATAAGGGGAAACCACTAACAGACAGAGCCAGGGTGTTGTGGGGCTGCTTCCTCTTGCACGTCTGATAAACCCCACTGACACTTGTTCTAGGTGGTTGATAAGCTGTTCACTGCCCCGGTGATCTGGCCTTAACAGATCTTGGCTTTTTCTGTTGAGTTGAATTTTTGACTGGGATAGGAGATGCCAGATAGGCTGGCTAGGGAGGGGGCCCAGGGGAGCCAATACAGGTCACTCAGGGTGAACTGCAAAGAATGGGGCAGAAAATCCCCAAAGCTGGTGGATATTCCAATACTTAGATTTACCAAACTAGCCCAAAACAGCTTCTATAATATCTCACTGGTTACCCGGAAGCCAACAACATAGTTCCCTTAAATTAACCCAGCCTCAGGCTTCACCCTAGATACCCAAGTCAGATATGATGAGGATTTCTGAAAATCTTATACATCATATAAAAAAGCTCTACCAATCCCAAAGGATCGGACACATTACCTTCCAGGTTAATGAATATTCCAGATCTTACCCAAATACACACTTACAGCCAATTCTAATTAACTAAACTAAAATTTATTAAAAAAGAAAAGAGAATGGTTAAAAGATCAGTATACATACAGACATGAGTACAATTCTTGAGCTTCTGATTCATAGCAGAGATGATGAGCTTTGTAGCTGTAAAGAGTTTTTTCAGAATTAGTCAGTAGGTTATAGTCCAGTGTTTATATTCAGGATGGTCCAGTCAGGACTGGGATCTCAGTCCTTGGGACTGGTAGAACTCTTTTACATGATGAATAGGATTTTCAGTAATCATCATCATATTTGACTTAGTTCTGTCTCATTATCTATTCCTTTGTCAATGGTTCCTAACATTCTGTTAGCTTTTTTTGATTACTGCTGAATGGCTTGATGGCAGGAGTATTTAAATATAGCCAGAACTGTGGGTTATGTTATCCCT
Source organism: Gopherus evgoodei (assembly GCF_007399415.2). Taxonomy (NCBI): domain Eukaryota; kingdom Metazoa; phylum Chordata; order Testudines; family Testudinidae; genus Gopherus; species Gopherus evgoodei. The sequence continues at coordinate 127,436,328 of NC_044325.1, forward strand.
TGTGATAAATGAAAGGGGTGGGGGGTAGTTCTCTTTTATGGACACCCAGCCAGTGCTATAAAATCTCTCTTAGTAGTTGTTCTCTACTTGCTTTACTTGTAAAGGATTAAAAAGTCTCCCTGCATAAGTAAAAGGAAGTGAGTTGGCACCTGGCCAAAATGAGAAGGCTAGAACTCTTTAGAATTGAGGAAAAAACTTCCCCTTTGTCTGTCTGTGTTGTTCTTGGGGAGAAGCAGAGACAGGGCTGCAGCTATGTTGTAAGAGCTTGGACCAGGTAGGAAAAACCATCGGATCATACCTCATTCAAAACCCCAGATATGTACGTAGATCAGGAAATGTCCAGGAAGACATGATTAGATTTATTTCTTTATGGCTTGTGGATTCCTCTGTGCTAAACCCAAATGCATTTGTTTTGCTTGTAACCTATAAGCTGGACCTCAAGAAATCTATTCTTGATTCTTAATTTTTGTATTTTTTTTAAATCTAGCAATAGTCTGAGTTTTCAATGTATTTTCTTTTTTTTGTTTTTAAATAAAATTTACCTTTTTTAAGAACAAGATTGGATTTTGTGCCCTAAGAGGTTTGTGCATGCTGTTTAATTAACTGGTGGCAACAGCTGATTTCCTTTGTTTTCTTTCTCAGCGCTTCCCTGGGAGGGGGGGTTGAAAGGGCTTGAGAGTACCTCACAAGAAGGCATTCCAAAGCATCTTCCTGGGTTCTCAAAGGGGTTTTCGCACTTGGGTGGTGGCAGCATCTACCTAGCCAAGGTCAGAGAAAAGCAGTAACCATGGGAGTTTAATACAAGCCTGGAGTGGTCAGTGTTAATTTTTTGAATCCTTGCAGGACCCCACCTTCTGCACTCAGAATGCCAGAGTGGGGAATCAGCCTTGACACCCCTGTTCCTCAGCAGCAGTGAGCTTTTCTGGCAATGAGACCGTGTGTCAGCTCCCAGCCTGTCTGCTCTCCTGGCAAACTCCTCAAGAGGCTGCCAGTCCAAACCTTGCCTTGCTGGTAACAATCAGTCCACCCTAGTCCCTGCGTTCCCCAGGGATGTCTCCCTGCAGCGTCCAGTCCCTCTCCCGGGACACTCACTGAAACCGCTATGTTTGCTTCCTGTAGAGAGACAGAGCACACACCAGCCTCATAGGTTAACTGGGGACTCACACCTACATTGGTACAACAGCCCTGAGATGGTTTATGGGAAAATGAATGACAGAGCCTGCCTAGAGACCATGTGTGGGGGAAGTTTGAGGGGAATGGCCTGGAAGAAAGGGATTTTACAAGGTGGGAAGCTGGGGTCGGGGGAGCAGCAGAGGTGCAACTGGAAAGTTTCCTCCTCCCTTCCTCAGCATCTGGTTTGCAGGCAGAAGTGCCAGTAAGTGAGCTGCAGGGAGAGAGGACCCATAACTGCCAATAGTGGAGGGGGGGCAGCATGAGAACAGCCAGCTTCAGCAGTGTCACTGAGCATGCTCAGTCCATGTGAGCATGCACAGTATAAGCCAAGCAGCAAATTGGGGTGGGGAGGAATGTGACCCCACATGCATCACCGTGCCTATTGCAGTTGTACAAGTGGGTGTCAGGGAAAAAATTTGGGGAGCCCTTCTTTTAGTGATACTATGCTAGAGGAAAAGACAGGGCATGGGTACAAAACAAAAAACAAGAAAAAAAACAAAACAAACCTGCTTCCTAGGGTCCAAACCTTTGTTTTGGCCAGTCTCAATCTTTGTCTAAGCAGTTTTCTTACTCACACCAGATGGCCAGCATCTCTAGCCCCACAAGCTAATGGCTCCAACTTTCACAGGCTCTGAAGGCACTTAACCCTAAGCCCCTGAAGCGATGGATAACTAGGGGGTCTCTCCCCTTCTTTTTCTAGTCCAGTAAACATTTTACAAGTATTCTTTGGGGGGGTTTCTCCCTCTGTGTGTGTGTGTCTTCCTATGGATTTCCCATCCCCCTCCTGACTCATATGTAATTGGGGCTTCCATTGTTTAGGGTCCACAATGTCCCACGTCCATTAGAGACAGGGAGACAGCTGCCCTCCCTGCCCGTCTGCAGGAAAATCTGTTTCTCCCTTTGTTTGGTCACAGACTTTAAAGCTCAATGTCCGTGAGTATCCATGATTCCACATGCAGTGATATTACAGACTGTGAACCAAGGTGCCTAGAGTAGCCCACACTGAAAATGCCAGGGTCAGGGCAGGCAGCCAAAACTGGTGGTTCACAGTGACGTTAGATTCACCAATCTGTCACAAACTGCTCCTGATCCCCCATGCTGGTTATCAAGAAGCTGCAAAAAAGAAATCACACAGCTCCCTTTATTGCATTCCAGTTCTCTGGCTCCCAACTGGCTCATAGATCTGGTAAAGCGAGAAGTCACTTAAAACTCTATTCATTATACAAAATGTTAGTCTGATTCCGAAAGGGCAAGCTGCATTACAAGATCAAACTGAGAATATATTAAACTGATAAGGATTACCCAAAATACCACTGCCAGCCAATCCTTTAGTACCTAAAACCAAAGGTTTTATTATAAAAGGAAAAAACAAGAAGAGAATTGTTAAATGGTCAAAGCAATCAGATACAGACATGTGACTTCAGAGTCCATATATCAGGTTTTTAGCAGCATTGGTGAGTTTGCTGGTTTGTAAAGTCTCTCTGGAACACATCCAAAGCTTGGATGGGTCTATCAGTCCTTTGTCCAAAACTTCAGTTTGTAGAGAAGTTGCTCCAGAGATAAGACACAGGATTGAAGACAAAATGGATGTGATGAAGCTGCCTTCTTATATCCTTTGTCATGTGGCTTGTGCATCCTTTGTCCCAGACACAAGCTCATAGCATATGGGCATGGAAAAGTGTTTGCAGTTCCCTGTTGATAGGCATGTCCCTACATGTCCTGCTGACTCATAGGCTTGATAGGCCATCAAGCGGGCTGGATAGTGCTGATGCTAATCTGTCTGGGAGTGTCACCCAGATACACAGCACAAGTTTGAGATATCACATATTTGTACTCATGATACAAAGATGATACATACCTATTGTGACAAAGTTCCTCCTCTACCTTGGTGGATCCTGTGCTTATTGGCAGATTTGCTCGCCTCAGAGATTTACCCTGTGGATCAGGAAACAGCCTAGAGACCTTCCCCTCTGGTAGAATCCACAGTCCAGGTCAATTCCTGCTATGTTTGAGGTTGGGAGGAACCTGTGCCCACCCTCTACTCCAGGTTCCAGCCCAGGACCCTGTGGACTGCAGCTGTCTAGAGTGCCTCCTGGTACAGTTGTACAACAGCTACAACTCCCTAGGCTACTTCCCTATGGCCTCCTCCCAACACCTTCTTTGTCCTTACCACTGGACCTTGCTCCTGATGTCAGATAATGCTTATACTTCTCAGTCCTCCAGCACTATGCCTACTCACTCTCAGCTTCTCACACATCTTACTCCCAGCTCCTCTCACACACAATTCCTCTTCCCTGGCTCTCTTTGGCCTGACTGGAGTGAGCCCTTTTATAGCATCAGAGGGGACTCAATTAAAGTCAGGTGCTTACCAGCCTCACCTGACTCTTAGAGAGTTAATTGGAGTCAGGTGTTCTCATTAGCCTGGAGTAGCCTCTGCTCTGGTCACTCAGGGAACAGACACCTGCTTTTCCAGTGGCCAGTATCTCTCCTATCTACTCCTCTGCTGTAGAGGGAAGGAGGGAGAGGGCTGCTGCTGCTGTTCCTGCTGGGCACTGGGCCCTTGCTACTGTTGCTGCCCCAGCTGCTCCCCTGGCTGGGCTAGAAGCCACAACCCACCCCCTTTCTCTGCTATCTGCTTGCTGGCTGGCTGACCCTCGATTGCTGCTGTTACTCCAACTGCAGACCCTTTTGGGGGGGTGCTGCTGGCCCGCTCCCCAGAGGAGGGGAGTGCAAGACCCCAGCTCCAGCCATTGTTGTAGAGGATACCACCACTACCACCACCACCATCTGAGCAAGGTCCCTTCTGCCTGGCCACCAAACTGCCACCTGGAGCTGCTGTGTTTGCTGCTGGGGAGCTGCTGGAGCCCTGAGGATGAGAACAGGAGGATGGCCTGCTGCTGGAGGAACGCACAGAGGCTCTGAAGACCACCATGGAGGGGACTCTTAAGGACTGAGTATTTTTTTGAACTATGCTCTTGTGGTGGGGGTTTGGACTGTGTTTGTGAGGACACTGGAGGTGTGGTGTGGAGCCTCCCCCGGTCCATCTGTGTCTCCCTTCGCCCCCACCACCACTGTTGCCCCCTCCACCACCCCCGCTGGCTGTTCTCCATCTGCCTCGACCTCCTGCCTCTGGGACTGAGCTGCTCGCCAGCTTGCCGCACCCACTTCCACCATTTGGGCCTGCAGCAGCAGCCGGCCTAACATTGACTTTTTGCACAAGTGCTCGTGGGCGCGCCCCCCGACCCCCTAAACTGACCCCCTCTCCTTTGCGACAGGCCCCCCCAACTTTATCCCTTGCTACCTCTCCCGTTTGCCCCTGCAGCCTTTGTCCCTCCCCAACCTCAGCTCTGGGTTGTTTGTCTGCCCTGCCCGTTTCCCTCTGCAGCCCTGACTGTCCTGCCCCAGCCCTGAAGCCAGCCCCTTGGTCCCTCCGCCCCATTCCCAGTTCGATTCTTTTTCCCCTACCCCGTGGTTCCCCCAGCCCTGATTAGCCCCTCCCCTTGTGCACCCATGCCCCCTCCCACGCGCTTGTGCCCCTCCCCTGTTTAAGCTTACCGTTGTTCACTGCACTCCCTTATGCCGTTATTGCCCCCAATACCCTAGTGCAGCTAGAGGAGCCGGAATTCCCCTCTGAGTTAGTGACTGACACCCTCCCCCCCTAAGTCCTTGATAGCTCCCCATGCCCATTTAGCCTCCCATTCTGGTGCCCTCCTCCCCTGCCTGCACCAAGCGGGGAGGGGTGGTCGCCTCCTCTCCCTCCCCTCACTGTTTGTCCCCCTCCCTGCTCTCATTATGGTGGGGGACACGGCAGGGGAGACTCCTCATGATGCTCCCACCGCCCCTACTCCACCTGCCCCCGCGTTCATTCCCCAAGCTTCTACGTCAACTGCCGCTGCTGGTCCACCTGCTACCATCCCCGCTGAGGCACCGGCAGCAGCAAGTACCGGGGAGACCTCCGCTGCTGCCACGTCCCTCATCCCTTCCGATTAGGGGGGAGCCCCCCAGCTGGTGGGAAAGCTCAGGGTGGGAAAAAGGGTAAGGGCCCCACTAAAAAAAACAGGCCCTCCATGGCAGGAGCTACCTCCGCTGCCGCAGCCTCGCTACCAGCCGCAGCATCCCTCCCTACTGCTCCCTCCACCAGCTGTGCGGGTGCCCCTCCCCCGGCCCCCAGGGCATACACCCAGGTGGCGGCGGCCCCCCTGCCTGCCACTGCTCCTTCAGCCACCACTTCCACTACTATCTATAGCAGCTGGGGCCCCTTCCCCACCTTGACCAGGAAGCACAGCGTCCATTGCCTCCTGGTGCCCACCTCGCCCCACATGGAGACCTACGTGCGGGCGCTGGTGAGGGTGGTGGGGCCCACGGCCATCGTGGCAGCCTCCAAAATGTACGGAAGGATAGTCTTCTTCCTAGCATTGGAGGCCACCGCCCAGGAGGCGGTAGAGATGGGCCTAGCCGTGGGGGGCGTGTTCGTCCCCCTGGAGCCGTTGGAAGACCTGGGGGTCCGCTTAATCTTGACCTCCGTCCCTCCCTTCCTGCCCAATGCCACCCTGCTGCGCACCCTTTCTGCCCTGGGACGTCCTATCTCCGTCATCAGCCCTCTCCCCTTGGGCTGCAAGGACCCTGCCCTCCGTCATGTTCTCTCATTCCGCCGGCAAGTGCAGCTTCAACTGCCGCCGGCGGCGCGTGGCGGAGAGGTGTTCGAGGGGTCCTTCTTGGTCCCTGTACAGAGTTCACAGGGGCTCGACCCTCTCCGGGGCTAAGGGGAGCCACACCAGCTCACTACACCCCAATGGGTCCGAGGGAATAATCCAGCCCAGAGTCTCCCTCGGAGCCCTTGCAGAAGTTGGCTGAAATGTGGTTAGTCTGGGCCTGGCTCCAGCGAGCCAAGAACCACTGATTCAGGAGGCTCAGGTCCTCAGGCAGGGCTGAGACACAACAACAGTTGCAGGGCCTGGCCCTAGGTCAGGGCAGGCAACAACCACTGAGTCAGGAGGCTCAGGCCCTCAGGCAGGGCTGAGCCGCAATAATAATTAAGCCCAGCCCTAGGTCAGGGCAAAGCAACAAACGTTGGGTCCGAGTGCTCTGGCCCTCAGGCAGGGCTGAGCAGTAATAATAGTTTTAAGCCCGACCCTAGGTCAGGGTGGGGCAACAATCCTGAGTAAGGGGTGCTCAGACCCTCAGGCAGGGCTGAGCAGTAATAGTAGGCTTCGGCCTCCTCAGGCCAGGGAGAGGGGGAATATGCCACCCAGGAGTTGGACGGCAGTGGGGACGCAGGCCCTCCTACTCCACTGCATCCCAGCCCGGGGCACCACCTGAAGATCCGCTGCTCAGTCAGTGGGGATCCTGGCCGCAACACACTGACATAGGCTCTGGTAGTGCTGCAGGCAGATTGGGGTCGGCTGCCCCCAGGCCACTTGCACACTCCCTCTCGGGCCCTACCTGGATCCTGGCGTTGGGCTCTGCGGGGTCCAGAAGCATGGGTTTGTCGCGGCAGGGGTTGGATGGCAGGTCCAGCAACTCCTCTGGATAACTGGCACAGGGTAGGTCCAGCTGCTCCCGCAGACAGTGGGCACAGGGTAGTTCCGGCAACTCCTCTGGATAGCAGGCACAGGGTAGCACCGGCAACTCCTCCAGATAGCGGACACAGGGCAGCTCCGGCAGCCCTAGGCAGCCACTTTGGGCCGCAGGAGTTTCCCAGTCTCGGGTTCCCCTAGGGATGTCTGCTCTCTCCAGCGCCTGGGCTCCTACTGAGCTCTGATGGCTGGCCTTTATAGTTCCAGGTCGCCGCCTGACCCTTTGAGGGGTGGGCTCAGATCTCCCTTGCTCCCTTGCTCCGCCCACTCTGGCCTCCGAGTGGCCTCGTCCGTCATTTCCTTAGAGGCGTCATCGAGTGGGATCTGCCAATACCCTTTACTAAGGTCGAGCGTGGTGATGAACCGGACTCCCCCAAGGCAGCCCAGTAGCTCGTCCACGCGAGGCATAGAGTAGGCGTCGAACTGTGAGATGGCATTCACTCGCCAGAAGTCTATACAAAACAGGCAGCTGCCATCGGGCTTGGGTACCAAGACCACAGGGCTACGCCACTCACTCTGAAGCGGCTCGATGACTCCTAAGGCCAGCATGGCCTGTACCTCTTCCTCCACCTCTTGGCACATCTGGTACGGCATTTCCCAGATTACCTTCCCCGGCTCGGTCTGGATAGAGTGGTATCCAGGTAAGGCCGTGAAGGTTTCCTGGAAAGCCTATAGGAGACATTTGGCCTGCTTGCACTGCTCTTCCGTCAGGGTGTCGCCGAGCAGGGGAGCAGCAAGGTCCTCTGTCTGGGGCACATGGGGACCCAGTTCAGGCTCTGGTGGGTAAGGGTTTATCAGCAGGCCCTCCGGGTCTCGCCCCAGCTTCACAGAGTCACATGGTATCGCTGGATTTTCTTGCGCCGGTCGGGTTGGTGGATCTCATAAGTGACAGGCCCAACCTTCCGAGCTACCTCGTAGGGTCCCTGCCAATGGGCCAGTAGCTTTGACTCGCTTGAGGGCAGGACGAGCAGGACCCGATCCTCGGGTTCAAAGTCATGCACCTGCGCCTCCTGGTTATATGTCTGTTCCTGCCTGTCCTGTGCAGGCTTTAGGTTTTCACGAGCCAGGGCCCAAGCCTGAGCAAAGTATTCCTGCAGCTGGAGGACATACTTCAGGAGTCCCTGGGTTGGAGAGGGGGACTGCTCCCAAGTTTCCCACATTAAGTCCAACAGGCCCTGTGGACGGCGCCCATACAATAGCTCAAATGTAGAAAACTTGGTTGATGACTGGGGTACCTCACAGATGGCTAGCAGCAGGGGAGGGAGCAACTGGTCCCACCAGCATAGCTCATCCTGGGTGAACTTCCGCAACATCTCCTTGAGGGTCCGGTTGAATCGTTCCACCAGCCTGTCCATCTGTGGGTGGTTGACGGAGGTGCGTAATTGTTTAACCCCCAGGAGCTCGCAGACCTGCCGTAACAACTTGGAGGTGAAATTGGTGCCTTGATCTGTTAAGATTTCTCGGGGCAGGCCCACTCGAGCAAAGACCTTCACCAGTTCCCCGGCGATGATCCGGGCGGTGGTGCTCCACAATGGGATGGCCTCAGGGAAATGGGTGGCTTAGTCAACGATGACCAGGACATACTGGAACCTGGAAGCGCTTTTTGGGAGCGGGCTGTCATAAACAGATAGCTAAGGGTTAATGTCTCTTACACCTGGAAAGAAGTAACCTGAAACACCTGACCAGAGGACCAATCAGGAAACAAGACTTTTTCAAATCTGGGTGGAGGGAAGTGTGTGTGGGTCCTTTGTTCTTGGTCTTCTGCCTATACTCTCTCTCTCGGCTATGAGAAGATTTCTGTTTCCTGCCTTTCTAATCTCCTGTTTCCCAGTTGTAAGTACCAAAAAGATAGGTTTGTTTTTTTGTATTTACCTGTGTGTAGTTGCTGGAGTGCTTTGAATTGTATTCTTTTTGAATAAGGCTATTTATTCATATTTCTTTTAAGCAATTGACCCTGTATTTGTCACCTTGATACAGAGAGACCATTTTTATGTATTTTTTTTTCTTTTTACATAAAGCTTTCTTTTTAAGACCTGTGGGAGTTATTCTTTAGTGGGGAACTCCAGGGAATTGAGTCTGTGCTCACCAGGGAATTGGTGGGAGGAAGAAGTCAGGGGGAAACCTGTGTGTGTTAGATTTACTAGCCTGACTTTGCATACCCTCTGGGTGAAGAGGGAAGTACTTCTGTTTCTAGGACTGGAAATAGAGAGGGTGGAATCCCTCTGTTTAGATTCACAGAGCTTGCTTCTGTGTATCTCTCCAGGAACACCTGGAGGGGGAAGGGAAAAGGTTTATTTCCCTTTGTTGTGAGACTCAAGGGATTTGGGTCTTGGGGTCCCCAGGGAAGGTTTTTGGGGGGACCAGAGTGCCCCAAAACACTCTAATTTTTTGGGTGGTGGCAGCTTTACCAGGTTCAAGCTGGTAACTAAGCTTGGAGGTTTTCATGCTAACCCCCATATTTTGGACACTAAGGTCCAAATCTGGGACTAGGTTATGACATGGTGGCAGCGTTTATGGCGTTTCAGAACCCAAAAGTGGAAACCAGATGTGTCATCTCCCAAACACGCCTACTACGTTGGGAAAAATTATGAGGCCTGGATATCAGGACACAATGTTAAATCCTTGGAAGAACTGCACCTCCTCATACAAATGGAGCAGTTCTTGGATGGTGTTCCTGAGGACATAACATGGTACATACAAGATGGAAAACCCAAAAATCTCACCGAGGCGGGGGAGATTGGAGCCAGATGGATGGAAGTGGCAGAAGGCAAGAAAGCTACTGTCAAGGTGAACGAATACCCCAGAGGGCACACCGACCAAAACCCTACAACCGAGGGCAGCCAAAAACCCCACCTACAACCCAAGTAAAGCCACAGACACACTATTCTTCCACCTCACCAGTCTCCAGTAACTCACCTCGACCCAGTGACCCATCAGATGGAAGATGCTTTAAGTGTAATGAACTGGGACATATCAAGGCCAACTGTCCAAAGAATGCCATCCGAGTGCAGTTCATTACACCACCATCACACCAAAGATCCCCAGGCCCAGATGCCTCTCAAATACCCTTGGAGCGAAGGGAAAATTTGAGAGTGGGTGGAAAGAAGGTTACTGCATGGAGAGACACGGGGGCCCAAGTGTCAGCTATCCACCAATCCTTGTAGACCCCAAATTCATCAACCCAAAGGCCCAAGTGACAATTTACCCCTTCATGTCACAAGCTGTAGACTTGCCTACAGCTAAACTGCCTGTCCAGTACAAAGGCTGGTCAGGAATGTGGACTTTTGCAGTCTATGACAACTATCCCATCCCCATGCTACTGGGGGAAGACTTGGCCAACCAGGTGAAGCGGGCCAAGAGAGTGGGAGTGGTTACATGCAGCCAAACTAGGCAAGCTTCCAGATCCATTCCTGTTCCTGAGCCGTCCACAGGTGCCCCATCTGTGTTACCAGAGACCCAGACAGAGGTAGTGGACCCGGATTCCATGCCAACCACTGAAACAGCCACAGCACCTCCAGTCCCAGGCCCGGAACTGGAACAGCAACCAGCACCAGCAAGTGCAACCACATCTTCAAACTCAACACCAGAGGGCGCCAGCGAGCCAGAACTGGCAGAAGCAACAGACGGCCATACCCAAAAGGCTCAGCCAGAGCCTGAAATACCCTCAGATGCGTCAGCGGAGAGTGGTTCACCAGCAACGGAAACAACCCCATCACCTACATCGCTTCCAGAGGGACCAAGCCCAAGTCCACAGTCTGAGGAAGAACTGACCCCAGCCTCAAGGGAACAGTTCCAGACTGAACAGGAAGCAGATGACAGCCTTCAGAAAGCTTGGGCGGTGGCACGGAGCACCCCACCGCCTCTCAGCTCTTCTAATCGATCCCGGTTTGTTATAGACCAAGAACTTTTATACAAGGAGATTCTTTCTGGTGAACACCGGGAAAAATGGCAGCCGCAAAAACAGTTGGTGGTTCCAACTAAGTACCGGGGGAAGCTCTTAAGCTTAGCCCATGATCATCCCAGTGGCCATGCTGGGGTGAACAGAACCAAGGACCGGTTGGGAAAGTCCTTCCACTGGGAGGGGATGGGCAAGGATGTTGCCAAGTATGTCCGGTCTTGTGAGGTATGCCAAAGAGTGGAAAAACCCCAAGACCAGGTCAAGGCCCCTCTCCAGCCACTCCCCATAATTGAGGTCCCATTTCAGCAAGTAGCTGTGGATATTCTGGGTCCTTTCCCAAAAAAGATGCCCAGAGAAAAGCAGTACATACTGACTTTCGTGGACTTTGCTACCCAATGGCCGGAAGCTGTAGCTCTAGGCAACACCAGGGCTAACACTGTGTGCCTGGCCCTAACAGACATTTTTGCCAGGGTAGGTTGGCCCTCCGACATCCTTACAGATTCAGGATCTAATTTCCTGGCAGGGACCATTCAAAAACTGTGAGAAACTCATAGGGTGAACCACTTGGTTGCTACCCCGTACCACCATCAAACCAATGGCCTGGTGGAAAGGTTTAATGGAACTTTGGGGGCCATGATACGTAAATTCATCAACGAACACTCCAATAATTGGAACCTAGTGTTGCAGCAGTTGCTGTTTGCCTACAGGGATGTACCACATCCCAGTTTAGGGTTTTCACCGTTTGAACTTGTGTATGGTCACGAGGTTAAGGGGCCATTACAGTTCGTGAAGCAGCAATGGGAGGGGTTTACGCCTTCTCCAGGAACTAACATTCTGGACTTTGTAAGCAACCTACAAAGCACCCTCCGACACTCCTTAGCCCTTGCTAAAGAGAACCTAAAGGATGCTCAGGAAGAGCAAAAGGCCTGGTATGACAAACATACCAGAGAATGTTCCTTCAAAGTAGGAGACCAGGTTATGGTCTTAAAGGCGCAACAGGCCCATAAGATGGAAGCATCATGGGAAGGGCCATTCACGGTCCAAGAGTGCCTGGGAACTGTGAACTACCTCATAGCATTTCCCAATTCCTCACTAAAGCCCAGAGTGTACCATGTTAATTCTCTCAAGCCTTTCTATTCCAAAAACTTACAGATTTGTTAGTTTACAGTCAAGGAAGATAATGCTAACGGTGTCTACTACGACGGAAAAAAATACGGTGTGAAAGAGGTAAACCTCTCAACCACCCTGAAACATCTGCAGCGGCAACAAATCAAGGAGCTGTGCACTAGCTTCGCCCCATTGTTCTCAGCCACCCCAGGACGGACTGAACGGGCATACCACTCCATTGACACAGGTAATGCTCACCTGATCAGAACCCCACCCTACCGGGTGTCTCCTCATGCCCAAGCTGCTATAGAATGGGAAATCCAAAACATGCTACAGATGGGTATAATCCGCTCATCTACCAGTGCATTGGCATCTCCAGTGGTTCTGGTAACCAAACCAGATGGGAAAATATGCTTTTGTGTGGACTACCATAAGCTAAATGCGGTAACTCGTCCGGACAACTATCCAATGCCATGCACCGATAAGCTATTGAAAAAGTTGGAACGTGCCCAGTTCATCTCTACAATAGACTTAACCAAGGTGTACTGGCAAGTACCGCTAGATAAACCTGCCAAGGAGAGGTCAGCATTTGTCACCCATGCGGGGGTGTATGAATTTAATGTCCTTCCTTTCGGCCTTCGAAATGCACCCGCCACCTTCCAGAGGCTGGTAGATGGTCTACTAGCAGGACTGGGAGAATATGCAGTTGCCTACCTCAATGATGTGGCCATTTTTTCACACTCCTGGCCCGAACACCTACTACACCTGGAAAAGGTCTTTGAGCGCATCAGGCAGGCCGGACTAACTGTTAAGGCCAAAAAGTGTCAAATAGGCCAAAACAGAGTGACTTACCTGGGACACCAGGTGGGTCGAGGAACCATAAACCCCCTACAGGCCAAGGTGGATGCTATCCAAAAGTGGCCTGTCCCAAGGTCAAAGAAACATGTCCAATCCTTCTTAGGCTTGGCCGGGTACTACAGGCGATTTGTACCACACTACAGCCAAATCGCTGCCCCACTGACCAACCTGACCAAAAAGACCCAGCCAAATGCAGTTAAGTGGACTAATGAGTGTCAACAGGCCTTTACCCAACTTAAGGCAACGCTCATGTCTGACCCTGTGCTCAGGGCCCCGGACTTTGACAAGCCATTCCTAGTAACCACGGATGCATCTGAAAGTGGTATAGAAGCAGTTCTCATGCAGGAAGCAACGGATCACAACTTCCATCCTGTCGTGTTTCTCAGCAAGAAACTGTCTGAGAGGGAAAGTCACTGGTCAGTCAGTGAAAAGGAATGCTACGCCATTGTGTATGCCCTGGAAAAGCTACGCCCATATGTTTGGAAACAGCGGTTCCAGCTACAAACTAACCATGCTGCACTAAAATGGCTTCATACTGCCAAGGGGAACAACAAAAAACTTCTTCGTTGGAGTTTAGCTCTCCAAGATTTTAATTTTAAAATTCAGCACATCTCAGGAGCTTCTAACAAAGTAGCTGATGCACTCTCCCATGAGAGTTTCCCAGAATCCAGTAGTTAAAAAGTGTTCTTCAAATATAAAAGTCTGTTAGTTATATACTTAGTGGTATATGTAAAGGTGCATGTGTTGTATTAATCTGTTTATTTTAAAGTTCTAGGAGGAAATTGCCGCCAGTAAGCTTCCCCATTGTCTGCAATTTGGGGGGCGTGTCATAAACAGATAGCTAAGGGTTAATGTCTCTTACACCTGGAAAGAAGTAACCTGAAACACCTGACCAGAGGACCAATCAGGAAACAAGACTTTTTCAAATCTGGGTGGAGGGAAGTGTGTGTGGGTCCTTTGTTCTTGGTCTTCTGCCTGTACTTTCTCTCTCGGCTATGAGAAGATTTCTGTTTCCTGCCTTTCTAATCTCCTGTTTCCCAGTTGTAAGTACCAAAAAGATAGGTTTGTTTTTTTGTATTTACCTGTGTGTAGTTGCTGGAGTGCTTTGAATTGTATTCTTTTTGAATAAGGCTGTTTATTCATATTTCTTTTAAGCAATTGACCCTGTATTTGTCACCTTGATACAGAGAGACCATTTTTATGTATTTTTTTTCTTTTTACATAAAGCTTTCTTTTTAAGACCTGTGGGAGTTTTTCTTTAGTGGGGAACTCCAGGGAATTGAGTCTGTGCTCACCAGGGAATTGGTGGGAGGAAGAAGTCAGGGGGAAACCTGTGTGTGTTAGATTTACTAGCCTGACTTTGCATACCCTCTGGGTGAAGAGGGAAGTACTTCTGTTTCTAGGACTGGAAATAGAGAGGGTGGAATCCCCCTGTTTAGATTCACGGAGCTTGCTTCTGTGTATCTCTCCAGGAACACCTGGAGGGGGGAAGGGAAAAGGTTTATTTCCCTTTGTTGTGAGACTCAAGGGATTTGGATCTTGGGGTCCCCAGGGAAGGTTTTTGAGGGGACCAGAGTGCCCCAAAACACTCTAATTTTTTGGGTGGTGGCATCTTTACCAGGTCCAAACTGGTAACTAAGCTTGGAGGTTTTCATGCTAACCCCCATATTTTGGACGCTAAGGTCCAAATCTGGGACTAGGTTATGACACGGCCCACCAGGTCCATGGCCACTCATTCAAAAGGAGTCTCTATTATAGGCATGGGGACCAGAGGTGCCTTGGGCACTGTTGTACAGACAAAACTACACAGAATCTTTTCAGGGGACAAGACAAAGATGCCACATTTATTATGATAACAATCTGATTTATGACCAATATCTAATATCTTAATCCTTATACACACAGCCATTATACCTAATACACACACACACACATACACACCCATTAGATGTTCTGCAGCTGCTGCCTAGTTACCAGTCCTGGACATAGCTTGAGTTCGTGGCTTGATTTTGCAGCTTGAGTTCGTAGCTTGTGGCAGCTAACTGGCCAGGAAAGCCGGGCACAAGGACGAGCTGGGTCTCTGTTGGGCATGCACCGATGCCCTTCCATGTAAGCAGCAGAATGTTACCCTTCAAAGTCTTCCTTTTCACCCATCCTTTTGTAGGCTTTAGTTTGAATCCAGAGTCTATAGGTCTTGCTGTGTCACGGTGCCTCTGGGTTTGGTGATTGATCACCTGTCAATTGCAGGTGTGACTTTCAGCCTCGGACCTGACTTTGATCTTCCTTTTATTGTACTTTTTTTTTTTTTTTAGGGTGGACTCTTCTTACTTTGTTAGGGCTCTTGTCTGCATCTTCAGCCGGTGGGGTTTGAACTTTATTTCATCAGGACACGCTGGGGCTGGAGGTTGATTCCATCATTTATACATACCTCATTCACACATTTAAACTAAACTAATAAGATTACAACAGGGTTTGCAGAAATGAAGGTTGGAGGAAGCCTTTACAAAATGGAGTGAGCATTTTAAAATGGGGTTTGAATTACAATATGGCAAACAGTGAATGGAAGTTACAATATAGACAAGTGTAATAAATGGTAAACAAAAGTTACATTAATAAAGTGAACAATTAAAAACCAATTTCATCTGTCAGTTCTACAGCACTCGCTGGAGAGCGGCTAACTGGCACTCTGAGCAGGAACTACAACAGTTCCTCACCTCTTGGTGAATACCAGGCCAGAAGAACCGTGTCAAGATCCGGGCGAGGGTCTTCTCATGGCCCAGATGCCTAGCCGCCGGGATGTCATGTCCCAGCTTCATCACGGCTCGCCGGTGACACCGTGGTACCAGCAGCTGTGTTTGGGGTTCCGTCATGAGGTAGTCACGATCGATCCCGTAAAGACGGTCCCGGCATAGTTCGAAGTGGGGCCACTGGGTTGCGCGCTGGGGGTCGATGATTGTTCCATCGACTGCCGCGAACTGTTCATAGGCCCGGCTAAAGGTAGCGTCCGCTCTCTGATCACGGCAAAAATGAGTATGGAGGAGGGGTTCGACCGTGAGCTCCAGCAGGGGATTGTTGGTTTCTTCAGCCCCTGCTTCAGTTCCTGGGGTCCTGCACACCTCTTCCGGTAGGGCCTCCTGGCGCTCTCCCTCCAGCACTGGGGTCAACCAGAGGACCTCCTCAAAGGCGGGCCAGTCCCGCCCAGGACTACCGGGTACGCCAGTCGAGGGGCTAAGCTGATAACGATCCGGCGGTTGATGCCAGCTACTGTCAATGGGACCCAAGCACTGGGGTAAGGCCAGACATCCTTGTGGATGCATTGCAGGTGAATTGTTCCCAGGTGGGGGTCTGCCTGGGGTCCCAGAGCCTGGCAAATGAGTGTCTGACCACAGCCAGAGTCGATCAAAGCCTGGGTGGCATGGTCCCTGACAACTACCAGGACCGTGATTTTGGGAGTCTGTGGTACCCGAGCCCTGGTGTCCCCTGCACAGACCTGCCCAAAGCTGCAGTCCATTTCCTTGCAGTCCCGCTGCAAGTGTCCGGACTTCCCACAACGGAAACAGGGTCCGAGTTCGGGGCGACCACCCCGGGAAGGAGCTCCCCTCGGACTCCTAGGGGGACTCCAGGGGACCCTCGCGACACTCGGTGCCAGTCCAGGCTAAGGGGAAGGATCTGGGCCTCTGAACCAAGACCCTGGGTGGGCCTCCTGCCCCCAGCCAAGGCTCTGCGGCCCGGTTGGGGCGTCCCCTTTTCTTTCGGTGTTAGAGTGTTCGGGCCCGGGGTTTTGAGGCTGGAAGGCAGGCACCACGGGCGTTTCAGCAGCGAGAAAGTCCTCCATCAGCGAGACAGCCACTTCCACACTCCCCCTTGGGCCGGTAGGGTGTGCACAAACTGTTCCAAGATGACCTGTTCCGTGACTTCCTCTGACGTCCTCGTCTCCGGCTGTAGCCATCGCCTACACGCCTCCTTCAGGATTTGGGCCACCAGCCGGGGTCGGGTGCCCGAGAGGTACATCTGGCTCCGGAACCGCTGCCGAAAAGTCTTTGGGCTGACATCTAAAGCATCCAAGATTGTGGCCTTTACTCAACTATAATCCCTTGCCTCTTCTGTCGCCAGCCCCCAGTATGCCGTCTGGGCAGTCTCTGTTAGGTATAAGTCCAAAAGGGGCCACCCAGCGACCAGTGCCACCCGTTTGAACGTTACCAAGAATGCCTTGGAGTCATCGTCGGGGCCCATCTTGGTCAGTTGCACTGGTGCGGTGGGGCGCGGTGACCCAGCCCCATCTCTTGGCTGCGGGTCTACGGGGTGCGGTAATGCTGTCACCAGCTGTTGCAGCTGGGCTCCGAGCAGCTGAATAAGCTGCTGCTGCTGCTGGGGCTAGGCAGCATCCCGCTGTTGCTGCTGCTGGAGCTGGGCAGCTGCCTGCTGCCGCTGCTGCTGGAGCTGGGCGGCCTGCTGCCGCTCCTGACTCTCTGTCAGCAGCTTAAATAATTGCTCCATCTCCATGGTTCTTTGGGGGTGGATCTCTCCCTCTGGCCCCTTCTCACAGGGGTCACGGGATCGGAACGTCCCACTTCTGGCACCACGTGTACAAGAGTTCACAGGGGCTCGACCCTCTCCGGGGCGGAAGGGAGCCACTCTGGCTCACTACACCCTGAAGGGTCCGGGGGATTAGTCCGGCCCTGGGTCTCCCTCGGTAGCCCTTGTGGGAGTCGGATGAAATGTGGTTAGTCTGGGCCTGGCTCCGGTGGGCCAGCAACCACTGAGTCAGGAGACTCAGGCCCTCAGGCAGAGCTGAGCCGCAACAACAGTTACAAGACCCGGCCCTAGTTCGGGCAGGCCAGCAACCACTGAGTCAGGAGGCTCAGGCCCTCAGGCAGGGCTGAGCCATAACAACAGTTACAGGGCCCAGCGCTAGGTCAGGGTGGGGCAACAATGCTGAGTTGGGGTGCTCAGGCCTTCAGGATGGGCTGAGCAGTAATAATAGGCTTTGGCCTCCTCAGGCCAGGGAGAAGGGGAGTATGCCACCCAGGAGTGGGTGGCAGTGGGGACGCAGGCCCCCCTATTCCACTGCATCCCAGCCTGGGGCCCTAGCAGCGGCTGAAGATCCACTGCTTAGTCAGTGGGAATCCTGGCCGCAACACACCAATATAGGCTCTGGTAGTGCTGCAGCCCGACTGGGGTCGGCTGCCCCCAAGCCACTTCCACACTCCCCCTCAGGTCCTACCTGGGTCCTGGCGTAGGTCTCTGCGGGGTCCAGGAGCATGGGTTTGTCACAGCAGGGGTCGGATGGCAGGTCCGGCAACTCCCCTGGATAGCAGGCACAGGATAGCTCCAGCAGTTCCCCTTGATAGCGGTCACAGGGCAGCTCTGGCAGCCCTGGGCGGCCACCTTGGGCCGCAGGAGTTTCCCAGTCTCGGACTCCCCTAGGGACGTCTGCTCTCTCCGGCGGCTGGGCTCCTACTGATCTCTGAGGGCCGGCCTTTATAGTTCCGGGTGGGGCTCAGATCTCCCTAGCTCCTCCCACTCTGGCCTCTGAGTGGGCTCTTCCACTTCTGGGGTGGCGGGGAGCCACACTGCCTCACTACAGTCCCCTACCAGGGAGCCTGCTACCGGGTGCATTATTCTACAAGGAGGCCTGGTTCTACCTCTGCCAGGCAATGGGACACGTCCGGAGGGACTGCCCCTTGGCCTGGCACTGAGGAGCGTCCAGGACCGCCGAGACCCAGCAAGGAACCGGCCCTGTCTTCACCGACGCCTCTGGCTGCCCGACGCTGCCTCTCCTCCTTCCCGGTCCACCACTGCTCCCGCTCGGCCCAAGGGGTACAACCCCAGCGTGCCCAGGCAAGCAGGAAAGCCCCGCCTTCACTACCTGTGATCTGGCAGGGCCTGTGGTGGAGGGTGAAGCGGAGATACTGCTGGGCGTGGGAGAGGGCCCACCCCAGGGAGACTCCTCCCTCCTTCATGCTGCCCCACCGTTGTCTCCCCGAGTCCCTGAGCCATCACCCTTGCCCCCTGACCCAAGCCCTGTGTAGCCAGTCCCCGAATGATGCCATGCAGGGCTAGACCTTAGTGCAGAGGAAGTGGGGCAAGCGGAAGGCTCGGGCCCTGTTCCATCCTTCAGATTCGGAGACCCCCCGGAAGAGCAGGAAGGGTGGCACCGATGCCAAGCCTTTCGCTTTGCCCCTTGACAAAGCCCATTCATTGGTGCCAGTTGGGGACTACGTGGAAGCATAGGAAGATAATATCGCCCCTTGTCCAGAGTCCCTTCCTATGGAAGCCCCCAATGGAGCCCCTCTCACCCCCTTACCATCCGAAGCCCCTCCAAGCACCGAGGCGTGCGTTGCTTTGGATGCTGGCAGGGAGAATCTTGGGGTGGTGGAAGGTGATCTCCTCTCCATCTATGAGGAGATCAAGGCCCTGGGTCTGACCCCGGTCACCCAGGGGGAGGACAACCCTCTGCCAGCAGGCCTCGATCTGAGTGACCTCACCCCAGTTCTCCATTCCCCGTGTTCCCTTCCCCTAACTGCTTCTGCTCCCATCTCTGAGGATCCCCTGGAGTCTTCCATCTGCCCAGCCGCAGGTGGCACCCCACTGATAGACGCTGAGCCTATCGAGGTGGTGGCCGGTGCCACTCTGCCGGGACACGATTCCCCTGGGGTGTCCCTCTTAGGACAACCGACTTCCTTCCTGGGCAGGGACCCCACTGACGACCATCCATCTCCAGATGCCATGGCTGCCACGTCAGTCGTAGTGGCTGAGCCCGGCATCGTTAAGGGTCCTCTTCCCATTCCCCAGATTCCTGAGCCAGACCAAGAGGGGCCGCCTTCCAGCGGCCAACCTACTAGGGTTCAGGATCCTGCTTTTGCCCTCATCCCCAATTCTGTTCCTGATTCCTGCCCTGACCTTACTCCTGAACCCTGCCCTGTCTCTGATGCCAGCCCCGTCCTTATCCCCTCCAGCTCCCGTGATGCGGCCCCTGGGCCTGACTCCTTCCCTATCCCACAGGATACCCCCAAGGGAGCGGTCTTTGTATTTCCCTGTCCCAACCCACCAGGGGCTGCTGTTTTCCCTCCACTGCCCCCTGTTGCCCCCTGAACCAGGGAGTGGGGCAGGCCATGTGGCGTCAGCCCATCGGATGCCACATCGGAGGTCTGCCCCCTGCCTGCCCACTTCAGTGAGCCACAGGGCTGTGACGGGGGCCCCGCTGGGGGACAGTCGTGGATCGGTAACCCACCCCCCCATACGCAGAGAGAGGAGCTGCAGGAGTTCCTTGAGGACATCCGTGGCTTCTGTAACAAGGTCCAGCTTGCGCTCCAATGGTGGGGGGATTTCCATCAGATCCTCTGGGCCGCGAGGGCCCTCATGGGGGAGGGTAAAAGGACTGAGAAGTAGGCCGTCGTGGCCTACCAGCGGGTCCACCTCTTCCGTGACTCTTTATTCACCTACGGGGTAGGTCACAGATTGCTGCATGGCCCGACGGAGGCCATGGGCGTGTCTGCCGGCGAGGATTCCCCCCAGCCTTCCTCATGGCACCGATCATCTTTGCAACATTAAACACCCAGGACTGTAGGATGGGTCTCTGCAGGAGCCAGGTGCTCCCCTTCCTTCGGGAGGGGGGGTACTCTGTGGTCTTCCTGTAGGAGACCCATACGGATCCGGCCGCTGAAGCTAGCTGGCGGCTGGAATTGGGGGGCAGGGTCTACTTTAGCCACCTCGCAGTTCGCACGGCTGGAATGGCGAACCTGTTCTCCCCTGACCTATGTCCTGAGGTGCTGGCGGTCGCCGAGGCTGTGCCAGGTCACCTGCTGTACCTCCAGGTTCACATGGAGCAGTTTGTGGTCAATCTCGTCAATGTTTATGCCCCGACATTGGGCCCGGAGAGGTTGCATTTTTATCAGCAGGCATCCACCTTCCTCGGCTCCTTGGATCCTTGCGAGTGCTTGGTCCTGGGCAGGGACTTTAACACCACCCTCGAGGAATGGGACCGCTCGGGGATCGAGCAGTGCCCTGCCACCGCGGATGTCCTCTGGGAGATCGTCAAACATCACTCCCTGGTGGACCTCTGGCGCAATCACCACTCAGACGACGTCTCGACGTTCACCTTCGTCTGGGTGGAGGCCCATTGGTTGTGCTACCCCCGGCTGGACCTCATCTACTTGCCACATCTCCACCTTTCATGGGCCCACTCCTCCAGCATTCAGCTGGCCCCTTTTTTGGATCACCACCTTGCCACCGTGACGGCCTCTCTCGTGGCATCCTTCCGTGAGTTCTGGCTGGCCTGGCGAGGGCAGAGGCATGCCTTTCCCTCAGCACAGTGGTGGTGGGACCTGGGGATGGTGTGTGCCCGGCTCTTCTGCCGTGACTACACCTGAGGCACCAGCCGACCAAGGGATGCGGCGATAGAGCAGTTGGAACAGGAGGCCTTAAAGCTGGAGAGGCGTCTGGTGACCAGCCCCGAGGATCCATCCCTCTGCGGAGCGTGCTGGGAGAAGCGGGAGGAGCTCCGGGCCCTCGAGGATCATCGAGCCCGGGGCGCCTTTGTTAGATCCTGCATCCGCCTCCTTCGGGAGATGGATCGTGGCTCCCACTTCTTCTATGCCCTGGAGAAAAAGAGGGGGGCCAAGAAGCATGTCACCTGCCTCCTGGCGGAGGATAGCACCCCCCTCACAGATCCGGTGGAGATGTGCAGGAGGGCCAGGGCCTTCTACGCAACTCTTTTCTCCCTGGATCCGACTGATCCTAGCACTTTCAGAGTGCTCAGGGACAGACTCCCAATGGTCAGCACGGTCGACCAGGACTTGCTAGAGCTGCCTCTCACTCTGGCCGAGTTCTCAGAAACCCTCCTTCGCATGCCTGGCAATAAATCTCCGGGCATGGATGGGCTGACTGTGGAGTTCTACCATGTGTTCTGGGATGTCCTCGGCCCAGACCTAATAACTGTCTGAGCCGAGTCTTTGCAGGGTGGGGTCCTCCCTCTTTCATGCAGACAAGCCGTGCTTGCCTTATTGCTGAAGAAGGGGGACCTCCGCAACTTACAGAATTGGCGTCCTGTCTTGCTCCTCAGCATGGACTAAAAAAATTGTGATGAAGGCCATCTTGGTGCGGCTAGGGTCCATGCTGACAGACGTGGTCCACCCAGATCAGACCTACACCGTCCTGGGCTGCAGAATATTTAATAACCTGTATCTGGTCCAGGACTTCCTGGAACTAGGGTGTAGGGATGGTCTGTCGTTCGCCATCCTGTCCCTGGATCAGGAGAATGCATTCAACAGAGTGGGCCATGGGTATCTCCTGAGCACTCTGCAAGCATTCGGCTTCAGATCCCTGTTTGTGGGTTTTCTCCAGGTACTGTACGCTTCTGCAGACTGTCTGGTCAGACTCAACTGGACCCTGACCTAGCCGGTCAGCTTCAGGTGAGGAGTATGGCAGGGGTGTCACTCTCGGGTCAGTTGTACACTCTGGCGACTGAGCCTTTCCTCTGTCTCCTCCGCAGAAGGTTGACGGGATTGGTGCTTCGAGAGCCGGAGCTGCGGCTGGTCCTGTCGGCATATGCCGATGGTGTGCTCCTCGTGGTCCAGGACCCAGTGACTTGGCGCTGGTAGAGGCTTGCCAGACCATCTACTCAGCAGCCTCCTCCACCTGGGTCAACTGGGTCAAGAGCTCTGGCCTGGTGGCTGAGAACAGATGGCAGGTGATCTCCCTCCCACTCGCGCTTCAGGCCACACGGTGGAGCGCGGGTCCGCTACTCTATCTCGGCGTTTGCCTTTCTGCCACGCATCCATCTCCGCCCGAGAACTGGCATAGTTTAGAGGGCAGGGTGACGGAGTGGCTCTGGAAATGGAAAGGACTACTCCAGTGCCTCTCCCTCCGAGGGAGGGCACTGGTGCTCAATCAACTAGTCCTGTCCATGCTCAGGTACTGGCTCAACACCCTGGTCCTGGCCCCAGGTTTCGTGGCCAACCTCCGGATGGTGATTCTGGAGTTCTTTTGGCCAGGAATGCACTGGGTCTCTGCAGGTGTCCTCCACCTGCCCCTGGAGGATGAGGGGCAGGGCCTGAAGTGCCTGCACACTCAGGTCCATGTCTTCCGCCTCCAGGCCCTGCAGAGGCTCCTGT
Organism: Gopherus evgoodei; assembly: GCF_007399415.2. NCBI lineage: Eukaryota > Metazoa > Chordata > Testudines > Testudinidae > Gopherus > Gopherus evgoodei. Next base: position 127,459,055 of record NC_044325.1, read on the forward strand.
ATGGTGCAGGTAGTCCAGCGTGGAGCATACTGGCACACGCCTTCCTCTGCTGCTTCCGAGGGCTCCGATACGACCGGCAGCTCCTTTATCTCCATCCAAGGGTCTTCCACGAGACCTCTCTGGGCTGCCGGTCTTCTACCAAGACCTCCTCCGGACCTGGAAGCTGTTTTCAATGACCAGGTCCATTGTGGCCACCGTGGGGGCTGATCTTCTCGCGGAGCCCCTGTTACACAACCCCCAGCTTCGTGTGCAGGTGGCAGAGTCCCCTGCGGTGTGCCAGAGGCTGGTCTTGCCAGAAGTCACCAGGGTCGGAGACCTCCTGGACTACGACCGGGGAGACTGGCTGCATCCCCTGACGCTCGTTTGGCACATGGGGCTTTCCAGACCTCGCACTCCCCAGAGCGTACTTCAGGTGAAGGCCACATTACCGCCCGCTGCTCAGGCCTACCTTGACCGGGTCCTGTGAGAGGGCACCCTCCACCCCAGGCTCTGTGGACCTTTTCATCGGGCCCCTGCCCCGTGGACACAATCGGCCCTGCCACCTTTTCACCTGCCCATTTTGCAGCATGAAGAAAACCCTGGCGCACATTTATCTAGAGTGCGCCAGGTTGCAGCCCCGATTCCGGCTCCTCTTAAATCTCTTATTACGTTTTTGGTTGCACTTTTCCCCTCACCTGTTCATCTATGCACTCCCCATCCATGGTCCCACAAAGTCACGGGATCTCCTTATCAGTCTTCTCTTAGCCCTGGCCAAACTAGCCAAGTACAAAACCAGGGAGAGGAGGTTGGCTGATGGGATTTCCTGCGACTGTAGGGCCTATTTCCGTTCCTCCATCCGTTCACGCAACCGGGCAGAGTTCCTCTGGGCGGCATCCGCTGGCTCCCTTGACGCCTTTGAGAAGCAGTGGGTGCTGTCAGGGGTTCTCTGCTCATTGTCCCCATCAGGTTCCCTTCGTTTAGCCCTATGACCTCACTCCCGATCCTGTTTTGTTCATTAGTTGTCCCCCATATTTCTTTGGTATCACAGACCTGTGGATCCTCCCCTTAGGCTTGGGGGGAGGTCCTTTAGCAGTGGACTTCCTGGATACCAACAGGAATCCTCTGCTGTAGAGGAAGGAGGGAGAGGGCTGCTGCTGCTCTTCCTGCTGGTTCTTGGGCTCTTGCTGCTGCTCCAGCTGCTCTCCTGGCTGGGCTAGACACCACCACCCACCCCCTTTCTCTGCTACCTGCTTGCTGGCTGGCTGGCTAGTGAACCCCCCAACCCTCGGTTGCTGTTGTTACTCCAACTGCAGACCTTTGAGGGCAGGGCTGTTGGCCTGCTCCCCAGAGGAGGGGAGTACAGGACCCTAGGTCCAGCCCTTGTTATAGAGGATATCACCACCACCCACCACCATCTGAGCGGGGTCCCTCCTGTCTGGCCACCAGACTGCCACCTGGAGCTGCTGTGTTTGCTGCTGAGGAGCTGCTGGAGCCCTAAGGAGGAGAAGAAGAGGGTCGCCTGCTGCTGGGGGAATGCACAGAGGCTCTGAAGACCACCATGGAGGAGGCTCTTAAGGACTGAGTAATTTTCAAACTATGCTCTTGTGGTGGGGGTCTGGACTGTATTTGTGGGGACATCGGGGGTGTGGCGTGGAGCCTGCCCCCGGTCCATCCGTGTCCCCCTTCGTCCCTACCACCACTGTTGCCCCCTCCACGACCCCCGCTGGCTGTTTTCCATCTGCCTCGATCTCCTGCCTCTGGGATTGAGCTGCTCGCCTGGCTTGTTGCACCCACTTCCAGCATTTGGGCCTGCAGCAGCAGCCAGCAAAACATTGACTTTTCACATGAGTGCTCGTGGGCGCGCCCCCCCCTCCCCTGGACTGACCTCTTCTCCTTCATAACAGGCCCCCACAACTTTATCCCTTGCTACCTCTCTGGTTTGCCCCTGCAGCCTTTGTCCATCCTCAACCTCAGCTCCGGGTTGTTTGTCTGCCCCGCCCATTTCCCTCTGCAGCCCTGACTGTCCTGCCCCAGCCCTGAAGCCCTTGGTCTCTCCGCCCCATTCCCAGTTCGATTCTTTTTCCCCTACCCCGTGGTTCCCCCAGCCCTGATTAGCCCCTCCCCTCGTGCACCCATGCCCCCTCCTACACGCTTGTGCCCCTCCCCTGTTTAAGCTTACCATTGTTTACTGCACTCCCTTATGCAGTTATTGCCCCCAATCCCCTAGTGCAGCTAGAGGAGCTGAAATTCCCCTCTGAGTTGGTGACTGACACCCTCCCCCCGCCCCCAAGTCCTTGATAGCTCCCCATGTCCATTTAGCCCTCCCCTTCTGGCTCCCTCCTCCCCTGCCTGCACCTAGCTGGGAGGGGTGGTTGCCTCCTCTCCCTCCCCTCCCCTCCCCTCATTGTTTGTCCCCCTTCCTGCTCTCATTATGGCGGAGGACATGGCGAGGGAGACTTCTCGCAATGCTCCCACCGCCCTTCCTCCACCTGCCCCCAAGTCCATTTCCCAAGCCTCTACGTCAACCGCCGCTGCTGGTCCACCTGCCACCGTCCCCGCTGGGGCACCGACAATGGCGAGTACCGGGGAGACCTCCACTGCTGCCACGTCCCTCTCCCCTTCCGATTCGGGGGGAGCCCCCCCAGCCGGTGGGAAAGGTCAGGGAAGAAAGAAGGGTAAAGGCCCCGCTAAAAAATCCTGGCCCTCCATAGCAGGGGCTACCTCCGCTGCCGCAGTCCCGTTGCTCCTTCCACTAGCTTTGCGGGTGCCCCTCCCCCGGCCCCCAGGGTATATGCCCAGGTGGCGGCAGCCCCCCCGCCTGCCGCTGCTCCTCCGACCACCATTTCTATTATTATCTATAGCTGCTGGGGTCCCTTCCCCACCTTGACCAGGAAGCATGGCGTCCATTGCCTCCTGGTGCCCACCTCACCCCATGTGGAGACCTACATGCGGGCGCTGGCGAGGGTGGTGAGGCCCACGGCCATCGTGGCGGCCTCCAAAATGTACGAAAGAGTGGTCTTCTTCCTAGCATTGGAGGTCGCCGCCCAGGAGGTGGTGGAGTCGGGCCTGGCAGTGGGGGGCATGTTCATCCCCCTGGAGCGGTTGGAAGACCTGGGGGTCCACTTAATCTTGACCTCTGTCCCTCCCTTCCTGCCCAATGCCGCCCTGCTGCCTGCCTTTTCTGCCCTGGGGCCATCAGACCTCTTCCATTGGGCTGCAAAGATCCCACCCTCCATTACTTCCTCTCGTTCCGCTGGCAAGTGCAGCTTCAACTGCTGCCAGAAGTGCGTGACGGAGAGGCGCTTGAGGGATCCTTTCTGGTCCCCTACCAGGGAGCTTGCTACCGGATGCAGTATTGTACGGGGGAAGCCCGATGCTACCTCTGCCGGACGATGTGGCACGTCCGGAGGGACTGCCCTTTGGCCTGGCACGGAGGAGCGTCTGGGACCCCTGAGCCCCGGCAAGGTGCTGGCCCTGTCATCGCCGATGCCCCTGGCTGCCTGGCACCCGAAGCTGCCCCTCCTCCTTCTCGGTCCATCGCTACTCCTGCTCGGGCCTAAGGGGTACTCCCCCTAGCGAGCCCAGATGAGCAGGAGAACCCTGCCTCCACTGTCTGCGATCTGGTAGGGCCTGTGGAGGAGGGTGAGGCGGAGATACCGCCGGCCGTGGGAGAGGGCCCACCCCAGGGAGAATCCTCCCTCCTTCATGCTGCCCTACTGTTGCCTCCCCGAGTCCCTGAGCCATCACCCTTGCTCCCCGACCCGAGCCCTGTTAGCCAGCCCCCGAATGATGCCATGCAGGGCTGGTCCATAGTACAGGGGAAGCGGGGCAAATGGAAGGTTCGAGCCCCGTTCCATCCTTCAGATTCGGAGACCCCCGGAAGAGCAGGAAGGGGGGCACCGATGCCGAGCCTTCCGCTTTGCCCCCTTGACAATGCCCATTCGTTGGTTCCAGCTGGGGACAATGTGGCAGCACCGGAAGGTAACATCACCCCTCCTCCGGAGTCCCTTCCTATGGAAGCCCCCAATGGAGCCCCTCTTGCCCCCCTACCATCCAAAGCCCCTCCAAGCACTGAGGCGAGCGTCACTTTGGGTGCTGGCAGGGAGAATCCTAGGGTGGTGGAACAGGATCTCCCCTCCACCTATGAGGAGATCGAGGCCCTGGGTCTGACCCCGGTCACCCAGGGGGAGGATGACCCTCTGCCAGCGGGCCTCGATCTGAGTGACTTCACCCCAGTTCCCCATTCCCCGTATTCCCTTCCCCTAACTGCTGCTTCTGCTCCTGCTTCTGAGTATCCTCTGGAGTCTTCCATCTGCCTGGCCGCAGGTGGCACCCCACTGATGGTCACTGAGCCTATTGAGGCGACGGGCGGTGCCATGCTGCTGGGACACGAGTCCCCTGGGGTGTCCCTCTTAGGTTTGGGGCAATCGACCTCCTTCTCGGGTGGGGACCCCACTGACGACCATCCAACTCCAGATGCTATGGCTGCCACACCAGCCATAGTGGCTGAGTCTGGCACCATTAAGGGTCCTCTTCCCATTCCCCAGATTCCTGAGCCAGACCGAGATGGGCCGCCTTCCAGCAGCCAACCTACTGGAGCTCAGGATCCTGCCTTTGCCCCCATCCCCAATTCTGTTCCTGTCCCTGCGCTGACCCTACTCCTGAACCCTGCCCTGTCTCTGATGCCAGCCCCATCCTTATCCCCCCCACCTCCCATGATGCCATTGCCGCCCCTGGGTCTGATTCCTTCCCAAACGATACCCCCCTGGGAGCAGCCTTTGTATTTCCCTGTTCCAACCCACCAGGGGCTGCTATTTTCCCTCCGCTACCCCCTGTTGAACCAGGGAGCGGGGCAGGCTGCGTGGCGTCAGCCCATCGGATGCCACGTCGGGGGTCTGCCCCCTGCCTGCCCACCTCGGTGAGCCACAGAACTGTGATGGGGGCCCCGCTGGGGGAAAGTCATAGATCGGTAACCCCACCCTCCCATATGCTGAGAAAGGAGCTGAGGGAGTTCCTTGAGGACGTCCGTGGCTCCCATAACAAGGTCTAGCTTCCACTCCAGCGGTGGGGGGATTTCCATCAGATTCTCCGGGCCATGAGGGCCCTCATGGGGGAGGGTAAGAGGACCGGGAAGCAAGCCGCCACGGCCTACCAGTGGGTCCGCCTCTTCCGTGATTCTTTACTCATCTACGGGGTAGGTCACGGATTGCTACGCTGCCCGAAGGAGGCCGTGGGCATGTCTGCCGTTGAGGATCCCCCCCAACCCTCCTCATGGCACCGATCATCTTTGCAACATTAAACACCTGGGGCTGTAGGATGGGTCTCCGCAGAAACAGATGCTCTCCTTCCTTCAGGAGGGCGGGTACTCTGGTCTTCCTGCAGGAAACCCATACGGATCCGGCTGCTGAAGCTAGCTGGTGGCTGGAGTGGGGGAACAGAGTCTACTTTAGTCACCTCTTGGTTCACTTGGCTGGAGTGGCAACCCTGTTCTCCCCCGACTATGGCCCAAGGTGCGGGAGGTCACCAAGGCTGTGCTGGGCCTCCTGCTGCGCCTCCAGGTCCGCATGGAGGGGCTTGTGGTCTATCTCGTCAACGTTTACTCCCCGACATCGGACCGAGAGAGGTTGCTTTTTTATCAGCAGGTGTCCGCCTTCCTCAGCTCTTTGGATTCTCGCTAGTGCCTGGTCCTGGGCGGGGACTTTCACACCACCCTCGAGGAACGGGACCGCTCAGGGATCGAGCAGTGCCCGGCCTCCTCTGACGTCCTCCGGGAGATTGTCGAACGACACTCCCTGGTGGACGTCTGGCACGACCACTACCCAGACAATGTCTCGACATTCACCTTCGTCCAGGTGGAAGCCCATCGGTCATTCCACTCCCGGTTGGACCGCATTTACCTGTCACGTCTCCACCTTTCAGGGGCCCAGTCCTCTGGCATTCGGCCGGCCCCTTTTTCAGATCACCACCTTGCCACCGTGACGGCCTCTCTCTGCACGGAGAGGCTGGGGCTGGCCTATTGGCATTTTAATAATAGTTTGCTGGAGGATGTGGACTTCGTGGCGTCCTTCCGGGAGTTCTGGCTGCACGCCTTTCCCTTGCCGCGGCGGTGATGGAACCTGGGGAAGGTGCGCGCCTGGCTCGTCTGCCAGAACTACACCCGGGGTGCCAGCTGACCGAGGGATGCGACTACAGAGCAGCTGGAACAGGAGGTCTTAAAGCTGGAGAGGCATCTGGCCGCCAGCCCCGAGGATCCATCCCTCTGTGAAGTGTGCTGGGAGAAGCGGGAGGAGCTCTGGGCCCTTGAGGACCATCGAGCCCAGGGTGCCTTTGTTCGATCCTGCATCCACCTCCTTTAGGAGATGGATCATGGCTTCCGCTTCTTCTATGCCATGGAGACCAAGAGGGGGGCCAAGAAACACATCACCTGCCTCCTGGCGGAGGATGGCACCCCCCTCATGGATCTGGCGGAGATGTGCGGGAGGGACAGGGCCTTCTATGCAACTCTTTTCTCCCTGGATCTGACAGATCCTAATGCTTGCAGAGTGCTCTGGGATGGACTTCTGATGGCTAGAGAGAGGCTAGAGCTGCCTCTCACTCTGGCCAAGTTCTCGGAAGTCCTCCGTCGCATGCCCATCAATAAATCTCCGGGCATGGATGGGCTGACCGTGGAGTTCGACTGCGTTTCTGGGACATCCTCAGCCCAGACCTAGTCACCGTCTGGGCCGAGTCTTTGCAGGATGGGGTCCTCCCTATTTCGTGCAGGCGAGCTGTGCTCACCTTATTGCCGGAGAAGGGGGACCTCCTCGACTTATGGAATTGGCTTCCTGTCTCCCTCCTCAGCATGGAGTACAAAGTCATAGCAAAGGCCATCGCGCTGCAGCTACGGTCCATGCTGGCAGATGTGGTCCACCCAGACCAGACGTAAACCGTCCTGGGCCGCACAATATTTGATAACCTGTATCTGCTCTGGGACCTCCTGGAACTAAGGTGTAGGGATGGTCTGTTGTTCGCCCTCTTGTTCCTGGATCAGGAGAAGGCGTTCAACAGGGTGGACCATGGGTATTCTATCTCCTGAGCACTCTGTGAGAATTTGGCTTCAGACCCCAGTTTGTGGGTTTTCTCCAGGTGCTGTACGCTTTCGCAGTGTCTGGTCAGGTTCAACTGGACCCTGACAGAACCGGTCAGCTTTGGGCAAGAAGTGTGGAAGGAGTGTCCCCTCTCGGGCCAGCTGTACGCTCTGGCGATCGAGCCCTTCCTCTGTCTCCTCCGCCGGAAGCTGACGGGGTTGGTGCTCTGAGAGCCGGAGCTGTGGCTGGTTCTGTCGGTGTACACTGACGATGTGCTCCTTGTGGTCCAGGACCCAGGCGACTTGGTGCGGGTGGAGGCTTGCCAGGCCATTTACTCGGCAGCCTCCTCCACTCGAGTCAACTGGGTCAAGAGCTCTGGCCTGATGGTCGGGGACACGTGGCAGACGAGCTCCCTCCCACTTGCACTTCAGGTCATCCAGTGGAATGCAGATCTGCTGCTCTATCTCCGCATTTGCCTTTCTGCCACACATCCATCTCCACCAGAGAACTGGCATGGCTTAGAGGGCAGGGTGATAGAGCGGCTCCAGAAATGGACAGGACTACTCCGGTGCCTCTCCCTCCGAGGGAGGGCACTGGTGCTCAGTCAGCTAGTCCTGTCCATGCTCTGGTACTGGCTCAACACCCTGGTCCCGGTCCTGGATTTCCTGGACAACTTCCGGAAGTCAGTTCTGGAGTTCTTTTGGCCAGGAGTGCCCTGGCTCTCTGCAGGCTTCCTCCACCTGCCCCTGGAGGAAGGAGGGCAAGGCCTGAAGTGCTTACACACCCAGGTCCATGTCTTCTGCCTCCAGGCCCTGCAGAGGCTCCTGTATGGTGCAGGTAGTCCGGCATGGAGAGTACTGGTGCACGCCTTCCTCTGCCACTTCCGAGGGCTCCGATATGACTGGCAGCTCCTTCATCTCCATCTGAGAGGTGTTTCGCGAAACCTCTCCAGGCTGCCAGTCTTCTACCAGACCTCCTCCAGACCTGGAAGCTGTTTTCAACAACCAGGTCCATGGCAGCAACTGTGGGGGCTGATCTCCTCGCGAAGCCCCTGCTACACAACCCCCAACTCAGTGTGTAGGTGGCGGAGTCCCCCACAGTGCACTAGAGGTTGGTCCTGGCAGAAGTCACCAGGGTTGGAGACCTCCTGGACTATGACTGGGGAGACTGGCTGGATCCCCTGACACTCATTCAGTGCATGGGGCTCTCCAGACCTCGTACTTCCCAGCGCATACTTCAGGAAGTGAAGGCCGCTTTGTCACCTGCTTGTCGGGCCTATCTCGACCAGGTCCTGCAAGAGATCACGCCCCGCCCACCCTCCACTCAAGGCCCTGTGGACCTAACCGGCCCCCCTACCCTTCCACTGTGAGCCCGCTGCACGATTTGCAGCCGGTTCTGTTCCAAGGAAACATTTGTACATGCTCGTGCTCCACACTCTTCACTTCCTCACCCTTGCATCCCCCCCTCACACAAAGTGGTGGGACCTCCTCCCACCTCTTGGGGGGGAGGAGCCCTGGTGGTCCAGCCTATACTCCACCTTGGTTTCAAGGCCAGCCAGGGATATCAGTTGGTGGCTCCTTCATGGGACCATGAGCACAGGTGTGTACTTGGCGTGGTTTACCCCCGTCTCAGACACCTGCCCCTTCTGCAGCATGAGGGAGACCATGGCACACGTTTACCTAGAGTTTGCCAGGTTACAGCCCCTATTCCGGTTCCTCTTAGATATATTATTATATTTTTGGTTGCACTTTTCCACTCACTTGTTCATCTATGCACTCCCCATCCGTGGCCCTACAAAGTCACGGGACCTCCTTGTCAACCTCCTCCTAGCTCTGGCCAAAATGGCCATCTTCAAAACCAGGGAGAGGAGGTTGGCCCATGGGATTTCCTGTGACTATGGGGCCTATTTCCACTTCTCCATCCGTTCACACATCCGGGCAGAGTTCCTCTGGGCAGCGTCCACTGGATCCCTTGACACCTTTGAGGAGAAGTGGGCGCTGTCTGGGGTTCTCTGCTAGGTGTCCCCATCAGGATCCCTTTGTTTAATGCTGTGACCTCACTCCCATTCCTGTTTTTTTTCATTAGTTTTCCCCTGGAATTATTTGGTATCATGGACCTGTGGATCCTCCCCTTAGGCTGGGGGGAGGTCCTTTAGCAGTGGGTGGGCTTTGCCCGCCCACTCCCTGGATACCAACAGGTCTACTGTGCTGTTCCCAACTGGCCTGGGTCTGTCACAATACAAACAAGCGTATCATATTTAACAAATTCTACCTTTTCCACTGATCACTTACATTGCCTATCCAGTATAAGATTCATTGCAATTTTGTGATATTGGTATCGATAATATTATAAATGGTCACCCATATTCCATACAGTGTCACACAGACATCTCACAATTATATTAATCACCAGGGTGTCCCTGGCTTCCCTAAAAGACCTTACTCACTACACTTTTATAAGTACAATGATATTGTAGACAACCAGTTGATTCAATTGCTTATTCTTTGAGGTTTAGATCCCCGTTGGGGTGTCTTGACCCTGATTGTCACTTATCCTTTTATGTCGTGATAGCTGGGGACAACAGAAGCCACCGCCCAAGGCAATCAACCACCAGGCAAAGCCTGAACTGAATTAAGATGTGTGGTTGGAAGGGTTTCCCTGTCTTGATTGACGGCAAATGCAGGGGCTAAGAGATTGCTTGGCAAATTCTGTGAGAGGCTGTTGCCTGATTTAGGAAGTTAATAATATTAATTTGGCTAGTATGCGTTTTCGGCTTGCCAATCTGTTTGATCAGAAGATAATAAGGTTCCTGTCCTCGGAGGTATAACAGGAAGGTCACACTGAGACAGATATAGCCTTAAAGACTTTTTATTAAGATAAAGGACATAGTAATTAAATGGTAATCAAATGGTAATCAAAGTTACAAAGTTACAATTGTATTACTGCTATTTAAAAGATACGTTGTATTATATGTTACAAAACTTTGATTAATATACTCGCATTCTTTCCTGATAACCTGGTGGTGAGAGACACAGGACCAGCCTTGCCTCTGGATGTTCAGGTTCCTTAATGCTTTAGTGAGAGGTGCAAAGCTTAGAAGAAGCTAGAGCTGAGAACTGTCGAAGCTAACTTACAGTTTATTTAACTAACTTAAACTAACTAACTTAAAATTAAAACCCAATAAACCAAACTAAGAACAAAATCTTAGGGAAACTAAGCTTTTCCTAGTCCCCTTGGAACTTAGAAAGCTCTAAGGAAAACAAGCAAAGCCTCTCTAGCAAGGCCATCTTTTATAGGGCACAGGTGTTTGAACCCTCCTTTTATGCCCAAACTTCATTGCTTACCCACAAAAATGTTAGGGTACACTAATTCCATATACTAGTATGTTTGTACGTATTGATGACATGTACGCACATATTAATGACATTAGAATATACACACTTTTTTTTTGTTTCCCAGTTCTTTTCTTGTGGTGTGCATGTTAAGTTTGAGGGTACAGACTTACAACCCCTCTATGCCAGTCTACCATTATCTATTTATCTAGGTGAAAGGTCCCAGACGTGTGTGTGTTGACTTTGATATCTGAGTGAAAGGTCCCAGACATAGATATGCTAACTGTGCCTTAGCTCAACATACAAGATGTGGCCTGTAAGTGCCTTGCATTATAGCTGAACTTACTTTAATATAAATCTATAAACCTATTACAATATACCAAATACTTTAATTATAAGAAAAGATATAGATATATGCAAGCAAGCGGGTTAATCCTGTAGGCTACATGCCCCCCTTTGACAGGGTGGCTTGCAACAATGAACCCCATCACATAGTTGCGGATGTAGATGGTGAAGTATCTGTGGGGACAGTTTTAACGCCATTTTTCCTTGGTTGGGGTGGATGAAGGGTATTATAAAGATGGTATTCTGGACCCTGGCACATTTCTGGTGTGGGCACCATGTATACATATTTATTTTTCTCAATATTTGGTGCCCGTCTAGGTCTCAGCTTGGGCCTTTTGGATTTATACTGCAGGCATCCTAAAGCAAAGAAATTAATTATTTGCAATTCCTTGGATAAAAACCCATTCTTTTAATCCAAAATTCTCCCCAGGAGTTGTTGCAGGCTCATTACCCTCATTTATTAACTGGGTAATGGCTTGTTTGGCTTTGTCCATATCTTTAGTAATTTGTATGAGGTGGATCTTCTTATGAGCCAATAATGACTTTAACTATAACGTAGTCGGGGAACGTAGACGAGAAAGGTGGGTGTACTTTGGATAGTTAAATCCTGATCGGCTGGGTCAGACTGGATAATGGTGATGTTTTCAAAAGTGGTATAGGGGAAATAGCTTGATTCCCTACCAAAGTAGGTTGCTTTGGAGTAAAACAAAAATTTGGTTCTGTCACAGGACACTCCAAGGGACATACTGGTACCTTTTTTGATTGCTAACCATGCAAATTTGGCTATTTCCAGCATAGGTCACCCTTTCCATCGGAGTCTTCCACTTGGTCAGCCTTATCAGGCATGACGATGATGAATTCTATCATTTTTTCCCCTGAATTTCACACAGAACAGTGTCTGTCTCAAACATGTTACACCTACAGATACACTGAGGCCCTTTTTCAGAGCAACAGGCCATTTGTGGTACTTTTCACATCTGAGTTGGAGTGTGATAGACCACCAAGGGAGGTGCATTAATACGTTTCCTATAGATGTTGCCTTTGAGGTGACCTATAGAATGGACAGCTACAATTGTCTGTACACACATTTTTGTCTGGGTCAAATACTGGTAACAAGACTGTGAATGAGACATAGAAGGATAGTGCCATCCTACAATCTTTAGAAAGAGAACAACCGTCTCGGCTGGGGTGAGGTGTCACAGATACCATCTCTCTCATAGCATCCACTGATAAATGCTGGCATGAATCCAAACATGTGAATTGTTTCTTTTCCAGCCTTTGAAAACATTTAGGACAGTACCTACCAGCTTAATAGTTGCTCATCTTTAATTAAGTTAGGAACCTTTCCCAATCTTCAGGATCGTGATGTATCCGTGATTGCATTTACAATATATTCCCCATATCCCTGCATATCATCTTTTTTCCTAAATGTTGATCCCTGTGCTGATTATTGTTTAAAGCAATTAGCTGATTAATTTTACGATGAGTCTCATTAAATACTTGGGTTATGTTATGCATATTATAAACAGTAAATTGCTCTTCCAGTGACAATCCCTTTATTTCCTGTAACATTGGATTGACCACTCGGTTGGCTTCCTCTTGTAACACATAATTTATGTTTGCGAATTTTCCAAATATCTGCACGGTTCCAAATTGACACTCCTGAATCAAATAGTCTTGTTAGGGATCCCAAACTTCCAAGAAGATTCAAGCTACGCTTTCTCCTAGAGGTATGTGGTTTATGGATTTCATTATCCATTCCCAACAGAACAACATTTCGCAGTTGTTGTTGATAGGCTGCAATTCTATCCACAAGTTGTACTGAGGAAAAAAAGAAGCCACTTTGGTATGCTGACAATAGCTAAATTTTTCTAGATACCAATGAGACAACTTTAACACTACAGGAATAAGCATAAACCGAACTTGAATAATCACTTCCCCTATTATGGGCGTTGTTGTGAGACCACTAGCAGGTTCTGGGTTTATCCTTGGACAAGTTACATCATTTGGTATTGGATTGTCATAATTGTACCAATAATTGGATTCAGAACCTTAAGTTTAAACGTTACATTTAGTACATATTTTTTGCTTCTTGATTTGGTTTGAAAAGCAGCTATAATGAGCACTTTATATTGTCCTTTATACTTTATATATGGTTAACCTCCCCTCCATTATTAGATTATTACAAATGGCTTTGTTTCTCCAAGTTCCATAAGGTATTTCGTGTCTTAGGGAAGCTGAATTTGTTGGTGATGAGGTATAGGTTTTACCAGTGGCGCAGCCAGGTTCTAACATCAGAGGGAGCAAACATATAAAAAAAGACGCCACTCAACATATCAAATTACTAATTACATCCACTCCCTCCCACTTCCTGCCCCTCCTCAGAGCCCCCAACATCCCCCGCTGCTTGTCCCCTGACTGCCTCCTCCTGGGACCTCTGCCCCTAACCGCCCCCCAGGACCCCACCCCCTGCCTAAGCCTACCTGCCCTTTGTCCCCTGACTGCCCCCTCTTGAGAACCCCCCCCCACCCTAACTTCCCCCCTAGGACTCTACCTCCTACCAGTCCCTGACTGCCCTGACCGTTATCCACACCCCTGCCCCCAGACAGACTGCCAGGACTCGCACACGTATCCAACCACTCCCCACCCTCTGACAGGACCCCCCAATATACACCAAGACACATCCCATAAACCAAAGTGTGTGTGGGGGGGCAAGGGACCACGCACAGATCCTGCCATTGAGGGTACACAGATCCTGCCATTGAGGGTACAGTGTTAAGCCAGAAGCCTTTGCGAGCAGGCTGAGGGATACTGCTATCAAAGGGAGCACTTGATTTTAGAGTCTGATCCAAACAGACCTAACAGAGAACATAATAATAGCGCTGCCTCTGCCATCCCAGCACAGAGCCCCTAAACAAGAGAGGCAGAGACGTGCTTAATACAGTGCATGGGGTGGGGAGGTGTCATAACATTTTTTCCCAGATCTGGACCTTAGCGTCCAAAATATGGGTGTTAGCATGAAAACCTCCAAGCTTAGTTACCAGCTTGGACCTGGTAAAGCTGCCACCAGCCAGGAAATTTACAGTGGCTAGCTCACTGTGGTCTCCCCAAAACCTTCCCTGGGGGACCCCAGACTCAGATTTCTTGAGTCTCACAACAAAGGGAAATAACCCCCTCCCCTTGTTTCCTGGTTACTTCCTCCCAGGCTCCCCTCCCTGGACGACCCTAGGAGATTCCCTGCTTCCAGTCCTGGAAACACGAGTACCGAGAGAGCTAATCTCTCTCCCCCTCACCCTGAGGGTATGCAAAGTCAGGCTTAGTAAATCTAACACAAAGAGATTTTCCCCCGACTTCTTCCTCCCACCAATTCCCTGGTGAGCTGCAGACTCAATTCCCTGGAGTCCCCACTAAAGAAAAACTCCAACAGGTCTTAAAAAGAAAGCTTTATAAAAAAAAAGCCAAGTACATTAAAAATAGTCTCTGTATAAGGTGACAATCTACAGGGTCAATTGCTTAAAGGAAAAAAATGAATAAACAGCCTTATCCAAAAAGAATACAATTCAAAACACTCCAGCAACTACACACATGTAAATACAAAAAAATATATATAAACCTATTGTCTTACTATCTTTGTACTTACAACTTGGAAACAGAAGATTAGAAAGGCAGGAGATAGAAAAATCACTCTCAGAGCCGAGAGGGCACAGATACAAAACAAAAAACAAAGAACTCACACCCCAAAACTTCCCTCCACCCAGATTTGAAAAAGTCTTGTTTCCTGATTGGTCCTCTGGTCAGGTGTTTCAGGTTACTGTTGTTACCCCTTTACAGGTAAAAGAACATTAACCCTTAGCTATCTGTTTATAACAGGAGGGAGTATAGACAAAGGGACGGGGCATGGAGAAAAATTGAGAGAAGGAGAAAGTGAGAAAGAAGGAGAAGCCAGGAGGCTGTGTCTCTGGAGGAAAGGCCTGGAGGATGGGCATTCGGATGCAGCATGTTAATGAGACCCTTACAAACACAAGGGAAAGAAGCAGGGAAGGGATTGCAGAGGACAAGTGGGGCTACTCACTCAGTCTCCCCTGTGGAGCCCTGTGGCATTGGGTAGCAGGGCCCAAGAAATGAAAATCTCTTAACCACACAGAATTGTTAACTGCTCTCAAATCCTTTTGTGCCATAGCTGCAAGCTTAGAAGAGCTTAACCTGTGAGATGCATAAACTGCCTCAATAAATATCTCTTGTGCAGTGCTTCAAGCAAGTTTGCAGAGTGTTACCCAGATGAAGAGTCCAGCAGAGAAAGCTTGCAACTTTTCCAACTCTTTCAGTAGTGTTTTGGGCCTTTAAATCACTCAGGCTGCATCTTCCAAATAAAATGCATTAATAATACAGCTCAGGCAAGCAGGCTGGGTGCCATGCAGGCTGCC
The DNA here is from genome assembly GCF_007399415.2 of Gopherus evgoodei. Lineage (NCBI taxonomy): Eukaryota > Metazoa > Chordata > Testudines > Testudinidae > Gopherus > Gopherus evgoodei. The sequence goes on from NC_044325.1 coordinate 127,474,202, forward strand.
CGGGCCAGCTGATAGTACTTCACAGTGAAGGCTGCTTTTATATGCTTGTGTTTTGCTGTTGGAAAGAGGCCCAGACTGCTTCCCATCTAACCCGCCTTGCTTCTTGACTGCCCCAGCCGCTCTCCACACCCCCAGAAAGTCCCCCCTGAACCATCCAACCCTTCTCCTGCTCCTTGACTGGCCCCCAGGACTTCCCTTACTACTATGCAGCTCCAGTCCCTGGCTGCCTCTGGAGCCAAAGTTGAACACACTTCCAGCACACAGCCCCTCCTTCACAGCGTGCTGAGGCAGCCGGGGGGTGATGGTGTCTGGCTGCTGGAGGCCCAATGGGAGCGGCTCAGTCAGGTGGCCAATCAGCAGTGCCACACTCTGCAGGGGGGGGCAAGGGGAGGGGGGGAAATCCGGGACCTTTCTACCTTATTACAAATTCCTACTAAGGCGCCACTTTGGGGGAATGTGCTCAGTGGGGGAACTACGCCCCCCCCCCCGCTCCCTCTCAGCTACGCTCCTGGGTTTTATATCCTCCCCTCTTTGAGTGATCATCCGAGCACCAAATCTTTTTCCAGCCACTGGATGGCAAAGAGATTACTCCAACCAATTGATATTCAAAGGTGACATCTTCCCCTCTAATTTCCTTAACCTAATGGATAGGACTGTGGATGTTTTGGGTTGAGTATAATAGTCCATCCCTTTTGTGTCAGTATGTTCTGTTTCACATGCTCAGCCAATTGAGCACAACTGTGTCATCTGCTTTCATGGGGTTGTAACAGTTTTGTCCCAGATTTGTGATTTGGCTCAGTCTTACCCTTAGAGCAATGATGGGGGGGTAGTAAATCAGAAATATCAATGTTCATTTTATGGTTGCAATTTGCTGGACTCCAGCTGTTGCAATTCTGTTGGATGCTGTTCACTGAAGTCCTGAGGAGGAAGTTGCTTCTGCGACCTAAATTATCTATACAGCTTTAACCGATTACTCTTGTCTCTATTACTCTTGCCTCCTGTTATTCTAATCTTATGCACTGCTGAATTGAGTTTATCAATGACCCAGAAGGGTCCAGCCCATCAGTTACACAGTTCATGGTCTGGTGCTTTACATGATAACAGCATTACCTGGTCTTTAACCTCCCAAGTATTCTCTCTCTGATTTTTTTCAAAGTAAATCTTTGCCTTTCATATGGATTTCCCCAATTTAGCTGCTACCCGCAAGTGGACCTGATTTAAATGTTCTTGCAGATTCTGCAGGTAGGTATCCATTTTTATTTCCTCTAATTGAGTGCCACTGGTGTGCCAAATTAAGTGTTTCAGTAATCGCATTGTTTGGCCTGTTATTTCTTTAAAGTGTGTTTTATTCGTAGATGCAGTCAGCGTCGCTCTCAATGCCATTAAAATTAGAGACATGAGAGTGTCCCAGTTATGCCCATTGGTATCAACCAGTTTCCTCAACATTACTTTTATAGTCCAATTGGTTTGTTCCACCATCCCAGATGACTGTGGTCTGTATGGAATGTGTAGTCTCTGCAGGACTCCCATTAATTTAAGGCGGTCCCTAAAGAACTGTCCAGTGAAATGTGATTCCTGGTCGAATTTTAACTTTGCAGGGATCCCCCATTGAGAGAAGACTTACTCTGCTAGGACCTTGGTGGTGGCTTTTGCAATATTGGCCTTAAGAGGAAATGCCTCTACCCACTTTGAAAAAGGATCGACAGCCACTAACTGGTATTGGTTACCTCTCTCAGTCCTTGGCAAAGGACCTACAAAATCAATTGCAAAGCCATCCAAGGACCTTCATGCACCTGAGATTTTAATGATGCAGTTCTTTTCAATGGAGTTGGATTGGCCTGAGTACATACCAGACAGTTATCACAATATTGTTGCACATTCATCCTAAGAAGTGGCCACCATTCCACAGATGCAAGATGCTGGACAGTTTTGTCCACTCCCTGGTGTCCTCCTGTAGGAGTGTCATGAACCATGTACATCATTTCCCTCTGTAAGTGAGCTGGAACTACCCACACAGGGAAAGGACCTCCTGTATACATGAGAACTCCATCCGCTACCTGCAAATGCTGCTCATATCTTCTGTACAAAGGATCCGCTGTTAGCGACCCTTCTTGTGCCTTGGAAAGCTTTTGGATTACTTTTACTATGTCTTTATTTGATTTTTGCATTTCTTTTAAATGTGGTATGTCAGCCTGTACAACTTTAGTTGTGGCAATAGGGCATTTGGGTAGTAATAGAATATTTCTGATTTTTTTTCCAGAATCCCCTAATTGGGCTCCTTTTGGGGCTAATTTATCAACCTTCCCATTTTTTGTAGCAGAGGGTTCTAATTTCCAGTGAGCTTTTATTTTTTTAACTTTAATTGGCCACCCTGGGACAGTGATTGTTACTGCTAACCAGTGGATATATTTCACCAGCGATGCATACCTAATAGGAGAGCCATTAGAAGATGTGAACCTATTTGTCTCCCAGCATGGTAGAAACTCTGTAAGAGAATTGCATACCCATGCAGAGTCTGAAAACGGACAGATACTTTGGTATGTGGTAGTGATGAAGAACTGCAGACAGTACTCCAATTCACAAGCCACTGCTGCTAAATCAGCATATTGAGCTGAATGTGAAATGCATGAATATCCCTTTTCCCAAGGCTCTCCTTTTTCCTCAGGAGGAACTGCATAGACTCCAAACGCGATATAAGGTTTGCCTTGATGGTAATAACTAGAACAGTCAGCAAACCTCTAAACAAAATCTATCTCCTGGATCAATGGTTGGAAAAGCTTTGTTTTTCCTCCTCCCTTAGATCCAATTGATCAAGACTGGGACACACATGTGGCTCCCTTGGTACAGTAGGGCAGTTGGTAACAAAGATAGTGTTCTAAAAGGTTTTACTGCAATATCTTTTCCTTGCATCAGCAATGCCCTGTTGGCTAGGCGAGCATTTGAGACATGCCCATCTTTTACCCTGTTGGACAGTAAGAACTGAAGGGGAGTGTGTGATGAGTGTAACATGATCGGGCTGAGGCCAATTAGAAAAGTGTTGTGTGGCCTAACTGGTTGCCAATAGGTGCTTTTCATAATTGTCATACTTAAGTTCAATTGATAACATTAAACATGAGGCATAGGCCACAGGTCTGATTTTCCCATGTCTGTCTTGTGAAGCCACAGCCGCTAACGCATTAACACTCACCACTACCTCCAGGTGATAGGGTGTCTCAGGATTTGGAGTGATCAACACTGGAGCCTTGACAATGGCCTGTTTCAGTTGGGATACTGCTTCCGTGTGTTGCTCATTCCATTTCCATTGGACACTCTTCTTTAACAGTTGGTACAAGGGACCTGCAATGGAAGCAAAATTGGGAATGAAATCCCTATGGTACCCAGTTAAACCCAAAAAGGATTTTAAAGCCGTTGGGTCCCGTGGCAAAGGCAATGTTTGGATTTCATCCACTTTCTGTTGTGCCGGGGTTCTGCCCCATTTTGTCAGGGTGAGGCCCAAGAAAGAAACACTGTTGGCCATTAGCTGTGCCTTGGCTGGATTGCATTTTAGCCGTGCTTCCTTAGAGTCTGCAAGAGCTCCTTAAGCCTTCCCAGATGCTCCTTCTTGGTCCGTGTTGCCAAACAAATGTCAGAAACAGAACAGTTGGTTTAGAAAATTGCGACAGTACCCACCTCATTTGCGCATGGAATAAAACTGGAGAATTTTTAAACTGGGGGTAAACGTGTCCAGGAATATTGGCCCCCTGGAAACTAAATGCAAAATGGTACTGTGAAATGTGGGCCAATGGTAATGTCCAAAAGCTGTTACTGATGTCAAGGACAGTAAACCATGCGGCCTCTGGATCAAAGGACTTGATTACATCTGGCATCTTGGCCACTGTAGGGGCACAAGTGGGTGTGACTTGATTCAGGAATCTGTAATTAATCGTGAGATGCCAAGAACCATTTGGTTTCTTCACAGGCCAAATAGGGGAATTAGAAGTGGAAGTGCATCTAGTAGTATTCCCTATGTTAATAAAGACTTGATAGTCTTTCCTATGTATGAGTTTGCATGGTCTGGGTAAGGATATTGTTTTTGGGCTGATATATTTCCTCCTTCCACTACAATAGTGACTGCTATAAATTCACAATCATGTTTGTGTTTAGCAAAGGCATCTGCATGCTTGTGAAGTACAGCCAGTAACTCAGGTTGGGCTGTATGATTAGCCACTATTTTGTTCAAATCATACCTCTCAGGGTCAGAGTCCTCCACTGGAGACACCATGCCACACTCAGGTATGATTACTTGTGAGTCATCCTTTGCCTGTTCTACAGTCAGACACAACAATTGGTTAACCAAATCAAGAACATATTCCTGTTTGTATAATAAATCAGTTTCCAATAGGCAATTACTTGGGTCTGCTAATTTCATTAACGCAAAGCTATGAACTTTTCTTAGGTGACCTATCTGTACTTCAGTCGGTTTAGAAAGTATGGTAACAACCTGATTGCTTGCAAAAGTTGAAAGTGTTTTTGTACGCCCTGATGACACAGAAGAGGATCTAGGAGCCTTGACATGGATAATGCTAATCGCTGCCTCAGATTTTATAATAAAATTCCTGTGGCTGCCTCCTACTGCTGCAGATTCTGGGGGTCTCCCACTTGCATCCCTGCCTAAAGGGGCTATGACTACAGTTGGGGTTGGTTGGTGTCTTGCTGAGTAATTTGTAGAGTATGCACACAAATAATCTACAGGTTCTCCTTCTATCTCTTTGGAGCCAGCCAACTCTGGAGGAGGAGAGTCTGTCCATCGAAGAGAAGGAAATGGGTCTACAGAGACCACCGGACGGTTTGAGGGTGCTGGGCCTTGGCCCTCCATCATTAGCTCATTCACGCGTGCTTAGAGTTTCCGGATATTCTGTTGTTGAGCTTTAAGCATCTGCTGCACTATCTTAAACATTATTACAACTGAGTCCTCATCTCTGTGGGGAGGTGCTGACTTGGATCTCTGCAGGTGTGAACTGTTCTGGGCAGCATCTGAAAAGAAAGGAACACAGGCCCGGGCCCCTACATGGGGTCCAAATGCATGACCCTGTTGGGGGCACGCCCACTCGAAGGTCCAGTCTCATTTGTAGGTTGACCTGGGTCTGGGGCTTGATTCTTTGGGATTGAGAGAACCCTTTTTTTTTCTTTATTGGGGTATTGGTTTTCATAACCATTTGTCCCCATAACGAGTGGCACTGGGGCTGATACTGGAAAACTGCAGTGTCTAAGGAGATTGCTTGTGTGACTTGTGGTTAGCCAGTGGGGTCTTCTTTGTCTGGGTGGTTTGGTTTGTCTTAGAGGTGGAAAAACCCCAGCCTTGGGCTGTAACTGCCCTGTTTTAAGCAATTTGTCCTGAATTGGCACTCTCAGTTGGGTCCTGCCAGAACTCAGAGCTGGTGCAATGATTTAGGTGACCTAGGCAGTCGCCTAGGGCACTAGGCTTTGGGGGGAGGACCATTTTCTTTGGCAGCAACTGCGGCAGCTGGATCTTTGGCTGCCCTGGTCGCTGCCAGCATTTAGGCAGAGGGAGCTGAGGCAGGGGAGCGCGGAGAGGACCATCTGCAGCAAGTAAGGGGGGGGCGGCACACAGAGGAACTCCCCATCCCAGCTCACCCCTGCCCCGCCTTCTCCCTGAGCACGCCGTGGTTGCTTCACTTCTCCTGCCTCCCAGGCTTGCGGATCCTAAGATGATTGGCTCTGCAAGCCTGGGAGGTGGGACAAGTGAAGCAGCGATGGCATGCTCGGGGAGGAGGTGAGGCAGGGGTGAGCTGCGTCACTTCTCCTGCCTCTCAGGCTTGTGGCACCAATCAGCTTAGGCACCGCAAGCCTGGGAGGTGGGAGAAGTGAAGCAGTGATGGCATGCTCAGGGTGGAGGTAGAGCAGAGATGAGCTGGGGCAAGGGGGTCCTCAGGGCGGAGGGTGGGGAGCTGCCACTGGGGGCCACCTCAGGGCAGAGTGGGGGAGCTGCCGCGGGGGGGGGCACCTCAGGGTGGAGGCTCAGGGATGGGGGAGGGCGCAAGGTGGAAGTTTTGCCTAGGGTGTGAAACATCCTTGCACCGGCCCTGCCAGAACTGCATTGTTACAGTGGCGTAGTTGGAAATCAGATCTTACCCACCAATCACTCTGTTGCCAATCCTTTAGAATCTAAAATCTAAAGTTTTATTCATAAAAGGAAAAGATATCTATGAGAGCTAGAATTGGTTAAATGGAATCAATTACATACAGTAATGCCAAAGTTCTTGGTTCATGCTTGTAGCAGTGATAGAATAAACTGCAGGTTCAAAATAAGGCTCTGGAGTACATCCCCAGGTGGGATCAGTCATTCAGTCCTTTGTGTAGAGCTTCCATTTGTAGCAAAGTCCCTCCAGAGGTAAGAAGCAGGATTGAAGACAAGATGGAGATGAGGCATCAGCCTTTTATAGTCTTTTCCAGGTGTAAGAACACCTCTTTGTTCTTACTGTGGAAAATTACAGCAAAATGGAGTCTGGAGTCACATGGGGAAGTTCCTGCATACTTTGCGGAGTTATAAGGCATATCTGCCTTCTCTCAATGGGTTATTTGTATAGCTGATGGTTCTTAATGGGCCATCAAGCAGGCTAGGCAAAGCTAACACCAACTTGTCTGGGATGTTATCCAGAAGCATAGCATAAGTTTGAAATACAGACAGGATATAGCCAACATTTATAACTTCAACTACAAAAATGACACATGCATACAGACAGCATAATTATAACCAGCAACCTATAACTTGGTCTTAGACACCTCATTTGACCCCCTTTATACAAGATTTGCTGCCACTACAGGACTTTGGTTGCAACCGTGTTCTATATGGTTCCAGATTATGTCAATAATGTCACATATGCATGTTAACCTTTTCCTGTAAATGGGGAAGAGTTATTGACCACCAAACTAATGTATGGTGGCTCATATGTTTCCCCTTTCATGTGACTGTGCCATGCTGCACTTAACTGCAGGTGAAACTGATGTGGGGACTCATTAGGTCTCTGCTTTAAGTTAGACAGGATGGCCACTCCAGCTTGCTGATTATGTTTCAATAGGGCTACTGTGTCTTTAAAAGATCTCTTTCCTACTCTAAACTCAGGTGGCAAAGTACTCCATAATGCTTGATTTACTGTGAGTTGTAAGATTTTAATCCAATCTTCCCTTGGTAAACCAAACACTTTTGCTGTTTTTTGTACACGTTGTGCATGCATTGCAACCAAAGAATTCTCCATTATTCCTACTTGCTTAGCTACCAGATCTAGGGTCTTAATATCTGTAACTACTGCTACAGGGCAATCAGAATTAGAATTTGAGGATCTTCTCTTCAGATCGGGATTTGAGCTTCTATCTGAGTTTGAATCTATAATTCTTATGTTTTGATATTTTCTACCCAAATCCACATTTTCCTCATCAGAGCTATCAGAACTTTCCTCTGGAAATAATCCTGGATGAGCAGGGTAACTTTCCATAAAACCTCTACATCCTGCACTCAAGACATTTCCACACTGATGCAGGATATCTCTCAGTCCATTAAGATCTGGTGTAGTAGGGTGTTCTACCCGTACATCAGGTGATACCGGCATATGCCAAGGGGATGTAGAGGGTCCATGAAATTCTAGGGACCTAGGCAATGTTGATGATCGCCCAAATGCCAATACATGTCTACTCAAAGGGACTGGGACTCCTGATCTATATGGTGCCAATGTAACATTGGGTGGAGGAGCAGGAATTGCATCCCTTGGTTGTTGTATCTCTCTCTGTTGTAATCTAGAGATTATTACATCACAGGCACCAGCAACTTGTGTCACTTGTGACATAGCATCTTCTAGTCCCTGAACAATCACTAAAGGCACTCCCTCTTTACTATCAGAGACAGACACTAACAGAGGAGAGGATATTTCCTCCCCCTTTGCTCTGCTCATCTCATTCTTTACATCATTAGTCTCCCCCTCTATGATGACACTCAACTTTATCTTTTGTGATGCTGCCCTGGGACTTCCTTTTTCTATCTGCAGACTGCTAGTAGCTTCCACACTGCTAACTTCCTCTCTTAACTCTTTCACAGAATTTACAAAGGACCCTCGGGGGCATGACAGGAAGCTCACACTTAATCTCCAGCTCCGCTCCTAAAGATACTGTATTAGCTCTGGTCTACACTACAAGTTTAGGTCAAATTTAGCAGTGCTAGATCGATTTAACCCTGCACTCGTCCACATGATGAAGCCATTTTTTGTCAACTTAAAGGCTCTTACAATTGATTTCTGTACTCTTTCCCGACGAGGGGATTAGCCTGAAATCAACCCTGCTGGGTTGAATTTGGGGTAGTGTGGACGCAATTCGATGGTATTGGCCTTTGGGAGCTATCCCAGAGTGCTGCATTGTGACCACTCTGGACAGCACTCTCAACTCAGATACACTGGCCAGGTATATAGCAAAAGCCTTGCAAACTTCTGAATTTCATTTCCTGTTTGGCGAGCATCGCGAGCTGATCAGCACAGGTGACCATGGAGTCCCAGAATTGTAAAAGAGCTCCAACATGGACCAAACGGGAGGTACTGCATCTGATTGCTATATAGGGAGAAGAATCTGTGCTATCCAAACTCCGTTCCAAAAGACGAAATGCCGGAATATTTGAAAAAATCTCCAAGGGCATGAAGGACAGAGGTTATGACAGTGACCTGCAGCAGAGCCCCAGACATGCTGCTTCTATGAGGAGCTGCATGCCATTCTAGGGGGTGCCTCTACAACGACTCCACCCCTGTGCTTCCCTCCTTCCCCACCCCTCCCGGGTTACCTTGGCAGTTATCCCCCCCATTTATGTGACAAATTAATAAAGAATGTAACAGGGAAAAGTCAACCCTCCCCTTGTTGTAGGCCTGAAGCCTTTTCCCTGTAGGCCTTAAGCCTTTAGCTAAAAGCAAAATTTAGAGCTTCTGCTTAGCTTGTTTGTCTGTATAAGGGGCATACAGGGACAGAAAGGGGGTCAGGGCCCCAAAAAGAGGAACTGGAATTGGATAAAGGGGAACCAGGAGATCTGTTAAGTTACAACAGCTGAGCTTGCTGTCGGGACTACAGAAAAGGTATTAGAACAGTCAAACCGCAGACTTGACTGGCAAAGACAATAACAGGAAAAGCCATAGATGGAAAATTGGGGCTCTGCCATAGATGGAAAATTAATTGGTCAACTTGCTTGTTATCAACATTATATTCCAAATAAGGCAAATAATGTGTTACCAGCATGTTACGTTTTGCGGTTTTAACCTTTATAAGCATGGTAAAATTTGTAGAAAACAGAGCAGCCTGCCTCTTGTGTGGGGCTATGCTGTCTCTCCCTGCATATATGTTTGTATAAAATAAAGGAGCCTCAGGCTGTCTGATCTAAAATCAACCGTGTGGTCAATTTTCCACAACAAATGCATGAATTTGAAACAAGAATGACTTTATTGCCTCTGAAAGTGGAGATCGAAGGGGGGAGGAGAGGGCAGTTGGCTTACAGGAAAGTAGAGTGAACCAAGGGGGAGGGGTTTTCATCAAGGAGATGAACTTTCACACCGTAGCTTGGCCAGTCATGAAACTGGTTTTCATAGAATCATAGAATATCAGAGTTGGAAGGGACCTCAGGAGATCATCTAGTTCAACCCCCCCGCTCAAAACTTCTCTGATGCACAGTGCGCCCTGCTGCGCTCTTTTAACCACCCTGGTGTCTGGCTGTGCATAATCAGTGGCCAGGTGATTTGCCTCAACCTCTCACCCCACCATAAAGGTCTCCCCCTTACTCTCATAGTTTTATTGTGGAGCACACAGGAAGTAGTAATTACTGTGGGAATTTTGGTTTCGCTGAGGTCTAACTGAGTCAGTAAACTGCACCTGCGAGCTTTTAAGTGTTCAAAGGCACATTCTATCACCGTTATGCACTTGCTCAGCCTATAGTTGAACTGTTCCTTACTACTGTCCAGGCTTCATGAGCCATGAGAGCAAGGGGTAGGCTGGGGTAGGCGTGACCGCATGGTGCTGCCAACTGGGAGAGCAGCCTGAGGCAGAAGCCTCCAGCTGGCATGATATTCCAAGCAGGACTGAATCTCCATTAGACGAAACTTAAAGAAGAGAATGATCAGGAGTCATTCCCATTTTTGTCCAGGCGTTCCCAACTGACCTCACCGAGGCCGGCCAGGAGCACCCATGTCTGCCCAGATGCCCCCAACCAACCTAAATGAGGTTGGCCAGGAGCACCCATGGGATGACAACAACAACTAGCAGTTGTATTGCACTGTCTGCTGTCTGCAAGGCAAGGCAAGGGGATGCTGCTGTGTAGCACTGCAGTACCACGTCTGCCAGCAGCACCTAGGAGACATATGGTGACAGTGAGCTGAGTGGGCTCCATGCTTGCTGTGATATGTCATCTGCACCAGTAACCCAGGAAAAAATGTGAGAAACAATTTTTTGCCATTGCTTTCATGGAGGGAGGGAAGGAGAGGGCCTGACGACATGTACACAGAACCACCCGCAATAACGTTTTTGCCCCATCAGGCATTGGGAGGTCAACCCAGAATTCCAATGGGCACCGGAGACTCCGGGAACTGTGAGACAGCTACCACAATGCAACACTCCAAAAGTCAACACTAGCCTCAGTACTGTGGGTGCACACCACTGACTTAATGCGCTTCATGGGGACACACACAATCGACTTTATCAAACAGATTTCTAAAAAAATTGACTTCTGTTAAATCAACCTAATTTCATAGTGTAGACATAACCTTAGTCTGAACTAACTTTTTTGCCCTACTTCTAGTAATTGGCCCTGCAGGTTTCAATATTTCCATTGGTTCCACCATGCCAATAGGGATGGGAACCAATTCTTTGTCTTTCTCTAACAAATCTTCTACCTTTTCCAACTTTTTTATTCTTTCCAACAGCCGACCATGGTCTGATTTATAGCCGTCCAGCGATTTTAAGCTGACATCCACTCACTTCTGCCAGCAACATGCTTCCTCTCCTGCTTCCTGTATCTGGAGGCTAAAGTAGGACCTACCTGAAGTGTCTGCAGCAAGAGCCAGGCAGGGGTTAGGATGGAGTGAGCTGATCAAGAGGTCTCTTTCCTCTGTTAGGACCTGCCAAACAGCTGGGTGAAACTGAGGCAGGTGGATCAGAGGTGCAGCCTGGGAGAGTTATGGGGACTGAAATAAGGTAGCTCAAACCATACAACTGAGTTATTGCACCCTCTTGGTGGCAACTAATACATAGATCTATCAAGTTTCCCGCCAGCACTAGCGTGGGTCATTGGACCCGATGCTACTGCTAATATCTCATTGGTACCATTCGTTATAACTTCAACCTTTAACAAAGTCCCCTAAACCCACGTATCACTTTAAATAATAACACTATTAATCTATATCTTGTAAGATTAAATTTATAATCTCTAAGCTAAAACTCTAAGTCAAACCACAGTACATAACAGGAAATACTGGGAACACTGCCAAGAAGAAGTCACAAGAAATCAGATTCCTTAAGAGTGAGTAAGACACACAATCTTGCTCTCTAACTCTAACTCTTTACTAATGCCTCAGATGAGATTCTCAGGGATCTAAAGATGCCTGGAATCCCTGAAAATCCCTGTCACACACTCCCTGAGTCTCCTGGCCGCCTCACCAGTCTCTTGCCTGATTAGGAGGTTAATAATATTAATTTGGATAGTATGGGTTTTAGGCTCTCCAATCTGTTTGATCAGAAGATAATAAGGTTCTTGTCCCGAATCAGGCTTCACAGACTTTACAAAGGACCCTCAGAGGCATGACAGGAAGCTCATGCTGAGACAGATATAGCCTTAAAGACTTTTTATTAAGATAAATGACATAGTAATTAAATAGTAAAATAATCAGAGTTACAAAGTTACAATTGTATTACTGCTATTTAAAAGATACATGTGGTATTATATGCCACAAAGCTTTGATTAATATACTCAGACCCTTTCTTGATAACCTGGTGGTGAGAGACACAGGACCAGCCTCACCTCTGGACATTCAGGTTCCTTGATTCTTGAGTGAGAGGTGCAAAGCTTAGAAGAAACTAGAGCTAAGAACTATCGAAGCTAACTTACAGTTTACTTAACTAACTTAAACTAACTAACGTAAAATTAAAACCTAATAAACCAAACTAAGAACAAAATCTTAGGGAAACTAAGCTTTTCCTAGTCCCCTTGGAACTTAGAAAGCTCTAAGGAAAACAAGCAAAGCCTCTCTAGCAAGGCCATCTTTTATAGGGCACAGGTGTTTGAACCCTCCTTTTATGCCCAAACTTCATTGCTTACCCACAAAAATGTTAGGGTACACTAACTCCATATACTAGTATGTTTGTACATATTGATGACATGTACATACATATTAATGATATTAGAATATACACACATATGTTATTTTTGTTTCCCTGTTCTTTCCTTGTGGTGTACCTGTTAAGTTTGTGGGTACAGACTTGGAACCCCCCTATGCCATTCTACCATTATCTATTTATCTGGGTGAAAGGTCCCAGACATGTGTGTGTGTTGACTTTGCTATCTGGGTGAAAGGTCCCAGACATATGCTAACTTTGCCTTAGCTCAACCTACAGGATATGGCCTGTAGGTCCTTTGCATTACAGCCGAACCTACTTTAATATAAATCTATAAACCTATTACAATAAACCATATACTTCAACTATAAGAAAAGATATATATATATGCAAGCAAGCAGGTTAATCCTATAGGCTACAAGGCAGAAAGGCATCAGACAGCAAGGGCAGGAGTTGTGAGCATGGATGTGAGGAGCTGAGCTCCTTGGGACACAGGACTGGCTGGAGATTCAGGCTTCGGGATTTCTGAGCAAGGAAACAGTCAGCTGCTGATTGTTCCCAGGACCGGCACCAGGGTTTCTTGCGAGCTAGATGCACGGCCATTTCTCCGCCCCCCGCGCTGATCCCACGGCTCCGGTGGAGCTGCCGCAGGCATTCCTGCAGAGGGTCCGTTGGTCTGTGGCTCCGGTGGAGCTGCCGCAGGCATGCCTGCGGGAGGTCCACCGGAGCCACGGGAGCAGCCGACCCTCCGCAGGCAAGCCTTTGGCAGGTCAACTGGAGCCGTCTGCCACCGCTTCAATAATCCTGGCACCCTAGGCGATTGCTTAGGCTGCCTAAATGGCAGTGCCGGCCCTGATTGTTCCTGCTGGTGCAGGAGCACAGGACTGTGTGAGAGAATTCAGTAAGTAAACAGGACTGCACCAGGGAAATGCAGTTGGAAATAACCCGGCAAGGCCCCAAATACTGGGGGGTGGAGCAAACTCTGAGAGAAACCTGGTCTCATTGCACTGCTGTCCCCCCACCTGCAGCCGCGGTTTCTAACAGGCACTAAGCGAGGATCCTGTGGGCTGAGCTTCCCTTTGACTGCTCAGTTACCAAACCCATCTGCTCCCCCTCACCCACCAACACACCCACACACCAGGATCTGATTCTCAGAAATGCTCTCTCTTCCTTTAACCCAAACCCACATTTTCCTCCCCAAAATAACCCTATCTCAGCCTGCGTCTCTCTATCACTGGTTGCTGAGCAACACATGTTTTTTCTCTTCCTTTTCTCCCTCTGCTCTCAGCCCGCAGCTCAGATCAGCGTGCTCCCCGGGGCCAGGGCCAACTCCCTTGTTTAACCCCACACTTATCACCTGGAGCCAATCCCTGACAGTGATCAAAACCTCCTGCCCCAATTTTGCCCTAGGTTTTGTAGCCAGGCAGCGTTTGCAGCTGCGGTTTCCCAGTCTTGCTGGTCTGCAGTTTTCTTTAACCACATACCTGCTAGGGTGGCAAATCTTAACTCACCACCCTCAGGACCCCCAAAGGAGAGGAGAGGAGCAGGCGGCAGACTGGCAGCACCTCCAGGACCCATCTGAGATCAGTCCCATCCCATCCCTCCCTTCCCCCATGCTGGGTGCTGTACAACCATCCTGTGAGACAGCCACTGCCCCAAAGAGCTTACAGTCTTAACAGACCTTCCAGGGTGGGAGAGGAAAATGAGGTGCAGGGCTGGGATGTGACTTGATCCTAGTTACCCAGTAGACCAAGGACAGAGTAGGTCTTCTGGCTCCCAGTCCAGTGCTTTATCCACTAGGAGACACTGCCTCTTAACTCATGTTATTCCCTAATTCTCCCAGACAAGGCACTTGGTCACAACAGCCTGTCCCTGCAGACACGCACTCCTAACCCCGTGAATTCCCCACCCCGAGATGGCAGGTGCCCTGTCCCTGTCCATAGGGGCCATCCTTGGGCTTTCACTTGACAGAGTCTGCAGCCATGGGTGAAGCTAGCTGGACAAGTGAGGGCAGGATCCGAGGCTGGACGTCAGCTCTTCCCGACCCGATTGGGCCCAAAGGGCCTGAGACTTGGGGGTGGGGCCTGGAGGTGGGCTGTGGCAAGCGCTAGCAGGACTGCCACAGGGTTAGATGGTATCTGCTTCCCCTCCCCACTGGCTCACTCCATGTGCTTCCACCTCCCACCTCTCCCCTGCTTCTTCCTCCCTTGCCATCGATATAAATCCGCGTCCTGCTCCTGCTGGCTTTCCTCCTTCTCCACAGACCGGGCAGCAATTGGACACCAGGCAGGGGCTCACTCCATCCTAACCCCTGCCTGACTCTCGCTGCAGACACTTCGGGTAGGTCCTACTTTATCCCCCTTTCCCATGGGTGACCTCCCAGCCTTTGGTGGCAGGTTGCAGGGGGGACTGAGACTCACACTTCATTAATGGCACTAATTAGCTGGCACCGGACCCTGCCTGGCTGGCCCTGCAGCCTTGTCTTGCTCTGAGGGGCTGGCTATGACCCAGGAGGGTGTGACTGATGCCCAGGTGGCCCTGCCCATGGTCTCCATCTCAGGGACGGATGGTACAATTTGGTATTGGTGGGCACTGTGCCAACATGGGAGAGGGAATATCTTCTCCCAGCCTCAGAGTCAGGTCTTGGGGAGAGCCCTGACCAAGGAGACAAGTTCTGCTGGGTCTCAGCCTGTTGGTACCAGTCTGAGCAGAGGGGCACTGGGGGCAGAGCCCAAGCCCCAGTGCCATGAGCTGCATGTCATGGCAATGTCCAGGCCCATCAGGCTGCGGTGTGTGCTGTGGCAGTCAGAGGGAGCCGTCCCTTCCCTCCCTCCACTCTAGGCCAAGTCTCTCTCTCCCTGCCACTCCATCCCTACCCGCTCCAGTCCTGTCCGTTTCCCCCAGGGGCAGATCACCTCTCCCTGGGGGAAGTTATGGGGCCTGATTTCCAATGGGGTAACCTTGGAACAGGGCAGGCAAGCAGCACGGGGGAACAATGACTAGCATGGGTGCGGGGATGGATAGCAGCCACCCTCCTGGAAAGACCCTCTGCTGAGCTGGCCCCCTTTCCCAGAGGAGGGGAGCAGTAGTGCCTGGATTCCTGATTGCGCCCCTGCAGGGTCATCAGGGAGTTGCTAGGGGTCATTAACCCTACTAGCTTCCATGGGGAGGCTCTGATGGGGCATAGGGTGAGTCCTCTGGGTCATGTTCTTTGAGCCAGGGATGGTGAGCAGATGACAAAAATCAGTCCCTGTGCCTTGCACAGATGGACCCTGCACCCAGATGGAATGAGCAGGCACTGGGTAGCCGAACAGGGCTGGTGCAAGGATATTTTGCACCCTAGGCGAAACATCCACCTTGTGCCCCCCCTTCCCCTCTCCCTCCCCTCTCCCTGGAGCTTCGCTTATTATAAACTTTCAAAAATGAATGGAGTGGAGTCACATCTTATGTCGCTGCCAGCCTGGGGTTCCGTTCACTCGGCCGGCAGCAGGCTGAGTGGGCCGGCAGCCGGGATCCCGATTGGCAGGAGCTGGTGGACGGAACCCCAGACTGGAATCCCAGGCCGGCTGCCAGGAACTGGTGGACGGAATCCCAGACCGGCAGCGGGCTGAGCAACTAAGCAATTGGTACCACTGCCAGTCTGGGGTCCCGGCGGCCAGCCCCGCTCAGCCTGCTGACCGTCTGGGGTTCCATTCACCCTGGCTGGCAGGAAGCTGAGCAGGGCCGGCAGCTGGGACCCTGGCTAGCAGTGGGCTGAGTGGTCTGAGTGGGGTCAGCAGCTGGGATCCCAACTGGTAACAGGCTGTGTGGGGTCAGCGGCTGGGACCCCGGCTGGCAGTGGGCTGAGCTGGCTGAGTGAGGTCAGCGGCTGGGACCCCGGCTGGCAGGAGCTGGCGGATGGAACCCCAGACCTGTAGTGGGCTCAGCGATGGCTGGGACCCACAGCCCATTAAAAAAAAATTGGCTCACATGCCACCTCTAGTGTATACAGTGTATATGGTATATACTGTGTGTACTGTACTTTATGGTAATTTTCACTATATGTGATTTTCCTCTTACACACTGACCTTAAAACCTAACCCCTGTGTAAGATGTGACTCCACTGTAGTGTAAAAAAAATTGGGGCACTGCTTTTTGGTGCCCCCAAAACTTTGCACCCTAGGCGGCCGCCTAGTTCTCCTAGTGGTTACACCGGCCCTGTAGCCAGGGCTGGCGCCCTCAGCAGCAGCTGTCATGCCAATCAGAACCGCCTCACCCCCTCTCTGGAAGAAGCAGGATGGGCTGAGAGCAGGTGCGGGAAGAGCGGACCCAGATGCAGACCAAGGGAAAGGGATAGTGGCTGGATGGAGAGAGGGTGAAATGTGGGAGGGAAGGAGGGGAAGCCCCATACCAACCCCTCCTGCTCTGGCTCAGGAAGGCAGCCCTCGCCCCGAGATGGGGAACCCCTGCAAGCCATCCTTGGGCACCTCTCCATCCAGGACCTTGTGCCTCCTGCTGCTGCAGTCCTCCCACCCACAGGAGACCTCACTCAGCATGGGGGCAGGGCAGCCCCTGTTCTCCAGAGGGGGAAACTGATGCACAGTGCTCATCTGGCCCATCAGCAGTCAGCTGCAGCGGCACAGGAGGCGGCGAACAGAGCGGCTAACAGGGGAGTTTCAGTGGGAGTTTCCAGGGGGAGATTACAGGGGAGACCAAGGCAGAGGAACCAGGAAGGCAGACTAGGGAAGAGGCAGGGGTCTGCCAGCAGCCCAACGCTCGTTGGTGGCCTGCGGTGTGGTGTGAGGCGTGGATTGCCAGGCACAGAGTTGGAGCGCTATTATAGAGGCGGAGGTACCAGGTACAGACACACTGAGGATGACCGGATGCGGTAGCTGTGGCATGTACATGGTCCTAGAAGGAGCACCTGAAAGGAGTTTCATCTGCATGAAGTGCCGCCTGATAGAGCTGCTGGAGGAAAAGGTAAGGGGACTGGAGATGCAAGTGGAGACTCTGGCTGAGTTTAGAAGGGGATTTGAGCAGATGATGGAACACAGACATGATGAGGCACAGGGGACAAGCTCAGACCAGCGGATAGAAGCAGGACCAAAGGACTCTGAGGAGGGGCTGCTGGGTGAGGAAAGTGGACGGTGGAAGCATGTGACTAGGAGAACCAGGCAGAGGAAAAGACGGGCCAGCGATAGAGAAATAGAACTCAGGAACAGGTTTGCTGAGTTGGGAAATGAAGATGGAGCACAGCAGGCTGCTGAAGGACAAAGGGCGAGGAAGAAGAGGCGAGCAGCTAGTCCTGCAGAAGGAGGGGAGGAGTCGATGGAGGCGACACCAAGTATGAGCCCTAGGAGGACTGTAAGGGTGAATACAAATCGAAAGGAATAGCGACCACCTGCTGTGGGGGATAGACCGCAGAATCGCACTGTCGCCAGGAAAAGGCAAGTCTACGTGATTGGAGACTCTTTACTGAGAAGAGTAGACAGACCTGTAACTAGACCTGATCGGGAGAACAGAAGGGTGTGCTGTCTGCCAGGGGCTAAGATACAGGATGTGGACCTGAGGCTGAATACGATCTTAGCGGGAGCGGGAAAGAATCCGTTGATTATCCTTCATGTGGGAACGAATGATACGGCTAGTTACTCGCTGGACTGTATCAAGGAGGACTATGCCAAACTGGGGAAGAGGCTCAAAGACATCGAGGCTCAGGTGATCTTCAGTGGGATTCTGCCGGTTCCTAGAGCGGGGCAACGAAGGAGTGACAAGATTATGGTGATCAACAGATGGCTTAGGGAGTGGTGTTATAAGGAGGGCTTTGGGATGTACGGTCACTGGGAAGCGTTTACGGATAGACGACTGTTCGCTCAGGATGGACTCCATCTAAGCAAGGAGGGAAATAGAATTCTAGGATGGAGGCTCGCCGACCTCATCAAGAGAGCTTTAAACTAGGAAGTTGGGGGAGATGGTTGGGAGATGCTCGGGAGATCTCCATGCCGAAATATAACCTGGAGAGGAAAGTAAACAAAGTGAGAGGGGATACCCTTGCGGTCCCAAGATTTGATCCAAGGAGGAACAGTGGAGTAGAAACCAGAGTAACGGGTGATGCTGGTGGTAAAAGGTCTGTGCATGACGGGGGAAAGAATGTCACTGATGCCAAACGCCGAAAATTAAAAGGTCTGTACACTAATGCGAGGAGCCTAGGTAACAAGATGGAGGAACTGGAGTTACTGGTGCAGGAAGTGAAACCGGATATTATAGGGATAACTGAAACCTGGTGGAATAGTACTCATGACTGGAGCACGGGTATTGAAGGCTATGTGCTGTTTAGAAAAGACAGGAAGAAAGGCAAAGGTGGTGGAGTAGCCTTGTACATCAATGATGAAATTAACTGTAGCGAAATAAGAAGCGATGGAATGGATAAGACAGAGTCTGTCTGGGCAAAAATCACACTGGGTAAAAAAGCAACTAGAGCTTCCCCTGAGATAGTGCTGGGCGTGTGCTACAGACCGCCGGGATCTGATTGGGATATGGATAGAGACCTCTTTAATGTCTTTAATGAAGTAAACACAAAGGGGAAATGTGTGATTATGGGGGACTTCAACTTCCCGGATATAGACTGGAGGACGAGTACTTGCAAGAATAATAGGGGTCAGATTTTTCTGGATGTGATAGCGGATGGATTTCTTCATCAAGTAGTTGAAGTACCAACGAGAGGGGATGCCATTTTAGATTTGGTGTTGGTGAGCAGTGAGGACCTCGTAGAAGAAATGGTGGTAGGGGACAACCTTGGTTCGAGTGATCATGAGCTGATTCAGTTCAAACTAGATGGAACGATAAACAAATGTAGATCTGGGATTAGGGTTTTTGACTTCTCGAGGGCTAATTTTAAAGAGTTAAGGAAATTAGTTAGGGAAGTGGATTGGACTGAGGAATTAGTGGATTTAAATGTGGAAGAGGCCTGGAATTACTTTAAGTCGCAGCTGCGGAGACTGTCGGAAGCCTGCATCCCGAGAAAGGGGAAAAAAACCATGGGCAGGAGTTGTAGGCCAAACTGGATGAGCAAGCAACTCAGAGAGGGGATTAGACAAAAGCAGAAAGCTTACAGGGAGTGGAAGAAAGGCGGGATCAGTAAGGAAAGCTACCTTGGTGAGGTCAGAACATGTAGGGATAAAGTGAGGAAGGCTAAAAGCCGCATTGAACTGGACCTTGCAAAGGGAATCAAAACCAATAGTAAAAGGTTCTACAGCCACATAAATAAGAAGAAAACAAAGAAAGAAGAAGTGGGGCCGCTATACACTGAGGATGGAATGGAGGTTAAGGATAACCTAGGCATGGCCCAACATCTAAACAAGTACTTTGCTTCAGTTTTTAATAAGACTAGTGAGGAACCTTGCGATGATGGAGGGATGATAAACGGGAATGTGGATATGGAAGTGGATATTACCGCAACTGAGGTAGAGGCCGTTCTTGAACAGCTCGATAGGACGAAGTCGGAGGGCCCGGACAATCTCCATCCGAGGATATTAAAGGAACTGGCGTGTGAAATTGCGAGCCCGTTAGCGAGAATTTTTAAGCAATCGATAAACTCGGGGGTTGTGCCGTATGACTGGAGGATTGCTAATGTAGTTCCTATTTTTAAGAAAGGGAATAAAAGTGATCTGGGTAATTATAGGCCTGTTAGCTTGACGTCTATAGTATGCAAGGTCTTGGAAAAAATTTTAAGGGAGAAAGTAGTTAAGGACATAGAGGTCAATGGTAATTGGGACGAATTGCAACACGGATTTAGTAAAGGTAGATCGTGTCAAACCAATCTGATCTCCTTCTTTGAGAAGGTGACGGATTACTTAGATAAAGGAAATGCGGTGGATATAATTTACCTAGATTTCAGTAAGGCGTTCGACACGGTTCCGCATGGGGAACTGTTAGTCAAATTGGAAAAGATGGGAATGAATATGAAAGTTGTAAGGTGGATAAGGAACTGGTTAAAGGGGAGACTCCAGAGGGTCGTATTGAAAGGTGAATTGTCAGGCTGGAAGGAGGTCACTAGTGGAGTCCCTCAAGGATCGGTTTTGGGACCGATCTTATTTAACCTTTTTATTACTGACCTTGGCACAAAGAGCGGGAATGTGCTAATAAAGTTTGCGGATGACACGAAGCTGGGGGGTATTGCTAACACGGAGAAGGACAGGGATACTATGCAGGAAGATCTGAACCACCTTGTAAACTGGAGTAATAGAAATAGGATGAAATACAATAGTGAAAAGTGCAAGGTTATGCACTTAGGAATTAATAATAAGAATTTTGGATATACATTGGGGGCGCATCAGTTAGAAGCGACGGAGGAGGAGAAGGACCTTGGGGTACTGGTTGATAGCAGGATGACTATGAGTCGCCAATGTGATACGGCTGTTAAAAAAGCAAATGCGATTTTGGGATGCATCAGGCGGGGTATTTCCTGCAAGGATAAGGAGGTGTTAGTACCGTTATACAAGGCGTTGGTGAGACCACATCTGGAATACTGTGTGCAGTTTTGGTGTCCCATGTTCAAGAAGGATGAATTCAAACTGGAACAGGTTCAGAGACGGGCTACAAGGATGATCCAAGGAATGGAAAAACTGCCTTATGAAAGGAGACTCAAAGAGCTTGGCTTGTTTAGCCTGGCCAAAAGAAGGCTGCGGGGGGATATGCTTGCTCTATATAAATATATCAGGGGGGTTAACATTAGGGAGGGAGAGGAATTATTTAAGTTTAGTACTAATGTAGGCACGAGGACGAATGGGTATAAACTGGATATTAGGAAGTTTAGACTTGAAATTAGATGAAGGTTTCTAACCATTAGGGGAGTGAAGTTCTGGAACAGCCTTCCGAGGGAAGTAGTGGGGGCAAAAGACTTTTCTGGCTTCAAGACAAAGCTTGATAAGTATATGGAGGGGATGTTATGATAGGATCGTTAATTTGGGCAATTGATCTTGGATTACCACCAGATAGGTCTGCTCAATGGTCTGTGGGGAGATGTTGGATGGAATGGGAACTGAGTTACTGCAGAGAATTCCTTCTTGGGTGCTGGCTGGTGACTCTTGCCCACATGCTCAGGGTTTAGCTGATCGCCATATTTGGGGTCGGGAAGGAATTTTCCTCCAGGGCGGATTGGCTGGGACCCTGGAGGTTTTTCGCCTTCCCCTGCAGCGTGGGGCACGGGTCACTTGCTGGTGATTTCTCTGCAGCTTGAGGTCTTCAAACCAATTTTGAGGATTTCAATAACTCGGTCCTGGGATAGGGGTTGTTATAAAATTGGATGGGTGGGGTTCTGTGGCCTGCCTTGTGCAGGAGGTCAGACTAGATGATCAGATTGGTCCCTTCTGACCTATGAGTCTATGAGTCTATGAGACCCAGGAGTCCTGACCACATCCTCCCCCCATTCCTATCACCACTGCTCTCTCACTGTTAGTGGCTAGGTCTCTCTGTTCTCCATACCCTGGGCACCCCCTCACTGGGCCAACGGTCCCTGATTGGCAGATCTATGCTGCGCTGCAATGGGAGAGAGGGAGTGGGTCAGAGCTACTCTGTGCTGTCCAGCTGGGAGCTAGTTAGAGCAGCCCTGGGGCTGCACAGCCTGGCACACACAGAGCCAGTCTCAGGTCAGGGCCCCGCTGTGCCAAGGGCTGCAAGGGTAAGAGACAGTCCCTGCCCCAGAGAGCTCATGGTTTAACTGGACAAAGGACAGCTCATCATTCCCTATGGTTGCCTGTGGGAGAGGCAGATATTGAAGCCAGATATCCTGGGTCCCATCCCAGTGCATCAGCCGCAAGCCCTGCCCCCGTCACGCTGTCTGGAATGGCTCATGAGTGCCAACCTCAGGGCAGGCTGTCAAACACAGGGCAGACACCTCAAACTGGTGAAGTGTCTGTCATTAGATCTCACCAACCAAGTTCCAAACGTAATCTCCTGGATCACTATACCAGTGTTCCCTCGGAGTCACAGAAAGTCCTCAGACGCACCACTCTATCTTGTCACCCAGACAAACTGGACTTAGTGATAAATGGTCACTTACACCAAAAATCACAGGTTGCTCCCACTCCCAAGAGACCAGTCACTTACTCCAGATCAATTGGTACCCTAGATCTTACACCAAAGACAATGCCCTGCAATAAACTATCTAAAGGTTTATCAACTAGAAAAGAGAAATAAAGGAGTTATATACAGGTTCAAGTAAAGCAGATGTAAGCAGTCTGAATGAGCTCTCCCCTGACATCTAGTGATGAGCTGTGGAAAAAGACTTCACAATCAGATCTCTTTTGCATGGACACACGCACCCTGCCTAGGCGCTCAGCATGATGGGATTGCTTCGCCAAATGATTACTTGAGGGTGGTGTTGGATCCTCAGTCTCCTTGTTATTGGGGAAGGAGTAATAAAGCGTTGTTAATCTTGTTGTGTGAACTGAGGGCAGCAGAACTGTACCTGGCATACCCTGATGGAGGGACTCACCCTCAAGTGAAATACATTTGCTAGGCAAGGGACATCGATTCCAAATGCTAGGGAGTTGAAAGAGTAGGGATAAGAATGGGGGTGGTTTTTTGGGTTAATTAGTCTAATAGTCCTAGTTCTGTGATTTCAAGTTCTTATTTGAACCTTGATTTGTTGGGGGGGATTGTGTGATAGTATAAGAAAAATAAGGTGTTTTAGTTTTTAAGTGTTAGAGCTGTTTTGACACATTGTCTCTATTGCACAAGTTTCTCCAGTATCCACTAGTAGTGAGGCTCCCTCATTAACAGCTGAAATTACTGAGAGTTGTGTTGGGGGGGGGGTCAAGATATCTTGGCAAGTGGCCAGCAGGATGATGGGTGAATATTTGTATGTAAGGTGCCTTCTTCTGCTTCCCACACACACACACATATGGGGGGGAGGAACTCTGTGATGAATCTCTGGACTCATGGGGCTCCACTGGCTAAGGACAGCAACTGTGAGTGGGGTACAAAGAAGGGATGGGCACATTCAAAGCACTTTTGGGTTGTTGGACATAAGAACCTCAGGACACTGACCAACTTACTTGGGGGTGGGTTGTTTGTGTTTATGAACCCTAGCTGTGGTGTTTTCCCAAATTAATTCTGAGTTATTTCCTCCCTATTAAAAGTTTTTGCTACATTCCAACTCTGTGCTTGTGAGAGGGGAAGTATTGCCTCTTAGGCCTGGTCTACACTACGCGTTTATACCGAATTTAGCAGCGTTAAACTGATTTAACCCTGCACCCGTCCACACAACAAAGCCCTTTATATCAAAATAAAGAGCTCTTAAAACTGATTTCTGTACTCCTCCCCGATGAGGGGAGTAGCACTGAAATAGGTATTGCCATGTCAGATTAGGGTTAGTGTGGCCGCAATTTGACGGTATTGGCCTCCGGGCAGTATCTCACAGTGCACCATTGTGACCACTCTGGAAAGCCATCTGAACTTGGATGCACTGGCCAGGTAGACAGGAAAAGCCTCTCAAACTTT
Organism: Gopherus evgoodei; assembly: GCF_007399415.2. Classification (NCBI taxonomy): domain Eukaryota; kingdom Metazoa; phylum Chordata; order Testudines; family Testudinidae; genus Gopherus; species Gopherus evgoodei. Next base: position 127,498,025 of record NC_044325.1, read on the forward strand.
TGAATTTCATTTCCTGTTTGGCCCATGTGGAAAGCTCACAAGCACAGGTGACCACGCAGAGCTCATCAGCACAGGTAACAATGCAGTCTCCTGAGAATCGGAAAAGAGCTCCAGCAGGGACTGCTCGGGAGGTACTGGATCTGATCGCTGTATGGAGAGAGGATTTCATGCTAACAGAACTCCATTCCAAAAGACAAAATGAAAAAACTTTTGAAAAAATTTCCAAGGCCATGAGGCAGAGAGGCCACACCAGGGACTCAGTACAGTGCTGTGTGAAAGTTAAGGACCTCAGACAAGCCTACCAGAAAACCAAAGAAGCAAACAGAAGGTCCGGGGCAGGGCCAAAAACATGCCGCTTCTACGCTGAGCTGCATGCAATTCTAGGGGGGTTCGCCACCACTACCCCACCCCGTCCGTGGATTCCAAGGTAGGGGTAGTAATCTCAGCCATGGCTGAGGATTCTGCAGACGGGGAAGATGAGGAGGAGGAAGAGGAGGACGAGCTTGCAGAGAGCACATAGCACTCCATTCTCCCCAACAGCTAGGAGCTTTTTCTCACCCTGACGGAATTACCCTCCCAGCCCTCCCAAGCCACTGTCCCAGACAATGAAGCCATGGAAGGGACCTCTGGTGAGTGTACCTTTGTAAACATAAAACATGGTTTAAAAGCAAGCATTTTTTAATGATAAATTTGCCCTGTGGACTTGGGATGCATTCATGGCTAGTAAAGTTACTGGAAAAATCTGTTAACATGTCTGGGGATGGAGCGGAAATCCTCCAGGGACATCTCCATGAAGCTCTCCTGGAGGTACTCCAAAAGCCTTTGCAGAAGGTTTCTGGGCAGGACAGCCTTATTCCGTCCTCCACAGTAGGACACTTGACCACGCCATGCATGTAGCAAGTAATCTGGTATCATTGCATGACAAAGCCTAGCTGCATTTGGTTTCAGTGTTTGCTGGCATTCAACAACATCCATTCTTTATCTCGCTGTGTTAGCCTCAGGAGAGTGATATCGTTCATGGTAACCTGGTTGAAATAGGAGAATTTAATTAAGGGGACAGAGATGGCCATTCCTACTGGGCTGTTTGCCTGTGGCTTAAAAGAAATCCTTCCCTATAGCTAGCCAAGCGGGGGGAGGGGAGGAGGGGTGATTGGTGCTGAGCTTTTTCACGTTTGGCTAGCAGGGATCTTCCCTGCTACCAGCCACGCAGTGGGGGGGAGGGTGATTAGCAGCGATCTTCCATGATACCAGCCACAAGGCTGGGGAGGGATAAAGCTATCATCCCAGAGAATTGGATGAGGGTAGTTCTGGTGCTGCACATGAACAGGAAAGAAGCAGCACTCAACGGGCTTTGCTTGCTATTTGGGAAAGGAAGGCACTGCATATATGAAGGCTGCAGAAGCCGAAAAACAATGGCTTACCATGGCTGCATGCAAGCCGAATTCTGATGCCCGGACCTGCATCTGTGATCTCTAACACCAAAGCCACAGGCACTCAATATTAAGATGCAAAATGCGACCTTGTAGTGAGATCACAAGTGCTATGTAAAGTGAATAGTGTTTTTCACCGTGAAAGAGTATAACCATTGTTCTGTAAAATGTATCTTTTTAAATATTTCTCTCCCTTTTTTCCCTCCCTCTTGCAGCTGCAAATTTTTCAAGTCTCCCTCCTCCATCCCGAAGGCTATCTCAGAGAAGGCGGCGGAAAAAAAAAGACACGAGACAAAATGTTCTTGGAAATCATGCAAGTGAGTGACAATGAAAAAGCTCATCTGAATGAGTGGAAGAACGTGGTATCAAAGGACAGGAAAGATGCCAGTGACCGTGAGGACAGGAGGGACCAACGTGAGGATAGGAGGTACGAATGTGAGGAGAGGAGGGACGCTCGAGATGAGAGGTGGTGGCAGGAAGATCTGAGGTGTCGAGATGCAACTCTGGGGCTGCTGCATGATCAAATGGAAATGCTTCAGTGTCTGGTGGAGCTTCAGGAACGGCAGCAGGATCACAGAGTGCCGCTGCAGCCCCAGTATAACCTCCTTCTCCCCTCACCATGTTCCTTAGCCTCCTCACCCACCGGACGACTAACAATGCATGGGGGGGAGGCTCCGTGCACCCGCCCACTCCACCCCAGTGGACAGCCCAACCAAAATGCTGTCATTATTTTGAAATTTTTTTTAGTGACCTTCTCCTTCCCTCCTATCCTCCTCCCAAACCCCACCTGGGCTACCTTGTCAGTTCTCGCCCTCTTTTTATAATTAATTAATAAAGAATACATGATTTTTAAACGAGAGTGATTTTATTTCCTTAGGAAGCAGGCGGTAATCGAAGGGGGAGGGTGGTTGGCTCACAGGGAATGAGTCAATCAAGAGGGAGAGGGGTTTCATCAAGGAGAAACAAACACAACAGTCACTCCGTACCCTGGCCCGTGATGAAATTGGTTTTCAAAGCTTCTCTGATGTGTACCGCTTCCTGGTGTGCTCTTCTAATCGCCCTGGTGTCTTGCTGCATGTAATCAGCGGCCAGGTGATTTGCCTCAGCCTCCGACTCCACCATAAAGGTCTCCCCCTTATTCTCACTGAGACTGTGGAGCACACAGCAAGCAGCAATAACAATGGGGACATTGGTTTGGCTGAAGTCTGAGCGAGTCAGTAATGTGCGCCAGCGTCCTTTTAAACGGCCAAGTGCACATTCTACCACCATTCTGCACTTGCTCAGCCTATAGTTGAACAACTCCTGACTGCTGTCCAGGCTGCCTGTGTATGGCTTCATGAGCCATGGTATCAAGAGGTAGGCTGGGTCCCCCAGGATAACTACAGGCATTTCAACATCTCCAACTGTTAATTTCTGGTCTGGGAAGTCATTCCCTTGCTGGAATCGTTTAAACAGAGTAGTGTTCCTGAAGACGTGAGCGTCGTGAACCCTTCCTGGCCATCCCACGTGGATGTTGGTGAAACATCCTTTGTGATCCACCAGTGCTTGCAGCACCATGGAAAAGTACCCCTTTCAGTTTATGTACTGGGTGCCCTGGTGCTCCGGTGCCAAGATAAGGATATGGGTTCCATCTATTGCCCCACCACAGTTAGGGAATCCCATTGCAGCAAAGCCATCCACTATGACCTGCACATTTCCCAGAGTCACAACCTTTCGTAGCAGCAGCTTAATGATTGCTTTGGCTACTTGCATCACAGCAGCCCCCACAGTAGATTTGCCCACTCCAAATTGATTCTCGACTGACCGGTAGCTGTCTGGCATTGCAAGCTTCCAGAGGGCTATCGCCATTCGCTTCTCAACTGTGAGGGCTGCTCTCATCTTGGTATTCTGGCGTTTCAGGGCAGGGGAAAGCAAGTCATAAAGTTCCATGAAAGTGCCCTTATGCATGCGAAAGTTTCGCAGCCACTGGGAATCGTCCCACACCTGCAACACTATGCGGTCCCACCAGTCTGTGCTTGTTTCCCGGGCCCAAAATTGGCATTCAATGGCTAGAACCTGCCCCATTACCAGCAGGATCTCTAAAGCACAGGGGCCCACGGTTTGAGAGAATTCTGTGTCCATGTCCTCATCACTCTCATTGCCGCGCTGCTGTAGCCACCTCCTCCTCGAACTGGTTTTGCAGGTCCTGGTTCAGCATTGACTGCACGAGAATGTGCGAGGTGTTTACAACGTCCATGATTGCTGTCTTGAGCTGAGCAGGGTCCACGCTTGCCGTGCTATGGCGTCTGCACAGTTCACCCAGGGAAAAAGGCGCAAAACGGTTGTCTGCTACTTGCACAGAGGGAAGGGTGAGGCTGTACCCAGAACCACCCATGACAATGTTTTTTGCCCCATCAGGCACTGGGATCTCAGCCCAGAATTCCAATGGGCAGGGGAGACTGCAGGAACTATGGGATAGCTATGGGATAGCTACCCACAGTGCAATGCTCTGGAAATTAACACTAGCCTCGGTACATGGATGCACACCGCCGAATTAATGTGCTTAGTATGGCTGCGTGCACTCGACTTTATACAATCTGTTTTTAAAAAGCAGTTTCTGTAAAATCGGAATAATCTCGTAGTGTAGACATACCCTTAGAGGCACCCGGGAGGTGGTGTGTAATTGTCCCAGGTCACTGGGTTGGGGCTCGAGCCACTTTTGGTTGTATTGTTGAAAAGGAAGCCCTAGATACTGAACCCGGCCCTTGCTGCTGATGGCTCCACCTGGCAAAAGCACCAGCACAAACATGTATACACCAATGAGTTACCATCTAAATCCTAAGAGTGACAGAGTTGTCGAGAGCTGTCATTTCAAAGAGTCTTTCAGGGCAGATCCAGGAAGTAGCCCAGGGGTTCTCTGGCTTCAGAGTTAAAAAAACAAAAAAGATGATGGAAAATTTTCCTGTGGTTTAATTTCATCCATTCAGCTTCCAAGCCCATATGACCAGCTTCCTGGCACCATAGCATTTCCCAGGTCTGACAGAGCCATTAATGAATCATTTGTATTGTGAGGTTCCATGATTCCCCATCTGGAGGGACAGAAGGGGTGGGGCATGAGAACGATTCCCAGGCCTGAGTGCACAAGCTCAGGCCAAACATTTTCAAAGTTATAAAGTAAAATGTATATTTCTTCGTAGCATGGAGTGCCACCATGGCAAGTGAGATGAATGTAGGCAGCGACTCACAAGCATTTCACAGAGGCTAAACACTAAGTATATTCTTGTAAAACTAATCCCTGTTTTGAGCAAAACTACTGTACAGGTGTGACCTGATCTGGGCTCCAGCTGCAAGGGTGTCAGTTCTTTGCTAACATCAGCAGCCTGGGCAAGAGCTGGCATCTGGCCTGCCAGGGTCACACCCGATGGCATTTCTATGTCATGACCGGTGTCTGCGGCAGTGGAGTGGAGGGGTTGTTCTCGGGGGACATTACTTGCTTAAGGTGGCCCAGGCCAGTGGTAGAACTAGGTCTCCATCTGCTGATCTAGCCACTGGACCACACTTCCCCTGCAGGAGATGAAGCTGGTAGTGCCCATGTCCTAGGGGCAAGAGTTGGGAGAGAAGCCCAGTGCCCACATCCTTTCCATTGGCAGGCTGGCCCGCCTGACGCTGCCCTCGCTGAGACTGCTGGGAGCGGTGGATGGAGCCAGTTAACATCTCACAGTCCAACTGGACGCAACCCTTTATACCGGCATCATGGCGAGCAGCCTTCCTGATCGCCACGCTGGCCATCGGGCTGCCAGCCAACACATTCATCTTCTGGCTGACAGGGTGGCGGCTGCAGCGCCGGGGCCTGTCCATCTTCATCCTAAGCCTGGCCACCTCTGACTTCCTCTTCCTCTCCATCACGGTCATGCAGATCATGGAGACCTTGCTGGACGACAACTGGGTGCTGGGCACCCCCATGTGCCACCTGCATACTTCCTCTACAACTTGAGCTACCACTGCAGCCTCTTCCTGCTGGCCGCCCTCAGCGTGGACCACTGCCTGCTGATGCTGCTGCCCCTCTGGTACCGCTGCCACTGTCCCCTGCGGCTCTCCTGCTACATCTGCTTGGGGGCCTGGCTGGTGGCTGCCCTGCTCACCATCAAGGGCTTCATATTCACCGATGTCGTCCTGTATCCAGATGGGATGCTCGTCTGCTCCAGCAACTGGGGAAAATATGAGTGGCCCCTGCGCCTCCTGGAGGTGCTGGTGGAGGGACTCTTCCCCTTCGTCTTCATGGTGACCCCCATGTCGCCACCTTGTCCCGCACCTTCCGGCGCCACACCCGGCCCCCCAGCAAGTTCTACCACATCGTGGCTGCCACCCTGTCAGCCTATGTGCTGCTCAACCTCCCCTTCCAGATCGTCCAGCTGCTCTTCCTGGTCTCCTGGGAGCACAAGGAGTTCAACAATCACATGTCCTCCTTCATGGTCTACTTTGGCTACCTGATCAATCTCAACAGCAGCATCAACCCTCTCATCTACATCATCTTCGGCTCCAACATCTGCACGGGCTGCAGCCGCCACACGACCTCCTCCCTTGCCATGGCCATCACCGAGTAGCAAGGGAGGAGCCCTGGGGACATGCCCAGCACGTCCTTCTCAGCTTAGCCTTGCCAACAAGGCCCTGTTCTTCTCTCCCTCCATGGCCCAGACTCTGCTCTGGCAAAGCTTCATTTACCAGTCAAGTGATCACTGGCTCCCCTCACAGGGCCTGGCCACAATGGGGGGGCAGGGTCTGTGCACAATTGTAGGTTCACTAGTGCAAAGGCTTGTGTAAATTGGCGCAAGGTATGGGTTTGGTCAGGAGCAACCAGTTCCTGGAAGCTACCAGGAGAAGTCACACCAGTGCCAAGGCCCAATTTGCCCCATTTCCCCAGCCTAGACTAGCTCCCATGGGGACAGATCCTCAGCAGATGCAAAGCAGGCCCAGCTCCACACGAGTCAATGGCCCAGGAACACCTGGCCCTAGGCAAGGCAATGTAAACACTGACGTGGCTGCAGCTGCCAACCCACAGATGTCAGGAGACACTGTGGTGAAGGGTTGCTTTGCAATCTTGCCTTTAGGTGTGGCTCCAAGATAACTGTGTTCTAATACAGTGGCTGTTCTGTACATTACAGCCAGATACCCAGTGCTGAGGGTACAGTGCCCCCCTTATTCTGTCTCCCTGGGTCCCTGCAGCCTGACTGTTCTGACGTGCTGAAAGCAGGCCCAGGCTCCTCTTAGCACACATGACTATGACACAGAAGCTGCAGCCCAAGTGTATGTTGGGGGGGGGCTGCATCAGAACCACACACCCGAAGGGTCGGAATTAAGTCCACAGGGCTGTCCTGGGGATCCCATCTTCCCAAACCCATCAGGGGGCAGGTACTGCTCCCCCCAGCACTCCATGGGGGCAGGACACAACAAAGAGGGCCACACCCCATGGCTTTAATTCTGACCCCTTGGCCATGTGGTTAATTCTGACCTTCCCCCCCCCACACACACAGAGCTCCCCCCAGTTGCCCCAGCAGGGTGTCCAGTGTGTGGCCCTGGCCGCCTGCCAGCACCTCCTGCTTAGGGACTCAGAGCCACCTTTGCCCCCACCAGGCGGGAGTGGGGTAAGAGAAGTGCCCTGGAGATGCGCTGAGCTCATGTCAGCCCAGGGCTCCCAGGTGAGTGACTGCAGGTAGGGGCATGGGGGATCAATGGGAGAAGGGTTCCCCCTGCTGAGCAATCTCAGCCACACTGACACTGGGCAAGGGGGATGAGAGCTGCATCACAAGGTGTTGGAGGGGGAAGTGATTTTCTCCTACCCCCAGCTGGGGGCTTGCCCACATTTCCAGGGAGCTGCCCAATTGCATGGCAAAAGGGGAATCCATCGGGGGCCTTGGGATCCAGACCCCAGTTAGTCTGGATCTGCCCAATGACCCCAGCAGGATGAGACAAGAGCTGCAAATTCATTCCTGGAGTGAAGAATGAGGAAGCAGGACAACAGCCCTGTCATAAACAGATAGTAGGGTTTAATAGAACAGAAGTACTTCATATCTCTTTTGCCTGTAAAGGGTTAACAAGATCAGTGAGCCTGGCTGTCACCTGACCAGAGGACTAATCAGGGGACAAGATACTTTCAAATCTTGAGGGAGGCAAGTTTTTGTGTGTGCTGTTAGTGTTTGGTTGTTGTTTACTCTGGGGACTCAGAGGAACCAGACGTGCAACCAGGTTTCTCTCCAATCTCTCCGATACAAGCTCTTATAAGTTCAGACTAGTGAGTACTAGGTAGATAAAGCGAGTTAGGCTTATGTTTGTTTTCTTTATTTGCAAATGTGTATTTGGCTGGAAGGAGTTCAAATTGGTATTTTGCTGAAAGGATTTTCATTTGTACTTGTATACTTAGGCTGGGAGGGTATTCCCAGTGTCTATAGCTGAAAGACCCTGTAACATATTCCATCTTAAATTTACAAAGATAATTTTTACTGTCTTTTCTTTCTTTAATTAAAAGTTTCTTGTTTAAGAACCTGATTGTTCTTTTTATTCTGGTGTGAGACCCCAGGGGACAGGGTCTGGTTCCACCAGGGAATTGGTGGGGAGAAAGGTTAATTTCTCTCTGTGTTAGGATTACTGACTCTCTCAGAGACAGTCTGGGAGGGGGAGAGAGAAGGAGGGGGAAAGGAGAATTTTACTCTCTATTTTAAAATTCAAGGAGTTTGAATCACAGTGATCTTCCAGGGTAACCCAGGGAGGGGAAGCCTGGGAGAGGCAACGGTGAAGGAAAGGGTTTACTTTCCTTGTGTTGAGATCCAGAGGGACTGGGTCTTGGGGGTCCCCGGGCAAGGTTTTGGGGGGGACCAGAGTGTACCAGGCACTGTAATTCCTGGTTGGTGGCAGCGCTACAGGTTCTAAGCTGGTAATTGAGCTTAGAGGAATTCATGCTGGTACCCCATCTTTTGGACGCTAAGGTTCAGAGTGGGGAATTATACCATGACAAGCCCCTCTTTCCCACACAGGCCATTGGCAGGAGTGATTGAACCCGTGAACTTGGGAGCTAAAAGCATAAACCTCAACTGCTTGAGCTAACCTCCCCACTCTGGGAGGGGAGGGGTTGCTACTAAAAGTAATTTTCCCTCTGCTGATACTCACCCCTTCTTGTCAACTGTTTGAAATGGGCCACCTTGATTGAATTGGCCTCGTTAGCACTACAAAAGTAATTCCCTTCTCCCCCTTGGGATTCACCCCTTCTTGTCAACTGTTGAGAATAGGCCACTTCCACCTTAATTGAATAGGTGTGTTAGCACTGACTCTTCACCCACCCCCCTTGGTAAGGCAACTCCCATCTTTTCATGTGCTATAATATATATTCTGCTTACTGTGTTTTTCACTTCATGCATCTGATGAAGTGGTTTTTAGCCCACAAAAGCTTATACCCCAATAAATTTGTTACTCTCTTAGGTGCCACAAGGACTCCTCGTTGTTTTTGCTGAGACAGACTAACACAGCTGCCCCTCTGAAATCTGCCCCCTGCTCTGTTAGCACAGGTGGAGCAGGCCCAGCAAGCTGTAGCTAAGGCCCAGGCACCCCAGCAAGAGCAGAGCACCATGGAGAATGGGCCTGAGTCACAACTGCTCCCCACAGTCCAATTCCACTCCCCTCCTTGGGGCCACATTCTGCCCCCTGCATCCCACAGGCCACCAGTCGCCTCCTGCAGTCACAGTTGCTGCAACTTCACGTCCCCATCTGAGGGCTCTTTTTACCCAGCAGTGCCAAGCTAGGGTGGGGACCCCATCTGTGTGTGTCCTGGACTGTAAGCAGGAGTGAAAGTAGAAATAGGGACTGTCATAAACAGATAGCTAAGGGTTAATGTCTCTTTCACCTGGAAAGTAGTAACCTGAAATACCTGACCAGAGGACCAATCAGGAAACAAGACTTTTTCAAATCTGGGTGGAGGGAAGTTTTGGGTGTGAGTTCTTTGTCTAGTGTCTGACCCTCTCGGCTCTGAGAGTGATCTCTCTCTATCTCCATCTTTCTAATCTTCTGTTTCCAAGTTGTAAGTACAAAATTAGTAAGACAATAGGTTTATATTGGTTTTTTTTTTTTGTATTTACATGTGTGTAGTTGCTGGAATGTTTAAACCGTATTCTTTTTGGATAAGGCTGTTTATTCATTTTTTCCCTTTAAGCAATTGACCCTGTATATTGCCACCTTGATACAGAGACTATATATTATGTATTTTTTCTTTCGTTTTATAAAGCTTTCTTTTTAAGACCTGTTGGAGTTTTTCTTTAGTGGGGACTCCAGGGAATTAAGTCTGCAGCTCACCAGGGAATTGGTGGGAGGAAGAAGTCGGGGAAAATCTCTTTGTGTTAGATTTACTAAGCCTGACTTTGCATACCCTCTGGGTGAGGGGGGGAAGAGAGATTAGCTCTCTCGGTACTTGTGTTTCCAGGACTGGAAACAGGGAGGGTGGAGTCCCACTGTTTAGATTCACGGAGCTTGCTTCTGTATATCTCTCCAGGAACCCAGGAAGGGAACACCTGGAGGAGAGGAGGGGGAAGGGAAATGGTTTATTCCCCTTTGTTGTGAGACTCAAGGAATCTGAGTCTTTGGGTCCCCCAGGGAAGGTTTTGGGGAGACCACAGTGAGCTAGGCACTGTATAAATCCCTGGCTGGTTGCAGCTTTACCAGGTCCAAGCTGGTAACTAAGCTTGGAGGTTTTCATGCTAACACCCATATTTTGGATGCTAAAGTCCAAATCTGGGAAAAAATGTTATGACAAGGACTTACTGGCACAGGGCTGGACTGGGGCCAGTTCTGGCCCCTGGATGGGGCGGGGCCTCAGGCGGAAGGGGCAGGGATGGGGGGTCAGAGCCAGCCTCAACCCAGCCCCGTGCCAGTAAGTCCCTATTTCTAAGTGCCCTCCCCCTGGTGGCAGCAGCAGCAGCAGCTGGGGACTCCAGTAGCAGTTTATAGGGCCCAGGGCTCAGCCTCCACTACCGCCCCAGGCCCTCTGAACTGCTGCCGGAGCCCCCGGCTGCCGCTGCTACGTCAGGGCTCTGGCAGCAGGGCTCCAGTGGCTATTTAAAGGCCCAGGACTTCCCTGCTTCTGCTGCCCCTGCCCTTTAAATAGCCCCTGGAGCCCTGGGGTAGCAGCGGCGGGGCTCTGGCAGCTATTTAAAGGGCCCAGGGTAGTAGAGGCAGTGGGAGCCCTGGCCCTTTAAATAACCCCCAGAACCCCGCTGCCGCTACTCCAAGCTCCAGCAACAGGGTTCTGGTGGCAATTTAAAGGGTCTGGGCTCTATCCACTGCTGGGAGCCCCAGGCCCTTTAAATTGCCGCTTGGGGAAGCCAGGCCGCCCCAGTACGACGCACTGGCTCTTGTCGGTATGCCATTCTGGGGCATAACGGCTTACTTTCAGCTCTGGCTTCAAGGAGACTGGGATCATCCATTGCATTTGCTGTACTGCCATGTCCAGCACCAGTGGATTTGGTGGCTATGTGGCTCGGAGTGACTGGTACAGATGCTGCTTGGCCACCTGCTGCACCCCATATGCTAGTAAGCTTTTGCTCTGTTCTAAGGCCGCTGCACCAATCCAGCTGGGGAGGAGGTAGCGTTAAATCTGCTGTCACCCCCAGGGAGGAGGGATCATCTGTCAGTCGTGAGAGGGACATCCTGTGTTTGATGGCCCACAGCGAGTCTGTCCCCTGTTAGCCAGGCTCCGCGAGGAGTGCTGAGACCTGTGGATATGCCATAAGGCATCACCCTCGAGCTGAATTGAGCTGTCCCATCATACATTGCTCTGCATCATGGCCCTCCTCCCATATCAGTACTTTGAGGGGGTCACTTCCTCTCCAGCTACAGTGGTGGGAGCCATCCTACACAGTGTCCTTTCCCCCCCAAATTCTCAGCCCCCTGCTGCCCCCTTTGCCCCATAGGCACGGTGTTCCCTGCCTTTGAGATCGAAGTGTACAAGATCACCGGGCGCATGGACTATCCCCGCTGCCCCGAATGGGAGCTCTCAGCCATTTTACATCCCAAGCTGCAGGTGGATATGGGCTGAGAATAGGGTGGTCCCAGCCCCTGCATTGTTGTTCTCTCTGGGAGGCAGAGCTCACAGCTGTAGCTCCAGAATGCCCACAAAGCCAGCCTGGCAACGACAAGGACTGACTCACCGGCCAAGATTCTCCCCCAGCCCTTCTCTGAGCTCAGGGCAGAGCGGTGGGGTGGCTTTAAACCACCTCTGTGCCCTGCATTGTGGGCTGGGCTGTGTGCCTGGCCCCTGGTGTGGGTCAAAGCAGCCCAGGGGGCTGGGAGCAGGGCTCTTACACCAGCTCTAGAGCAGCTGGGACATCTCCGCTCCTGTTTCTTCTACTGAGTGGCACAAAGGGGCCTTAGTGCTACTGGACCCCAAAGGCTCCGCCATGGCAAGGCAGTGCCAGAGTTAGCACTCAAGCTCAGTGGGATGAAGCTGGGTTTACACTGGGGCATGGGGTGAGTGGAGTTGATTCCAGGATCTTGGTTATGCAGCCCTCGGCTCAAGGGAGCTGTAGACTGTAGCAATACAGCACCAGGCTGGGTGACACTGGACAGCCAGGAGATGAGTTGAAGTGGGCTTGGTTCACAAGGCACTGTGACCTGCATGGGGTCTTGCCACATGTCTAATAAAATGTTTGGTTACCAGAAGGTAATTCCAGGACAGCTGAGTGGTGAACAGCGGAGGCTAACAGAGGAAGTTTGCCAGGGATCTGTCCTAGAGGAGGTAAGCTAAATGCTGCATTAGGAGGGCTGTGTTGGTGAGTATCTGAGTGTCTGTTGCAGGGGACAGTTTGTCAGTTTGACCGTGTGCTTGTTTGTTTGAAAAGTGTGTATTGGGAGTGCTTTGTTCCACGTGGGCCTTGAGTGGGCCTGACTGTTATAAAAGCAGCTAGCAGCGAACAAGCTGAGTGGTGAACAGCGGAGGCTAACAGAGGGAGTTCGCCTGGGAAGAGCCCACTGAGGCTTTCATCTCATGGGCTTCTGTGAGTTGCTGCAACAGCTGATGAAGCTCTTAGAAGGAAGAAATTATGGAAGGTGAGCGTTCAGCTGTTGTAATCTGTACAGGTTGCGCCATGTTTGTCTTTCTTCCACAGTGTTGCCGGCAGATAACTGCCTGAGGCCAAGCAACAGCAGGGGGGTCCATTGCCTGGTGTGCTGCGCCAATATCTAAAAGTATCTAAAAGTGGCCTTGAAACTTGCTTTAGCCTAGCTTCAATGTATTACAGCAGAGAACTGGCTGTTACAACCAAAAACTAACTGCTAACATTACATTTTTGCAACTATTAGTACACTAGGTTACACAAAGTGTTGAACATGGAGGAACAATGGTTCACTAAGGCCTACAACAGGAGGGCTTCATTGACACTTGTGATCTACCACTTTCCTGAGTTACCTAGATTTATACCTGGTGACACCAACAACAGGACAGAAGCGACTTTGTCTGTATAAAGTGCAAGCTGGTCTCCATATTGGAAGAGAAGGTTCGAGGTCTGGAGCAACAAGTGTCGACCCTGCATTGCATAAGAGAAAATGAAAATTTCCTGGACAGATGTCAGGATATGCTTCTACAGGCACAACGTCTTGAAGAATCGGAGCAGGCTGTGCAGAGGGGAGAGAGGGACAGTGAAGACATTTGGCAGCATGTGACCTCCAGAAGAAGAAAGAGGAGCATCCATTTACCAGCAATGGAGATACAGATGAGCAACCGTTTTCATGTTCTTTCCACAGGTACTAATGCAGAGAGTGTACTAGATGATACACCTGAGGGAAGGGAGCAGAAGGAGACTCCACCGATTGGAAGGCATGAGATGCACTGTCCTAGGGATGGGGGTTCCACGACCACCCCTCCCAAGAGAAGGAGGAGGGTGGTGGTGGTTGGGGACTCTCTCCTCAGAGGGACTGAGTCATCTATCTGCCGCCCCGACTGAGTAAACAGAGAGGTCTGCTGCTTGCCAGGAGCTAGGATTCATGATGTGATGGAGAGACTGCCGAGACTCATCAGGCCATGGGATCACTACCCTTTCCTGCTTCTCCATGTGGGCACCAATAATACTGCCAAGAATGACCTCGAGCGGATCACTGCAGACTACATGGCTCTGGGAAGAAGGATAAAGGAGTTTGAGGCACAAGTAGTGTTCTCGTCCATCCTTCCTGTGCAGGGAAAAGACCTGGGCAGGGATCGTCAAATTGTGGAAGTCAATGAATGGTTACGCAAGTGGTGTCGGAGAGAAGGCTTTGGATTCTTCGACCATGGGATAGTGTTCCAAGAAGGAGGAGTGCTAGGCAGAGATGAGCTCCACCTAATGAAGAGAGGGAAGAACATCTTCGCAAGCAGGCTGGCTAACCTAGTGAGGAAGGCTTTAAATTAGGTTCACTGGGAGAAGGAGACCAATGCCCTGAGGTAAGTGGGAAAATAGGATACCAGGAGGAAGCACGAGCAGGAGAGTGCAAGAGGGGAGGACTCCTGTCTCAGACCGAGAAAGCAGGACAATCAGCGAGTTATCTTAAGTGTCTCTACACAAATGCAAAAAGCATGGGAAACAAGCAGGGAGAACTGGAAGTCCCGTCACAGCCAAGGAACTATGAAGTGATTGGAATAACAGAGTCTTGGTGGGATAACTCACATGACTGGAGTACTGTCATGGATGGATATAAACTGTTCAGGAAGGACAGGCAGGGCAGAAAAGGTGGGGGAGTTGCATTGTATGTAAGAGAGCAGTCTGACTGCTCAGAGCTCCGGTATGAAACTGCAGAAAAACCTGAGAGTCATTGGATTAAGTTTAGAATTGTGAGCAACAAGGGTGATGTCATGGTGGGAGTCTGCTATAGACCACCAGACCAGGGGGATGAGTGTACTAGGCTTTCTTCCGGCAACTAGCAGAAGTTATTAGAGTGCAGGCCCTGGTTCTCATGGGAGACTTTAATCACCCTGATATCTGCTGGGAGAGAAATACAGCGGTGCACAGACAATCCGGGAAGTTTTTGGAAAGTGTTGGGGACAATTTCCTGGTGCAAGTGCTGGAGGAACCAACTAGGGGCAGAGCTCTTCTTGATATGCTGCTCACAAACAGAGAAGAGTTAGTAGGGGAAGCAAAAGTGGATGGGAACCTGGGAAGCAGTGACCATGAGAGGGTCGAGTTCAGGATCCTGACACAAGGAAGAAAGGAGAGCAGCAGAATATGGACCCTGGACTGCAGAAAAGCAGACTTTGACTTCCTCAGGGAACTGTGGAAGTAGGGAAAGAATTGACAAGGATTTGTAGGGGATCTTAACGCATATCAGTCTGTTAGCAAGAGTCAGGCTAGCAGTTAACCAGAGTTAGGCCAGCTGTAACCCTAATGACATGAGACTTGTAGAAGCGAGGATGGTGTGAGGCGAGTGGGAGAGAACTGTGTGAGATGTTGTCACGACCTTGCACTGATAACCAAATATGTAGACTGGCATCTTCTAGAAGTGAGAAAAATAAGACAGCAGGATGGCCTATGTATAAACAAAATGCAGCTGTTGCTTATTATTGTCTGGATTATTGCTTGTTATTGTCTGTAACAAAGGTATAAATGCTTGCTGTAATTGTTTACCTGTTGAGAGACCTGTCTGGGACAGGGGCGACCCTGTGTCCTAGGGCACTCCCTCCCTCTATTGCAATTGCTGGAGAAATAATAAAGTATTTGATTTTGCTGCACCCAAACAAAAAGCAAGAACTTAGTTTTTCTCCGACAATTTGGGGGCTCGTCCAGGATGGCAACGCCTACTGAGACAAAGGCAGCTGCTATGGATCGTTCCCCTTTGAACCCCATGGCGCCACAAGAGAGGTATGAGACCTTTTGAAATCTCTATTGGGGTGTCGTCGGAGCACTGTCCTTGGGGCCTTCTGTCTCTGTTGGGCTCATGCCATCTGAACTTATTGACTGTGCAGCAAGATCAGATGCAGAGTGGTATTGGGGAAGGCCCCAACAAGGTTAGTTTATAGCAGTACTGGGGAACTGCTTGGTTGACCAACAAGGTAATGCATAGGGAAATGCATTAGGTAATGCATCGGTGCTGAGGGGTTTTTACCGCCTCAAGAGAGGTTGTCATACCGCCTCATGGTATTGGGTCCGGACGTAAGGTACAGATGCATCGTGGTATTTGGAAATAAAGGCCTTGGTGTGTGTGTGTGTGTGTGTGTGTGTGTGTGTGTGTGTGTGTGTGTGTGTTTGTGTACACCAGTGTGAGTGACTGTTGCCAGAAGACACCCAGAGTACCCTGTGAAGCGAAAACTCGTGACCAGGACTACTCTAACGCAAGCCCGGTAACTGGAGGATCTTTAGAAGATCCAACCCACAGTGGGCTGACTCAGCCTGGCATCGTCCGGCGAGGAAGCTACCTGGGTCTAGGAGCGTGTGAACCCATCTTCCCTTCCCCTTTCCTTCCCGTGTGGGCTACTGACAGTCTGATCATCTCACTGGATGCAATCAGAGTAAGCGGCACCGTCTCCCAGAGACTAGCCGACGCTCTTTGCTGAAGGGAGATGTAGGAGGGTCATGGCTATCCTCGTTAGCCTCTCCTGTGTGAGTACCCTATAGGGAGAGACCCTTAGTTTATGTGCTGCTAGCACGGACAGGGCATTCCCCCCGTGTGTGTGTGATTGGAAAATGGGTAGGGAACAGTCTAAGCATTCCAGCTCACCTCCTAAGGGTACCCCATCTTATTTCATGTACGTACATTATGGTCCAACAACCTGCAGGTATTTAGACAATTGGAATCTTTACACACGTGAAAATCCATCTAAACAATGCCCACTAGAAGGTACCTTCAATCTAGATAAGATCATACATCTAAGAGGACCTTTTAATCACCAAAAAGCCTCTGACAGTGTGAGCAATTTGTCTATTGAGAAAAGGAACGGGTTATTTTGAAATTCAGCTTGGCCCAGAGATAAAGAGAAAGTTGCTCTGCTTTCAAGATCAAGAATCAACGCAGACTATGCTAACTACAAAGAAAAACTGCTTTCGGCCCCAGCTGGCTGTGAAAAAATATATAGACGGAGGCAAACCAAAGACAATACAAGTTACGGAACTGAGATTACATTTGCAAAGCTTAACTGTCCAGTGAGATCCAACAGAGTGCCTTTGTGACCCTGGAGCCGGTGTGGCTTGGTGACACCGAAGAAGCCACAGGCAGCTGACCTGGACTGGAATCTCTGAAAGAGATGCCACAGGAGATTCCAGGGTGTAAAAGAACAGCCCTCTCAAGAGCGGAAGCATGTTGGAAATTCTGGACAAGATGTATACAGGATAATCTCCTGTCCACCTCTCCCCCTACGTCTGTGTATAACAGACGTAGCCAGTCTGGACATGTGTGAGTATGAAAATGGCTTAGGGCCTGGGGCATTAATGTTTTTCCTGAGTGATGTGGGAGCGTTCCCAACACTCTCCATTGTTGTTTTATTATTTTATTAATGAAGCTTTAAAATTCAAGTCATGTAGTGTGTTTTCTTTATCTTCCCCCACCGTCCTGCAGTGTCAGCCTGATCACCTGACAAGAGGGATAGATTGGTAACAGACATTTGTCACAGTTTGGTGAGCAATTGAGACAGAAGGAGCCCTGCAGAATTTACACCATCTATTTGTTTTACCCTTGTTATTTTTATGTTTGCTTTGCTTGGTATTGTTGATGTTATATGTTGAGGATTGCATGATTAAAGGAGTGCCCACTCTCAGCTGCAGTAAGTTTGAGAACTGGAGAGGGGTTTAGCATTCCTCTCTTCACCCCGGTTGACCGGGAAGGGTGGCAGGTGGATCTACTCCAGTTGTAGCAGGACTGGGCAATAGAGAAGTTGGAGAAAAGGGAAGAGATGTGTACTTGATAATTAGAATTGAGCAATTAAGAGCATAGATCGTGAACCAGGCAGCAACTCAAACCTATGCCCAGGGCAAGTTGCAGGCCTTGAGAGAGGACTTCCATGTAGAAAAGGAAGCCCTGGCTAAGCAAGTACCGGTCCTTCAGAGACTTGTCAAAATTTAATCATTTGTGCTCAGCATATGCCATAATAGCAGTGTGTTTGCTACAAGAGGAAATTGAATAGTTAAACGCCAATGGGCCATGCATTTCTGCCCAGGTGACAAGCCTCACAAGGGAGGACTCGGGTAGTCTTGTGAGTAAGAATTGTTTAAGGGAAGAGACCAGGAAGGGTGGGGGCTAGTTGAGAAGCTCACCCTCCTAGCTAAACTGGTAGTGAAACAAGCCGGTGCCCATAGAAGGGTCAGTTCAGCAAGAAAAGCAGGATCGGGCCCAAGCGGGCAGGAAACAGACAGACATTGGAAAACAGGTTGGAAAATTTTGAGGGCATAGTGGAAGGAAGGAGTAATTAAGTATGAGCATGGGGATTTCAAATACCCAGGACAATACTTGAAATGGTGATTTGAGTTGATAAAATTGGCTGTTGGGAGACAAGCAAGTGATTTAAGGAAGAAGTGAGAAGTTAACTATGTAGTTGCTGGAGGGAACAGCAGCTGAACTTTGTAAAAATGCTAAAGAGGAAAGTTCTTGGTGTCTTTAAAATGTTTGTAAATAAATTCAGGCAAAGAAATTATTAGATTGCAATTATTTGGCTATGAACAATTTAGTCGAATTAGCTAAAGAATGTATACAGTGCAATGTAATTGAAATCCTATTAGGCTCTAAGGGGCACTATAAGAAGTACTTTTCTTTCAGTGTTTGAAAGCAGGAGTTAGAAGTAAAAAGCCATCAAAATTCTGGTAAAGTTAATTATGTCCCTTTTAAGGTAAGAATCTTTAAGCTGTGAATAGCTTTGGATCCAGAAGCAAGCCAGAAAGCATCTGTATTAACGCAAATTATCTAATTGATACAGTAGAAGCCACTGAAACCTGGACTGCCTATGAAACAAATACAAGAAAATATGGGGTAATGCCTCTGTTCTGCCTGAAATCAACAAGGGTATTTGTATATTTTAAGTGATGATTGACTGCCCAGAAGGGATAGATCTATTTTTTGTCTTTCAGATAATCAGAGAAAACTGATGCCAGCTGAACAGCATTCAACGTATCATGCATTTACTGGCACAATAGGAATTATGTTTTGTGTTCTATGTCCTGTCTTGTGGTGGTTGTCTCGTGGCCAGAATTGTTGTGTTTAATATTTTCAAAGGATAGTCTAGTTTAAAATCAAACAGAAGGGTTAAATTAAAATGCAGATACTTGTTTTATTCAACTTTGGAATACAAAGTGTTTGGATAAATCAGGAAAATGTGATATACTAAAGTCTAATACATTTACTTAAGTAAGAAAAAGAAACTTCATTGGCCAAATGATTTAATTGAAAATTGTTGTTAAAATTTGCCTACAAAAAGTCTTTGGAAGCAAGGACATGAAAAGTTAACCCACTCCCCATATTGTACATGGGATCCTTCTGGCTACCTCAGATTTCTAGCCAGAGGGCTGGAGATGGTGGGAAGCTATTGGACACCAGAGGTTGTATTGAGTGAACTCCTCAAAGTGGGTGTGCTTGTCCTGGCTTGTTGCTCCAAAGCTCTGTAATAAAGTTATTTTAGTGGAAGGGTATATATGTGGCATATATTAAATAATAAGACTAATATGCTGTATAATGGCAATGTTTTATGTGTTCATTGTTGGGAAAAGGTGTATGAGTGAAGAGTGAAAGTTTCCTTTGTAGGTTAAAAGAAGCCAAGAAGGGAAGAAGGAAAATAGCATGCTTAGGCTAAAGATAAGATTGGCCCCATTCAGGGACACTCCTCACAGCTAAGACTTGGCTGACAACCAAGAAGGGGGGGGAGGGGGCTTGAATGTGCCCAAACAGCTATGAGATCTGTAAAACACTGCCAGGCACTAATGAAATGTGTTAGGTTTCCTTTCTCACAGGTGAAGAAGTGCTACCCAAAAACCCTAGCAGCCCTGCCACTCCTTGGAACCAGGAGACTGGATCTATGTAAAGGTCCACCAACGAAAGACTGCTTTGGCTCCATGCTGGAAAGGCCCTTATTAAGTCTTGCTGACTACCAACACCGCTGTGAAGTGCCAAAGACTGACTGCTTGGACCCATGATTCTCACTGCAAAAAGATCCCTCCACCTCGCGAGAATTCTCCTACTGATGATTAGCCTATTTCTCCTTCTGTGCCTTCTGGATAGCAGGAAAAAAGGACAAGGTGAAGTGCTGGTAACCTCTCCTTTGTCCACTGACAGACCTACTGTGCCTTTGGATTTTTCTAGAAGAAGCAAAACCATTACAGGGTGATGTGCTGGTAACCTCTCCCCTGTACGATGCTGAACCACGACTGTTTCGGGAAAGAAGAAGGAACACTCACTCGACCGAAATTGCCAAAGTCCAGGAATTCCTGACTAGAAAGGACATTAAGAACTGATCCTGGTGAAGAAACAAAGAATTATACACTGGGAGGAAGAAATTTGTGGGACCCTGCTTGGGAATGTAGTATTGATTGGATTTTCGGGTTTATTCTATAGGCTGCGCCCTGTGTGTTGGATAAATCCTTCAGCATATATTGATCTCTCTAATTGGATTTTAAATGACAAGTACCAAAGGCACTTTGTTGCCACTGCCTCTGCCATATCCTCCATTACCCCTGTAATACATCCAAATACAGACAATGCCATATATTTGATAAAACCAATGGCCAAGGCCTTCACACTTGAGTGATTTATTTAAAGACTGTTTGGAAAAAAAAGAAAAAAGTATTTTTAAAGTTCAGGATATCCCATTTAAGTGAACAATTGAGTAGAGAATAAAAGGATCAGTAGAAATAGAAATCTATATCACTACAAATGAACCCCAAGAATCTGTAATTGAAATTGATGGGTTCCATAATGAAGTAGATATGATGGCTATTCCTGGAATTTGTACTGTGTTACATGAAAGAAGCCCTTATTGTTGTTTGGTTACCCAATTAGTGAATAATCAAATGAATACCCAAAGTTTGTTCTGCCACTGGAAATTTTACTTGTATTGAAACCATTCCAGTGACTAATAATGTAACCTATACCTTATTGCAATACACCCCCCCCATGCTATTAATGTCAATGCCTCTTGAAAGTACCTGAGATTAGTTAAAGGTATACAACCAACAGATGTGATATAGTACTACACCAAAGAGATATGTATTAGGATATCAATGGACTGTGATTAATACAACACTAGGGACTGTCAAATTTACATTGCCCTCATCCAGTTTCCAGATCACCTCTACATACCCAAATTGCTCACAAGGGGTTGCCATTAGATTACGGTTTTGGGGTTCAGAACATGATGAGAAATTGGGACAACTAGAAAAGGCCACTAGCCTTATTTCTGGAGCTCAGGTAACCCAAGTACAGGCTAGAGTTGGTGAGTTACATGTTATTTCCACCCTTAGTTCTATGACCCAGAAGTTACTGACAGAGATGATATTGAATATCACTGAGGCTGGGAAGGCATTGCAGTGGGATCTAGTATGTTTAGAAATTCAGGATTTCCTGAATGACCAGCTGATGGCCATTCGGAGTGATCTTGAGCAGCAGACTTGACCCACTGCCCTTACAGACACATCAGGAATACCATCTGATCAGAGGTCATGGAAACATACTTTAGACACTTTCTGGGTGGAAGTGTAGACATTCACACTGCTCCTTCCAAGCATTTGGACTGGTTAGGGGGGTGTGGGCTCCCACATACTGAATCCTGATGGTCCATGGGGAGGATGCGTGTGGGATTGGATTATTCACTGAGATATCTGGGAAATTAGACCATCTAGTATGCCTAACTGATTTATAATCGGAGCCCCTAGAATAACACCTGATATTTTGGATAGAAATAGGGAGTCAATGGACATTTGGCTGTTAGAACCTTTACAGCTTCAGTGTATCCATAAACTGAAGCCAGGGGCAATTGTCACTGTTCATGATAATGTTTGCTGGGAGGGTAGAGGACAAGGAACTATCCTGACAGGACACCTACTTTTTCAAGCTAATAATAGCTGTGTGTATGTTAAAACCACCACATTGCAAGATATACATTTTAATTTAATTACCACTGCAGGCAAACATATTGTTTATTGGCCTGCAGATAGAATTTTGCAAGTAGCCCTTAGTTTCCAGATACCCTTTAATTGGACCAGCTTAATACCTGATCGATTTCAAAATTTGCTTTCATTGTTACCAGAGGTTCAAAGAATCTCTGAACTATAAGGGCAAATTCACATGCTTCAAAATAAATATCAAACTGAAAAGAATGCCTTTCATACAGCTTATAGAGTGTCTACTTTGTGTACTAAGTATGACGTATTGTGCTTTGTAACCAAAGCTGTACAACAACCTCATCATATTATTGCTATGGGAATGATATTGCTTACATTGCTGTTAGTTTAGGATTATGTTATTTTTGTTGTAAAAGACATAATAATAGTAATACCTTCCATGTCCATGCTAATCATTCATTGTCATTACATCCAATGAAAACCCCTAAGGTTGAAACATCTGATGTAGAATCAGAAATCCATGGCTTAATGCAAATAGAGATTTGAAAATATCTGTTGTACTAGAAGTACAAAAGGGGGGAGTGTGGAAGTAGGGAAAGAATTGACAAGGATTTGTATGGGATCTTAATGCATGTCAGTCTGTCAGCAAGAGTCAGGCTAGCAGTTAACAAGAGCTAGGCCAGCTGTAACCCTAATGACGTGAGACTTGTAGAAGTGAGGATGGTGTGAGGCGAGTGGGAAAGAACTGTGTGAGAAGTTGTCACGACCTTGCACTGATAACCAAATATGTAGACTGGCATCTTCTAGAACTGAGAAAAATAAGACAGCAGGATGGCCTATGTATAAACAAAATGCAGCTGTTGCTTATTATGTCTGGATTATTGCTTGTTATTGTCTGTAACAAAGGTATAAATGCTGTAATTGTTTACCTGTTGAAAGACCTGTCTGGGACTGGGGCAACCCTGTGTCCTAGGGCACTCCCTCCCTCTATTGCAATTGCTGGAGAAATAATGAAGTATTTGATTTTGCTGCACCCAAACAAAAAGCGAGAACTGAGTTTTTCTCCAACAGAACTGATGGGCAGGATCTCCTGGGAAAATAGCATGAGGGCAAAAGGAGTCCAGGAGAGCTGGCTGTATTTTAAAGAATCCTTGTTGAAGTTGCAGGAAAAAACCATCCCGATTGTAGAAAGAATAATAAATACGGCAGGCGACCAGCTTGGTTTAACAGTGAAATCCTTACTGATCTTAAACGCAAAAAAGAAACTTACAAGAAGTGGAAGATTGGACAAATGACCAGGGAGGAGCATAAAAATATTGCTCAGGCATGCAGGAGTGAAATCAGGAAGGCCAAATAACACTTGGAGTTGCAGCTAGCAGGAGATGTTGAGAGTTGTCAAGCTTCCTTCCCCACTCTGAACTTTAGGGTACAGATGCAGGGACCTGCATGGACACTTCTAAGCTTAATTACCAGCTTAGATCTGGTATCGCTGCCACCACCCCCAAGCACTACTTTTCTTCCCTTGGTAGTCTTGAGAGACTTCACCAATTTCCTGGTGAACACAGATCCAAACCCCTTGGATCTTAAAACAAGGAGAAATTTACCATCCCCCCCTCATTTCTCCCACCAACTCCTGGTGAATCCAGATCCAACCCACTTGGATCTAAAAACAAGGGAAAAATCAATAGGTAATTAAAAAGAAGGCTTTTAATTAAAGAAAAGAAAGGTAAAAGAAAACCCTCTGGGAAAGATTATCATACCAGCTTCTCTCACAAACAACAGATTCAAAACACAGAGGATGTTCCCCTGGGCAAAAATCTTAATACACACAAGAATACCCAAATTTGATATTCCCTTAATGGTACCAAGACAAGTTACAAAGGAAATAAACATAAACCTATTTATCCCTTTCTAAAACTTACTACTCTGATAAGAGGCTAGTTCCTTGATCTTTTTCACTCCAGCTGAAACTGAAACTCTAAACAAAGGAAAACTTCCCTCCTTCCATTTGAAACATCTTGTTCCCCCATTGGTTCCTCTGGTCAGGTGTCAGCTAAGCTAGGTGAGCTTTTCAAACCTTTATAGTGACAGAGGATGTGGAAAAAGCTAATGTACTCAATGATTTTTTGCCCTGTCTTCACAAACAAGGTCACCTCCCAGTCTGCTGCACTGGGCAGCACAGTATGAAGAGAAGGTGACCAGCCCTTTGTGGAGAAAGAAGTGGTTCGGGACTATTTAGAAAAACTGGATGAGCAAAAGTCCATGGGGCCAGATGCGCTGCATTCGAGGCTGCTAAAGGAGTTGGGGGATGTGATTGCAGAGCTAGGCCATTATCTTTGAAAACTCATGGTGAACGGGGGAGGTCCTGTATGCCTGGAAAAAGGATTATGTAGTACCCATCCTTTAAAAAGGGAAGAAGGAGGATCCGGGGAACTACAGGCCAGTCAGCCTCACCCTCTGTCCCTGGAAATATCATGGAGCAGGTCTTCAAGGAATCATTTCTGAAGCACTTAGAGGA
Organism: Gopherus evgoodei; assembly: GCF_007399415.2. Taxonomy (NCBI): domain Eukaryota; kingdom Metazoa; phylum Chordata; order Testudines; family Testudinidae; genus Gopherus; species Gopherus evgoodei. Next base: position 127,521,988 of record NC_044325.1, read on the forward strand.
GAGGAAAGTGATCAGGAACAGTCAGCATGGATTCACCAAGGGCAAGTCATGCCTGACTAACCTAACTGCCTTCTATGAGGAGAGAACTGGGTCTGTGGATGAGGGGAAAGCAGTGGACATGTTATACCTTGATTTTAGCAAAGCTTTTGATATGATCTCCCATAGTATTCTTGCCAGCAAGTTAAAGTATGGGCTGGATGAATGGACTATAAGGTGGATAGAAAGTTGGCTAGATCATCGAGCTCAATGGGTAATGATCAACAGCTCCATGTCTAGTTGGCAGCCGGTTTCAAGCGGAGTGCCCCAAGGGTCAGTCCTGGGGCCGGTTTTGTTCAATATTTTCATTAATGATCTGGAGGATGGCATGGACTGCACTCACAGCAAGTTTGCAGATGACACTAAACTGGGAGGAGTGATAGATACACTGGAGGGTAGGGATAGGATACAGAGGGACCTAGAGAAATTAAAGGATTCGGCCAAAAGAAACCTGATGAGGTTCAACAAGGACAAGTGCAGAGTCCTGCACTTAGGACTGAAGAATCCCATTCACTGTTACAGACTAGGGACCGAATAGCTAGGAAGCAGTTCTGCAGAAAAGGACCTAGGAGTTACAGTGGACGAGAAGCTGCATATGAATCAACCGTGTGCCCTTGTTGCCAAGAAGGCTAATGGCATTTGGGCTGTATAAGTAGGGGCATTGCCAGCAGCTCGGGGGACGTGATCATTCCCTGTTGTGTATTTGGTTGTCATGGTTTTTGTTCCTATGGCAACTGAGTTAGATTATTAGGGGATAACCCAGCCAGCTTCGGCCGGTTAGGTGAGCTCCATGTCTGTAAATAAATGGTAGCTTTGTTAGCTGTTTGCTCTCTGGCCTCAAGTGATTTCTTCCTAGACCGGCTGCCTCCAAGGATATAACAAGTGGCGATGAGAGTGGGAACCCGGTGCTGCCCCAGCAACAGAAGGAAGTAGAAGTCAAGGTAAAGAACAAATAAACGAACAAAAAAACTGCTTGTTTGCACTGACTGTGAAAGTGAAACTAAAAATCATGGCTACTCTGACCGGGCCACTGGAACCTTTTGATGAGAATATAGTGCAATGGCATGTGTATACTGAGCGTTTTGAGCTTTTTGTTATTGCAAATGACATTACAGAAGAGAAGAAGGTGCCAATATTCTTAAGTGTTCTAGGGGCTAAGACCTACTCCCTGCTACACAACTTACTACACCCTGTTAAGCCAGAGACTAAATCTTACAGTGACATTGTGGAAATCCTGGGGTCCCATTTTTCCCCAAAACCACTGGTAATTGCTGAAAGATATAGGTTCCACAAAAGAGACCAAAAAGAAGATGAAACAGTTGTACAATTTGTAGCAATTTTAAAAAAACTAGCAGAACACTGTGAATTTAAGGAGATGTTAAATGATGCCCTGCGTGACAGGTCAGTGTGTGACCTGCACAGTGAAGCTATACGGAAGCGCCTACTGACAGAGGCTCAGTTTACCTTACAGAAGGCTGTTGATATTGCTGTCTCCATGGAACTGGCTACAAGGGAGGCGCAATACATCGGCGCACCCCCTAGGGTGCAAAAAGTGTCACAAGAACCTACCCACAAAACTGTGCAGAGTCAGGAATGTTACTGCTGTGGTAAGCCAGATCACCAGGCATCAGAATGCTGGTGTAAGGACCTGGTGTGTCAACACTATGGCAAAAAGAGACACGTTAAGTGTGCCTGTAAACAAAAGAAAAAGAGGCCTGTGGTCTGGCCGACAAAAAGAGGAACCCTGCATACCCTATAGCAGACCCAGGATGATCAAGGTGACACCTCATCACAAGAGGAAGTGCCACTGCATGTTTTGTCTTTGGCAGCGGGCTCACATGATTACTGGGTAACCCCGTTGTTGGATGGCCAACCTATACGCATGGAACTGGACACAGGTGCAGCCGTCTCGCTGATCTCCGAGACTGTGTATAAAGAAAAGCTACAGCATCTTCTGCTTAAGGCAACAAAAACTGTTCTGAAGACGTATATGGGAGAAGCTGTGCCCATGTTGGGCACTATTGATGTTAAGGTGGAGCTCAATGGATAGGCTGCTAAATTGCCACTGTTTGTGGTGAGAGGTAATTACCCAGCCTTAATGGGTAGATCTTGGCTTGGGAAGATTCAGCTGAACTGGGCAGAAGTGCACCGGATGACTAAAGAAGAAACCAGTCTAACCCCTATACTAAGGAAACATGCTGCTGTTTTTGGAGAGGCTCTGGGAAGTATGAAGGGAATCACTGTGACAATCAAATTAAACCTGACAGTCAACCAAAATATCTGAAAACCAGAACTGTGCCATATGCCATCAGGCCAAAAGTTGAAGGAGACCTGGAGCGCCTGGTCACCAATGGAATCCTAATACAAGTTACCTATAGCCCATGGGCCACTCCTATCATTCCAATAGTGAAGAAAGATGGCTCCCTCCGGATTTGCGGTGATTTTAAAGTCACTGTCAACCCAGTGTTGTATGCAGAGCAATACCCTCTTGCCCACATCGATGACCTCTTGCAGGCCTGGCTGGGGGACAAAAGTTTGGTAAGATTGATCTGAGTCAAGCATATTTACAGATGCACGTTGATGAAAAGTCCCAAGAGCTGTTGACTATTGTGACTCATAAGGGGCTTTATCGATATTGTCGCCTACCCTTTGGAATAACGTCTGCTCCCGCCCTGTTTCAGAGAGCTATGGACCAGATCTTGTGCGGCTTGTCAGGAGTTCAGTGCTATCTGGATGATATCCTGGTCACTGGAAGGAATTAAAAGGATCACTTAAAGAATTTAGAGGTTACCCTACAAAGACTGGAAGAGTATGGCCTTTGAGTTTGCAAAGACAAGTTTGAATTCTTCCAGCCATCTGTTGAATATTTGGGACACATCATTGATGCTGCGGGTCTTCACAAGGCCCCTGCAAAAGTTAAGGCTATTGTGGAGGCTCCCCCACCTCGAAATGTAAGTCAGCTGTGCTCATTTCTGGGACTACTGAGCTATTATGGAAAGTTCAGCTCACAGTTAGCCACACTGCCAAAACCACTTCATGAGCTCCTTGGGCAGAACGAGGCCTGGAAGTGGACTGAAGCCTGTGATGTTGCATTTAACAAAGCTAAGGATGCATTGCTAAATTCTGAAGTTTTAACGCACTTTGATCCATCCTTACCCCTACAATTGGCCTGTAATGCCTCCCCTTATGGAGTGGGAGCAGTCGTGTCACACATTATGCCTTCGGGAGAAGAGAGACCTATTGCTTTTGCTTCACGCACTCTAAGCAAAGCACAAACTAACTACGCCCAAATCGAATGTGAGGCATTAGGAATTGTTTTTGGAATTCGGAAGTTTCATCAGTACCTGTTTGGGCAGAAGTTTACTCTTCTCACAGAGCATCGACCTCTGATGTCAATTTTTGGACCCTATACAGGCATTCCCCCATTAGCTGCTAGTAGTATGCAATGCTGGGCATTGTTACTTTCAGCGCACACATATGAAATCAAATATCAGAAATCCACTCTGCACGGCAATGCAGATGGCCTCTCAAGGTTGCCTTTGCCTGTCAAACATCAAGATAGTGCCCAAAAGGAAATCTTCTACTTTGAACAGGTAGAGAATACACCCATCACTGCTACTCAGATAAAGAAGGCAACTCGCATTGACCCAGTATTGTCCCAAGTTACGGACCTGGTGATGCATGGAAAATCTCGACAAACCTCTCCAGCCTCACCCGACCTTGTTACCTACGTGTCCAGGAGGACAGAGTTATTGGTCCAATCTGGTTGTTTGTTGTTGGGGAGACGTGTCATTATTCCACCACCACTGAGATCACAGATGTTAGAACAGCTACATTCCGGTCACTGTGGAATAGTGAGCATGAAGGAAATTGCACGAAGCTATTTTTGGTTGCCTGGATTGGACAGTGCTATTGAAGAGAAGGCAAAAGCTTGCATGTCATGTCAGGATGTGAGGAATGCACCCCAGTGGGCACCCCTACACCCATGGGACTGGTCTGAAAACCCATGGCAACATATTCACGTTGACTTCGCTGGCCCCCTTGAAGGAAGCAAGTTCTTGGTGGCAGTAGATGCCCATTCTAAATGGCCAGAAGTCTCTATAATGCAGTCCACTACTGCAGAGAGTACTATCCAAAAACTATGGGGACTCTTTTGCCTTTTCGGTCTGCCAGAACAACTTGTGAGCGACAACGGACTGCAGTTCGTCTCTCAGGAGTTTCAAAATTTTATGAAGACAAATGGGATACACCACATCACTTCAGCACCATATCATCCAGCCACCAATGGATTAGCTATAAGATTTGTGCAGACAATGAAACACGCTTTGAAATCAGCAAGGGGATAACACTCCATTCAAAAGCATCTGGATACCTTCTTACTTTCCTACAAAAACACACCTCATGCTACGACCCAGGCATCCCTGGCTTTTCTAATGATGGGACGACAGCTGCACACTTGCTTTGATCTGCTGAAACCTTCTGAAATCCGACAAATTGTGCAACTTCAGCAGCAATATCAAGTCATCAGGCGTGCACCCAGAGCAAAAGACTGAACCTTTAGCTCGGGACAGCCAGTTTTGGCTCGGAATTATACTTCCGGAGCTAAATGGGTCCCTGCCACGATCATCACTCAAACAGGACCTGTTTTCCTACACAGTCCGGACTGCAGAGAATCTTACATGGCAGCAACATGTAGATCAGCTGTTGCCAGATCATGCCAGTCCTCAGGACACATCTGCAGTTGAGTGGTCTGACTTCACCTCTTCTGGTGAGACACTGAATCACGAATCATCTGTTCCTGCCTGTTCTCCTCCATTACTGCCGGTGGCTGAGATACCCCTTTGCCCAGCATGAGCTGATACCACTTGCTCACCCATTCGTGCTGCAGACCCTGAGCCCATGGTACTTTCGGGTGCAACAACACCAAATGTTCACCCTAATCCACCTAGAGACAGAAGGCCTCCTCATCGGCTGGATCTTTAGCTAGGGCGAACTCATGGTTGTGGGGCAAAATATTCTTCGGTATTTAGCTGGGAATGGAGGCAGTCTACCCTCCTTCTCTAGTCTACTGTGTGTTTTGTTTAGGGGATGTTCTTATTACGAGAGGAGGAATATGTTGTGTATTTGGTTGTCATGGTTTTTGTTCCTATAGCAACTGAGTTAGATCATTAGGGGATAGCCCAGCCAGCTTCGGCCGGTTAGGTGAGCTCCATGTCTGTAAATAAATGGTAGCTTTGTTAGCTGTCTGCTCTCTGGCCTCAAGTGATTTCTTCCTAAACCGGCTGCCCCTAAGGATATAACATTCCCCTCTATTCAACATTGGTGAGGCCTCATCTGGAGTACTGTGTCCAGTTTTGGGCCCCACACTACAAGAAGGATGTTCAAAATTGGAAAAGTCCAACAGAGAGCAACAAAAATGACTAGGGGGCTGGAGCACGTAACTTATGAGGAGAGGCTGAGGGAACTGGGATTGTTTAGTCTGCAGAAGAGAAAAATGAGGAGGGATTTGATAGCTGCTTTCAGCTACCTGAAAGGGGGTTCCAAAGAAGATGGAGCTAAACTGTTCTCAGTGGTACCAGATGACAGAACAAGGAGTAACGGTCTCAAGTTGCAGTGGAGGAGGTTTATGTTGGTTATTAGGAAAATCTTTTTCACTATGAGGATGGTGAAGCACTGGAATGGGTTACCTAGGGAGGTGGTGGAATCTCCATCCTTAGAGGTTTTTAAGGTCAGGCTTGATAAAGTCCTGGCTGGGATGATTTAGTTGGGAATTGGTCCTGCTTTAAGCAGGGGGTTGGACTAGATGACCTCCTGAGGTCCCTTCCAACCCTGATATTCTATGATTATATGACAGTGAGGATCCTGGCCTCAACCAGCAGGGGGTGCTGTAGGGAGCAGGCAAAAGCGCTGGCTGTCGGGGGAGCTCCCGGCTACTCCAGCCACAGCCTATCACCAAGCTGTTCCTCCCCTTAGGATAAGGATTTCCTCCCCTTGAACCCCAGGGACCCAATCTTCCAGACCTCCAGCGGGGAGGAGATCCTGTACGAGGGCAACACCACCATCTACCCGGCCTTCATCAATGAGGATGCCTACTATGAGAAGAAGGTGGCCTTTGCCAAGATGGAGAATCACACGTTCTCCATCCCTGGCCTGCAGAGAGATTGAGCCTGGGGCCAGGTGGGCCATGGGCTAAGAGGGAATAAACAGACTGAATGGATATGATGGTGTGTGCTGTGAGGGATGGGATGGGGGTTACCATGCGGACATCACCCTTATGTTGTGATGGAGGGGCAGGGCAGGGTGTAGACTGCACCATCTGGTAGCACCACCTATTATCCAGGTTCCCTGACACTTCCCAGTGCAAGGCTCTTTGTTTTTTCTTTCTTATAATTTTGAAAAACTTTAACTGTTCAGGCTGAAACTTTCCAGGCAGGTCTGGCGTCTGCCTCAAGCAGACATTTTTGGGGCATGTTTCAGCCATTCGGCCTTTTCCCAAGAATGAGGCTAGGACAAAAGCCATTGTTTTGCCAGGTTAATTTATACAACAGTTTCTTTGCAATGCTCCTGTGCCCTCAAGCAGCAGGATGGCCTTGGAGGAGGGGATGTGCCTTTTGCTGTCCCCATCGAAATCTACCCACATTTGGCCAAGTTATAAGTCTTTGGAGAATCTGAGTTTGCACATGCTCAGTAGAGTCTTTTTAATTCCCTGAAGATTCTGCTTCACCCCATCCCAGCTCCTAGAATGGATTAGAGTGCCCATGGGCCCGCCCTACTGGGTGACTGAGCATGCTCCAGCCTGGGCCTGCAGGACCTGAGCCTGCTTTTCACTGCAATTGTTGTTGCTCCTGTCTGCTGTGGTGCCAGGCACCAGCACACAGAGCAGGGCACCTGTTTCTCCTGTGTACTCAGTGACCCCCTCAGGTGGTGTGGGGGAGGTGCGACCTGAGTTAACCGCAGTCACAGGAGCAATGCAGGAGTGAGAACAGGAGCAGGGTGGGAATGTGAAGAAGCAGGATCTGTCTGGTGGGAGGCTGTGAGGGAGGAAGGTGGGCAGGAACCAATGAAGCGGGATGGGGGCAGGGAAGTGATGGGGTGGGGAAACAGGGGTGGGAGGTATGGTGAGTCCCATCAGGCATGCCATGGCCTGGCTCAGAACTGGGCGATCATGGAGGCCGGTTCCAACCTGCTGAGGGGAAGCAGAAGAGGCTCAGGGTAGCATAGGATGGGTCTGCCACAGGCAGGACTTACCCCTCACTCACACACACACACAGGGGATCCAGTCCATTGTTTTCTTCTTTGGAGTCAGGGCAGTAACCAGGATCGTTAACAGCCCCACAAAAGAAACCATGGCCTTGACCTCGAGTGCCCCCTGCTGCCACCAGTGGTCCAGCTCCAGCAGTTGCCCCTGCCTTCATGGGGTATCAATTGCTCAGCATGGCTCTGCCACCCGAGGCATAGCCTGGCTCAGCTGCTCCACACCCAAACTTGGGGTTTAGCTTTAAGCAGCCCCATGGGAGGCAGAGAAGCTACAGGTGGCTTCAACCAAAGGCCAGAGTTAAACATTAGCCCTGCAGTCTGCTCCGGCCTAGGACTATGGTATCTGCCTGCTGGCTTCCTTGGGGAGCGAGGTGCGAATGGCCCTTGCTCAGTGCTTCACAGGTAGTGTCTGCCAGCTGGAGACCAGGGGCAGCGCCAGCCTCTTCCTGGGGTGGGGCTGAGGTGGACTAGACAGAAAAGGAGGAACTATAGCTCCAACAAGTCCCATCCCCCAGCGCTGCCGCTGCTGGAGACACTGTTGGACACATAAACCACCAGGGATCAGCAACCTTTCAGAAGTGGTGTGCCGAGTCTTCATTTATTCACTCTAATTTAAGGTTTTGTGTGCCAGTAATACATTTTAACGTTTTTACAAGGTCTCTTTCTATAAGTCTATAATATATAACTAAACTATTGTTGTATGTAAAGTAAATAAGGTTTTTAAAATGTTTAAGAAGCTTCATTTAAAATTAAATTAAAATGTAGAGCCCCACCTGGACCGGTGGCCAGAACCCAGGCAGTGTGAGTGCCACTGAAAATCAGCTCACGTGCCGCCTTTGGCATGCGTGCCATAGATTGCCTACCCCTGCACTGGAGGGAGACAGAGACCAGCACAGTGGTAACCTGGAGGATGGTAAACTCATCCCCATCATTGCTTTATCTTCCTGGGGCTGGACGGGAGCTGGAACCTGGAGGAGAAAGGCCCCGGGTCCCATTCCCTGCTCCCCTGAGCCAGACAATTCCACTCTGTAATGGGGGTGAGACTCACGGCTGCGGCTCCTCCTGCTGTCGTCCTAGGAATTAGCTCATTCACGGCCTTGGAGTGCACTCTGCAGGCCCCTGTCTCATCTTGCCATTGGGTCCCCTTGTCCCTCCCGGACCCCGGTGCCCCTTTCCATTGGGGTGCTGCCCCTCACAGTACCTTTACAGTCTCAGTGAGTCTCCCCTCCCCGGGGAACCCCTACCCCCCATCCCCACTTTGCCTCAGTCCTGGCTACTGCCAGTCCCAATCTAGCCCCCACTCACTGAGGCCCACTGCAGTATAATTGCCACTCATCGTTGGCAAGGAGGGTCTAAGCCTGCTGCCTCTGCCTACCCGTGGGCTGCCCTCTGTAACCCAGGGCCGGTGCAAGCACTAGGCAAACTAGGCTGCCACCTGGGGCACCGAGATATGGGGGGGCGACAAAAAGCGATGCCTAAATATAGGACCAGATAGCAATCAAGACACAGGCTGCAGATCACAGATTGTAGGGAGGATGTAGATAAGAAGCACGCTCCCAATGAATTGCTTTCCTGTCATTTAGATAGCCAGTGATTAGGGAAGTCCTTTGATTAGATCACAGATTATAGAGAGGTAATAAGTATCACGCTCCCAATTAATTGCTCTCTTAAGCAACATTTGGATCAATCAGAGAGCTATCCCTTGAAAAAGTACTGGAAGAAGCAAAGACTTCAATCTAGAAGTTGACTAATGAAGGCATTTATATTGAATCCTTAAGTGAAGAGGACAAGAAGTGTTTGTTAAGACACAGACTTGATTCTTAAAAATCTACAACAGCAACTTCTAGATTCTACTCAACCTCTACGTAGCTTTTACAGACCACCCCGCTGGTCTGGGGAAAGAGGCAACTTCCTAGGTTTACAGCCCCTCAGGCTAGTTATCTCTAACTTTGGAATCAGATGCTGTTCTACAGCTGTGTCATAGAATACATTTTCCTGAACCAATCCTATAGTCCCAAGATTTTTAGACAAGAGCCATCTACCTCCCCCACCTTTAACTGCCTTATTCTTATCTAAAAAAACAGGACCCCCCCCAAGCATCTTTCCTGCCCTTTTACATAGAGGTTAAAACCATAAGCCCTTAGTAACAAACAATTTTTAAAAGTTTCCCCTATGTTTTAGACTAAGATTGGTTATTTTTTAGTGAGGACAATTTGAAACTGCAGCAAAGCCCCTCTTAGCAAAAACGGCGTCTGTGAGTCAGTGGATCAGAGATAAGAAGGCTGCTTCTTCCCCAACTTTTTAACAAATAGAGGTGAAAGTTATATTAAGTTTTGTAAAGGAATAAACACTTTAAAAAACAAAACTATATGAAGACAGAGCCCTTTATTTAACATTTTTACATGTGTTTTGATTAAAAAAAAAAAGAGCATGCAGAAACACCCCAGGTTTAAAACCACAGGACCTTAGTAACAGCTTGTTTATATTCCCCTTATTCTGTAATCCAGTGGATCAGAGAGAAGTTTATTTTCTTCCCCACTTTTTAACAAATCCACTGGAAAGTTATATTAAGCTTTAATTTTCTTAGGATTCTTAGATTTAAGTATGAATTTTTCTGTTTCATTATCAGAATGTCTTTGTTTTTAAATGTTTGTAACCCGTTTGCTAAGACAGAGGTACAAGCTCTGTGTTTGTTTTGGGTCCATAGATTTTATTAAAATAATACATCACAGACTGGAACTGTGGCTTTCTCTACATTTAAAAAACAGATAAGACTAATTAGGCTAGCCAGTTATGCATGCACTATAGTCTGCCTTAGCACTGCTCTAGGGATCACCCCTTCAGTTTGCTTTTTTTCACATAGACTTCTTTCCTAACTTTTTCAATGCTGTTAACATTTTAACAAATGGTGAGACTACATTGAAAGACAGTTTGTGAAAGTTATAACAACAACTTTATTCCATTTTCTGATTGTAAAAGACAAAAACCATCGCTCCGTGACTGCATGAAGCTCAGAGATAGCCTGTCTGAAGAACACCCCATCTCTTGACTTTCCCTCAGTACTTTTAGCACTTGAAAAATATGCAGTGTTTCATTATATAAAGGTTTTTTAAACATTTAACATGAAAATACAGCTTTGACTGAGATGTAACATAACACGACCTTTTTTAAGGATATTTTGTGTGCAGTGAAGATTATTTGAAGCATTATGTTTGTTTAACATAAGAACATAAGAACGGCTGTACTGGGTGAGACCAAAGGTCCATCTAGCCCAGTATCTGGCTACCGACAGTGGCCAATGCCAGGTGCCTCAGTGGGAGTGGACCTAACAGGCAATGATCAAGTGATCTCTCTCCTGCCATCCACTCCATCCTCTGACAAACAGAAACTAGGGACACCATTCCTTACCCATCTTAGCAAATAGCCATTTATGGACTTAACCACCATGAATTTATCCAGTTCTCTTTTAAACACTGTCATAGTCCTAGCCTTCACAACCTCCTCAGGTAAGGAGTTCCACAAGTTGACAGTGCGCTGCATGAAGAAGAACTTCCTTTCACTTGTTTTAAACCTGCTGCCTGTTAATTTCATTTGGTGACCTCTTGTTCTTGTATTATGGGAATAAGTAAATAACTTTTCCTTATCCACTTTCTCCACATCACTCATGATTTTATATACCTCTATCATATCCCCCCTTAGTCTCCTCTTTTCCAAGCTGAAGAGTCCTAGCCTCTTTAATCTTTCCTCATATGGGACCCGTTCCAAACCCCTAATCATTTTAGTTGCCCTTTTCTGAACCTTTTCTAGTGCCAGGACATCTTTTTTGAGATGTACACAGTATTCGAGATGTGGGCGTATCATGAATTTATATAAGGGCAATAATATATTCTCAGTCTTATTCTCTATCCCCTTTTTAATGATTCCTAACATCCTGTTTGCTTTTTTGACCACCTCTGCACACTGCGTGGACATCTTCAGAGAACTATCCGCGATGACCCCAAGATCTTTTTCCTGACTCGTTGTAGCTAAATTAGCCCCCATCATATTGTATGTATTGTTGGGGTTATTTTTAACAATGTGCATTACTTTACAGTAATCCACATTAAATTTCATTTGCCATTTTGTTGCTCAATCACTTACTTTTGTGAGATCTTTTTGAAGTTCTTCACAGTCTGCTTTGGTCTTAACTATCTTGAGCAGTTTAGTATCATCTGCAAACTTTGCCACCTCACTGTTTACCCCTTTCCCCAGATCATTTATGTTTGTTTGTTTAAAAGTTTAACATGAAAAAAACAGCTTTTTTTATATAAGCTACTTTTTCTTGTGTTTTTTGTATAAATCTAAACTTTAAAGAACAGTCCTGTTAATTTTTTTGTTGTTGTTTTGTTAATTAAAACACATATGTAAATTCCCCTAAATTGCCAGTTTTCATATTCTTACCCAGTTGCTGTTTTGGTACTTTAAAAACACTTTTTAAAAAAGGATAGTCTAGTATCTTAAGACTTTTTAGTTCACTAAACTTCTACAAAATATCCCTAAGCGTGGCCCTGCTTTGTTACAGCTCAGTCAATACTGCCTTTTCATGTTAAATTTAAAAAAACCAAACAAACGTAATGCTTCAAATACCTGTGGTTTTAAACCTGGGGTGTTTCTGCATGATCTATTTTATTGAAACACGCCTGCAAATAAAGGGATGTGAACTCATATAGGTTTGTCTTTTAAAGTGTTTATTCCTTTACAAAACTTAATATAACTTTCACCTCTATTTGTTAAAAAGTTAGGGAAGAAGCAGCCTTCTTATCTCTAATCCACTGACTCACAGACACTGTTTTTGCTAAGACGGGCTTTGCTGCAGTTTCAAATTGTCCTCACTAAAAAATAACCAATTTTAGTCTAAAACATAGGGGGAAACTTTTAAAAATTGTTTGTTACTAAGAGCTTATGGTTTTAGCCTTCATTAAAGCACCTATGTAAAAGGATGCTTGGAGTCTGGTTTTTTTAGATAAGAATAAGGCAGCTAAAGGTGGGGGAGGGAGATGACTCTTGTTCAAAAATCTTGGGACTATAGGATTGGTTCAGAAAAATGTATTCTATGATGCAGCTGTAGAACAGCATCTGATTGGTCTGATCCAAAGTTAGCGATAACTAGCCTGAGGGACAGTGAACGTGTGAAGTTGCTTCTTTCCCCGGGAACATTTGTAAGGGTAAGATCTCTCTCTCTTTCTGACTCAACCACATACTGTTTATCTTTGCCCATTGCAAAGAGGCTTTCATTTCCCTTTTCTTGCCCTGTTCTCTCTTTTAGCATATTTTTATAGGTTTCTCTTTTATTTAACTCTTTTTAAATGCTCTGTTCTTAACCTATCCTTTTATGTAACAGTTTAAATGCTTTTCAGGGAGCATATGACTGACGCCCAGGTGGCCCTGCTCATGGCGTGCATGCAGGAGTGAAATCAGGAAGGCCAAATCACACTTGGAGTTTCAGCTAGTCAGAGATATTAAGAGTAACAAGAAGGGTTTCTTCAGGTATGTTAGTAACAAGAAGAAAGTCAAGGAAAGTGTGGGCCCCTTGCTGAATGAGGGAGGCAACCTAGTGACAGAGGATGTGGAAAAAGCTAATGTACTCAATGATTCTTTTGCCTCTGTCTTCACAAACAAGCTCAGCTCCTAGGCTGCTGCACTGGGCACCACAGTATGGGGAGAAGGTGACCAGCCCTCTGTGAAGAAAGAAGAGGTTCAGGATTATATAGAAAAGCTGGACAAGCACAAGTCCATGGGACTGGATGCATTGCATTCGAGGGTGCTAAAGGTCTTGACGGATGTGATTGCAGAGCCATTGACTATTATCTTTGAAAGCTCACGGCAATCGGGGGAGGTCCCGGATGACTGGAAAAAGACTAATGTAGTGCCCATCTTTAAAAAAGGGAAGAAGGAGGATCCGGGGAACTACAGGCCAGTCAGCCTCACCTCAGTCCCTGGAAAAATAATGGAGCAGGTCCTCAAGGAATCAATTCTGAAGCACTTAGAGAAGAGGAAAGTGATCAGGAACAGTCAGCATGGATTCACCAAGGGCAAGTCATGCCTGACTAACCTAATTGCCTTCTATGAGGAGAGAACTGGGTCTGTGGATGAGGAGAAAGCAGTGGACGTGTTATTCCTTGACTTTAGAAAAGCTTTTGATATGGTCTCCCACAGTATTCTTGCCAGCAAGTTAAAGAAGTATGGGTTGGATGAATGGACAATAAGCTGAATAGAAAGCTGGCTAGATCATCGGACTCAACAGGTAGTGATCAATGGCTCCATGTCTAGTTGGCCGCTGGTTTCAAGCAGAGTGCCCTAAGGGTCGGTTCTGGGCCAGTTTTGTTCAATATCTTCATTAATGATCTGGAGGATGGCATGGACTGCACTCTGAGCAAGTTTGCAGATGACACTAAACTGGGAGGAGTGGTAGATACGCTGGAGGGGAGGGATAGGATACAGAGGGACCTAGATAAATTAGAGGATTGAGCTAAAAGAACCTGGTGAGGTTCAACAAGGACAAGTGCAGAGTCCTGCACTTAGGACAGAATAATCCCATTCACTGCTACAAATTAGGAACTGAATGGCTAAGCAGCAGTTCTGCAGAAAAGGACCTAGGGGTTACAGTCAACGAGAAGCTAGATATGAGTCAACAGTGGCCCTTTGTTTCCAAGAAGGCTAATGGCATTTAGGGCAGTATAAGTAGGGGCATCGCCAGCAGATCGAGAGATGTGATCATTCCCCTCTATTCGACATTGGTGAGGCCTCATCTGGAGTACTGTGTCCAGTTTTGGGCCCCACACTACAAGAAGGATGTGGAAAAATTGGAAAGAGTCCAGTGGAAGGCAACAAAAATGATTAGGGGGCTGGAGCACATGACTTATGAGGAGAGGCTGAGGGAACTGGGATTGTTTAGTCTGCAGAAGAGAAGAATGAGGGAGGATTTGATGGCTGCTTTCAACTACTTGAGAGGGGGTTCCAAAGAGGATGGATCTAGACTGTTCTCAGTGGTACCAGATGACAGAACAAGGAGTAATGGTCTCAAGTTGCAGTGGGGGAGGTTTAGGTTGGATATTAGGAAAAAAAATTTCACTAGGAGGGTGGTGAAGCACTGGAATGAGTTACCTAGGAAGGTGATGGAATCTCCTTCCTTAGAGGTTTTTATGGTCAGGCTTGACAAAGTCCTGGCTGGGATGATTTAGTTGGGGTTGGTCTTGCTTTGAGCAGGGGGTTGGACTAGATGACTTCCTGAGGTCCCTTCCAACCTTGATACTCTATGATTCTATGATTCTATGGTCTCCATCTCAGGGCCAGACGGTTCATCTGGGCATCAGTGGGCACTTAGGCTCTGTGCCATCATGGGGCGGGGAGGAGGAATATCTTCTCCTGGCCTCAGAGTCAGGTCTTTGGGAGAGCCCTGACCAAGGAGACAAGTTCTGCTGGGTCTCAGCCCGTTAGTGCCAGTCTGGGCAGAGGGGCACTGGGGGCAGAGACCAAGCCCCAGTGCCATGAGCTGCATGTTATGGCAATGTCCAGGCCCATCGGGCTGCAGCTGTGTGCTGTGGCAGTCAGAGGGAGCCGTCCCTTCCCTCCCTCCGCTCTAGGCAAAGTCTCTCTCTCCCTGCCACTCCATCCCTACCCCCTCCAGTCCTGTCCATTTCCTCCAGGGGCAGATCACCTCTCCCTGGGGGCAGTTATGGGGCCTGATTCCCAATGGGGTGACCATGGAACAGGGCAGGCAGGCAGCAAAGGGGGAACAATGACCAGCATGGGTGTGGGGATGGATAGCAGCCACCCTCCTGGACAGACCCTCTGCTGAGCTGGCCCCCTTTCCCAGAGGAGGGGAGCAGTAGCACCTGGATTCCTGATTGCCCCCCTGCAGGGCTATCAGGGAGGTGCTGGGGGTCATTAACCCCACTAGCTTCCATGGGGCAGCTCTGATGGGGCATAGGGTGAGGCCTCTGGGGCATGTTCTTTGAGCTGGGGGTGATGGGCAGATGTCAAGAAGAGGTCCCCGTGCCTGGCACAGATGGGCCCTGCACCCAGACAGAGTGAGAAGTGAGCGGGAATAGGGTAGCAGAGGCTGGTGCCCTCAGCAGCAGCAGCTGACATGCCAATGAGACCTGCCCCACCCCCTATCTGAGAGAAGCAGGATGAGCTGAGAGCAGGTGCGGGGAAAGCAGACCCTGCCGTAAACTGAGGGAAAGGGACAGTGGCTGGATAGACAGAGGGTGAAATGTGGGAGGGGAGGAGGGGAAGCCCCATCCCAACGCCTCCTGCTCTGGCTCAGGAAGGCAGCCCCTGCCCCAAGATGGGGAACCCCTGCAAGCCGTCCTTGGGCACCTCTCCACCCAGGAGCTTGTGCCTCCTGCTGCTGCAGTCCTCCCACCCACAGGAGACCTCACTCAGCACGGGCACAGGGCAGCCCCTGCTCTCCAGAGGGGGAAACTGATGCACAGTGCTCATCTGGCCCATCAGCAGCAGAGCTGGGGATAGGACCCAGGAGTCCTGACCACACCCTCCCCCCATTCCTAACACCGCTGCTCTCTCACTGTTAGTGGCTAGGTCTCTCTTCTCTCCATACCCTGGGCACCCCCTCACTGAGCCAACAGTCCCTGATTGGCAGGTCTATGCTGCCCCACAATGGGAGGGAGGGAGTGGGTCAGAGCTACTCTGTGCTGTCCAGCTGGGAGCTAGTTAGAGCAGCCCTGGGGCTGCACAGCCTGGCACACACAGAGCAGGTCTCAGATCAAGGCCCCGCTGTGCCAAGGGCTGCAAGGGTAAGAGACAGTCCCTGCCACAAAGAGCTCATGGTTTAACTGGACAAAGGACAGCTCATCATTCCCTATGGTTGCCTGTGGGAGAGGCAGACATTGAAGTCAGATCTCCTGGGTCCCACCCCAATGCATCAGCCACAAGCCCAGCTGCCCCCGTCACGCTGTCTGGAATGGCTCATGAGACTGTGAGTGCCAACCTCAGGGCAGGCTATCAAACACAGGGCAGATACCGCAAACTGGTGAAGTGTCTGTCATTAGATTTCACCAACCAAGTTCCAAACATAATCACCTGGATCACTATACCAGTGTTCCCTCGGAGTCACAGACAGTCCCTCAGACACTCCACTCTATCTTGTCACCCAGACAAACTGGACTTAGTGATAAATGGTCACTTACACCAAAAATCACAGGTTGCTCCCACTCCCAAGAGACCAGTCACTTACCCCAGATCAATTGGTACCCTAGATCTTACACCTGCAATAAACTATCTAAAGGTTTATCAACTAGAAAAGAGAAATAAGAGAGTTATATACAGGTTCAAGCAAAGCAGATGTAAGCAGAGTCTGAATGAGCTCTCCCCTGACATCTAGTGGTGAGCTGTGGAAAAAGACTTCACAATCTGATCTCGTTTGCATGGACACACCCACCCTGCCTAGGCGCTCAGCTTGATGGGATTGCTTCCCCAAATGATTACTTGACAGTGGTGTTGGATCCTCAGTCTCCTTGTTATTGGGGGAGGAGTAATAAAGCATTGTTATCCTTGTTGTGTGAACTGAGGGCAGCAGAACTGTACCTGGCATACACTAATGGAGGGACTCAACCTCAGGCCAGACCATGTGCTAGGCAAGGGATATGGGTTCCAACAGCAAGTGACTGTAAGAGAGGGGGTGGATAAGAACATGGAGTTGTTGAGGTGGTTTAATTTAAGAGTCTTATTTTTGTATACTAGTGATTCTAGGTCTTAATTCAATCTATATTAGATTTTCTATCACAGTATGAAAAGAATACAGATGAACTGATTTCAGATGCTATCTTTATTATAAGGACCTATCTAGTATCCACTGAGGGAGAGGGGGGTGAAAATACTTTGGCAAGTGGCCAGCAGGATGATGAGTGAGTATCTGCATGTAAGGTGCCTTCTTCTGCTCTCCCCGCACACACACATACAGAGTGGGAGGGGAACTCTGTGGATGAACCTCTGAACTCAGGGTGCTGTACTGGCCCAGTACAGGAACGGTGAGGTGGGTACAGAGAAAGGCCAGGCACATTCAAAGGACTTTGAGGTTGCTGGACTTAAGAAGCTCAGGACCCAGCCCAACTTACTTGGGGGTGGGTCGTTTGTGTTTATGAACCGTAGTTGCAGTGTTTTCCCAAATTAATGCTGAGTTATTTCCCTCCGTTTATTAAAAGTTTTTGCTACACTTGTGAGAGAATGGAGGATAGATAATTGTACTTGCTGGTGTGGGTCTTTGTTAAAGGCTCTAGAAACCACTTGATTCTGTCACTCTCCATGGTATGATAAAAGAGCTAATTTAGATTCAACTGAGAGTCTTGTTACACACAGCAGAGCTGAGATCACTGACACGCAGGTCTAAGTATTAGACCTATTTTGGGGCAGAGTCTCTATTGCAAGAGCCTACCCTGTGTGCACTAACAGCTGAAATCACTGAGAGCTAAAAGTGTTTGCTACACTCAGACTCTGTGCTTATGAGAGGGGAAGTATTGCCTCTTAGAAGTGCCCAGGGGTGGTGTGTAATTGTCCCAGGTCACTGGGTGGGGGCTTCAGCCACTTTTGTGTTGTATTGTTGAAAAGGAAGCCCTAGTTACTGAACCCGGCCCTTGTTCCTGCTGGCTCCACCTGGCAGAAGGGTTACACAAACATGAACACACCAATGAGTTACCATCTAAATCATAAGAGTGACAGAGTTGTCGAGAGCTGTCATTCAAAGGCACTTTCAGGGCGGATCCAGGAGGCAGCCCAGGGGATCTCTGGCTTCAGAGTTCAAACAGCCAGAAAAAAAAAAAAAAGATGGAAAATGACCAGCTTCCTGGCACATAGCATTTCCCCGTCTGACAGGGCCATTAACGAATCATTTGTATTGTGAGGTTCCATGTTTCCCCATCTGGAGGGAGGAGGGGGGTGCGTGAGGATGATTTCCAGGCGTGAGTTCACAAGCTCAGGCCAAACATTTTCAAAGTTATAAAGTAAAATGTACATATTTCCCCGCAGCATGGAGTGCCGCCATGGCAAGTGAGATGAATGTAGCCAGCGACTCACAAGCATTTCACAGAGGCTAAACACTAAGTATATTCTTGTAAAACTAATCCCTGTTTTGAGCAAAACTACTGTACAGGTGTTACCTGATCTGGGCTCCAGCTGCGAGGGTGTCAGTTCTTCGCTAACATCAGCAGCCTGGGCAAGAGCTGGCATCTGGCCTGCCAGGGTCACACCCGCTGGAATTTCTATGTCACGACCGGTGTCTGCGGCACTGGAGTGGAGGGGCTGTTCTCGGCCTGTGGTGAGGAGGGGACAGACACCCCGTGAGACTGCAGGCTCTGGGTCCCCATGGTCTCATGGATCCATAGACTGGAAAGGCAAAAGGAGGTGCTGTGATCATCCGTCCAACACTTTCTTCCCATCCCCTGGTGACACAGCCTAGGAGCGTCCCACACATCAGACCCAGAACTCTGTGGCAAATTCCCCAGCCTCTCCCTGGCATCCAGGGGTTCTTCCCCCAACAGCCCCTGCTTCCCCTCCCCATTGTCCCCAGCCTTCCAGGCAGTTCATCAGGGACAGCCTGCCAAGGCTCAGCTCATGAGGCACATTCTGATCCGCTCGAGGGACGGGAAGTCTTAGCTAATAGGAGAAGTTCTGGTGCAAGGCCAGGACCAGCACAGATTAGCCTGCCTTGCCCCACCATAGCCTGGGAAAGGACAGTCCAACCCCCCACACCCCCAGAGTAGAGCTTTCCAGCGGTGTCTCTTCCCACTGCTGGGATACAAGGCCTCCCAGGGGCTCAGATTAGACAGATGAGTCACTACCTTGGGGAGAAATACCTCAATCGGCTGCCAGGCAGGCAGGCATGAGTCTGTCTAAGTGTGGAAGGTCTGCTATAGTGTGGCCAGGGAGGTTGAAGTGCTCTCCTACAGGTTTTTGTATATTGCCATTCCTAATGTCTGATTTGTGTCCATTTATCCTTTTCCGTAGAGACTGTCCAGTTTGGCCGATGTACATAGCAGAGGGGCATTGCTGGCATATGATGGCGTATATTACATTGGTGGATGTGCAGGTGAATGAACCAGTGATGGTGTGGCTGATCTGGTTAGGTCCTGTGATGGTGTCGCTGGTGTAGATATGTGGGCAGAGTTGGCATCGAGGTTTGTTGCATGGATTGGTTCCTGAGCTAGAGTTATTATGGTATGGTGCGCAGTTACTGGTGAGAATATGTTTCAGGTTGGCAGGTTGTCTGTGGGCAAGGATTGGCCTGCCACCCAAGGCCTGTGAAAGTGTGGGATCATTGTCCAGGATGGGTTGTAGATCCTTGATGATGCGTTGGAGGGGTTTTTGCTGGGGGCTGTATGTGATGGCCAGTGGAGTCCTGTTGGTTTCTCTCTTGGGTTTGTCTTGCAGTAAGTGTGGAAGGAGGCACTAAGGCACTAAGGAGAACCTGAGTTTCCAAACTAGGCTCAGCACATGGTGAGGCCCAGGGTTCCACATGTCCAGTGGCAGGGAGTTTCACAGGACCCATTCACAGTGTTGTCATCCTATGGGAGTGTCATAAACAGATAAGTAAGAGTTAATAGAACAAAAGTGCTTCATATCTCTTTTGCCTGGAAAGGGTTAACAAGAACAGTGAGCCTGGCTGTCACCTGACCAGAGGACCAATCAGAGGACAGGATACTTTCAAATCTTGAGGGAGGGAAGTTTGTGTGTGTGTTAGTTAGTTTTTGGTTGTTGTTCACTCTGGGGGCTCAGAGGGACCAGATGTGCAACCACGTTTCTCTCCAATCTCTCCGATACAGGCTCTTATAAGTTCAGACTAGTGAGTACTAGGTAGATAAAGCGACTTAGGCTTATGGCTCTTTTCTTTATTTGCAAATGTGTATTTGGTTGGAAGGAGTTCAAATGTGTATTTGGCTGGAAGGAGTTTAAATTGATATTTTGCTGAAAGGATTTTAATTTGTACTTGTATACTTAGGCTGGGAGGGTATTCCCAGTGTCTATAGCTGAAAGATCCTGTACCTATTCCATTTTTTAAATTTACAAAGATAATTTTTACTGTTTTTTCTTTCTTTAATTAAAAGTTTCTTGTTAAGAACCTGATTTTTTTTTATTCTGGTGAGACCTCAGGGGACGGGGTCTGGATCCACCAGGGAGTTGGTGGGGAGAAAGGAGGGAAGGGGGAGAGAAAGGTTAATTTCTCTCTGTGTTAGGATTACTGTCTCTCTCAGGGAGAATCTGGGAGAGGGAGAGAGAAGGAGGGAGGAAGGTGGATTTTCCTTTCTGTTTTAAGATTCAAGGAGTTTGAATCACAGTGATCTTCCAGGGTAACCCAGGGCAGGGAAGCCTGGGAGAGGCAACGATGAGGGAAAGGGTTTACTTTCCTTGTGTTAAGATCCAGAGGGTCTGGGTCTTGGGGGTCCCCGGGCAAGGTTTTGGGGGGACCAGAGTGTACCAGGCACTGGAATTCCTAGTTGGTGGCAGCACTACAGGTTCTAAGCTGGTAATTGAGCTTAGAGGAATTCATGCTGGTACCCCATCTTTTGGACGCTAAGGTTCAGAGTGGGGAATTATACCATGACATGGTGTGCAACGGTGGGATAGATAGATAAGATAGAATCCAAAAGCCCATGAGGTTTTTATTTCTCTCCCTGCTAGCTATCTGCAGGCAGACTGAGAGGTTTGGGTTTGGAAGCAAAAGCCAGTAGGATTTTTTCTTTCTTTTTCCCTGCTAGCTGTGGGTAAAGCAGGCTAGAGGAGATGTTTTAAAAGCAAAGGTCTGCAAGTTTTTTGGTCTCTCCCTTCTGAGTACTCTGAAGGCATAGGTATTAAGTTTAACAAGGGTCTTTTGTTAAACAAAGGGACTCCAGTTGTGAGTTACCATATACCAGCAAAACACATTTGCAAATGAATGGTTTTTTTTCTTTCTAACTCTGTCGGGAATAGCTAGGTAGAAGGAGTTAAAAAAAAAGACTCTGTTGCTAAGCAACCCGAAGAAGGCAACAGAAAAGCAGAATTTCAAGCAGTAAACAGCAGAGGGCGCCCCAGCACAAGGAAGCCGGAAGTATGAGTTCCAAGGAACGGGCAAAACTGGTGGCAGAGAAACAAATCAAAGATGCAGACCACAAGCGAGACATGGAAAAGAAACAAAAAGAACTAGAAATAAAACAAAAAGAGATGGAGCTGAGAGAAAGAGAAAAAGAGGCTGCCCACAGGAGAGAGCTGGAGATAAAAGAAAGAGAGAGAAAGCATGAACTGGAATTAGCGCAGGCTAGGCAGCATGCTCCAGCCAACCCTAACAACCCTTCTCCAGTTATTGTTCCACATCCCAAGAAATTTCCCACCTACAAGGCAGGTGATGACACTGAGGCCTTCCTAGAAAATTTTGAAAGGACCTGCCATGGGTACAGCATCTCTGAAGACCAGTACATGATAGAGCTGAGGCCACTGCTCAGTGGACCCTTAGCAGAGGTGGCGGCTGAAATGTCTAAGGAGAACATGAATGATTATAAACTTTTTCAAACCAAGGCCAGAATCAGAATGGGGCTAACACCTGAGCATGCCCGTCGGAGGTTCAGAGCCCTAAGGTGGAAACCAGATGTGTCATTCACCCGACACGCCTACCACATTGGAAAGAATTATAATGCCTGGATATCAGGAGCCAATGTTAAATCTCTGGACGACATGCACCTCCTAATACAATTGGAGCAGTTCTTAGAGGGTGTTCCTGAAGAAATAGAAAGGTACATCCTAGATGGGAAGCCCAAAACTGTAACTGAGGCGGGGGATATTGGAGCCCGATGGGTGGAAGTGGCAGAAAAGAAAAGAGCTACTATCAAGGGGAGCAAATACCACAGGGGGCACACCGACAATAAATCCTATAACTGAGGGCAACCCAGGACCCCACCTGCAACCCCAGGAAAGCCACCGACTCCCTATTCTCTCACCTCACCAATCTCCAGTAACCCACTTCAGCCCAGTGACCAGTCAGCTGGGCGATGCTTTAAGTGTAATGAACTGGGACATATAAAGGCCAACTGCCCCAAGAACCCCAACCGAGTGCAGTTCATTACACCACCATCACACCAAAGATCCCCAGGCCCAGATGCCTCTCAAATACCCTTGGAGCGAAGGGAAATTTTGAGAGTGGGTGGAAAGAAGGTTGTCGCGTGGAGAGACACGGGGGCACAAGTGTCAGCTATCCACCAATCCTTAGTGGACCCCAAATTCATCAACCGGGAGGCCCAAGTGACAATTTACCCCTTCATGTCACAAGTAGTAAACTTGCCTACAGCTAAACTGCCTGTCCAGTACAAAGGCCGGTCAGGAATGTGGATTTTTGCAGTCTATAACAACTATCCCATCCCCATGCTACTGGGGGAAGACTTGGCCAACCAGGTAAAGTGGGCCAAGAGGGTGGGAATGGTTACACGCAGCCAAGCCAGGCAAGCCTCCAGACCCATCCCTGTTCCTGAACTGTCTACAGAGGCCCTGTCTGTGTTAGCAGAGACCCAGACAGAGGTAGTGGACCCGGATCCCCTGCCTACAACTGCAACAGCCACAGTACTTCCAGTCCCAGATCCGGACCTGGAAACGCAACCAGCACCAGAACCATTGCCAGCACTGATGCCAGCACTTGCAAACACATCTTCAACCCCAACGCCAGAGGGCGCCAGCGAGCCTGAACTGGCAGAAGCAGCAGACAACCATACCCAAAAGGCTCAGCCAGAGCCTGAAATACCACCTGGTGCACCAGCGGAGAGTGGTTCACCAGCCACGAAAACAAATCCATCACCTACATCGCTTCCCAAAGGACCAAGCCCAAGTCCACAGTCTAAGGAAGAACTGGTGTCTACAGCCTCCAGGAAACCGTTCCAGACTGAGCAGGAAGCAGATGACAGCCTTCAGAAAGCTTGGGCGGTGGCACGGAGCACTCCACCGCCTCTCAGCTCTTCTAACCAATCCCGGTTTGTTATAGAACAAGGGCTTTTATATAAGGAGACTCTTTCTGGTGGACACTGGAAAGACTGGCATCCACAAAAACAGTTGGTGGTTCCAACTAGGTATCGGGGGAAGCTCTTAAGCTTAGCCCATTATCATCCCAGTGGCCATGCTGGGGTGAACAGAACCAAAGACCGGTTGAGGAAGTCCTTCCACTGGGAGGGGATGGGCAAGGATGTTGCCAAGTATGTCCGGTCTTGTGAGGTGTGCCAAAAAGTGGGAAAGCCCCGAGACCAGGTCAAGGCCCCTCTCCAGCCACTCCCCATAATTGAGGTCCCATTTCAGCGAGTAACTGTGGATATTCTGGGTCCTTTCCCAAAAAAGACCCCAGAGGAAAGCAGTAAGTACTGACTTTTGTGGACTTTGCTACCCGATGGCCGGAAGCAGTAGCTCTAGGCAACACTAGGGCTAAAACTGTGTACCAGGACCTAATAGATATTTTTGCCAGGGTAGGTTGGCCCTCCGATAACCTTACGGATTCAGGGACAAATTTCCTGGCAGGGACCATGAAAGAACTATGGGAAACTCATGGGCTGAATCACTTGGTTGCCATCCCGTACCACCATCAAACCAATGGTCTGGTAGAAAGGTTTAATGGAACTTTGGGGGCCATGATACGTAAATTGGTGAATGAACCCTCCAATGACTGGGACCTAATGTTGCAGCAGTTGCTCTTTGCTTACAGGGCTGTATCACATCCCACTTTAGGGTTCTCACCATTTGTGCTTGTGTATGGCCACGAGGTTAAAGGGCCATTACAGTTGGTGAAGCAGCAAAGGGAGGGGTATACACCGTCTCCAGGAACTAACATTCTGGACTTTGTAAGCAACCTACAAAACACCCTCCGACACTCTTTAGCCCTTGCTAAAGAAAAGCTAAAGGATGCTCAAAAAGAGCAAAAGGCCTGGTATGATAGACATACCACAGAGCGTTCCGTCAAGGTAGGAGACCAGATTGTGGTCTTGAAGGCGCAACATTCCCATAAAATAGAAACATCATGGGAAGGGCCATTCAAGGTCCAAGAGCGCCTGGGAGCTGTTAACTACCTCATAGCATTTCCCAATTCCTTCCTAAAGCCCAGAGTGTACCACATTAATTCTCTCAAGCCCTTTTATTCTAGAAACTTACGGGTTTGTCAGTTTACAGCCAGGGAGGAGGTAATGCTGAGTGACCTGACGGTGTCTACGATGAAGGGAAAAGTGACGGTGACGTGGAAGAGGTGAAACTCTCCACAACCCTGGAACGTCTGCAGCATCGACAGATCAAGGAGTTGATGCACTATCCCGTGAAAGTTTCCCAGAATCAACTGGTTAAAAACTGTCCTTGCAATGTGAAGAATTTTGTAGTTGTACATAATTAGTAGCATATGTAAGGGTGCATGTGTTTATTAATCTGTTTATTCTAGAGTTCTAGGGAGAAATCACTGCCAGTGTGGTTCCACACTGTCAGCGATTTGGGGGGCGTGTCATAAACAGATAAGTAAGAGTTAATAGAACAAAAGTGCTTCATATCTCTTTTGCCTGGAAAGGGTTAACAAGAACAGTGAGCCTGGCTGCCACCTGACCAGAGGACCAATCAGAGGACAGGATACTTTCAAATCTTGAGGGAGGGAAGTTTGTGTGTGTGTTAGTTAGTTTTTGGTTGTTGTTCACTCTGGGGGCTCAGAGGGACCAGATGTGCAACCACGTTTCTCTCCAATCTCTCCGATACAGGCTCTTATAAGTTCAGACTAGTGAGTACTAGGTAGATAAAGCGAGTTAGGCTTATGGCTGTTTTCTTTATTTGCAAATGTGTATTTGGTTGGAAGGAGTTCAAATGTGTATTTGGCTGGAAGGAGTTTAAATTGGTATTTTGCTGAAAGGATTTTAATTTGTACTTGTATACTTAGGCTGGGAGGGTATTCCCAGTGTCTATAGCTGAAAGACCCTGTACCTATTCCATTTTTTAAATTTACAAAGATAATTTTTACTGTTTTTTCTTTCTTTAATTAAAAGTTTCTTGTTTAAGAACCTGATTTTTTTTATTCTGGTGAGACCCCAGAGGACGAGGTCTGGATCCACCAGGGAATTGGTGGGGAGAAAGGAGGGAAGGGGGAGAGAAAGGTTAATTTCTCTCTGTGTTAGGATTACTGTCTCTCTCAGGGAGAATCTGGGAGAGGGAGAGAGAAGGAGGGAGGAAGGTGGATTTTCCTCTCTGTTTTAAGATTCAAGGAGTTTGAATCATAGTGATCTTCCAGGGTAACCCAGGGCGGGGAAGCCTGGGAGAGGCAACGATGAGGGAAAGGGTTTACTTTCCTTGTGTTAAGATCCAGAGGGTCTGGGTCTTGGGGGTCCCCGGGCAAGGTTTTGGGGGGACCAGAGTGTACCAGGCACTGGAATTCCTAGTTGGTGGCAGCGCTTCAGGTTCTAAGCTGGTAACTGAGCTTAGAGGAATTCATGCTGGTATCCCATCTTTTGGACGCTAAGGTTCAGAGTGGGGAATTATACCATGACAGGGAGCATGGCCAGTATGTATGGGCATGTCTCTGGGATCCCCGGAAGGACATATCCAGTGGAGGCTAGGGTGATGCATTTGCAGCGATCTGTATGGCTGTGCAGTCAGGCAGCTGTGCTACAGCTGGAATCTGCTCCCAGCCAAAATAAGCAATGGCTGGATCCCTCCAGACAGGTCCATGTCCCTAGGATGGGGCGACCTCTGCTGGCCAGGAAGGATTTTGAGACAACATGGCTATTTCAGTATCATAATGAGAGGGCTGTGGGGTGGCAACGCGGTCCAGTGAATCAGGATTCAGGGACCCATCTCTGCCCCCAAATCAGTGGGTGATCTCGAGTAACTCATTTCCCACTGCTCTGTGCTTCAGTTTCCCCTCTCTAACTCTCTATGGGTTGTTGTTTAAATTGAGAGTTTTTAAGGGCAGGGACTGTCCCTCTGAACAGTCCCTGGTTCAGTCGGTTGCAGATCTCAGCTGGGGTGCTAGCACAATGCCATTGACAAGGTAAACGTTCATACCTACTCCTGACTGCCACCCTGTAGGGGTCCCAAAGGGGCTGGCAAACTGGCTAATCCCACTGGCATCAGAGCAAAAAGGGTGATGCTGTTGGACAGAAACCCCTGTGGTGCCAAAGCTACACAAGATCCTTGACAGGAGCAGCTGGCTGCATCGAAGCAGCCGGGAATAGGACCCAGTGGTCCTGACCTCCCCCAGCACCTCCCTTCTCAGGACATGTGCCAGCCTCTCCTTGATAGTGAGTTGGAGATAAGTCCCCCTGGAGACAAGAGTGTGATCACTGTTCCTAGCACTTGGAGAGCCTGCAATAGACAAGCCTCCTGCAAACAGCTGTCAAGGTATATAGACTCAGAGTGAGGAAGGGAAACTTAGGCACCAGGGGGAAGTTACTTGCTTAAGGTGGCCCAGGCTAGTGGCAGAACTAGGTCTACACCTCATTCTCTAGCCACTGGCCCACGCTTCCCCTGCAGGAGATGAAGCTGGCAGTGCCCATGTCCTAGGGGCAACAGTTGGGAGAGAATCCCAGTCCTGATTCCTTCCATGTCCTTTCCATTGGCAGGTTGGCCCAACTGGTGCAGCCCTCTCTGAGACTGCTGGGGGCAGTGGATGGAGCCATTTAACACCTCACATTCCAACTGGACACAACCCTTTACTACGGAACCCTTTATACCGGCATCATGGTGCGCAGCCTTCCTGATTGCCACGCTGGGTATCAGGCTGCCAGCCAACACCTTCATCATCTGGCTAACAGGGTGGCGGCTGCAGCGCCGGAGCCTGTCTGTCTTCATCCTAAGCCTGGCCACCTCTGACTTCCTCTTCCTCTCCATCACGGTCATGCAGATCATGGAGATCTTGCTGGACGACAACTGAGTGCTGGGCACCCCCATGTGCCACCTGCGTACTTCCTCTACGACTTGAGCTACCACTGCAGCCTCTTCCTGCTGGCTGCCCTCAGTGTGGACCGCTGCCTGCTGGCGCTGCTGCCCCTCTGGTACCGCTGCCACCGCCCCCTGCGGCTCTCCTGCTACCTCTGCCTGGGCGCCTGGCTGGTGGCCGCTCTGCTTACCATCAAGGACTTTGTCTTCGCCGACATCGTCCTGTATCCAGACAGGATGCTCGTCTGCTCCAGCGATCGGGGCAAATACGAGTGGCCCCTGCACCTGCTAGAGGTACTGCTGGAGGGACTCTTCCCCTTCGTCATCATGGTGATCACCCATGTCGCCACCTTGTCCCGCACCTTTTAGCACCACACCCAGCCCCCCAGCAAGTTCTACCACATCGTGGCTGCCACCCTGTCAGCCTATGTGCTGCTCAACCTCCCCTTCCACATCGTCCAGCTGCTCTTCCTGGTCTCCTGGGAGCACAAGGAGTTCAACAATCACATCTCCTCCTTCATGGTCTACTTTGGCTACCTGATTAACCTCAACAGTAGCATCAACCCTCTCATCTACATCTTCTTTGGCTCCAACATCTGCACAGGCTGCGGCCACCACATGACTTCTTCACTTGCCATGGCCCTCACTGAGGAGCAAGAGAGGAGCCCCAGGGACATGTCCAGCAAGTCCTTCTCAGCCTAGTCTTGCCAGCAAGACCCTGGGGGGGGGTCTGTGCACGATTGTAGGTTCACTAGTGCAAAGACTTGTGTAAATGGGTGCAAGGTGGAGCTTGGTCAGGTGCAACCAGCTCCTGCAAGCTACCAGGAGAAGTCACACCAGTTCCAAGGCCCAGTTTGCCCCCTTTCCCCAGCCTAGACTAACTCCAGAAGGGACAAAGATCCTCAGCAGATGCAAAGCAGGCCCAGCTCCATGGAGGTCAATGGCTCGGGAACACCAGGCCCTAGGCAAGGCAATGTAAACACTGATGTGGTTGCAGCTGCCAACCCACAGGTGCCAGGAGACACTGCAGTGAAGGGGACTCTGCCCCTGTGTCAGGGCCGGCTCCAGGGTTTTTGCTGCCCCACGCAGCAAAAAAAAAAAAAAGCCACGATCGTGATCCGCTCAACCACCACCACTTCGGTATTCAGCAGCAATTTGGCGGCTGGTCCTTGGCTCTGAGAGGAACCGACGGACTGGCCGCCAAATTGCCGCCAAAGAGCCGGATGTGCCGCCCCTCACCGTTGGCCACCTCAAGCACCTGCTTGCTGGGCTGGTGCCTGGAGCTGGCCCTGCCCTTTGGGGCCTATTTGTGCTTAGTAATCTTGCCTTTAGGTGTGGCTCCAAGGTCACTGTGTTCTAATACAGTCGCTATTCTGCACACTACAGCCAGATACCCAGCGCTGAGGGTACAGGTGCCCCCCTAATTCTGTCCCCCTGGGCCCCTGCAGCCTGACCATTCTGACCTGCTGAAAGCAGGCCCAGGCTCCTCTTAGCACACATGACTATGACAGAAGCTGCAGCCCAAGTGTATGTTGGGAGAGGGGGCTGCATCAGAACCACGCACCCAAAGGGTCAGAATTAAGGCCACGGGGCTGTCCTGGGGATCCCCACCTTCCCACACCCACCAGGGGGCAGGTACTGTTCCCCACTACCACTCCATGGGGGCAGGACACACCAAAGAGGGCCACCCCCGATGGCTTTAATTCTGACCCCTTGGGCATGTGGTTCTTTAATTCTGACCTTCCAGCCCCGCCACACAGAGCTTCCCCCAAGTTGTCCCAGCAGGGTGTCCAGTGTGTGGGCCTGGCCGCCCGCCAGCACCTCCTGCTAGGGACTCAGAGCCACCTTTGCTTTGAGTATGCAGGACAACAGCCCCTCTTTCCCACACAGGTCATTGGCAGGAGTGATTGAACCCGTGACCTTGGGAGATAAAAACATAAACCTCAAATGCTTGAGCTAACCTCCCCACTCTGGGAAGGGAGGGGTTGCTTCTAAGAGTAATTTTTCCTCTGCTGATACTCACCCCTTCTTGTCAACTGTTTGAAATGGGCCACCTTGATTGCATTGGCCTCGTTAGCACTACAAAAGTAATTCCTTTCTCCCCCTTGGGATTCACCCCTTCTTGTCAACTATTGAGAATAGGCCACTTCCACCTTAATTGAATTGGCTTGTTAGCACTGACTCCCCCCCCCACCCTGCCTCCTCCTTGGTAAGGCAACTCCCATCTTTTCATGTGCTATAATATATATTCTGCTTACTGTGTTTTTCACTTCATGCATCTGATGAAGTGGGTTTTAGCCCACAAAAGCTTATACCCAAATAAATTTGTTAGTCTCTTAGATGCCACAAGGACTCCTTGTTGTTTTTGCTGAGACAGACTAACACAGCTGCCCCTCTGAAACCTTACCCCCTGCTCTGTTAGCACAGGTGGAGCAGGCCCAGCTAGCTGTAGCTAAGGCCCAGGCACCCCAGCAAGAGCAGAGCACCATGCAGAACGGGCCTGCATCACAACAGCTCTCCACAGTCCGATTCCACTCCCCTCCTTGGGGGCCACATTCTGTCCCCTGCATCCCACAGGCCACCAGTCACCTCCTACAGTCACAGTTGATGCAGCTTCACGGCCCCATCTCAGGGCTCCTTTTACCCAGTGATGCCAAGCTAGGGTGGGGACCCCATCTGTGTGTGTCCTCCTGGTCTGCCAGCAGACTGGGATCATCCATTGCATTTGCTGTACTGCCATGTACAACACCAGTGGATTTGGTAGCCATGTGGCTTGGAGTGACCAGTATAGATGCTACTTGGCCACCTGCTGCACCACATATGCTAGTAAGCTTTTGCTCTGCTCTAAGGCCGCTGCACCAGTCCAGCTGGGGATGCGGTAGCGATAAAGCTGCTGTCACCCCTACGGAAGAGGCACCACACGCCAGTCGTGAGAGGGATGTCCTGTGTCTGACATCCCACAGAGGGTCTGCTCCCTGTTGGCCCAGGCTCCGCGAGAGGTGCTGAGACAGACCTGCGGCTATCCCATCAGGCATCACCCTGGAGATGAATTGAGCTATCTCATCATGCATTGCTCTGCATCATGCCCTCCGCCCATATCAGTGTTTGACGGGGTCACCTTCCTCTCCAGCCACAGCACTGGGAGCCTGTGATTAACTGGGGCAGGGTGAGGAGGTGGGTAGAGGGAAGGGCAGCCTTCCTACCCCACCACCCCCCACCATTCTGAGCCCCCTTTGCCCCATAGGGACAGTGTTCCCTGCCTTTGAGATCGAAGCGTAAAAGATCACCGGGCACATGGACTATCCCCGCTACCCCAAAGGCGAGATCTCGGCCATGGTGCATTCCAAACTGCAGGTGGGTGTGGGCTGGGAGTAGGGTGGTCCCAACCCCTGCATTGTTGGTCTCTTTCGGAGGCAGAGATCAGAGCTGTAGCTCCAGCATGCCCACAAAGCCAGCCTGGCAACAACAAGGACTGATTCACTGGCCCAGATTCCCCCTCAGCCCTTCTCTGAGCTCAGAGCAGAACAAGGGGGGGTGGCTTTAAACCACCTCTGTGCCCTGCATTCTGGGCTGTGCGCCTGGCACCTGGTGTGGGTTAAAGCAGCCCAAGGGCTGCTGTGAGCTACCCTCTGCTCTCCATGGTTCCCGGCAGAAGGTGACCAGAAGGTAATTCCAGACCAGTGAGGATCCTGGCCTCAACCAGCAGGGGGTGCTGTAGGGAGCAAGGCAAGAGCGCTGGCTGTCGGGCGAGCTCCCAGCTACTCCAGCCACAGCCTATCACCAAGCTGTTCCACCCTTAGGATAAGGATTTCCTCCCCTTGAACCCCAGGGACCCAATCTTCCAGACCTTCAGCGGGGAGGAGATCCTGTATGAGGGCAACACCACCATCTACCCAGCCTTCATCAACGAGGCTGCCTACTATAAGAAGAAGGTGGCCTTTGTCAAGATGGAGAAGCACATGTTCTCCATCCCCGGCCTGCAGAGAGATTGAGCCTGGGGCCAGGTGGGCCATGGGCTAAGAGGGAATAAACAGACTGAATGGATATGATGGTGTGTGCCATGAGGGACGGGATGGGGGTTACCACGCGGACATCACCCTTGTGTTGTGATGGAGGGGCTGGGCTGGGTGTTGACTGCACCATCTGGTAGGACCACCTATAATCCAGGTTCCCCGACAATTCCCAGTGCAAGACTCTTTGTTTTTTCTTTCTTATAACTTTGAAAAATTTTAACCGTTCAGGCTGAAACGGCAGGTCTGGCGTCTGCCTCAGGCAGACAGTTTTGGGGAATTTTTCAGCCATTCAGCCTTTTCCCAAGAACAAGGCTAGGGCAAAAGCCATTGTTTTGCCAGGCTAATTTCTACAGCCGTTTCTTTGCATGCTTTAGTGCCTCCAAGCAGTAGGGTGGCCTGGAGGAAGGGATGTGCCTTTTGCTGTCCTCCTTGAAATCCACCCAAATCTGACCAAGTTATAAGCACATGTTCAGTAGAGCCTTTTTAATTCCCTGACGATTCTGTCCACACTGAGCATGTTCCACCCCCTCCCAGCTCCTAGAAGGGACTAGAGCAGGGGTCTCAAACACCCGGTCCGTGGGCCACTTGTGGCCCGCGAAGTTATTTTCTGCGGCCCGCAAGCTCCTCGCGGCCCCCCTGCCTTCCCTCAGCGTTGACCTAGAGCGGCTCCGCCCGACGTGCCCTGGGGGCAGGGCAGGCTCCCTGCCTGCCTACCCTGTCCCTGTGCTGCTCCAGGAAGCGTCCAGAACCTGGGGGAGGAGAGGCACAGGGGTGTGTATTGATGTTGCTTCAGGCACCACCCCCAGCAGCTTCCATTGGCCGATTTTCACTGCAATTGTTGTTGTTCCTGTCTGCTGTGGTTCTAGGCACCAGCACACAGAGCAGGGCACCTGTCTCTCCTGTGTACTCAGTGACCCCCTCAGGTGGTGTGGGGGAGGTGCGACCTGGGTCGACTGCAGTCTCAGGAGCAATGCAGGAGTGAGAACAGGTGCAGGATGGGAGAGTGAAAAGGCAGGATCTGTCTCAGGGCGGCTGTGGGGGAGGAAGGTGGGCAGGAACCAATGAAGTGGGATGGGGGCTGGAGCCAGGGAAGTGATGGGGTGGGGAAACAGGGCTAAAGATGGGGGTGGGAGGTGTGGTGAGTCCCATCAGGCATGCCATGGCCTGGCTCAGAACTGGGCGATCATGGAGGCCGGTTCCAACCTGCTGAGGGGAAGCAGAAGAGGCTCAGGATAGCATGGGATGGATCTGCCACAAGCAGGACTTACCCAACCCCCCACCCCCCGAAACATGGACATGGGATCCAGTTCATTGTTTTCTTCTTCTCATGAGGGGCCAGGGCAATAACCAGGATCATTAACACACACCCCCAAAAAAATCATGGCCTTGATCCTGAGTGCCCCCTGCTGCCACCAGTGGGCCAGCTCCAGTGGCTGCCCCTGCCTTCACGGGGGATTGATTGCTCAGCATGGCTCTGACAACTGGGGCATAGCCTGGCTTCCTGCACAGCCCTGAGCCTGAGCGGTGGAGCCCCCTTTAGACACAGGATTTTGCCCTCTGCCAGGAGCAGGTGCAGCTGGGGCTGAGAGCGGGGAATGCACCCCACTTTGAGCTCAGCTGTTCCACACCCAGCCCTGGGGTTTAGCTTTAACCAGCCCCGCGAGAGGCAGAAAAGCTGCAGGTGGCATTGAATGGCCCTTGCTCAATGCTTTACAGGTGGTGTGCCAGCTGGAGACCAGTGGCAGCGCCAGCCTCTTCCTAATGTGGGGTTGAGGTGGCCTAGACAGAAAAGGGGGGACTATAGCACCAGCAAGTCCTGTCCCCCAGCGCTGCCCCTGCTGGAGACACTGTTGGACACATAAACCTCATTGCAGAGTAGCCACTGGAGAGAGACAGAGACCAGACCAGCGGTAACCTGGAGGCTGGTGAATTCACCACCATCATTGCTTTTTCTTCCTGGGGCTGGACGGGAGCTGGGGTGGTACCTGGAGGAGAAAGGTCCCATTACCTGCTCCCCTGAGCCAGACAATTCCACCCTATGGGTGCACATTGGATCCAACACGCCCAGGAGGAGAAAGGCACCGTAGTACCATATGCATGAGTTTTATAGCCATAGCACTTGCCATGATCACTGTCTCTGCATTCCCAGACACATTCATCTCTGCCTCCCACCTCTCCTAGTTGCATTATTCATGGGAACAAAATGTCTCCTTCTACTACACATCAAAAAAGGGGAGCCATGTGGATTTCTCCCCGCAGCCAGAAGGGGGTGCTGCAGGGTTACAGGGATATAGCAAATTGAGACCGAAAAACATTCCATCCCTCTATGAAAAATATCCCATCTCTGCCTTCCCAGGAATCTGGCTTTGCTTCCTAGAAGCAGGAGACAAACAACAAGTGTGTGGGAATACCTCCATCCTAGAACCACCCCAGTATGTGGAGAATCTGGTGGGAAACAGGTTTGTTTCTGTTTATTCTATTGTGCTGAAGTTTGGATGCAAACTGACAGCAAATATTTCACCACAATGAGAAAGAGCTGGTCTTGAACCTAATTCATCCATCACTGCTGTTGAGCCCCTTGACTGAGCTGTCCCCCAGTATCTTTGGCCACCCTCTGAAAAGGGGCCTCTATCATACAGAGCTGCCTCCTGGCTACTGCACACATATCAGGGGTTTTTTCCAATCTTGCGTTGTAATCACATATTGTGGAGTATTCCTCAACTGTCTCGGTTTCCCCATTTTCGGCTAGGGTCTTGGCCAAAGCAATGCAGAATTGTGCCTCAATTTCCCCTTTTTCAGCTCAGTCTTGGCCGAAGCAATGCCAAGCTGTGCCTCATTTTCCCCACGGCTAACACAATCCTATCCCCTAAAGAATTTGGTTAAGGATCAGTGCTGGGATGCAGGAGGCCCAAGGTCAATTCCCTGCTCTGCCGCAGATTCACTGTGTGACATTACTCAAGTCATTTCACTTCTTCGGACTTCACTTCCAAAATCAGGATAACGATGCAGCTTCGGTTGGTTTAATCTATTTAGACTGCAAGCATTTCACACAGAGATGGCCCCTTCCTCTGCGCCTGGGACAGTGGGCCCCAATCTCGTTTACTGTGTCCATGCAGAGTCTAGCAGAACAGAACATCTCCATGACTGTCTGTGCAGCGCCCTACACAATGGTGTCCTGATCTCAGCCAGAACCTCTGGGCACTGCCATAAATACAAATAGTAAGAATAATAGATTTAGAAGCTAGAAGGGATCATTATGATCAGCTGGTCACATGCATAACACAGGTTAGAATATCTTGTGGCAGAGGAACTCATTTATCTGCACTCACACAGAAACTGCTCTCTCAGGGGGTGAGAATCAGCAGTGTGTGTCAAACCCACAACCTTTCAATTGCTTCTAAGCTCTAAAAGGCCAACACACAATCCATTATCGTCACCAGTACAGGATGCTCACTGCACACTGAGCCAGACCCCAATGGGAGTGTCTTCAGCAGCCTCCGTGCGCTCTAGATTTCACCATTAGCGTATTTCCTCTCTCAAAGATGAATCGGGGTTTGCCAAAGCCCAGAATCGTAGAGTTTGAGATGGAAAAGTCCCTTTACTTTCTGAAAACTAAACCAGACACACCCTGAGGCTAATCTTCCTGCAGAAACTGACCGGGATAGCTATAGTGTAGCACACTGGAGCAGCCTCAAAGGGCTTAATGAGCATAAGCACTGTGAGGAAGTTGCTGACTAGCAACAGCTGAGCTCATAGGCTGCTCCTGGAAAGAGAAGCCTCCTAGAGAGAGGGAGCAACTGAGCTCCCAGGGGCAGAGAGACCCTGGCCAGAACAGCATCTGAGCAAGGGGCCTCCCAAGGAGCTGGAACAGGCCCAGCCTGCTAGGGGCTGTGTGGCCAGGCAACCTGAGCAGACTTGGCATCAGCCTGAAGGTAGGAAGTGGCCATGGGAGGTAGCATTGAGTGGGATGGATGGAGCTGCTTACTTCAGGGTTCCTGGGCTGGAAGAAAGCCCAAGGAGTGGGAGGCCTGGGTCCCCATGTCACCCCTGCAGGAAGGGGAGGGCACAGCTCTGCCACAAGGGATCACAAGGACTATTGAGCCCTGGGTGGGGATGATGGCTCAGGCTCATTATTTTCTTGAGGAAGGGGCTGGGATAACTAGGACTGGGGATCTCAACTGGAGGTGTCGGGAGGTCACACCTGCCCTGCCCCTCCATATTGCTAAATGGGAAGGGATGGATGGTCTAGTGGTTAAAGCACTAGCCTGGGACATTGGTTCAATTCCCTGCTGTGCTACAGACTCCCTGTGTGATCTGGAGCAAGTCCCTTAGCAGCTCTGTGCCTCAGTTTCCCAATCTGTGCAGTGGGGATCACATCACTGCCCTACCTCCTGGGGCGGGGACATGATGGTTCATATATCAAAGATTGGAAGGTACTCCATTACTATGGTGATGAGGGGCAGATAAGGATGATGTCACACACAGCTGGGAGGCTTCTACCCCAGGGGCCTGGAGAACAGCTGATGTGCTGCTGAGATTGGCAGAGCTGGGTGACTGCGGCATCAGCAATGGAGGATGCTATGCAGTGGAGATTAGCTTGTCGCTGGGGTTAGAACCAGGGGCGGGCATGGATTTCCCTATACCCCCCCAGGAGTACACACTCTCCTGAATGTCCCCAACACCCCCCACAGTGTTGTGAACTAGTTACATGCAGTGTTGCCAATTTAGTGATTGGAAATTTGAATTGAAATTGAAACATTAATGCACACTTTAAAAGCATATAAAGTATCTGATAAAATATATGTATCTAAAAAAGTATAATAGATTTTAAAAGTATGAACATAGACTAGCTTCCTTATACAGCTGTTGTTTTTTGTGACAATGTCAGTGCATTCATTTTGGTGATTTTGGCCAACCTAATCATTTCAAATGATGATTTGTAAGCAAACCCCTTGAGCTCTCCCTGACAGCTAGTGATGAGCTGTGGGCTGGGGGGAAAGGTTTGAGGACCAGATTGTATTTACATTCACACCTAATCTATCTAGGAATCCAGCAAACAGAGGTGCATTGCCCAAGTGATAGATTTTGGCTGGGGTTGAGTTACAAGTCACTTGAATGCGTGTGGGGGGGGGAATTAAATGTTTTTGTTCTTATTGTATGACTAAAGGGCAGTCGAATTGTACTTAGCCTGTGCTGATTGAGGGCATCAAGAGAGAGGGTGGGAACAGGTGTTTTGCTTGATGGTCTGCCTGAGTCACAAGTACTATTTCACTTGCCCCTCTCCATTATTGAAAGACAGAGCTGATCAGGCTTCATAGATAGTCTTTTGTTTTGTTAAAGTGACTACTACAGCTGAAATCACTGATAAGCAGGTCTAAGTGCTTAAAGCTGCTGTGGGACAGTGCTTCTGTAGAAGAGAGGGCCCAGTCTGCACTAGCCGTGAAGTTCCCCCACTGAGAGCTCAGCTGAAATCACTGAGAGCTGGGTGGAACCTCAAGAGATCAACTCCCAGAGGTCACAGTGGCAGATGGCAGCAGAAGGTGATGGCACAGGGCCATTGGCAACAGAGCAATGGACTGAACAGTGGCACAATGAACAACAGTGGCCAGAGCATGGGGGAATACACTCTCAGGTGCCCTTCTCACCCAGCCCCACCCCGACCCCTGGCTGTAACATGGGCAGAGAAAGAAATGAGACTACAAGCACAGAGATCTCCCTATGGCTGGGACCCAGTGAGTGTGTGACAGCCGACATGCTGGGTATTGAAGCGGGGTCCGCCAGAGCTAAAAGCACAGAGCCACTACAGCTGGCGCTAGAGACCTGGAACGTGTGACTCTGGATGGGCAACTGTAATACGCACTCACCATGCCCTCTGCTGGCTGGGATCACAACTGCTCATCTACATGCCGTAGCCCCTCTACTGCTGGTGGGGATTCTCCTTTAGCTCAGCAGCCTGGGCAGAAGGCTCTCAGTTCTATCCCCACTGAAGAGCAGGGACACATGGAAAGGCCTGGGGGGCAACAGCCAGGTGATACCCTGTAGTGCAACAGTCAGCTGTTAGGCAGTATGGCAACCATGGTCCTCAGGACTGGCCCACGGGACCTAACCCGTGAGAAACAGCTTTGTGGGACCCAAGAGATGATTCCCTCTAGGGAGTTGGGAGCTAGGGGGCTTGCCCCAGGCCTGGAGCCTGGTCTGTTTCCAGCACGGAGATCCCCATGGTCCACAAAAAGAGTTAGATCCCAGGGGGAAGTGCTAGAGCAATGGGGGGAAGTTGAGATGGAAGGCTGGCCCAGTGGTTAGGGCACTGGCTTTGGGGGGCCTGGATTCAAGTTTCAGCTTTCCCATGTGCTCCCTGGATAACCTTGGGCAAATCACTTAGCCTCTCTGAGCCTCAGTTGCCTCATCTGTACAATAGGGATCACAGCACTGCCCTGCCTCATGGGGAGCTGCAAGGGTCAATACACTAAAGGGATAGCTTGTGTCAGCTCAGTGCACTGCATCGTATGGGTTCCTTGCATCCCTCCATCCCCCCACAACTCTCTGGTGCCAACCTGCCATCCCCCTCTATTGCAGGGACTCTCTGCATCCACCCAGTCCCTATATGTCTCCATTCTCCCATGCTAGGGACTCCCTGTGCTCCCCACTGGCCCCTTCCCCTATATCAGGGCCACCCATCTCCCCCCCCCATGCCAGGGGCTGTGTGCACCCCTCCATTCCCCTTTTATCCAATATCAGGTTCCCTCAATCTCCACCCCACCAGATTCCCAGGTACCCCTATAGAGGGGTTGCTCACCAGCCAGTGAGTGGGGCTGGAGCAGCCTCTTCAGCTCCAGCGCCCCCTGGCCACAGTCACTCTTAGGCCTGAGTGGCCCCTTCCCATGCCTCCGCACTCTGGCCAGGTCCCTTCCAGCCCCATTCCTTCAGGTGAGGTGAATCAGTCCCTGAAAAGTGGACAAGTCTCTACCAGGAGTCTAGCTCAGTTGGACTTGCTGGTCAGTGCTCACAGCATGAAGCAGGAGGACTGAAGCCCTGACAAAAATCACGGCGTCAGTGAGGCTACAGGGCCTACCCTGGAGGAAGAGTGAGACCCCTTAAGAGTCTAACACACTGAAGGGGTTCCTCCAAGAAACTTATTAAAAGACGCAATGGAGCACCAGTCCTGTGGGTCCATGGTAGTTAGTGTTAGCAGTGGGATACTGAATGCATCTGTAGTGTTTTGCAATACGTGACTTGCTGAAGTAAAAAACAAGGTTAGTCAAAGGAAAAAGCAAGAAAATGGTATATAACCATCTCCCTAAGAAGGACATCATCAACCTGTGTGGGGCGAGAAGGTATTGGGAAGCTCAACAAGGAGCAACTGATTGTATGGCTGGAGAAGGATGATTGGACCAAGAACCAGAATCCAGACCCAGCTGAAGTTCCAAGGGGGTCTATGTGTGAGCTGCAGCCAGTCAGCCACACATGGATGATGCTCTGGCTTTCACCAGCCTTAACTATATTGCAGGGTGACACTAACACACCCCCAAGATCAAGAAAGACTGCAGCCATGGCAGCAGCAGGGCAAGACCTGATTCCCCTTCCAGCAGGGCACTTTCATGACCGGGTTCCCCATCAATTAACTTGAAGTGGTGAGAATTTAAGCTGGGAGCTTCATGTAGAGCATCAGAGACTGGAGGACCATGCAAGGGAGGGAGCTGACCAGGAAAAGCAGCAAAAAACCTGAGAAAGAACACAGAAGCATGAACTGGAGATGGAGAAATAGAAGTAGGGAAAGACCTCGGGATGCCAATCGTCAGGAAACCTAGATACCAAACAGTTGCCCCAGTTTAAGGGAATGATATAGATGCCGACATCACTGCCTTTGAGAATACTTGTGATTTGAACCAGGATGACCCTGCTGACCAGCTCCAATGTCTTACCCCCTAACTTGGTACCCAGGGTACAATCCAGACTTGTGAGTAGCTGCCTTCTAACCTGGGGTGCCCTGTGCTGCCCTTTCCTGGCCAATACACATTCATATAAAGTCCATCATTTTATTAATAGAAATGATATGCATCCCGCCTGCTGTCCCAAACGGAGGTTCTCAAACACTTCCGTTTAAATACACTGGATTAGATAAAACAAGTTTATTAGCTACAGAGAGAGAACTCTGAAGTGAATACGTAATGAGGCATAAAAGTCAGAAAAGGTTACAAGAAAAGTAAAGATAAAACACAACTAAAGCCTCACTGAACAAACTATGTGAAATTCACAGCAAAATTTCTCTCACCACATACTCGCAACAGTTTTACAGGCCAAACATCTGAAGCCAGGCCCCCTTCTTCTGTGTAATGGCTGCTTACTTTGTTCCTTCTGGTGCAGCAAATCGATGGACAGAGTGAAAGTAAGGAGAAGGAGTCCCTTGGGGTGTCTGCCCCTCTTTTTATAGTCCTGTCCCCATGTTGAGATGCATTTCCAGCTAGGAACAGGCGACAGACAGCCTGTGTGGAGTGGAACCCCAGGCTGGTTCTTTGCTAAGATGTAGGTTTTTGGTTTGGAGGTTAGTTTTTTTGTTTGTTTTGGGGTTTTTTGCCCCTTCCCCCTTTCCTGCCAAAGAATGACCACTTGGCAGGTAATGGCCCTGCTTGTTGACAACTGGCTGAGTTGTCAGTTTGCCCTTCCTCTCTGAGGAACTGGTCTGGCCACTCCCCGGACATTTCTGGAAAATCTACTTCTAGTCATGATCTCCGCTTATGTTTAGAACTTCCCACAGAATGCGGCTACGTATATTTTGCCATGATATTACTGATCAGCTAATTATGAGTTTTTTTCACTGATACCTCCCAAGGCATACTTTGTACAATAGGGTGTGGACACAGGGGTGCAGGCTGTCTCACTCAGTCCCAAAGCAATACTCTACTGCTTAAGTCTGAAATGACATCTGAGACTTACAGGAAAAGGTTTGGAGTGTGTGCAAAAGATCAAGGTTGTGACACAAATGGAAGCCACCACCCTGATGGGAGAATGGTGATGGGGCAAGGATGCAGGTATCACGACACTGGAGGATTTGGGGAA
The DNA here is from genome assembly GCF_007399415.2 of Gopherus evgoodei. Lineage (NCBI taxonomy): Eukaryota > Metazoa > Chordata > Testudines > Testudinidae > Gopherus > Gopherus evgoodei. The sequence goes on from NC_044325.1 coordinate 127,562,250, forward strand.
CAATTCTGTAAGATACTTCCCCACAAGCTTAAAACATGGTTATTGGACAGAAAGCCTAAAGCTGAGTGGGAGCAGAAAGTTAATGGGAAGACATTCATGGACTGGAGGGACTGTGGGACAAAGAGAACCCTCGCTGGTGAAACTCCATCAAATCCTGAAAGGCAGGACAACTTGAGGTAAGGTTCCAAATGGGTAGCCATTGACCCTACCTATAGCTGAGATCCCTGGGCAGACACAGGAAGGATCGGGGTGGCTGGTCTCCAGGATATCAGCTTTGATTCTTGGGAATGAATGTGTCACTTTAAGACAAAATTCAGCCCCTCTTGCTGGACCAGCCCAGGGTTTGAACCAAGCAGACCAGAGGTGTTAGCGAGAAGGAGGAAAGGTTGTTAATGTCAGGAGACCTGTCTGTCTGTAAGCAGAGAGATGTATCCAAGTGGGGCAGAAGAATGCACCCATCCATCTCCGCACAGCAGATGTGTCACATGGGCTCAAGCACAACTTGCCTGAGGCCTGCTGCTGTGACCAAGGGAGTCAGCCTGGGGACGTAGAGGCCAAGCTGGGTCCAGTGGTGGCTGAAGCCCTAGCTGAGCATGGGAGGACATGGGCAGGGCAGGACGACTGCCAGATACGTTTGTCTTGTTCAGGGTGGGAGAAGCCCCAGGGAAGGGTAAAGCAGCTGGACAGCAGCTACCGAACATGAACACAACTTATCAGGGCATAGCCATGGAACTGATGGGTTCTCCTATCCAAGAGAGCCTGAATCACAGCCCATCGGGGCAGGGGGCCCTAAGACAGGACTCTGTCCTGAAGCTGAGGGCAACAAGTTGACCCCAGCAGCAGAAATGTGTTCCCAACATATGCATAGCCCTGGCATTGAGATGCAGCTCCAGAGGGGGTCTGCCAGTGTGGGGCTCCCCCCAGAATCCATACCTAAGCACCCCGGGACACCTGTGCCCCAGAGATATGGCTGGGTTAAGACCAACCTTGCAGGGGAACAAACCTACACTGAACCACCAGATGCTCACAGGGTCACTTCCTAGCCAACTTAGGGGTCAGGACACCCCAGGCTGCAACCAGGATGGCTGACCTATGGAGGAATGTCAGTTCCCTCCCCTCATCTTTCCCTAGAAGAAGACCGGGAGGAGGTAACAGCTGGACCCAGTTTCAAACCCAAAGGTTCTCGAGTGACCAAAGGGCTGGGGGCCACATGAAAACTTCCCATGTACACTCTGCTCATATCATCAAACAGACCAGCCCGAAGGGAGGACGTGAAACTGCTCTGCCCTGTGCTGTGAAAACTGTACACTTGGTTAGAAACTGTGCTGTACGCACCTCACAAGCGCCAGGTAGAACTGCTACCATGGAAATGGTCACTGCGCTGGGATGTCTTTGAATAACCATGGTGGACTGGAACCTCCCAGGTCAAAGGATAAAGCAGCCCTGGTCAGTTCGGCCCCCGAGGGAGAAGAGCTGTGATGAAGTGAGAATCTTTTGTAATATTTTTATGAATCTTGTGTGCCTCGGTTTCCCTCTGTACTCTGCATTGCTAGCCAGTTTGGGAGTGGAGAGTTAAATCTGCTCTTGGGGGCACTGCGGGGCAGGAAAGGGTGTGTGTGAGAGAGACCTTTCTGACTAGGCCCCAATGAATAGGGTCAACAGGGAACTGGTTGAAACTGACCCAACTCAAGAGAGGGTCCTGAGGGACAATGGGAAGCCCTAAGGACTGGACAGCAGGCAGGACTGTGAATTCTCCATGGCCTTGCCTGGAGCCAAAGGATTGGGAGGTGACCAATGGAGGACCAAGAGTAGGCTTCTGGAACAATTGGCCAGACTAAGGACGCCAGAGAGAGTGCCTGAGATGGAATCCACTACAGTGAGGCAGGTGGGTTGCTTGGGCTTGGCCAGAGGGATTGTGCTTTAACCTTCCTTTCTCTGGGCTACCCTTAGTACTTGGAAAGCTGTGTGCCAGGGGACTAACCAACCCTGCTCTAGTTGGAAAAACTGCCCTGTGTCACTGCAGACTCCGGCTGGAGTGCATCAGAGTTACACATCCCTAAGAGGACGTCTGGCTCAGTTGGCCTCACTGGCCAGAGCTCACCACATGAGGCAGGAAGACTGGAGCCCAGAGACAAGTGAGGTTGTGTGGCCAGCCCTGGGGGAAGAGTGGGACCCTCTTGGGGGCCTGGTCCACTGAGAGGAGTCCCCCAAAGCAGTGGTTCCCAATGTTTTTCTCTGCTGTGGCACACCTAGATAACCTCACGTGACTCCCATAACGTCAAGTTCATATGACCGTGATGTAACATTGCATCTATCATAGGCCACTCTTAATTTTGACTCATGAATATTCAGAAACCAATCCAGAATGAGGCTAGTAGGGTTAAAATCAAAACAAACATGGCAGCTAGTGTTAGATCGCGATCTGTTGTTTGTGCCAGAATAATGTTTGGCGATGACAAGCAATTAATAGTTAAACATTTCTGCTCATTTCCAAAATAGTCTTCCCAAGTGCGTGTCACTTTCTCTGCTGTTTTTAAATGTGATATAATTACTTATAATGCCATTCCAGGTCTGGCTGGTTCCAGCTATTACCCTAAGTCAAATGTAAATTTAAAATTTAGGCTTGAAATCTATGTCTTTTTTTTATGTGCATCATCATCAAAGGCTCATTGCAGCACATTGCATTCATCAGGGCAAATCTGTCTGTGTTTACGTTTTCTCCCTTAGCCTCACTTTGGGGAATGGAATGTGAGCTGTGCATAGTATTTGAAAGGGGCCTCGTACAGATTGCCATCCAGCTCTAACGCTCATTAGAATTCAAGGGAAGGTCTTTTGTTCTCACATGTAGTTTTTCAAAAAATTCCACAGCCCACCTGCCAGCACAGCAGTGTGCCATGGCACACCGGTCGGGAAACACTGCTCCAAGGAACTGTGGAAAAGCCAGGGTGTAACGCCAACCCTGTGGATGCATGACAGAGGACAAATGGAAACAGCACCACTGTTAATGCTCTGTCACCGTCAGGCATTTTAGCAGAGCCATTCAGCGAACAAGGGGATGGGGTGGAGCTGGAGTAGTGAAGGGTTGGGTGGTCTCCCCCACTCCAGTCTAGCCACTGGTGGGGAGAGGGGATTTCCCTGACGTGGGACAGGAGCAGGAAGGTGGGTACCTAGGGCAGCTCATGGGCTGGGCTGGAGGCGGAGACCAGCACAGGACAGCAGCAAAGGCGAGCTGCGGGGACAGTCTGATTGGGAGTGAGGGGAGATTATCTGGGATCCCAGATAAGGAGCAGGGCCTGGCCTAGTCAGAGCCTTAGCAGCCCCCAAAGCAGTTGCCAACTGGGCATTCAGGCCCTGCTTCCTGGCAACGCACTGTGAGGGAGAGGGGCCAGCAGAGGGGCAGGCAGACCCAGAGGGAGGGTTCTTCTTAGAAAGGCCCATAAGGGAGTTGCGAGGGAACTTCCTGCTGGCAAAGAAGGGGGGGTCACCAGCTGTCAAGAAGCGGGGATCCACTTGGAGCTGCTCGGTCTCCCTGGAGGCTGGAACAGCGACGGCAACGGGGGGTAAGGGCTTCCCTCTCCCAGGCCTTGTTAGCGGGAGGACAACATCATCACAAACTCTGAGAGAGACACAACGTGGGATCTGGAGTGAGCGAATACCAGTGCCTCCCTCTGCACATCCAGCACAACACAGCCTGACAGCACTGTTCTGTGCTGCCTCCCACTGCATCCCACTCCTCCACCCATGTCATAAACAGGTAGTTAAGGGTTAATGCCTCTTTTACCTGTAAAGGGTTAAGAAGCTCAGTAAACCTGGCTGACACCTGACCAGAGGACCAATAAGGGGACAAGATACTTTCAAATCTTGGTGGGGGGAAGTCTTTTGTTTGTGCTTTTTGTTTTGGGGGTTGTTCGCTCTTGGGACTAAGAGGGACCAGACGTCAATCCAGGCTCTCCAAATCTTTCTGAATCAGTCTCTTATGTTTCAAACTTGTAAGTAACAGCCAGGCAAGGCTTGTTAGTCTTTTTTTTGTTTTCTCAACTTGTAAATGTTCCTTATGCTGAGAGGATTTTACCTCTGTTTGCTGTAACTTTGAACCTAAGACTAGAGGAGGTTCCTCTGGGCTATATAAATCTGATTACCCTGTAAAGTATTTCCCATCCTAATTTTACAAAAATAATTTTTACCCTTCTTTCTCTAATTAAAAACTTTCTTTTTAAAAACCTAATTAATTTTTCCTTGTTTTAAAATCCAAGGGGATTGTATCTGGACTCACCAAAAATTGGCGGGGGAAAGGAGGGGGGATGGTTTAATTCTCCTTGTGTTAAGATCCAAGAGGGTGGATCGGTGTTCACCAGGAACTTGGTGAAAAAGCCTCTCAAGGCTGCCCAGGGAGGGGAAGGTTTTGGGGGGGCAGGAAGTGTTCCAAACACTAAAATTTCTAAATGGTGGCAGTGTTACCAAATCTAAGCTAGTAATTAAGCTTAGAAGTGTCCATGCAGGTCCCCACATCTGTACCCTAAAGTTCAAAGTGAGGGAGGAACCTTGACAACCCCCTGGACTGTACCCCCAGCCCGGCTCCCTCTACCAGGCTTCAGGATGCTGCAGCCCACCCCAAGCAAGTGGAGCTTCCGCAGCAGGGGGCACGGGGCTGCAGGGGGGCTGTGGAGAGCAGGGTGAGGGCTTGGAGCAGCCAAAGTGCAGGAATCATGCCCCCGGGAGGCAGGATGCTGGGAGGAGATTGTCCCCTCCACCCCCAGCCATCACTGCACCTCCTCTCATCTGCCCCTCCCTAGTCCTAGCTCTGGCTCCCTCCTCTGCTCCAGTCAATCCCACAGCAGGCAGCTCTGCCCCAAGCATCACCCACCCCAACCCTGTGAAAAAACAGCCCTCCCGGGGCTGCAGAAAGTGGGGCTGAGCCTCACCATGTTCTGGAGGGAGTTGGGGGTGGCTCTTTAGCCCAGGGCCCTAGACCGTATAGCTCTGGGTTAAGGGCCCAGCACACAACTAAACACAAGGGGGAGAGCACAGACAGGACTGGGGGCAGGGAGTGTCACAGGAAGACACTGGCAGGGAGAGAAGGGGGAGGTCTCTGAGGGATGAGTCCTTGTTGCAGGGGCAGAGGAGGTATCCCCAGGGCTCAGTGTGGAGGGAATTGGGGAGTTTCTGGCACCAGTGGGTGGGAGGCAGTTTCCCAAAGGCCAATGCAGTCAGTGGGGGGAGGGGAGTCCCTGGGGTCAATGGGGCTAGGGCTGCACAGCATCTCTCACCGTCAAAGTCCACATGGCCGTCCCCATTGAGATCAACATCACGCAGGATCTCCTCCACCTCCGGCAGCGGGACCTGCTCCCCCAGCAGGGCCAGGAGGGCATCCTTCAGCTCTGTGCTGCTGATCTCCCCATCCCCGTTCCTGTCCAACTGGGGGGGGCGGGGAGGAAGAGAACGGGGTGAGGGTGGAATGGCCCGGATGGATGGGTGCCAGCCACATCCCCGCCCTGCTCCCCCTCTGCCCTGAGCCCACGTTCCCCCTTCTTCCTACACCCCCATACCTCACGGAAGGCAATCTTGAGCTCACGCACCCCCACCATGTGAGCCGTCTCCTCACGTAGCTTCGGCCCCATCATCTCCACAAAGTCCTCAAAGTCCACGCGCCCACCCACTGTGGGAGAGACATGGAGATCAGTGCCCAGCCCCCGCAATGGGGAGGGGTCCCACGGAGGGAAGTCATGTGAGGGGAGGGGAGTCTCTCTGGGACAGAGGCAGAGTCCCATGGGGGGAGCAGTGAGGGGGAAGGGGGGTCTCTGGGGCTGGAGTGGAGTGCCACGGGCAGGGCTGGCTCTAGGTTTTTTGCAGCCGCAAGCAAAAAAATTTTTGGCTGCCCCCCACCCCAGCCCTGGGCTCCTCCCCCCACACCCGCACCCCATGCTGCCCCAGCTCTGGGTTCCCCTCCTATCCCCCGAATAGTGTCCTCCCCCCACCTGCACCCCCCTGCCACCGCAGCCCTGGGCTCTCCCCCCACCTACACCCTCCTGCCGCCCAACCCTGGGTCACTGGTAACTCACTGCCAAGGTGGGTCATCAGCATCCCGCTCATGACACTAGCAGAGGCAGAGGCTGCATCCACCAGACTCCTTCCCGGTGCCCAGGGGGGCCCTGATTCCACCCACTCCCCCTTCGCCTCCAGCCGGTCCGGTGCTGGCAGGGTCGGGGTAAGCAGCAGGGCTTCCGGGCCACGCCTCAGCCCAGGGTCGCTCCAGCCGGGAATCTTGCCCCCAGGTCCGCCCGGGAATTGGGAGGGCAGAGCCGGGGAGACCACACCAGCAGGGGACTGAGGAGCCGGGGCAGGGCAGCCTCAGAGGGAGCGGCCAGCGGGAAACGGAGCCCTGGAGAGCGGGACGTGGGCCTCACACAGCAGCGCACCAGGCATCGGTCCTCTCTATGGCCCCGCTGCTATTCCTGGCCACCCTGCCACAGCCCCTGGGCAGCTCGGGCCACTTCGACCAGCCTCAGCTGAAGCGCTGGGGGTGTGGCTGCAAGCAGCCTGCAGGTTGAGAACCACTGCACTAGATACTACTATCAGTCTGGCCCTTCCAGTAGGGTAGAGTTCAGCCCAGCACTGCATATTGCACGTGGGGTCTAGCCAGCCTCCCGTGCCTTGCAGTCTGCTCTGCTCTCATCATGCCCATGGATTCCTCGCTGGAGGCCCCCGAGGATTCTGGATCTGTTCCCATGGGATCCCTTACTCTGCAGATGCCGGATAAGATCACCTTACTATCTCGTGTGGCAGCTACCCTCTCTCCTGAGCTTAGCATATTTCCCTCTGAGCTACAGTGATAAGGGGAAACCACTAACAGATAGAGCCAGGGTGTTGTGGGGCTGCTTCCTCTTTCACACCTGATAAGCCCCACTGGCACTTGTTCTAGGTGGCTGATAAGTTGTTCACTGCCCCGGTGATCTGGCCTTAACAGATCTTGGCTTTTTCTGTTGAGCAGGGCTGACTCTAGGTTTTTGGCCGTCCCAAGCAAAAAAAATTTTGGCTGCCCCCCACCCCAGCCCTGGGCTCCTCTCCCGCATCCCGCTGCTGCCCCAGTCCTGGGATCTTTCCCCCACACCCGCACCCCCTGCTGCCCCAGCCCTGGGTCACTGGTAACTCGCTCCCAGGGCAGGTCATCAGCATCCCACTCATGACACTAGCAGGGGTTGTGTGGTGCAGGGGCAGGTCCCACAGGTGGAGCAGTGTGAGGGGAGTGGAATCTCTCTGGAGCAGAGGCAGAGGCAGGTCCCACAGGAGGAGCAGTGTGAGGGGAGTGGGGTCTCTCCGGGGCAGGGGCAGGTCCCACAGGGAGAGAAGTGTGAGGGGAGTGGGGTCTTTCTGGAGCCGGGGCAGAAGCAGGTCCCACGGGGGGGGAGCAGTGAGAAGGGGTCTCATGGATGGGTGGGATGCTATGCGGAGAGGGACCCCTGGGGGTACAGCCATTCCCCACACTCACTCCTCATCTTGATGTGCTGGGAGATCTCGATGAGTTCCATCTCAGTGGGCATGTAGCCCATGGTGCGCATGCAGGCGCCCAGGTCCTTGTAGCTCACAAAGCCATCCTGGTCTGTGTCGAACTCCTTGAAGGCATCCAGCAGCTCTGCGAGGGGAAAAGCCAGAGCCGCTCTCAGCACTGGGGTGCCTACCCTGGGCATCCCTAGAGGGGCTCCAGCGAACCCGGCCACAGTGGGGTGAGGGCTGGGTCAGAACCAACCCAAACTGGCCATAAGTATGTGAGGGGTGACCCCTTCTTTGGCTGCTGCACTGATGCCACCCAGTGTCCATGACCCTTACACCAGGACCCCCAGGGATGCACGGTGAGGGGTTCCACCAATAGCCATGGTAACAGCCAGGGCGCCCCCTAGTGGTCATGCTAATCATAAAGTGGACAATGCCAGGTGGGCTCTGCTGCCCTGAATCTTCTGCTGCAGGCTGAGCATGCCTGGGTTTGCACAGATACGTTCTAACCCAGGACAGGGTCACAACTGGGAGAGTCTAAAAATAAATCTAGCCCCACCTCCCCGGGAAGCAGGCACTGTGCCCTTCCTTGTGTCCCTGGTCTTCGACCCATAGGGGGCTGGGCATGGCTGAGAGACGGGCACAATCCATTGCCCCATCTCTGAGAGGGCAAACAGACATGCCCAGGCCCAATGTCCCTCTGCCAGAGGCAGCCCCCCCACTCCTAATTGAGAGCCCCGCAGCCACCAGGGCTCTCGCCAACTCACCATCCAGTTCCACTGGGGACAGATCCCGCTCCTGGGGGCAGAAACAAGGGCAGGCAATTAGACCCCAGGAACATGGGGTGGACCCCCTCAGATAGGCTGCCCCAGTATGGAGCTTGTTCCAGGGAAACCCTCCCCACAAAACCCACCCCTAGGAGCCATGCAGGCAGGGCAAGTGGGCTCAAGAGCCAGGGCGGGCGACAGCAGGAAAGCGCTAAATAGGTAAAACTGCCCCCATCCCAGGGCAAGCAGGGATTGAACAAGAAAGTGGGTGAGGAGGGCAGAGCAGCCCCCCAAAGCAAGCAGTGGTGGAGTAGAGGGGCTCCATGTCCAGGGTGTTTCCGTGGCTCCCAGGGACGCTGGGAGCTCAGTGCGAATGCCCCCACCCGCTGCCCTTTGTAACTCAATCCCCATCAGCTCCCCCACTAGGATGCCAGCCTTGAACAGCAGAGCCGCATGCCTCCAGCCCCACAGCACAAGGAGTGCCCCATGCCAGTCTGCCTCAGCCAACTTGCCCCCCACTGCCCAGCGCCTGAACCTGCCTGTGCCCCCGCCCCAGGCCCTGTGTTCCATTCGCTGCCCCCTGAGCCAGGCAGTCCCCCTGCCCCAGGGCCAGATCAGAGACAGCGCCCCCTAGAGGATTTTGGGCTGGGCAGTGATATTTTATTGGGGAAATGTGGGGAGGGATCTCAGCTCTCTGAGCGCACACCTCATTATGGAGAGGAGTGATGTGAAGGGGACAGCGAGGGAGGGAGGGCCCGGGAGGTGCTGTCAGGGTGTCAACTTCAGTTAGAAGTCACAGAAGTGGGTGAAAAATCCCAGCCAAAATTAACCTGCTGAAACCGGGATTAAGGAGATTGTGGGCAAAGCTGTGATCACCAGCCCCAGCCTGCTCCCAGTGTCCCCTACCCCACCCACACTCCAGCCCTCCAGTGATTCCTGTCCAACCCCTACCCCACTCCCCCCAGCAGGGCCCTGCTCCTCCCTCCATCCCCTGAGGGCCCCTAATCCCACTCCCACTCCCCCTCCCCTGGAGGGGGCTGACCTGCTCCCCTATCTCTGACTGGCCCCAGCACTGGCCGCCCCACACCCAAGGATAACAGGATTGGCAGGCTCCCAGCAGGGAGCTGAGAAGGGGCTAATTATACCAGCTAATCGGGCTGACAGGGTGCAGGCAGCAGGGCTATTGTTAAGCCCCATGGGCGCCATGCCATGCTGCAGCCCACTAAGCCACCAGGGCAGAGAAGGACCCGGAGGACTGGGCTCCAACGCGCCAAGCTCTTGGCCCCAGGAAATAATGGGCACTGGTGGGGCTTCCCCATTTCCCATCTGGGAGTGGGGACCACTGGCCCACCAAGGACTGCAGTGCCCCATTCTCCCCCGCTCCTTGGGCCTTCCGAGCCTGCCCAGTGCCTCCCCTCTCTAGAGGAGCCTGGGGTCAGGGTGCCTGCCCCCCAGCACCGTTCTGGGCATTGGAGAGCTGTACCCGCTGCACAGACACCCTGCCCAGCTGCCTCCATCCCACCCTAGCATGCCCCCACCATGATCGTGCCCACCCAGCCATGGCCTGCCCACCCCACACACACAATCCAGCTAGTCATGCTCCAACCCACCCCCGAAGTACCCCCAACCAACACCATCCAACCAGCCATGCCCCCACTGCCTCCCTGCTGCAGCTGCCCCTCCTCTCCCAGCCCACCCACACACAGCACCCCCCAACCTCACGCCTACCCCTTCTCTCACCACTGCCTTGTCCTCTCCATTCCCGCACTCCCCTGGCACCTTTTTGCCCACCCCTCTTCGTAGCCATGATCCACTCTCCTCCCCTAGCGCCCAGCCCTCCCGGCAATCCATCTGCTCCTCCTGCCCCCACACACCCATACTCCACCGCCGCACCTCTATCTCTGCTCCTACCCCCTGTGCCTCCATGCTCTGCCCTATCCCACCTCCATGTCCTCATCCCACTCTGCCCACCCTACCCCTGGCCAGCGCACCCTGCCGAAGACAGTGTTGAGGAAGGGCGAGTAGGCCTTGGTGGCATCGGCATGGGCGTCAGCGTGATGCTTCTTGCTGTGCTTGCGCCCATGGCTGGAGCGGGAGCTGCGGCGCGACTTGGAGCCGGGGCTCTTGCTGGCTGTGGGCTCCTCTTCCTCCTTAGGGGGTGCCTGCCCCCCCTTATTTGGGTCCTGTCCCTCTTTGCGTGTCTCCGACTCGACCTCGTTGGGCCACTTGTGGGGCATGGGGCCGGGCACAAGGCGCGGCAGCTGGCTCCGGGACGGGCAGCTCCAGGACGGGCACAGAGCAAGGGCATGGGAGGGCAGAGCCTTAAGAAGGAGTCAGAGAAATCCTCTTATTTCCCCACCTCCACCTCCAGGAGCACCAGGGCTGGGAGGCAAAGCCAATTAGCTGGGATTACAGGCAGGAAACTGGCAGCTCAGCTGCTCCAGCACCAGCCCCACTGGTACAGATCACTGCCTCCCACCAGTGCCCCCTGGCACTCCCCAGCTCCCTGTCCCTCCCCATTGCCCCCCACTGCTCCCTCTCCTCTCCTCATCCCCTCCCGACTATCTCCCATGGTTCCCCTTCCCCTCACTACTGCCCCCCAGCTCCTCTCCCCTTCTTATCCCCTCCCCACAACTCTCCAGCTCTCCTTCCCCACAGCTCCCCCTCCCCTCACTACTGCCCTCCTGTCACGGACTCACAGATCGAGCTCGCTCTTGGCCTAGTGCGGTCCATGGGGGGAACTCCCTTCAGTGTGACAGCCCTTCTCGGGGGTCCACTCTCTCTCGGCATCAGGCCCCTCCACCTCCTGGAGCCGCATCTCTCGTAGTCTTAGCACACCTGTTTCTCGCCATGAGCCCCCTCAGGGAGTCCATTCGCTCTGGACTCCCGGGGCCTCCATCCAAAGGGGATGATGCAACCCTGTTCTCTAGACTGCAGTGACAGCCAGCCAGCACAAAACAGGACCGTTTATTGAGCATCTGAACACAGCATAGGAAACTCTCATGGCCCTCAGACCTGGCCTCCCTCACCACAGTACATCCAAGTTTCCACTGCAGCCAGGTGGGCTCTGCCTGCTCCCCCTCTCCAGCCCAGAGCCCCCCTGCTTCCCAGCTGGTCATCTGATAGCACCTCCCCCAGGCCCCACCTCTGTCCATTGTCTTCTTTCCAGGTAAACAGGGTCTCCTGGGCCTCCTCTCCTCTCTTCTGTCCTCTGGCCCCTCTGGCTGGAAGCAGCTGATTAGGTCACGGGGATCCTCACTTTGCAGCCCATTGTCCTCCCACTGGCCAGAACCAGCTGTGTCTCCTGAGCTGGGCCTCCAGGTCACCAGTCGCTGGGGTATCCATTCTCCAGGCCATTGGCTTGGGTCCCAAGTTCCCTCGCTGGTTCTCTGTAACAACAAACTCCCTCTCCCATCACCTCGTTAAACCAGTAACACCCGGGGAAACCGAGTCTCTTCCCCTCTGCTGCAAACCATTGGAAAAACAAGGAAAACACAAGACAATCCTCCATTTCATCACACCTCCTACCCCAGCTCTCCCTCCCTTCCACTCCCCAAAACTCCCCTTCCCCCCTTCCTTCCTCACCCTTGGCCCGCCCTTCCCCAGCTTCCCTTCTCTTCTCATTGCACCACCCACAGCTCCCTGTCCCCTTCCCACTCTGCTGTCTGCCCAGCTCTCTGTCGCCTGCCCACTGCCCTCCTCTCCACGCAGCTCACCTTCCCCTCAGCACTGCCTTCTCCCTACACTTCCCCTGTTGTGCCGATCCCCACCACTCCTGCTGCCCCTGCTCCTCCCTCATTCTTCCCAGCTTTCACAACCTGACCTAGAAGCTCAGTTCCACACCCCTGGGCCACTCCCAGTCCTGCCAGGAGAAACTGGGGGTCCCCTGCTGGGGAGGGCAAGCTGGGCAGTGCAGGCTCCTCCCCCTCCCTGGTGTCACAGCGCCTCCTGCTGGGGAGGGTGCAGCTGGGCAGGTCAGACTCCTCCCCTTCCCTGGAGTCACAGGGCTGCCTGCTGGGGAGGGTGCAGCTGGGCAGGTCAGACTCCTCCCCTTTCCTGGTGTCACAGCGCCGCCTGCTGGGGAGGGTGCAGCTAGGCAGGTCAGACTCCTCCCCTTCCCTGGTGTCACAGCACCCCCTGCTGGGGAGGGTGCAGCTGGGCAGGTCAGGCTCCTCCCCTTCCCTGGTGTCACAGCTCCCCCTGCTGGGGAGGGTGCAGCTGGGCAGGTCAGGCTCCTCCCCTTCCCTAGTGTCACAGCACCCCCTGCTGGGGAGGGCCCCCTGTGTTAGAGCCACTGCTCTGGATACCCAATGGCAAATCCACTACAACCAAGATATTCTTTCGCCTTCGGTTAGGCATAGGACCTACAGTGTCCAATGCTCAAATATGTCTTGTGTCGGCAGCAAAGGGTGCAGAGGAACTCGCTGGGGTCCTGCAGGTCTCTCACTGCTGGCATCTGTCCCAAGATCTGCAATAGTCTCTCACATCACTCTCCATCCCTGACAAGCAAAAACCCATCCTTCTTTAACCTCTCATGGGTCCTCTATGCTCCCACGTGCCCAGCCAAAGGGCAGTTGTGGGCCTGCAACTGTTCACCACCACCCAACCGACGCTGGGCAGGCACAAGTCTGCTTGTAAGGTTTCCCAGGGCTTTTGTTGTTCCCCATGAGCTTCCCTGTACAACCTTCCTGCCTCTTCAGAAACTCTTTCCCTGTTTCCCCTCCCTGGGGTTCCCAAGGGGTGGCCCCAGATGCTTTCTAGATTTGGGGCCACTCTCTGCTCCAGGCTGGCAGCTGCTAGCTGGGACAGTGTCTTCAGTTACAGGGGTTAACTCCCCCACCCAGCCCAGCCCCAAGGCTATGCTGCTTTCTTCTGCTAAGTGGCACTTGGTATCAGCCTCTGCCACACCTGAAAGCACACTGCTTTCTCCTGCTGAGTTGGAGCTGGCTGCACCCTCCCAACCTCTGCCAGTGGTTTCTTGGTCTTTACCATTTCCTTCTGGGATCAGAACATTGCGTTTTTGCAGCAGGTTACGGCATTAACAGCTTTCGTCAGCGTTCAGCCATCCTTTCCCATCGGCCCTTCTGTTGGAACACAATCCAGCACCCCTGCTTTTAAGATACTCACCAAATCTTCTCACTCCAAACAAGAGCAGCAGAAACTACCTCAAAGTGGGGGGACCATGAGCACCCAAAGAGTGTCCCCCCCCCTCATGCCAGGCATTGCCCCTTCTCCCCAAGCCCCATCCTTGTGCCATCCCATCTTCCCAAGCCCCCAACCTTCACTTGCTCCTCTGTGCCCCCTTCCTCCTCATCATCACTCCCCCTTATGGCTGGTAACAAGTGGTGGGTCCATGGCCCCCAATCCCCTTCACTCCAAAAGGCACAGGAGTTTTCTATTGTCCTAGTGCCAGGAGATCTACGCTTCCTCCCTGCAGCTTGTCACAGTCCCTGACCATCCTCCTCTGACCAGAGAAATCTGGGCCCCACTGTCTCCACCCTCAGCATTCTTTACCATTCATCTTTCATAAACTCCAGTGGTGGAGACCTCACAAAATTGATCAGGCATCCCTCAAGCACCTCTGTGTTAATGACAGCTGTATTAACCTGGGCACGACAGGACATAGATGTGACACACAGACCCGGTTGTGGTTCAAACTCTGTGTCAGCAACTCTTGGCACACCTGACTCACTCACTACACCTAACGCACAATTGTTACGCTTTAGAGCCAGAAGGTAGCATGTACGATATCACTGGAAAAACAAACAGCTCACTGGTCATTAATATCCTTGAGTGATGTAGGTCTGGGTCTGGAGAAGGAGTTCTAAATATAGGCCAAAATTATGTTCTTAAAATATGTTTGGCTAGCAATGCATAAGCCTAGTCTGCCCTGGACAAAGAAATGGGTGTTTCTGTGTCTGACCAGCCTCATCCTCAGGCAGAGTCAACGAAGGCACCTTTACATAAAAGGTAAACAAACCCGTCAACCTAGCCAGTAGGGGAGATAGCATCTTAGCTGTAAAGACAGGCGGTCCGGACCTCAAATGAATCAACTGATTGTCCACAATATTACTGTATTATCAAAGTGTATCAAGAAACATCTTTTATGAAAGCTAATGACACACTGGTGATTAATATCATTGTGAGATGTCAGTATTAACATTCTATGGGGAATTATGGATGCTCACTGATGATATGCTTCAAAATCTGTGACCACATAAAGAGAGAAACAGGTTTTTTCCCCAGACAGGAGGGAAGGCAGCTGGCTACCTGTCACCAAGAAAATTAAGCAATATATGACCAAAAGCAATAAAAAACCAATTTACATATGAGCCAGCAGGGGGATGGGAAAACTACAGGACAGGGAGAACAGCATGAGGTCATCCTGAGCTAGGAGTGAAAACAATGAGTTTTGGAAGATCTAAGGAGACAGAAGAAGCCAACATTGCATCCAGCATTGGACAGACACAAGGGGCCAGAACTTCTCCCAGCTGAGGAAGATGGGCCCTTCAATCAAGGGGTTGACTTCTCCTGGGAATTGAACATAGGTGAGAAACCTGCTTAGTCAAAGATATTTCACCTAGGAAGACAAGGGACACCAGCCCCTTGTACTTCAGTGGAAGGTCCTGAGAGAGAGAGAGATGGCTAGAAAGAAATACACCATGAACCAAGGCTGTCGCTCATTAAGTCTTAGCCACTGGAAAGTGTATTTTACTTTTATTTGCTTGTATCCACTTTGTCTTTATCCCTTGTACCTGAACTCATGGAAAACCTCTGTCTCTTTGTTAATTAACTTGCTTTACTTGTAATCTGAACAAACCATGCACTGTGCTCGAATTGAAGTGATTGCCAAAGCTGGTTAAAGCACAAAGTTGAGCTTTTGTCTCATTAAAGGAGCGATGGACTTTCTTACTCCTTGGAGTGTTCCAGGAGAGGGCCGGACATTTCAGGGCAGATGGTTAGGGGGAAATTTGGGACTGGGAGGCATTGGGGTCACCCTGCAAGTAGTAACCAAGGCTGGGGAGACCAGGGTGGGGCTGTTGTGTTACAGGCAGGCTGCCAGGGCCAGAGCGCTGAACAAGGTGGCACAGCACAGATACTCAGGGAACTGCATGCTTGCAGCAGAGCATTTAAGGCACCCAGGGTTACAGGACAGGCAGTGACAACCTCTCGCTGGTCTGGGTTGAGCCCCCTAAACATGACAATGGGCTTAGTTTCTTTTCACTTAGAGCAAGCGTGTCTCATGCACTCAGTCACTCCCATAGGTAACACATTCTCTCATACAGCGGGTCTGCGAGTGAGATTCCCAAGGTGAGTGCCTGGGCTCCCAACCATGCTTCTTTTTCCCCAGAGGTAAACCGGGCTCCCCCCTTCACACTGGGCTTCTGCCCCGCCCTTTGCAGTTTGTGCTCGCCGGATGCTCTAGCTTGCACATAATCATCAGTGAGATCGGCTGCTTTTTGGATAGAATCCAGAGGCTTATCCCAAATGGCTTGCCTGATCTCTTCAGAACAACATGCTCAGGAACTGTTCCTGGGTGAAGAGATCAAACAACTGGTCCTAATTCTCTGCCCCTGTCCCCTTGGACCATTTTCTCATCAAATCACACTATTTATACACAGTATCAGAGGGGTAGCCGTGTTAGTCTGGATCTGTAAAAAGCAACAAAGAGTCCTGTGGCACCTTATAGACTAACAGATGTATTGGAGCATAAGATTTCGTGGGTGAATACCCACTTCATGAGATGCACGTGAAAGCTCATGCTCCAATACATCTGTTAGTCTATAAGGTGCCACAGGACTCTTTGTTGCTATTTATACACACATTCCCTATAAATCATCTTGTCATTCATTCTGAGACCTCAACAGTTCATCTAAATGCTTCAGGAGTAATTCACATCCTTTGCAATATACCCTTTTTAAATTCATCATATTTCAAAGCTTGGTCAATTGGCATCTCATTAAATACATCCAATGCTTTACCCGAGAGTTCAGTAATCAACATTGCATTGTTCTTCTGTCTGAAACTTTATGGACTTCACAGAGCCTTTCAAAAGTGGTAAGGAATTCGTTAATACGGTCTACTCCTCTGTATGCAGGGCACAGCTTATCCCAGCTGGGTATCCCTTGGGGAGAGAGAGCACCTGTGGGTTGGGGGAATCTGTCCACGCCTTTCCTGCTCTTTCAGCTCCATCGCTCATTGGTGGGCAGCCGCTTCCAGTTCCAGGGCCCACCGATGTGCTTCTTTGGTTCTTCACTCCACTTCCCATTTTGAGTATTCACACTTGCTCTCTTGTTGTTCAGCTTCCCATTCTGGTGTCCTCGTGCTGCTTGCTCAGCATCTCTTGTCAGAGCTTCATCCTCCTTTTCCAGGCTAGCCAGCTCTTCTTTGCCGTTGTTTCACTGTCACTCATTTGAAACTTCCTTTGTTCTATTTCCACACCCGAAATAAACAGAAAATAATCAAACTGTAACCATTCTTTGATTTGTACTTGGGCATCACTTACAACTATTTTACAAAAAAATGGCCAAACAGACCAAGGGTTCATCTAGCCCAGTATCGTGTCTGCCAACAGTGGCCAATGCCAGCTGCCCTGGAAGGAATGAACAGAACAGGGCAATTATCCAGTGAGCCATCCCCCA
Source organism: Gopherus evgoodei (assembly GCF_007399415.2). NCBI lineage: Eukaryota > Metazoa > Chordata > Testudines > Testudinidae > Gopherus > Gopherus evgoodei. The sequence goes on from NC_044325.1 coordinate 127,579,147, forward strand.
TCATCCAGTCCCAGCTTTTGGCAGTCAGAGGCTAGAAACACCCAGCACATTGGGTTGCACCTCTGCCCATCCTGACTATTAGCCATTGTTGTCAGATGGCACCGGTGTGGTGCTCTGCTCTGTTCAATGTTGATAACAGTCAGCTGTGTGTGTGTGTTCCCTCTGTCTGCTGCCCCAGCTCTGCAGCTCACTGGTACAGCAGACTCTGAGAGAACCCCCAATGACCACAGACTCTGATAAGGTACTAAGGCACCCGGCCAGGTGTATTGCCAAATGAAACACAGTCTTTAGCTCCCCAGATCAGATATCTACAGTTCTGCTAGTACATATGTGCTCCCTGACAATGGGCACAGCTCAGTCCGTGGCGGGACACTTCACTGCCCCCTAGGCTGGACAAAGACACTGCCCCAGGCTTGCATTCTTATACACAGGTACAAACATGTTACATATCACTTCTGATGCATAGAGGTGCAACCCTTCTACGTGTGAGGGTGCCACCTTTCACACAACAACTCTACCATATTACCTTCCTGCCCCTGTCTTTAGGATAGGTCAGCCTGTTCCTGTTATCTGTGGGGAATGTGCTCTGGTACCATCCTGGCACGTGTTTCCATAACTAGTGCCCAGTACCCTTTAGATATGTGTATTTTTGTAACATCAGCCCTCTTCTTGCCAGATTCTGTGAACAGGGCCTGCCTCTTGCTCACAGCTTAATTTTGCTTTATGTTAACAAAGTCTTGAGCATTACTTTAGTTCAGGCCTTAGGCTTCATACCAGGCCTCTGAAGCAAGAGTTTATGTTTCAGGACCTCATCTTACTACAGCCATTGATGGACCTATCCTCCATGAATTTAACTAGTTGTTTTCTGAACCCTGTTATAGTTTTGACCTTCACCTCATTTCCAGGGGATGTTTCCCACAGGTTGATTGTGCATTGTGTGAAGAAATACTTTGTTTGTTTTAAAACTGCTGCCTAGTCATTTCAGTGGGTGAAGTTAATTAAATTCATTGGTATGTTATGTGAAAGTATAAATAACACTTTCCCTATTCACTTTCTCCACACCTGTCATGATTTTATAGACCTCTATCATCTCCCCTCTTAGTCTCTTTTCCAAGCTTCAGTCCCAGTCTTTTCCATCTCTCCTCATGTGGAAACTGTTCTAGACCCCTCATCATTTTTGTTGCCCTTCTCTGTACATTTCCCAATTTTAACATCACTTTTGCATTACTTTATATTTAACATTTTAAAACTCTGAACCAGAGCAGTATTCAAGGTGTGGGCACACCAGGGATTTTACCAGTGCTTGAAGTGCAAACCCCAGTCAGATAGCAAGCTGTGTGCGTAAATCTTGTTTGACTACACCAGTTTGATGCTTGGGGGGGGTTCAACCCAGATCAGTAAGGGGTTTTGTCACCACCTGACCTGTAATCCTGGGTGCCTCTGTTTTGCACAGCTTTGAATCAGTGCCCTGACACCAGCAATGGATATAATCAGGGCCTCCAGCACATCCTCTCCCAAGGCCCCCTTCCCCACAGCATTCTCCCCTATGGGGTTCAGGGGGTGGGGCCCTGGAGCAAGGGGGCGGGGAATTTCTCTCAGGTCCCACTCCCCAGACTGTGGTTAATGAGCTGCAGAAGCAGATTTACCATGAAATAACCCACGCAGTGGCACAGGGCACCCAACAACAGAGGGCTCCCAAAATGCAGGACAAATCTCATCTGACAACCTGTCCCTGAATCCTGGCTGGCAGCGCAGCAGGGCTCAGGCAGGGGGTTGGGGTTCAGTAGGCGGTGTGGGGGTCGGTCACTTTATTTTCATTTACTTCCCATTATTTATAATATAGGAGGAGGATGAAGAAAAAAATGAAAAACTTGGGGAAGATAAAAGAGAATGGTTTTTTTCTGGGCTGGTTCCTGAGGGGGGGCTCCGAAAATTAAGCTGTGCACAGGGCCCCACTAACTTTAAATCCACCACTGATAACCTGAGACTCAGATGCAGCAAGGATGGGGCCGGGGTTGCTGGAGTACAGTGAGGTTCACAGATCCTTATATATCCCATTTCCCCCCCCGCACCCCAGAGGAGACCCCAGAACTTGCCCTCTCCAGGGCCCATCCTCCCCTCCGCCTCTCTGCTGGGGCTGCCCTTGGGGAACAGTTAGTGGTTGCTGTGGTGGGGAGTTCTCACCCGCCCCTCCAGGGACCACACACCCAAAGCCCTGCACCCTCATGCCCAGCCTTGCTCTGCCCTGGCATCCTGTCCAGGGCAACAGACCTCCCTGGGAGATGGGGCAAGCCCTGCAAGAGCCTCTCAGCTGGGATCTAACTGTGGCCTAGGGGGTTACAGCACTAGACTAGGCCTCAGGAGGCCTAGTTTCAAGCTCAGATTGGCCAAAAACTCCCTGTGGGACCTTGGGCAGGTTCCTGTATCTCTCTGGGCCTTGGTTCTCCAGGTGCACAGGGGAGCCAGGGCTGCCATGGGTATGGGTAGTAGCACACTAGATCAGTGGTTCTCACACTATTTACCAAGGGGGCTACATGTGCAGCTCCCTAGATGTTATGTGCGCCATTTCCACACAACATATATACTACCTGTATGGCTGTGAGGATGTCACGTGGGCTGTGGCTGTGTGTTGATTGGGCTGCAAGCAGCCTGCAGGTTGAGAATCACTGCACTAGATACTATTATCAGCCTGGCCCTTCCAGTAGGCTAGGGCTCAGCTCAGCACTGCATTTTGCACGTGGTTTCTAGCCAGCCTTGTAGTCTGCTCTGCTCTCATCATGCCCATGGATTCCTGGCTGGAGGCCCATGGGATCCCTTATTCTGCAGATGCCAGATAAAGAGCTGCTCCCGTTGCCTTACTATCTCGTGTGGCAGCTACCCTCACTCCTGAGCTTAGCATATTCCTCTCTGAGCTACGGTGATAAGGAGAAACCACTAAGGGCTTGTCTACATCACAAAGTTGCAATGCTGGTGAGGGGGTTACAGCGCTGCAACTTAGGAGGTGTACACATCTGCAGGGCATCACCAGCGCTGCAACTCCCTGTTTGCAGCGCTGGCCGTACTCCCGTTTTGTCTCGGGTGTAGAGGATCCAGCACTGGTGATCCAGCGCTGGTAATCAAGTGTAGACACTTACCAGCGCTTTTCTTGACCTCCATGGAATAAGCAGGTATCCCAGCATACCTGAGGATACCTCTCTGGTAATCAAGCAGGTCTCCTTCCCTGTGGTTTGCTCCGGTGTTCTCTGAATCCCCACCCCCAAGCGGGTCTCCTTCCCCGCGGTTTGCAGTGGGGTTCGGGGAACGCGAGAGAAAACCGCGGGGAAGCAGGTCTCCTTCCCCGCGGTTTGCTCTCGCGTTCCCCGAACCCCCGTGCAAGCAGATCTCCTTCCCCGCGGTGTGCTCTCGCGTTCCCGGAACCCCCGTGCAAGCAGGTCTCCTTCGCCGCGGTTTGCTCTCGCGTTCCCCGAACCCCCGTGCAAGCAGGTCTCCTTCCCCGCCGGTTTGCAGGGGGGTTCGGGGAACGCGATAGCAAACCGCGGGGAAGGAGACCTGCTTGCACGGGGGTTCGGGGAACGCGAGAGCAAACCGCAGCGAAGGAGACCTGCTTGCGGGGAGGGGGTTTGGGGAACGAGAGAGCAAACCGCGGGGAAGGAGACCTGCTTGCACGGGGGTTCGGAGAACGCGAGAGCACACCGCGGGAAGGAGATCTGCTTGCAGGGGGGTTCGGGGAACACTGGAGCAACCGGGGGAAGGAGACCTGCTTCCCCGCGGTTTGCTCTCGCGTTCCCCGAACCCCCCTTGAAGCCGCCCAACAGCGCTGCAGTGTGGCCACATCTAACACCACTTGCAGCGCTGGTTGCTGTAAGTGTGGCCACTCTGCAGCGCTGGCCCTATACAGCTGTACTAATACAGCTGTAACAACCAGCGCTGCAAAACTGTAGATGTAGACATACCCTAACAGATAGAGCCAGGGTGTTGTGGGACTGCTTCCTCTTTCACATCTGATAAACCCCACTGGCACTTGTTCTAGGTGGCTGATAAGCTGTTCACAGCCCCTGGTGATCTGGCCTTAACAGATCTTGTTTTTTTCTGTTGAGTTGAATTTGTGACTGGCGTAGGAGATGCCAGATGGGCTGGCTAGGGAGTGGGGCTGTGACTGGAGTCCCAGGGTAGCCAGCTGAGGTCACTCATTTAGGGTAAATGGCAGAGAATGGGGCAGACAATCCCCAAAGCTGGTGGATATTCCAATACTTAGATTTACCAAACTGGCACAAAACAGCTTCTATAATATCTCACTGGCTACCCAAAAGCAAACTGTGATGGGTTGGATCACAGAAACCCTCATGGGAGCTGCCACTTAATGTGCCAAGACTACTTCTACACCTGCTTTCCCTGCCACCTTGGGACCCCAGCACCCTGTCTTGCTGAGCCAGACATGCCTGTCTACTCCAAACCAGACCCAGGGTCTGAATTACTTGCCCCAAAGCTTCAGACTTATCTGAAAGCAGATAACAGAAGTGTTCTTGTCTTTAACACTCAGATGCCCAAATCTCAATGGGGTCTAAACCCAAATAAATTCGTTTTACCCTGTATAAAGCTTATACAGGGTAAACTCATAAATTGTTCGCCCTCTGTAACACTGATAAAGAGATATGCACAGCTGTTTGCTCCCCCAGGTATGACATACTCCGAGTTAATTAATAAGTAAAAAGTGATTGTATTAAATACAGAAAGTAGGATTTAATTGGTTCCAAGTAGTAACAGACAGAACAAAGTAAGTCATCAAGTAAAATAAAATAAAACACACAAATCTATGTCTAATCAAACTGAATACAGATAAGATCCTCACCAGTGCCAGAATGCTCCCTTTTACAGGCTAATCACCTGTTAGTCCGGGTCCAGCAATCACTCATACCCCTTGCAGTCACTGCCCTTTGTTCTGGTTTCTTTCAGGTATCTTTGGGGGTGGAAAGGCTCATGCTTTAGCCAGCTGAAGGCAAAATGGAGAGGTCTCCCCTGGGCTTAAATAGACTTTCTCTTGTGGGTGGAGACCCCGTCCTCCTTCCTATGCCAAGTCCAGCTACAAAATGGAGTTTTGGAGTCACCCGGGCAAGTCACATATCCATGCATGACTCACAGTCTTTACAGGCAGAAGCCATTGTCCACATGGTATCTTGTATGTCCCCAGGAAGATTTCTTATGTGGATTGAAGCATTCCAAGATGCATTGTTCCCCAAGTGCTTCCTGATTGGGTACTTAACCTTGCGAATTCCTTCCTAAAGAAGCTGGCCAAATGCCTCACAAAGCTTAGGTCTTGGCTACACTTGCGAGTTACAGTGCAATAAAGCCGCCCACAGCACTGTACCTCTCTCCCCATCCACACAAGCAAGGCATGAACAGGATTGTATCTCCGTGACTACAGCGCTGCTGGTACTCCACCTCCCCAAGAGGAATAAAGATTATTGCACTGCTGCTGCTGCACTGTGGCACCAGTGTGGCCGCCCAATGCACTCTGATTGGCCTCCAGAAGTATTCGGTAGTATCCCACAATGCCTGTTCTAGCCACTCTGGTCATCTGTTCGAACTCTACTGCCCTGGCCTCAGGTGACCAACTGTCAGACCTGCCCTTTATATTCCCCAGGAATTTTAAAAATCCTCATCAGCCAGGTGTGGAGTGCTATCAGCAAATCATTCCAGGTGACCATGTCTCCATGCGCCGAGCAAGCCCAAGTATGGAGCAATGGTGAGTTGCTGGACCTCATCAGTGTTTGGGGGGAGGAAGCTGTCCAGTCCCAGCTGCGCTCCAGCCATAGGAATTATGATACCTTCAGGTAGATATCAAGGGCCATGATGGACAGGGGCCATGACTGGGATGCATTTCAGTGCAGGATTAAAGTGAAGGAGCTGCGGAATGCCTACCACAAAGCCCACGAGGCAAACAACCACTCCGGTGCTGCCCCTGCAACCTGCCAATTCTACAAAGAGCTGGACGCGATACTTGGGGGTGACCCCACCTCCACTCCAAGTATGACCATGGACACTTCAGAGCAGGGGAAGGAAGAAGAGGTGGAGGAAAGTGCGAGTGAGGGTGCTGAGGTGGGGGAAGACACCCTGGAATCCCTGGAGGCATGCAGCCAGGAGCTCTTCTCGATCCAGGAAGAAGTAAGCCAGTCGCAGCAGCTGGTATATGGCGGAGGACAAACAGAAGAGCAGGTTCCCAGCAAGTGGCTTTTTTTTTCGGGAAGGAATTTTTTCAGTGTGGGCTTTTTGGGAGAGGAGGGTTACGGCTGCATACATGCCTAGATGTGGAATATCCACATTGATGTGGTCTATCATATCGTGGTAATTGTCCTCAGTAATCTCTTCGAAAGTCTCATCCAGAACGTGGGCAATGCGCTTGCGCAGGTTTCTTGGGAGAGCCACCGTGGTCCTTGTCCCAGTCAGGCTATCTTGTCCACATCACTGTGCAGTGAGGGGCAGGGGGACCATTGCTGCACACAGGCAAGCTGCATATGGGCCAGGGCAGAAGCCGCATTGCAGTAGAAGACCCTCCTTTTCTTCCCAGGTCACCCTCAGCAGCGAGATATCTTCTAGGACAAACTCCTGAGGAAATTATTGGGACAGTGTTCAGTGTAGGTGCCCCCTGCAGCTGTTGGCTCTCCCCAAGGCACAGAAACCCAGAGGACAGTACAGCCATGAAACAAAACCCAGAGGACACTACAGCCATGAAACAATCAGTCCCCCTTACACACCATTTTGTGGCTTCCATGGGTTATGTGTGCTCTCTTTGGGACGGGAAAATTATGCTATTGTGTAGACTGTGTGTGCCCTCCTTAAGTGTGGGGGAATCATTACTCTGTCTGGTATAAACAATGCTGCTTCTGTTAAGTGTTGCATTTTGCCTTTACAGATGCAACCTTGAGATCTAAGCAGTCCCTGTTATCACCGGCTGAGAGACTGCAAAGACTCAGGAAGAGGCCGCGAAAAAGCAAAGAGATGCTGCAGGAAGTGATGCATCAATCTCTTAAAGGGAATCAAAAAGCATAGGAGTGTAGGGAAAGCGAAAGCAGGATCCGCCAGAAAAACGCAGCACACCAGCAGCGAAGCACAGAGCACTAGCAGCAAAACACAGATCAGCTGATAATCATCATGGAGTGCCAAGCAGACTCTATCCAGGCGCTCGTAGCCATGCAGGCGGAGCACTACTGTGCCCACACCCCCCGCACCACAGCCCTTATCCCAGAACTCTTTCCCTTGTGCCCCCATGTCACCTCCAACCCACTTTCCCTAACATCCGGGTTCTTACCACCACCAGCTGCCTCCAACACCTGTATCTTCACCACCCAGCCCTGAAAACTACGACCCTTACCCACTGCACTCAACCCCCATCACCATGCAGTATAGCCATCCTGAGGTGCAGCACACATTGCACAGCACTCCAGACAGGACATATGCCACCCCACCCCCTTGCCCTTTCTGATTCCCAAGAAGTTGTGTTTCTTTTCAATACTTGAATTTTCTTTTCAATAAATGGATTCTTTGGCTTTGAAAACATTCTTCATTATTGCATAAAGTTAAAGATTCCTTAGCCCAGGAAAGGAACAGGCACTGCAAATCAGCTTAGCAAACACAGATTCCTACTAACATTGTAACCATTTCACTTCACTCCCATGCAGGGCACCAGACATTATTGCTGGTATTCAGCCTCAAATTGCTCTCTCAAGGAATCCCTAATCCTTGCAGCCCTGCACTGGGCCCCTCTAATAGCCTTGCTCTCTGGCTGTGCAAATTCAGCCTCCAGGTGTTGAACCTTGGAGGTCCATGCCTGACTGAAGCTTTCACCCTTCCCTTCACAAATAATATGGAGGGTACAGCACACGGATATAACCGCGGGATGCTGTGTTCGGCCAAGTCCAGCTTCCCATACAGAGATCGCCAGTGGCCCTTTAAATGGCCAAAAGCACACTACACAGTCATTCGGCACCAGCTCAGCCTGTAGCTGAATCGTTCCTTTCTGCTGTCAAGGCTCCCTGTGCAGGGTTTCTTGAGCCACAGCATTAATGGGTAAGCCAGGTCTCCAAGGATCACAATGGGCATTTCGACTTCCCCTACTGTGATCTTCAGCTCAGGGAAAAAAGTCCCAGCCTGCAGCTTCCTAAGCAGGCCAGTGTTCCGAAAGATGTGTGCATCATGCACCTTTCTGAGCCAGCCTGCATTAATAATGAAACGCCCACAGTGATCCACTAGCGCCTGGAGAACCCCTTCCAATTAATGACTCGGATGCTAGGTGGGGTGATCCCAGAATAGGAATATGCATCCCATCTATCGCCCCTCCACAGTTAGGGAAACCCATTTGTGCAAAGCCATCCACAATGTTCTGAACGTTACCCAAGTGTAGCTATACCATTAGAAATCAAGCAAATGTACAGCCAATATTCTTAACCTCAAGTTCAAAATGATACATGTGTACAAATAGGATGAATAGATATAGTAGACCATAACCTTTACAGAGATATGTTACATGGCACAGGCAGCACAAAACATATTCCAGTTATGTCATATTCCCATGAAGCATTATGGGGTACAGAGTCACACCAAAAACACAGTTTCTGTAAAGTAACCCAACCTCAGGCCTCCACCAGGACACCCAAGTCAGGTATGATAAGGATTAATGAAAATTGTATTCATCATATAAAAAAGTTCTACCAATCCCAGAGGATCGGACACATTACATCCCAAGTTAATGAATATTCCAGATCTTACCCAAATACATGCTTACAGCCAATTCTTATTAACTAAACTAAAATTTATTTTAAAAGAAAAGAGAGAGAGTATGGTTAAACGATCAGCATACATACAGGCACGAGTACAATTCTTGAGACTCCGATTCATAGCGGAGGTGGTGAGATTTGTAGTTGCAAAGAGTTCTTTCAGAATTAGTCCATAGGTTATTGTCCAATGTTATATTCACGTTGGTCCAGTCAGGACTGGGATCGCAGTCCTTGGGATTGGTAGAACTTTTTTATAAGATGAATAAGATTTTCAGTAATCATCATCATATTTGTCTTAGTTCTGTCTCATTATCTATTCCTTTGTCAATGGTTCCTAACATTCTGTTAGCTTTATTGATTGTCGCTGAATGGTTTAATGGCAGGAGTATTTCAATGCACCCAGAACTGAAAGTCATTGTGTTACCCCTCTTCCTCAGCAGCAGTGCTTTCCTGGCAATGAGACCATGTGTCAGCTCCCAGCCTGTCCGCTCTCCAGGCAAACTCCTCAAGAGGCTGCCAGTCCAAACCTTGCCTTGCTGGTAACAATCAGTCCACCCTAGTCCCTGCGTTCCCCAGGGATGTCTCCCTGCAGCGTCCAGTCCCTCTCCCGGGACACTCACTGAAATCGCTATGTTTGCTTCCTGTAGAGAGACAGAGCACACACCAGCCTCATAGGTTAACTGGGGACTCACACCTACATTGGTACAACAGCCCTGAGATGGTTTATGGGAAAATGAAGATTAAGTTAAAGAACAGAGGGTTAAGTCAGGGGTTCCCACTCTGTGGGATGTGACACAGTCCTGGGAGGTCTGCCGGCAAGGGTGGAGATCGGGGATGGGGCAAGTAAGGGCACTGCCCCCCCTCCAAACTACCCTGGCCCTTCAGCACAGCTCCATGGCACACAGCCCTCTCCACCTGCCCTGCATGACAGAGCCTGCCTAGAGACCATGTGTGGGGGAAGTTTGAGGGGAATGGCCTGGAAGAAAGGGATTTTACAAGGTGGGAAGCTGGGGTCGGGGGAGCAGCAGAGGTGCAACTGGAAAGTTTCCTCCTCCCTTCCTCAGCATCTGCTTTGCAGGCAGAAGTGCCAGTAAGTGAGCCGCAGGGAGAGAGGACCCATAACTGCCAATAGTGGAGGGGGGGCAGCATGAGGACAGCCAGCTTCAGCAGTGTCACTGAGCATGCTCAGTCCATGTGAGCATGCACAGTATAAGCCAAGCAGCAAATTGGGGTGGGGAGGAATGTGACCCCACATGCATCACCGTGCCTATTGCAGTTGTACAAGTGGGTGTCAGGGAAAAAATTTGGGGAGCCCTTCTTTTAGTGATACTATGCTAGAGGAAAAGACAGGGCATGGGTACAAAACAAAAAACAAGAAAAAAAACAAAACAAACCTGCTTCCTAGGGTCCAAACCTTTGTTTTGGCCAGTCTCAATCTTTGTCTAAGCAGTTTTCTTACTCACACCAGATGGCCAGCATCTCTAGCCCCACAAGCTAATGGCTCCAACTTTCACAGGCTCTGAAGGCACTTAACCCTAAGCCCCTGAAGCGATGGATAACTAGGGGGTCTCTCCCCTTCTTTTTCTAGTCCAGTAAACATTTTACAAGTATTCTTTGGAGGGTTTTCTCCCCTGTGTGCGTGTCTTCCTATGGATTTCCCATCCCCCTGCTGACTCATATGTAATTGGGGCTTCCATTGTTTAGGGTCCACAATGTCCCACGTCCATTAGAGACAGGGAGACAGCTGCCCTCCCTGCCCACCTGGGGGAAAATCTGTTTCTCCCTTTGTTTGGTCACAGACTTTGAAGCTTAATGTCCGTGAGTATCCATGATTCCACATGCAGTGATATTATACACTGTGACCCGAGGTGCCTAGAGTAGCCCACACTGAAAATGCCAGGGTCAGGGCAGGCAGCCAAAACTGGTGGTTCACAGTGACGTTAGATTCAACCTGTCACAAACTGCTCCTGATCCCCCCCGCTGGTTATCAAGAAGCTGCAAAAAAGAAATCAAACAGATCTCTTTATTGGATTCCAGTTCTCTGGCTCCCAACTGGCTCATAGATCCGGTAAAGTGAGAAATTACTTAAAACTTTATACATTATGCAAAATATTAGTTTGATCCCGAAAGGGCAAGCTGCATTACCAGATCAGTACTACTTTGGATATTACCCAAAATACCACACTGCCAGCCAATCCTTTAGTATGTAAAACCAAAGGTTTTATTATAAAAGGAAAGAATGAGAAGAGAGTTGTTAAATGGTCAAAGCAATCAGATACAGACATGTGACTTCAGAGTCCATATATCAGGTTTTTAGCAGCATTGGTGAGTTTGCTGACTTGTGAAGTCCTTCTGGAACACATCCAAAGCTTGGATGGATCTATCAGTCCTTTGTCCAAAACTTCAGTTTGTAGAGAAGTTGCTCCAGAGATGAGACGCAGGACTGAAGACAAAATGGATGTGATGCAGCTACCTTTTTATATCCTTTGTCATGTGGCTTGTGCGTGCTTTGTCCCAAATACAAGCTCACAGCATATGGGCATGGAAAAGTATTTGCAGTTCCCTGTCCACAGACATGTCCCTACATGTCCTGCTGACTCATAGGCTTGATAGGCCATCAAGCGGGCTGGATAGTGCTGATGCTAATCTGTCTGGGAGTATCACCCAGATACACAGCACAAGTTTGAGATATCACATATTTGCACTCATGATACAAAGATGATACATACATATAAACAAGCTTATCATATTTAACAAATTGTACCTGTTCCACTGATCACTTACATCACCTATCTGGTATAAGATTCATTGCAATTTTGTGATATTGGTATCAATAATATTATAAATGGTCACCCATATTCCATACAGTGTCACACAGACATCTCACAATTATATTAATCACCAAGGTGTTCCCGGCTTCCCTAAAAGACCTTACTCACTACACTTTTATAAGTACAATGATATTGTAGGCAACTAGTTGATTCAGTTGCTCATTCTTTGTGGTTTAGATCCCCACTGGGATGCCTCGCCCCGATTGTCACGTATCCTTTTATCTCATGATAGCTGGAGACAATAGATCCCACCTCCCAAGAAAATCAGTCACCAGGCAAAGCCTGAACTGAGTTAAGCTGTGTGGTTGGAAGAGTTTCCCTGGCTGGGATTGACGGCAAATACAGGGGGGATTGCTTGACAAATTCTGTGAGAGGCAGGAAGGCATCAGACAACAAGGGGAGGAGTTGTGAGCAAGGATGTGAGGAGCTGAGCTCCTTGGGGCACAGGACTGGCTGGAGATGCAGGTTTTGGGATTTCTGAGCAAGGAAACAGACAGCTGCTGATTGTTCCTGTTGGTGCGGGAGCACAGGACTGTGTGGGAGAATTCAATAAATAAACAGGACTGCACCAAAGAAATGAGATTGGAAATAACCCGGCAAGGCCCCAAATACTGGGGGGTGGAGCAAACTCTGGGACAAACTTGGTCTCATTGTATTGCTGTCCCCCCGCCTGTAGCAGTGGTTTCTAACAAGCACTAATCGAGGATCCTGTGGGTTGAGCTACCTTTGATTGCTCAATTAACAAACCCACCTGCTCCCCCCTGGGATCTGATTCTCAGAAATGCTCCCTCTTCCTTTAACCCAAACCCACATTTTCCTCTCCAAAATGACCCCTTCTTGACCTGCCTCTCTCCATCACTGGTTGCTGGGCAACACATGTTTTTTCTCCTCCTTTTCTCCCTCTGCTGTCAGCCCACAGCTCAGGTCAGCATGCTACCCGGGCCAGGGACAGCTCCTTTGTTTAACCCTGCACTGATCACCTGGAGCCAACCCCTGGAAGCTGATCAAAACCTCCTGCCATTTCCCAGTCTCGCTGGTCAGTAGTTTTGTCTAACCATATGCCTGCTGCGTCATACGGACGGAACCAGGCGGCAAATTTTAACTCACCTCCCTCATGACACCCAAAGGACAGGAGAGAAAAGGAGTGGGCGGCAGACCAGCAGCACCTCCAGGACCCATCTGTGATCAGCCTCGTCATCCCCCTCCCCTTCATGCTGGGTACTGTACAGCCATCCTGTGAGATAGCCGCTGCCCCAAAGAGCTTACAGTCTAAACAGACCAGCCAGAAACAGGCTGGGAGAGGAAACTGATGCGCAGGGCAGGGAAAAGACTTGATTCTAGTTACCCAGTAGGTCATGGGCAGAGCAGGTCTCCTGGTTGCCAATCCAGTGCTCTATCCACTAGGCAACGCTGCCTCTTAACACATGTTATTCCCCAACTCTCCCAACCAAGGCACTTGGTCGCAACAGCCTGTCCCTGCAGACACGCACTCCTAACCCCGTGAATTCCCCACCTTGGATGGCAGGTGCCCTGTGCCTGTCCACAAGGGCCATCCTTGGGCTTTCACTTAACAGAGTCTGCAGCCATGGGTGAAGCTAGCTGGTCATGTGAGCACAGGATCCCAGGCTAGATGTCAGCTCTTCCCAACCCAGCTGGGCCCAAGGGGCCTGAGGCTTGGAGGTGGAGCCTGGAGGTGGGCTGCGGCAAGCGCTAGCTAGAGTGCCACAGGGTTAGATGGTATCTGCCTCCCCTCCCCACTGGCTCACACCATGTGCCTCCACTCCCCACCCCTCCACTGCTGCTTCCTCCCTTGCCACTGTTATAAATCAGCGTGCTGCTCCTCCTGGCTTTACTCCTTCTCCAGAGACTGGGCAGTGATTGGACACCAGGCGGGGGCTCACTCCATCCTAACCCCTGCCTGACTCTCGCTGCTGACACTTCGGGTAGGTCCTACTTTATCCTCCCTTCCCATGGGTGACCTCCCAGCCTTTAGTGGCAGGTTGCAGGGGCGACTGAGACTCACACTTCATTAATGGCACTAATTAGCTGGCACCGGACCCTGCCTGGCTGGCTCTGCAGCCTTGTCCTGCTCTGAGGGGCTGGCCATGACGTGGGAGCATGTGAATGATGCCCAGGTGGCCCTGCTTATGGTCTCCATCTCAGGGCCAGACAATGCATCTTGGCATTGGTGGACACTTAGAGCCAGAGGGCAACAAGGCTGGGGCCAGGGCAAGGGAAGTGGAGCGGCCTGGGGTTGCGTCACACTGCTTCCCGCCGTCGGTGAGTGCAGGGGGCGATCCTTTCCCCGCATTCACCGGCGTCGGGAAGTGGAGTGCCGCCCCTGGGAGCTGGCGGAGTAGAGCGGGCTGGGGCCAGGTTGCTCCGCTTCCCCCCACTGCCGGTGAGTGCAGGCATCACTGGGGGAAGAGGTGGAATGGGGGCAGGCTGCGGCAGAGCAGGGGGAATGGTAAGAGGCAGGGCAGAGGGAGTTGTCTGAGGCCCCACATCCTCCTAGGGAAAGCCCTGCCACTTGCAGGAGGGACTGGCTGAGGGATGGGGCTGATCACAGGGACTGGTGCTAGCATGTATGCAGCACGCAGCTGGCTAGGACACTGTGAAATATGGGGCAATTTGGTGCCCTACGTAGCTGCATATGTTGCATATGCCTAAGGATGGCCCTGGATGTGGGAGGGGAGGAGGGGAAGCCCCATCCCAACCCCTCCTGCTCTGGCTCAGGAAGGCAGCCCCCACCCCGACATGGGGAACCCCTGCAAGCCACCTTTTGGCACCTCTCCACCCAGGAGCTTGTGCCTCCTGCTGCTGCAGTCCTCCCACCCACAGGAGACCTCACTCAGCACAGGGGCAGGGCAGCCCCTGCTCTCCAGACGGGGAAACTGATGCACAGTGCTCATCTAGCCCATCAGCAGCAGAGCGGGGGATAGGACCCAGGAGTCCTGACCACACCCTCCCCCCATTCCTATCACCACTGCTCTCTCACTGTTAGTGGCTAGGTCTCTCTTCTCTCCATACCCTGGGCACCCCCTCACTGAGCCAACAGTCCCTGATTGGCAGGTCTATGCTGCCCTGCAATGGGAGAGAGGGGGTGGGTCAGAACCACTCTGTGCTGTCCAGCTGGGAGCTAGTTAGAGCAGCCCTGAGGCTGCACAGCCTGGCACACACAGAGCAGGTCTCAGATCAGGGTCCCGCTGTGCCAAGGGCTGCACAGGGTAAGAGACAGTCCCTGCCACAAAGAGCTCATGGTTTAACTAAACAAAGGACAGCTCATCATTCCCTATGGTTGCCTGTGGGAGAGGCAGATATTGAAGCCAGATCTCCTGGGTCCCATCCCAGTGCATTAGCCGCAAGCCCAGCTGTCCCCGTCACGCTGTCTGGAATGGCTCATGAGTGCCAACCTCAGGGCAGGCTGTCAAACACAGGGCAGACACCTCAAACTGGTGGAGTGTCTATCATTAGATTTCACCAAGTTCCAAACGTAATCTCCTGGATCACTATACCAGTGTTCCCCCGGAGTCACAGACAGTCCCTCAGACGCTCCACTCTATCTTGTCACCCAGATAAACTGGACTTAGTGATAAATGGTCACTTACACCAAAAATCACAGGTTGCTCCCAGTCCCAAGAGACCAGTCACTTACTCCAGATCAGTTGGTGCCCTAGATCTTACACCAAAGACAACGCCCTGCAATAAACTATCTAAAGGTTTATCAACTAGAAAAGAGAAATAAGAGAGTTATATACAGGTTCAAGTAAAGCAGATGTAAGCAGAGTCTGAATGAGCTGTCCCCTGACATCTAGTGGTGAGCTGTGGAAAAAGACTTCACAATCTGATCTCGTTTGCATGGACACACCCACCCTGCCTAGGAGCTCAGCATGATGGGATTGCCTCTCCAAATGATCCCTTGATGAAGGTGTTGGATCCCCAGTCTCCTTGTTATTGGGCAGGAGTAATGAAGCGTTGTTATCCTTATTGTGTGAACCTGGCATACCCCAATGGAGGGACTCACCCTCAACTTAAATAGCATTTGCTAGGCAAGGGACATGGGTTCCACAGCCCAATGAACTGAGAGTGGCTGTAGGTGAATGTTTGCTTCTAGTGCTTTGGGTTGTGTGTAAGTTGATGTGACAACAAGTGTGAAAAATCAAGAGATGGGCTGGGGTATAATAGGAGCCAATATAAGAAAAAAAAACCAAAATTGGGACATCTGGTCATCCTGGTGGTGTGTAGGCGTTGCAGATAATGTTTGGCCTTTTTTTTCTCTTGATGGTGTGATAAAAGGGTTAATTGAGTGTCTTGTTAACACTGATACACCTCTACCTGGATACAACACTGTCCTTGGGAACCAAAAAAATCTTACCATGTTATAGGTGAAACTGTGTTATATTGAACTTGCTTTGATCCACTGGAGTGTGCAGTCCCCCTCCTCCACCACAGCACTGCTTTACCATCCAAATTCGTGTTATATCGAGGTATCAGTGTACTTAATATTAGACCTAGTTTGGGACAGTATCTCTATTGTAAATGCCTATCCAGTATGCATTGACAATGAGGCTCCCCCAATAACAGCTGAAATCAGTGAGCGCTGAGTTAAGGGGAACCTCAAGACATCTTAGCAAGTGGCTATCTGAGCAGTGGGGCATGTAAGGTACTTCTTCCCCTGCCCTCCTCCCCCAGAGTGTGGGGGAGTCAGGGCCCTGCACCCCCCAATTCCTGTGAGTCATTGTGACTCTCAGCCAGCCAGTAAATCAGGTTTATTAGACGACAGGAACACAGTGTAAAACAGAGCTTGTAGGTACAGGGAACAGGACCCCTCAATCAGGTCCATCTTGGGGGTAGGGAGCCCAGATCCCAGTTCTGGGCCTCCCTCCATTTCCTCAGCCAGCTCCTAACTGAAACCCCCAACAGCAGTCTCACCCAGCCACACCTCTTGCTCCTCCTCCAGGCTTTGTCCAGTTTCCTGGGCGGAAGGTGTCACCTGGCCCCAACCCTCTCCTGGGCTCAGGTTACGTGCTCAAGTATCATCCCTCAAGTGAAGTCACACCCTGATATCCCACCATCATCTAGTATCAATGCAGACAGTAAACTAGTAAAACTCCCATGCAACACTCCCAGGTTAATACTCCCTACTCCATCCCCCCCCACACACACACCTCTCCCCAGCACACACACATACAGATAGGGTAGCAGGTGAGCTCTGCAGATGAACCTCTGACCTCTGGGGCTGCACTGGCCAAGGACAGCAACTGCAAGTAGGGTACAGAGAAGGGACGGGCATGTTAAAAGGACTTTTAGGTTGCTGGACTTAAGAGCCTGAGGACACTGACCAACTTACTTGGGGGTGGGTTGTTTGTGTTTACGAACCCTAGTTGCAGTGTTTTCCCAAATTAATGCTGAATTATTTCCCTCCTTTTATTAAAGGCTTTTGCTACACTCAGACTCTGTGCTTGTGAGACGGGAAGTATTGCCTCTTAGACATGCCCCGGGAGTGGTGTGTAATTGTCCCAGGTCACTGGGTGGGGCCTTGAGCCCCTTTTGTGTTGTATTGTTGAAAAGGAAACCCTAAATACTGAACTCAGCCCTTGTTGCTGCTGGCTCCACCTGGCAGAAGGGTTACCCAAACATGTACACACCAATGAGCTATGATTAAATCCTAAGAGTGACAGAGTTGTTGAGAGTTGTCATTTCCAGGGCCGGCTCTACAGTTTTCGCCTCCCCAAGCAGCATACCGAATTGCCGCCACGAACAGTGGGGGCAGTCCATGTGCCCTTAGCGCGGCAGGTGCGTTTCCATGGTGGCGGCAATTCGGCGGCAGCTTCTATGTTTAGCCTAAGCCGCTGCGGACAGCTAAACATAGAACCTGCTGCCGAATTGCCCTCACCGCAGAAACGCGCTTGCCGCCCCAGGGGCACACTAACTGCCCCCACTGTCCACAGCGGCAATTCAGCCGATGCTTGGGGGCAAAACAACAGGGCCTGCCGCCCCTTGCAGATTGCCGCCCCAAGAACCAGCTTGGAATGCTGGTGCCTGGAGCCAGCCCTGGTCATTTCAAACGGTCTTTCACAGCAGATCCAGGCGGCAACCCAAGTGATCTCTGGCTTCAGAGTTCAAACAGCTAAAAAAAAAAGATGGAAAATTTTCCTGTGGCTTTTATTTCTTCCATTCAGCTTCCAAGCACATAGCATTTCCCAGGTCTGACAGGGTCATTAATGAATCATTTGTATTGCGAGGGTCCATGATTCCCCATCGGGGCGGGGCTGGGGGTGGGGGCTCTGAGGACAATTCCCAGACCTGAATGCACAAGCTCAGACCAAACATTTTCAGGGTTATAAAGTAAAACTTACATATTTCCCTATAGCATGGAATGCTGCCATGGCAAGTGAGATGAATGTAGGCAGGACTCACAAGCATTTCACAGAGTCTAAACACCAAGTATATTCTTAAAAAACTAATCCCCGTTTTGAGCAAAACTACTGTACAGGTGTGACCTGATCTGGGCTTCAGCTGCGAAGGTGTCAGCAGCCTGGGCAAGAGCTGGCATCTGGCCTGCCAGGGTCACACCTGCTGGCATTTCTATGTGACGACGGTGTCTGCGGCAGTGGAGTGGAGGGGCTGTTCTCGGAGTGGGATGAGGAGGGACAGAGGCTGCAGGCTCTGGGCCCCCATGGTCTTATGGATCCATAGACTGGAAAGGCAAAAGGGGGTGCTGTGATCATTCAGTCCGACACTCCCTCCCCATCCCCTGGTGACACATCCTGGCAGCTTCCCGCACATCAAGGCCACAACTCCATGGCAAATGCCCCAGCCTCTCCCCAGGCTCTGGGGGTTCTTCCCTGAACAGCCCCTGCTTCCCCTCACCATTGTCCCCAGCCCCGTTGCTTCTAGGCAGCTCGTCAGGGGCAGCCTCTGAAGGCTCATGAGGCACATTCTGATCCGTCTGAGGGACGGGGAATCTTAGCTGATAGCAGAAGCAGTGTCATGAGGCCAGGACCAGCACAGATTAGCCTGCCTTGCCCCACCACAGCCTAGGAAAGGACACCTCCCCCACACTGGCGATGAGAGCTAGAGAGCTCCAGTGAGGTCTCCCCCAACTGTTGGGATACAAGGCCTCTGAGGGGCTCAGATTAGACAGATCAGTCACTGGTTTGGGGAGAAATACCTCGACTGGCTGCCAGGCAGGCGGGCATGAGTCTATCTAAGCGTGGAAGGAGGAACTGAGGAGAAACTTGAGTCTCCAAACTAGGCTCCGCACACGGTCAGGGGCAGCTCCAGCTTTTTTACCGCCCCAAGTGGTGAAGAAAATAAATAAATAAATAAAAGCCGTGATCAGCGGCACTTCAGCGGCAGCTCTGTCACACCGCTTCATTCTTTGGCTACAATTCAGCAGCCAGTCCTTCCCTCCAAAAGGGACCGAAGGACGTGCTGCCAAATTGCCACTGAAGACCCCAGACATGCTGCCCCTTTCCATTACCCGCCCCAAGTACCTGCGTCCTGCGCTGGTGCCTGGATCTGGCCCTGTACATGGCGATGCCCAGAGTTCCACCTGTCCAGTGGCAGGGAGTTCCACTGGACCCATTCACAGTGCCGTCATCCTACAGGACCATGGCCGATATGTGTTGGCATCTCTCTGGGATCCCTGGGTGGACATATCCAGCGGAGACTAGGGTGGTGCATTTGCAGTGATCTGTGTGGCTGTACAGCCAGGCAGCTGTGCTACAGCTGGAATCTTTTCACATTGTCCCCCAGCCAAAATAAGCCAGGCTGCAATGGCTGGATCCCTCCAGACAGGTCCATGTCCCTAGGATGGGGCGACCTCTGCTGGCCAGGGAGTGTTTTGAGACAACATGGCTATTTGAGTACCACAATGAGAGGGCTGTGGGGTGGCAACGCAGCCTAGTGGATCGGGACTCAGGGACCCATCTCTGCCCCCAAATCAGGGGGTGATCTCAGGTAAGTCATTTCCCACCTCTCTGTGCTTCAGTTTCCCCACTCTAACTGTCTCTCTGGGTTCTTGTTTAGATTAAGAGTTTTTAAGGGCAGGGACTGTCCCTCTGCACAGTCCCTGGTTCAGTTGGGTGCAGATCTCAGCTGGGGTGCTAGCACAATGCCATTGACAAGGTAAACATTTATTCCTAATCCTGACTGCCACCCTATAGGGGCCCCAAAGGGGCTGACAAACCGGTTAATCCCACAGGCATCAGAGCGAAAAGGGTGGCATTTTTGGACAGAAACCCCTATGGTGCCAAAGCTACACAGGATCCATGACAGGAGCAGCTGGCTACAACGAAGCAGCCGGGAATAGGACCCAGGAGTCCTGACCTCCTCCACCTCCAATACCTCCCTTCTCAGGACATGTGCCAGCCTCTCCCTGATAGTGAGTCGGGGAAAATTCCCCCAGAGACAGGGGTGTGATTACTATTCCTAGCACTTGGAGAGCCTGTGATAGACAGGCCCTCCTGCAAAGAGCTGTCAAGGTATATAGACTCAGAGTGAGCAAGGGAAATTGAGGCACCAGGAGGAAGTTACAGGCTAAGGTGGCCCAAACAAGTGGCAGAACTAGGTCTCCACCTGGTGATCTAGCCACTGGACCACACTTCCCCTGCAGGAGATGAAGCTGGCAGTGCCCATGTCCTAAGGGCAATGGTTGAGTGAGAGGCCCTGCCCTGATTCCTTCCATGTCCCTTCCATTAGCAGGTTGGTCTGCCTGGCGCTGTCCCCACTGAGACTGCTGGGAGTGGTGGATGGAGCCGTTTAACACCTCACACTCCAACCAGACGGAACTCTTTATACAGGCATCATGGCGGCCAGCCATCCTGATCGCCACACTGGCCATCGGGCTGCCAGCCAACGCCTTCATCATCTGGCTGACAGGGTGGCGGCTGCAGCGCCGGGGCCTGTCCGTCTTCATCCTAAGCCTGGCTACCTCTGACTTCCTCTTCCTCTCCACCACGGTCATGCAGAGCATAGAGACGCTGCTGAATGAAACCTGGGTGCTAGGCACCGCCATGTGCCAGCTGCGCTACGTTCTCTCTGACTTGAGTTACCACTGCAGCCTCTTCCTACTGGCCGCCCTCAGCGTGGACCGCTGCCTGCTGGTGCTGCTGCCCCTCTGGTACCACTGCCATCGCCCCCTGCGGCTCTCCTGCTACATCTGCTTGGGGGCCTGGCTGGTGGCCGCCCTGCTCAGCATCAAGGGCTTCGTCTTCGCCGACGTCGTCCTGTATCCAGATGGGATGCTCATCTGCTCCAGCAACCGGGGCAAATATGAGTGGCCCCTGCGCCTGCTGGAGGTGCTGGTGGAGGGACTCTTCCCCTTCGTCGTCATGGTGACCACCCATGTCGCCACCTTGTCCCGCACCTTCCGGCTCCGCATCCGGCCCCCCAGCAAGTTCTACTACATCGTGGCTGCCACCCTGTCAGCCTATGTGCTGCTCAACTTCCCCTTCCAGATTGTCCAGCTGCTCTTCCTGGTCTCCTGGGAGCATGAGTTCAACTATCGCATCTTCCCCTTCATGGTCTACTTTGGCTACCTGATCAACCTCAACAGCAGCATCAACCCTCTCATCTACATCTTCTTTGGCTCCAACATCTGCTCAGGCTGCGGCTGCCACACAACCTCCTCCCTTGCCATGGCTCTCACCGAGGAGCAAGGGAAGAGCCCTGGGGACACACCCAGCATGTCCTTCTCAGCCTAGCCTTGCCAACAAGACCCTGCTCTCCTCTCCCTCCATGGCCCAGCCTCTGCTCTGGCACAGCTCCAGTTACCTGTCGAATGATCACTGGCTCCCCTCACAGGGCCTGGCCACAATTGGGTGGGGGGGGCGCTCTGTGCATGATTGTAGGTTCACTAGTGCAAAGACTTGTGTAAATTGGTGCAAGGTGGGGTTTGATCAGGAGCAACCAGCTCCTGGAAGCTACCAGGAGAAGTCACACCAGTGCCAAGGCCCAGTTTGTCCCATTTTCCCAGCCTAGACAAGCTCCAGTAGGGACAGATCCTCAGCAGATGCAAAGCAGGCCCAGCTCCATGCAGGTCAATGGCCCAGGAACACCTGGCCCTAGGCAAGACAATATAAACACTGACGTGGCTTCAGCTGCCAACCCACAGGTGCCAGGAGACACTGCGGTGAAGGAGACTCTGCCCCTTTGGGCCTATTTGTGCTTAGCAATCTTGCCTTTAGGTGCGGCTCCAAGGTCACTGTGTTCTAATATAGTGGCTGTTCTGTATATTACAGCCAGATACCCAGCGCTGAGGGTTCAGGTGCCTCCCCTAACTCTGTCCCCCTGGGCCCCTGCAGCCTCACCGTTCTGACCTGCTGAAAGCAGGCCCAGGCTCCTCTTAGCACACATGATTATGACACAGAAGCTGCAGCCCAAGTATATGTTAGGGGAGGGGGCTGCATCAGAACCACACACCCGAAGGGTCAAAATTAAGGCCACGGGGCTGTCCTGGGGATCCCCACCTTCCCACACCCACCAGGGGGCAGGTACTGCTGCCCACTACCACTCCATTGGGGCAGGACACACCAAAGAGGGCCACACCCCATGGCTTTAATTCTGACCCCTTGGCCATGTGGTTAATTCTGACCTTCCCCCACATACACACACAGAGCTTCCCCCGGTTGTCCCAGCAGGGTGTCCAGTGTGTGGGCCTGGCTGCCCGCCAGCACCTCCTGCTAGGGACTCAGAGCCACCTTTGCCCCCACCAGGCAGGAGTGGGGTAAGAGAAGTGCCCTGGAGATGCGCTGAGCTCATGTCAGCCCAGGGCTCCCAGGTGAGTGACCGCAGGTAGGGGCATGGGGGATCAAGAGGAGAAGGGTTCCCCCTGCTGAGCAATCTCAGCCACACTGACACTGGGCAAGGGGGATGAGAGCTGCATCACAAGGTGTTGGAGGGGGAAGTGATTTACTCCTATCCCCAGCCAGGGGCTCGGCCACATTTCCAGGGAGCTGCCAATTGCATGGCAAAAGGGGGATCCATTGGGGGCCTTGGGATCCAGACCCAAGTTAGTCTGGATCTGCGCGGTGACCCCAGTAGGATGAGACAGGAGCTGCAAATTCATTCCTGGAGTGAAGAATGAGGAAGCAGGACTACAGCCCCTCTTTCCCACACAGGCCATTGGCAGGAGTGATTGAACCCGTGACCTTGGGAGCTAAAAACATAAACCTCAACTGCTTGAGCTAACCTCCCCACTCTGGGGTGGCTACTAAAAGTAATTTTCCCTCTGCTGATACTCACCCCTTCTTGTCAACTGTTTGAAATGGGCCACCTTGATTGCATTGGCCTCGTTAGCACTACAAAAATAATTCCCTCCTCCCCCTTGGGATTCACCCCTTCTTGTCAACTTTTGAGAACAGGCCACTTCCACCTTAATTGAATTGGCTTGTTAGCACTGACTCCCTGCCCCCACCTTGGTAAGGCAACTCCCATCTTTTCATGTGCTATAATATATATTCTGCTTACCGTGTTTTTCACTCCACGCATCTGATGAAGTGGGTTTTAGCCCGTGAAAGCTTATATTCAAATAAATGTGTTAGTCTCTAAGGTGCCACAAGGACTCCTCGTTGTTTTTGCTGAGATAGGGTATGGCTACACTTGCAGTCGTACAGTGCTGCCGCGGAACCGCTTTGAAGTGCGAGTGTGGTCGCAGCACCAGCGCTGGGAGAGAGGTCTCCCAGCGCTGCAGGTACTCCACCTCCCCTTCAGGATTAGCTTGCAACACTGGGAGCTTTGCAGCGCTGTAACTTGCTGCACTCAGGGGTATGTTTTTTCACACCGCTGAGCGAGAAAGTTGCAGAGTTGTAAAGTGCCAGTGTAGCCAAAGCCACAGACTAACATAGCTGCCCCTCTGAAACCTGCCCCCTGCTCTGTTAGCACAGGTGGAACAGGCCCAGCAAGCTGTAGCTAAGGCCCAGGCACCTCAGCAAGAGCAGAGCACCATGCAGAACGGGCCTGAGTCACAACAGCTCCCCACAGTCCGATTCCACTCCCCTCCTTGGGGCCACGTTCTGCCCCCTGCATCCCACAGGCCACCAGTTGCCTCCTACAGTCACAGTTGATGCAGCTTCATGGCCCCATCTCAGGGCTCCTTTTACCCAGTGGTACCAAGCTAGGGTGGGGACCCCATCCGTGTGTGTCCTCTTGGTCTGCAAGGAGACTGGGATCATCCACTGCATTTGCTATGCTGCCATGTCCAGCACCAGTGGATTTGGTAGCCATGTAGCTCGGAGTGACTGGTACAGATGCTGCTTGGCCACCTGCTGCATCCCATATGCTAGTAAGCTTTTGCTCTGCTCTAAGGCTGCTGCGCCAGTCCAGCTAGGGCCAAGGTAGCAATAAAGCTGCTGTCACCCCCACAGAGGAGGCATCAAACGCCAGTCTTGAGAGGGATGTCCTGTGTCTGACAGCCCACAGCGGGTCTGCCCTCTGTTGGTCCAGGCTCCATGGGTGTGGTGTCGTTTGTCCTCTTTTTGGTTTTATCAAATGTGTTCCTGGAGAGGATGTCCTGTGCTTCTTTGGGGACCTCCGCAAAGGGATGTGGAGAGCCTTGTATCTGGATTGGAGCCGTGTCCCCTGGAGGGGAAAAGCCCTGGCTCTCATTCCCTGGTTCCTAGAGCCAACCAGTCCCCATCACACACTGGCCTCTCTCCCCCCCTGGTTTGACAGAGGCAGCCCACAAGGGCATGCTCCATCTCCCCAGTCCCTGGGGTATGGGGCAGTTCACAGCAGTCAGGCCCAGCCATGGGGTGTCTGCGATGACAGGATCCATCCTCACCTCCCTGTGGCTCCCCTGAACTGGCCCATCCCCCCATGTTGACCCATCGCTCCCGGTCCTGACCCATTCTCCCCATACTGGCCTATCCCCCTCCCACTGTCCTGACCCATCCCCCTATGTTGGCCCATCTCCGTTCCCCACCCCTCCTGCTGGCCCATCCCCATTCCCTCCCCCCTGCCCATCCTCCTCCTACTGTCCTGATCCATTCTCCCCCCACTGACCCATCCCCCTATACTGGCCCATCCCCATTCCCTGTCCCCCCCGCATCCCTGCTGACCCATCCCCCTACGTTGGCCCATCGCTGTTCCCTGCCCCTCCTGCTGACCCATCCCCATTGCCTCGCCCCGCCCATCCCCCCATGTTGGCCCATCCCCATTCCCCGCCCCGCTGGCCCATCCCCACCTCCAGCTGACCCCCCCACTCGCTGCTCGGGGCGGGGCGGGCCGATCTCGGCGCAGCCAGTCCCGGACCCAGCCTGGTCCGGCCCGGCCCACGCAGGTGGAGGGAGCGGCCTCCCCCGCTACTTCCTGCCGGCCCGGCGCCCCTATCCGCCAGCCCCAGCCCGGCCGGTGAGTGCGGCCCCCAGATGAGGGGGGCCCGGGGGTTTGGGGGGCTCTTAATCCCGCTCCGGGGCGGGGTCGCCGAGCGTTCAGGGGCGGCCCAGGGAAGTGGGAAATGAAATCCTGCGGGTAGATGGTGAACCAGGGGGTGCGCAGGTTACAACGTGCCTCGCCCCCCCGCTTCAGTTTCGCTCCCTCCGACCGAGCAGAGTTCATGGCATTTTGCCTTCCCGTCTCCAGGGTGTCCCGTCCCCCCCGTCCCCCCACGCGGCTGGGGTAGGGCGGGGTTTGCCTGGCTGGTTCTGGGGCGTGTCTGATTCCCTGGGCATCGGTTTCTGCTGCGGGTGGGAATCAGGCTGTGGTTTCAGCCCGGACCCAACAGGCCCCTTTGCCCTGCAAAGCTTTGGGCTGGTAAGGGAGGAATTCGGGGTTATTTTGTGGGGAGGTCTTCACCCCTTGCCCTATCCCATGGGACCCGTGGTCCTCGCTGTGCCCCAAGTAGTAGGATTGATTCTTCCCACACACACACACATCCTGTAGATCAGAGATGGTGGGACTTAGCCAGCCCTACTGCCCACACAAGGCTCCTGCAGCAGTTTTTAGGAGACTTTGTCTCCACTTCCCAGTTTCCCCCATACTGTGGCACTAGATACTTTGTTCACTTCCTGCTCTTTAGACTCTTGTATAATATGGCTGTGCTGATACAGCTGCCAGGCTTCACCCCAGAGGCAGCTGCATCTTGGCATTAAGCAAGGGATCCTCTATATAAAGCAGTTGCGCTCCACCTCAGAGACAGCTGCCACTCAGCGTTGGGTGAAGGGTCCTGTGCTTATAAATCAACTGCTGTGTCGTACCCCAGAAGTGGCTGCATTTCAGGCCTGGCCTCTGACTCTTGCCCACCCCCAGCCATGTCGTTCAGGAAGGTTGTGCGCCAGAGCAAGTTCCGCCATGTCTTCGGGCAGCCCGTCAAGAATGACCAGTGCTATGATGACATCCGTGTGTCCCGCGTCACCTGGGACAGCAGCTTCTGTGCCGTCAACCCCAAGTTCGTGGCAGTGATCGTGGAGGCCAGCGGGGGAGGGGCCTTCATGGTGCTGCCAGTGCTCAAGGTAACTGGGGTAGCAGGGGGCAGGAGCTGAGTCCTACCAGCTCATTGCACTGGTGACACTAATGTGCTTTAAGCCTCAGGAGAGATGGAAATGGGGAGAGCTGCAGTTAGCAGTGTGGGTGGAGAATGGGTCTGTGAGGGACTGTTCTCCCCCAGCTGTTTCCCCCTGGCATTAAAGGGACAGTGTAGTTGGGAAGGTGATGTCCTGGAATTTTGTAGTTCACAGATGTAATGCGTTTGTTCCCAGCTGCATCGCATGTGCATCCCTGCAAATACACCCTTCCACTCGCCCCTCCCTCCCAAAAAAATCAACAGGATTGCAAGTGTACAGGAGGAGTCCAGTGCTGGAATAGCAGGGGACTGCTAGTCAGGGTGGAGGGGCTCTGGCTGTAGACTGAGAAGGAATCTCCTGTGACTCTGCCCTTCTCCCCCAGACAGGGCGCATCGATAAGTCGTACCCCACAGTGTGTGGACACACGGGCCCTGTCCTGGACATTGACTGGTGCCCGCACAATGACCATGTCATCGCCAGCGGCTCTGAGGACTGCACTGTCATGGTGAGAGGGCTGGGGGCAGGGGTGGCCCTATGTGCGAGAAGGGGTTGGGGCAGCCATCTCTGTCTGGATTCAGTGTGATTAGCAATCTGTCTCCTCGTGTGTGTCAGGGCATGCCCATGGTGGCCGGTGAAGCAGATGCTTGTGTCAGCCAAGAGCATTCTCTGGTGGGGTGAGGGGGCACAGTGGCTGGGGAGGCGGGGTGCAGGCTTCCCGCAGGCCCCCTCTAACCTCTGTGCCCTGACAGGTCTGGCAGATCCCGGAGAATGGACTAACACAGCCCTTGACAGAGCCCGTGGTGGCCCTGGAGGGGCACTCGAAGCGCGTGGGCATCGTCACCTGGCACCCAACTGCCCGCAATGTCCTCCTCAGCGCAGGTACAGTCTCCTTTCCCTGTGATGGGGTGGGGTGGGGCAGGGTCCTTGCAGGGGAGCAAGGGGAGCCGGTGGGGCTGTATGTGGAGGGCTCTGTACCAGATGACTGGCAGATAGTTAATGTAAAGCCTTGTTTGTTTGCTTTGGTTTTAAATGGCTCTGAAGCAATAAACCTAACTTCAATCTCAAGCAAATTAGTAAAGGACAGGATTAGCAGATGCATGGATGAACACGATATGTTAGGGAGAGTCAACACGTTTTTTGTAAAGGAAATGATGCCTCACCAATCTGTAAGAATTCTTAGGGGTGGGGGTGTCAACAAGCATGGACCAGGGTGATCTAGTGGATATAGTGTACTTGGACTTTCAGAAAGCCTTTGTCAGAAGTCTCTCACCAAAGGCTCCTAAGCAAACTGAGCAGTCATAGGATAAGAGGGAAGTTCCTCTTGTGAATCAGGAGCTGGTTTAAAGAGAGGAAGTAAAGGATAGGAATAATTAGTCAGTTTTCACAGTAAAGAGCAGGCCCCCCCATGCATCTGTACTGTGTTCAGTTTATCCCTTTTTCCAAATCACTTATGAACATGTTGAACAGCACTGAAGTGTCAAAGTGCGCAGACGATACAAAATTACTCAAAATAGTTACATCCAAAGCAGACTGTGAAGATTTACAAAAGGGTCTCTCAAAACTGGGTGACTGGACAACAAAATGGCAGATGAAATTCAATGTTGATAAATGCAAAGTAACATCCATTGGAAAACATACTAACTATACAAAATGATGAGGTCTAAATTAGCTGTTACTACTCAAGAAAGAGGTCTTGGGATCATTGTGCATAGTTCTCTGAAAACATCCACTCAATGTGCAGCAGCAGTCAAAAAAAGCAAACAGTATGTTAGGAACCATTAGAAAAGGGATAGATAGTTTGTCTTGTCATATAATGCCTCTATATAAATCCATGGTATGTCCACACCACGAATACTGTGTGCAGCTCTGGTCTCCCCATTCCAAAAAAAATTAGAAATGGGAAAGATACAGAGAAGGGCAACAAAAACAATGAGGGGTCTGGACCAGCTTCCATATAAGGAGATATCAAAAAGAGACAACTAAGGGAGACTATGATAGTGGTCTATTAAATCATGAATAGTGTGGAAAATACAGAAGTGTTACCAACTCCTTCACGTAACACAAGAACCAGTGGTCACCCAGTGAAATTAAGAGGCAGCAGGTTTAAAACAAACATAAGGAAGTGCCTCACATAAGTCAAACCTGTGGAACTCATTGTCTGGGGATGTTCTGAAGGCCAAAGTACAGGTCCATCAATGGCTGTTATCCAAGATGGTCAGGGACACAACCCCATGCTCTGGGTGTCCCTAAACGTCTGACTGCCAGAAGCTGGGACTGCACAACGGGGATGGATCACTCGATAATTTCCCTGTTCTATTCAGTCCCTCTGAAACATCTGGTCACTGGCAGTGGCTAGGATACTGGGCTAGATGGACCATTGATCTGACCCAGTGGCCATTCTTATGCTCTCTGGAGTGGGGACAGTGGGGGTGGGTAATGTGGTGGTCGTGTGGAACATGGGCATGGCAGAAGAGTTGGGGGCGGAGGAGGGAGAAGCTGTCTCTGGGGATCGAGGTGTGATGGAGTGGTCCCCCCAGGCTAAAATAACGTGTTGATTGTGTGGAACGTGGGCATGGCCAAGGAGGTGTGTGTGTGTGTGTGTGTGTGTGTGTGTGTGTGTGTGTAGCTGTTTCTGGGGCTCGGAGTGTAATGGACCGGTCCCCCTTAGGCTTTGAAAATGTAGTTATCATGTGGAACATGGGCATGGCTGAGGGGGGGGAAGCTGTCTCTGGGAGTCGAGGTGTGATGGAGTGGTCCCCCCAGGCTAAAATAACGTGTTGATTGTGTGGAACGTGGGCATGGCCAAGGAGCTGAGGTGTGTGTGTGTGTGTGTGTGTGTGTGTGTGTGTGTGTGTGTGTGTGTGAGGAGCTGTTTCTGGGGCTCGGAGTGTAATGGACCGGTCCCCCTTAGGCTTTGAAAATGTAGTTATCATGTGGAACATGGGCATGGCTGAGGGGGGGGAAGCTGTCTCTGGTAGTCGAGGTGTGATGGATCGGTTCCCGCAGGCTGTGATAACATGGTGATTGTGTGGAACGTGGGCACGGCTGAGGAGCTGTACCACCTGGACAGCATGCACCCCGACCTCATCTACAATGTCAGTTGGAGCCACGACGGGAGCCTCTTCTGCTCCGCCTGCAAGGACAAGAGCATGCGCATCGTGGATCCTCGCCGAGGGGTGATCGTGGCGGTACGGACCCCTCCTGGGCCCCCCCCGGTGTGGGCTGTAGACAGTGGGACAGATCCACCCTGGACCCCAGACCCCTAGCTCCTACATGATGGCCCCTGGGTTCTCCCCCACCCTGGCAGCACTGCCTGGGAGTTCCCCTCCCTCCTTTGCTCTGCAGACCCATTCTGCCCCCTGGCTGAGTGTGGGGCCCAGAGGTGTTAGAAGCCTGATCTGGGGAGTGGGGAGTATTTAAAGGCACCAGCTGCTTCCATCAGTGCTGAGGTGGGCGGTAAGTTTGTCATTGCCCCCTGGTGGTGGGGGTGAACCTGACTCTTTTCCCCTAGTGGAGCTGAAGTTCAAGGGGGGTGGCCCCAGGACCCTTCTTGCCATGCAACAGTTGGTGTGTGGAGGGGGAAGCTGGTGCTTGGCAGGGGGGCAGTGTGTCAGTCCATCCCTCATCTTGCTGTCCCCCACACACACACACACACCCTGCCTCCAGGAGAAGGAGCGTACGCACGAGGGAGCACGGCCCATGCGTGCCATCTTCCTAGCTGACGGCAAGATCTTCACCACAGGCTTCAGCCGCATGAGCGAGCGGCAGCTGGCGCTCTGGGACCCGGTGAGCTGGGGGCTTTGTGGATACAGGGGGCAGGGGTGCCCAGGAGGGGAAATCAGTGGATGTGTTATTCCTTGACTTTAGCAAAGCTTTTGATATGGTTTCCCACTGCATTCTTGCTGTCAAGCTAAAGTGGGCTGGATGAATGGACTATAAGGTGGATAGAAAGCTGGCTAGATCGTCAGGCTCAACGGGTAGTGATCAACAGCTCCATGTCTAGTTGGCAGCTGGTTTCAAGCAGAGTGCCCCAAGGGTCGGTCCTGGGGCTGGTTTTGTTCAATATCTTCATTAATGATCTGGAGGATGGCGTGGACTGCACTCTCAGCAAGTTTGCAGAAGACACTAAACTGGGAGGAGTGGTAGATACACTGGAGGGGAGGGATAGGATACAGAGGGACCTAGACAAATTAGAGGACTGGGCCAAAAGAAACCTGATGAGGTTCAACAAGGACAAGTGCAGATCCTGCACTTAGGACGGAAGAATCCCATTCACTGCTACAGACTAAGGACTGAATGGCTAGGCAGCAGTTCTGCAGAGAAGGACCTAGGGGTTACAGTGGATGAGAAGCTGGATATAAGTCAACAGTGTGCCCTTGTTGCCAAGAAGGCTAACGGCATTTTGGGCTGTATAAGTAGGGGTATTGCCAGCAGAACAAGGGATGTGATCATTGCCCTCTATTCGACACTGGTGAGGCCTCATTTGGAGTACTGTGTCCAGTTTTGGGCCCCACACTACAAGAAGGATGTGGAAAAATTGGAAAGAGTCCAGCGGAGAGCAGCAAAAATGATTAGGGGGCTGGAGCACATGATTTATGAGAAGAGGCTGAGGGAACGGATTGTTTAGTCTGCAGAAAGAGAAGAAAGCAGCTATCAAATCCCCCCTCATTCAACTACCTGAAAGGGCGTTCCAAAAAGGATGAATCTAGACTGTTCTCAGTGGTACCTGATGACGGAACAAGGAGCAATGGTGTCAAGTTGCAGTAGGGGAGGTTTAAGTTGGATATTAGGAAAACCTTTTTCACTAGGAGAGTGGGGAAGCACTGGAATGGGTTACCTAGGGAGGTGGTGGAATCTCCTTCCTTAGAGGTTTTTATAGTCAGACTTGACAAAGCACTGGCTGGGATCGTTTAGTTGGGGTTGGTCCTGCTTTGAGCAGGGGGTTGGACTAGATGACCTCCTGAGGTCCCTTCCAACCCTGATATTCTATGAGGGTCCCATGAGATGGGAGGTATGCCATTTTGCAGCAACAGGGCTGCATGGCACTGCCCCAGGGCAGAGTAGTGATGTCCTGACTGCCCTGCAAGGCCCTGGATTGCCCCACAGATGCTGACCCACCATCTCCTGTTACCAGGAAGGCCAGGAGCCAGACCTGCCCCCTCCCAAAACCACTTGGAGCCAGGGATCCATCATTGGCAGCTGTACTGGTGATAATGCTGGAGAGGGACAGATGGACTCCCTTTTTTGGGGGGGGGAGAGGGAGGGGAGAGTTGTTTGGGGGAGGGCAGTGATCCTGGATGTAAGGGACTGGAGGGGAAGATGTGGGGGAGGGGGCAGCAGTGATCCTGGAGATGCTGGCTTCCCCTAGCCTGTCTTCCATAAGGATGAGATCCCTTCTTAACCCCAGAGCCCTGAAGCATGTCTGTAGGTAATATCTTGACTTTGACAGCAGGAGTCTGGAGGGGCTTATCCTCTCCATCACCATCTCCTCCCTTCCTCATCCCACTGCAGGAGAACCTGGAAGAGCCCATGGCGCTGCAGGAACTGGACTCCAGCAACGGAGCCCTGCTGCCCTTCTATGACCCCGATACCAATGTCATCTATGTCTGCGGCAAGGTAGGGGTCCAACCGTCGGGGGTGTCATGCCTCTGTTGACCCCAGGCTAACACTGTTAGGAGCAGCCTGTGGCCTCACAGGGAAGGGGCTGGGACCAGCTAGTGCTGATCCTTACAAGTAGAGGACGGGTGGGGGCAGGTGGCACTGCCAGTGTCCATGGGGATCGGGTGGTGTGATGATGCCCATACGCCGCCGCCCCCCACCACCCAAACGCACACGTACACTTCTCTCTGGCTCCCTCTTCACCCACAGGGGGACTCAAGCATCCGGTACTTTGAGATCACAGAGGAGCCACCCTACATCCACTTCCTGAACACCTTCACCAGCAAGGAGCCCCAGCGTGGCATGGGCTGGATGCCCAAGCGGGGTCTGGACGTCAGCAAGTGTGAGATCGCCAGGTGCGGGCTCCCGAAACAGGGCATTTGGGGTGTGGCCGGCAGTGATAGAGGGATTGGGGGTGACTGGTGGGGGTGGCAGTGATCCTGGAGATGGGGGAAATCTGGAGGAAATCGTGGGGGGGGGGTGACTTCTTCTGCTCCGCTAACTCCTATGCTCCCCAACTGCAGGTTTTACAAGCTTCATGAGCGCAAGTGTGAGCCCATCATCATGACAGTGCCAAGGAAGGTGAGCGCCTGGCACAGCAGGGGGAGGGGAGTACTGTGTGGGGGGGGTCAGACTTTGGGTGGGGGACATCACTGTTCTGTCTCCCTCCTTGGGAGCAGGGCTGGGTGCAGAGCAGTGGCTGTAGGAGGTCCGGTTGGAATGCTACTGCTGCCCCTCGCAGGAAGGAGCTAACCCAACCCAACTCCCCCCCCCGCCCCCCCACAAAGTTCTTTTCCAAGCCAGCATCTTGGAGCTGGGAATCCCCAGCCTCAGCTCTTGCTGGCCATGGGGCTGCCCCATAGTAGCAGGGCTGCCTCCTCCCCAGTGGCTGGGAGTTCCACAGGCTGGTGCTGCATGGCTGACCCTGTGTGTGTCTCCCTTGCAGTCGGACTTGTTCCAGGATGACCTGTACCCAGACACAGCTGGGCCAGATGCAGCCATGGAGGCCGAGGAATGGGTGGCTGGGAAGACAGCAGGTCCTGTGCTGATCTCACTGCGCGAAGCCTACGTGCCCAGCAAGCAGCGGGACCTGAAAATCAGCAAGAAGAATGTGCTGCATGAGAGCCGCCCAGCTCCCGCCTCCAGCACTGGCAGTGCCACACGCCTCAGTGCCACGGCTGCACCTGCCACGGTGCCCAGCATCAGCACCAGCACTGCCCCCGGGGTATGTACAGCATCCCACTGTTGTCCTCAGCTGGGTTTGAGCCTGCCCAGCCCAACCCTGTGACACAAGCCTGTGCTGTCTGGCCCCGCTCTGTGACGCCGGGGCTGTGACGCTGACCTGGGGCCGCTCCAGCCACAACCCTGGGCCTGTGCCTTCAGAGGCGGGAAGGCCAGCTGGGGGTCTGGGTGCGCTAGCCTGGGGCAGGGGCCAGTGGCCACAGTGGGGGCTGGGCTCTGGTGGGTATGAAAGGGGTGGGGCCTCAGGGGGGCGGGGCTGGGGGGCTAGTTTCCATGTCTGGTTCACCCACTGCCCATGGGGTGGGGTCCTGGGCTTTGGCCCCATGGTTGATAGTCAGTCTGAAGGGAGGCGGGCAGGTGGGGGCTGGGCTCTGGCCCTGTGGCTGATGGTTGGTCGGCCTGTCTGTCTGCAGGGAGGCGGGCGGCTGGAGGAGGTGCTGCAGGAGCTGCAAGCACTGCGGCTGCAGGTGAAGGAACAGGGTGAGCGCATCAGCAGGCTGGAGGAGCAGCTGAGCCGCATCGAGAATGGGGATGTCTAGGGTGGGGGGGTGGCACGGTGCCCCCCTCCTTAAAGGGATCGCATAAACCAGGGTTTTGACTCTTCACCTCGGAGCTGCCAGTAACTGCCCCCCCTGAGGTGAGGGGGGCCCTTGTCCCACTCCCACCTCTCCCCTTTCCGCTCTGCCATGGAGAAACCTCTCCCTCTTCTGTATGGCTGACCAAAACACCCCACCACTTAAAGGAGTGGTTGGTTCTCTCACACACCCCCTGCCTTAGGCAGCATCGCCCCCTCCTGGAAGCTCCTCCCAGTGGGTGGGGTCACTCACCCCAAAAAGCTGATGTGCTAGGGGGTGGTTTCCTGCCTCTCAGCCCCATGGTGGGGGATAGTGCTGGGTTCAGCTCTGTCCTTTTCTTCCCAACCCCATGCAGGGGCCCCTTTCTGCTTGCACAACCCTCTCCCCTCCCAGCACACATTTAGGGGAGACAAACATTAAGCTCCACTACCATCCGCCCATGCAGCTGGCAGAGGTTGGGTGCAGCCTGGCTCCGCCCTCCTCTTCTGTGCCCATGGGAGCGCAGGGGGCAAGATCGATGGGTTGCTGTGCTCAGCCCTCCCCTTTAAATCACACTTGGGTCTGAAGCTGCCACCTCCATGCCAGTGCAGTGGGGTCAGAGCATGGCACGAGCCCTGGAACCCACCCCTGTTGTTATGTGTCTGTGCCCTCTTTAAAACCACGGGGGGCGGGCAGTCATAGCAGGGACCATTCAGACCCAGCAAAGTGGCTTCTCCCTAGATGCAATTAAGGAAAAGAAAAAAAACTACACACAGAGCCCTGTGCAGGGCCAGATCTCTATTTTCATTCCAAATAAAAGGTCTTTATAATAAACCCTTGGGTTGGGCATGTCTTACTGTGCGCCTGTGGGCCCCATGCTTCTACTACTGTGCTGGGGGCCAAGAGCTGCAGCAGCTAACCAGGGTCCTGCAGGGAAACCAGGGCAGAGGGGGACATGAGCAGGAGAGCTGAATGGGGTGCAGACGGTGGGTATATACAAGGCAGGAGGGGAGACCTTTGTACCAGCAGTGGGCACTTGATACCCTGGGAAGGCAGCACCCGTATAGCTGTGCTGAAAAGAAATGGTTTGCTTTGCCCATGTGGACGTGTGTAACTCACTGCCACTGGACAGCACTGAAGTGCTTAACCAGCTGCAAGGGCCTGCTCTGCTGGAGAATGAAAACAGGCAGTGCATTGCCAGGGATAGCCCCCCTCCAGCCACAGGTGAATGCGGTGGCAGGGCTGGTGGGGGGACTAGAGCCTTCCTGCAGAGGCTGGCTTTCCCAGAAGTGCTCACTTGGGGGCATGGGGCTGTTGGGGGCAGCTGAGCAGGGAGGTGATGGCAGGTGCCTCCTGATTTCATTTGTTACTCTGGCTGGGCTGTTCCCCAGTCCCTAGGAGCTCTGGCACCATTTTCCCCCTTTGGCTGACTTGTGTCTGTTGCAAGGAGAGCTCAGCTCCAGCCCCCTGGGCAGTGTACCCCCACCACTGGGGATGGCAGAGATGCAGTGGCTGGCAAGCACATCATCCCCCTTTCTTCCCCCCCAGCCCCTCAGGGCCATGAGAACAAGGGGAAGAGTTGGCTTCCCACCCGCATGCTGAGCTCAGGGTCCTTCCTGTCACAGGCGCAGGCAGGGGCCATGCAGGGGAGACAGGAAACCAGTGGTTGGGGCTAACGAGCCGATACGGCAGCAGGGCTGGGGCAGGCAGGAAAGGAGTCTGCAGTGAGCATAGTATGGTGTTGGGTGGGTGAATTCAGGGCCCATCTGCTGAGCACTGAGCAGTAGCCCATGCCTTCCTTGTGGCACCCGGACAGAAACCAGCCATCTTACTTCCCTGGGCAGCTACAGTTGTTTATCCCCCTGGGCAAGTCTGTCCTGTCCCTCTCCTGGACCTGTTTAGACTAGAGGATAACAGCCTGCTACTGCTACCCATGCCTTTTCTGTGCCCAGGGGAAGAGATGTTTGGTGGTGGTTTGACCAGCCTAGGAGGAAATGAGCATCACCTCCCAGCTTCTGTCGGTGGGCACCATCTGCCTTGCGTTTCCTCTTTTCCCCCTCCCCCCACCCATTGCAGCCGGTGGTCCGGAGGGGAGCCTGTGAGCGTGAGCTGATGGGAGGGATATGGGATGATTGTGGGTAGTTGAGCCCCAACTCCCTGAGAAGTGTCCTGTGCTCCACCCAGCAATTTCCCAAAGGCAGAACCTGGAGAATACTGGGCTTCCTCTGTGCCCTGTCTTTCTGCACCTCCACCTTCCCCACATGGGCCAGGCTGGGCTGGCAGAGGGCACAGCAGGTGAGTTGTACCCCATCCCCTGCCAGTCACTGGTTTGAATCCAGCCCTGCTTGGGTGGTGTTGGTGTGCCCCTCTACTGGCTTTTGGGAAACCCCCTTACATAAGAAGAGTTGGGTGGGCATCAGTTCCTATGCTCTCAGCCTCAGGCACTGCCCAAATGGCTGGGATGGGCAAAGATGCCAAGGACTAAGCCCCCTTGCCCAGATCTTGGGGTGGAGGGGGGAGTTGGCTGCCTTCCCTGGAGGTGAATGAAACCTGTGGTCTATCAGCAGTGGAGGGCTCGATGCAAATCAGGGCTGCACAGCCCTTGGCCGCTGTTGCAGCTGCTCCCCAGTGCAGCAGGCTGGATGGGCTGGCAGGAAACGCCTGCCCACGCCTGCGCGCCTCTGCTGGTCCCCGCCACTTGCACAGTCCCCCACCCTGCCGAGAGCTGCCGGCTGCCATCACCTCGCAATGGTAAGGACCCTCTCTGGGGGCTGAACCCCCACCACCACCCCCAGGGTAGGAGGGGGGAAAACTCCAGGGGAGATGAGGTTAATGGGCTTCTTCCCCTGGCTCTGCCTCACCTGCTGGGCCAGGTATGTTTGGAAAGAAACTAGGCAGGGGTTGGTTTCAAGCCAGGAATGGCCTGGGGCGGGAGAGTAGAGATGGGCACCCCCCACAAACACACCAACCACCTGGAAACTCAACAGGGGCAGGGACTGGCCTGGGTCTGTGTTGTCTTTGGGGCAGGAGGCTGGAGCTGGAACTCTAGGGCAGTGGGTTGGAGTATGGGGTTTCCTAACTCCTCCCCCATACCTGCCCAGGCCCTGCTCCCAAGGTCTGGCACTCAGCCCAAAGTTTGTCCCCCCTTCCCCGATCTAGGTGAAGGGACCATGTACCTGGAGGGGGAGGAGGGGGCTTGCCTTTGCTGTGCCTCAGTTTCCCCTCTGTTAAATGGGAAGGAGATCCATTCCTGGGTCTGTGGAGGAAAGAGCTGTGTAATGGCCATTTCTGCCCCTGCCATTTTCCCTGTGCCTCACCACAGCACGGGCTGCTCTGCTAACACCAACAGGCTCCCATCAAACTGACTGCTCCCTCCCCTCCCCTGCTCTCTGGTCTGCTCCTCTTCTCCCTCCCCCGGCTCCCTATTAACTGTCCCTCCCGTATGGGAGCTGCTGCTAGCCCTCGTGAGCTGCTCTGGAAGTGGGGCGAGGGGACTGTAATCCCTAGCCCTTAAACATGAGGGGATGGTGCCTGTGCTTGTGTTGTGCTCCCCAGCTTTGACTAGAGATGTGCAGTCTCTATGCTGAGGGGGGTGTTAGTTGGAGCACCTTGCCAGGCTGTGATATGTCATGTTCCTGGGGTACCCTGAGCCCTGCTCCCCCTCCTCCTTTCAATGCATGTGTGCCTGGGGTGCATGAAGGCACCAGTCTGCCTGGTTTCAGTGCTGAGTTCTGCAGTAGTTGGGCAAAGGGTGTCTTGCCCTGTGGTCTGGCCACTCTGCGGTGCCATAGATGCTTCAAGGGAATGGGCCAGGTGGGGAGATAACAGCCCAAGTATAGTTGAGCGTGGCACAGCAGCCAGGGAGGCAGCTCCTAGTCGCTGTCCTAAAAAGAA
Source organism: Gopherus evgoodei (assembly GCF_007399415.2). Classification (NCBI taxonomy): domain Eukaryota; kingdom Metazoa; phylum Chordata; order Testudines; family Testudinidae; genus Gopherus; species Gopherus evgoodei. The sequence continues at coordinate 127,616,604 of NC_044325.1, forward strand.
GCTGTTGGCCTGAGGCCCAGCAAGAGCCGACCTGAGAGCAGCGAGCACCAGCCCGGGGGTCCTGGGGCATTGCTCAGAAGGCAACTAGTTGGTTGCATGGCAGAGAGGTGGATACCTTGGCGCTTCTGCTCCTGGTTGGCTGAAGTTTAGTTTCTCCCTGCCCAGGAAGAGCACGAGCCAGCATGGGGCACTCTGCTCTTCAGGCCATTTCCGGTCCATGGGCTGTAAAGACTCATTTCTCGGCAGCCCAGCCCAGCCCACCTCCTCCCCACAGCCCCCTACGCCCCCAGCGCTGTGATGAGTTAGTGCCAGTGCTGCCCCTGTCTCTCGGGCTGGCGGCATACCTATTCTACTTGGCCCAGCAAAGGACCGAGCCATCTAAGACAGGCCAGAGCCCCAGCCAGAGTCACCTGCCCTGCTGATGACAGGGCTGCTGTCCACTGACAGCAGAAGCAGAGCTGGGCAAAGATCAATTGCCCCCTCTGCCAAAGTTCCTACTAGCCCAGCCCTGTTCTCCCCCCATGCACAAGGCAGCTGCCCAGGAGGGAGCTGGAGGCAGAGACGGGCTGGGGCATGGGGGCAATCCAAGTTAAGGTGATAAAGCTGATAAAGGCCTAAAGGAGATAGGCCTTCTGAACTGTCAAGTGTTACAACAGACCTCCTGCAGCTCATTCTGCCCCTACGGGGCAGCCCCTACCTCCTCTCCTGGCCTCCACCTCCCAGCCCTCAATGTTAGGGGCTTCTGGGTCTGCCCTGAGGCAGCTGCCCTCCCATCCCAAGCAGCTCAGCTTTTGGCCCTGCTCCCTCCCAGCCAGCTGGAATCTCCTGCCTCTCTGGGCACTGGCCAAGGCCCTATGGGGCTGGCTGAGTCCCAGTGGCTGGCAGTTCAGCGGGCTTGGGGTCCACAGGAGCTCAGCAGAGAAGCTGCTAGGTGAGGGACACCATCCAATCCCACCAGGCCTCCCAGCACCTGCACTGTTGGGCACCCCCCACGCCCAGCACGGGTCAGGAGGAGAGCGGGCAGTTACAGCCTCTCAAAGGCAGGTCTGAGGAGGAGCCATTAACTACACACATACACGCACCCTCCCCTCACTCTTCCCTACTGTTCCATTACACTACAATAAGCTCTCCCAAGGGTAAATGCCTGCAAGCAGCAGGGGAACTATATCAACCCTCCACATGAGCAGCTCAGACTAAACATACACCCCAATGCCACAAAGCCAGTCGAGGGCCAGATGAGCAGCCCCATGGCAAAACAGCAGAGTCAAGGAGGTGTCAGCAGCAAAAAGGCATCCTTTATGTCAAATCATAGTGAGGCTAATAGGAACAAGCAAAATATTAAGTGTGAAAGTGTAGCTAGGCTGGCCAAAAATTGAGCCACAGCTTGCTAAAGAAGCAAAAAATAACAGCATGCATTTTTTTGAAGTACATCAGAAGCAGGAAGCCTGCAAAACAGTGAGGAGATGACACAGGTGCTAAAAGAGAACTCAAGGAGGACAAGGCCTTTGCAGAGAAGCTAAATGAATTCTTTGCATTGGCCTTCACTGCAGAGGATGTGAGGGAGATTGCTCCATCCTGCCCTGAGATCTAGCCTTTTGGGGGGAAAAACTGAATCACAGAATATCAGGGTTGGAAGGGACCTCAGGAGGTTGTCTAGTCCAACCTACTGCTCAAAGCAGGACCAATCCTGAGACAGATTTTTGCCCCAGATCCTGAAATGGGCCCCTCAAGGATTGAGCTCACAACCTTGGGTTTAGCAGGCTAGTGTGCAAACCACTGAGCTATCCCTCCTACCCTGAAGTACTATCCCAAATTGATGTGTCAGCAGAAAAGGCTTTGGAACAAATTGGTAAATTAAACAGTAATATGTTCCCAGGACTGGATCTTATTCACCCAAGAGTTCTGAAGGAACTCAAATATAAAACTGCACAACTACTAACTGTGGTATTGCGCAAATCAGCCTCTGTAGCAGATGACTGGAGGATAGGTAATGTAAAACCGATTTTTAAAAAGGGTTACAGAGGCAATCCTGGCAATTACTGGCCAGTAAGCCTAACTTCAGTATCGGGTAAATAGGTTGAATCTGTGGTGAAGAATAGAATTATCCGACACATAGATGAACACTGTATGTTGGGATAGAGTCAACACAGCTTTTGTAAAGGGAAATCATGCCTCAGCAATCTATTATAATTCTTTGAGGGTGTCAATTAACACGGTGACAAGAGTGATCCAATGGATGTTGTGTACTTGGCCTTTCAGAAAATCTTTGACAAGGTCCCTTCACCAAAGGCTCCTAAGCAAACCAAGCACTCATGGGATAAGAGGGAAGGTCTGCTCATGGATCAGTAACTGATTAAAAGACATGAAACAGAGGGTAGGAATAAATGGTCCATTTCAGAATGAGGTGAGGTAAATAGAGGGGTCCCCTAGGGATCTGTATTGGAACCAGTGCTGTTGAACGTATTTATAAATGACCAGAAAAAGAAAGTGAACGGTGAGGTGGCAAAATCTGCGGATGATACAAAATTATTTGAGATAGTTAAGTCCAAAGCAGATCGTGCAGAGTTACAAAGATATCTCACAAAACTGGGTAGCGATTTGGCAACAAAATGGCAGATGAACTTGAATGTTGCTAAGTGCAAAGTAACGCACACTGGAAAAAAAATAACTCCAACTAGACATACAAAATGATGGGGAATAAATTAGCTGTTACCATTCAAAAATGATCTTGGCATCATTGTGGACAATTCTTGGAAAACATCTGCTCAATGCTAGCACTGTTAGCAAAAAGGCTAATAGTGTTAGGAGTTATTAGGAAAAGGATAGATATTAAGACCAAAAATATTGTAATTACTAAATAAATCCATGGTACACCCACAAATCTCAGAGCTGATATGGCTGAACTGCAAAAAGTTCAGAGAAGGTCAACAAAGATGATGGAGGGTCTGGAACAGCTTCCGTACTAGGAAAGACTAAAAAGTCGGGGGCTGTTCTGCTTAGAAAAGAGATAACTAAGAGGGGATATAATAGAGATCTAGAAAATGAATGATGTGGAGAAAGTGACTAGAAGAATGTTATTTACCCTTTCCTACAATACAAGAACCAGGGGTCACCCAATTAAATTAATAGACAGTAGGTTTAAAACAAACAAAAGGAAGCACTTCTTCTGACAATGCATCTGTGGCATTCATTGCCAGGGGATGTTGTGAAGGCCAAATGTATAACTAGGTTAAAAAAAAGAAATAAGTTCATGGAGAATAGGTCCATCAATGGCTATTAGCCAAAAGGGTCAGGGACACACATCCCCATGCTCTGGGTGTTCCTAAACCTCTGACTGCCAGAAGCTGGGACTGGGCAATGGGATGGCTCACTGGATAATTTCCCTGTTCTGTTCAGTCCCTCTGAAGCATCTGGCCCTGGCCACTGTTGACTGACAGGATACTGGGATAGATGGACCATGGCCTGACCCACTATGGCAGCTCTTTATGTTCCTATTCCTTGCTTCTCAGGGCCCTCTGGCAAAATGGGTGACCCTTTGCCCGCTGGCAGGGCCCTGCCGTCTGTCTGGCTGCAGTTCTGGGAAGGGCTGCTCTCTCGGGCAAGGACAAGTGAGGCCCCAGCTCTGCAGTGGTCAGCGGTCTGGCCTGCTGCTCCAGGGAGCCAGGCTCAGTTCACACTGAGAGCCCAGGATTGCTGCGCTGGGCCCAGTACCAGCCCAGAGGGCTGGAGCTCGGAACAAGTGGGGCTGGGCCCTGCAGCTGCTGCCAGCTGCAAAGCCACCTCTCTCTCACTACTGCTGTCACCTGCCTGACCGCAGCTTCCTGTTACCCTTGTCAGCCTGATGAGACCTGCACCCCCAGGAGACACCCACACAGGCCACGTAGCATGTGATACATGCCACCCACCACCCTCCCCTACCCCCCAGACACACACACAGCAGGCTGGAGAAGCCACACCAGAAAAAGACTCACAGAACCCCTCCCCCAACACACACGGCCTGGCAACTGCCTGCGAGGGGCATGGGACCCAACAATGCACCAGCCCGACCTGCACCCATTGCCTGAGGACAGGAGGGTAAGGCACCCCATACACTCACACAGCCTGCCTAACTCCCCACCCAGTGCCAACCCACAGCCCCCTGCACCCAGCTCTGACCTCCCCCTCAACCCTGCCTAATGCCCCCACTACCTCCATGCCAACCAAAGTTCCCTGTAAGCTACATGGCCGCAAAGCAGCCTATTTAGCACCACACAGGCACCCAGGGAACCCCACACTGGGATCTGCCGTGGCTGAGGGAGTGGCACCTCTCCCCCGGCCCCAACTCAGCCCTGGACCTGCCATGGCTGGGAGAAGGGCGGTCTGAACCTGCAACAGCTGGGGTGCCCCTCCCGCAGCCCTGGACCAAGCCCTGGCCCAGACCTGCCATGGCTGGGACACCCCTTCCCTGGCCCCTACTCAGACCCAGACCTGCCGCAGCCAGGGAGGGGCTCCCCTTCTCGGCCCGAACCCAATGCCTGGTCTGAACCTACCATGGCCCAGGAAGGGGTGCCTCTCCTCACTAGCCCAGGTGCTGCTGTGGGGGAGAGAGATTGCTGAGCAGAGTCCTCTCTCCCCACCATAGCCCCAGAGCACGCTTCTCCACCTGAGACACCTCATCCCTGGCTCCACCCTAGAGCCCTCACCCCAACCCTCTGCCCCAGCCCTGAATTCCCTTCCACACTCAGAACCTCTCAGCACCACCCCCACCACATGAATTTTGTTATGTGCACCAATATGGAAGTGATGTTTTAGGTAAAACATAAAACAGATTTATTTACTACAGAAAGATAGATTTAAGTGATTATAAGTAGCAGGCATAGAGATTAAAGTTGGGTACACAAGAAATAAAAAAATCTCACAGTCCAAATTCTACAGACTTAACAAGATTTGAATCTAGCAGTTTCTCACCCTACTGGATGTTTCAGGCAGTTTACAGTTTTTATTACATGAGGGAATTTGATTCCCAGCCTGGGACCAATCTCCCCCATTCAAAGACTTTGCTTTCCAAACGAGCTTCCAGGTGTTGAGATGGGGGAGGCCAGAGGCCAGGTGGTGATGTCATCGACCCTCACTTAGACTTTCTCTCCAGGTGCTAGAAAGATCCTGGCTGCAACATTAGGGTTAGGCAGCCCCCGATTGCATACGTGCCCTCTCTGAGGAGGCTCTGGGAGAGTGACTTCTTCTTGATGGGCCATTAACTCCTGTCTGGCTGGGCCTGATTTAAATCTGCCTCACTAGGTCCTGCTTTGATACCACTGAAAGGCTGGCTGTTGGCATGTCCCGCTTACCACATATTTCAGTACCAAACATATAGCAATGCTTTATGTGCCATGACAGTACAGACAATCCAACCAAACAGCAATGTTCAATGGCTCAAGACTTTATAAATGATATCTCACAAGGCATACTTTGTAAAAAAACATATCACAATCACATCACAGTGGTGAATATGGGGATCCAAGGTGCTACTTTGAGATACAGAGTGTCACACCTCCCCCTACTGCAAGAGTGTTAATCCCTAAAGCAGAGACAGTGTGGCCATGGTCCTCTTTAGGTTATGACAATATAATGCCCATGTGTTGCTAAACATTGTAGTATTACCCACATGAGCTCTTGCAAAGTTCAGTGTACCTCCTGATACTTTGTGGATCTGTCCAGTGATCTCAAAAGTCAGCAAGCGTGCCTTCTCTAGGTTGCTAGAAAGCATCTATTTACATCTTTGCATCATTGTTAGCCCTTCTGCTTCTCCCTTTGGTGTTAGCTCAATGTAGATATTAATGTGTTCTATAGCATAGATATTTTGACATTTAGCTATTAAAGAGATAAGGTGCTGTGTCTCAGTTTCCCCTTCCATGTAGCAGAACAGGTTTATTATGGTTTCTCTGCTGTGACAAGCTCTAAGTCCGTTTACACGTAGGAGCTGAAATGCAGCACTGCCACAGAGCTTCTTAACACACGGTTTGATCTTATTTACCACTCTGAGCATGTTCAAAAGCTTTCCCAAAAATCATGCATATTGTACCTTTTCATCAGGCTTACCCTCAGCCCCAAATTCTTCTTCGCAAGGTTTAACATTAGCATTAAAAATTTTATCAGGAGGTCTGAGTAGCACCAAACCCTTTACCACACATGCGTGTTTGTCATACCATGTTCTCTATTTAGACAGTCTGGTTTGTTCAACACCCATTGTGTCTTTCAACTCCTTCCTGAACCTTAGCATGTGTTCAGTTCCTAGCTTTTCTTTCCCTTCAGTGTGGGTTCTCAATCCATTCATATCTTTAGGGCTTTGGTACTCCACAATCTAGTGAGATTAAGGGGATTCTGCATTTTGGCTGGTCCTGTGTAGAGCTGTCTCCCAATCCTAGTATGTCCATATGCAAGAAATCCATCTCCCCTTTTGGGAGCTTCCTCACCCTCCTTTTTTAGAGGTTCATGATTTGTGTCTCTAGGTTACAAGTGCTTGCTCTTTAGTCAGACACACCTTTTTTCGGCAGCTCTCTGTCAGCTGCTTTGTGTGTCTTACCAGCTCTCCTCTGCCAGCTGAGTGATTTGCATGCTCACAGACCACCATTGCCTGGAAGCTTCCTGGACTCAGCTTCTTGGCTGTTACAGGCATGGGAGCTGCATCTTGACTGGACTTTTCACAATCATATAAAGATGAGTGTCCTAAAAACCTGGGACCTGGACTGAAGTACCTCCATCACCCCTTTCTCTGAGAAATTAGCTACGTGACTGGTACCCTCCAAAAGGTCACACAGTCCCTTCTTTGAACCTAAGTTACAGGCAGCACGCGTGGGTGTACAGATGCTGAATCAGTCACTCAGTCCTGGGCATCCTCTCCCAAGTGACCAGTGAGATATCCATGTGCTCCCACTATTCTTTTCCCATTTTCCTTCTCTGGGGTCCCCTCTAGGACACATCTCTCTAAGCTCTCTAGAGCAAAAATCTACCCCTTGTTTAGCTGCAAAGGGCTCACAGCTAACAGCTGAAATAGTTTTCTCAGTGCCAGGCACTCCACCCCTCTCTCTTCCTGAAGAGGTGCTGCCTTCAGCTGTGGTGCAGGAGTTGGTTTCCATCTCCCCTCCCACACACACACACACACCTGGAATAATATTACTTCCCTTTGCTGCAGAGGAATCAAAGAGATTTTTCTCCCTTTCCCTCAGCAGTTTCTGGGACTTTACCCTTTCCCTCTGGGGTCTCAGCAAAATATTCTTTCTTGCTGCAGGCTACAACAATGGAGCTATACAGAAAAAATAATTCCCAATAAACATATCAATGGGGATATCGTCCACTACTCCCACCTTTAATTCACTTTCTAACCTATTAGTTTCACTGTGCATTATGGCCAAAGGCACACAAATCTGGAAACCTTCTACTAATAAAAGCTCTGCCATCTGTCCTGGCAATGTGTCACCTTCTTGAATTACATTCTACCTAACCACAGAAATCTCTGCACCTGTATCTTCCCATCCTAAATTTTCCCTGCCATTAATTTTGACAACCTTTATGAGTTCCATGTCTGCTTCTTCAGAGGCTAATCCCACAAAACCAATATAAGAAGAGTCAGGTGCGTTAGAGGATCCCGTATGGAGGACAGCAGCATTAACATGGGCTACTTGTTGCCCTCTTCCTCCCAGCATAGGGCATTTATTTCTCAAGTGATAGTAATTCCACTGATGATAGCACCTTTTGGGCTCTTCTATTTTCACAGGAGGTTTGGGATGGGGATTAGTGGAATGGTTTTGGGGTGATGAGTGCCCAGCCTCCCTCTTTCTTCCCAGGGCAAAACGGGATTCTCCTTTCCCACCACAGTTTAACCCCCCACACCACTCCCTTACTCTCAATAGATGCCTGGGTCTGCTCAAAGCCATCAGGTAGAGATACCATCTCATCTACAGTTTTTACATTTTTATTCCATAGACACCGTTTTACATCTTTATATACTGAGTAACAAGGTCAAACATTTGTTAAAAACTTTCAACACCTTTCTCCCTCACTCATTTTCCCATTAGATCTTTCATCCTGTTTACATATACCCCATTACTCATATCAGCATTGCTCTTAAAATTTCTAAATGTCACCCTCTGTGTTTCAGGGGTAATCTAAAATAATTTCAAACAGGTTTTTTTTTTTTAATTTACAGTAACCTAAAGCATCCTGAATTGGCATTCCATTGGAGTATATTAAGATCTTTACCAGCTAACTTTGCAATTAGGCTGGGGACTTTCTTGTCATCAGGAATCACTTGAGCTGCACACAGCCTCTCAAACGTAGTAAAATATTCTGATATCACCCATCTCCTTATGTGCAGGACATAACTGCTCCTGTCTGTGGATTTCTGGAGAGAGAGGAATCAGTGGGGTGAGATGGTTCTGGTATTGCTTTTCTAGTAAGTCCATTTGGTGTTTTCACTCTCTCTCCTTCCTCAGCCTCCTTGGGTTTCAGCTCTTATAGTCACTTGATGTGCTGTCTCCTCTCTGGCAGCCTTTTTCCTCTCTCCTTTAGCTCCGGTTCTTTCATTTTCGCTGATGCTCAGTTTCTCTCTTTTTCTTCTACCTGCAGTCTGTACAGCTTTAACCTGGCAACTGTGTTACTCACTCATTCTTATGCCTTTCTCTTCCTATTTCCCTTTCCCAAAATATGCAAACAAAAAATAATAAACTTGCAATTCTTACACTGGTGTAGAGATTTTAAGTGGCCTGTCTCAGTGCAGTCAAGAAAATTACAAATCTCGGTCAGAACAAGCTGCATTTCATCCTGCTCATTGTGCCACTGAGACAGTATTCCTGGGGTACAACCTGGAACTTTAGGACCACTGTGCCCCCTTAACTCTATAACCTAGGCTGTTTCTCACAAGGCTATGACAGTCACAAGCAGCAAACTTCTCCAGCTACTGTGATCAGCCAACGGCACGTGGAGACCTACATCTAGCTAAATTGCATGAATGCTAAGTCACTCATGAATTGTACAAATCACTCTAGACCTCAGCTTGCACCCCTGAAATACAGCATCTTACAAGCTCAAGACTTCCTTGCACAGTGCAAGCCCATTAATTAGTTTGCCACTCTAACAAAGGATAGCAGATATGCACCAACCCTTGTTAACCTGAGATTTCCCCAGCATTTCAACCGAAAACAGTTTTAGGAAAAATCTAAAACAATTTATTTACTATAGAAAGATAAGATTTAAGTGATTATAAGAAGCAGGCATAGATATCAAAGTTAGTTATGTAAGAAATAAAAAAACTCGCAGTCTAAATTCTACAGACTAAAGCAAGATTTGAATCAAGCAGTTTCTCACCACACTGGATGTTTCAGGCAGTTTATGGTTCTTATTACACTGGAGGAATTTGCTTCCCAGCCTGGGACCAATCTCCCCATTTCAAAGACTTTGCTACCCAAATGATCTTCCAGGTGCTGACTTGGGGGAGGAGAGAGGCCAAGTGGTGATGCCATCAACCCTCAGTGGCCTGATGTAAATCTGTATTGTCTGTTGCTCCTATGTTACCACTGAAAGGCTGACTGTGCGCATGTCCCCCTTACCACACATTTCAGTACCAAACATATAGCAATACTTCATAACTTCACATGCCATGATAGTACAGACAATCCAACCGAATGGCAATGTTCAATGGAACAATGATACCTCGCAAGGTGTACTTTGCACAAAACATATCACAATCATATCCCAGTGGTGAATATGAGGTCCAGGGTGCTGTCTTACAGCAGCACAAAGCGATTGTATTGAGCACGGGGAAGGGGTATCTATGCAGTGCCAAGGTCCTTGGCATGTCCACAAGCCTGGCACATCTGCAGTCATTAACCTCATCCCCTTTCACTCCTCCCCCAGCACTCTGCCATCTGTGCCCCACGGGGCCTGCTCTCTGCAGGGCTGGCACTCCTGGTGCTTCCGGGAGCCGTGCTGGGCTCAGACTCCAACCCAGACAGCAACTCTGTGGCTGTGGTCTTCCTGGTCTTCCTGCTCCTGCTGCTGCTCCTGGTGCTGGCCCTGGCCTGGCGCAAGCTGAGCCATGATTCAGATGGCAGGTATCACCCACGCCACCTGTGCCAGCCACAACATCTGCTAGCAGCCCTGGCCAGGCGCTGGCGTGAGCTGCGAGGGCAGGTGCCCCCTGAGAGGCAATGGCAAGGCAAGGACAACGAGGATGAGGACGATGACGAGGAGGACGAGGAAACCCTTCAGCGGGATGAGGAGGAAGGTGGAGGAGGGCAGGAGCAGCAGAGCGAGGAGGAGGGCGCTGCTGTGCCAGAGGGGACCCCACCCTGCGATGCCCCTGAGGGAGCCCTAGAAGAGGGAGGGAAGGCAGAGGGTGCCAGCGCCGGAGGCCTGCTCAGTGACCTGCACTCCTTCTCCGGGACAGCTGCCTGGGAGGATAGCGCCGCAGAAGGAGGCAGCCGCCAGCATGTCACTGCACTCTAGGGCAGCTGAGGGAAGGATACAGACTGTGGGAGAACTGCAGCCCCCCACTTGCTGACTGGGGAGCAACTGCAACTGCTCCCAGCCCCCCTACAAGGAGGTGGGATGAACTGCTCCCCACACCCCACCCTGCAGAGCTCTTCACCCCTCGCCATGGGGCTGCAATGGCCCCCCCTGCACCCCACTTCTCCCCACCAGCCCCCTCACACCAGGAGAGACAGCCCAAGCAGAGCACGGAGTGCCCCATCTCCCCTAGGCTCTGCACTAACTCTAGCACTCCTCCTCCCTCCCCATCTGCACCAGGATATAGGGTGTGACACCATGGCACGAGGGCGTGGCTCCACTCCCACTGAGGAGCTGCTGATTGGCCCACAGGCAGCGCTACAGGCACCAATAAAGGGGCAGCATTGCTCATAACCTGCCACAATCTGCAGTTTCATTTACCCCCGAGGGGAATGCTGGGGGTAGGGCTGCATGGAAGGGGCAGAACTCACTGTGAACCACACTCCTGGAAGAGGAAGGGAGGGTGACCCCAGCCTTCTGGCCTCAAGGAAGGCTTGTCAGGCCCCCCTGCCCTACAACATGGTGGGAGTAGTGTATGAGGCTTCTCCATTGAACAATCTCCCCAACTGGCTGCCCACCAGCTGGAGTGGCACCCCTCCCCCAAACACCATGGAGAAGCTGGCAAGGGGGTGGTGGCAAACTACCTCCTCTCTCCCAGCAACAAGAAGGGGGGACCACAGCACAGCCATACCCGGGCTTTAATTGGCACAGACTTGCCACAGAGAGGGGCTGTCTGCCCCCCACACATCACAAGGTGACATAGCATACAGCAAACAAGCCAGCAACCCTCCCACTCAGAGAAGGCAGAGTGTGGTCACCTCCCTAATATTCAGTACCCCCACTGTCCCCCCCTGCACCATGCCTCTCCAGGCTCTGCCCCCCCCCCCCCAGACTTCCAGGACTCTGAGCCCCGCCTCCTCAGCCCAGCACCCTAACCCCTACCATATACCCTGTACAATGGCCTTCTTCACACAAGCCTCCCAGCCATGCTCTGCTCCCTCCCCCACACACACTGACCCCCTCGACAATGCCCCTGCCACGCTCTGCTCTCCTCTCGCGCTGACACACACACACCCCGCCGTGCTCAGCCCCTTGAACCCAAAACATGATCTCACGCACACACACACACACACACACCCCCTATCATGCTCAGCCCCTTGAACCCGAAACATGATTTGTAGCAATAAAAACAGAGCACCAAGGAAGGGTTAAAAGTCCCATGGGTGGGAGCTGCAGCCTGGGGGCCATGGGGCCACTCAGAACATGCCAAGCACCCCCTGCCCTCCCCAGCCGGGGCTGCCCCACCCGCTGGAATTGCAGCCCTGACAAAGCATCTCCTCCTGAGTCCATCCAGGCTGGGAACCCCGACAACCCCCAGCCTCACTCAGCTGTCAGGGGGCTATGTCCATCCCATGGGTCACCGACAGGCTAGGCACCTCCACGGGGAGCCTCCCACCGGCCCAAGCTGAGTCTCCTGCCCAGGCAGGGGCACCATGCCTGCCTCAAGCTACCTTGCCACCCGGCCCCGGCCCCCCTTCTGCTTCTTGGTGCCTGTCGGCGTCTTGATGGGCAGGGGGGCCGTGCCCTCTGGTTGGGGCGGCAGCAGCGGCAGCCCTAGCTCCATCGGCTCCACCGCCAGGCTGGGCTTGAAGGCTTCGAAGAGAGAGAACTTCAATGGGCTGAAAGCAATAAGGGAACTGGGAGTGAGACCCCCATAGAAAGAGAGTGAGCCGGCCCCATCCCAACCCCCGTAGGGGGCCAGGCCTGGAAACCCTGCAATCAATAGCCCCAAGCCTTGGTACTCAACTCCCCCAAACCCCAATCCACAGCCCCCATCCCAACCCCTCCACGGGAACCCTGTTAACAACCCCACACCTTGGCACTGCCTCCCTGCCCACCCAGCTCCACAGCTCCACATGGCAATACCATACAGAGAGACGGGTATCTACTGTTGGGAAATCCCAGGAAGGGAATGCTAGAGCCACTGCCCCCTAGAGGGGAAAAGCCTCATATCCCACTCCCCATGCCCGAGTCAACCAGTTCCTCCTAGCCTAGTGCTGGATCAGAGCCAGTGCCCCCTAGAGGGGAAAGGAGCCATGCCTGTTGGTCACCTCCTTTGGAGGTGCCCCTAGCCGTACCTGACAGGCGTTCTGGGGCTGCTATTGAGGCGGCGAGGGGAGCGCACCTTTGGCTGGAAGGAGAAGCCCTCCTTAATGCTCTCCAGCACCGACGGGGCCACATATGTGAAGCCCTGCAGAGAGCACAGAGGTCAGAGCAGCAGGGATGCCATAGTGCAAGCTCCACCGCCTCCCAGCTATGACAGCACCCCCTGCTGGGAGTCCTTACCAAGAAGGCCTGGTTGGCACTCTCGCTAATGGAAGCGTCGTCAGGGCTGTCCACGGGCGTCTGACGAGTGAAGCGGATGTCAAACTGGCTGACATCATCATCCGATTGCTGTAGGGCAGGAGAGAGTGGGACAAAGAGGGTCAGTCCTGAACAGGAGGGGCAGCTTGGCATCTGCGCCATCCACCAGCAGGGGAGGATGGCAACCAGGCTTGCCACATAAAGGATCTGGCTTCGGATTTTCCATCCAGATTTTCCTCTCCCAAGGGGCTGGGAGCTGCAGGGCCCCATGGGGGCTGAGCGCCTTGCACAGCTTTCCTGGACATCTGGGTCCCATTCTCCAACACTGTGTCAGTAGGGCTGGGCTGCGAGGAGCCCTAGGTGCAAGTGCTCTGCACTGCCACCCGGGGGAGGGTGCTGGGAGCTGCAAGGCCCCCTAGGAGTGAGAGACATCTATTGCCACGTGGGAAAGAGCAAGGCAGGCCTGTTCTGAGCTCAGCCCAGGCTGGGCTGGGCAAGGCACGCAGGGAGCAATGGGCTAGCTCTCTCCTGCCATTGTGGGGTGGCTGGGGGGAGGGTAGTACCAGGCAAGGCCTGAAGGGTGGGTCCAGCTTGCGTGCCAGCAGTTCATCCCAGTTGACTTGGCGGAAAAATGGCTGCTTCTGTAGGAACAGATACGTAGGCAGGAGGTCAGAAGCCCAGCAGCTGCTCCCTCCTCCCCCCTTGCCCAGCTCAGGCCTGTGCCCTCTCCTGGGCTCCCCATGCAGACGCCCTGTGGTGGGGGGAGTCCTGAGCCCAGGAAGGCTATGGCAAGGCTGGGCACGAGACTGTGCCCATGTGGAGAGGAGGCTCCGCCCCCGACCCAGAGCCATGGAAGGGAGATGCCTCCTGCCACTGACTCCAGTGTACCCATGGGTGCAGCTAGGGGAGAAAATCCCCCCTTCAGAGTACTGAATACTGCCCCTCCCCCACCTCTGGAGGGCACCCTCCCACCCCACCTACCTACCTGCACATCAGCTGCATCGCCCGTCCCGCCCCCAATCCTCTGGCTGGGGTTTCTCTTGAGGAACTGAAAAGAGAATGGAGTCAGGGGGCCCTCAGGAAACACAGCCTGACGGACATGGGACGGAGGGTTCCCCCCCGCCCCTATCCTGATTCCACATCTAGTGGCAGCCATTTTAGTGAGACCCACACAAAAGTCCATATTCAAGATCATGGCCTGCTGGTTCTGGAGCTGATGGATCAGCAACTTTGAGGAGCGGAAGTGAAGGAAATGGCAACAGTGTTAGACAGCAGCAGGAGCTGGTAACCTACTGGGGGGAGTGGCACCTCCTTGCACAGGTCAGGAGCGTGAGACGGTATCCTAGTTTGGGGAGGGGGGGCACCTGCAAGCAGTACCTTCTTGAGTAGATCCCGGGCATCAGGGGTCAGGTAAGGTGGCAGCACCAACTTTCCCTTGAGGATCTTGTCGATGGTTTTCTTCCGGTTCTCAGCCGTGAAGGGCGGCTGCAAAGGAAGCACAGTGGGGGCTGAGCATTGGGATGGAGCAGGGGGTGAGCTCCAGCAAAAAGGGGATCCAGGGGTAAGTGGCGGCCATGCTAGGAGAGAGGCATGGCTCAGCAGCGGGGGAAGGGGCACTGAACCTGGCGCAGAACAAGGGTCTGGGCTGGGGCAGAGGGTGCAGAGTGAGAGACCGTGCTGGTGTGAGGGAAGGTGCCGTTTGACAGAGCGACAGACAGGCCCAGTACTATACCTGGGGAAAGGGGAAACACTCAGCCTGTGGCTCCGGCCCCCCACCCCCATGTTAACAGCATGAGCAGGACTTGCCGATCCAGTGAGCATGTCGTACATCAAGGCCCCGAGGCTCCACCAGTCCACGGCCCGGTTGTGTCCACTCCGCATCAGGATCTCTGGAGCCCTAGGGACAGCACAGACACCCTGAGCTGCTGGGCCAGCCACTGACCACCCCAAGGCCCTCCAGGGGAGCAGCATGAGGGGAGAGGGGATGTCTCGGGGGCCAGGTCGCATGGGGGAGCAGTGCGAGGGGAGGTGGGTGTCTCTGGGGCCAGGTCCCACAGGCAAGCAGTGTGAGGGGAGGTGGGTGTCTCTGGTGCACCTACATGTACTCAATGGTCCCACAGAAGGTGTGGGTGACGGCTCCCTCATGGATCGACTCCTTGCACAGTCCGAAGTCCGTCAGCTTGATGTGTCCTGAGGAAGACAAGACTCCATGGGTCAGACCTCCTGAGCCAGGGCTCTCTGCACCCCACATCGAACCCTGCTGCCCCTGGGCTCCATACCTTGGCTGTTCAACATGATGTTCTCCGGCTTCAAGTCCCGGTAGATGATGCCGTTGCAGTGCAGGTGGCCCAGGGCCAGAGTGATCTCGCTCAGGTAGAAGCTGTGGCACAAGCAGGAACGAAGCAGTCAGTACCACTGACACCCGCAGCTCATGGGGGCACTGCTCCCTAATGTGCCAGCCATGCAGCTCCCCCAGCGGGAGCCGCAGCTGATATGCCCGATCAAACCAGTGGGATGGCTCCCACCATGTCAGAGAACTGGACACTGCCCAGGGGCTACAGTCAGGCCCTGGGAAATGCTGGTGGCCACCCCTATGGCACAAGAAGCTCTTCACCACTCACAGACCAGTACGGCCCCCCTCTCCCAGGCTGGCTGGGCCCCAGCTGGCATTCCTCTCTGCCTTCCTGTGCCCTCCCTCCTGCTTAGCTCTGCACCTGTGCGGCCCAGTTCCTCTCCCCCATACCTGCCTCCCCCTTGCTGGGACCCCTGCCCCCCACCCCCCGTCCCATCACTATTCTCCCTTGCTGGGACCCCCAAGCTCCCCCCAGACCCCTACTACCTCCTCCCAGCCCTTGCTTGTCTCCACCTGGAGGAGACTGGCTGCCATTCGAACCAGTGGTGACCAACACTGTGTAACGAAGGGCTATGGTCTTGACCATGGCGTCAATAGGTCACAGTGAGCCCCGGGCTGCCCTTGGCAGTGTGCACAACATGGGATGCTAAGATGTGCCAGTTATTATGTATTCCAACCTGCCCCCATTCCCTGCTGCACACAAGCCCCCACCTCCCTCAGGTCCTGGCACAAGCAGGTTAGCTCTGCCTTGGTGCTCTGGCACGGGGGCACCGTCTGGTTTTAAATACAGCTCTGCACTCGGCAACAGCTCAGTGATCCCTCTGAAGAGCCCCGCTCTGTGGTGTGTTGCACAGTGGGAGCAGGTCCTTTCCACACAGACTTTGGTCAACATAGCAAGGGTGAGACGGGCACTGGGCTGGAGATTTGGAGCCTACAAAAACAATCACAACACAGCAGGAGCGGGGAAGGGGGACAGTGTGCTCCCAGCTACTCCAGTCACTGACCATGCTGTGTCCTCCAGGAAAATGCCCTCACGCTCCAGCTGCATGAAGAGCTCACCACCTGCAAACCCAAAACAAAGAGGTACCTGAGCTCCCCACACAGGTCCTGGCTCCTGCCCCACTCCCAGAGAGGTCATGAGGGTAGAGAGGGGCCAGCTCTGGTCAGACTGCAGGCCGACAGCACTATACAGTCTCTGACAACACTGTTCTCACATAGGTCACTCACATGCAGCCTGGTCTCTCCCCCAACCCTTGCCAGGGCCGAACCCTCCCAAGCCACCCCCAGCCTCAGCCCTGCCCTGTACCACTCAAGCACTCGAGGATGAGGTAGAGCTTGCCACCCGTCTGGAAAGCATAGATCAGGTCCACGATGAAGGGGTGTTTGATAGCCTCCAGGATGTTCCTCTCAGCCTTAGTGTGAGCTGTGTCCTTGGCATTGCAGGCAATTTTGGCCTGGGGGGAGGCAGACAAAGAGAGGGGCATTAGGGTGCCAGCAGAAGGCAGCTCCGAGCTCAGCAGCAGGAAGGGTTGGCCAGCTAGTTACCTTCTTCAGGACTTTCATGGCAAAGATCTTCCCGGCATTGGTCCCCTGCACCTTCCGTACCTGGAACACCTGCGAGGGAAGAGAGGGATCTTTAGGGCGGGCGGTTGTACAGCTAGCTCCACAGTGCCGTGCCAACGGCAGGCAGGCAGCTTCTTCCGGCAACTCAGGGGACCATCTGGGAGAAGATGCCCCGATGGAAACATGACAGGATTCAGAAATGCAGCCATGGGGCCTGATGGGAGTTGTAGCTCAGTGGCCTTATGCAGCCCCTTTATAAGCCAAGCTCCCCAACCACACTTCATTTCCCATGATGCACTGGGGCCACGGGAGAGTCACTTGGCGCCACCTGTCCTCCACAAAAATTGAGTTCATGGTGCATCCTGGCAGAGGTAGTCCAGCTAAGGAACCAGGTCCACAGAGGAGAACAGGAAGCATCTGAACTATACTACCCATGTGGCACTACAATGGCGTGTCAGAATTTAAATTTCTGACCAGTTCTCTCCACGAAACAAGTTTTCCCCCATATAGAGCCCTAGAGCAGACCTCGCAAGGGTCCCAATCCCTCCCTCCCACCCTTCTTGTTCTCTTCCATAGAGGTTTCTGGCTAGCAGGGGTCCAGGAGAGAAATAGGGGTGAGTCAGTCCCACAGTGCCATCCCCCAGTAGAGAGAGATGGAGTAGTAGGGACATGTGAGGCACACACCCTTGCCCCCCGCAGCTAGCGCCATCAGTCCCATGCACCTGGCCCTTCCCTACCTTGCCATAGCCACCCTTGCCTAGGACACGCAGCAGTTCGAAACAGTGGGGCCCGATGCGCTCAGGGCCATTGTTGACGCTGCTCTCTGAGATCTCGATCTCCTCATAGTGCCCCACCGGCCTGAAGGAGATGGGCAGAGATGTGAGCAGGGAGCACATGCTGGAGATGCCGTAGGAAACAGGGAGGAAGAGCCACCCAGGGAGAGGGCATACTGGGCCAGTGAACAGCTGGGGGAAAGCCCCTGGGAATAGGGCAGGTTCTGGCTCCTGAGTGCTGGCTCCTTCCACCCAGGGAGGCTGGTTCGATTCATCAACTCCCCAAAGAAAGAATGACATTTGTCCAAAGCCCCTGCACCCACCTAGCCCCTTCCCTAGGCTACTTACTCCAGGCCATTCCCCCGCAGCTCCAAATCCATCTCCTAGGACAGAGGAGGGGAAATCAGACACACACACAGACAACCCCCACAAGGACAAGGGGTCACAGGAGTTAGAGGCAGTCTGCCAAGTGCACAGGGGCTAGTGGCACCAGAACTAGAATCAGGCACTTGGAGTCTAAGGGGGCACCAGGGCTAGGAGCAGACAGCCAGGGGTTGGCCATGGTGCAGAGAGGTGAGACGTGTACCAGGGCTAGGAGCAGACTGCCAGAGAGTGCCAATGGGGTGGGCGGCACCAGTTTTCAGGTCTGGCTTCTAGAAGGTGCCAGGCTTAAGGTCAGGCTGTGGCATAGCAAGGGGACAGGGAGATGACAGCCTCCCCAGGGGCAGGGTGAGGTGCTGGTTTCGCTGGGGTGTTATTAGTCACAGGTAACAAGGATGCTCCGTGATCAGGGTGCAGTCACCTTCCAAGGACATTGCTCATCATGCTGTCCAGAGTCACAGACTGTGGGGAGGTGGGACAAGCCGTAGGGGGCCGAGTTGCTCGCGCCCCATCCTTGGAGGGAGGTGGTGGAAGAAAATCACATGCTACCCAGACACTGGGGGCAAGTGCAGAGGGAGATCTTAAGGGGCGGGGGGGGTCAGAGGAGCCCAGCGGGTAGGGGCAGGTGCAGGGCGGCTGGGGACTCTGCAGGGGGGCAGGTAGCAGGGTTGAGAGGCAGATTAGGGTGCCGGGCGGCAGAGGGGGAGCTGAGGTTCAGGCAGGGGATACATGGGGGCCCTGGAGGACCAAGTTGGGGGCCAGTCAGGGGTCCTGGGGGGTCCCGGGTCCGTGGCTCTGTCCACCCCCCGCTCTCACCGCCCCCAGCTCGGGCTCGTCTCCGTCGCTCCCCTCCTCGGTCTCTAGGTCGATGTCGAACACCCCGGCCATGGCGGCGGCCCCGGGTGCCCCGGCTCGGCCCCGCCTCCTCTGTCCTAGTGCTACGTTAAAGCCCCGCGCCCGCCTCCGCCCCGAGCGCAGTGTGATGACGTCACCAAGGTTTCTGGGAACTGTAGTCCTGGGACTCGGAAAGGGAAGAGGCGGGCCGCTGGGAAACACGCCGCCGGGGCGGAGTGTGTAGCTGTGAGCTTAGGCTTTGGCGCTGCTCTCCTCGGAGAGTTCCCTGCACCTTCCCCGCGGGCTCCCGCACCTACGGGTGCCTCTTCCCGTCCCTGGGCGGGGCTCGCTCGGTATTCCTGCGCCGCTCAGAGCCCGGCCGGCCGCCCCACGTGCCGGGGGTCTTGTAGCGCGGGCTGGATGAACTTTCCTGTGGGCCTGGGGCACCTTGGTTTTGTGGGGCCCCTGGGGGTTGGGGGCAGGGGATTGGAGTGGGGGGGTGCAGGTCTAGTTGGGGGTGGGGCCAGGGATGCGTCAGAGGGGTTGGGTGGGGCAAGAGGTTTGAAGTGAGGGCTCTGGGGGGGGAGTTTGGGTGCAGGAGGGGGCTCAGGGCTGGGACAGGAGGCTGGGATGCTGCTGGGGATGAGGACTCTGGGAGGGAGTTTGGGTGTGGGAGGGGGCTCAGGGCTGGGGTAGGGGAGTTGAGCTCTAGGGTGCAGGCTCTGACCAGGAGGCACTCACCTCGAGCAGCTCCTGGTTGGTGGCACAGCAGGATCCCTGCCTGCCTTGGCTCCATGCTGCTCTGCTCCCCGAGGTGGCTGGCATGTCTGCTCTGCATGGTGCACAGTTACTGTGGCCAATGGGAGCTGCGGAGCTGGCACTTGGGCTGGAGGCAGCACAGAGAGATTCTCTGAATGCCCCTCACCTAGGGGCTGCAGGGGCACATGGGCAAGCCAGCACTGATGGCCCCTGCCTCAGGGTCGGGGGGTGCCGAAGCTGGGGGACCGATGTGCAGCCTCCAGTGCGGAGGCTTGCCACAGTCTGGGTGAAAAGAAGCCACGTACCTCATCCTGGCTTGTGGCGCTCCCCCTTAGCCTGAGGCTTTGGGCGGCAGCCCCTAAATTAATCCGGTCCTGCCTGTAACAAAAACAGATATCCTGGGTTCCAATGCTGTGAGGCTTTGCTGACCTGCCTATCTAGCCCAGCAAAAGCCAGGGCCCCCAGGTGACTGAGCAAGGGGTAACTGATGTTCCCCACGGTACAATCTGGGTCTGAATAGCTCTGCCCTCTCAACTCTCCAACCTGGGGTGCTTCACTGTGAGAGCAACCACTCCCGGTCTGCTCACGCACAGCCTCACTCCCTGCTGCATTATCTTAGAGCTTCTAGCCAGCCGCTCCTGAATTATGTTACAGAGCAACACCAGTAAATTCCTAGTCCCAGATTTGTGCATCTTCTACTGTCCAGCTCTTTCCTTCTGGGCACTACAAGCTCATAGAAAGTCTGTCATTTCATTCATTGAAAATGATATGCACAAACCCTTTTATCTCAAATGGAGTTTCCGAAACCATTCAAACACATGCTGGTTTAGATAAAACAATAAAGCAAGTTTATTAACTACAGGAAGATAGATTAATGATAAGTGATGAGGCATAAAAGTAAGAACTGGTTACAAAGCAATAAAAAGTAAAATGCAAACTAATGTGTAACTTAACAAGCAAAGTGAATTTAAAGCAAAAGATTTCCCTCACCATATGCTTACAGTAGTCTGGCTGGATTCCCTCAGCCCTCCCCCAGTTCAATGTTGCTTCTTTTGTCTTTTAAACATTATTGATAGAGATGAGGGGAGAGAGGTGATTTGAGGCCTCTGTTCCTCATTTTTATATCTTTTCCTCCTCTAGGAGAATCATCTCCAGCTGGGGTTCAGGGACAGCCGGTCTGTCAAGGTGTAAATTTTTCACTCACACCTTTCTTCCTACCAAAGAATGGCTGATTTAGGTGAAAGTCCATTTGATTGTGTATCACATATCATTATATGTGAAGTTATGAAGTTTTGCTCTGTCTGTGGTACTGAAATATGTTGTGACTTGGGAGATGCCCACAGATAGCCTTTCAGTGGCAACAAAGGAGCAACTAGTAAGGCAGATTTACATCAGAATCAGCCAGACAGGTGTTGATGACTCCTTAGAGAGAGTATGTATGCAATGGGGGCTGCTTAGCCCTCAAGTCACAGCCCGGATCTGTCTACCCCTGGAAAGAAAGTCTAAATGAGGGTTGATGACATCACTGCTTGGCCATTCTGCTCCCCAGTGGAATCATAGGACTGGGAGGGATCTTGAGAGGTCATCTAGTCCAGTCCCCTGCACTTATTGCAGGACTAAGTATTATCTAGACCATCCCTGATAGCTGTTTGTCTAACCTGCTCTTAAAAATCTCCAGTGGTGTGACAAATGGGGTGGGGAAGGATGGTTGGACACCCAACCAGCCAGCTAGCTGCAGAATCCCTGTTAGTAGCTATTCTCTACTTGCTTTACCTATAAAGGTAAAAAAAGCCCACAGGTAAAAGGAAGGGAGTGGGCACTTGACCAAAAGGGCCAATGGGAGGGCTAGAACTTTTTAAAATTGGGAAAAATCTTCCTTTTGTCTGTCTGTTGTTGCTGTCTTGGGAGAGGAGATACAGAGCAGCAGTGCTGTAAAAAGCTTGCGCCAGGTATGAAAAAGCATCAGATCATACCTAGAATTACTCATTTGAAACCCCAGATATGTAAGTAGATCAGGAATGTCTAGGAAGATGCGATTAGGTTTCTCTCTTTTATTTCTGTAAGGCTTGTGGATTCCTTTGTGCTAACCCCCAAATGCTTTTGTTTTGCTGGTAGCCATTAAGCTGGACCTCAAGAAAACCATTCTTGATGCTTAATTATTATATTTCCTCTTTTTAAATCTAGCAATAGCCTAAGTTCCAGATGTATTTTCTTTCTTTTTGTTTTTAATAAAATTTACCTTTTTAAAGAACAGGACTGGGTTATTGCACCCTAAGAGGTTTGTGCATATGTTGTGTAATTAGCTGGTGGAAAGCTGATTTCCTTTGTTTTCTTTCTCAGATCTTCCCCAGGGTGTGTGTGTGAGAAAGGGCTTGAGGGTACCCCACAGGAAGGAATGCCTTCCTGGGTTCAAAGGGTTTTGTTGTTGTTGTTTTTGCATTTGGGCAATGGCAGCATCTACCATCCAAGGTCAGAGAGAAACTGTAACCTTTGGCATTTAATACAAGCCTGGTGTGGCCACTATTAATTTTTAGAATCCTTGCGGGCCCCCACCTTCTGCACTCGGAGTGCCAGAGTGAGGAATCTGGAGATCTCACAACCTCCCTAGGCAATTTAGTCCAGTGCTTAACTACACTGACAGGAAATTTTTCCTAATGTCCAATCTAAACCGCCCTTGATGCAATTTAAGCCCATTGCTTCTTGTCCTGTCCTCAGAGGTTAAGGTGAGGTTAAAAAAAAAAACTTTATGCGCACATGAAAACTTATCATGTCCCCTCTTAGTCTTCTCTTCTTCAGACTAAACAATTTTTTTCTATCTTCCTTCATAGGTCCTGTTTTCTAGACCTTTAATCATTTTTGTTGCTCTTGTCTGAACTTTCTCTAATTTGTCCACATCTTTCCTGAAATGTGGCGCTCAAATGTTTGTTTGTTTTTTGCTTCAGTGTTACACTGTTGACTCATATTTACATTGTGATCCACTATGACTCCAGATCCCTTTCTGCAGTACTCTTTCCTAGGGAGTCATTTTCCATTTGGTATTTTGATTGTTCCCTCCTAAGTAGAGCAAATATTTGTCCTTATTGAGTGTCATCCTGTTTATGTCAGTGTAAGCCGGTTGTGTCGGGGCTCGTCCCCCTCAGGCGCGGCGGGGAGCCAGGGCGCCTCCTTACGCACTGCAGTCCAGGTCAGCTTAGCCCCTCGGCAGGTGTTGAGCGGGGTATAAGGTCTGTAAACAGGGTAGAGCCCTGGCCCTCTAGCCGGGGTCGGGGCTCTCAAAGTCAATAAGCCCCGGCCCTTGGACAGGGCGGGCAGCAATAGTTCAGGCTCAGGCTTCCAGCGGGGCTGAGCAAACACAGTATCAGCCCAGGCCCTTGGACAGGCCGGGCAGTAATAGTTCAGGCTCAGGCCCCTAGCAGGGGCTGAGCAAACACAGTATCAGCCTGGGCCCTTGGCTCGGGCCGGCACAGCAAACACAAGTCTAGTTCGCTCTGGCCCTCTGGGTCAGGGCAGCGCAGTAGCAAAGTCAATGGGGCCCAGCCCTTGATTCGGGCGGGGCACCAAACAGAAGTCTAATTCGCCCTGGCCCTTTGGGTCAGGGCAGAGCAGTGGCAATAGGCGGGAAGAGGGGGAGTCTGCCACCCAGTTACAGGTGGCAGGGGGAACGCAGGCCCTCCCACTCCACTGCGTTCCAGCCCGGGGCCCTAGCAGCGGTCAAGACCCGCTGCGGTCAGTGGGGATCCTGGCCGCAACACACTGACATGGGTTCGGGTTTTTCCGGAGCCAAACCAGGGTCGGCTACCCCCGGGCTACTTCCAATCTCCCCCTCTCTGGGTACCTGGTTCTTGCCGGCATCGTCTGATGGGTCCCAGACCATAGGTTCCTCCCGGTACCGGTCGTGGGGAACCTCAGGCCACTCCTCGGGGTATCGGGCACAAGGCAGGTCAGGCCGACGTTCCTCCGGGTACCGGGTCTGAGGCAAGTCCAGCCAGCGTTCCTCTGGGTAGTGGGCGCGAGGCAGGTCCGGGCAGCACTCCTCAGGGTAGTGGGCACAGGGCAGGTCCGGCTCGGCGGGAGCCCGGGCACCAGCATCTGTCCTCTCCAGCAGCCTGCTTCCAACTGAGTGCTGGGGCTGGGCTTTTATACTTCCTGTCCCGCCCCTTGACTTCCGGGGGGCGGGGACAGGCCGTGCTGACTCCGCCCACTGAGGCGCCTGCCCTGGCTCGTCCCCCTCAGGCACGGCGGGGAGCCAGGGCGCCTCCTTACAGTCAGATTATTTCTCCAGTTTGTCCAGATCATTCTGAATTTTAATCCTATCCTCCAAAGCACTCACAACCCCTCCCAGCTTGGTATCATCCCCAAAGTTATAAATGTATTCTCTATGCCGTTATCTAAACCATCTCAACACCTGGAAAACTCTCTGGAAGACAAAGACTTTGAGAGGGAATGCAGCCTATATATAAAGAACTGTAAATTGCCTATAATCTCTCTTAGGGTGAGAAACTGCTTGATTCAAATCTTGCTTAGTCTGTAGAATTTAGACTGAGTTTATTTGTATTTCTTACGTAATCAACTTTAATGTCTGTTCCCACTACTTATAATCACTTAAAATCTTTCTTTCTATAATTAATAAACCTGTTTCCTACTTTATCTAAAACAGTGTGTTTGTGGCTGAAGTTCTTAGAGAATCTCAGATCAGGTTAACAAGGGCTGTTGCATGTCCACTACCCTTTGTCAGAGTGGCAAACTAATTAATGAGCTTGCACTGTCCAAGGGAGTTTTGAGAAGTGTAAGATGGTATACACCTCTACCTCAATATAACGCTGTCCTCGGGAGCCAAAAAATCTTACCTCGTTATATCAAACTTGCTTTGATTCACCAGAGTGCTCAGCCCCGCCCCCCCAGAGCGCTGCTTTACCGCGTTATATCCGAATTCGTGTTATATCGGGTCATGTTATATTGAGGTAGAGATGTATTTCTGGGGTGCAAGGCTGAGGGCTGGGGTGATTTGCTGATGCCTCTCTCTGTATAATTCATGAGTAGCTTGGAAAGCCTTCATGCAATTCAGCTGGGTATACGTGTCCACATGCTGATGGCTGAGTGATCACAGTGCCTGGAGGGTTTTGCTATTTGTCAGGGACATAGCATTGTGAGAGACAGCCCAGGCTGGAGAGTTAAAGTGGCACAGCAGTTCCAGGTTGTACCCTGGGGATCCCATCACAGTGGCACAGCAAGGAGGATGAAATTAGGGTGACCAGATGACAAAGATGAAATATCAGGATGAGGGGGGTGGAGAAAAAAAAAAGCTGCAGGAGCACACACACGCCCTGCCACCAGAAGCTGGACTGGAGCCATTGGCAGGGTGAGTGCTGGGGGCCACCCCCTCCCTCCAGGCTTGCACCACCATACAGCTGATCAGTGCAAGCCTGGGAGGGAGGAGGAATGCTGCGTGCTTGGGGAAGAGGTGGGGCCAGGGCAGGGATTTGGGGAGGGATCCAATGGGGCTGTGATGGGGTGGGGCTGGGGGCAGGGCCAGTGCAGGGATTTGGGGAGGGATCCAATGATGGAAGGAGGGAGCGGGGCTGGGGGGGCGAGAGCCCCTCCGGGCTCCGCCTGTGCCAGAGTGGAGGGCAAAATTGCTTGTTTGTCCAGTGTCCCAACCGAACATCAGTCGGAACGCGGGACAAACAAGCAAATAGCAGGACAATCCCGATAAAATCGGGACGTCTGGTCACCCCTAGGTGAAATGCACAGCTTGTTGTTCTGATCAAGATTTGCACTTCATACACTAGTGTCCTTATTTTAAGTGAGACTTTAAGTGGGTTGCCTGAACACAGTCAAGAGAGAATTACAAGTTTGTTATTTTCTCTTTGCTTATTTCAGGAAAGGGAAATAGCAGCAGAAAGGCATACAATGAGTGATAGTGGTGATGCTGCAAAGTTAGCGCTGTACTGCAGGTAGCAGAAAAACAAAAAGAGCACCAATGAATCTTGGAGCTAAAGCAGGTGGAGGCAGAGAGAGAGGTGGGCAGAAAGGAAGCAGTGCACAAATGAGCCCTAGAACTCCAAGCCAAAGAAGCTGAGGAAATGGAAAAAGAGCAGAGGCACCAGTTAGACTTGCTAGAAAAGCAGAACTAGAACCATCCCACCCTAATGATTCCCATCTCTCCAAAAATCCACAAATGGGACCAGTTATGTCCGGTACATAAAGAGACAGATGATGTCACAGAATATTTTACTACTTTTGAGAAGCTCATGTGATTCCTGATGACAAGTCCCCACCCTGATTGCAAAATTAACTGGTAAAGCTCTGAATATACTCAATAAAATGCCAATTCAGGATGCTTTAGATTATTGTAAATTCAAAGAAACAGTTTTTGAAATGACTTCAGATTACCCCTGAAACAGGGTGACATTTAGAAATCTTAAGAGAAATGCTGGTATGAGTAATGAGGAATCTAATGGGAAAATAGGTGAGGAGAAAAGGTGATGAAAGTTTTTGAACAAATGTTTGACCTTGTTGCTCAGGAGCATTTCCTAAGCATATATAAAGATGATGTACAACAGTGTCTATGGGATAAAAATTTGAAAACTGTGGATGAGATGGCATCTCTGCCTGATGGCTTTGAGCAGACCCAGGCATCTACTGAGAACAAGTCACAGAAAGAGGGGCGTGGTTAAATCTGGTGGGAAGAGAGGATCCTGTTTTTCCTCTGGGAAGAAAAAGGATGGCTGGGCACTCACCTCCCCAAAACCATTCCTCTATTCCACATCCCAAATCTCCTGTGAAATAGAAAAGACCAAAAGATGCTAACTAATTCTACTGATCACCTGCTGGGAGGAAGCAGGCAACAAGTAGCCATGTTAATGCTGCTGTCCTCAGCACAGGATTCTCTGAGGTGCCTGACACTTGTAATATTGGTTCTGTGGGATTAGCCTCTTCAGAAAGAGACATGGAGCATATAAAGGTTGCCAAAATTAATGGCAGGGAATATTTGGGATGGGAAGATACAGGTGCAGAGATTTCTGTGGTTAAGCAGAGTGTAATTCAAGAAGGTGACACATTGCCAGGACAGATGGCAGAGCTTTTATTAGTAGGAAATTTCAGGATTCTTGTGCCTTTGGCCAGAATGTACATAGAAACTGGTGTGTTAGAACGTGAATTAAAGCTGGGGATAGTGGATGATATCCCCATAGACATGCTATGGGAAATTATTTTCCCCTGTAGCTCATGCTGTTAAGGTGTCTTCCTGCAGCAAGAAGGAATATTATGCTGGAGCCCCAGAGGGAAAGGGTAAAGTCCCAAAAACTGCTGAAGGAAAGGGAGAAAGTCTCTGATTTTTCTGCAGCAAAGGGAATAAACATGCCTTGGGGGGAGGGGAAGGAGTTTGAGACCAGCTCCTGCACTGCAGCTGAAGGCAGCACCTCCTCCAAAGGGCGGGGAGCAGGGCTGGTGCTTCCATTAGGTGACCCTAGGCAGTTGCCTAGGGTGCCAGGATTCGGGGGGTGGCATTTTGTGTGCTCCCCATGGGATGCACGGGAGCTTCCGGTTCCTCTCTCGTCGTGCCGCCGAAGAAGGACCTTCTGCCAACGTGGAAAACAGTGGCAAGCAATTGAGCAGCACAATGACTGCTGCTGTCACCTGCAGCATTTTGGAGGAGGGTCCTTCTTTGGCAGCGTGATGGGAGTGGAACCAGAAGCTTCTATGTGCCCTATGGGGAGCGCACAAAATGCTACCCCCTGAATTCTGCCTAGGGTGCCAGAAACCCTGGTGCTGCTCCTGGTGGGGAGCACCTGTCACTGAGAGAACTGTTTGAGTTGTTAGCTGCAAACCCTTTGCAGCTGAACAAGGGGAAGATCCTGCTCTAGAGAGCTGTCCTAGATGGGAGCCCAGAGAAGGAAAATGGGGAAAGGATTTCTGCAGGAGATAAGCAAGCCTGTTAGCAATTGGCATTGTCTAGCCAGTAGCATGGGGAAAGAGTAGTGGAAGCACATGATCATAGACTATCAGGGTTGGACAGAACTTTATGAGGTTATCTAGTCCAAAGCAGGGCCAATCCCCAGACAGATTTTTGCCCTAAATCCCTAAATGGCCCCCTTGAGGATTGAACTCACAACTCTGGGTTTAGCAGGCTATTCCTCCCCCCCAATGATAGCACCTTACTGATGACTTGGGACTAGATGCCCAGGACTGAGTGGCTGATTCAGCATCTGTGCACCCAGACATGCCACCTGTAACTCAGGTTCAAAGAGGGGGCTGTGTAACTGACCTTTTAGAGGATAGCAGTCACGTGGCTAACTTCTCAGGGACAGAAAAGGGGGTGATGGAGGGTACCCTTATCCAGGTCCCAGTTTTCCGTGACACCAGTCCTAATATGCTTGTGGAAATTAACTGTCTCTCTTTAAGACAGGATGCAGATTCTACTCAGGAAGTGGTGATTGTCTGTGATCATGCAAATGACCAAGCTGGCAGAGAGGAGGGTGTCTTCGTCCAGTCTGGTAACTCACAGAAAGCAGTTGAGGGAGAGTTGCTGGGAGAAGGTGCATCTGACCAAAGAGTGACACTCTTAACTAAGAGAGGACAGATCACAACCATCTAGAAAAAGGGGGCTGGGAAAGTCCTAATGCTAGGACTGGGGAACACAGGGTAACCTCAGGAGGGGAGATGGATTTCTTGCATATGGACAGTCCTGGGGTTGGGACAACAATTCCACACAGGACCAGCTAATATGCAGAATCTTCCTACAGCCTTACCTCTCCAGACTCTGGAGGACAAAATCTCCAGAGATATCATTAGATTGAAAACTGACACTGAAGGAAAAGAAAAACCAGTAACTGAACACATGCTAAGGTTCAGGAAGGAGTTGAAAAACACAGTTGGTATTGAACAAAACAGACTGTCTAAACAGAAGGCATGCCGTGTAATATGACAAAAGCTACCTGTAAAGGCCCATCTGTGACACAGGGTTTGGTGCTACTGTTAAACCTCTTGATAAAATGTGGATGCTAATGGTAAACCTGATGACAAAAAATTTGGGGCTGATGGTAAGCCTGATGAAAAGGTGCAATGTGCATGATTTTGGGGGAAAGCTTTTGAATATGCTTGGAGTGGTAAATAAGATCACACTGTGTGTTAAGAAGATCTGTGATAATACTGCTTTTCAGCTAATACCTGTGAACAAAGTTGGAGCATAGTAAACCTTGTTTGCTGTGTGAAAGGGGAAACCTAGGCATACCACCAGGGGCGGCAGGTTTGTATAATTTTTGGTGGTGGCCAGAACGGGTGGTGCAAGAAGGGGTTTGGGGTGTGGGTTCTGGAAGGAATTTTGGGTGTGGAAGGGGTGCAGGCTCTGGGATGGAATTTGGGTGCTGAGTGCAGCTCTGGGCTGGGGCAGGGGGTTGGGGTGTGGGCTTAGAGGGAGTTTGGTTGAAGAAGGGGGCTTGGGGTGCAGGCTCTGGGAGGACGTTTGGGTGCAGGAGGGGTGCAGGCCCTGGATGGGGTTTGGGTGCTGGGTGCAGGCTCTGGGAGGACGTTTGGGTGCAGGAGGGGTGCAGGCCCTGGATGGGGTTTGGGTGCTGGGTGCAGGCTCTGGGCTGGGACAGAGGGTTGGGGTGCAGGAGGGTTTGCAGGGCATGGGGCTGGGCTGAGGATAAGGGGTTTGGGGTGCAGCACACAGGCTGCCCTGGGGCTGGAATGGGGGGCCAGAGAGAACTCTCCCCAGCCCTCTCCCCACTGGCAGCAGCAACACTTACTCAAGTCCCCCAAGGATGCTGCTCAGGAGGTCCAGCCAGGATAAGACCCCTCCTGCTCCCGGAGTCACCTCAAAGTTGCCTGCTGGGGGGCAAGGGGGTTGCCATGCTCAGCCTGCCCCAGGCGCCACTCCCTTGTAGTCAGCCACAGTAGCGGCCAGGGAGGGACCGCAACACAGAGCTGTCCGGGGCATGTAGGGGTGGCAGGCAGGGCCAGCCCTCCGAATTTGCTGGAGCCCAGGCACCACGGGCCTATACAACTCACTGTCCCTGCAGACCACTTCATTGCTTTGATGGCTAAATGCCAAGGTATCTACACTTTAGAAAACATTAATAACTCAACGTAGATAACACCAATTGGAGAAGTAGAAGCATTAACAATGCTGCAAACATACAAGTAGAAGCTTTCTAGCAACTCAGAGAAAGCACACTTGCTAACTTTTGACATCACTAAACAGATCCACAAAGTGGTAAAAGGTCCACAGAACTTTGCAAGAGCATATAGGTAACAATACAATGTTTAGCAACACTTGAGAGTTAAGTATCAGAGGGGTAGCTGTGTTAGTCTGGATCTAAAAGCAGCAAAGAGTCCTGTGGCACCTTGTTCCAATACGTCTGTTAGTCTATAAGGTGCCACACAGGGCCGGCCTTAGGATTTATGGTGCCCTAGGCAAGATTACTAAACTGGTGCCCCTGTGCCTGATCTGCTCTTAGCAACACAAACATAAGCTTACAGTATTGGAAAACTTGCCACATTCATGTTATTAAAACCAGTTTAACTTAATTAAGCACACTGTAATGCTGATGGACTAGCACTAAAGAAGAAGCACTACAGAAAAAAATTCTGATATGACAGAATAATGCAAATAATATATTTTTTTAATTTATCAAAATTTTATTGGAAATTTATATGAAGAGGTATTGAAACAAAGATTTGTTTTTAATTAAAAGCAATCTTTCTGGCTTTTTTGGCTGCAAAATCAGTAATAATGTCATCATATGACAAAGACAATGTCATGTCTTGTTCGATTGCAAGAATAGCAAGACCAGTTAAGCATTCCTGACTCATTGTACAGCGGAAATACTTTTTAATGAGCTTTAGTTTTGAGAAACTCCGTTCTCCTGATGCTACTGCTACAGGAATTGTCAGTAGAATACGAGTGGCAATGTACACATTAGGATATATGTCAACAAGTTTGCGGGTATGAATAAACTGTACAATGTCCATCACCGATTTTGCATGTGGCAACATTGATGACAGTGTACTCAATTCTTCGTACAGTTCAAGTTCATTTAAATCAAAACTATCACCATGCTTCAGGAGGCTCTCTAGGTTCTTGCACTTTGTCATTAGTTGCTCTTGTTTTCCTATTTCGTTGAATTTAGTTATGTCATACAAAAATCCAAATTGTTCATGGTGTACTTGTAAGGTATTAAACCTTTCATCAACAGCAGATACTGCTTTATCCATCACAACATTAAAAAATTCAACCTCAAATTTCTTTTCTGGATCGTCTATGGGCTCATCTGCTCCTTCATATTCCATTTGTCGTTTTTTCCTTGAAATTCATGTCACATTCGCACATGGAAATTTTGGTTCTACACCGAGTGCCTGTGCAAGCTCTCTTGCTGTAACCTGTGCTTCTTTGAATCCATGTTCTCTGTATTTCACTAAAAAGTCTTGTGTGTTGTTTAGTAAGGTAAGTGCTGAATCAAGCTGCATCATTGGACTCTGCATTATTTTGCTTACACTTGAGATTTTAACAAGAATGTCATACCAGATTACGACATGTTAGAAACTTGAAGCTGGATATTTCAGAGGCCAATCACTGTGCTTCACTTTTAGCTTTTGGATCTCTGGCTTCTTCCGAAATAGCAACCAATGCTTCATAAACTTCCTCAGATTGATATCTCAATGTTTTTACACTTTCTACTCTGCTTTTCCAGCATGTCTCAGACAGAGGCTTAACAGCAATACCATTGACATGTGCTTTGAATATTTGCCATCGTTGAGTGGAAGCTGAAAAGAGCGCATGAATGCGTTGCAGCAAACCAAAAAAAGATATAGCTTCTACAGAAGACTTGGCCATATCACACAATATCAAATTAAGGCTGTGGCATGCACATGGAACAAAAAAGGCTCGTGGATTTTCTCTCAGCAATCTAGCTTGCAAGCCAGAAATGTATCCTTTCATATTGGCACCATTATCATAGCCTTGTCCTCGAATGTTCATTATGGACAATCCCATTTGTTTTAGTTCATCAAGGAGAGTTTGAAGAAGTCCAAAACCTGTAGTGTCTTGTACTTCTAAAAATGTGATAAACAATTCCTTAACTCCTGCCAGCCAGGATCCCGGCCGCCAACCCCCCCTCAGCCCGCTACCAGCCTGGGATTCTGCTCACCCAGGCTGGCAGGAGGCAGAGTGGGACTGGCGGCTAAGGTCCTGACAGGCAAGGGGCCAGCAGCCGGAACCCCGGAGTAGCAGTAGGCTGAGTGCTGCTGGCACCCCAGACTGGCAGCAGACTGAGCCACTCAACCCCCCACCGGCCCTGCTCAGCCCGCCACCAGCCCGCCACCAGCCCACTCAGCCCGCTGCCGGCTGAGTGAATGGAACCCCAGGCTGACAGCAGGTTGAGTGGTTCAACTGGCCTGCTCAGCCCACTGCCAGCCTGGGGTTCCTTGGGGGTTCCCAGGCCAGCAGCAGGTGCTGAGTGGGGCCGATGGCTGGTATCCCAGCTGGCAATAGGGCAGCAGCTGGAACCCCAGAGCAGTGATGGGTTGAGACGCTCAGCCTGCTGCTGCATACCATCAAAATCAGCTCACCTGCCACCTTTGACACGTGTGCCGTAGGTTGCCGACCCCTGCTTTATACACTAGTAAGGAGATGAGCATATTACAGTTGTTGGAGGGCTCTTATCAGGAGTAACAGGCTATAGGAAAGTCAGTCAACATTTTTTGTTTCTCTGATGAAAATTGGCCCACTCCCTGCCTCATACCAAACCTGTCACTAATAATTGTCAACAACTTAATTTTCTGTTTTTGGCTAAGATATTGATTTTTTTTTTAAAAAAAATATTGAAATTGGATTCACGATTTTTAGCAAGAATTTTTGGCAAACAAAGTTGTTAAATGACAATCTAAATGGCAACACAGTACTGCTTTCATGCTTGACTCACCCCCCAGCCTGCTGGTCCAACAGCTGCAGTAGAGGAGGAGATAGGTGGAAAACTGCCCGACCCCAAAATCCACCTCTTGGGGTGCAGAGTGGCAACAGCAGCAGCAAACCCTCAGGTCCAATCACACGCCAATGGGCACCACCACCAGCCTTACGGACCATGGTGAAGTTAGCACAGCATCTGATCTCAGGGACGGGGCACCCATGGAGCCACAGCAGCTCATCCTTCCCTGTGCAGCTCCCCCGGATGAGATGGATTGCTGGCAGCTGCCAGCCCGGGGGAGAGGCGCTCCCTAGCTAGGGTGGCCAGATCCAGATGTCCTGATTTTATAGGGCCAGTCCCGATATTTGGGGCTTTGTCTTATATAGGCAACAATTATCCCCACCTAGAGTGACCAGACAGAAAGTGTGAAAAATCAGTACAGGGATGGGGGGGGGGGCAGGGTAAAAGGAGCCTATATAAGAAAAAGATCCCAAAATTGGGACTGTCCCTATAAAATAGGGATATCTGATCACTGTACCCCAATCCCCTATCCTGATTTTTCACACATCTGGTTAACCCCAGCCAAGCCCTGTGTGACATTCCAATCCTGGCTGCCTACCGAGGAAGTGAGTTACTTTCACTTTCATTCCTCAGCAGGCAGCCAGCCAGCCAGCCCTCCCCCCACCTATCCCCCAGCATCTCACCCAACCCAGCTCTGACGGAAGGGAGGGAGGAGAGAGAGAGGGGTGCTCCTGGGGAGGAGGGAGAAAGGAGGGGGTGCTCTGTGGGGTGGAGGGGAGAAGAATGGATGTTATGGGGGACAACAAAGGATACTGGTTTCAGAGCCACAGAGCCTGCCTCACCTCACCTCAGCCGGGGGAAAGAGTCACACTCACAGGTGAGCTCCTTCCCCAACCCCTACCCTCTCCCCTTCCCAGAGACCCCAGCAGCCAATCCCATTCCTCAGACTGTGCTGCATTCAGCTCTCTCTAGGACCCAGCAGCCCTGCTTCTACACTGTCTGGGCTGCCTGCAGAGTGGTGCCCCCAGGCAGAGTGAGGCCCTACACGGCTGCCTATTCTGCCTATGCCTAAGGACGGCCCTGGTGCCACAGGACTCTTTGCTGCTTTTACTTAGGAGTTATATTGTCAAAACCTAAAGAAGACCTTAACGAGGATTGTTGCATGTCCACTACCCTTTGTTGGAGTGGCAAACTAATTAATAAGCTTGCACTGTCTAAGGGAGTCTTGAGCTTTTAAGACAATATATTTCTGGGATGCAAGGCTTAAGGCCAGGACCGGCGATAGGGGTTTGAGCATCCTAGGCGGACTGCAATTTCGCCGCCCCGCGCGCTGGTCCCGCAGCTCCGGTGGAGCTGCCGCAGCGGTGCCTGAGGGAGGTCCACTGGAGCCGCACGAGCAGCCAACCCTCCACAGGCACGACTGCGGCAGCTCCACCAGAGCTGCGGGACCAGCGGACCCTCTGCCGGCACCACTGCAGCAGCTCCACCAGAGCCGCCTGCAGCCCCCTCCGGCAAAACGGCACCCACCAATTATTCTGGCGCCCTAGGCAATTGCCTAGGCTGCCTAAATGGTAGCGCCGGCCCTGCTTAAGGCTGGGGTGATGTGTGGTGCCTCTCTCTGTATAATTCATGAGTAGCTTGGAGAGCCTTCATGTAATTTAGCTAGGTGTGGGTGTTCACATTCTGATGGCTGAGTGCGCACAGCCCCTGGGAGTGTGCTGTTTGTCACCAACATAGCATTGTGGGAGACAGCCCAGGCTGGAGAGTTAAATGGGCACAGCGGTCCCACAGTTCCAGTTGTACCCCGGGGGTCCTGTCACAA
The DNA here is from genome assembly GCF_007399415.2 of Gopherus evgoodei. Classification (NCBI taxonomy): domain Eukaryota; kingdom Metazoa; phylum Chordata; order Testudines; family Testudinidae; genus Gopherus; species Gopherus evgoodei. Next base: position 127,650,921 of record NC_044325.1, read on the forward strand.
TATCTCACAAGACCTACTTCGTACAAGATTTATCATAGTCCTCTAAAAGTGGTGAACATAAGGGTGCAGACTGTCACAGTAAAACACCCAGATTGGGGCTGCATGAGGCTTGGGGACTAATCCCCTGTATGAGCATCACAGCTCTCCCAGCTCCTACTGACTCGAACTGGTAGGTTGGGGCTCAGTCCCTCTGACTCTCAGGGCTGGGGAGAATGGGTCTGTCAGTCCAGCCCACCCCGTCTCCCCCTCACTGCCCGCAGTTTAGGCTTATCCCCTTTTCTTTGACCCGAGCACACTCCCCTTGCTTTGGGACCAGGGGCAGCCTTTGAGGGACATTGCTCATTGCACTGCCTGGGATCACAGACTGACTGCATGGCGGACTGTGCTGACATGGGGATGGACCCACAGGAACAATGGGTCACTCATCCCCCTTGCTGGGGGGGGCCTGCACACACTGCCCCTGCACTATTCCCTTGCCTTCACTTCCCTGGGGTCAAATTGCACCATCATCTAGATGTAATTGTGAGGCTGCAGTCCCCTGTACCGCCTGTGATTTCCCAGTAGGGCCAGCTGTATTTAGGCCTTTGAAACCTAAACAAGCCTTCATGAAACACAGCATCACTTCAGCTCAACAGCAGGGTGGAAGTAGAGCAAGAGTCAGGCTAGCTGTAACCCTACTAACGTGAGATTTGTAGAAGCGAGGATTGTGTGAGGCAAGTGGAAAAGAACTGTGTGAGAAGTTGTTGTGATCTTGTGTCGATAATGAGGAATGTAGACTGGCATCTAAACAGAAGTGAGAAAATTAAGATATCAAGACGGCCTATGTATAAACAAAAAACAGCTGTTGCTTATTATTGTCTGTAACAAAAAGTATAAATGCTGCTGGAATTGTTTACCTGTAGAGAGACCTGCCTAGAAGGGGGAAACCCTGTGTCCTAGTGCACTTTCTCCCTCTATGCAATTGCTTGAGAAATAAAGTATCTGACTTTGCTGCACCCAACCAAAAAGTGAGAACTAAGTTTTTCTCTGACAATTAGGGGGCTCGTCCGGGATGGCAACACCCATGGAGACACAGGCAGCTGCTACGGATCGTTCCCCTTCGAACCCCATGGTGCCACAATAGAGGTATGAGACCTTTTGAAATCTCTACTGGGGTATCGGAGGAGGACTGTCCTTGGGGCCATCTGTCCCTACTGGGCTTACGCCATCTGAACTTATTGACTGTGCAGCAAGATCAGATGCAGAGTGGTGCTGGGGAACTGTTTCGCCGCGCCTAATAAGGTTAGTTTATGCGGTGCTGGGGAACTGTTAGTTTGGCTGCCCCCAATAAGGTTAATGCATAAGGGAAAGGCATTAGGTATGCACCAGTGCTGAGGGGTTTTTACCACCTCAAGAGGGGTTGTTATCGCCTCATAAGGGAAAGTGTATTGAGTCCGGACATAAGGTACAGGTACATCGTGGTATTTAGAAACAGAGTTCTTGGGGGTGGGGGTGTACACAGTGTGAATGAGAGTTGCCGGAAGACCCCCAGAGTATTCCGCGAAGCGTAAGCTCATGACCAGAATTATTCTAACACAAGCACGGTAACTCCACCTAGAGGATCTGTAGAAGATCTGACCCATGGTGGGCTGACTTGGCCTGGCATCGTCCGGTGAGGAAGCTACTTGGGTCCAGGAGTGTGTGAACCCATCTTTCCTCCCTCTTCTTCTCTCTGTGTGCCTCTCCTGTGTGAGTGCCCTGTAGGGTGAGATCCTTAGTTTATCAGCCGCTAGTGAACTGGGCGTTTTCCCTGTGTGGGATTGGAAAATGGGTGGGGGAACAGTCCAAGGATTCTCCCTAACCCCATAAGGATACCCCAGCATATTACATGTACGTACATTATGGTCCTAAAACCTACAGGTATTTAGACAATTGGAAACTTTACACGCATGAAAATCCATCTAAACAATGCCCACTAGAAGGTACCTTCAATCTAGATAAGATCATGCATCTAAGAGGAGCTTTTAATCACCAAAAAAGCCTGACACACAGTGGGAACAATGTATTTATTGAGGAAAGGAATGGGTTACTTTGAAATTCAGCTTGGCCCATAGATAGAGAAAGTTGCTCTGCGTTCAAGGTCAAGAATCAACGCAGACCATGCTAAGTACAAAGAAAAACTGCTTTCGGTCCCAGCTGGCTGTGAAAAAATATAGACAGAGGCAAACCAAAGGAAATACAAGTTACAGGATTGAGATTACTTTTGCAAAGCTTAACTGTCCAGTGAATTCCAACAGTGTGCCTTTGCGACCCTGAAGCCGGTGCTGCTTGGAGACACTGAAGAAGCCACAGTCAGCAAGTCTGGACTGGAATCACTGAAAGAGACACTGCAGGAGATCCCAGGATATAAAAGAACAGCCCTCCCAAGAGCGAAAGCATGTTGGAAATTCTGGACAATCTGTGTACAGGATAATCTCCCATCCACCTCTCCCCCTTCTCTGAATTTTATATACAGACATGGCCAGTCTGGATGTACGTGTGTGAGTATGAAAGTGGCTTAGGGCTTGGGGCATTAATGTTTTTTTCCTGAGTGATGTGGGAGCATTCCCATCACTCTCTGTTGTTTTATTATTTTATTAACGAAGCTTTAAAATTCAGTTATATGGTGTGTTTTCTTTATCTTCCACCAACGATCCTGCAGTGTCAGTCTGATCACCTAACACGAGGGATAGATTGGTAACAAATTTGTCACAGTTTGGTGGGCAATTGAGAAAGGGGGGAGCCCTGCAGAATTCACACCATCTATTTGTTTTGCCTTTGTTATTTTATGTTTGCTTCGCTTGGTACTGTTGGTGTTATATGTTGAGGACTGCATGATTAAAGGAGTGCCCACTCTCAGCCGCAGTAAGTCTGAGAACTGGAGAGGAGTTTAGCATTCCTCTCTTCACCCCGGTTGACCAGGAAGGGTGGCAGGTGGATCTACCCACAGTCGTAGCAGGACTGGGCAATAGAGAAGTTGGAGAAAAGGGAAGAGATGTGTACTTGATAACTAGAATTGAGCAATTAAGAGCATAGATCGTGAACCAGGCAGCAACTCAAACCTATGCCCAGGGCAAGTTGCAGGCCTTGAGACAAGACTTCCAGGCAGAAAAGGAAGCCCTGGCTAAGCAAGTACCGGTCCTTCAGGGACTTGTCAAAATTTAACCATCTGTGCTCAGCATACGCCCTAACAGCAGTGTGTTTGCCACAAGAGGAAACTGAATAGTTAAATGCCAATTGGCTGAGCATTCTGTCCAGGTGGCAAGCCTCACGGGGGAGGACTCAGGTAACCTAGTGAGTAAGAATGTTTAAGAGAAGAGACCAGGAAGGGTGGGGGCTAGTTGTGAAGCTCACCCTCCTAGCTAAACTGGTAGTGGAACAAGCGCATGGGAGGGACGGTACAGGGAGAAAAGCAGGATCGTGCCCACGCAGTCAGACAACAGTTAGCGAGATTGGAAAATAGGTTGGAAATGTTGAGGGCATAGTGGAAGGAAAAGAGTAAGTGAGTATGAGCATGGGGATTTCACATCCCCAGGACAATATTTGAAATGGTGATTTGAGTTGATAAAAAGTGGCCGTTAGGAGACAAGCAAGTGATTTAAGGAAAGACTGAGGAGTTAACTGTAGTTGCTGGAGGGAACAGCAGTTGAATTTTGTAAAAATGCTAAAGAGGAAAGTTCTTGGTGTCTCTGAAATGTTTGTAAATAAATCCAGGCAAAGAAATGATTTGATTGCAATTATTTGGCTATGAACAATTTAGATGAATTAGCTAAAGAAATGTGTACAATGCTATGTAATTGAAACCTGTTAGGCTCTAAGAGGTTACAATAAGTAGTGTTTTCTTTCAGATCACTGTGTTTGAAAGCAGAAGTTAGAAGTAAAAAGCCATCAAAAATTCTGGTAAAGTTAATTGTGTTCCTTTTTAAGTAAGAATCTTTAAGCTGTGGATAGCTTTGGATCCAGAAACAAGCCAGAAAGCATCTCTATTAATGAAAATTATCTAACTGATAAGGTAGAAGCCACTGAAACCTGGACTGTCTATGAAACAAATCCAAGAAAATATGGGGTAATTCCTCTATTTTGCCTGAAATCAACAAGGGTATTTGTCTATTTTAAGCAATGACTGACTGCCCAGAAGGGGTAGACCTCTATTTTTTGTCTTTCAGATAATCAGAGAAAACTGATGCCAGCTGAACAGCATTCAATGTACCATGCGTTAACTGGTACAATAGGAATTATGTTCTGTGTTCTATATCCTGTCTTCTGGTGTTTGTCTCATGGCCAGAATTGTTGTGTTTAATATTTTCATCGGATAGTCTAGTTTAAAATCAAACAGAAGAGTTAAATCAAAATGCAGATACTTGTTTTATTCAACTTGAAATACAATATGTTTGGATAAATCAGGAAAATGTGATCTACTAAAGTATAATACCTTTGCTTAAATAAGAAAAAAAAACTTCATTGGCCAGATCTTTTAATAACCTTATTTTATTGGAAAAATTGTTGTTAAATTTGCATACCAACAGTCTTTGGAAGCAAGGACATGAAAAGTTAACTTACTCCCCATATTGCACATGGGATCCTTCTGGCTACCTCAGATTTCTAGCCAGAGGGCTGGGGAGGGTGGGAAGCTATTGAACACCAGAAGTTGTACTTAGTGGACTCCTCAAAGTGGGTATCCTTGTCCTGGCTTGTCGCTCCAAAGCTCTGTAATAAAGTTATTTTAGTGGAAGGGTATATGTGGCATACATTGAATAATCAGACTAATGTACTGTATAATGGCAATGTATATGTGTTCATTGTTGGGATAAAGTGTATGAGTGAAGAGTGGAAGTTTTCTTTGTAAGTTAAAAGAAGCCGAGAAGGGAAAAGAACAGACCAAATTAACTGGAAAAAAAAATAGCTAGCAAGCTCAGTCCAAAAGTAAGATGCTGGCCCCATTCAAGGAAACTGCTTACAGCTTTAAGGCTTGGCTGATAGCCAAGAAAAGCGGGGGCTTGAATGTGCCTAAGCAGCTATGAGATCTGCAAAACACTGCCAGGCATTAATGAAACGTGTTAGGTTTCTTTTCTCACAGGTAAAGAAGCTCTATCCAAAGATCCCAGCAGCCCTGCCACTCCTTGGAACCAGAAGACTGGATCTATGTAAAGGTCCATCAGTGAAAGACTGCTCTGGTTCCACACTGGAAGGGCCCTTTCCAAGTCCTGTTAACCAACAACACTGTCGTGAAGTGCCAAGGACTGACTGCCTAGACCCACGCTTCTCACTGCAAAAAGATCCCTCCAACTTGGGAGGATTCTCCTATTAATGACTGGCCTATTTCTCCTTCTAGCTCTGCTGTGCCTTCTGGACAGCAGGGAAAAAGGACAAGGTGAAGTGCTACTAACCTCTTTCTTGTCCACTGACAGACCTACTGTACCTTTTGGATTTTTCTAGAAGAAGCAAAACCATTACAGGGTGATGTGCTGGTAACCTCTCCCCTGTAGGATGCTGAACCACGATTGCTTCAGAAAAGAAGAAGGAATGCTCACTTCACTGAAATTGCCAAAGTCCAGGAATTCCTGACTACAAAAGACACTAAGAACTGATCCTGGTGAAGAAACAAAGAATTATAGACTAGCAGGAAGAAATTTGTGGGACCCATGCTTGGGAATGTGGTATTGATTAGACGTTGGGGTTTATTCTACAGGCTGCGCCCTGTGTTTTGGATAAATCCTTCAGCATGTATTGCCCTCCCTAATTGGATTTTAAATGACAAGTACCAAAGGCACCTTGTTACCACTGCCCCTGCCATCTCCTCCATTACACTGTTACCACTGTAATACATCCAAATACAGACAATGCCATATATTTGATAAAACCAGTGGCCAAGGCCCTCACACTTTAGTGATTTATTAAAGATTGCTTGGAAAAAGAGATTATTTTTTTAAAGTTCAGGATATCCCATATAAACAAACAATTGAGTGGAACAAGAATGGATCAGTGGAAATAGAAATCTATGATATCACTACAAATGAACCCCAAGAATCTGTAATTGAAATTGATGGGTTCCATAGTGAAGTAGATGTTATGGCTGTTCCTGGAGTTTGCAATGTGTTAGACAAAAGAGGCCTTTATTGTTATTTGGTCACCCAATAAGTGAATAATTAAACGAATACTCAAAGAGTTTGTTCTGCCACCAGAAATTTTACCTACATTGAAATTATTCCAGTAATTAATAATGTAACCTGTACCTTATTGCAAAACATCCTCCCTCCCCACATGCTATTAATGTTAATGCCCCTTGAAAGTACCTGAAAAAGTTAAATAACAGATGTGGTACAGTACTACACCAAAAAGAGATATATTAGGATATTGATGGACTGTGATTAATACAACACTAGGGACTGTTAAGGTTACATTGCCCTTATCCAGTTTTCAGATCACCTCTACATACCCAAATTGCTCACAGGGAGCTGCCATTAGATTAGCACAACAGAGGTCCTGTGTTATTTCCTCTAGAAGAAGGACTTGACCGGATCCCTGTGGGATGTGGACAATAGTGCAGAAGCCATTTGGAATATTTTTAAGAGCCAAGAACATGATGAGAAATTGGGGCAACTAGAAAAGGCCACTAGCCTTATTTCTGGAGCCCCGCTAACCCAAGTACAGGCTGGAGTTGGTGAGTTGCATGTTATTTCTGCCCTTAGTTCAATGACCCAGAAATTGCTAGCAGAGATGGTATTGAATATCACTGAGGCTGGGAAGGCATTGCAGTGGGATCTAGGATGTTCAGAAATTCAAGATTTCCTGAATGACCAGATGATGGCCATTCAGAATGATCTAGAGCACCAGGCATGGCCCACTGCCCTTACAGATACTTCAGGAGTACCATCTGATCTGTGGCCATGGAGACATACTTGGAGTTTTTCAGGATGGAGTTGTATATACTCACAGTGCTCCTCCCAAGCATATGGGCCAGTAGGAGGGGTGTGGGCTCCCACATACCGAATTCTGCCAGGTCGATAGGAAGGATGCATATGGGATTGGGTGATTCACCAAGATATCTGGGAGATTAGACCACCTGGTATGCCTAACTGATTTATAGTCAGTGCCCCTAGAATAACATCTGAATTTTGTATGGGGTTAGGGAGTCAATGGATATTTTGGCCATTAGAACCCCCAGGGCTTCAGTGTATACATAAACTGAAGCCAGGGGAAGTTGTCACTGTTTATGATTAACGTTTGCTGGGAGGGTAGGGGACAAGGAACTACCCTGACAGGACACTTAATTTTTCAAGCTAATGATAGCTGTGTGTATGTTAAAACCACCACATTGCAAGATATACATTTTAATCTCACTACTGCTGCAGGCAATCATATTGTTTACTGGCCTGCAGATAAAATTTTGCAAGTAGCCCTTAGGTTCCAGATGCCTTTTAAATGGACTAGAGTAGTGCTTGATTGATTTCAAGATTTGCTCTCATTGTTACCAGAGGTTTAAAGAATCTCTGAAGTACAAGGGCAAATTCACATGCTTCAAAATATATATCAAGTTGAAAAGAATGCCTTTCATACAGCTTGTAAAGAGTCTGCTTTATGTACTAAGTATGATGTATTGTGCTTTGTGACTAAAATTGTACAATAACCCCATCATACTATTGCCATGGGAATGTTATTGCTTGTATTGTTGTTATTTAGTTTAGGATTATGTTATTGTTGTTGTAAAGGATGTGATAATAATACCTTTCATGTCCAGGCTAATCATGCATTGTCATTACATCCAATTAAAACCCCTAAGGTTGAAACATCTGATGTAGAATCTGAAATCCATGGCTTAATGCAAATGGTTTAAAAATGTTAGTTGTACTAGAAGTACAAAAGGTGGGGGGTTGTGGTAGTAGAGCAAGAGTCAGGCTAACCCTAATAATGTGAGATTTGTAGAAGCGAGGATTGTGTGAGGCGAGTGGGAAAGAACTGTGTGAGAAGTTGTTGCAACCTTGTGTCGATAATGAGGAATGTAGACTGGCATCTAAATAAAAGTGAGAAAAATAAGATATCAAGATGGCCTATGTATAAACAAAATGCAGCTGTTGCTTATTATTGTCTGTAACAAAAGGTATAAATGCTTGCTGGAATTATTTACCTGTAGAGGGACCAGCCTAGGACAGGGAAACCCTGTGTCCTAGCGCACTCTCTCCCTCTATGCAATTGCTTGAGAATAAAGTATCTGATTTTGCTGCACCCAACCAAAAAGCGAGAACTAAGCTTTTCTTCGACAGCAGGAACCCTGCATGACAAGAGAGGATTAAAGCAACACAGGTCTTCTCCTTATCCAGATGAAGGACTTGTCTATGGAATGAGTGAATCAAAAACAGCTAGACAGTCTTTGATGAACTCCATGCATGAACACTCATGTGCTGGAATAACAGAACATGTTCTTGCTTAGTTTATCCCACATGGGGAGTTGATCAAGAATAGATATTGCACTTTAAATTCCCACTTTACCTTAATCCAAGTCAGCTTTCAAGTGGAGACGAGCTCTGAGCTGCTTAACTTAGTCTGAGACCCCAATTTTAGAGTTGGAGGGGGCAGTCTGTTTCCCTATAATCCCTGTCTCTCTCTCTTCTCCTGCCAGCTGAGGCAGATCTTTTACCCCTCTCCAAGTTCCTTTGTCTGTCCCAGGCATCCCGAACCCAGTCAATCCAGGAAGGGTGTGGATAGACTTCCCAGCAGTTGTTCTTTGCATTGTCTTTTAACCATTGGTAAATGGGGTGAGGGGCTCTCTCCAGCTCAGTATTTACCTGTTGGGATGGGGCATAGAGCAGATTGCAACTGTCAACATACTTGGGCTGCGTTACGGCCAGTGCTGAAGGAGTCTCAAAAGATGTGATCGTTCATATAACAGCAGCTACTGCCATGTTACTGCAGGTCCTTTGGCAGCCTCTTTGGAGGCCCCAGGACATCAAGCTTGCTACGTACCTGCAGATCTATAGAACCACAGCAGTGAAACGTGGGTGCTGAGGAAGACTGAAGAGCAGCTTAAGGATTTTTTAATTTTCATTGTCTCCATCAGCTGCTCCATAGCAGCAGGTCAAGATCAGCAATGAGATTCATAGCTGAACCCAAGCAACTGCCTCCATCAGCACAGGTTTCTCTTTCCTGGTGCAGACACATTCTTAGGATGGAGAATGAGCGAATTACGAAGTGTGTTTACCCAGGAGTGCTGCTACCTTGCCAGTGATCACCATAAACCCAAGATCTTAAGGACTGAGTTAGAGATTGATCTGGGTGGCATATGATCTGCGAGGAGGCCACGTCCCTGGGGATTTGCTGGGGTGATGATGTGGAGGCTCTATGAGGTGTTTGCTTCTCTTGGAATGAACCACCTTTGTAATCACAGCAAGTAACACACAACTGAACGAGAAGAGGATCGTATAATATTCATAAAATACAGACATCTTCCCAGGGAGGCCACAGCACCAAAGAAATCTCCCCTCCTATTTCTGTCCTACAATTGCTTTGCAAGTCATGCTACATCCCTAGCAATTTGGTGGCAGAGAATTTCATGGAGGATGATCAGAAATCAGTTCACCCTGTGGCACTCTCCTCGGCCCCCTCTGGCACCCTTCCTCCCTCCTTTCCATGATCTTTAATCTGACCCTCCCCCACTCCTGCCTTCCCTGCCAGGTGCCTGTAACTGGATCTCAGCTTGGCAAGGGCTCCAGAGATCCAGCCACATGATACTGTGGGGCTGCTGGCAAGAACAGCTGGTGTCCTCAGGAATGCACTGAGTAGGACAGTTCTAAGCAAAGCTGATCCTGCTCCCTGTGGGGGGGGGTGTCTGCTCCTCCCTCTTCTCTTTAACCCTTCCCCTGGCGTAGGTGGGGCAAGTTTCCCAGGGAAGCTGGGGCACCTGCCCTCCTTTTAGCAGATTAGCAATCTGTCCAGAGGATATGCTGTAAATCAGCCTGTAAAAGAGAAGATCTAGGACCTGTGTTGGGGAGGGTCAAGCGAGATGGCCCATTCTGGCCTCAGAGTCTGTGGTTCCCCCTACTCATTCCCTTCCTTCATGGGCCACAGGGAGATCAGAATTAGGAGTATGCTCATACCACACACAGGCTCTGTGTTATGACACTAACTGGCCCAGCCTCATTCTTCAGGGCTATACTTAAGAGACGTTTTCAGCAGATGCCACCATTACACACTCTTCAGTATGCTAGCAAGTTTTGACTCTTGGGAAAATATACTGGGTGGTTGGCTGTTTTGGGTTCTGCAATGTTCTGGTAGGCAATGATCCTGGGGGGTGAGGGAGCTGGCTGAGCAGTGGGAAAATTTGCTGTCTGCCTTGGGCTTTCACTGGAGTCAATTTCTGAAGGCAGTTTATCCTTGTGAATCAGGCACTGGGGTTGGGCTGAGCCACATGGAAGCACAGATTGCCCTGTGTGCTGTTTGACCACCTCTGTTTTAGGACTTGTGTATGTAAATAAAGTGAGTTACCTTAGACTCTATCCATACTCCACATCACTGATTTCTCTTCTGTTGGGAAGATGATCTGCAAGGTCTCAGAGGTCAGCTGTCCCCAACAAAAGGGCTATGCTGGTGCCAGGACTAGGTCACTGATGTCAGAAGGGGTAGAGATATCATACAAAAACACTGTAGTCCTTTAGAGGATTTGTGGCTGGGACAGAGCAGGATATGTTAGGGTTGGAACTAGCATGAGCACTGACTGGTAGGGGAGAGCATCCAGTGCTGAGCCCCCACCCTGCTCCCTGCAGCACAGTACGTGTGCACCTGCCAACACACACACTGGGGAATTGGGGTCAGCACAGACTGCTGGGGACAGCACCCCATACTGAGCCACCAGCATGCTTCCTGCAGCACAGTATCCCCCCAGCGCCATGCTGCTTTAGCAGCAGAAGGGGAAAAAATGGGAGAAGATCCATCACCCATAGTCAGATCTCAGTCTCCCCTGCCTCTCAACATGCAGGGTTAGGGAGGCTCTGTGTCCTGCAGCTCCAAAGCCTTGGTCCTGTCATTAGGAGTGTCACTGGCAGGCTCAGCAGCAGCCCCATGAAACCTGCTCTGCGCTGGGCTGGACACTGCAGGATGCTGCTGAAGCAAGGACATGAGACCATGCTAGCTCTGGATGCACAGCCGCCTCTCCCTATGGGCTGCCTCCATCCAGTGCTAGAGGCAACACCCTGCTTTCCCCTTTGGGCCACTGCTCTGCACGGGAGGGGGGGTACCCTCAAGGAGTTGGGCATTCCTCAAAACTGGGCATGGGGTAGCTCACTATTCCTGTCGCCATCCTGCTGGCATGTGAGGGGTGGTCTTAAAGTAGTAGGCTCCCCCACATCTTTCCCCAGCTGCTGGTGGGGCTTGGGGCTGCCCCTCCAAATGACATGGTCTAGGTAGCCTGCCCTTAACACTTGCCATGGCTGGAGGCAGGCGCAGGGGGGGTCCAGGCTGGGTGGGGGGAGCCCAGGGCAGCAATGATGCAGGGAGGGATTAGGTGTTTGGGATTCCTGCCCCCCTCCCATACCCACACCTCCACTTCCATCCTGCTTGCGAGGGGTCCTGAGTTGAACTGATGGTGTTGCAGGCCCCATGCCCAGGGGGATGCCCCTGGGAAGTGAACGAAATCCTAGGGAAACCTAGCAATGCCTAGGTATGGAGGTGAAGCTGACATGGAATTCTGGAATTCTGCCAACAACTGGTGAAGGCCAATGAGATGTGGGTGGTGCTGCTTGCTGGCCTGAGCTGGCCTCCTGGCGGGGGGCAAACAGAAGTGTGAGGATTGGGTGCCACACAGGCACTGGGGAGATGGGCACTAGAGCTGACAGCAGCTCCTCATGCAGGGATCTGTGCCAGGGCCTCTGCTTGGCAGGGTCTTGAGCGAGGAGCCCAGTTCTCCACTGCAGAGCTTTGCACTGTCCTCTGGCCCAGCCCCCATCAGAGCCAGGATATTGGTCTGGATGGATCAAAGGGTCTGATCTGGGGTTGGAGGGGAGGGCAGATATACAGGGCTGGCTGGGCCCAGGGGTCTGATCTGCAGCAGTAATTCCTGCACTCCAAACTAGTCAGAACCCCAGCATTTTAGGCAGCTGAGTCTGAATCCCAGAGCCCTGGCTCAGGCCCTTCTAAGTAATAGCTGGGGAGGGGGCTGATGCTCCCTTAACCCCACATGCTCTTTGTGCCTGAAGTGCCAGGGTCCTGGCCTCCGACAAGAAGCACTAGGCAAATCTGGGGGCAGGGAAGGAGCCTGGTGCGGGATCCTAAGGCACAAGGTGACTTGACCATTGTTCAGAATGGAGCTGGGGCCAACTGGGGCACCCCAGGCTGCCCTCCTTTCTGGAGTGGGCCCCAAGAAGTTTGCTGAGCTGGGAGGGGAGGCCCAGGAGGTGGACGGGCACTGTGGGCTCTGTCCAACCACAGCAGCTGCTGGAAAAGACAGGGTCACAGAGAAGACAGGAAAGTGACCCCTTGGCAGAGCGGGCCTGGAGAAGGCTGGCCACTACCATCATCTTCTCTGCTGTGGCACCTCCAGTTGAGACCCAGCAGGGGAAGGATGGAGGGAGCTGGGGCCCAGGTAGCCTCAGGGGAATGGTGCTGTAGCTCCCATGGTGCAGGAGGAGTTGCTTGGATGGACCCTGCAGACAGGAGAGGCACAGGGAGGTAGCTGGTGGTGCCTCCTCATTTCTCTGCAGGCCACTGGCTCCCTCCACATCCCGTTCTTCCTTGGCTGCTGGATCTTCTTCCAACCCTGCTGCAGCTCAGGGTGCCAATAATGCCTCAAGGACCCGCATATTTGTACATGGCATTTTATTGGGGAGGGACTACTTTGTCCTTCTGCTGCCGGTTACAAAGGCGGCAGAAGGACACATAGGTGGGGAGTGTCACAAGGAACTCCAGCCCATGCTGACAGGGGGACGGGCTTGCTAATGCCCCCGTCCTTGGGTACCTTTGCATGGTATGCCATGGTTACAAGCACTATGGTGATGTCACTTCCCAGCTCCCACCCACCTCCCTCTGCCCTGGTTCAGGCTCTCTGCCCCTTTAAGACATCATAATTTCCAGATTCTCCTCCCCTCACCAATGATGTCATCATTCCCAATGATCTCACAATCTCTTGCTGTGACAGCAATAACAGCAGTCAGGGAGGAAGCAGCAGGAATCCATGGGCTCTTAAAGAGGAAGAGAACCTGACCAAGCTTCCTTTAGACCTGAGTCTTGCTTCCTTCTGCTTTTCCTAGTTTGTTATTGTAGGGTCACGGGAGCTGCACAGGCTGGTTTGTTATCACAGAAGTCTCTCTGGGTGCCATGCACTGGTTTGTTATTGGAGAGTCACTCAGGGACACTAGGGCTATGCATGCTGGTATGTTAATATTGTAGGGTCTCTCATGGCGCTGCACGCTGGTTTGCTTCTATAGGATAATTTAAGGATGCTAGGAGATGTGCTTTCTGGTTTGATATTATTGTAGGGACACTCAGTGATGCCAGGGCAGTGCATGCTGGTTTGTTGTTACTGAAGGGTCACTCAGGCTGCTATGCACTCGGGGATACTAAGACTATATGCACTGGTTTGTTATTGTAGGGTCTCTCAGGGCACTGGTTTGCTTATCACAGGGTCACTTAGGATACTAAGGGCAATGCACACTGATTGGTTATTACAGGGTCACTCAGAGGCACTGGGGCTCCACATGCTGGTCTATTATTGTAGGATCACTCAGAGGCATGGGGGCTCAATGCTCAGGTCTGTTATTGTAGGGGCACTGGGACTCCACATGCTGGTTTGTTATTGTAGGGGCACTGGGGCTCCACATGCTGGTTTGTTATTGTAGGGGCACTGGGGCTCCACATGCTGGTTTGTTATCTTAGAGGCACTGGGGCTCCACACACTGGTTTGTTATTGTAGGGTCACTCAGAGACACTGGGGCTCCACACACTGGTTTGTTATTGTAGGGGCACTGGGGCTCCACATGCTGGTTTGTTATTGTAGGGGCACTGGGGCTCCACATGCTGGTTTGTTATTGTAGGGGCACTGGGGCTCCACATGCTGGTTTGTTATTGTAGGGTCACTCAGAGGCACTGGGGCTCCACACTCCGGTTTGTTATTATAGGGGCACTGGGGCGCCACATGCTTGTTTGTTATTGTAGGGTCACTCAGAGGCACTGGGGCTCCACACGCTGGTTTGTTATTGTAGGGTCACTCAGAAGCACTGGGGCTCCACACGCTGGTTTGTTATTGTAGGGTCACTCAGAAGCACTGGGGCTGTATATCCACAGCCCTCAAAACTGCTGGGGGGTTGGGCCTGCTTTGTTAGTGTAAGGTCTTTGTCCTTCCTGGGGGCCACGCTTGCTAGTTAGTTAGCATAGGGCTGCTCTGGAGCCCTGTTATTGCTTGTTAGCATGGCTAGGGTTCCGTCATTAGTGCAGGCTCTTCAAGTGCTGGGGCTTCAGGCTCAAGGGGGTGAGTTCAGTGTCTCAGGTTCAGTGGGTTTGTAGGTTTCCTAATGAGGAGTTTGCATAGGGCACATGTTATCGCAGGGTCCGTGCTAGGACTTGGCCCACAATTGTTTGTTATTGCAGGGTTGCTGAGAAGCATGGGAGGGGTTGCATGTGGTGGTTTGTTGTTAGCTGGTGGGTTGCTGATGAGCTCGTGGGCAGGTTGCATACGGTGGTTTGCTATCAGTAGGGTTGAGGACCAGAGGGGTTGATTACAGTAGTTTGTTATTGTAGGGTTGCTGGCAAGCGGGGGGTAGTGAACAGTGGTTTGTTATCGTAGGGTTGCTGACAAGCACGGTGAGGAGGTAGCATACAGTGATTTGCTAAGGTAGGATGACTGAGAAGCATGAGGTGGGAGCAGGGAACATGTATAAAGTTGTTAGTTATTGGAGGGCCACTTGTAGCCTTAAGTCTCCACTCCTGGAGGCTCCAGCCCCTCAGTCCTTCCCCTCCCCCCATGGCTGAACAGACACTCCAGAACTGAGCTCGTGCCCAGGAGATTGGGGTCCGCAACATACAGCCTTTCCCAGGGCTGGTGGGCTTGTTTGCGGGAGTCAACTGGAGGATCTCATTGGGGAAGAAGTGGTCAAGGAGTCTGCAGAGAGGGTGGGGGACCTCTCCAGGGACAGGATAGGTCAGCTGAGGGAGGGAAACTAGAGGATCAGGACAGGGCAGCTGGGGGTGGGGAAGGGAGCTGGAGGAGCCCCAGAGGGAGCAGAACAGATGCCATACTGGTGCAATCCCATGTCACACACACATAGGTGGGCGTGGCTCTTACCAGAGCTGACACCAAGGGCCCCCTCCTAGGGGGTAAAGGGCCAACTGTGGGGAAAAAATAACCATAACACTGGGATACAGAGGAACCACGTAATGCAAGCACCGGTGCCCCAGCTGGTGGAGACACACCAGGGAGGGGGAGGCCAGGGGCTCCTCCAGGACCGGCTCTGAGTCCAGCAGGCCCTAGGGAGAATGGGGGGGAACAGGACAGAGGCAGTGGGGTGGCCCCCTCCCCGGGGGCTCCCTCGGTGCTATTTGAAGTGAGAGAGGAAGTAGGTGACAGGATAGTGGGGCGAGTCAATACCCAGCACCTGGCAGACACTCAGCAGCTTGAGGCAGGCCTCGCGGCGGCTGGGGCTGGCACAGGCCACGTTGCAGTAGGGCTCTTCGTATTCACGGGCAACAAGCTCATCCTCCAGCAGGTTGAGGCGGATGATGCCACGCTCATGTAGGGCCTGCAATGTCTCCACACTGGCTGTGGACTTGAGGGCCTTCAGGTGCTGTGACACCACACACATGACACCGACCATGTGGGTGCGCGGCTGGGCGTGGGCGGGCAGCAGCGGGGGCACCCCACAGGCCACCATGACCGAGGCAAGCATGATGTCCACCCCATAGATCTCCTGGATCCAGTCGCGCAGGTAAAAGCCGCCCATGCGGGGGTTGATCTCGATGAGCTTGGGCCCAGATGCTGTCAACTTGAGCTCCACATTGAAGATGCCGTTGGCCAGGCCGCAGCCCAAGCAGCACTGGTAGGCAGCGCGCACCAGCTGGGCCTCGCGGTCAGGTGCCAGGCAGGTGGGCATGCTGGCCGCCGTCTCAGTGAAGTGGGGCACGCGGGTGGGGCCGTTGTCGGAGACGAAGGCAGCCAGCATGCGCCCATCATAGATCACAATGTCCACGTCGTGCTCAGTACCGGAGACATACTCCATCAGCAGCATGGCGTTGCCCCAGCCCAGCCCGATGCCTGGGTGATCTGCATCCTCCCGCAAGTCTCGTGAGATCTTCTCGAAGTGCAGGTGGCACTGCTGCACGTCCTCCACCAGCTTGACCCCCACTGCGCCTGCCCCGTACTCTAGCTTCATGACGCCAGGGAAGGAGAGATGGCGGGCAGCCCGCTCCACGTCAGTGTGGTTCTCCAGGTGGCAGCAGGGAACGGCATAGAGCGCCTCTGAGGCCCAGCCAAGCGGGGCTTCCTTGCGCCGGCGCAGCAGGTGTTGGTGGGTGCGGCTCTTCTGCTTGGCCACCCGCATGGCGGCCACTGGGCTGCAGCGCAGGCCCAGCTGTTCACACACCAGGGCTGTCAGCACCATGCAGTCATCCCAGTAGGAGAGGCAGCCATCCAGGTGCAGGCCCCGCTCCCGCACCAGTGCCACCAGCCGCTGGGCATGCTCCTCGTCCCGCTTGTGCTCTGTGGTGTCATAGTGGATGAAGGTCTGCACCAGCTGCGAGGCAAAGTGGTTGGGGTCCGACTCCACCAGGTGAATCTGGAGCAGATATGGGGGGGGGGCACAAAGAGAAGGAGGGCGGGGGGAGAGATGCAGAGAAGTGGGAGAGAGATCAAACAGGGGTCACTAAGGACTGGGGCAGGACGGGCTCCATGCCCTCTCCCCCAGGCACCACAAAAATAGGACTGTCCTTGGGGATGGATCCATATCCCACGGTGGGATGCAAATAGGGTGTTCCACTCATATCCAGAAACCCGGCGTGGGGGAGATGGAATGGTCCACGTGCATCCAGACCCCACTGGGGGCAGGAGATGGAGGAAAAGTCCAAGCATTTTTAAGAAGGGAAATGGGATGGGTCCATGGGTGCCCATGCCTGAGGGGTGTGGGAAGGAGATGGAATGTTCTATGTGCATCCAGAGCCCATTGGGGGCAGGAGATGGAGGAAAGGTCCAAGCATTTCTAAGAAGGGAGATGGAATAGTCCATGTGCATTGAGGGAGGGAGATGGAATAGTTCACTCAACATCCATGGCCCCAGGGCCGGTGCAAGGATGTTTCGCACCCTAGGCGAAACTTCCACCTTGCACCCTCCCCTGTCCCCGAGCCCCCACCCTGAGGCGCCCCCCGTGGCAGCTCTCCCCCTCCGCCCTGAGGTGGCCCCCCTGCGGCAGCTCCCCACCCTTTACCCTGAGGCGCCTCCTCCGCCCCAGCTCACCTCTGCTCCACCTCAACTCCGAGCACGCTGTCACTGCTTCAGTTCTCCCGCCTCCCAGGCTTGTGGCGCCAATCAGCTTAGGCGCCACAAGCCTGGGAGGCGGGAGAAGTGAAGCAGCCACGGTGTGCTCGGGGAGGAGGTGGAGCAGGGGTGAGCTGGGACAGGGAGTTCCCCTGCGTGCCGCCCCACCCTTACTTGCTGCAGGTGGCCCTCCCCATACTCCCCTGCCCCAGCTCCCGCCACCTAAATGCCGGTGGCGACCTGGGTGGCTGAAGATCCTGCCACCGCAGTCGCGGCTGAAGAGAATGCCGCCCTCCAAATCCTAGTGCCCTAGGTGACTGCCTAGATTGCCTAAATGGTTGCACCAGACATACATGGCCCTATGAAGTGGGGAGGAGAAACAGAACGGTTCATTCACATCCAGGCCCCATTGGGGGTGGGGAGTGGTCTACTCACACCCAGGTTCCATATGGTAGAGGGGAGGAAATGGAACGGTCCGCTCCTGCCCAGGCCCCATTCAGTGGGCTGGGGGAGAAGGTGGAATGGTCCACTCACACCCAGGATGGGGGGGAGGATATGGAATGGCCCACTTGTGTCATGGAGAGGATGGAACGATCCACTTGTGCGCAGAAGGGGTGGGACTGGGAATGGTCCACTTGTGCCCAGGCCCTGTGGGGTGGGGGGGAGGAGATGGTGTTCATGGGCCTCATGTGCCCAACTCCATGGGGCATTCCTGGGCCCCAACGCAAGAGGAGATGGGACATTCCATCCAGGTTGGGGGGGCCAGTGCATCTGCACGTTCAAAGCTTTTCACGAACAAGCCCAGTGTGGTTGCTTCCAGTTCTGTGCAGGGGCTTTGGGACGGGACCAGCTGCCAGAGGGGCGGGGCCAGTACTGACACAGACGGGCACCTCAGCCTGCCTGGGCTGGTTGCCACCCTGGGCACAGAGGACCAAATCCCAGCCTGGAACCAACCTGGAGCTGCTGTCAAGAAAGTAGAGCTGGGGAAGTACACAGGAGTGCCCATAGCCTAGGAAACTGCACTCAGCATTGGTGGAAGGGATACAGGGCTGTGCCATGGGATTCCTTTACTCACATCTCTGAGCAGAGTCAATTTGCTTGGGATTTGTGTGTGTGTGTGTGGGGGGGGTGTTCCTGAGAAAGCCGAGAGCTGGCCTCATGAGATCTTTAACTCCAGGAGCTAACAATGTCAAGGCTGGGGAGGAGGATGTTAACTCCAGAGCCTAATGATCACGGTGTGGAAAATGTAACTTCCCTCCCATGAAGTGTCCACTCTGGAGCCCAAAGACAGCAGCACTATTAATTATTCCACTGCTGATCAATTTTCCAGGAACGTCCTGTCATTCCAGGGCTGTGGGCAGAATTGCCCACCTTTCCCCCCTCCCCTCCACTGAGGCTGGAGATGGGCCAGACTACTTGTTCCTACTTGCACAGTGGTGTGACACTGGGTGGGATACAGACCATTCCATTACACAGATTGCAGCAACCATCACAGACTGTATTTGCCTCAATTCAGTGTCTGGGCTGGGACCTGGTTCTCCTCTGTCTGGGCTCAAGCACTCATCTCCTCTGCCCCACACCACTCCCGTCCTATCCCTAGTATTCCTTCCCTGGCTGACATTCAGGCCCACCTCCTCATGTGCCCAGACGGCCTCAAAGCAGAGGCACAAGAGGGCATGGTGAAGGAAACGGAGAGTGAGAGCTGCAGGCTATATGAATGGTCCCAGTGATTTAAAACAGAGAGGTTCCTGTGTGGAGGAGATGAGACACCGGTGGCCCAGTGACCTGGGCCTGTGGGCCAGACTGGCAATGGATCTGATGGTGGGTGGACAGCCAGGGGTCAGAGTTAAGGTGATTTTCTCATCCAGAGATCTTAAGGGGCTCCCTGATATGCCCCTTGATGCATTACCACCCCCTCAGTAAAGACAGGTCTGAGCTGTAGCCCTAGGGCATACAGCTGAAGTAGCCAGCTGCACAAAAGTAACCATGGTAAACACTGGCTTATGTCCCTTCCAGGGCCTGCTCAGCTCCCAGGACTTGATGCTGCACACAATGGGCATGGGAAGCTCAGCACTCCAGAGATCCTGCCCCCAATCAGTCCCCACATTACCCTAGTGCTGGACCTCCAGCACATACCCTGACAAGGGTCAGGATGGACAGGACGATAATCCCCGGCTCACCCTCGGACAAGCACTTTCCCATCCACTTGTGACCTGGGCTGTGCTGCAGCAGCCCCATGGCAGAGGCTGAGGTGCGGTTTCTCTTCAGCTGGGATGCAGGGGGGAGCTCCTCTGTGGCTGGGATGTGGGGAAGACTCGAGGGAGTCCCCTCATGGCTGGGATGTCAGAGGGGGCTGGCTGGGATGTAGGGGAGGTAGTGAGGAGCACTCCCATGGCTGAGATGCAGGGGGCTGGCTAGGATGTGGGGAAGGGGCACAGAGGACTCCCCCCTGCAGCTGGGGTATGGAGGGTACATCCCCACCCTCCTCCATTGGCTCTGTCTTCCCTGATGCAGGCCATGCCATATTGGGTCGGACCCATGGCTATGGAGAGCTATCTCCCTCGGCTCCGCTCCATGGCGAAGAGCAGGGGCTGCGCTGGGCAGCCTGGGGCCCGGTTTCCGCATCTTACTTTTAGCCCGTAGGCCCTGGCCGCCTCCCAGACGAACTTTTTGCTGACTCCTCCGGCCCCGATCACCAGCACGTGCTTGCCCTCCATGAGGTGACACTGTGTACGCCGCAGCATCGTCTCCACCAGAGGACGTGAGGACTTGCCTGCCGGCATCCCCACTGCCTGACCCATGGACTCGAAGAATGCGCAGGTCTCCAGGCACAGCTGTGAATTCATCTCCAGAGCCATCAGCTGCAGCACCTGCTCCGACGAGGTCAGGAGGAAATCCACACCTGCAATGTGGAACAGTCAAGTCAAGGAAACAGCCAGGATGGGTGTGCAATAGCAGTCAGGCCCAACTGGAGAGCTCAACACGAATTCAGAGACCCTGACCAGACCCCCACAGGAATTGCAGGAGGTGCTGGATCAAGCAAATTCATTGATTCCAAGATCAAAAGGGATCCCTGTGATCATCTAGTTTGACCTCTAGTACAGCACAGGCCACAGAGCTTCCCTGAGCTAATTCCTGTTAGAATGAGAGTGGATCTTTCAGAGAAACATCCAGTCTTGATTTAAAAATTGCCAGCAATGGAGAATCCACCACAGCCCTGGGTAGGGTGTCTTTTGGCCTTAAATTCTATGAAAATAAAGGGGAAGAGAAGACAGGTCAGGGAACCTCTTCTTTCCCCCCTCTCATTATACAGGGACAGATCGATGAACCTGAAAGGTGGCAAATTCATAACTGATCCAAGGAAATACTCATTCTCAATTGCCCTGTGGGACTCATTGCCACAAGGTCTCAGTGTATCCAAAAGCTTAGCAGGATTTTTAGAAAGAGGCTTGGACATTTACCTGGCTGAGGAGACCATCCAGAGTTATGTTAAAAGGAAAATTTTAAAGTCTAACTCCTTAGAAAGTTTCACAGGGGTGGGTTATTCCAGAACACCCCCTAGGACAGGGGTTCTCATCCTTTTTCTTCCTGAGCCCCTGCTCCCAATGCCATAAAAACTCCACAGCCCAGCTGTGCCACAACGATTGTTTTTCTGTATATAAAAGCCAGGACTGACGTTAGGGGGTAGCAAGCAGGGCAATTGCCTGGGGCCCCACACCACAGAGGGCACTGTAAAGCTAAGCTGCTCAGGCTTTGGCTTCAGCCCTGGGTGGTGGGGCTTGGTGCCCCAGATTGCAGTCCCATGCAGCAAGACTTCAGCTTTCTGCCCTGGGCCCTAACAAGTCTAATGCTGGTTGTCTTGGTGAACCCCCTGAAATCTGCTCACGGCCCCCTAGTTGAGAACCACTGCCCTGGGAGGCTCCTTCTCCGGCTGCTTCATGGCAAGATGCATGGGTATTCTCAGAGACGGGAAACCAGGCTAGATGGGCCCCTGCTCTGGACATGCACGTGTGGCTACAGGCCTTTCTGAAGGTCCCAACTGGTCAGTGAATCCCTGCCCGTGAAGGTGCCATCCTCCCCTGGTCCTGCCAAGGGCAGCAACGCCCTGACCCTTTAACAGACCATGGGCCAAAGAACTAGGGCCAGGTCCCTAGCCCAGCCAGGCTCTGAGTGCTGGGGCAGTCGAGGGCAACTTTGGCCTGCGAGGGGGAGGCAACACAGCCAGCTTCACCCTACACTGCCCATTGTGGGATGCACTGGGAGGGAGCCCCTGCTCTGGATCCTCTCTGGCCGGATGAATAATGATCCAGTCCCTGTGAATCTGTGACTCCCCCTAAATAGTTAATGGCAACGATTAACAAGGCAGCTCACCAATCACATCAGTCTGGGCCTGTCGCCCGCCCCGCTGCTCCACCGACAGCCCCGCCTCCATCTCCAGGAAGGCCGCCATGGCAGCCTCGGCCTTGTGCTTGACCTGGGCACGGATGGCCGCAAGCTGGGCCTCATCTGTCATCCCCTGCTGCCGCAGGCCGCTCTCCAGGCTCTGGGGCACCATGGCCTGGTGCTTCAGGGGCTTATCAGACCGTCCCCCGCCGCACACCACCTGGGGGGGAACAAAACCCAACGCCATGAAAACCCCACACCTCCCCCCTGCCACCACACGCAGTGGGAGGTGACTGTGAGGTCATCCTGTGAACAAGATTGGTGCTAGCCAACCAGATCCTTCGCTTGCCTCACTGTTCCAAGAGCCCTGATTGGCTGAGGCTCTTTCCTCCCACTCAGGAAATGGAATGTACCATCTGCAAGGGTGGGTGGAGGGGGAATATGAGACAAAATAAACCCAGCCCAAAGCCAGCGGCACACTCTGCAGACAGAAGGATAAAGGTGAGCTTCTCACCTTTGACCCCCACTTGGCCTGGATTCAAAGGTCACAAGTGACAATGATGATAAGGTTTTTCATTTTGAGATTTTTGCCCATCATATTAAATACATTGTTTTTTGGACTGAGTTAGTCATGAAAGGTTCCACATAACTTTACCCATTGCCCTGAGCCAGCCAGTCGCCCACCTGGGCCAGATCAGAGCCAGCACCCCCTAAAGAAGGCCCCATGCCCCATTCCCTGACTTCTGAGACAGGCATCCCCCCAACCTTGGACCAGATTGGAGATGGTGCCCCCTAGAGGTGAAAAATATCATATCCCATTTCTTGCCCTTCCCAGCTAGCCAGTCCCACCCTCTTTGGCCTGGATCAGAGCTGGCACCCCCTAGAGGGGAAAGGCCCCATACTACATTTGCTTACACCCAGGGATGCTGCTGTATTTGTCTCTGTCAGAGCAGGAGTGATCACCAGCTTCTCACCGTATCAACCATTGCCGTATTCTGAGACTAAGTGGGGGCATGGGACCCAGCCAGCTGCATTGGCAGGGCGCGGTGAGGGTCACGTATTCACGGCTGCCCCATTACCTGGCTCAGCAGAGGCTGGTCACCCCAGGATCTGCAGACGACAGTGCAGATCCGGATCGCCAGGTCAGGCCTCGGAGATGTGCTGCCTGGGAGGGGTTAGGTGAGGAGGGTCAGAAGGGTAGGAAAGGAAAGAGGGAGAGAGGGGAGAGAAAGACAGATAGATAGGGAAATGGAGGACAGAGAGAGAGATGGAGAAAGAAATGGGGGGATGGAGAGAGGGGAGAAAAAAGAGATGGGGTGGAGAAAACAAAGGGAAGGTATGGAGGGGACAGAAGAGAAAAATGAATGGTGCAGGAATGGAGGGGGGTGGAAGGAGATGGAAAGAAGCAGCAAGGGGGGCAGAGAAAGAAATGGCATCGAGATTCATGCAAATCAGCTGCACAGAGTGGTGCCCTCCATCCTGAGGGATTCTGGGATTCCGGTAGGGCCACCACCCACTGAATGTATGGCAGCTCTCCCCCAGTGCCCAAAGGGATTCTGGGATTTCAGTATGACAGTGGTTCCCCCTGCCCCAGGGCAATATGGCAGTGACAGCCACCCCAGGGGATTGTGGGATTCCCAATATAGCACACGCCCCTTCCCTCCTCATGTCCCAAGCTAACCCACCTGCATTCTGCTTTTTCCCAGATCTTGCCCCATGACACCATCTCCAAAGTCTGGGCCAGGGTGGGGATTGGGGGTGGGCTCAGTGCATCATGACGACAGCAGGGACAGGTGATGAGGTGTGAGCCTCTCTGGCCAGGGGGGTCCCTTACTTGGGGAGGTGCTGTTGGGGGATTCGGGCTGGGTGAGGCGGGCAGTGGGGATGAAGGCCTCCAGCAGGGCGCTCTCCTCCTCCTCCAGGGTCTCCAGCAGTGCCAGCACAGCTTGGAGCACAGCTGCCTGCTCCACCTTGGCATGGAAGGTCACAGCATGGGCCCCACTCCAGCGCCAGCCTGATGGCTTCACCACCACCTGCAGGGGGCAACAGCACACTGCTCAGTGGGGCCAACCAGGCACAGCCAGTGCCCCCAGCACTAGGCCCCCCCCATCCATACCCAAAGGGCTTCCCTCTCACCCTTCCCCATGAATCTCACCCTCTTACAGTGCCCCTTCCTCAGCTGAAGGGCCCCCCATAGATCTCCCCTTCTGGCTGTGGGTCCCGCCTCCCCGCAGGCTCACCTGACTGTAGGGGTTTCCCCAACTCCTGGCTGTATGCTCCACCCCCAACACATCATCTGGATGTAGGGCCCTTCCCCCTTCCCTCGCCCCCAGCAGGCTCACCTGACTGCAGCCCCCTCCCAACCCAGCAGACTTACCTGGCTGAAGAGCCCTGCCCCCCATCCATCCCGGCAGGCTCACCTGGCTATAGGGCGCCATGGCGCTACCCTGCAGGAAGGCCTCGATCTCCTCCTGGATGAGGTTCTCCTGGCCCTCCTTGCCGCTGAGCTCCACCATGCAGACAGAGCGCTCAGTGGTGACGTCCCGCAGTGGGCGCAGCCGCTTGAAGGTGAAGGCCAGCGTGGGTGGCACCTCCACTTTGGCCCGCTGGTCCAGCAGCTGGCGTGTCAGCAGCTTGTCCTCCAGCAGGCGGGCCAGCTCCCCCGAGCCACCCGTGGGGCAATCCAGGTCGCGCGCCAGCTCCCCTGCTGACTGCCCGTGCTCCTTGCATGGGCCAAAGGAGCCCATGAAGTAGGTGACACGGCGCGGGGGCGAGAACTCGTCCAGGCATGTGCACCCACCCAGCTCGAAGGAGACAGCCTTGGAAACCAGCAAGGACGACTCGCCGGGGTGCTGCTCAGAGGGCACCTTGGCCAGCCAGCTGGGCGACAGGCACAGCAGCATGTTACCTGGGATGGGGGAAGAGATGTGGAGAGATGGGGAAGGGCAAGGGAATACAGAGAAATGGAAGGGGGAGGTCCGTGGTGAAGGAGGGGGAAGGGCAAAGAGGAGTGGGTAGAGAGGAGGACAGTCTGTTACCATTACATCACCAGCAGCCAATCAGAAAGCGAGAGAGCTGCTATTTATACATCAATTAACTGACTTTCCTCTCCTCTCCCTACATTTCACAAGGTAGGAAGGTGCTGGCCTGTTTTGTACTTGGGAGTTCAGTAGGGGGTGCTCTCCCCAAGTACTCACTGCTTCCCCAATGCTCCAGCGTCCCCCAGCATAGTATCATGGGGCACTATGCCACACGAAGCAGGGCAGGGTGCTCAACAGGGGGCGCTCTGCCTTTGCAATCTATGCCCCCAATGCCCCAGTGCAGAACTATGGGGCACTATACTGTAGAGCGTGGGGGGCACTCTCCCCTTGTACTCAGCACTAACTCCCACAAGGGGGCACTGTGCTTCTGGTGCCACCTTAAATAAGAGACACAAACCAAGATCTTTAACCACTTGTGGCGCTCGGATATGTGGAAGAATCAAACTCCCTTCACTGCATTCTAGGCTTCCCCTGTGGCTCTTGTCCTGCTGTGGGATGGCTCAACAACTGCCAACCCCACAGGTGGCTGCACTGCAGGGCCATGAGAGGGACCCCCTGGACAGCATGTGTCAAGCAGCTGGATTCTCCCCAGCGAGGAAAGAAGGTCCTTGGAGCACTTTCTTATCAATGACTGATGGAGCTGAGCTGCTAATTGTATTTCTCCACAGAGCTCCCACCCCGGGCTCCGGCTTCCTGTCAAGGGTAAGCGGCTTTAACAATGGCAGGAATCATCCCGGGGCCAAAGGGAAACTTGAGCTGCTTGGCTCCAGTTCCCAGCCCCCAGCGAGGGAGACTAGGCAGGCGAGTGCTAGGAATGTGGAACAACAGCTGGCAGCCCTCCACTTGGGCCCAGGCTGGAGTCCTTCAGCCCAGGGACCTTGCTAGGACAAGGTTACAGCTGAGAGGAGAGGCCGGGACAGTCCCAAGCGCAGAGCCAGAGCCGGTCAGGGGTGTAACAACAATCTTCAGCCTACACAAAGAGCTAGGGGCGGCCAGACCAGGGTTACACTTGCTCCTGCTTCCTCATTCCCCTCTGCTACAATCCACCCTCCACACACACCAGCTCCTCCATCCACTCAGCCCCCACATATCAGCCCCTCTCCCTTCCCATACACCATCCCTGCTCCATCCACCCCACATACACGCTGGCTCCTCCCCCATCCCCCACATACCAGCCCCTACCCCCCGATCTGTCTCCACCACACACACACTAGCCTCTCCTCCTACCCACCTCTCATATTAAACCCTCCCCCTTCCTCTATTCACCCACACACACAGACTATTCCCCATCTACCCTTATCCACCCCCTGCCCATGTCCACCCCCCCTTTGCTCCTATCCATTACCCCCCACCCTTTGGCCTATATACCCACCAGCAACCTCTGATCCTAGACATCCTCTGGTTCCTCTGACCACTTCTCCCCCTATGCTGCCATTGCCCTGCTCCTCCCCACTTTGATTCCAGTCAGTTTCCTCCTCCCCTGCTACTGGGGGGGGCAGGAGGGGCAGGAGGGGCAGGGTTCATCATTGAGAGCACAGAAGAGAGAGTCCCCCTACTCTCAGTTCTGGTGCCTGGCACCACCACAGCTGGAAGCAGCAATGGCTGGGAAAGCCCCGCTCTGCCCCTGCATCCCCAGGCTGGAGCATGCCCAGTCACTCTGTGGGACTGACACATGTGCAGCCTGGCGGAATGGATGGGATAGGGATGCTAAGTGAGGACGGAGTCCACAGAGGATTTAGCTGCCCACATTTTCCCAAGCATGTGCACACTCCGATTTTTCAAAGGCTGATAATTTAGCCAAATTTGGTTGCCTTCCCACAAGGCCAGCAAAAGGCAAGTCCCTGACACCAGGGCGAACTGCCCCCTGTCCCTCCCGCCCCCCAAATTTCTAGTCCAAGCTCCAAAGCTGGGGGTGGGGGACTAGAGCATTTCAGAGAATTATTTTTTCACAGCTTGTTCCCCCCCCCTTAGAAATGGCTAAACCATTTGGGCTGAAATTTCCCCCCAAAAAACCAGCCTGAATCAGACTCCCAGCATGGAAGAGTTCTGCAACTGAAAACAGGGTCTTAGAATGGAAAGTATCAGGCAAACTTTATAGGCAAGTGCTACTTGCTCCAGGGCCCTTGGCTGCGTCTCATGTAGAGCGGCTGCCCCAACTCAGATGGAGAGCAGATCTGATCCAGCCATGTCCCTGTTTGCAGTGCCTCCAGGGCTAGTAACCCTCCTCACCACCCAGATCACTGGGCCCTGCTTGAGGGGAGGGAGGGGAATCAGGAAGTGAGGCACCCAAGGGTGGAGGAGGAGCTGCCCTGAGCAGCCAATGGGACTATTTTCTCAGGCAGATTAACATGTATCTCTGAGGGCTGTGGATGCACCCCTGGAATAGGTCCTTGCTGACTCAGAAGTGTCATTTGAATAGAGAGATCCTGGCATTCAGTGCTTCCCCTTTGCAGCCTCTCTGGACCTGCAGAGTCTATAAGCTCCACAGGGGCAGGCAGAGGAGCTGGAGTCAGAATTACCCTCTCGAGGGGATAAACTCTCCTCGAGGCTCGCATAGTTTGCAAATTGCAGTTAAGAGATAGAGCATCTATTTGCATACCTCTCCTGTATATATTTTCCTAGAACCCCTCACCTCGCAAACAGTAAATCCATGACTTTTTTCTGAACTGATTTTTACACCCTAATCTACCCACGTATGTGTGTACATGCACATACTGGTTTATATGCCCAATTATAAAGGGTAATATATATTTTTCCTTTGGCATTTATCCTAAGTGCACTGCCCCACACACATTGGTGCTTATTTCTGCTGCTGCCTAACAAAATGTGTAATGCTTAAGAGTAGAACTGGACAAACTCTTTCGGCTGCTGCATTTTTGGCTGAAAAAATTTGATTTGGGTCGACATTTTGCAGATGTGTTAAATTTACCTAATTGTTTTGGTCAAAAAAATTTCCCTCCCCTGCTCAAAATTCCAAAATAATCAAAATGTTTTGATTTTTTTTATTAAATCACTTTTTGCTCAGAAACGTACTTTGATTTTCTTAAAAATGTTCAAACTCAACTTAAATGTTTCATTCAGCCCCAAACTAAATTTTTTTATATATATATTTTAGTTTATTGAATGTTTCAAACTTTTTTTCCAGACCAGCCAGCAAATGGAAAAACGTGTTATTCCCACAGCGCTAATGAAGAGCCTTTGTTTCCTTTCATAAACCAAACAACAAATAAGGAAATTCCTAGATTAAAAAAAAATGTCGCTAACCCAGAATTTGGATGATAAATAGCTCCAGTTGATTTAAATGGTGTAATTAGAACATCATAGTTCAATTTTTTTTTAAGTTGGAAAGTCAGGAAATTGGAAGGTTCAAGGAATACATCAAAAAGTCAATTCATAAATGTCTTGGTTATTGTTTTACTGTCCCTATATCTTGACTCTGCTCCCGATGTAGATTGGGGGTTAGCAAGCAGGTTTATAAGGGGCAGAGTTGGGATCAGGGGATGGTGGTCAGGATGTGATACTAGAAACTGAGCTGAATTCTGACTGTGACACTGCACCCCATATTCTTCATAGAGATATTGTTATGGTATGGGTATGGCATAACTAAAATGTGTTATATGCAAGATGGGTCATGTGAGATATCATTGGAAAGGTTATGATGTACTGCATATGATTATCCTATTTGTATGCAAGTATCATTTTTTTATAGAAAGTTAGGAATATTGACTATACATCTGTACTACAAAAGTGTTTGCAGCTGGGGAATGCCCACTAGACAGAATACAATCAGTCTAGCTGGCTCCCTGTGAGGAAAAGCCATTAGAAAGAACAACAGGTCTCAGAAGATGTTAATCACCCACAGAAAAGTCTTCCTGGGGACACTACAAACAACCTCTGACTCATGGCTGCTTTGACACTGCAGGGTCATGTGATCAAGTCATCTGGTACTGGATTCCATGATAGAATACCAGTATTTTTCCACTGGGGGGTGGGAGATTCCCGCCATATGTAAAACCTATTTAAGTCAGGGGAGTGATATATTCAGGGTGGTTCTTCACTGAATTCCTGCCCAGTATGACTGCTGGTAAGATCTAAGAAGAAAAGACTGAGTGGGGGAGAAGGACTGAGCCCAGGCTGAAAAGGTGTCTGGCTTGTGAAAGAAATACCTGGAGTTTTAAGGTGCAAGCAAGAGCACCTTCAAGAATTTCTGCAATCTGCCTAAAACAACATTCTTCAGATGCATGGAGTGGGCTTTTACCCACAAAAGCTTATGCCCAAGTAAATATGGTCTTTAAGGTGACACTGGACTCCACCTTGTTTTTGTGGATACAGACTAACACCACTAGCCCCCTGATACTTGGTAAGAAATTATTACTTGTAACCAGTTTAGTAATTTAAGCTTAGCTTGCATGTTTGTTTTATTTGCTTGGTAATCTGCTTTGATCTGTTTGCTATCCCTTATAATCACTTAAAATCTCTCTTTTGTAGTTAATAAACTTGCTTTTGTTTTCTCTGAAACCAGTTTGTTGAATTCATGCGGGGGGGGGGGGCGGGGGAGGGACGCTGTGCAGATCTTCCTCCACAGTGAGGGAGGGGGCAAATTTCAATGAGTTTATGTAACCCACACACCTCCTGGGTGTGGTGTTCTGTAGTGGCACTTGAGACCACTTAGAGAGCAATTAATGAGTCTGCTCTACAGCCTTAGCTAACAGCCAGTTTAGTTTATGCAGTAGAGGCTTGTGCACTAAGCGCCAAAGGTCCCAAGTTTGATCCTGCCTGCTGATGACTGGGACCTGTTAGCATTACACTTATGTTGCATATTTCTGTGTGCAGCACACGATACAATTTTGGGTTTACACTCCATTGGGGGTGTGCACTTGAGTGCTGGGCAATTCCCTCGCTGAGCTTTCCCATGCAGAGCTGATCTCAGTGTCTGTTTTTGTGCAGCTGGGCGTGTCCTTCCTTATGTGTGTGTGTGTGTGTGTGTGTGTGTGTGCTGGAGGAGGCTTCAGGGCCTGGCTCAGCAGGACAGTAACGGAGCCCAGGCTGATGGGTCGGGCAAGCCCAGTAGTACCCAGTACATCAGGTGGCACCCCGGACGGGGCAGGGCGGGGGGGACCCGTCACACTGACATTTTCAAGTAAATAATAGGTTGTTACAAGAAGGAGAGTGAAAAAAAACAAACAAACATTCTCCTTAATCTTGGATAGGACAAGAAGCAATGGGCTTAAATTGCAGCAAGGGCGGTTTAGGAAAAAGTTCCTAACTGTCAGGGTAGTTAAGCACTGGAACAAATTGCCTAGGGAGGTGGAGGAATCTCCATCACTGGAGGTTTTTAAAAGCAGGTTAAACAAACACCTGTCAGGAACGGTCTAGCTATTAGTCTTGCTGTGAGTGCAGGGACCTAGTCTAGATGATCTACTGACGTCCCTTCCAGTCCTACACTTCTATGATTCTACTATTATTTTGGGTTTAACACCATAACATCCTATGTTTTATTACAGTCCCATGGCTGTGCCAGAGTTGGTCCCAACTGAGCACGTCAGCCTGGGTATTCAGGGCAAATGAGGCACTGAATTCCCACCCATTCCTTGATTTAAGGGAAGGGGGAAACTCACAGCGTATGGGCAGGGCAGGGATACAGGATGTGGCACTCACCGGGGCACTGGGAGCTGCCCTCCAGCAGCACAGACAGGTACGAGGTCGGGGATCCCAGGATGCAGATGGTTACATCCCCTGAGCTGAACCCTAAGAGATACAGGGGAGAAATTAACCACTTATTCCCGCCAACGGCACTGTGCTGCCCTTTAGGCTTTGGGGCTAAGGGGTGCCACGTGGCTGCCCTCCATACCCAGCCATGCTCCATCTCCTAGCCTGGTGCTAAGGGCAGTGCTGCTGGAACTAGGGGTTGCCCCTCATATACAGGATTTACAAAGCCACGGACTAAGGGGTACCATGCGGCTGCCCTTCATACCCCAGCCGTGCCCCATCTCCCAGCCTGGTGCTAGGAGGTGCTGTGATGCTGCCATCCTTACCCTGACCATGCCCCACCTCTCAGCCCAGCACTAGGGGGAGCTGTGCTCCCAGATCCCCCTGGGTTGGTGCCACAGGAGGGGTTTCTGTAGGGCAGTGCTGTGGTCCCAGCATGCGAGTGGTGGCATCCTGGGTGGAATGGCATGCACCTGTTCTGGGCTCCTTGGTGCGGTCGACTGTCTCCGGCAGCCCCTCCTGCTGCAGGGTGCATTGCAGCAGGTCGTAGTAGTAGGTGGTCCAGGCGTGTGCCTGGGTGTCCTCCGGAGAGAACTTGCAGTCCAGAGACACATCCTGGCGCCAGGAGGGACACGGGGGGCTGAGCGATGGCAGGAGCTCCTGCTCAGCCCAGTCCAGCTCCTTCAGGATCAGGGGCTGATCCGCATTGATCTGATCCAGAGCCAGCTGCAAAAGAGATGGGGATGGGAGTGTGAATCCTGGCACTAGTGCCCTGGGGCACAGATCCCCCTGGAGTCCAGGCTGAGAGTGTTAATCCTGGTGCCCAGGGCATGGATCCCCCCAGGGATGGCGCTGGGAGTGTTAATCCTGGCTCCCCAGGGCATGGATCCCCCCGGGGGCAGGGCTGGGAGTGTTAATCCTGGTGCCCCAGGGCATGGATCCCCCTGGGGATAGGTGTGTGAATGCTGATTCTGGCGCCTCAGGGGCATGGATCCTGCTGGGCAGGGGCTGGGAGTGTGAATGCTGTTGCTGGTGCCCCAGTGCGTGGATCCCCCCTGGGGCAGGGCTGGGAGCGTGAATGCTGCTGCTGGTGCCCCAGTGCGTGGATCCCTCTGGGGGCAGGGCTGGGAGCATGAATGCTGGTGCTGGTGCCCCAGTGCATGGATCCCCCTGGGAGCAGGGCTGGGAGCGTGAATGCTGGTGCTGGTGCCCCAGTGCGTGGATCCCCCTGGGGGCAGGGCTGGGAGTGTGAATGCTGGTGCTGGTGCCCCAGTGTGTGGATCCCCCTGGGGGCAGGGCTGGGAGTGTGAATGCTGGTGCTGGTGCCCCAGTGCGTGGATCCCCCTGGGGGCAGCGCTGGGAGCGTGAATGCTGGTGCTGATGCCCCAGGGCATGGATTCCGCTTAGGAGCAGCATGGCTTTGGCTGGGAGTAAATCCCCACAGGGTGGTAAGGCAGGTGCCAGCTGCCCGGAGGCAGCAGAGGCCATGGCAGGGGTGGGTTTTCAAACAAAGCATCGCTTTTTCCTCCCCAAAGGGGGCGGGTCACATGGAGCTGGAGCTAAGCGGCTTGAGGAACAAGGCTGTAAACAGATCAATCTGCCTGGGTCAGTGAGCTGGGGGAGGGAGGCTGAAAGAGAAGTAGGGAGAAGGGGAGAGATTTCTGATTCCTGATGGGACACGTCACTCCTCTCTTTCTCCACCCACACCCAGTGCAAGACCTCCCCAGAGCTGTTGTGCAACAGTGCCCTGGCACAGCACAGCTGGGGCTTCAGTGCTGTGTTCTTCCCCACAGCGGTGCCCAGCCAGAGCCCCAGTGCTGTGAGCTTCTCCACAACAGTGCCCCGGGATTTCTGGTGCTGCAGTCTTCCCCATAGCAGTGCCCTGGAAGTGACCCCTTGATTCCTGGTGCTGCGGTCTTCCCCACAGCAGTGCCCAGCCAGCAGTATGGCTAGAAGACTCCCACACTGTTATGGTAATTTGCAGGAGTCTCCCCATGTCTGAGGGAATCAGACACCATTTTCCCCTTTATTAGCACTGGTACAGCAGGGCCTGCCTCAGACCTCCCTCCTCCCCAGCTGGACCCCCCACACACACACTTCCCTGCCTCCAAATCCTTCTGCTAAGCTCCTGGGGCTGAGAACACTGGTTCCTACTCAGGACTGTAGGGCCCAGAAGTGGTTTTTGGTGATGTGAGGCAGGGCGGGGGCTGGATGGGGAAGAGGAGCAGGACAAACTCACCATCCTGCCAGCAAAGAAGCTGCAAGAGAAAAAAAAAGAGAGAAAGGCACCAGTTGCAGGTTTCCATGGGCAAGGGGGAGCAGCTTGTCACCCCATCTTCCACCCACAGGGGGTACCAGTTGCATGCACTGCTCAGCCCTCATCCAGCATTCACTGTACCCACAAAGCTGGGGCAATTCCAGTGTCAGGCTCCTGCGCCCACTCCTGAATACCACTAGGATAGCAGGGGCTGTGGATCAGGATTGAGGGGCCCCAGCATTGCTCTGTGGGAGGAACCCAGGGCTGGGATAGCAGGGGCTGTGGATCAGAATTAAGGGACAGTGGCAAAGTGGTGAGCTTTGTGACCCCTGAGCATTTTAGCTGAGCTGCCCCTGCTCTGAGTGTCAGTGATGGGGACAGTTTGCCCGAGGCGGAGGGGGCGCCCTCGTGTCTGGGCCCATGTCCTGGCTGTTTACTGTGCAGTTCCTCCTAGCCACTGAGCTGAGACATTCCGAGGACAGAGTCTGCTTAAGCTAATTCCCCCAAACGCCTACTGCTGGCTCAGCAGAGGCTACAGGGCCCCTCTCCCTAACCCCACTGGCTCAGAGCTCTCTGCCCCTGGGATGCTGCTGAGGAACCAGTATCCCCAGACCCCAGGATCCCAAGAACACAGGAGTCCAAGGCCGGTGTCACACCCAGCTGACAAGGCAGGATCGTTCCTCATGGGAGCAGGGCTGGGCCGGGGCTTCAGCTCTTCCCTTGGGAAAGGGCAGAGGAACCGTGAGAATGAGAGGCTGAATTTATAGCACGTCCCTCATTTTCCTGAGCCAGGAACACAACCCAGGAGTCCCAAGCCTTGCCCATCAGCCCATCCCTCCTTTCTTATCTTTTCTCCAGCAGCTGCCATTCCCTTGCCCTTCCCAGCAAAGCTATTCCAGGGCAAACTTCTCCCCCACACTCCCTCCTGCCCCTGGTGGTGAGGGTAAGGTGAGCTGTCAAGGGTAGCCCCTGGGCCAACTGACTGGTCACTGTGGGGGTCTTCTCAGACAGTCCCTGCCCTTCACCCACCAGGCACCACCCCCAGGGCTCTGGGCTGGAGCTGGGACACTGTGGGGGGTGCTTTGCTGCAGAGAATGGGGTGGCAGATACAGTAGGAGTTGCTATCCCCTCGCAGGCAGTGCCAGCCCCCAATGCCCCAGTGCAGCACTAGGAGGCACTGTGTCATGAGATGCTTCCTTTTGGACATATACCACAGCCCTGTCCCCTGGTGGTCAAAGGTCCCATTTGGACACAAGTATCAGAGAGGCAGCCGTGTTAGTCTGGATCTGTAAAAGCAGCAAAGAGTCCTGTGGCACCTTATAGACTAACAGATGTATTGGAGCATGAGCTTTTGTGGGTTATGCATCCAACAAAGTGCGTATTCACCCACGAAAGCTCATGCTCCAATACGTCTGTTAGTCTAGAAGGTGCCACAGGACTCTTATCAATCCCCCCCAGAACCAGTCCCAGATGGTCTCTCCTCACTGCATCTTCTGCACAGGTGTGCAGTGGCACTGTGGGGTGTTAATCAGTGCCAGGCCCCACCCCAGATGCAGCTGCACCTCAGCACAGGGTAAGGCATTCCCTCTATACACAGCTGCCAGGCTCCATCCTAGAGATGGCTGCACCGCAGCACCTAGTGAGGGACCCCTGCCATACTCACAGCACACCTCAGAGGGTGTAAGGGGGTGAAGTTACGGCCGGAGCTTCCCGCAGGGGCACAGGCATACCCGAGGTGACCCTTCCACCCCCAGTGGATTAACAGGGACATGCAGCTCTGCTTGGGGAGGGTGGGAATCCCATTACTGGGCACTCCCTCCCTCCCTCCATCTGTCTCATTCCCTTGCTCCCTGCCCAAGAAAACAATCACCGGGGAAAGGGATGAAAAATGGATTATGTGAAATTAAATGCGGGGCAGAGACGGCCCCTGCCCAGGAAGGGGCTGAGGGGACACTGGGGGTCAGAGCAGAACAGAGAGGACCAGGGCAGAGACGTCCACTCCCTGGAACTGGACAGGATTGGTGGGGGGGAGGGAGGCAGGATATTACCTCTCTCCCCTACAGGGCCCATGGAGCCAGTTAGTGCAGCAAGGGCAAGATGTGGATGGACGGATT
Organism: Gopherus evgoodei; assembly: GCF_007399415.2. NCBI lineage: Eukaryota > Metazoa > Chordata > Testudines > Testudinidae > Gopherus > Gopherus evgoodei. The sequence continues at coordinate 127,685,889 of NC_044325.1, forward strand.
CCTGGCCAGATGGACACGGCATCCCTAGCTGGGCCCTATGTTCCCCATCCTTACTCCCTGGGGCCTGTGAGAGGCCAGGGCTGTGGGGGAAGCTTCAGGCAAAGCACCTTGGGAGCAGGGATTGCTTTGACAGTATGGGAATCCCTGAGCCGGAATAGCATGCCCCGGCCCCAACCCCCACCTGGCTTAACAACATTGAAGTAAGAGGGAGGGCCTGGAATCAGGAGGATCCCTCCAGCACACAGCCACCTCTACGCATTCCCAGTCTGGCTCTATCTGTGCAGGCAGGACAGGCCCCTCTGCCTGTGCAGTCCCTCAGTCCTACCATGTGCCTTTCCCTCACTTCCAATCACTCCCATGCCAAGTGCCACAGCACCAGGAAGCGAGAGCAGGTGCCACCAATAAGTGGACCACGGGGGGCCAGTGACACCCCATTCTGGGCAGGTTGTGCCCTCCCTCGCTGGACAGAGGCCCAACCCAGTGACATTTGGGCAGCCCCTGGCACAGCTTGCCATGCCCGTGAAGCCGCATGGGGTTCTGCCCAACAGCAGCTGGCATGTTAAAGTGCCTCTCGCTCTGGAATCAGAGTCCCGGGCAGCCTTGATTTGTGCAGAGCCCCATGAGCCAGTGATGGTGTGGTGCCAATCAACATCAGTCCACCGGAGCCAATGAAGACAGATCCGCAGCTGGCATCAAAAGCAGCATCACTCCACTTGAGTCTGTGCCCACTTGCAGCAGCTGACTCTCTGGTCCCACATGTTACAAACAAACAAACCCGCTCCCGCGTCACCGACGCCACCTGGAATCACTCCCAGGAGGCAAGTGTGTGGGCTCCCCTCCCCCTCCCCTCCAATCTGTGGTCATCCAGCGCTGCGACAATGACACTTTCCCCTTTGTCTAGAATCCCTTTCCCTCCCTGCTTCCCTGTGCTGAAGCGTTTGGGTTGCAAGGCAATAGGAGGGCAGGGAATTACAAATTCATCTCACATAACTGGTGGAACTGGAGTTTAATTATAGGAAACAAGACACATTATTCTGGCAGGGAAGGACGGGTTTGTGCTGAAGGGGTAAAGACACTGGACACCTGGGTTCAATGCCCAGCTCTGTCACTGTCTCCTCTGTATGACCTTGAGCAAGCCCCTGAATGGTCATGCCTCTGTTTCCCCATCTGTAACACAGGGATAATGATCCTTTATTTAAATTGTAAGCACTTCAGGGCAGGTGTTGTCTCTCATTTTGTGCCTGTGCAGTGCCCGGTGTAACAACAGAGCCCCAACCTCATTGACTCTACGTCCGTGTGCAGCACCTGACATGACAGGGGCCCAATCTTGCTTGAAGCACATATGCACTACCATCATACAAATAATACATTGACATAGAAAAGCATTTTGTTTGTTCTGTAAAGAAAATTTGCATTGGAGATCAAATTGGAACCAACACCTTACTTTAAAGAACATCCAATTTAGAACTGGAGTTTGAGATGTTGAAAGTCAAGCCAGGAATAAGCCTTGTAACTTCTGAGAGCTTCCTGGGAGCTGGATGGCTAAAGACATTAGTCAGCTTTGGAAACCACAAGCTTGACTTCAAAACAAGCTCCTTTTTTATCATCACAAACCCTGATGCCAAGGGCTAGGAAGAAATGGCTGTGATTCCATCGCCCTTTAGGGTTATAAAGATTTCCCAAATTCCAACACAGGGGATAATGCTTAGGCATTATAATTTAAGGCAGTGTTTCTCAGGGACAGGAGCGCACTTTATGGGAGAGCACAGAGAACTAACCAGGAGCCCAGAGTGTGGGCAGGGGGAGGGTTATGACAGACCTCAACTGTTCCCCAGTGTCCCAAAATTAATTTAAATAGACGTCTCCAACTGCTGTGGGTGAGAAGAAAGACTCTAAAATGTGATCTGAGGAGAAATGACACCTCAGTAACTGCCTGAGTTTGCACAGAGCCGGAGACAGTAGCTCTGACAGCTGCGAACTGCCCCAGTGTGACCTATGCAGCAACGTTTACCCGAGTCTGCACAGAGCCTGAGACAATAGCCCTAAACTGTGTGAACCACCCCCAGTGTGACTGATGCAGCAGCGTTTGCCTGAATCTGCAGACAGTAACTCCGAGAGGCATGTCATGTCCCACTCATTTCAGGAGTTGCTAACTCAGAGGACACTTTCAATGCTGACCCTTTTGTGGCAGCTTCCTGCTTGCAGCATCTGGGTAACACTGATTTAAGGCAAGGAGAGTAATGAAAAGTGCTGTGTGGATACACTGATTTGTTTTCCACCCAAGGCCTGTCTGCCTGCATCTTCCAGCCCCATTCTGGGCCCTACAAGTGAATCCCTCATTAATACACTCCCCAGTCAGTCGGGGTCACTCTTCACACCAGGGCTGCCCCTGAGGATCAGAGATGTGTTTACATTTAGCAGCCCAGTGGAGATGGAGGTGACTCAGCGATCCCAGAGCCAACGCACAGGTGTGGAGCTGAGTGGTGCCAAGTAATGGTTTGTACGCCCATCCCACAACCACAATCTCCTCTGCATGGGTAGAGCTCTGAGGCAGGGGAAGAGATCTGCCAGACCAGAGCTCATGGCAGAATTGGGGCCAGGACCTGTCCCTAGCCTCTGTCCTACCCTAACATCTTCAGCCAGATGCAATCTGCACCTATGTGCAGCTCTGGTGCTGTTATTATAGAGAGCCATCGAAAGACAAGCAAGGAACACAGTGACTGGATGCGACACAGACCCCTATGGGCACGGGCGGATCCCCACCTGGTGTCAATCACCAAGGCGCCATTGGAATCTGTGCTGATTTCCGTGTCAACCATGCACCTGGCTCAGGGGAGGTGCACAGTGACCTCACAGAGAGAGCAGAACCTCCCAGAAACGGCCCAGCCTGGCAGAATCTCCGCTCCAGCTGGGGATCGGACCCAGCGATCCCAGCGCAGCCTCGCGCCACATTCTCCCCAGGAATCAGTGTGGCGATGTTGCGGGAGGGGAAGCTCCCGGGGATGCAGCGAGGGGCCTGGGAAGCTGCCAGGCCGCAAGTCCCCGGGCTCACTGCTCCCGCCAGCCCCGGCGTGGTCCTGCACCTGCTCCCGGCGCGGCCAGCGCAGGAGCCCCGACTCCCTGGCCCTGCGTCTGCCCTGCGCCCCGCCACCCGGCCAGTCTCGCAACAGGCTGGGCTAGGGAGGCGGCCCGGGCAGCTCCGTGCCGGGATGCTGCCTGCTACCGCAGCCCCTAGCCCACCCCGGCTCCCCGCAGCCCCCAGCCCAGCTCCTCCCCGCTGCCCCCAGCCCCCTCAACCCTCCCGGCTCCCCTCAGCCCCCAGCCCAGCAGCCGGGGCACCGCGACCCCCAGACAAAGCGGCTCCGGCCGGTGCCTCTCCCCGGGTGCGGTGCTCGGACTCCCCAGGGCCGGGCCGGAGGCTCTGACCTACCCCCGGGCAGCAGCGTCTGGCTGGCAGCAGGAATGAGGAGGCTGGCGACGTCTAGAGATGAAGGCAGGCGGGCTTTATATAGCAACTTAGCTGGGGCATGCCCAGTGCGGAGCGCCCGGCTGGGGAGTGGGGAGCGAGGGTGCCGGGGGGCCGCGCCGGCTATTGCCACGGAGCGCGGGCTGTAAGTGCGGGGCTGGAGCGTGAGTCCCAAGAAAGGAGTGAGCAAGGGGGCAGAGTGGGACTATCGGGGAGTGAAAGCAGCAAAGAATCCTGTGGCATCTTATAGACTAACAGAAGTTTTGGAGCATGAGCTTTCGTGGGTGAATACCCACTTCGTCAGATTTCGTGAATACTCACCAAAGCTCATGCTCCAAAACCTCTGTTAGTCTATCAGGTGCCACAGGATTTTTTGCTGCTTTTACAGATCCAGACTAACACGGCTACCCCTCTGATACTATCTGGGAGTGAGTGTTCAAGGAAGCAGAGTGTGAGTCCCAGGGAAGGAGTGTGCAAAGAAGGGGCAGAGTGTGTGCGGGGGCAGAGTAAGAGTCTCTGGGAGCAAGTTTTCAAGGAGGGCAGAGTGAGTCCCAGGAAATGAGTGTGCAAGAGGGGCATGAGGCCAGCCTGGACCTGCCCACACCCCACCCCCATCATGTCCCCTTCCCTGCCACTGCGTCCTTGATAAACACAGGGCAGTCACCGCCCAAAAGCTTTACCACCACAGGGATAAGGTGCTGAGTAGTGCCCTGCACTCCTCCAGAACATCAAATCCACTTCTGTTGAAACCACTGCAGGACTAAGGAACATCCAGTCCTGCTACCTTAACTTAGGGGCAGCGTCAGATGCTTGCAACTCATGCAATCGTAGGGGGCCCTGAGGCAGCGAGGACCCCCCCCCATGAGACCAAGATGCTGCCCGCTGGGCATGAGTTGCTCCGTCCTGCTCAGTGCCATACAGGGCTCAAAATGTCACCCTCCGCACAGCGTGACTTCACATGCACTATCTGTGCAAGGTCACTGGTAGGACCCCTCAAAAAATCAGCTTTGGAGGAGCCCCACGGGACAAACACCACCCCTTCCTTAACTCTGTCCTCTGTGAATGATGCCCTAACCCATCCCCCACAGACTTGGCATACTCTTCCCTTCAGCTGAGATGGGGCACTGCCTGGGTAGGCCACACACAGAGAGCAGGATAAACTGACAGACCATGTCTTCGCTAAGGGAAGAATCTCATTTAGGGTGGGTTTAATGAGCATCAGCTGGCTACCCCAGCTATCCCCAGCCACTGCATTGGCCACCCCAGAGCTGCCAGGTGGTCCCACTCCTTGACCTAAGGATTCCCTTTGGACTATCACCTGCCCTGAGCTCTGGCATCTGTACTTCAGAGCCCCCCAGCAAGAAGAGACCATTGTGCTTCTTTCCTTGCACAGCCCCCCGAGCTCAGCCCAGAAATGAGTGGTGGGGCATGCCCCTCTCGCGTATCCAGCTGCCCCTAGCACAGTGTAGAGCAGCTGTGGTGCATGCAGATGAATGAAAATACAGTTCTGTGGGACACAGCACACCACACAGAGTGGCACATCTCCTCAGACAGTCCTCCTGGCCGCACCACACTGACTGTCCATGACCCCACTACCTCTTGCCACAGCACTGAGGAGCAGAGTTAAGGTTGGGGGGCAGAGCTGGGGTTTACCTTACCTCAGAATTTCCTGCTGTCAGTGGAATAAATGTAGGTGCAGGGGATGCTCTGCAACGATAAGAGACACTCCCTCCATTTCTGCTCTTATCCATCCATCCACAGGGAGGAGAGCACACTCATAAAATGTGCAGCTGATACCAGGCTAGGAGGGGCTGCAAGCACTTTGGAGGGAAGGATTAGAATTCAAAATGACCTGGACAAATCGGAGAATTGGTCTGAAATCAACAAGATGAAACTTAATAAGGACAAGTGCAAAGTATGTCACTTAGGAAGGAAAAATCAGATGCACAACTACAAAATAGGGAATAACTGGCTAGTCAGTGGTGTTGATGAAAAGGATCTGGTGGTTACAGTGGATCACAGCTCGAATATGAGTCAAGAGTGTGATGCCATGTCAAAAAGGCTAATATTCTGGAGCGTATTAAGAGGAATGTTGTATTAGGACACTGTCTCCTCTACTCTGCTGTAGAACACTGCTGAGGCCTCCGCTGGAGTGCTGTATCCAGTTCTGGGTGCCACGCTTTGGAAAAGATGTGGACAAATTGGAGAGATGCTGGGGAGAGCAACAAAAATGATAAAAGGTTTAGATAACCTGACCTATTAGGAAAGGTTAAAAAAAACTGGACATGTTTAGTGTTGAGGAAAGAAGACTGAGGTGGGGGGACCTGACAACAGTCTTCAGATCCAGTAAGGGCCATTATAAAGAGGATGGGGATCAATTGTTCTCCATGTCCACTGAAGGTAGAACAAGAACTAATGCGTTTAATCTGTAGCAGGGGAGATTTAAGTTAGATATTAGGGGAAACTTTCCAACTATAAAAGTAGTTCAACTCTGGAACAGGTCACCAAAGGAGGCTGTGGAATCTCCATCTCTGGAGGTTTTCAAGAACAGGTGGGACAAACCCATCAGGGATGGTCTAGTTTTACTTGGTCCTGCCTCAACACGGGGCTGGATTTGATGAATTCTCAAGGTCCCTTCCAGCCCTACATTTCTGATTCAATGATCTCTTAAGCAGTTTGCTCCATCTGCCTGTCTGTTTCTGCTTCCATCCACCCCTTAAGCAGCCCATGATTCCATCCATCCTGTCACCGCTCTTTCTGCTTCCGTGCATCCATCCCTGTACACACTCATCTGTCCAGCAGGGTGCCCGTCATCCTGGTGGTAGGCTGGAGAGAGAAATAGTTTGGAAAATTGACAAGTGAGATGCTTTGCTCAGGTTTCTACCTTTAAGTGGCCCTCAAGTTCTCTGAGGAGCAGGTGGTTTAGCTGAGTGACTGACATTGTTGACATGAACTGCCAAAGGCTGCATCATTATAGTGGCATAGTCATGCTAGGATCCACAGAACCAAATCAATTAAGCTTGGATCAGAACCCCATGCTATCCAAATTTGAATTTTGGGAATGAGAGTTTTGTTGGGTTAAAGATCAGTGACCATGAGTTAAAAAGCATCAGCAGAAGCAATGAAATTGCAGGTCTTGAGAGACAGCCTGCAATTTGAACATAATCAAAAACTGGCAGGAATTTGAATGAGAGAGAAGCAAGCCTTGGCCCAGCTGAAAAAAGAAGCGTGCAGGGAGTGTATGGAACTGATGGCTTCTGAGGAGAGGGTTTGCCAGATGCAACAAGAAACTGCCAGACTTAAGCTCCAAGTCAAAAAAGCAATGGTAGAACAGCAGAAACTGTATCCTCTTGAAAGTCATGTTTATAACAATGTTGGGATGTTGTATTACTCTGAGCAGTTTTCTGTGTTTAACCCATTATACTATGACCAGGGGGAGAGGGATTCTAACCTGGTGGGAAATAGCTGTTTGTCTGTCCAAAAAGGCTGTTTGTCTGTGAATGAAGTTTCTGAATGTCTGCCTAGGCCAGGGGTCGGCAACCTTTCAGAAGTGCTGTGCCGAGTCTTCATTTATTCACTCTAATTTAAGGTTTCGCGTGCCAGTCATACATGTTAACATTTTTAGATGGTCTCTTTCTCTAAATCTATAATATATAACTAAACTATTGATGTATGTAAAGTAAATAAGTTTTTTAAAATGTTTAACAAGCTTCTTTTAAAATTAAATTAAAATGCAGAGCCTCCTTGACCGGTGGCCAGGACCCGAGCAGTGTGAGTGCCGCTGAAATTCAGCTCACATGCCGCCTTCGGCACACATGCCATAGGTTGCCTACCCCTGGTCTGGGCACTGAGGTCCCTAAGAGTCTCTCCAGCTGCCAGGCTCCAGCTCTCGTCTGGATCAGGGGCTGCCAGCTGCCCAGCAGGGGTCCCCACCAGGTCAGGGCTCAGGCAAGCTGGCAGGAGCAAGTGGGTGAGAAAGCCACTCAGACCTGCTCTACAGATACAGGCCCTAGAGCTCATCAATCTGCCCAGGCAAGGGTGCCCAGGCGGGTAGCTCCATATACAGTGGGTGGGGCTGGGCAGCAGGACCCCATTGGCACTGCGAAGCTCGCTAATCCTGCTTCATGATGTGGCCAAGATGCCTGGGATGCCAGCAGCTAGCCAAGGGGGCAGGGGCACTCACTCCCTGTCACCAGCCAAAGGGGACTTGCTCAGCTGCTCAGTAACTGGCTCCTCCACAGCCCCCAAAAGCCAGATGGGAGCTATTCACCCAGCCCTGCAAGGGGCCAGCAGTCAGGCCACAAGCGAAGGCCCCCCTTTCATTGGCTCTGTTTCGCCTCCTGCTCTATCCACTAGACACCATGCCCCTCCCAAAGCCTGGAGCAGAACCCAGGAGTCTTGACTCCCAGCTCCAACCAATAGATCCCACTCCCCTCCCAGAGCTTCAATAGAACCCAGGAGTCCTGACTCCTGGTTCCCCCTGCTCTGACCACTACACCCCCTCCCGTCTCCAGGAACAGAACCCAGGAGCCCTGGCTCTCAGCCTATCTGGTCTAACCACTAGACAGCTCTCCAGTACTCCAGTGCCCAGAAGGTGCAGGAACCACCGCAGGGAAAACAGGTAGGCACTGAAAATGCTGGGACAACGCTGCCTTTCAGCAGCAGGGCAGGGGGTGGCTCTTTGGCATTGGAACGTCCCATTTCTCCCATCCCACCCCATTGTGGGATGCAGATCTGGAGAGACGCGTGGGAACCTGTGGAGCCCGGCTGCCATGTGGCTGAGCATGGTCCACCCAGTTAGGGAAAGGGAAAAAGATGGGGGTGTGGGACAGGACTAGAGGTGCCCAGGGGTGGGGCCACAGGCCTGCAGAATGGGCTGGGGTGGCAGCAGAGCAGGAGCCACCCCAGGGGATGGAAATTCCTTTGGGATCCTGCAGGCTTGGAAACAGCGTCATGGCAACCACCATTGCCAGGAGCAACAGCATCAGAAGCTGCCAGTATAATGAGCTCCCTTGGCACTTCAGGGGGTGGGGGCAGCCATCCACTGGGCTGCTGCTACTCCTAAGTGAAGGAGCCCTTGGGAGGCCCAAGAGTGCCCCTGTGTCCAAGCCCCCAGGGGGTCTGTGCAGATCCCCCCAACCACAGGCCGAAAGAGGTTTTGTCAGACTGAATGCATTGGGGAGGGCAGCCTGGGCAATAACAGGGGAGCAGTGACCTCTGCCCCACACAGAGTGCCTTGCAGGACCCCTCGGGGTGGTGGTGAGTTGGCCAGTCTGATCCAAGCAGCACTGAGACTCTACTGAGGCTGCCCAACAACCTCCAGCCCCTTCTGTCCCATGCCACAAGGGACCATCTCTGCCTGACTTCCCTCTGTCCCACCCCACCCTGGGAGGGGGCATCTCTGCTCTTCTCACACCACTCCACCCACTAGATCCACCTCCTCCTTGGCCTGCTCCACCCCATCCTTCAGCCCCTTGGCACCCCTCAAGACCCTTTCTGCCCCTCCCCCTCTCCACCAGTCCCTCTTGGGCCTTCTCTGCCCCCCAGGACCGCTCAGTTCTGTCCTTGGGAAGAGCTGTCTCTGCCCCTCCTTTAATTTCACATATTCCATCTTCCATCCCTTTTCCTGGTATTGTTTTCTGGAGTGGAGCCCAGGAATGAGATTCCCACTCTCTTTGGGACTGAGCTGTGTATCCCCATTTGTCCCATCAGGGCAGCTGGGGTCACCTCAGTCCCACACAGGGAACCCTCCATAGCCTGTCTCAGCGCCATGGCCCCAGAGCCCCCACATCCTGAATGGGACCCTGTTCTAGTCCCACCATGGCCAGGCCTGGGGGTGACAGCCGACCTGGGGGATGCCAGCAGTCTCACTCCCCCCTCGGGGGCCACCTGGGACCCACTGCCTGGAACCACACCCAAGTTACAGATCCCAAAGGCTGCCCACACCAGGCAGGACCACAAGGCTGCTGAGTACATCCATGGGTGGGGGATGTTCCAGCAGCGCAACCTCCACTCTCCCTGTTGCCTCCCTCCTCCCTGCAGGTCTGCCGCTCTGAGATAAATGAAGGGAGGAGAGTAACTTTCTTTTATGGACACCCAGCCAGCCAGTAGCTATAAAATCCCTGTTAGTAGCTGTTCTCTAATTGCTCTACCTGTAAAGGGTTAAAAAGTCTCACTGCTATGCATAGGTAAAAGGAAGTGAGTGATCACCTGGCCAAAAGAGCCAATGGGAAGTCTAGAACCTTTTAACATTGAAACAAAGACTCCGCTTTTGTCTGTCTATTGTTGTTCTCTGGGGGAGAGGTGGACAGGGCAGAGCTATGCTGTAAGAAGCTTGGGGCCAGGTATGAAAAATCCTCAGTATCATATCTAAAAACTACTCATTTGAAACCCCAGCTACGTAAGTAGATCAGGAAATGTCTAGGCAGATGCGATTAGGTTTATCTCTTTTTATTTCTTTATGGCTGAGGAGGTTGTGAAGGCTAGGACTATACCAGGTTTTAAAAGAGAACTGGATATGTTCATGGAGGTTAAGTCCATTAATGGTTATTAGCCAGGATGGATAAGGAATGGTGTCCCTAGCCTCTGTTTGTCAAAGGGTGGAGATGGATGGCAGGAGAGAGATCACTTGATTATTACCTGTTAGGTTCACTTCCTCTGGGGCACCTGGCTTTGGCCACTGTTGGTAGACAGGATACTGGGCAGGATGGAACTTTGGTCTGTTATGTTCTTATGCTAACCTTTGTGCTAACCCCAGATACTTTTGTTTTGCTTTTAACCTTTAAGCTGGATCTCAAGAAAGCTGTTCTTGGTGCTTAATCCTTATAGTTGCTCTTTTAAAAACTTGCAATAGCTTGAGTTCTCAGATGTATTTTCTTTCTTTTTTATTAATAAAATTTATCTTTTTAAAGAAAATAATTAGATTTTTGTGTCTTAAGAGGTTTATGCACATTGTTTAATTAGCTGGTGGCAACAGCTGATTTCCTTTGTTTTTTCTTTCTCAGCTCTTCCCTGGAGGTGGGGTGAAAGGGCTTGAGGGTTCCCCACAGGAAGGAATTCCTAAGGGCACGTTCCTGGGCTCTCAAAGGGGTTCTGCACTTAGGTGGTAGCAGCGTTTACCGATCCAAGATCAGAGAAAAGCTGTAACCTTGGGAGTTTAATACCAACCTGGAGTGGTCAGTGTTAATTTTTAGAATCCTTGCGGGCCCCCACCTTCTGCACTCGAAGTGCCAGAGTGGGGAATCAGCCTTGACAGGCTCCCTGGCCCCACTCCCAGCAGACAGTGCGGCATGGGGGCACCTGAGGGCTGGCACACAAAGGCCCCTCTGTTGGCCCCGCTGCCCCGTGCTCCTTTATCCTTTGTTCCCAGGAAACACTTGCAGTTTGTTCTGGCAGGTCCCTCCTGCCACTGGCCTGAGCCCCTGGGTGCCAGCGCCTCGCCAGCTCCAAGCGTTTGTAAACAACAGAGTGGAGAGAAGCCAACCCCACATGACACAGAATCCCCTCAGGCCCCAGTGAGTCCCCCCAGTATAAAAATCCCCCCAAATATCAGTGAGCCCCCCACCATTATACAGATCCCCTTCGGGTCTCAGTGAGGCCCTGCCCTGCATTATACAGATCTCCCAGGCTCCAGGGAGATCTCCCTTTCTACAGATCCCCCAGGCAGCCCCCCATTATACAGATACCCCCAAGTACCAGTGAGCCCCCCATTACACAGATCTCCTCCAGGCAGAGCCCCCAGTGGTACAGACCATCCCCAGGCAGCAGAGGGTGTCTCTTTGAAGACGTTATCCTGTCCCCCAACCAGCTTGGCAGTTCCCCATTGCTCAGCCCAGCAGCAATCAAATGGGCCCACTCCATTTTGCCTCAAGTCCCTTCCCTCAAATACTACCCAGGGGCGGCTCCAGACCTCAGCATGCCAAGTGGGGGCGGCAAGCTGCGGGGGGCGCTCTGTCGGCGCCGCGAGGGCAGCAGACAGGCTGCCCGCGGCGGCTTGCCTGTGGAGGGTCCTCTGGTCCCGCGGCTTTGGCGGACCTCTCGCAGGCGTGCCTTGCTAGGGTCTTAAGGTAGGAGGCGGGGAAATGTTCTGAGACCCTCTCTGAACGGGTCTCTAATGTGTGTATTTTACGGCTGTACCCAGAGGCCTCAGCTGAGATCATGGCCTCATCACGCTGGCTGCTGGTCAGAGTCACCGAAATGGAAGGCCTCATCATGCCAGACGCTGCACAGACACAGAGAAGGGGCTGCAGAGGAGCTGCATCACAGAGGCAGGGACAGAAGAGCCTTGAGTGCGAAGAGAAGGAGGGATGGAGAAAGAGGCAGGACAGTCCAGTGGTTAGAGTGCTGGAAGACTGGGTTCAATTCCCAGCTCTTTTCACGTAACACTGATCAAATCGTTTAGTGCCTCAGTCCCTCTGCCTCCATGGCAGGGCCCCAGTGTTCCTCACACTAAGGCTTCTGTATGTCCCCCATTCTCCCCTCATGGCAGGAGCTCTGTGTACACCCCTCTCACCTCCACTCTGTACCAGGTTCTCCTATTATCCTCCAATGCCAGCAGCTCTGTGTGCCACTCCCCCCATATCAGGGCCCCAAGTTTGCCCCATGCCAGGGACTCTGTCTGCCCCCCTTCCCCAGCTTCTCTCCATTGAGGGACCCTGTGTATCTCCTTCTCCCCTCCCCTGTACCAGGGTCCCCCATTTTCCCCCATGCCAGGGTGATATGCACACCCCCATGTTCCCCCCATACACTCCTCTTCTTCCAACCCTTTGGCAGGGAAACATTGTCAACATGGGAGAGGGGCTTGTGTTATGCTGGCAGATGTTAACTGGTACCATCAACCAGTTGTTTAACCAACAGACAATTGGAGAGGTGAAAGAGGCCATGGTTAATCAGGCACCCGGGTCTCTGGGGGTCCCCCCACACTCAGTTTTTTAGCTGTCTCCCAGCTCACTAGAGCTCTGCACCTAGATGTAGCACATTCCCTGTGATGCTGGCAGGGATCAGCTGCCACTTCCCCCAGTTACTGCCTTGCACCCAGAGCAATGCTGTGGTGCTGAGGATGAGGCCCGGCTCTCCCCCTCAACCACTGGGTGAACTCTGCACCCGGCAGCACCAGTGCTTTACCTTGTTTCACCCTGTAGCAAGGTGGTGGGATCCCCCACAGCCCCACGGAGGGATGAGCTCCCCTAGCACCAATGTGGGCGGAGCCAGCGTGTCCTGCGCCTACCCCCAGAGGGCAGGGCACAGGACAGGAAGTAGAAAAGAGCAACTGCAGGGCTCACTTGGAAGCCAGTCAGATGCCGATGGCCTAGCTCCGGGTTGGGATGTGCCAGCAGGCTGCCGTTGACATGAAGACTGGCCAGGCCAGGCCAGGCCAGCCTACCCATGGCCAGCTACCCCGAGGAGCAGCCAAGCCTACCTCTCACCCGCTACCGGAACTGATGTGCTGGAAACCTCCGAGGACACTGCCCTAACCCAGGTACCTACAAGGGGGAGTCCGGAAGTAGCCCGGGGGCAGTCAGCCCTGGTCTGGCTGCAGCTCAGCCAGAACCCATGTCAGTGTGTTGTGGTCAGGATCCCCACTGACACAGCAGCAAGCCGGATTTATCAGAAATCTCTGGGCTCGTTCAGGGGAAGATCTCGTTTATTCCTCCTTAGTCTCTACGGAATTCCACAGGAGGTGAAACCAGCCAGACATGGCATAGGGGGCCTATACAAGGACACCAGACTGGAGAATGAATTTTTCTGGAGACTTCTGGATCCAGCCTATGGGATTCTATAGGAGACAGAGAATTCTATAGGGTTATGCCCTAAGAGAGGGGGAGTGAGCCCTCAGCCTCTGAGCTGCTATCCAAGGGATATCAGGACTTAGGGGCTTGTTCTATAAGGCATGGCTGATTCCAGAGTTGGGGGCAAACCAAGGATGAGACAAGAATGGGGCCATGACCCCAGGCAGGAGGCTTTCCCTCTCTGTGTCTCAGTTTCTCAATCTTAGCCACCTGCTCACCTTACCAGACCCTGCTGTGGGCTCCCCCTCTGACTCACTGGCAGCCACAGGGCCCTGGGCCTGGCAGTAGCTCTCATGAGGCTGCTATAACAGCCCCCCTGCCTGGCTCAGGGCTCCACTCCAGCCCTGTGGGCAGCGCAGAGATGGAGGCAGCAGCATCCAAAGTTTCCCCTGCCCCATTGCCTCATCTCTCCCCTGGGCTGGCATAAGTTCTGGATGAGAGGTCATGGGCCCACATGGAGTAATGTGGCCCCACATATCAGTGCCTCCACCTTAGATTAACATAGCTGGGATGATAAAGTCTAATCTTATCGCTGGGGAGGGAGGTGGCAGGTTGCACCCTGAGTGTGTGTGTGCTGCAGGGGGAAGTGCCAGGAGTTCAGTGCCAGGTGCCCGAGGAGCAACCAAAATCCCCACAGCCTCGGCAAAGCACACAGGGAACATGGACCCATAGGGCAGCCAGCTGCTCCAGGCCAGCGGGGGTTGGGAATGGGACATGGAGCCTTTCCCTTCTAGGGGGCACGGACTCCAATCTGGTTCCAAGCTCCAAAACAATAAGGGATCTCAGCTGGACTTGCCCAAGGTTTCTGTTCCTTTCCCCCTGGAGTGGGGCACTTCCTCCCACTTCCCCAGCACACAGCTCAGGCTCTGCAGGGGGCCACTGCTTCCAGTTCCGTGAGCCTCCTGCACCTGGCAGGGCCAGGGCCTAATCCCAGTGGAGAGTTTATGCTGTCTGGGGACGCAGGTGTCGAGAGCCAGCCTGCGGGCCCAGATTAGCATGGGGGAGGGCCGTGCAGGTGTGTGGCTGCCTGTCTATATATGGCAGTGTAATCCCTTTGTGGAAAAATTACCAGCCCTGCTGTGACTGGATCATACAGCCTTGGGCTGCTACCTAGCACTGACCCCACCGGGAGGCTAACCCCTCTGGGCGATGGGGAAGGTCCTTAGTCCCACCCCAATCTGACCACCACTGGGGGTAGGGCGCCTTTGCTGCTGGCGGTCCAGGTTTCTAGCCCAGCTGGCTTCCAGGTAGAAAGCCACTGGGGGATCCTCTCACCGGACCCACAGCATGACCCAGGCCAGAGCAGTCTCCTGCCATTCCTGCCCTGGGGCATATTTCCTTCCCTGGGGCATATTTCCTTCCCACAATGATTCCTGTTGTTTGCCAGGTGAGAGCTGCATAGAGGGCTAGGGCTATTTCCTTCTCCCAGCGTGGTCTCCAGAACAAACAGGCTCCTGATTCAACACTTGTGATCGGCCTTTGCCCCCAGATGAACTTTTAATACCATCTACACAGACAAGCTGCCAAGCAGTGGCTCATCAACCCCATGCCCCAGCCTGGCCACAGCTCGGGGTTGGGGGAGGGACCCCAGAAGGAAGTTTCATTTCCCTTTATGTTTTCAATCTGCCCCCCCTCCCTACTCGGATCATAGGCTGCAGTATTCACAGGGCGGCTGCTGAGGTACCCAGGGGCCTGGATCTCAGGCAGTGGGTTGTGTGCCCATGGAACCTGGGCACTGACTACACTGTCAGGGCTCCAAAGGAGTGAGCAAGGCCCAGGCAGGGGCCGGACTGTCCGTGTTGCTGACACCAGTGGCCAGATCGCAGTGAGCAGGTTCTCCACTTACTGGGCTCCAGTGTGAATACTGACGGGGGCTGTGGGAGAATCAGGCCTTGCTGATCGGCACTACAGGATGCAGGGGAGTCTCAACCCTCTAAGCCCAAGACCCCTTCCCTCTTCAACGCGATGCCCCACACTGTCTCCTCTCCTCCACTGAGCAGGTAGGGGGTGGAGTCTCTCTTGGTGGGGCAGGCTCTGCCCCTGCCATTCAAAACAGGTCTCCAGCAAGGGGCGGAGTCTCTCTTGCTAGGACAGGCTCCGCCCCACCCATTCAGAAATAGGTCTCCAGGTAGGGGGCAGAGTTTCTCTTGGCGGGGCCAGGCTCCTCCCCCTCCCCACCCTCTTGCGCTAGGCTGAGCAAGGGGCGCTGGGCCACGTGGAAAGTCTTGCCACGTGTGTCTGGTTTCTTCCTGCCTGGGGGCTTCTTCTTCCAAGCCTGCTTCTCGGCCGCCTCCTCCTGCCGGCGCCGCTCCTGCTCCTGCCGGCGCTGCTCCTTCAGCTGCTCCCTCTCCAGCCGGCGCTGCTCCTTGGGGAGGAGTGGGGGAGGGTCCACCACAATCTCAGGGATGAGGAAGGCGGGTGCTGGGTGCCTGCCCTTCCTGGGCTGCTGTGCATCCTCCAGCTGCTGGGCATCAAAGACGGCTTTGGCATTGGGCAGGCGCTGCTCCGGGTGGTACCCGAAATCAGGCTGGACCTTGCGCAGCTTGGCTAGCTGGGTCCGGCACTCACGCTCCACGTCGCGGTCCGAGACGGCCACGTTGTGAACCTGCAGGAGATGGGGGTGGAGGGACATCATGGGGTCTGTGTCTTGTGGGGAGCCCCCTGTGCAAAGGGATCCCACGTGCACTGGTGTGAGACGCCTCAGCTTGGTGTGTGCAGAGAAGAGAAACAGCAGAGGGCACCATGACATTGGGTGGGAGGAGCCTGCAGCTGCCCAGCCCTGCCCTTCCCAGCAGGGAGCACTGTACTGTAAGCCCCTCAGGGGGCTGAACTGGGGAGGGGGCAGGACAGGGCAAGGGGAGAGATCAGAGCTGGGGAGGCATGGCCCTCAGGAGCTGAGTTGGGGACCGGGGGCAGAAGAAGGGAGCAGGACAGAGCTAGGGAGTCCTGTCCCCAAGGGAATGAGCTGGGGAGAGGCAGGAGACTGGGGGAGGAAGGAGCTGGGGAGGCCTGTCCCGGTGGGGGCTGAATAGGGGACGGGGGCCCAGCCCTGCTTGAGGCTGGTGAAGGTTCCTATCTCTGCAGCAGAAGCCCAGCCTAGTCCCCACCCTGCACCTCACCTCAGCCATGAACGTGTCCTCCTGCAGCAGGCGGGCTGGGATGCTGCGCAGCTTTTCCAGTGTTTCCACCACGCCTGTGCAGTCCCGCAGATTCTCCGAGGAGCCCAGTGCCAGGCGCACCAGCACTAGCCCCACCCGGAACAGCACCTTCACCCCTGCAGGGAGACAGCAGCTGTCAGACCTCAAGCCAGCAGGAGGGGGTGCTGGGGCAGCCCTGAAACAGCCAGGAGACCGGGGGGTGGAGGAGCTGAAACAGCCAGGGGTACCTAGGAGGGAGCCATGAAACAGTCAAAGGCACCTGAGAGGGGGAGCCATGAAACTGTCAGGGGAGCTCTGTGTGAGTGAGAGAGAGAGAATGTGAAACAACCAGGGGGACCTATGCAGGGAGACATGAACCAGCCAGGGGAGCTGTGTGGGGGGGACACCATGAAACAGCCAGG
Source organism: Gopherus evgoodei (assembly GCF_007399415.2). NCBI lineage: Eukaryota > Metazoa > Chordata > Testudines > Testudinidae > Gopherus > Gopherus evgoodei. The sequence goes on from NC_044325.1 coordinate 127,702,702, forward strand.
TGAGCTGGCGGCAGGAGCCTTGAAACAGTCAAAGGCCCCTGGAAGGAGGAGCCAAGAGATGGGTGGGTGAGCCATGAAACAGCCAGGGGACCTGCAAGGGGAGGAATGAAGCTGCTAGTGGAGCTGGGGAAGGTGGAGCCATGAAATAGGCAGCAGGCTTGTGGGGAGCTGTGAAACCACCAAGACAACATGACCTGGCCCCACCCCTCCTAGTCCAGGGCAGCCAGGATGTCTCAGCCCTGGGGGAGCCATAAATCGTGCAGGACCATGCCCCCAGTACAGCCCTGGCCAGGGCCGTCCTTAGGATTTATGATGCCCTAGGCGGGATTATTAAACTGGTGCCCCTGTGCCTGTCTTGCTTTTAGCAACACGAACACAAGCTTACACTATTGGAAAACTTGCCACATGCATGTTATTAAAACCAGTTTAACATAGTTAAGCACACTGTAATGCTGATGGACTAGCACTAAAGAAGTAGCACTATAGAAAATATTCTGATTTGACAGAATGATGCAAATAATATAGTTTTTTAATTTGTCAACATTTTATTGGAAATTTATATGAAGAGGTATTGAAACAAGGATTTGTTTTTAATTAAAAGCAATCTTTCTGGCCTTTTTGGCTGCAAAATCAGGAATAATGTCATCGTATGACAAAGACAAAGTGATGTCTTGTTTGATTGCAAAAATAGCAAGACCAGTCAAGTGTTCCTGACTCATTGTAGAGCGGAGATAGTTTTTAATGAGATTTAGTTTTGAAAAACTCCTTTCTTCTGATGCTACTATTACAGGAATTGTCAGTAGAATATGAGTGGCAATGTACATGTTAGGATATATGTCAACAAGTTTGCTGTTATGAGTAAACTGTACAATGTCCATTATCGATTTTGCATGTGGCAACATTGATGACAGTGTACTCAATTCTTCATACAGTTCAAGTCCATTTAAATCAAAACGATCGCCATGCTTCAGGAGGCTCTCTAGGTCAGAGGTCCCCAACGCGGTGCCCGTGGGTGCCATAGTGCCCGCAGGGGCCTCTCAGTGCACCTGCGTATTGGCTGGCAGACAAGCATTTGCTGAAATGCCAGCAAAATTCAGCAGCATTTCGGCAGTGATGCCTCTGGATGACGCCACTTGCTGCTGATAAGCAGTGTCATCCAGAAGCGTCGCTGCTGAAATGCCGCCAAATTTCGGCGGCATTTTGGCGGATGCTCGTCCACTGCCACGGTCCTTTGTCTGGTGGGCGCCAGACGAAAAAGGCCAGGGACCACTGCTCTAGGTTCTTGCACTTTGTCATTAGTTGCTCTTGTTTTCCTATTTCGTTGAATTTAGTCCTGCTCAGCCCACTACCAGCTGAGTGAATGGAACCCCAGGCAGACAGCGGATTGAGTGGCTTAGCCAGGGTATCAGCTGCCGGCCTGCTCAGCCCGCTGCCAGCCTGGGGTTCCTTGGGGGTCCCCAGGCCAGCAGTGGGTGCTGAGTGGGGCCAGCGGCCAGGACCCCAGGTGGCAACGGGGCAGCAGCCAGAACTCCAGAGCAGCGGCGGGCTGAGCCACTCAGCCCGCCACTGCGTGCCATCAAAAATCAGCTCGCATGCTACCTTTGGCACGTGTGCTGTAGGTTGCCGACCCCTTCTCTATACATTAGTAAGGAGATGAGCATATTACAGTTGTTGGAGGGCTCTATTTAGCAGTAACAGGGCTATAGGAAAGTCAGTCAACATTTTTTGTTTCTCTGATGAAAACTGGCCCACTCCCTTCCCCATACCAAACTTGTCACAAACAATTGTCAACAACTTAATTTTCTGTTTTTGGCTAAGATATTGATTTAAAAAAATATATTGAAATTGAATTCAGGATTGTTAGCAAGCATTTTTGGGGACCAAATTTGTTAAATGACAATCTAAATGGCAACACAGCACTGCTTTCATGCTTGGCTCACTCCACAGCCTGCTGGTCCGACAGCTGCAGTAGAGGAGGAGATAGGTGGAAAACTGCAGGACCCCAAAATCCACCACTTGGGATGCAGAGTGGCAACAGCAGCAGCAAACCCTCAGGTCCGATCACACGCCAGCCCAAAGGACCATGGTGAAGTTAGCACAGCATCTGATCTCAGGGACGGGGCACCCTGAAGCCACAGCAGCTCATCCTGCCCTGTGCAGCTCCCCCCAGATGAGATGGATCACTGCCAGCCTGGGGGAGAGACGCGTTACCCAGCTAGGGTGACCAGATCCATATGTCCTGATTTTATAGGGCCAGTCCCAATATTTGGGGCTTTGTCTTATATAGGTACCAATTACCCCCACCTAGGGTGTCCAGACAGCACGTGTGAAAAACCCGGACCGGGGGGCGGGGGGGATAGGAGCCTATATAAGAAAAAGACCCAAAAATCAGGACTGTCCCTAAAAAATCAGGACATCTGGTCACCCTACAGGTCGAGTTCCTTCTCCCACCCCTTCCCAGAGACCCCAGCAGCCAATCCTCTCCCTCAGACTGTGCTGCATTCATCTCTCTCTAGAACCCAGCAGCCCTGCTCTTACATGCTCCACTGCTTCCCGTCTGTCCGGGCTCCCAGCAGAGTGGTGTCCCCAGACCTAGTGGTGCTCTAGGTGGCTGCCTGTTCTGCCTATAGCTAAGGACGGCCCTGGCCCTGGCTGCAGGCTGGCGGCTGGTGGAGCTCTGGGCTGAGCCAGTACATCACGCACCCTCGCTGAGGAAGGTATCCCAGATGCGCAGCACGGTGGGGAAAGGCAGGGTGCGGCTGTAGAGGCACAGGAACCACTCGGTGACGTAGAGCAGCGGCCCCACACTGTGCTTCTGCAGGTGCTTGTAGGCCTTGGGACAGATGCGCCGCAGCAGTGCCACGAAGACCTCACCATCCAGCAGCACTGCCTCCTGCAGGGGCAACCGAGAGCCCATCAAATCTGCCCATTGCACAGCACCACGCCGCTGCCAAGCATGCAGGCTCCAGCCCCACAGCCCTCTCCTACTTCCCTGCTGGGGAGGGCAGGGCTGGGCAGTCCAGGCTCCTCCCCCTCCCTGGTGTCCCAGCACCCCCTGCTGGGGAGGGTGTGGCCAGGCAGCTGCAGGCTCTTCCCCCTGCCTTGCTGACTCCTGGTTGCATCTCATAAGGGTCCATGACCCTGTAGAATTCCCAACCTGTGAAAAGGGTGCAGGGGGGTTCTCACCATCTCAGGGCTGTAGTAACCAGGCAGGTACCGCTCACTGATCTGCACCAGGCACCAGAAGGCTTGCTGTAGAGGACGGGGAAACATTAGCCAGGGGAGATATCGGGGTCCCTGGAGCACATGGCAAGGGGGAGTGAATAGAGGAGGGGCACAGGGTTTATGCGAGGGGAAAGGTGTGTATCTTGTGTGGGGAGGAGGGGAACTGGCTGCCCTGGCATGCAAAGGGGCCTGAGGGTGGTGGTTAATGAGGGCTGGGAGTGAGGTTGGTGACGGTGGCCTGTGAAGGGATGGGAGCTGGCTGCTCCATGCGGGAGGCCAGTGGGGGTCAGTGCCCATGAGAGGATGGGGTTATATTACAGGGCAGCAGAACAGTGGGGGTGAGTGCTCGACAGGGTAGAGCAGGACAGAGAGGGCAGGTGCCTGGTGTGGGTTCAGGATAGTGGGGACAGGGACAGGGCAATGGGGGTGGGGCAGGACAGTGAGGGCGGGTGACCTGCAGGGACGGGGAGGGCAGTGAAGACAGGTGCTAGGCAGTGGGGCAGGGGCAGGGCAGTGAGGTCCGGTGCCACGGCAGTGAGGTGGGGGTAGTGCAGTTGGGGGGGTGCCCCATGGGGGAGGGCATAGTTCCCAGTAGCTACTGGGCATGACTCACCTCAGCAGGCATGTGCATGAGCAGCACTGCAGCCACAGGGCCCTGGGCCTGGCAGTAGCCCTCATGGGGCCGATATACGGTGTAGGCCTTCAGGAGCTGCATGAGCCCTCGCTGCCTGCACGGATGGGGCTGAGTGTTAGAGTTCGGCCAGGATATGGGGCGCACGGTGCAGAGCTCCCTCCCCATACAGGACCAGAACACTGGGCCCAACTAGCCCAGTATCATCCTCTGACCCCACCCATACCCCATCCCGTGTCAGATCAGACCTTTGGGAAGAGAACCCAGGTGTCCTGAGTCCACGAGGCTACATATATATAGAATTCTCTAAATAGATACCTAGCGGGGAGTCTACTGGGTGGATGGGTAGAGAGAGGGAGAGAGGAGTATGGATAGGGATGGAGGGAGGGATAGGTGTGGATGGGGATGGAGGGAGGGAGGGATAGACAGAAGAAAGAAGGAGTGTGGATGGGGATCGATAGATGAGTCACACACTCCCCCCTTCCCAGGGGTTTGGGGGTAACTCTACTGCCCAGATGGGCACTCCCCAGGGGGCACCGTTCAGTCATTCAGTTGCAGGTTGCACCAGTGTGGGGGAATGACTCTGGCTCACATGCCCAAGTGGTGCCCTGGACAGTGCGACTCAATGTCATGGACCCCAGCCGCGTTCCCCCTGCCCCTTGGACAATCCCTGCTCTCTAACTGGAGCCGCTGGGAGCTGGTGTCAGTGGGAAGACAGCACCACTCAGTGGCGAGTGCCTGGAATGGGAATCACAGGCCCACTACAGCAGCGCTGCCCAGCTGGGAGGAATGTCCTGGGCCGGGTGCAGGACACAGCATCCTGCTCCGGCTGCAGGGACAACTCAGGCATCAGCCCCAGCAGGGCTTCCTCTCTGCTCCCCCAGCATTTGGCAGTGCCCCCGCCGCTCCCTTACCCATGTCCCTCAGGCGACAGGAACATCTCGTGGAAGGGAAACTGGCGGTGGATGTCCTTCTCAATGGTCTCCAACCACTGCGGGTCACCAGGTGACTGTTCCAGTTCCTACAGTGACATGGCAACGGGTGACCATGGCAACGAAGTGGGCCACACCACTCTATCCCTGGGGCAGGGGTTTAGGGTTAGCAGCAAGAGATCAGGGCCTGGGGTGGGTGTTAGCAGCTCCCTGCATGGTGGTTGTGTTTGCAGGTGTAGTGTGGGCCAGGAGGAGTGCCAGAGCATGCTGGACTCAGCCCAACTGGATGTGGGTCCTTTGGCTCTGGCTGGGATCAACCCAGAGCAATGGAAACCCCAGTGACTATCACCTATCAGCAAGGGCTCCCAGCACGCTGAGCGTGTGAACTCAGTTGTGGTCTCTCACCTGGGACTGAGGGACAAAGGGACAGGGACAGAGAAAGGAAACTGCACAGCTCTCAAAGCAGCAGCATGGCTCACGGAGCCCTGGTGCAGGTCAGGATGGATGGTGTCTTAACCTTTGTCCCTCTGTTCCTCCACTCAGGACTCCCCGTGCCATGTGCCAGCGGGCTAACAAACCCTGCTCTGGTTGGAAAAGCTTTCCTGTGTCACTGCAAACACTGGCTGGGGTGCCCAGGGCCCTAGAGAGGGTGAATATCTCTGACCAGGCGTCTGGCTCAGTTGGGACTCACAGGGCAGAGCTCATGGCACAAAGCAAGAGGGCTGGAGTCCAGCGGCTGTGTCTCGGGGGCATTGAGGCCTTGTGGCCAGCCCTTGGGAGACTGGTACATTGAAGAGTACCACCACACACCGTTTATAAGCTGGGTCATAGCACATATCCAGTGGATCCGTGCCTCAAGATGTTCTATTCTGCCACTGATGATGACTCACCATGGGGCCAGATGCTGTTCTCCTGCCAATCACCCCATGGCAGTCAGCAGGGTCAGGGAGAACAAGATTGGGCTCTTTCACCCTGTATGTTAACCCCCTGTCCTCTGGCCCTGGGGAGCTGAGAGCTCCCTCTTGCCTCTGCAGCAATGCAGGCAGAGGCGGCTCTAGACATTTCGCTGCCCCAAGCAGGGCGGCATGCCACGGGGCGCTCTGTCGGTCGCCGGGAGCGTGGCAGGCGGCTCCAGTGCACCTCCCACCAGAGCCGCAGGACCAGCGGACCCTCTGCACGCACGCCTGCAGGAGGTCCACCGGAGCTGCCTGCCGCCCTCCCGGCGACCGGCAGAGCGCCCCCTGCAGCATGCTGCCCCAAGCATGTGCTTGGTGTGCTGGAGCCTGGAGCTACCCCTGAATGCAGGCGTCTGCTGCAAGAGCTAAAGGAGTGCTCCTCTAGCAGAAGTGGTATCTGGGATGTTATCCTCTCTGCACACTAGCCAATACAGGGTAGCCTTGTGCATATCCAGCGCCTAGAGCCAGGAATGCAAAAGTCTGGGAGGCAGCTGACTCAGAGCTTGGGGGCATCGGCATGGATGCGGGTGGGGCACAGTGGGTGGGTCGGGGGCAGAGGATGTCGAGGGAGAGTGGGAGCCGCGAGGGAGGCAGGAGGAGCTGATTACCTTGTACTTGCCATGGTTGCGGTCCATGCTGGTCTGCCCTCCACACAGCAGGGGCCAGCAGCGGGCACGCATGGATGAGGGGATCCCTTTACGGCACAGTACCTTCACCTGGAGCCAGAGAACTGCATCAATCACAGCACAACCCACCACAGGGCAGGGCCAGGGAGAGGGGGCCCAGCATGGTGCCACACTAGAGAGAGCCAGGGCCCTGGGACATGGGCTTCAAGGGCAGGGAGATCCTAGCTCCAGGGGGCTCAGCTGTGTGGCATTACACTGTCAGGAGACATAATGGGGGAAGCCCTGGCAGCAGCTGATTCCTTGGGGGAGTGGAGCACACTGGGGTGCCCTATGGGGAAACCGGTTGCTCCCTGGGAGGATTAGCATGGCCCTTTGGGGTGCCCCATGGGAGGGCTGAGTGGCCTATTGGGCAATCAGCATGGCCCCATAGAGGGGTTGGGATTTTTCTATGGCTCCTCCTCACCTTCTTGTACCTCCTGGCCATGGCCTTCTCCCAGTGCAATGTCATCTCCAGCCATCTGGCTTCCCGGTGCCGGATGAGCTCTACTGGGGGCTGGCCCAGGCTGGATGAGGGGAAGAGAATGGGTATCAGGCCAAAGGCCATCTCTTCCTCGCCCAGTGCCTGCATTCCTCCCATCTCTTTGTCCCCCTGGTGCACTCCTTCTATGTCTCTTTCATTCCCTCTTACCTCCTCCTTGTGCCTTCTCTGCTTCCTCTTTCAGTAGCCACATGAGGCTCCCCTCCTGGGGCACTGCTCTGAGAAGAGAGCACAGCCTCCTCATTGCACATCCCCTGTCCGCTCCTTCTTCTCCAGGTACTGCTGCCTCAGCTTCCTGTACCCCTGCCCTACCCTGGGACTAGGCAAGGGGAGGCAGGACCTGGGAATGTGAGAACTAAACACTGGGCAAATCAGGATGTTCCAACACCACCTTAACTCTGACCTCTCTCCTGCTTAACCCGAGCTACAGGCTGCTGGCACCATCACCCTGCCAACTCTATCCCCAGATGAGCCACAGAGCTGCCCTCCGGCATCACCCTCACATTCTGCATGCTGAGGGAGCACTGGCTTAACCGTCTGTTATTGTTTAGAGACCCAGAACATAGCTTTTCACCCTCCATGTGCTCCGGAGACACCTCACAATCCCACCCTCCCACCAGAAGCACAGATCTCTTGTTTACTGGGTTTGTAAATTCATGGGGCACATTCTGAGCAACCACACCTGGATGTATTCCTTCTGCCATGGAGACCACGAGTTTGAGTAACACCAAGTAAGCAAGGAATAATAATTAACAACTAACAAGTGAGTAATGTCTGAGTAAATACTTAGTAATCCCTGAGTAACAAGTGAATAAACACTGAGATGAGCAAGTAATCACTGAGTAGCATCTGAGTAAGTATCAAGTAATGCCTGGATAATGACTACATAAACCTGAGTAACGGCAAAGGAGTGATCAAGTAACAACTGAGTAAACCATGAGTAATGGCCAGGTAAACACCAAATAATGACTCAATAAACACTTAGTAACAATTTAGTAAACCCTGACTACCGAGTAATGACTAAATGACCACCACACAATGCCTTCACAACCACGGAGTAAACCCTGACTAATGACTGAGTAAATACTGACTAAAAACTGAGCAATGGCTAAGCAAACACCGAGTGGCATTTGAATAATAAGCAACTAAACACGAAGTCATGGCTGAGTAATGACCTAACAAATACCAAGAGCTCAACTCCCTGTTGTCCTAGGGCAGTGGTTCTCAAATTTTTGTACTGGTGACCCCTTTCACCTAGCAAGCCTCTGAGTGCGATGCCCTTATAAATTAAAAACACGTTTTTATATATTTAACATCATTATAAATGCTTGAGGCAAAATGAGTTTTGGAGTGGGGGCTGACAGCTCGCAACCCCCCATTTAATAACCTCACGAGGACACACTGGGGGGAGGTGCTGCACTGTCTCTGACTGTTCTCTGACTGTTGTGTGCAAAGCTCCATCGGTCCACCGCAGCAGAGGCACTAGTTGAAGCAGCCCCAAGGGTTGTTGTAGCCTGTGAGGAGGGCAGAACTGGCACCTACTACAGACTGCCTGCCCTCCATCTGGGCCTATGTAACAACTGAGTAATGAGTGAGTAAACACTGTGGCCTGGTCTACACATAAAACTTAGGTCAACCTAGCTACCTCACTCAGGACTGTGAAAAACATCATGCCCTGTGCAACATAACCCTGACTGCAGATGCAGCTAGGTTGGTGGAAGAATTCTTCTATTGGCCTAGCTACTGCCTCTCAAGGGGGGTGGATTTACTACGGTGACGGAAAAATGCCTTCCCTCACCATAGCAAGTGTCTACACTACAGTGGTGCTGCTGCAGCGGTGCTGCTGTGGTGCTTCTTGTGTAGACATACGCTGAGCAATGAGTGAGTAAACGTTGAGTAACGAGCAAGTAAACATTGAGGAACAGATAAATATTGAGTAATGAACATGCAAAAGCAAAGTAATGAGTGAGTAAACAACATGGAGTAACGAGCGAGTAAATACTAAGAACATAAGAGAGGCCATACTGGCTCAGACCAATGATCCCTCTAGTCCAGTATTCTGTCTTCTGACAGTGACCAATGCTAGGTATTTCAGAGGGAATGAACAGAACAGGGCAAGTTTGAGTGATCCATCCCATGTCATTCACTCCCAGCATCTGGCAATCAGAGATGCAGGGACATCCAGAGCATGGGGTTGTGTCCCTGACCATCTTGACTAATAGTCATTGATGGACCTATTCTCCATGAACTTATCTAATTCTTTCTTGAAATCAACTATACTTTTCACCATCACAACATCCCCTGGAAACGAGTTCCACAGGCTGACTGTGTGTTGTGTGAAGAAATACTTCCTTTTGTTTGTTTTAAACCTGCTGCCTGTTAATTTCATCAGGTGACCCCGGGTTCTTGTGTTATGTGAAGGGGTAAATAACACTTCTTTATTTGCTTTCTTCACACCAGTCATGATTTTATAGACCACTACCATAGCCCCCCTTAGTCGTCTCTTTTTCAAGCTGAACGGTCCCAGTCTTTTTAATCTCTCCACATGTAAAAGCTGTTCCATACCCCTAATCATTTTTGTTGTAATGAGTAATGAGAACCTAAACACTGGGTAATGAGTGTGTAAACACTGAGTAAAGAGCAAGTCAACACTGAGTAACCAATAAGTAAACACTGAGTAATGTGTGAGTAAACATTGAGTAATGTCCACATATAAACACCGAGCAATGAGTGAATAAACACTGAGAAATGTCTATGAAAACACTGAGTAATGAGTGAATAAACACTGAGTAATGAGCATGTAAACACTGAGTAATAAGCGAGCAGATACTGAATAATGAGCAAATAAACACTGAATAAAGATGGAATAATACTATCAGTGTTTTAACCTACAGAGCTTCCCTCTCATACTCTTATCAGGAGATGGGTGTGGGCAGCGAGGGGTCTGTTGGGCAGGGGAAGTGCCTTCGGGGGCAGGTTGGCAGCCCCATTACAAGTGATCTTCCCAGCAGCACAGAGCAGATCCCTGGGATGAGGCTGTAAGAAAGGATCCCAGGGAAAACAGGGTTGGGGCTGAACAGGACTGTTCTCTCTTCTCTCCTGGGCCTGTTCATACCCTGAGCCGTGAGGTGGGGTGAGGTGGGGGAGGCTGGGGCGCTGACATCCCTGACCACACACTGCTGCAAGCACGGTGTGCACATCGCCATGGAGACGGGGACAGGATGTGGCCAAGCCATGAGCTGCTGAAACAGGAAGTGTTAGTTCATGCGGGTGGAGGGGTGCAGGGTGCTCCCCTCCCTTGGCCCAGCACCAACAGTGCTCGGAGACCTTCCCAGAGGTGTGAGGGGCTCTGGCTGACGTGGGCCTCACATCCCTCATTACCACACGTCCCCCTCAGAACCCCAAGAAAGGCTAGAGCCATGGACAGGTGTGAGCAGCCCAGAAGGAAACCATAGCTTCTGAGCTCATGTCCTTTGCAGGATCTCTGCATGATACTGCGGCAGAGCTCCCCAGCTTCCCCCAGAGCTGGAGCATTCTCCAGGCCTCAGTGCCTGGCAGCCCTGAGGGGACATCCCTAAAGACCTGCTCTAGCTCATCACAAGTTCTGGGATCAGTGCAGGAGTCACCCCAGGGCTCCGCAGGAGATCAGACTAGACCAGTGGTTTCAATCTGTGGTCCACAGACCCCTGTGAGGTCTGCAGATCATGTTTAAGATTTCCAAAGGGGCCCGCACCTCCATTTGAAATTTTTGGGAGGTCTGCAAATGAAAAAAGGTTCAAAACCACTAGACCAGATGATCAGAACAGCCCCTTCTGGCTTTCCAACCAGGAATTCAGGAGCCTTCCCATGCCTCTGTGCATTGCATTGACGTCATAGTTTGTATTTAATTTCCTACAATTTTTGTAACAAACAGTAAGAAAAGGGAAGGAAAATCCCCTCCAAAGACAGAGCTTCCATCTCTGGTGTTCTCGAGCTCTGCTCCTTTGCAGATGCACCTTGCAGATTTTAGAACTGAGATCTGTTTGGTTAGACCCTACCTAAACATGCCCCCGCTCCAAGGGAGGACCCTGGGACCCTGACTGAGCCAGTAGTTAGAAAACCCCACCCTGTCATCTACCTTCAGCACAATGTGCATTTAAACAACAACAACCACACAAACCTTAGCCTTGCCATGCTGGATAACCACCATGCTGGATATCCCTTGGCACTAGCTAAGCTTAGCCCTCACATTTGTTATCACCATCAGCTAGCCCAGTGTCCAGGGAGACATCCCAATAAGCCAGGTCCCAAGGAAGCAGAAGAGGATGTTATAGTAACATAGCATCTTTCATCCTGCAGCACTTTGCAGTCAATGCTGGTTGTGTGAGCTGGGGCAGGTCACCTGCCCTGCTTGGTGCCTCAGTTTCCCCATCTGTTCAATGGGGAGTAGGACACCAACAATGCACCTCTCCCATCCAATAGGAGATGGGATGGCAGGTGCTCTGGAAGAGCTAGGTGTTATTGTGATCCTAGACAGACAGTTATGGGGCTGTGGCTGCCCCTAGGGAGGAGGGCACACAGGACACTGTGCTGCAGGGAGCGTGGCGGCAGCATGGCACACTGACACCAGGGTGGCATGGGCTCTTCTGAACCCCGCCCTGAAAGCTCCAGCAACCTCAGCTGACCCAGCCATGAGGCTGATGGCCTGAGCCGGCCCTGCCTGGATACAGCTTTGGGGCTGTACACCCAGTCGCGATTCCCCAGCTGAGGGAAGGTACAGAGAGTGAACCGGGGTGACCAGGGGCCATTGTGCCTCCCCAGCAGAGGGCTTGTCCTCACTAACATCTTGGTTGTAGAGACTCTAGAGGGCACCCACGATATTCCCTGGGTCGGAGGACCCCCTACATCAGGCTGTTAGAGAGATGGGGCTGGTGCACAGGGCCCTGATGCAAGAGTCCCAAACAGTCCTCCCCCCCAGCGCCTGAGATCCTCCTTCCCCAAACTCTGCCTCTTCCCTGCATCTTCCCCACCCCCGAGGGGCAGCAGGACTAGGAGAGAGGTGGGGGGGCAGGGCCACAACCACAAACTGCTACACTTGGGTGTGGGTTGATTCCCCAGTCCCCAGTCCAGGAGCTCAGCTTCTCTGTGTATGTCCATTCTATGGGCCTGAGCACCATATATCCTCAGCTCACAGAGTGGGGAGATGCTGGATCCAGGCTCAGAGCCCAGGGGATTGCCCTGCAGGACTCGGAATGTGGGTATCAGCCCAGCACCCACAATGGCTCCAGGGAGCAAGAGATCAGGACAAGGAATGGAAGCCAGGCACCCGGGTCAGCCGTGCAGGGTACTCACCCCTAGGGGACACAGAAACACCCTTTGCGGCACCCCCACTCCCTCTGCAATGCCCCCTTTGAGCACTCCCATGCCCAGGCCTGCCCCACTCACCCATCCTGGGTGCCACCGGCCCCGAGGAAGCCATAGCGGTCGGTCTGACGATAGGGGGCGGCCCCGTTCAGCTCAGAGTCGGAGCCCAGTGAGCTGGAGTCATCATGAGGGCACCCCAGGGCTGAATCGAAGGCGTCGGACAGCTCCTCCAGGGTACTGAGGCTGGAGGAGTCGGCGGAGGACATGGGGCCGGACGCCATGCCCACAAGTCCAGCACCCTGCTGGGGGAGGGAGGGCAGGGAGAGGTTGCCCTCAGTGAGTGCCCAGCATGGTCAGGCCAGAACTGAACACTCCAGGAGACAACCTCAGAGTCTGACCTGCCCTGGGCCCCGCATCCCCATTTCCCCTAGGACCTGCCCCCCGGGGCCCCTCATCCCCTCCCCCCTAGAGTCTGTTCAGCCCAGGGCCCTAACCCCTATCACTCCAAGGTCTTCCCTGCCCAGGGCCCCACAACCTCATCCCCCCTGGGGCTGACCCTCCCAGGGTCCCTAACCCCCATCGCCCCAATGTCTGACCCGCCCAGGGCCCCTAACCCCCATTGCCCCAGAGTCTGCCCCGCCCAGGGCCCCACAACCTCATCCCCCCAGGGTCTGCCCCGCCCAGGGCCCCTCATCCCCACTACCCCCAGGGTCTGCCTCTACCAGAGCTCCACATTCTCATCTCCTCCTAGGGTTTGCTCCACCCAGGGCCCCTCATCCCTCCACTCCCCCTCCCCCGGTCTACCCAGCCCAGGGCCCCTCACCTCCATTCCCCCCAGGGTCTGCCTCTACCCAATCTCCGCACTTCCATCCCGCCAGGGTCTGCCCAGCCCAGGGCCCACAACCCCATCCACCCCAGGGGCTGACCTGCCCAGGGCCACAAACCCATTCTCACCCAGGCTCTCCCCAGCCAGGGCTACAAACCCCCATTCCCTCCAGTCTGCCCAGGCCAAGGCTTCAAGGCCCCTCACCCCCATCCCTCCCAGGGTTTGCCCCCCCCCAGCCCTTCCCACTAGTGTCTGCACAGGCCAGGGCCCTGCACCTCAATCCCCATAGGGTCTGCCGAGCCCAGGCCCCTCACCCCCATCTTCCCCAGGATCTGCCCCACCCAAAACCCCACACTCACATCCCCTCAGGAACTGTACCACTAGTGCCCCACATCTCCATCCCCCCAGGGTCTGCCCTGCCCAGGGCTCCTCCCCACCATCTTTGCTTCCAGTCCAGGGCCCCCCACCTCTAGCCCAGGGAACCACACCTCCATTCCCCTGCCCCGGGGCTCCTCCATCCCCAGGTGTACTAGGGAGAGGAATCCATAGGGACCTGGTTTCTGGTCAGGGAACGTAACACCCTCACACAGAACCTCCCACCCCAATTCTCTTGTGTCCATCCTGGGGGTAACTTTGTGCAGCCCTTGTCTCTAAGCCTGGCCCCTCGGCATAGCTCAGGGGGGTTCCTAGGGAATTTCCCCACATGGCCCCCAAGCAGCCCTCCCTGTGCTCCGTTCCCTTGTTCCCACTCACCTTCAATGTGCCCAATCCTCTTAGCTTGTGTACTGTGCTGGGGCCATTCCCAATGGAGCAGTGCCCAAGTGGTACAGTCGCGCATTCGTCCCTTGCCAACACCTCAGTCCAGCGCGCTCCCCATGGGCGCTGCAAACTTATTTCCTCTTTGCTGTCATTTCCTTTTGCACCTGATGGCTGAGGCAGCATGCGGGGGGAGGGGAAGGCAGCCTGAGGCCATGGGGAGTGTTTGTGGGGCAGTGCTGACACCCTGCTCCCTGCAGCCCCCCCTGCTAGGAGAGGCTGGGGCCGGAGTAGCCGGGAGCTCCCCCCACAGCCAGTGCCCCCACCCTGCTCACCATAGTGCCCCCTGCTGGGAGAGGCTGGGGCTGGAGTAGCCGGGAGCTCCCCCCACAGCCAGTGCCCCCACCCTGCTCACCATAGCGCCCCCTGCTGGGAGAGGCTGGGGCTGGAGTAGCCAGGAGCTCCCCCCACAGCCAGTGCCCCCACCCTGCTCACCATAGCGCCCCCTGCTGGGAGAGGCTAGGGCTGGAGTAGCCGGGAGCTCCCCCCACAGCCAGTGCCCCCACCCTGCTCACCATAGCGCCCCCTGCTGGGAGAGGCTGGGGCTGGAGTAGCCGGGAGCTCCCCCCACAGCCAGTGCCCCCACCCTGCTCACCATAGCGCCCCCTGCTGGGAGAGGCTAGGGCTGGAGTAGCCGGGAGCTCCCCCCACAGCCAGTGCCCCCACCCTGCTCACCATAGCGCCCCCTGCTGGGAGAGGCTGGGGCTGGAGTAGCCGGGAGCTCCCCCCACAGCCAGTGTCCCCACCCTGCTCACCATAGTGCCGCCTGCTGGGAGAGGCTGAGGCTGGAGTAGCCGGGAGCTCCCCCCACAGCCAGTGCCCCCACCCTGCTCACCATAGCGCCGCCTGCTGGGAGAGGCTGGGGCTGGAGTAGCCGGGAGCTCCCCCCACAGCCAGTGCCCCCACCCTGCTCACCATAGCGCCCCCTGCTGGGAGAGGCTGGGGCTGGAGTAGCCGGGAGCTCCCCCCACAGCCAGTGCCCCCACCCTGCTCACCATAGCGCCGCCTGCTGGGAGAGGCTGGGGCTGGAGTAGCCGGGAGCTCCCCCCACTGCCAGTGCCCCCACCCTGCTCACCATAGCGCCGCCTGCTGGCAGATGCCGCGCTGCGGAGCCGCGCCCTCCCTCGGGGCTCTAGGCGGGTGGCTGCCAATGATCCCTCCACTCCTGTAGAGGGCCTGCGCTCCCGACCCGCCTCCTGGCTGAAAGCGGCAGTCAGTCAGAGCCAGGCTCTCAGGCCGGACCTCGCGGAGCCAAGCAGGCGGGCGGGGGGAGAGTGCAGCGTGAGGAGCCCAGGAGTCCGGGTCTCCCCCCTGCAGAGCCGCCATGTCGGAGGGCGAGAAACTCAACTTGGACTCCATCATCGGGCGGCTGCTGGAAGGTGCGGGGGGCCGGGCCGGGAGGGGCCCGAGCGGGAACAACTGAGGGCGCGGGGTGGTGCTGGGCGTTTGTCCGGTTGGCTCCTACTCCCTCCTCCCGCACAGGCTGGGCTGGGGCGGGGGGCGAGCGCTGCGGCTGGAAGGGCCCTGGCCGGGCGCTCCGGGAAGTTCCGTGTTGACTTTCTGGGTTCCTTTGTTTTCGCTCGGGTCTCCCTGCCTGCAGTGCGCTCCTGGGCGGGGGTCGGGGCTGGCCCTATGCGGTCGGGGGGACCCGGGCTCTGGTAGCGGCCCGGCCGCTTGCTGCTTGCCCCACGCCGGCCGGGCCCATGGCTTGTACATTTCATGGCAAACCCGGGTGGGACGCGCTGTTCGTAGGCCCCAGGGAGGAGCTAGGGACTCTCCCATTCCCGGGGGCGTGGTGGGGACTTGATCTCAGCTGGAAGGGGAGACCCGGTCGTCCTAGTGTGAACTCTGCTCTCCCAGTGCTGTTAACAAAAGAAAGGGGGAGATTAACTGTTACTTCCCTGCACACTTCTAATACTAGGGGTGTTTGGGGGGGCGACCCTAGCTATGCTCTCTAGGGAGTAGTTGACCCCTGGGGCTGAACCCTGGACGGGAGCAGTTGCTGAGCGGCAGATTATCTGGTCTCACATCCCAGTGTATCACAAAGAGAAAGCAAATGCATCAGTTCTGTGGGGAAATTGAGGCACAGAGGAAGGGAGTGGTCCAAGATTACAGAACAGTTCAGAGCTGGGGAAAGAACCCAGGTGCCCGATCTAACAGTCCAGTATCAGCTGTTAGGCCACGCTGCTTCTTAAAGCATGTGTATTCTGCATCCTGCAATGTTGAAAAGGACTCTAGTATGACCAGGAGCCAGGGGGTGGGGAATGGGATACAGGACCTTTCCCCCTTGTGGGCACCAGCTCTGATCCTGCCCCAGGGTGGGAGAACTGGCTGGCTCAGAGGGATGAGGGAATGGGATATGGTGTCTTTCTCCACTGGGGGTGGTGGGTCCAATCCTGCCCCAAGGTGCGGGGACTGGCTGTCTGAGAGGGGTGAGGGAATGGGACGCGGGGCCTTTCCTCTGTAGGGGGTGCCACCTCTCCTCTGACTGGCAAAGTGTCTGAAGATCCCATCTGGGTTCTAGCCAAAGGTCCTGTGTGAAATGTCTGTGCTGGGTCTAGGTCCAGCCTCACTGCGCCTCTTGAGCCGGCTGCACAGAGCGGGTGAGGACCTAGGCTGGGCCAGGGCTGCTTGGTGCCTCCTCCCCCTTTGCTGGTCTTGAGTCACCTGTTAACCTGCCCTTGTGGGTGGAGGGGTGGTGGTAGTACACAGGCTGCCCAGAAAAGCCTCAGGCAGTTCAGCCCTGTAGCCCCTTGGAGTATTCTAGCTGGAGCCGGGGCCTTGCCCTGAGCTGTGGGTGGGTCTCTGAGCAGTGCAGGGGCTATGACCACAGCCCGGCAGAGATGCCCACTGTTCTGTGTTGCAGTGCAAGGGTCCCGACCTGGCAAGAATGTGCAGTTGACAGAGAGTGAGATCAGGGGCCTCTGCCTCAAGTCACGGGAGATCTTTCTGAGCCAGCCTATCCTGCTGGAACTGGAAGCACCACTGAAGATTTGCGGTGAGTGAGAAAGGTCAGGGGGTTGGAACCTTCCTCCCAGTGGCCGTGGGGGAGAGGCTGGGGGAATTCCCTGTACCCCTTGTTCACTCTGGGGGGGTTCGTTGGCTCAGACTGGGTGGAGAGGCCAGGGGTGGTTCTGTGGCCCCCTTGCTGGCTGTTTCCGGAGGTGGGAGGGATCTCTGGGCCTGTGCGGGGAGGACCCTGGCTCTGTGGGGGAGGTGGGTTAGGCTTGGCTGTGGTAGCTACTGTACTCACCTCCCACCCTCTCCAGGTGACATCCATGGGCAGTACTATGACCTGCTGCGGCTCTTCGAGTACGGCGGCTTCCCACCTGAGAGCAACTACCTCTTCCTGGGCGACTATGTGGACCGGGGGAAGCAGTCGCTGGAGACCATCTGCCTCCTGCTGGCCTACAAGATCAAGTATCCCGAGAACTTCTTCCTGCTGCGCGGCAATCATGAGTGTGCCAGCATCAACCGCATCTACGGCTTCTATGATGAGTGTGAGTATGCCCCCGCCCGGCCCTGAGTCCCCCCCAACCCTGCTCCCCTCACCCTTACCATGAGGGTGCCAGCATCAACCGCATCTACAGCTTCTACAATGAGAGTGAGTGTGGTCCTGCCCGAATGCCCACCGCCTGGCCCCCCGAATCTCCCTCCACCCTGCTTCTCACCCCTACCACGAATGCGCCAGCATCAACCACATCTATGGCTTCTATGATGAATGTGCCTGCATTGCTCTGCCGCGTACTCTTCATGTCCTCCACTGCCCCACATCTATACTCTTGTACCCCCTCTGCCCTGACCACTGTATCCCCTACACCCCAACCATGAGTGCGCCAGTGTCCATGGCAGAGAGCAGCCTCTGCTCCATATCCCATGTGCCCAGTAGCTAACCCTAAAGTCAGACTGGCGCCCCCTACAAAGGAAGGCTGTGTGTGCTGTTGCTGCACAGTTCACTTGGCTCCCTATATGGCCTGGGTCTCTTCCAGCAGGTCAGGGCCCAGCCTTGGAGGCGGGCCCCTCTCACGTGTCTCCCTCAGTGGCTGGGCCCCCATCCCCCACCATTGTGTCCCACAGGCAAGAGGCGCTACAACATCAAGCTGTGGAAGACGTTCACTGACTGCTTCAACTGCCTGCCCATTGCCGCTATTGTGGACGAGAAGATCTTCTGCGGCCATGGAGGTTTGGGAGGAGCCGCAGGGTGTGGTGGCCAGTGCTCTGTGACCCTGTCCCCAGGAAGGAGGGAGACAGCATAGTGGGGTGTTTCAGGAATTCCAGTGTGGGCTTTGTCCAGTAGAGGGCGCTGCTGCAGAAGGCAGAGGGTGCTAGGCACCATGGGGCTGTGGGCACTTGATCAGGACAGGGTGTTGTCCTGGGGGTTGGATGGGGGGGTGTTGGGGCAGGGCTAATGGATGCTGGGAGGGCTGTGGAGGACACATCTGGGGTGGGGTGCTGCAAGGCAGAAATTGGTGGGGCAGGGAGTTGCTATAGGGGCTGTGTATGGTGGGATTTACCAAAAAATCCCTAGGTTTTACAAAAAGTATTCTTTTTCAGATTTTCACCCTACTTTTTGTATCATTCAAATATATATAACAAAACTTGTTTGATTAGTAAAATACAAAGCTTTGCATGAGCTATATGTATCACAATAATACATTAGTCTGTGTGTATATGCAAAGCTGCCTGTTGAACTAAGGCTATTTCTTGGTCTACAACAGGGATGGGCAAACTATGGCTCGTGGGCTGGATCTGGCCCGCGAGATTGCCACCCCCGTGACGCCACAGGCCCCATGCCATTGCTGGAAGCGTCTGGCACCATGTCCCTGCAGCCTGGGGGAGGGGGGGCAGGGGCAGAGGGCTCTGTGCGCTGCCCTTGCCTCCAGGCACCGCCCTCCACAGCTCCCATTGGCTGGGAACAGGGAACCATGGCCAATGGGAGCTTCGGGGGAGGTACCTGCAGGGGAGGGCAGTGCACAGAGCCCCCCCCCCCCCCCCACAAGACACCCCCCCCCCCCCGGGCTGCTGGGATGTGGTGCCGGCCACTTCTGGGAGCGGTGCGGCATGGGGCCAGGGCAGGCAGGGAGCCTGCCTGAGCCTCACTGTGCACTGGTGCCATCCCGGAGCTGCTCCAGGTAAACAGTGCCAGGACGGAGCCTGCACCGCAACCCCCTGTCCTGAGCCCCCTTGTACATCCTGCGCTCCAACCCCCTGCCGCACCCCCTCCTGCACCCCAGTCCCTGACCTGAGCCCCCTCCCACACTCCGCACTCCCTCCTGCGCCCCAACCCCCTGATGAGCCCCCTGAATTCCGCCCCGCACCCCAACCACCTGTCCCAGCCCTACATTCATGGCCCTGCATGTAATTTCCCCAGCCAGATGTGGCCCTCAGGCCAAAAAGTTTGCCCACCCCTGGTCTAGAAGATACACACAAGAAACGAACAGGCAGCGTGCAAGCTCTGAAGTGCGTGCACATCTGAACATACTGATGAATCTCATGCTCACCATGTATACGTTTCAAGATGTTAGCAGATAACGGTTTAAAGATCTGAGACGGTAAAATGGGAAGAAAATGAAAATCTGTATCAGAATACATTTTGGAACACAAAGAAGTATTCAAAAGTTTTCAAAAGTAAAAATAGGAGAAAAGGATGAAGTTGAGTGTATGCGCTGCAAATTGCGTGGCCCAATTATTAAAAATAAATATTTATAGGCTAATAGTTCCAAGTCTACACCAGTAAACTGTTTGTTAGAATGAAAAGCTTTATTTGGGGATTAGAGAGAATTGTTTTCTTAAACTCAGAGGTGGCGTGTTTTGAGTTCTGTTTTAGTTCTACAGCAAACCACATTGATAAATGGAATTCACAGCATTAATCTACTAATACTTTCCCCCCATCCTTCCGTCCACCAAAATAAAACTGATATTTACCCAGAAAAATTATTTTTGCACTGATTTTCACCTGGTTTCGTTGTTGTGGTAATAAACACTGATAAATTCCTGGTGAAAATTAAATAAAATAAAAACTGAAAACGAAGGGCCCTATTAATATGCTACCACAGCGGCTGGAGCTTCTATGAGGGGCGGAATCTAACAGACTGATTTCCTCCCTCCCCTCAGGACTCTCACCAGACCTGCAGTCGATGGAGCAGATCCGCAGGATCATGCGCCCCACGGACGTGCCAGATCAGGGCCTGCTGTGCGACCTCCTCTGGTCCGACCCCGACAAGGATGTCCAGGGCTGGGGCGAGAATGATCGCGGCGTCTCCTTCACCTTTGGCTCTGAGGTGGTCGCCAAATTCCTGCACAAACACGACCTGGACCTTATCTGTCGGGCACACCAGGTACCAGCCTGGGGGGAGCCCAGCACTAGGGGGATTGAGAGGCATCAGAAGGGCTAGGATAGCTGGGGGTTGGTCATGTTAAAGCATCGTCAGAGTGGATGGGTGGGGTTGTGGGTCTGGATGGAGGGCATCGTCAGAGCTGTGTGGGGTGCTCTGCTGGTCGGGTTCCCCTGGCTTAGGTACAGGAACCTGCTGGCTGGGGGTAGTTTGCATTGTTTAGGTCAGTCTTTCCTGCACTCCAGCCCACACCCCTGCCCTGAGCCCCTTTGTACATCCCACAACCCTCCTGTGCCCCAACCCCTTGCCCTGAGCCCGCTGCCGCACCCATCCTGTACCCCAACCCCCTGCTGCACCCCTCCCATACTCTGCATCCCCTCCTTCACCCCACCCTCTTGCCCTGAGCCCCTTCCTGCACACCGCACGCAGGAGCAGCTCTAGGTATTTTGCTGCCCCAAGCACGGCAGGCAGGCTGCCTTCGGCGGCTTGCCTGTGGGAGGTCCCCGGTCCCGTGGATTCAGTGGCATGCCTTCAGGAGGTTCGCCGAAGCCATGGGACCAGCAGACCCTCGGCAGGCAGGCCGTCGAAGGCAACCTGCCTGCTGCCCTCACAGCGACTGGCAGTGCGCCCCCCTGTGGCTTGCCGCCGTAGGCATGCCCTTGGCATCCTGGTGCCTGGAGCCGCCCCTGACCGCACCCCCTCCCACACCCGTGCGTCCCATGTGGGTGACAGAGAGGGGTTAGTCTGTGGTACCAGGCTGTGCCTGTTTGGGGATGGCAGTGTCTGGCAGAGCTGGGGGCATGGAGTGGGGTGCCTGGGGTGGGTAGGGCCAGACTCTACCTCCTGTCTCCCTGCCCCAGGTGGTGGAGGATGGTTACGAGTTTTTTGCCAAGCGCCAGCTGGTGACGCTTTTCTCAGCCCCCAACTACTGCGGCGAGTTTGACAACGCAGGAGCCATGATGAGTGTGGACGAGACGCTCATGTGCTCCTTCCAGGTGAGCCCAGGGCAGGGCAGTGCTGTGCCCAGCCTGCTGGGGCAGAGGGCATGCGGAGCCAGCACCATGGGGCAGCCCTGGCCCTGCAGCCTGAGCTGCCTGCCAGGGGGAACGTGGGGGGAGCTAAGAGGGGTGTTAGACCTCAGATGGGATAATGGCAAGTGGGGGAGGAAACCTCCTGCAGAGGACAACCCCCATTCCAGTAACGGCCCAGATGGGGAAGGGTCTGGGCCTTAGAGGAGCTGTGGGGCTGAAGGAGTGTGGGGAGCTGGGGGGTGTCCCCATGGCAGCCATTTCTTCAGACAGGGGGCGGGGCTCTGATTTCAAGAGCAGTAGAGCAGCCCCTGGGCTATGGGGGCTGGCATGGGCCCTGGCCCACCTCTTGTCAGGGCAGGGCACAGCAGGCTGGGTCCCCCTTCGGCACATCCAACCTGCCTCTCCTCCTGCAGATCCTGAAACCGGCTGATAAGAACAAGGGCAAGTATGGGCAGTTCAGCGGCCTGAACCCTGGCGGCCGCCCTGTCACACCCCCGCGCAACTCGGCCAAGGCCAAGAAGTAACTGGCTACTCCCCCTGCCCCACCCCGTGGACTGGGGGTCCCCCTCACTGCCCTGCCCCTGGCTCTCTGCACAGAGGGTCTCTGCTGTCCAGTGCCTGCCCTGCCTGCCTGGGGCAGAGCTGAATTATTATTTTTAAACTCCTGGAGTTTGATACCAAAAATCCTGCTCTGGAGAGAGGGGGCCAGGGAGGGCTCTTGATTTTGGGGGAGTGGGTTTAATCTTTTTGGATCAAGTCTATTTTGCCAGTTGAGCCCCCCACCCCTCCCCCCTAATGCTGAGATGATTTCTTTTTGAATAAATATTTACCAGAAATTCTTACCCTGCTGCCTCCCTGTCCCCAGCCTGTGGCTATGCAGAGAATACCCTGTCCTGCCCTATGCTGAGGCTCTAATACTCCTGGGAGTGGAGAATGGTATTTCCCCATAGCCCCTGCCTGCAGCAGCCAATGCCACAGGAGACTCCTGCCTGACCTGTGAGCAGGGACCTAGCCCTGGGCACATGCCTTCCAGCCCCCAGCATCTCCTGACCCCACCTGGGGCACAGTGCTGATGTGCAGCCACTTCTGGGGAGAGCTGTACTTCCCCTATACCATGAGTGAGGAGTGTTATGGTGGGGCCCTGAACTATGCTGTGATCTACCTTCCTGGTATGATGGAGGAGAGCAGGGGGCCACAGCCCCCGCAGGGACCTTGATGGCTCCAGGAGCTAAGGGGCCCTTGACAGGAAGGGGATGTTGAGGGTGTCAGAGGCAGCTGAGCCCAGACTGCCCCCTCTTTAAGGTGGGAGAAGGAGGCAGCAATGTGGGGGTCACTGTAGCAGAGGACCTCAGGGGGTGAACTCAGCTGCCTGGGAGGGGGTATCACAGCCATTACAATAGGGGGGGGGTTGCTCTTCCTGCCTCCAGTGTGGCTGGGAAGCAGCAGGGCTGATACCAGCCAGGTGCCCAGGAGCGGAACCCAGCCCCCCACTCTGCCTAGTTTGTGCACCCCAGCAGAGGGGGACAATCTGGCAGCTTCCCTCAGCTGTGGTAGGTGCCCTGAGCACTGGCAGCTGCAGATTTCCTGGCTTCTAGCCAAGGAAAAGGGGTGAGGGGGAGATGACTGGTTACTGGGCCTCAGGGCTGGGTGGGATTGTGCTCCTGGGGCAGTAAGAGGGTTACTGTGTGCCCCAGCCACTCAGCCTGCAGCCATTGCTAGTTCAGCTCCATAGCCAGCCCCCTCACAGCCAGCTCCAGCAGTTCCCAGGAATTCACTCTGAGCGAGGACAGTCCCCACAGGGCAAGCTGGGGGAGATAGATACACCCCCTGCCCCAGGCTAAAACCCACCAGCCCGGGAACTTGGTTATAGTAAGAGGCATTTGGGGGATGGAATAGCCTGCCTCCCACTCCTGGCCCTGCCTCTGCAAGGTGCATGAGGGAAAGGATCCTGCCTGCAGCACCCCCCCCCCCCCCAAACTGGCTGGGGGTGTTCTGCCCAAGGAGAGGTGGGAGCTGAGCTGCTTCTCCAGCCCCAGCAGCAGCTCTGCAGGCAGCAGACTTATAAAAGCTTTATTTACCAGGCCATGTTTATTCACAGTGGCTCAGAAGCAGCAGCCCCACCTATTCTTCCTGCCCTGCTCCAGCAGAGTTGAGAGGGTTGTAAAGTCCAGCTTCTCCACACAGGCTCTTGGGGGCTTTTTGGGGGGCAGGGGGCTTGGAGCCAGGCTGCAGAAGGTGACCTCTCAGGACTCTCCCTCACTGTCCTCAGCCAGCACATCCTGGCTGGGCCCTGGATGGGTCCCAGCCTGAGATGGGGTCAGCACCGACCCAAAGAACAAGGAGCGGAACTAAAAGAAATGCAGCAGGATGTAGGAGGAGGGGAGAATTCCCCAGCTTCTCTCTCCACCCACATGGTCCCATTCCCTCCAGGCTTCAATACAGGCCCTGCCATCCCCCACCATCAGCTGGGAATCCACACAGCTCCTCTCCCCCCCCCCCCCCACCCGGTACATACCTTTTTCTGTGGGGGGGTCCCTGGCACAGCCCCCTCCAGGTCACTCTCCATGGCACTGCTCTGTGACTCCAGTCCAGCGCCTGGATGGGGGTGTCTCTGGGGAAAGGTGGGGCTGGAGGGCAGCCCTAGCCCCTCTTCACATGTGGTCTCCATGGCAATCATGTAGGAGTCAATGTCATCACCTGTGAAGTCATCATCAGGGGTAGCCGTGGGAAAGGCACTGTGGGAAGAAGGGAGCAGGGCTGGGACCAGAGTCAAACCCTGCCTCTGGAGATGGGGTCCTTACCCCTCCCCACTGTGGCCAGCCCAGTATCCCACAGAAGCTGCTGCTGCTGCCTGAGTCTGCAGACAGCCTGCAACAGCAGCCCATGAGGGAGGTGGCAGCCAGCCAGTCCAATGGAGCTGTTCACTCTGACCTCTGATGACAACTGTGAGTGCCACTGTCAAACTCTCAGGCCTCTGCTTACCCATTGGCTGGACGGGCCTGCAAGGTTGTGGAGTGGACTTGTGAGCTGCTGTTGGGGTCTGACAGGGTGGCGAGGACCAGGTGCACTTCCAGCAGGGGGTCTGACAGAGTGAAGATGGCTGGCCTGCAGGGATATAACAGGAGACTGAGACAGATGGGGAGGGGAGGTCCAGGACTCTACAAGGACAGCACAGGGTGTGTACAGAGATTGAGAGAGAGAGAGAGTGAGTTGCAGCAGAGGGCTAGGGAGTCCACATGGGACCCCAACCAATCCAGAGGGTCAGGGCCAGGGAGTGTGAGCACATGATCTCATCTGGGGAGAGCCAGCTCAGGACACTGAGGTAAAGGGAGCATCCCCACCTCACAAGGGGCTGGCCTGGACATACCTGCCAGGGGAATCAAAGTGGATGTTGAGAGGCAGGTTGGAGGACTCGGCGAAGCTCAGGAGACCCTAGGGGCAGACAAACAGGGTCAGTGAGGCAGCCCCACCCTCAGCCTAGAGCAGAAGAGCTGGGGGGGACAGGTGGGGGGGCAGGTTGGCTCTGTTCGCTCACCCTGAACTCCTTGAGGCAGAAGGTGACATGGGACTGCTGCTGCACCTGGATGTCCTGGAACTCGTCCTCGGAGAGGCACAGCTCGGTCACCATTGTCCTGCTGGGTTCTGGGGACAGAGAGGGATCTAAGCATCAGCTCCCCGGTGTCCCCACACTGCCAAGCCATTCCCTAGGACCTACTGGCCACTCTATAAACTGCTGCGAAAACCTCCCGCCTCAGAGATGCCAGCCAAACCAGACCCCAAAGCTTGTCGAGTGGGATATGGGGCCCTTCCCCTCTAGGGGGTGTCAGCTCCAATCCAGCCCCATGGCAGGGGGACTGACCCATGCTGTGTCTCTTTGGGATGAGACCCATGGAGGATGGAGCTGGCTCACCTGTCTCCTCATCCAGGTAATTGCGGAAGCTCACCTTCCCGGCAGGGCTGACCCCCAGCGTCACCTCAGCCAGCGTCACCGGGAAATGGACCACAGCGTCCACCAGTACCCTGCCACCAGAGGTGAGAGAGCTGTAAGCCCCACCCTACAGATACAGCTGCATCCTCCCACCCCCTCTGTGCCAACCCAGTGCCCCAGAGAGCTAGCTGTGCCCTCGATCCTCCCACCCCCTGTGCACCAACCTAGTTCCCCAGAGAGCCAGCTGTGCCCCCGATCCTCCCACCTCTTCTGTGCCAACCTAGCACCCCAGAGAGACAGCTTCTGCCCCATTGATCTTCCCACCCCCTCCATGCCAAACTAGCAACCAAGGGAGCCAGCGTATGTCCACACTCCCCTCATCTATACCTATGGTTCTCAACTAAGGGTCTACAAGGGTCCATGGGGCCCTGCAGCTGAAGCCCGGAACCTCAAGTCCCTTTCCCCTACGGGGCTGAAGCCAGAAGCGAGGCTGCAGGACTGAAGCCTGATGCCCCAAGCCCTGGCACCCCAAGCCCCGGCACCTCATGAGGCTGAACCCCTCTTCCCATCCAGTGGCTGAAGCCCAGAGTCCCAAGATCCCACACACACTGCAGCTGAAGCCCCTGAGCTCCAGCCCCACAGGGCTAATGTTTCTCCCACCCACAAGAAGCCCCTGCTCAGGCAGCTGAAGACTGGAGGCCTCCCCACTGGGCCCTGGAGTTTTTATAGCATGCAGGGAGGCCTCAGGAAGAAATGAGCTGAGAACTCCTCAGCTATACTTCATGCTTTGCTTCCTCTCCCCCAACTCTGCAAAGCTCACTCACCGGGCAGGGGCACGCAGCGTGTTGGCACACAGCTCCTTGTCGAAAACAGCCTGCAGCAACTCACACTCTTGGAATGACAAGTTGTGGGTCTTGGTGACTCCTGCCAAGGACATCAGGACAGCAGCTCAGGGCCAGGGCCGCCTTTGCCCCTGCATCAGGACCATCACCAGCCCAGGACCCACCCCTGCAGATCCTCCCCAGTACACCTCACCAGCCTGGCCCTGTGTTCAATAGGGAACCAGGCTGGGGGTCTGACCCTTGGAAACTGCACACCCCCCCCCAGCTTCACTCATCCCTCGCCTCCCCCTCTTCTGCTTTCCAGTACCATTCACTGCAGGGCCCCCTCTGCCCACCTGGCTCCCAGCTCTGCCCCAGCCCTCCAACCCAACTCACTCCATCCAAGGCCCCTGCTACCTTTGCTGGACCCCTGAGGTGCTTCCTGCCATTAGGGAGCCCTCCAATCTCCCTCCTCCACCCTGCTAATAGGGCTCCCTTGATGCCCCTTCTTGCCCCAGCAGGACCACCCAGATCCTCGCCTCCCGCCCCACTAGGGGGCTCCCCAGCAGCAGTGCACTCACCGTACTTGCAGTGCAGCTGCACGACCAGCCGGCTGGCCCGGGGGTTCAGGGAAATCAGACACTTCTCCACCATCTTTTCCAGGGAGGGCAGCGAGCGGAACACACCCAGGAAGGACTAGGGGGCCACAGACACCACCTCGTCACCACCTGCACCTCCTATCACGCAGCTAGGAAAATGGCTCCCAGCTCCCCTGCTGTAACCACAAGACGCCTATTCCCCTCCCAGAGCCAGGGAGGGAACCCAAGAGTCCTGCAGATTCACACCAAGATTCTTTCTCATGGAACAGAGTGGTCCCAAGCCCTGATCCCCCCGCCCAAATGCCATCTACACTCACTGTCCAGGGCAAAGAAAGCCACAAGCTCCTGCCTCCTGCAGGGGAGCCCCTGGGACACAGGGACTGGGCACATAGGCTGCGAGGAGACAGCACAGGCCAGGGTGTAGCCAGGGACACATCCCTGAGCCCAGCTCTCCCCTCTTCACCCTCCACCCCACACCATAGCGCCAGGGCCTTCTGCTTGGCTTCCCATATCCCAGATATCCCTGGGCCCTGGGGCATCCCTCTGAGGCCCGCCCTTGACGCCCCGGCACAGCAATCTCACCTTCATGAGGACCTTGCAGCGGAAGGTCTCCCCATCGGGGTCCAGGCTTCCCTCCTCATAAAGCTGGAAGAAGAGCGGGGCGAATAGGAAGCAGGCATAGGCTGAGCGGGAAGAGTTCACAGCACGCAGGGAGAGCTGTGGAGAGGAAAGCCAGCCCCATCACTAACCAGCCCCTCTGCCCCCCCCCCCCCGCCCAGGAGAGCCAGACCCATCATTGACCAGCCCCCTGGCAGGAGAGCCAGTCCCTCTGCCTCCCCCATGGGAGAGCCAGCCCCGTCACCAACGAGGGTGTGACCCAACTTGCTCCTCTTGGAGCTCAATGATAGCTCCAAAACCCTGTTTGGAAACCCACCCCCCCTTTCTCTGCTGACAACCCCCTTCAATTCTCCCCCCCCTCAGATCAGAAGGGTGCCCCTCACCAGTTAAAACAACACCCCCCCTTACCCCATCCTCTGTGGGCTCTACGTAGAGCTCGTCTCCGATGCGGGACAGAGAGTGCACGGCCTTCCCTATGACTAGGGGGGAAGGAAAAAGACAGTGATCCAGGGCCAGACCCATTCCACCCCCACTCCCCTCAACTCCTGCTCTCTGAGGCAGAAAAAACAGCCATTTGGAGGCTGCGCCCCCTAGAGGCGAACGGTCCTGTGTCCCATTCCCCACCCTGCTGAACCCAGTCCCTCTGCCCTGGGACCAGATGGGAGCCAATGACCCTTGGAGGAGAGGCCTCACATCCTATTCCCCACCCCCATGCCCAGATGGTAGCCTGGCACACACCTTTGACATTGCCCCCGGTAACAAGGCACCTCATGGCCACAGAGTAATGCAGCTGGGCTCTCCCCACTCTTGGGGGGTGTGTGTCAAATCCCAACCCTGGTCAGAGCACTGTGAACCCCGAGATAATCCAGCCCTGTGGTGGGGAGAGTCTGTGCCTTCGGTGCTGCACTGGGTCCTCTGCAACGGTCTAATCAGTACAACATGCTAGGAAGAAACGGGAGAGAGACCACACCCTAGATAATCAACTCAACACATCTCCAACTCCTTTCCCCTGAAGGATCCCAAAGCACTTCCCCTGTATGCACAGGGATCCCTCACCCAGCACTAACATGCAGCCATTGCTGGGGTGGGGCTGGGCAGCTGTTGAACAGCCACACAGGAGTGCTTAGCAGAAAATGAAGGAGAAACCCTGTCAGACTGAAGCTCCAAGAAGAATCAAGGGAAGTAGATTCACTTTCTTAGTCCCCTGCTGGAGCTCCTAATCTTGCCCCTGCCCTGCACGTTACCCCTCTTCCTCCCTCATTCCCTTGCCCTTAGGCCAATTACCTCCTCCAATCACCTTCCCTGGAGTCTCCCCCTCCAGCCCCCTGCACATGCCCTGGGGTTTGTCAATTCGTTTCTGGTACCGAGGCCCAGCTCCTAAACACAACATCCCAACTGCCTCAGCTCTGCACAGAACAAGGCTCATTCCTGCTGTTGTAGACACATACATAGCATCAACCTGCACCAGCCTTTCCTGCAGCCACATCCTATCACAGACCCAGGTGGTCTCCTTTGCCATCTGCCCCTTCTGGCCACTCTGGCTGTCCCATCTCCCAGCCAGGTTCTGGCTGGCAGATCACCCCTCCCAGGTGTCACAGCTGCACCTGCCCATTCAGCGCCTCATTTTGCAAGTCACTGCCCACATTCCTAACCTCTCCCCTTCTTTTAGTCAGCCCCCTTCTTCCCCGGGGAGCCTTTCTGTCCTGTGCTGATTGCAACTCCTGCCATTTTCACAGCAGCCACAGGTCTCCTTAGTGAGCTGGGTGCGCCCTCCTCCTGGGCTCTGGCCACACCAGGGTAGGGAGATGGTTTAGTCACTGTTATTTAGCCATCTAAACACCCAGCCAAGAGCAAATAAACTGTACTTTAGATGTTTAGCATGCGCTGAGCCAGTCAACGTAATGCCTGGGTTTGTGAGACTGAGCTAATCTAATGCTGTTTAAACCATCCTTCTCCTAAATCCTAGACTGGACATGGTCACTAACCACACTGGTCACCAAGGCCATACTCAACTGGGATGCCTGAGGTTGGGATTGGAGACAGGTGATGAGGGTCCCAGCCCAACCCTCCCTACAGCTCTCTTTGTTAGCACGGAACCTGCAGCCCTACTGTCAGTTTTTGCTACTCTCCATCTGTATCCCCATCCAAATGGGTCTGAAGGGCCTATTGATCATGCCAGCACAAGAGCAGCCTTTCAGCCAAGGAAACAGAAGCTGAAGGGGCAGATGCTGTTGTCAATGCAGTTGTGCCACTGCTGGGGGCATCAACAGACTCTGCAGCACCCAGTCCTTCCCACCACACATTGCCCCCCCTTGGTACCTGTCCTGTCCCTGCCGACCACATGCTGTCCCCCAGCAACCTGTCCTGCCCCACCCACGTACTACACACTACCAGACCTCCACACCATCTCCAGCACCCTACCCCATCCCCCACCCCTTTCCTGTCACACTCCCACACATCCCACCTCCCATATTCCATGCTGCTCCCCTAGTCCTTACCCATCCGATCCCCATACCACACACTATCCAGCTGCACCCAGTCATACCCCTCCCCTCTCCTTCCCTCCACCCTGCCGGCCCCGCATCACGCCCTGCCCTGCCCAATCCTATCCCAAGCCACCCCATGCATGGGCCACCATGCCTGCCAGCGCCCTCCCAACCTCTCTTAGCCCCGCCCATCCACCGCGCCCTGCCCATTTTAGTCCCGCCCCATCACACATGTTCTCGGGCAGCGCTCCCCGTCCATGCTCGGTGCTGCTTGGTGCTGCCCGGTTACCAGCGCAAAGCGGGGCGTCCCGCCCTCCCGGACACGGGGCGCCGGGGCTGCTGGAGAGACAGCACCTCTTCCTGATGGTCTCGTCCAGCACCCCCGCCACTCACCCCCAATGGCCGCGCCCGACCCCACTTCTTACCCTGCTTCTGGAACAACCCACCTCCCCTGCCCCGGCCGTCTTCCCATTGGCCGAGCCCTGCCTCGGTGCCGCCTCTTAGCCCGTCCTATTGGCTCATGGATCACGTGGGGGGGGGGGTCGCCTCCTCTTCACGTGACAAAGTCTCCGGAGAGGAGCCGCGCTGGCCCGGCTAGCGAGCACGTGAGCTTCTTGGGTGGAGCCTTGTCTGGCCGTCTTCGCGTCAGCCAGACCTCTTCGCCGGGTGGGCTCGTCTCCTCCTGCCGTTGGAGGAGCCGAATGACGCTGATTGGCTGGGACGGCAGAGGGATAGAACTACCAGACAATCGGGCCTCGAATGTAGGCGGTAGAATGTCGGGGTCTGCCCAGAGCCTCACCCCGACTTAGGCTCCTTCCTCTACTCCCCAGAGTGCCCCTTAGAACCGCCCCAGCGCAGGCTCCTGGCCTCTCCCCAGCTCAGGTCCTGCCCTCACAGACCTTCCCTGGGGCCCAGACAGCCCCCACCCGAGCTCAGTCACCCACTCTCTTCCCGGAGACCCACTCCCAAGCCCGGAAACACACCTCACTAGGCGCAGGCTCCTTTCTCTGCCCCATCTCAGAGATATCCCATCCCTTGAGGCCAAGGCTGTCTCTCTGGCCCCCATTCAAACATACACCTCCCCCCACCCCCTGAGTCTCCTCCCCTGAGTCCAAACTCTTTCCCTCCCCCTGGGCTGCCATCATTCTCTTCTTGCAGACTTTGGGCTCAAGTTCCCTCCCCAGGTTCCAAACTTGCTACCCCAGGTTTGCTGGAAGCTGTGGTCTCCATGGGCAACCACAGTCTGCCTCTTCGTGGCACACGATCCAGGTGGCAGCCCATCTGGCACCTCATCTGGGTACAAGCTGCTCGTGCCGAGGATGAGGAAAAGAAGCAAAGGGGCCAGGAGGAGCCTTTGCAAGGGCTTTCCTAGCCTCTTCCCAACTCAGGATCCTCTGTCAGGTCAGGGGCTGAAGTGCCATCCCTGTGCCCCAGCTGAGCAGAACCTCGCAGCCTCCCCATCACAGCACAGGGGAATGATGACTCACTGCGCAGCTTTGTTCTGGTGAGTGACTGTCAAACCCACCTTGGGAGGCCCTGTACTCATCATCTCAGTGACACAAATGCCTCAAACTCCCCAGAAGCTAGGACCCATGCTAAGGTCTTCCCCGCCTTGTAGCATCACCAGCAAGAATGATTCGGCAGGCCATATCCTGACTTCTGTGCGGTCCCCACCCAAACTGTCCTGTGACCTTTGGGTCACACCCTCAGGTGAGTAATGTGCAGCCACATTCCCCTTCTCCTCCTCACCTTTTGGTTCTGCCCCCAGGTGAGCCACAAAGCCCTAACCCCATTGCCTTCATTAGATTGCTCAAGCATAACCAAGAGCACTTGGCTCATCTAACCATCCTACTGGTGATGTGTGAGCCAGACTAGCCTCTGGTTCCTTCTCCTGTCACTGGGCTGAGTCTATGGGGCTAACAGGAAGTTTTGTTTCCCTGAGAAACAGGAGCTCTGACTGTTACCTCCAACGGGCATTCTGTGCAGCACAAAGGGACTGTTATGCCAGAGGTACTTTTGCTAACTGCAGCTGGTAAATGGAGCTGACATCTCTTCCCTCCTTTCTGTGATGCCAGGCTTCTGGGGCCCTGGTAATCCCATACCCCCTCTCAGCAGCTCTACATGAAGATTCCCTTTAGCTGAGCAGCCCCTTGGCTTTCAGCATTTCCAGACTCTGGAAGTGCTTCTGTAGGTTTGGGAGATTGACTCCTGAATGGGGGAGATGTCTAGTTTGCCATATTGGAGTTTTGCCCTGCTGATGCTGTCCATCACTGTTGTCCTATCTGAGCACCTTCCACACAAAAGATCAATAGCAATAAGGACGTTCCCAGTGACAGGCAGCCTAAGTAGGGAGTTAGGTCCCATTGGTACCCTCACAGGTGGGGACATCAAAGCAGGCATTCCATAACAGATCAGTGGCTTCCGTATGCTTCCGGAACCCATCCTGGCCCCCTGTGTAGCAGCAAAGATGTGGGAATTACACACCTTGAGGGACTGGCCCACGGTTTGAGGGGGGCTAAAGAGATGGAAACTAATGATGCTGGGTAAAGGGCCATGGTGTAGAGGGTCTGTATAGAAAGGGAAAATAAAATGCACTAAAAATAATGGGCAGCAAGCCCAGGATCACGTGTTCCTGGGATGGAGCCTTGAGGGAGTCCAAGGGATCTGGTTTGATAGGGAATTTTAATAAAAAATAATACCTTATGTGGGACCTGCCTGTTGTCAGGCTAGGTAACTGCAAGAATCCCTCATTACTGCCCTCCTCGCATCCATCATGTTCACTTGTGTTGGTTTTTAAAAATGATTGGAGCTCTTTGAAGTAGGGACCGTCCTTTATTCTGTGTTTGGGATGTCTGTGCACTCTCATGAAATGGAGCCCTGATCCTGATTTAAGCAAGAGAACCACAGGGTTAATCCCTTCCAGAGCCAGAGGAGAGATGCTGAGATTATTTTAATTTAAGACAACCTAGCAGCCTTATGCTTAATACTACCACTCTTCGCTTGGAATAAATCTCACGGCCCCTTGAGGCCTAAACCTGTGTCTGAGGCATTGCCCCTCCTTTCTCTCCCACCTCTCTTCCTTTCTTTTCCCCATCTCTCTCTGGTTAATATGTTCAGGGTATGTTACTTAGTTTGGGGAGTAGGGGGGATGGAGGGGGTGACAGATTGAGGTAAGAACCCTTAAGTCCAGGGCCCTCTCTGAATCCCCTAGAACAGGTACAGCCAGGGAAGCTGGAGGACCAAGTCCCCACCGTCCCTGAATTAGCTTGTTAACTCTCTGGCACTGTAACTCCTTGGCTTCTCTGCTGGGAGCCCATTAGGTGGTTCCCATTAGGATTGTGGATGTGAGAACTGGGTTCAGATGCACCAAACGTGTTACATATGGGATTTCTATGCCCACCATAGAATGGGCTCTGGATGCAGTCCTGCAGAGAGGTGAAGAACCAGAACTGCATCCCTGTGCTCCTGCAGTGGGATCTGGGTTTAGCCTTCATAAGGAGGAGAAGAACTGGAACTGGACATTAGTGGCCCCTGGAAGAGGCTCTTGGCACAGCCCCTTTTCCTCCCAAGAGGAAGAGAAGAACCAGATTTGGTGTTTAGAGTGTCCGTTCCAGCTCTTGAACAGCAACTGGGCTCCTATGAAGCGAGCATCCCCATGAGGATCCCTGGCCTCGGGACTCAGAGTTTTATGGAGCTGTGGATAGGACACAGCTGGCTGAGAGCGTGATGCACACACCTCTGCAGTGTCCAAAGCTATGTGTACCCCTCCC
Source organism: Gopherus evgoodei (assembly GCF_007399415.2). Classification (NCBI taxonomy): domain Eukaryota; kingdom Metazoa; phylum Chordata; order Testudines; family Testudinidae; genus Gopherus; species Gopherus evgoodei. Next base: position 127,736,183 of record NC_044325.1, read on the forward strand.
TTCCCAGATCCTGCACTGACTAGACACAAGGGAGGTTAACACTAGGTGAGGAGTGGTGGGGGCTTGAGTCTGTGGAGTCTTTAAATTAGGTCAGAGAGAGTCTATAACCCCCTCTGGGGGAGACTCCCACACCCACACAAGGTCAGTCTCATCGTAGTGTGACCCTCCCAACCAACCAACCTACTCACACTGGGTCAGCTCTCCCAAGCGCCACCATCAACTTCTCCCCTACTCCTCATTCACACAGGGTCAGTCCTGCCTATTCCCCAGCACGGCCCTCAGCCCCACCCCTGCAATCACACAGGGTCAGCACTCCCTGCTTCCCAGAACTGCTCCCCTATCCCACATTCATGCAGGGTCAGCACCCCCTGCTTCTCAGCACTGCTTCCCCACCTCTCACACAGGGTCAGCTCCTGCTGCTCCACAGCACTGATCCCCCCACATTCAGCTCCCCCCAAGCACCATTGACCATACTCTCACAGGACAGCCCCTGTACTACTGCTCCCCAGTACTGCATCTCCACACTCAAACAAGGTCACCCCTCGCTCTCCAGTACTGCTCCCCTGCCCCACCCTCTCACAGACTCAGCCATCACTGTCCATCATGTTCCCCCCCCACATAAACACACTCACTCAGGGTCAAGTCACATACACTCCAGAACCATTGGCTCCCTGCAGAGATTGTCCTGACCAACACAGCAGCCAATCCATATAAATCTTTATTTATTTTCTGTGAGCTTTGTTTTGAGAGACAGACAGACACAGCTGGTCTTTCAGTCCTGACAAACTCTTGCATTTCATGTTCTGTCCAGCAGAGGGTGACAGGTGCTTATAACAGCACTGAGAAATGGGGAAGCCAAGTGTCTGCTGTGTGTCTGAAGAAATCCCCTGGCTGGCTCCCAGCTGAGTCACCTGGAATCCCCTTGGAAGTGGGAGGGAACAGAGCTGCAGGCTGGGCCCCTGAGATCCCAGCCCCAGATTCTCACTTTGGGGAGGGAGCATTTTAGAGGCTTGGGGAGGATTTAAAGTAGGAAGTTGAAGAGTCACCAGAGTTCCAAATCTCCCCTCTGCAGCGGTTCCAATGTCTGGCTGTCTGGTCTCAGGGGTAGGGGACTGCTGTCCCACATGTCCCTACGTGTCTCACTGTGAGGCTACTCTTCTTTCTCTGATTCTCATATCCAAGGGGACCTATAGACTCAACTTTCACTCCTTCAGGGGTGGGATGACGGCATGGAGGGAGCTCGGGGGTATTCAACTATCGCCCAAAGCAGAGAAGAGAGAGGGGCTGATGAGAAGGCATTAGAGATGGGTAGGTGGCACGGGGAATTGATGAGACAGAAGGAGAAATGGGTGCAGTCTAGACAGGAGAGTGGAGGGGTTAGTGGGAAAGGGAGGGAAGGTGGAGTGAGCAGGGATGGGAGCGAGTCCAATGGAAAGGTCAGCAAGTGGGAGGATTGGCTGGCTGGTGGCGCTGCTGGAGGGCGAATGTGCAACTCACGCTCTGCAGAAAGTGAGGTCAGCCTCCCACAATGCTTCCTGTGACGTCGCCCAGGAGTGGGGCGCCTGGGGGGTGGGCAAGAGGAGCTCAGCTCGCCTGCCAAGGGATAGGAGAGCTTGGCAGCCTGCCAGGGCGTGAGTTACCCACTGAGCCAAGCTGGCCAGGTGGAGCACTTCACTCTGTGAGTATCTCCTCCCACGCAGAGGACGTCCCATCCCAGTGCCATGGAGACGACCAATGTCCTAAACAATGCGGCCGCCTAGCTGAGGAGGCAGGCTGGACTGGGAGCAGGCTGCTCAGACACACATCCTCTGGGGACTGCCTGCTGTCACAAGGCTCTCATCCCTGATTCTGTGAGCCCCATCACCATGGCTGGACTGAGCCACTCCATGGAGGGCCTGTGGACAGTCCATCTGCATGAAGAGCAGCTCATGGCTGGCCTAGAACCCACAGGCAGGGCCTGATATAGCCATTGCGCTCCTGGTTCTTGTGCTGTCTATCTCTAGAACAACTGTCAGCGTGGTATCAAGAGCGGCGCCAGAGTTTCTGGTGCTCTAGGCAGAATTCAGGGGGTGGCATTTTGTGTGCGCCCCACAGGGTGCACGGGAGCTTCTGGTTCCACTCCCATCGCGCCGCTGAAGAAGGACCCTCCGCCGAAATGCTGCAGGCGACAGCGGCAGTCATTGAGCTGCTCAGTTGCCTGCCACTATTTTCCGTGGCACATCGGCAGAAGGTGCTTCTTCAGCGGCACGATGGGAGCGGAACTGGAAGCTCCCGTGCGCCCCGTGGGGAGCGCACAAAATGCTGCCCCCTGAATCCTGGCACCCTAGGCTACTGCCTAGGGTCGCCTTATGGAAGCGCCAGCCCTGCATGGCATATAAGCTCTATCTTCATGGCTGGCCTGGAATTTGTGGGCAGGGCCTGAGGCTATCCCTGAGCCATTGAACTTACCTGTGTTTTGTGTAGTGTTTTGTGTACAAATTTTTCCCCAAAGTGCTTCACAATTAAAGAATCTATCTGTGATGTTCCCAAGTGAGGAGAGAGTCAGGAAGAGTGATCAAGGGAGGCTTCTACACAAGGAACATGGGATTTTAGGTAGGAGGCAAAAAAGGAGAAGACTTGTCTGAGTACTATGAAGAGACCAAGAGGAGACTGGTTCCAGATGAGTGGATAGTTGCTTGGAGTGAGCCCGTGGGAAGCTTTAAAAATGGGATTGAATTGCATGCAGAGTGGAGTCTGGAGACAGTGTGAGAAATCTGGTGACAGGGCTATGTCAGGACACTTGGAGTCACCCACTCACAAGTCTGGTCTGTAATCATCATTCAGTGTCTGCTGCCATTCCTGGGCCTGCTGGATCGGTACACTCTTGGGACATTACTAGGTATCAGTGCCTTAGGGAACCAGCCTTGCGGGTTCAGTTGCCCTTGTTGGCATGGGGCATCTCTTCCTCCTTTCCTAAAAACACCCTTCACTAGATGTTGTGAGTTGCTCCATGGGCTGAGCACTGGATAGGAAAGAGGAGAGCAGCCCCCAGGAAATGACTCAGCCCATTGTCATTGAGCAGACAGGACAGGGAAGCCTTCTGTAAACAATGGCCTCTTCCACTGGCACCCCAAGAGGTGGGAGTGGAACAGCAGCTGTGACTCCAGGCTAGTGCCAGATGGGCAGGATTGGAATGGTGGCCAAAATCCTGGGCTGGCACCACAATCGGGCTGGACTGGAACAGTGGCCATGACTCCGGGCTGATGCCCCAACAGATAGGATGGGATGGCAGCTCTGACTCTGGGCTGGCACTCCAGTGGCTGGGACTAGAATGGGAGCCATGACTATGGGTTGGCATCCCAATGGGGTGGGCTGCAACAGCAATCCTGGCTTACACTCCATGAGCTCTGTAATGGTCCCAAAGGGGAAGGATTGAAATGGCCTCAGTTGAAATGGAGAGTTCCATTGTGATGCCTCCTGAGGGGGAATTGTAAGGAGCCCAGGGCAGCAGGGGGAACCTGCTGCTGCACCAGTATGGGGGGAGTGCTGTCTGCCAGCTGGGAGGGAACGACAGGGAACGCGCTTTACGGACTCCGAGTTAGCTGACTAGCTCCAAGGGCTCTCTGTGGAAAAAGTTCAGTGAGAAGTGACACCAAGGTTCTAAACCCAGCTTCCTGCCTCTGATCTGGTGGAAGGGGAAGGAGCAGCCTTGAAACCTACCTCCAGCAGTGCTACCCAACAGTCTCTCCCAGACAGAGTCTGAAGCAGCCAGGGCCATGAGGCATCCAGGTATCACCCACGTGAGCCACAAAGCAGGATGTTCTACCCTATTCTTAGATATAATCTGCCCAAGAGCCCTTTGGGATACACAAAGAGCCCAGAAGATGGGCAGGGCTCTGGAAGGGTGACTCTTCCATCAGCTCTTGTCTGCAGGGCAGCTCCAGCCCACCAGCTCCAAGGTTGCTGAGATGCCTAGCATGACAGATGGGGCCAGTAGGCCCCCATCTCAAACCTGTTGCTCATCCCATACCCTGCCAAGCAAAGCCTCAGTGCCAATAGCCATGTCCTGGCTGGAACCTGCCCAAACCCAGCTTTCCTTGTTAACATCCCCAAAATGGGGAGGATCCAGACAGCATTTGGGACTGCTTTGGGAGGAGTGGGAAGCTCTCTCCCTGGGTGAGGAAGGACTTTCCTCTCCCCTCCACTCTAACAGCCCCACCACTGCTCCAGGCAGCCACACAGACAAGAGTCAGGATGACACTTGATTGGGTTCAGGGAACCGAGTTCCCACCATGGCTGCCCCATCAGCCACCACTTCCCACCCAGCCAAGGGGAGGCAGTTTATTGTGAGCCCCAGCTTCTCCAGCCTAGAGCCCTTTCGCTGCAAAACACAGCAGCATCAGCCCCATGTGGTGCCAAGGAAGGCTAGGGAGGACCCCTTTTAGGGTATAGCTACACTGTAACTGGGAGCGTGCTTTCCAGCGCGGGTAGACAGTCACGCACTAGCTCTGCTCGAGCTATTACATTAAATATAGTAGTGTGACCATGGAGTCATGAGTGGTAGCTCGGGCTAGCCACCGGAGTACAAACCTGCCCGAACCCCTGGGTACATTCTCAGGGGTGGCTAGCCTGAGCTTCCACCTGTGTTGCCATGGCCACGTTAGTATTTTCAGTGGATTAGCTTGAGCAGAGCTAGAACCTCTATCTGCCCGCACTGGCAAGCACGCTCCCAGTTGCAGAGTATCTATTTCCTTAGTCTCCAGCCTAGCTCTTGCACCCAAAGCACCAAGACTTCAGACAGCTACCTGACCTTTGGCTCAGGTGTTTCAGCTCCCTAAGATTACGGCTCCACCATGGTGACCTCTGGACACAGGAGACTTAAGTGCTTCTTTCCCCAGCCGTTAGCTGTCGGGGGCTTCCCTACCAGCCTGCTGGAAGGGGAGGCCAAATACCCTGCAGCACCATTGAGAAGGCCAGGGAGAAATACACTGTTGGGGGGACTGTCCCATATTGACATGCACAAGGAACTACACAGGACTGGTTGAGCATCCATGGTGCTTAAATAGTGGAGATGGCAGCATCCGGGGAGATGGTTCCCAAGGTGGGGGAAATGTCTGGGGTGGGATGGGGTCCCTGATGCAGTGAAGGTTGGGGTATAAAGGAAATAGCCAGGCAGGGGTAGGAGTTGAGAGAGCTTCTCCCCCAGTGCTGCCCCTCACCTAGAGACTTGGGACTGAGCCTCTTCTCTGCCTCCCCTCCCCCCTGGCCGCCTCCGCTTGAATATAAACTGGGACATCCTCAGAGCAGGTTATAGTAGGCAGAGTAAAAGTGAGAGGGGCTGAGGGTGACCCCACTTCCCAAGCTCTGGTACTGTGATACCACATCTCCCAGGGAGGGACTTTTCCCTATGTTGAGTGAAGGAGGGGAAGAGGCTCCAGGAAGGACAAAGTTACTATCAGTTTCAGTAGCTTTATTGGGATGAGAAGATATTTTATTAAGCTAATCCAGTGAGCTTCTCTTGCTTTGTGTCAGGGCTGCAATCATGGCAGGGTTTGTTTGACTGGAACTGGGAAGCAGTTCCTTTTGGTAAAAGCCAAAAGACCCCAATTCAGTCAGTCTGTGCCTGAGAAAGGAATTGCTTCTAGCTTTCGAAGTTTGTTCTTCAGCCCTTGCTCTGTCTGTCCCTCTGCCCCTTCATCTGAATGACAGAAAATGAGAAATAAAGGGATTTCTTCCCCGCTCCCAGAGTCTGTCCCACATTCAGAGATCTTATTCTAGGTTACTGGGGATTCCACCCCCTCCCCGGGTATTACAGGGGTATAGAGTGTGACTCAGTCCTGAAGAAAAGAGTGGAATTGGGGAACCTTACAAAGCGGCACCTTTTCTTTTCTTTTCTTTTCTTTTCTTCCCATTCCCCTCCCTCTGTCTCTTGTTACCTGTGGCTGGCAGGCATGTATGCTGAAAGCTGGTGTTGTGCAATGTCCCTGTGCGGAAAGGTAAACCCCCAGTTTTCCGAAGCCAAGAAAAGAATTTCCTTGTCTCTAATTGCTCAGCAATATCAGGGGGTCTCCAAAGCTTTCCTAGTGGCATATCGCACTGCCCCATTCCCGCCTGCCAGCTCTGAGCAGTTTTTTTTTTAAAAAGCATTCCCTTGGATTGAGAACGAAACAAACACAATTTGAGACGTGCATTCTGGGCTCACATTTTGCCTGTTAATGTTGCAAAGGAAACAGTCCCCCATTTTAACCAGCCTGTAATCTACATTTCCCTACAGTCAGATATTGTTTATCTAATAAAAACATGGGGTGGAATAAGGATATTGGGGGCATATGTGTACACGTTACACACTTAGAATTGTGTTTATCTAAAAAGAAATACAGAAATGTACATAAATATGTCAGTATTTGTGTTGTAGATATTAATATCATTGTATGTATTGCAATATAGGCTCACTTAAATCTGTGTATTTGTTACATAAATCCGTATACACACATGTATATAAATGATTATACATAAGTTGTAAATGATAGCAGAACTGCTGTTTAAGAAATGGCAAAAAACTTGAGTTATTCACACTCTTGTGGTGAGTATCACCAAAGTGAAAAAGTAGTTGAAGAACTTTCAAACAAAAATGTTGCGATATTGGGAGGTTTTAAAACCCTGGTTGTGTTTTAAACTACTTTTGGGGAGCTTCAGGCACTGTTTAAAAATCTGAGACAAGTTGTGTCCCTAAGTGCCTTTGTTTTACACAAAGCATTAAGAGAAAACTTAGAAAAATGAATGCATTTCTTCCCCCTGCCCCCAAGTTAAAAGGATTGTAATAGGTTTTTTTCCCACAAAGTTTAAATACTAGTAAAGTTTTAACAACAACAGCAACAAGTATGGTTCACAAATGAAAATAATTTTGAATCCATTGATTGTATTTTGTTCTACAGAACAAAAAGCTCTCCCTGCTTTTCTTGTTTGAAAAAAATGTAAATATTTACTAATGTGAATAAACAGGGTTTGGGATTTTTTGTCTGTTTTTTATTTTTGCTTTTTTCGCTTTTCCCATATCCCCAACATACCAAGTTTAATAATATTTGATAGTTTATTTTAAATGCAAAGTTTATTTCCAAAGTTCTCATCTAGTTTAGAGAGACACCAAGAGCAAAGCTTGTCCCATAAATGAGGCTAATTAAAAACAAACTCTTTTTTAGCTGTTGCACTATGAAAAAAATAAATATTCTTGTTTGCAAATTTTTTAAGAAAAAAAGTCACGCATCTGTATTAAACCAGACCGCTAAAACCAAACAAAACTGAGTTTTTACACTGATCTTGAAGCTTTTTATGTCATTCACTAGAGCAGTTATTCAGAGAGGGAAAACTCACTGAACTTGGACACCAGTGCTACACAATACTGCAATGAGTTTTGTTTGTATTTTGCAAACTGGTGAATGGGAATTTTGCCAGAGGAAGAACTGAAGATTGGGCCAATATTATTATGTAGTTCTTGTGCCTGCACAAATATATGTGTAGATGCAAAACAAGGGAGAAACAGAATGATTACTATAAATGTCTGCTGAACCTATTAGACTTTTAAATATATTTAAATTTGCATTGGGTGTGTATATATTACATAAGTATTTATTGTACATAAAATATTCCTGGAAGAAGGGAGGGATGATGTCTTTTTGGACATTGGTCACCTGTTTTAGGGAGGAAATATTTATTCTGCTGCATTCAGATTTAGCAAAATATTTTTAATTATTAAATATTTCAGATTTTGAATGCAGAGACATTTATTTTGAAAAATACCACCAAGCAGATGGGAAAGCTACCTTTGCATCTAACTTTCTAAAAAGTTGGAGCCTAGTGCTGAGTCACAATATGCAGTTGAAAGGTCTTGTGTTGAAATGGGGCTATGATGCCTTTTGCTGATTAATGAATCACAAATCTAACACACACACCCCCCACGCACAAACAAAGGGAGAAAGAAAGAATGAATGAAAAATAGAAAATGTGTGAACTTTGGGGGGGGCTCAGAATTCAACTCCCCCACAACTCTCCTTTCATCAGAATATTTGCACTCACCCCCATCCATCCCATTCTGGTGTCTGTCGCCTGGTGAAATGCTTAGCAGGGTTAGTCACCTGCTGATGACTAAACCACTGCACGCGGCTTCCTTTCTCTCTTGTTTAGAGAAAACAATTAAAAAAAACAACAATCAACTGTATTTGGTTTCCCATGAAAGGTCAGTAGAAAGGGGAGAAAAAAAATGAATGAACCAGTATCACTTTTCCAAGTCCAGCATTTGGGCTGGGGCAAGGGCAGAGGGCTGCCTTTGGGCTTGTAGGGTTTCTTCTTATGGGCAAAACTTTAAAAAAAAAAATGGAATGTGAGGAAGAGAGAGAAAGAGGAGAGGGGCTGAACATTATAGAAAGGAGAGGAGAGACTGAGACAGCTTGTGTCATCTATCTAATCTGTCTGTCTATCTCTATCTTTCTCTCTCTCCATCTTTCTCTGACTGTACCCTTCTCTCTCACTCACCACCCCCCGTCTCTCTGACACTCTGACATTTCTGACACAGGGTGGCACCGCATGCTTACCTCACCCCCTCCTACTAAAACTTTCTTTTGTAGAAGAGAGAATAACCAATCTCCCTCTACCTCTCCTCCTCTCCCCCCCTTTATGCCCCCCCCCCAGGGACTGGTGTTTCAGCTTGTGGTTAAAGCTTTACACGTCAGGAAAAAAAAGAGGGCTAAAGAATATCCTCATTTAAAAAAAAAGAAAGAAAGAAAGAAAACCACACACCAACCCAAACCAAACCCTAAATGAGTGGGATTGGCAAATGGGATTATTAATCCTGGCCAAAAATAAAGGACCGCAGACTCTGTGCAGCCCCCTTGGAGAAAGGAAGCACTAAATCACAAACCTACCTTGAAGGGCTGCAAGTCCTGAGTGTAGCTTTGGCTTTACCAAATGGATTTCAGAGCAGGTAGGGAGACCTCTGCACCTTTCCCAACCTCCCCTTCTCCAAAGGGAAGCCAGCCCTCCCCCTCCTCCTTGCCTGCTGCGTCCCATCTCCCCTCCCCACCCAGCGCGCCCTCCACCCACAACTCTTTGGGAAACACTGTTTAATTTTTCGCAATTTCTTTCCAAAATGCCACTAACAAAAGCTTTGCAACATCCAAAGATCTGGGGTGTATGTGGATGGGGTGGCATTCCCCCCTACCCTCTAAGATATATTTTTAAAATGTCTCTTTTTTTCCTCCTCCTCTTGCTTTCAGAAAAGCACGTCGCCCTTTAGTTCCATAGTTCCCTACCTTTGCCCAAAGCTGAAGAGCCAAGGGAGGGGGAGGAGGGGAAAAAGAGAAAAATGAATGGAGCCTGCTCTTGTGTACAATTGCATCAAATACATTCTTGAAAGCAACCTGGTTCTGCTTAACACTTGAATTTAAAAAAAAAAAAAAAAAAAAAAAAAAAGCAAGCAGCTTGGAGAGAGGGTGTATGCAATTTTTTTTATTCTTGCATTCCTGGACACCAATCAAAAGAGCAAATCAAGGGAGGTGGAAAGGGGGAGAGAGCGAGAGAGCATGTTTAAAACTTTGCGCACACACACACCAAAAAAAATATCCGAGACAGCTTTTTCCACCTAACACCCAAGCAAACACAAACCAAAACAAATAGGGAAGAGGAAAAAGACAGAGAGAGAGAGAGAGAGAGGGCAGAACGAACAGGGAAAAAGTGAGGCTTCGCCATTCGCTTGGGGCTTTGGGTTTAGAGTAATAACTAACCAAAAAGTTTGTTTTCTATTGAACAAATTCTGCAGCCTTCCTTCCCCCACCCCAACCCCACAATCTGAGTCTACTATGCTATATGTTTCTGGGGAGATTTCAGGTAAGACCGAAGTGTCTCTACTATTTTGGCAGGGGCTGGGGGTGTAGGGGCGGGGGTCTTGCTGTGCGTGTCATGTTTTTCTTTTCTGAACTGCTGCTGATTCTAATTTGATTTGATTAAAACGTCTGTCTGGCTTTGTGATTGATTTAAGACTTCCCCCCCTTTTTTTTTCTTTGCTTTCTCTTGTTCTCTCTTTTCCATGCATGTTTGTGATTACTGTGGGGGAAATGCCGCTTAGCACGGAGAATTAAAATCCAGGACTGACAGAGAGAAGAGGAAAATGAAAGTCACCAGGACTTAGAGCAGAAAGATTTTTTTTTCTTCCTATGGCTTCATTTAAGCACTTACACCAAAAAAAGAGAAAGGGTTTGGTTGCTAAAATAGACTGCATTTTTTAATGGATCTTGAAGCTAGGTTTCAGGGACACTGAGGAAATACCACTCTTTGGAAGGCATGCACTCCCCCTTCAAAATTCTCCAGAGCTTTTCTTGGTTGTGAATGACTCTTCTTTTTGTTGTTAATCTTTGGAGTTTTAACATTTGAAACCTAGTTAGAAAAGTCCCTTTGTGGAGGAGCAAAAAATGTTTTCAAGGAAAGGAACAGTCCCAGAGCATGGAGGGTGTAATTTGTATAAGCAGTAGGGGTTTTGTGTTTTGCAGACTACATTGCAAGCTTTCTGGGAAAGAGGTTGCCATTAAAATAAAATAAAATTGTAAAAACAGCCCTTAAAAGGTCAAAATCTTGACTTTCCTAGACTTGCTCTTTTGACAATTATGCTGTTAGGTTTGGCGCACGGGATTAAATGAGATTCTCCTCCTTTGGACAGAGTCAGTTCTTTGAAAAACAAAAAAATCAGTGTTTGTTTTTTGTTCCAGACTGGAGGTGCTGGAGTGAGTCAGGAAGGGCATAGTGGGGAAAGTGGGGGAGAAGGGCCAGAAAGTGTGAGGACAGAAAGACTTAACAAATCTATCTATCTATGGACAGACAGACACAGAATTAAACCCAGGGCAGGATTTGCCCTTCAGATCTCTGAGGACTAGAAATCTGAACTCTCCATGCACAATCCCCAGAAACATGCTGTCTGTCTGTCTGGTCTGTAGCTGGCAAGGGCTGTTTCTTAGCCAAGAGTGAGGAACAACCAAAATCTCTGGGCGGATTAAGGAGGGAAAGACAAGCTGAGAAAAGGGAGAAGAACAATGTACAGAGGAAGGGGAGATGGAGAAGGGCAAGTGTCTAGCAAAATCCAGCCTTGTCCCCCTCCCATTCGGTCTCCCCAAGTACATGATGCTGGGTGAAGTTGGATTTTCTGTCTTTGGGGAGAAGGGAAGGGAATGAGTCCTAGAATGAGCTGTGAAGCTCGGAGCTTCAAAGCCCTCGGCTTTGTCACTCATCAGAAACACTTGGATCCTGACAGGAACCGATGTACCCAGCTCCTATTTGGCAGGCACAGCAAGGGCACAGCCCCTGCGCACATCTGGGCTTCATTAGCCACAAACCAAAAAAAGCCTCTAAAGGGAAATGCAAAGGGCTCTCCTTGCGGGACTGGCTTTGGGGAGGATTTATTCCCTGCTAAGTGGCACATTTTTCCGTAAATTAAAACCCTTCCCCACTGTACCTGCACCTACACTCACAAGGCAATTTTTCTCTCATACACACATGCACACACACAGAGAGCTGCAGACATACACACTGGCACACACACACACACATACACTCAGGCAAACTCACACACACACACATGCAAACTCCCCTCACACATCCTCTATATACACACACAGGAAAACTCTTTCACATACACGTACCCACAGAGGTGCATGCACTGGCAAACTCTCTCACTCACACATACACCTATGCCAACATAAACACAGGCAAACAGATGGAAACACACCAACTCCAATCCACATGCGAGGCGGGATCTGCAACAGCACAAACAGAAACTACAGGTTGCATCTGCAGTTATTCAGCACCTATGCAAGTGCTAGGATAGGCAGGGCTCTGACATTTTAGCACTATGTCACCAAGGTCTGTGTGTGTGCATGCCGTGTGCACACGTGCAGGTGCATGGCTTCAGGACACTGACCTGGAGAAGCTGGAGCCCTGACCACACTAGTGTTGCTCCCTTGCTATCCCCAGGGCAGCTGCACTGAGGTTGACAACCAGACACTAAGTTTGCTCAAGGAGGAACCTACCCATCCCAGGCCTGACCTGACCCCACTGAAATCAACAGCAAGACTGGTCTGCAAACTGGCCATGGGTGAGTGAGTAGAGGCACACGACAGGGACAGGGACAGCCCGATGAGCCATCAAAGAGACAAAGGACATTGTGTGAAGGGTCTAACTAGGGGAGATGCTTGAGAAATAGCTTAGAGTGCACAGATCCTGACCACTGTTAGAGTCTGGGTTCCAGCCGCGCGGGCAGGTGGGCTAATCCAGACAGGCACATCTTATATGTCTGCACAACATACTTGTCTGAGCACACATGCTGACATGCTCTCACTCGCACGCTCATGCACATACACACACACTCACATGAGCATACACACTGACATGCTGCCACTTGCAAGCTCAGGCCTGCAGAGACACTCACATAAGCACACATGCTGACATGTCCATGCCCACATATACCTGCTTGCAATACGCACATGGTCCCAATTCACAATGCACATGCTTGTGCTCACATGCTCACATTTGCATGCTCATTCATGCGCACATGCTGACATACTCCCACTCATATACTCATGCATGTGCATACATGCTAACATGCTCCCACTTACATTCTTATCCATGCACACATATTGGCAAGTTCCCACTCATACACTTATGTATGTACACACACGCTCACATGACCACATGGGCTGATGTCTCCCCACTCATGCATGTGCACACACTAACATGAGCACACACACTCACATTTGCATTCTCATGCATGTGCACATGTATTCATTTGAGTGCAGATGCTTGCATGCATGCACACATAAGCACGCACACACACCTGAATGCCCAGACACACTCCTCTGCTCATGGATGTACGTCTTCACATCTGCATACTCGCATGCTCACACAAGCACACATTCACATACACTGACATGTTTATGCACACACACACAGAGGCAAACATTTCCTGTACTTACTGTCTGAAACACTTGGCTTAGCTTTGCCGCTAGAGCATGGAGATTAGGGGATACTAGGGTTATGTCTGCACTGCAGAGTGTACCTGGGTCTGGGTTTGCCAAGCCCGCTTGCGTTTGTCCACACCGCAGAGCTGCACTCGCCTCATTCCTGGGTAGCCATGTCCACATTGGCACAGCAGTTACACATGTTTGGCACTAGGATTTCCAGGATACATCACAGGGTTTTTTGTGCCTCATTAATTTGAGCCACTTTAGGAATTGGTTTGTGGTGTATTGTGAGCTTCTCTTCATATATAGGAGGATCCTGTCTTCACTGCAGAGTTAACGCAAGTCCCATCCACACACAAAACCGCTTCACTGAGTTTGGTGGTGCTTTCAGCTTAAGCAGCCTGACCAGTTAGGGAGTATAGGTTACACTCGAGTTAGTCCAACTCGTCAGCTGCTAACATGACCACTCTGTGCAACTGGGATGTTATTTCGCAACCTAGCTGTTCTCACTTGAACTAGGCTAACTCAAGAGGAGTTCACTCCAGAGTAGATAACTGTGGTTAATTCTGCAGTGAAAACATAGCCAGGTTAGTTTACTTGTGGCAGAGGAGGTAGGGGGGCACAATAGTTTCTGTGGTTGGCTTGTTTGCTAAATTCCTTTGCATGGTTTTCTCCCCTCCTTAGCTCAGGCTGGCATGTAAAGCAGGGAATATGCCCTAATGTTTGAGTCAGGACAGCTAGGTTGTGTTCTCTTTATTCACTGTGCCCTAGAGCAGGTCTCCTCCCCTCTCTGGGCCTCAGTGTCACCCTGTGAAGATAGTGAACTTGGCACATGGAGGCTTTGGCCCTGTTTGTGAGCAAATTGAGTTCCTCAGGTGCTAGGTACAGGTAGAGAGTTGGTGAGTCTTAGCTAGGGAAGTCTGGTAGCCTTTTTCAGGAGGATCTCATTGGTTCATGGCATGGGGGCATGATCTGGGCTGGTCTGGTTGCTCGGCTCCCTTTCCCTTGCCATCATTACTGTCTTTTCCCCTCCATTCTGACCTTTGCAGGGGAATCTACTGCAGCGCTGTCTGGGTTCAGGCCTGGCCCATATGTTTCAGGGCCATCAAGGGATGCTGCAGGCACTGGCCTGGGATCTGCCCAAGGGGCAGGTTAAACATGAGCAGCTTGGATTGAGCATGGGCCATGCTGAGAAAGGGAATGAGGGCAAAGTCACTGAATGTTGGGGCACAGGCTGCAGAGGAAGATAAATATTGCCAGCAATGGGTTATTATTCTAGTGTAGGCAAGGCGCATGAATGTGTGTATATGCATCTGTGACTTGGTGTGTCTCTCAATCAGTTTGTGTGTGGGTCTCTCTCTGCCACTTGAATATGTCTCAATCACAGTTTGTGTGTGTTTGTGTCTTTGTGTCTCACTGTGTGTGTGGTGAGTGAGGAGAGAGAGAGAGAGAGAGCTGAGAAGTGCCTTTTCCCAGGCTCACAGGTCTGGATGGAATTAGGGGCCTGCACACCCATGTTAAACAAGTTTGTTTCCATCATGCTCCTGGCTGGAGCCGGTGATGGGAAATCCAGGCCCAGCTAATTACAGGCCTCACTGGAGTCTCCCGTGATCTGATATATTTATAAACATATAGAGGAGACAGGATGTAAACAATCAGTGTGAGCGGGCTCCAAATGTATCGACTGGCGTGTGTGCGAGACAGAGGGGGGGACATGAGGCACAGGGGGGAAGAGGGAAAGGAGAGGCATGGAGTAACCTCACACTCAGACACTAATTCACACCCACACATTCATTCACTTAGTCTCGCACACTCGCTCACACATGCACAGAGGAATGTACTGTATATGATGATAGGAACTAGAAAATGCAAAAAAACCCAAACCAAACCAAAAAAACCAACCCAACCCTCACTACACCCAATCTGAACTACAAAGGCCAGATATATGAGAGATGAATGTGGCCTCTGCAGATGCACAGGTTCTTCCAGAATCTCTCCCTGCATGATCATGTAATACTGGGCAATTGCAAACAGAACATGTGGCTGGGGAGGAGGGGTAGCTCAGTGGTTTGAGCATTGGCCTTCTAAACCCAGGGTTGTGAGTTCAATCCTTGAGGGGGCCATTGAGGGATCTGGGGGAAAAATCTGTCTGGGGATTGGTCCTGCTTTGAGCAGGGGGTTGGACTGGATGACCTCCTGAGGTCCCTTCCAACCCTGATTATTCTATGATTCTATCACTGCCTTCAGTCCTCATCTGAGCAATCCTCTGCTATCCCAGCCCTGGATTCCCTACACACACAACTCTGCTGATGCCTGTGTATTTCAACTACCAGGCCCCCTGCTAGGCTGTCCTATCCCTGGACTTCTAACCCCTGCACACATACAGCCCAGCTGTGTTGGTGCCCAGCAGTTCCAATCTGTAGGCCCCAGCTAATCTAGTCTTGGGTTCTCCTTACACACAGCTCTGCCAATACTTCTCAATCCCATCATACGGCCAGGAAATTAAGAGCTATGGGGTGTGGACAGGGGATTCCCTACAAAGAGTGTCATAGCTACAGGAAACAGAGGGATATCTGTGGGGATTCCCTGTGTGTGTGTGGTGTTGGTGAACAGCAGAGTGGTGTGACCTGTGTGAAGGTTCCAAAGAGTTAATTCCCCATCACATGACAGGGTCAGTAGCCAGTTACTGCAGTGGTGGCTGTTACATCTGGCTGTGAGTCCATGTTTTGTTTGTTGAAAATTAAGTAAAATGTCAGCCAAAAATAACAATCACAGAGACATTTAGCCCATTTATAACATTCCATATAGAAACACCTGGCCTGGAGGTCAGGTTTGATAGCTCAGCCCCAGACAGATGAGAGGACTACTCAGCCTTCTATCAGTAAATGCCTTCTCTGAGCCTACCTGGCTTCTAATTACAAGCCTGTAAGCCTGACTTCAGTACTGGGCAAACTGGTTGAAACTATAATAAAGAACAATATTGTCAGACATATAGATGAACATAATTTGTTGAGGAAGAGTCAACATTGTTTTAATAAAGGGAAATCATGCCTCATCAATCTACTAGAATTCTTTGAGGGGGTCAACGAGCATGTGGACCAAGGAGATCCAGTGGGTATAGTGTACTTAGATTTTCAGAAAGCCTCAAGGTCCCTCACCAAAGGCTCTTACGCAAAGTAAGCTGCCATGGGATAAGAGGGAAGGTGCTCTCATCGATTGGTAACTGGTTAAAAGATAGAAACAAAAGGTAGATATAAATGGTCAGTTTTCAGAATGGAGAGAGGTAAATAGTGGTGTCCCCCAGAGGTCTGTTCTGGGACCAGTCCTATTCAACATATTCATAAATGATCTGGAAAAAGGGGTAAACAGTGAGGTGGCAAAATGTGCAGATGATACAAAATTACTAAAGATAGTTAAGACCCAGGCAGACTGTGAAGAGCTACAAAAGGATCTCTCAAAACTGGGTGACTGGGCAACAAAATGACAGATGAAATTTAATGTTGGTAAATGCAAAGTATCGCGCATTGGAAAGCATAATCCCAACTATACATATAAAATGATGGGGTCTAAATTAGCTGTTACCACTCAAGAAGGAGATCTTGGAGTCATTGTGGATAGTTCTCTGAAAACATCCACTCAATGTGCAGCGGCAGTCAAAAAAGGGAACAATGCTGGGAATAATTAAGAAAGGGATAGATAATAGGACAGAAAATATCATGTTGCCGCTATGTAAATCCATGGTACACCTGTATCTTGAATACTGTGTGCAGATGTGGTTGCCCCATCTCAAAAAAGATGTATCGGAATTGGAAAAGGTTCAGAAAAGGGTAACAAAAATGGAACAGCTTCCATATGAGGAAAGATTAATAAGACTGGGACTATTCAGCTTGGAAAAGAGGTGGCTAAAGGGGAGATATGGCTGAGGTCTATAAAATCATGACTGATGTAGAGAAAGTAGATAGGGAAGTGTTGTTTACTACATTTCACACATTTTTTCACACAACACATAGTCAACTTGTGGAACTCCTTGCCAGAGGATGTTGTGAAGGCCAAGACCATAACAGGGTTCAAAAAAGAGCTAGATAAATTCATGGAGGATAGATCCATCAATGGCTATTCGCCAGGATGGGCAGGGATGAAGTCCCTAGCCTCTGTTTGCCAGAAGCTGGGAATGAAGGACAAGGGATGGATCACTTGATGATTACCTGTTCCCTCTGGGGCACCTGGCACTGGCCACTGTCGGAAGACAGGATACTGGGCTAAATGGACCTTTGGTCTGACTTAGTAGGGCCATTCTTACATTCTTACATGGCCATCTCTTTATTATTTCTGTTGCAGTACCACCAGTCAGGACTCCAGTCAGCTTACAGGGCCCCATTGTGCTAGGTGCTGTACAGACAAGTAACACAAAGAGTATGTCCACATAGCTACCCAAGTACAGCCCTATCCCAGGTCCTAGGTATGTACTCGAGTTGGATGGATTTTCAGACAATCAAGACTGGTATCACTGGCGGAGCAAAGGCAGGAATAAGCCTTGTGATAAAAAATTCAATAGGAGAGGTGGAGTGGGGCTGATTGATGGACAACAGTAAGGACAAGAACCTAGTGTTTGAAGAAAGGGGAGCCAGTGATGGACACAGAAGTGGGCAGGAAGGTCAGAATGAGTGGCAAGGAAGATGAGCCTACTGGCAACGTTCTGGATTAATGTGATGGTGAGCAAGGCAGGAGGCATTGAGTCCAAAAGTATATTACAGTAACCAAGGTATAGGAGGACAAAAGTCTGAACAAGAACTTTGGCAGCCTGTACAGAGAGAAAAGGCTGGATCTTTGAGATGTTGTAAGGGAAGAAGTGCCAAGATTAAGACATGGCCTAGACAAGTGGGTCTAGGGTGAAACCTGAGTCCTGGAAGAATCTGGAGTTATGAATATGAATGACAGATGAATATGAATATGAATATGAATGACAACAATGTGTTGTCCACCATGATAGAAAAAGAAGGAAGGGTGAGGAAAGGAGATGAGGAGCCCTGATCAGGCCATGTTAAGTTTGAGTTGCTGGCTGGTCAACCACAAGGAGATGTTGGAAAGATAGGATGGTTGGAGACAGGTCTGGGTTAGAGAGAGAAGTCGTGAGTCATCATGATCAAGAAGGTTGTAAAAGCCTTGTTTGTAGCTAAGATCATCCAGAGATAGGGGGTAAGGGAGAAGAGGAGGGAATCAAGGACAAAACCAGGACACTGCAAGAGAGAGAGAGGAGGGGGAGAAGCCACTGAATGAGACACTGACAGGGTGATCTGAATGTTGGAGGAGAACCAGGAGAAGACAGAGTCAGAAAAGCTAAGGAATGATAAGAAAAGAAGAAGAGAATAGCTGACAATATCAAAGGCAGCTGATAGATCCAGGGTCAGCTTTAGGAAGTGCGGGGCCCAATTTGAACAGTTTTGATGGGGCCCCGGCAGGGATGGCTTAAACAAATAAACAAACAAACAAACAAAACACGTGTGGCTTTTACTCACCAGGCAGTGCTCCGAGTCTTCGGCGGCACTTCGACAGCGGGTCCTTCACTCACTCCAGGTCTTTGGAAGCACTGAAGGACCCGCTGCCGAAGTGCTGCCAAAGACCCGGAGCAAGCGAAGTACCCGCCATCGAAGTGCCACCGAAGACCCGGAGTGCCGCCAGGTGAGTAAAAATTAAAAAGGCGCCTCTAGCCAGGGAAGGGATTCTCACTGGGCACGGGACCCTCTTAGGCACGGGGTCCAATTCGGGTGATTTGGTGGAATAGGCCTAAAGCCGGACCTGCATAGATCTAGGAAGAGGAAGCTGGAGTGGAGGTCCTGAAGTTTGGTGATAAAGAGGTTGTTAGAGATATTGAGGAGAGCTATTTCAGTGGGAGGGGGTTTAAAATGGAGAAGAAGGAAAAGAGCTTAAAACTGTGGGTGTAATCTGCATGCCTAGTGTATTTGGATATAAGGGGAGAAGGGAGAGGTGGGGTCAAGGCTGGGGCTTTTATAGTAGGGGAGACCAATGCATGTTTGTATTGTGAGGAGAAGGAGCTGGGGAGAGTGAGAGATTGAGGGCAGGCGTGCAAGTAGTTTCAAGGGGGGTCAGGAGACTGGGTGGAATGAGGTCTCTGGGGCTCAGAGTGGGAAAGAGAAAGGAGAATGTGATAGAGGAGGGATGGTTGGGAATTCATTTTTTGTTTGATTTTTGTGTGTGTTCTTGCTCTCAGAACGGCTTGGTCCGTGGTGGCCTGTTTAGCCAGCCCTCTGGAGATCTGCCCCGGAAAGCTGTGTTTGCTACTCCTGGTGTTTTTCATTGTCAGTGACTGAGTGGGCATGCATTACTTCTGTCAGCACTCAAGAGCTGACAGCATTCTGGATGTGCTAAAGGGAGGACATCAGCAGCGAGCCAGTGTCTCTTTGGTTTTGTTTAAATGCCTCCTGTCAGATTGGCCCTTAGAGTGGTTATGACGTTGATGTGGATGGTGCAACTGTTGCTTTGGTATGTTACTGGCTACTTTCTGTTTGGAGTCTAATGTTCACTCCCACTTGCAATAGGGGTCACTGTTGGGAAGCCTGTCATAGTATTTTCTGTCTGGCTCAGAAAGCTCCTTAGGTGCTGCCACTGAAGCATCTGTCGTCCTGCCCGTGAGTCTCTGACCTAGTAATTCTAATGAAACTTTGAGAGGTGTGTTGGGGTATCCTAACAGTGCTAAGTACAAATCCCTCAGATCTGTCAGAAGATTTCTTAAATCACATCCTTTGCTATTGTACTGACTTTTCAGCTAACCCCTTTGACTAAGGTAAGGGCTTGAACTGAGAATCCAAGACAATTCCTGAAAGAAGTCACTCATGATTGGGTCCATCCTCTGTTGTTAACTCATCTAGAAACCTATGGTGTGCAATTTACAATTGATGTTTTGTGCAACAGTTCAATTTAAAAGATAATTAAGTAGAAGTCGATTAATAAGAGTTAATTAATAATTAACTTCCCTGTTAAGTTCAGCTAGAACTGCACCAACTTTGGACAAGGAAGTTCAGGAATCTCATATGGTTTTAGTTCTTTTGCATTCTGTTTCCTGTAATGATTGCAGCCTTCAAGCTCAGATATGTTCTCTTTAATGGCAGCATTCATGCCTGGCTTCAATAGGGCGTCTTGGTCTCTGTTCTTACATGGTTCAATAGCCAAATAAGTACTGTGGAAGATGCTTTACATTTGTGATTTCATGCTTATGATATGATGTCATTTGGACAGAATGCCATCTGATGCAACAATTCCATCTCTAGCTGCAATAAGTTTTTATACTTGGAGGTGGTTGGGCTTTTTCCACTAACTATCCGTCTAGAATTCTTCTCTTCTGTTCTCATGAGGTTGGGTCATTTGGTGTTTCTCTTTGGAACTTGTCAACTTTTGTTTTGGAAATGAATGGGTCATATTACTTCAAACTTCTTTTCCTGTAGCTCCTTGTTTTCACTGTTGATAGGAGTTTAAAAGTGTGCCTAATATAAAAAGCTCCTCGCTGGGTCTGCATTTCACACTCAATGAATTCCTTTGCAATGTCACAATCACTGTCTGAAGCCTGGACATTGCTTTGCACAATGGTTTCAGTAAAGTCGCTTTTAATGGCTTATGGTCTTTCTCAACCTCAGTAGGTTTCGGTCCATAAACATACTCATGAAACAGCTCACAATCATGCACAATTGCAGCATTTCCACTTCAACTGAGCATAATTTTGTTGGGTTTTAGCCCATGCTTTGTATGCATCTGCTACTGGGTGATCATCTGGCAGAAGGGCAGCTCCTGTCCCAGGAGTGTTGGTGACAGTTGAGATCTTAGGCCCTTTATTAATTTGAAAATATTTCAGTATTGGTGCTTCTGTGACATTTTTTAATTCCCCAAAGGTTTTTCTCTTGCCAGTTACACCAGTTATACCCCAGTGCCACTCTGAACTGCCCTCCATAAGCATTCTGAGTAGAGCCCCTAACTGCGACAAATGAAGGATCAATTTGCTTAGCTATGCTAATCCAACAATCAGTCTATGTAAGACCTCCTTGTCTCTTTCTATTTTTCCAGTCCATTCCATCTTTCCTGGGTCTGGTTGAATTCCTTTGTCCCTGAGTAT
The DNA here is from genome assembly GCF_007399415.2 of Gopherus evgoodei. Taxonomy (NCBI): domain Eukaryota; kingdom Metazoa; phylum Chordata; order Testudines; family Testudinidae; genus Gopherus; species Gopherus evgoodei. The sequence goes on from NC_044325.1 coordinate 127,757,282, forward strand.
GTGTCCTAAATAAAACAAGTCATTCAGCCCAATTTGGCATTTCTCCTCTCCAATACTGTGGCCCACTGCAGAATGTCCCATCCTGACATTTTGTTGATCATTTTCAACCCAACTTAGCAGATCATTGATTAATACTTCCACGCTATCCAGTTCCCCCAAGATCCAGGACACAAGGCAAGGCTGAAAGGACATTGTTTGAACATATGTCTACCAAAATGGAAGTCGGACGTTCAGAGTTTTGCAGTTACACTGCCGAGTTGGACCTGCCAAAATGCTTGGCTTGCTTCCAAAAGTGAATTATTATTACATTTTGAAGTCTAGACATGAGCTCCTCAACTGTCCTCCTGGGGAAGCATTCATGTTTGGTGGCCTTATCCAAAACTTTTGGATCTGTAGAAATCCTGAATATGTTTAAATGTAGAATGTAACATGGTGACCACACTGTTAGCCCAACAGTGCCTAACTTAACCATCTGGCCAAGTTCAGTTTTTATGTTATCTCTCAGTGCTAATGTGACTTGATTTGGTGCACATATTTTTGGTGGTAGACTGGGATCTATATCAGCATGACGTATAATATCCTTAAATGGTTCCCAGTCCATTAAACAGCTCATGAAACTCTTTAATATCTTTTGCATCCTGTTCTGTAGACAAGTTATACACCTGTTTGATCATCTGTATATGCAGCCGTCTCCTTAACCTAAGCACGCATGAGGCTTCCTGTCCCATTATTTCTGAGCGCTATCTATTCTTAACAATGCCAGTGGGGCTTTGCCTGCTTCATTTTGCTCCTGCTTTATTAAGTTGTATTTTTCTATATTAACATTGGACAGTCACTAATTATTTTTCATATGTGATCTGTGATTATCTTGGCTCCGCTCCAGGGTCAATTTTGAAATTCACTTGTTCCTGTATTTCTAATGTTGCAGGGCAATCTGCTGTAGAATCTTGCTTTATAAATATATTAAGAGACTCAACAAAAACTCTTGCTACTAAATCATCAAATAGTCAAACTGATAAATTAAACAGTAATAAGTCACCAGGACCAGATGGTATTCACCCAAGAGTTCTGAAGGAACTCAAATATAAAATTGCACAGCTACTAACTGTGGTATGTAAGCTATCGCTTAGCTAATGTAATGGCAATTTTAAAAAAGGGCTCCAGAGGCAATCCTGGCAGTTACAGGCTGGTAAGCCTAACTTCTCTACCAGGCAAATTGGTTGAAACTATAGTAAAGAACAGAATTATCAGACACATAGATGAACACTATATGTCAATATGGTTTTTGTAGAGGGAAATCATGCCTCACTAATCTATTAAAATTCTTTCAGGGTGTAAACAAACATGTGGATAAGGGTGATCCAATGGATATAGTGTACTTGGACTTTTGGAAAGCCTTTGACAAGATCCCTCACCAAAGGTTCTTAAGCAAAGTAAGCAGTCATGCAATAAGAGGAAAGGTCCTCTCATAGTTCAGTAACTGATTAAAAGATAAGAACCAAAGGGTAGGAATAAATTATCAGTTTTCACAGTGGAGAGAGGTAAATAGTGGGGATTCCCATGGATCTACTGGAACCAGTGCTGTTCATAGAATCATAATTGGAAGGGACCTCAAGAGATCATTTAGTCCAACCCCCTGCTCAAAGCAGGACCAACCTCCAAATGGCCCCCCTCAAGGACTGAGCTCACAACCCTGGGTTTAGCAGGCCAATGCTCAAACCACTGAACTATCTCTCCCCCGCAACATATTCACAAATGATCTGGGAAAAAGGATAAACAGTGAGGAGGCAAAGTGTGCAGACAATACAACATTGCTCAAGATAGTTAAGTCCAAAGCAGACTGTGAAGAGTTACAAAAGGATCTCACAAAACTGGCTGACTGGGCAACAAAATGGCTGAAGAAATTAAATGTTAATAAATGCAAAGTAACGCACACTGGAAAACATAATCCCAACTATATACATACAAAATGATGGGGTCTAAATTAACTGTTACCACTCAAGAAAGAGATCTTGAAGTCATCGTGGATAGTTCTGTGAAAACATCTGCTCAATCTGCAGCAGCAGTCAAAAAAACCAACATAATATTAGGAATCATAAGAAAAGGGATAGATAATAAGGCAGAAAATATCATAATGCGACAATATAAATCCATAGTACCCCCAACCTTGAATACAGTGTGCAGGTCTGGTTGTCCCATCTAAAAAAAAGAAATATTAGAAATGGAAAAGATACAGAGAAGGGCAAAAAAAATTATTAGGGGGCTGGAAAACCTTCTATACAAAGAGAGATTATAAAGATTGGGACTGTTCAGTTTAGAAGAGGGATCACTAAGGAGGGATATGATAGACATCTATAAAATCATGACTGGTGTGGAGAAAGTGAATAAGGAAGTGTTACCAACCTCTTCATGTAACACAAGAACCAAGGGTCACCCAATGAAATTAATTGGCAGCAGGTTTAAAACAAACATAAGGAAATATTTGTTCACACAACTCAGTCAATGTGTGGAACTTGTTGCCATGGGATGTTGTGAAGGCCAAAAGTATAACAGGATTAAAAAAAGAATTAGATAAGCTAAATTGGAAGATAGGTATATCAATGGCTATTAGCCAAGATGGTCAGGGATGCAGCCCCATGGTCTGGTTGTCCCCAAACCTCTGACTGCCTGAAGCTGGCACTGGACAACAGGGGATGGCTCACTTAATAATTGCCCTGTTTTGTTCTTTCCCTCTGAAGCACCTGGCACTGGCCGTTGTCAGCAGACAGTATACTGGACTAGATGGACGAATGGCCAATATGGCCATTCTTATGTTCTTGTGATCATGGTTTTGTCCTCCAGCTGTGTGTTGCTTCTCAATCTCCCTGATCTATGGAAAGTTACTTTGGTGTGACTTTCCTGTTTGGACAAGGCCTAGCTCTCATTCTTTCTCCCCTCTGTATGTCCATTCCTCTTCTATGTCAATCCTCTCTCTGTTCCCCATCCCTCTATGTCTGACCCCACCTCTCCCATCTCTCTTCCTCTTGCCTGTCGTGACATAGCTTACCTCAGAACTAAAAAATCCCCGGAAAGCACAGTCATTGTCTGGTTAATTTCACATGCTGTTTTCTGCACAGCCGGGAACCCTTTATTATTTATACAAATGAGCCTCCCATTTCTAAGAGCAAGAGACTCCAGGGGCCCACACACACACACGGTCACTTCCAGCCTTTCCTGCTCTCTCAGCCCAAAATATGCTCCGGGTTAACAAGCAGATGCAGAGACAACCATGTTGTGTAAACCTAACCCCAAGCAACCCCCTAACTCCACCCCAGCTGATCATGGACCTTCATCCTAAACTCATCTGACAGTCCAGCCCCTGCCTACAACCTAACTTAACCCGCCCATCCTAACCCCAACCACTGCCCTAATGTCCCTTGATGCTTATCAATACCTAAATTCATAACCACAACACTCCAGCTCTAGCTGTCACCCCAGCTCACACTTAACTCTCAGCCAACCCCAACCCACAGCCTAATGCTAATCTACTCCTGAGCCAAGATCATGCCTTGATGTCTTTCAAACCCTCTACTGAAGCCTAACCCTCAGGGTGGGTGCAAGGATGTTTCGCACCCTAGGCAAAACTTCCACCTTGCGCCCCGCCCCCCTCGAGCCCTGCGGCAGCCCTCTGCCCTAAAGCGCTGCCACTCCCCCCCCCCCGCAGCAGCTCCCCTTGGCCCAGGGAGCTGTGTGGCAGCTCCCTGGCCCAGCTCACCTCTGCTCCGCCTCCTCCCCGAGCACGCCATCGCCGCTCCACTTCTCCCACCTCCCAGGCTTGCGGAGCAAATCAGCTGTTTGGCGCTGCAAGGCTGGGAGGGAAAGAAGCAGAGCGCGGTGGCATGCTCAGGGGAGGAGGCAGAGCAGAGATGAGCTACAGTGGGGAGTGGTTCCCCTGAATGCCGCGCCAGCCCTTACTTGCTGCAGGCGGTCCTCCTGGCGCCCCCCTGCCCCAGGTCCCTCCGCCTAAATGCCAACGACGACCAGGGCAGCCGAAGATCTGGCCTCCACGGTCGCCGCCGAAGGACCTGAAATGCCACCCCCTAAATGCTAGTGCTCTAGGCGACCGTCTAGGTCACCCAATGGGTTGCACCAGCCCTGCTAACCCTAAGCCTCACCCTGATTCCGTCCAGTCCACATCCTAACTGCAGCCAGTGTCCTAACCCTCACCCTAATTGTGCGAACACAACCCTAATCTCACCCTAACTCCGACCTCAATCCCACCCCAACCAATATGCTAACCTGCAGCCAATCCCACTCATGATCTAACCCGCACATTCCCTTAAGCCCACCTCCAACTCCCTCCCACCACCAACATATTAACTCTTGCCCCAGCCGACATCCTGTCCCTTAACTAGAAAAGAAATCCAACCCACACTTTCACTGAAACCCAACCCTAATCACTCTGACCCTTCCCCAATGCTTCCCTATACCCTAAACCCAGCAAACAGCTTTATCTGCATCCTAATACTCACCTACACCTGGGCCCTCCTCCAGTGCTTCCCTAAACCCTAGCAACAGCTTTATCTGCGCCCTAACACTCACCTATAATCCAACCTTAAACACAATGTCACCTCCACCCTACTCCCAATGATTTCCTCCTTGCTCTCACCTCAGCCCTCCTCTGACCCCATCCCTAACCACATTCACTCTCATTCCCCCTCAATTCCATTTCTAATCCCAAACCTATTCTCAATGCCAGCACCAGGCCCAGCCCCAAGCATAATGCCATCCCTCCCACTAGTCCTAGGCCTACCCCTTTTCCCTTTGGCATAGACCTGCAGCGTGGCCCCAGGAGGTCTGGAGGGGTACGTCTACACTGCAATTAAAACCTGTGCTTGTCCTGTGCCAGCTGACTTGGGCTTTCCGGGCTCAGGCTAAGGGGCTGTTTAAGGTGTAGACTTTCAGGCTTGGTCTGGAGTCCGGCATCTAGAACCCTGCAAGATGGGAGGGTCCCAGAGCTCATGCTGCAGCCTGAACCAGAACATCTACACTGCAATTAAACAGCCCCTTAGCCCGATCCGAAGTCAGTATGGGCCAGCTGCAGGGGTCCAATTGCACTGTAGACATACCTAGAAGTGCTTTGGATGGGAGCTGTGGCCCCCAGTGCAGGAGCGTCTCCCCAGTCCCTCTTTCTCACTCTTCTGTTTTACTGCCTTGGCTCTTTCTTTTTCTCTGCTGTTCCCCCTCTCTCCATCCCCCTCACCAGTTCTGTCCCTTCCATTTCACTGTGTTTGTATTCGGGTTGGAACGCAGCAGGCGTAAATGTAGGTCTCACTGTGCAAGGCAAGCTCTAGAAACCTGATCCTGCAATGGACGCAGGGTTTTGTCCCAGCCCTGTCTGCGCAGCCCTCCCTCATGCAGCGAGCAGGAAAACATGTCAAAATGGGCCATAAAAGTTCTGTGCTGGGGCTCACGCCACTATGGACTGGGCCAGTGCAAACACAGGAGGCAGGCGGAGTTATACATTAGCACCCCCCGACCCACACCAGTGAACAGCTCCCCCGTATACGCTTGTAGAGGCAGGGGTACACACATACACAACCTGCCTGTGCGCTCCCAGGCCCACGCACACCCAGAGGAGCTCTCCCATTCACCTCGGGGGAGCAGTCTTTGCATAAAGCACCTCAACCTGTCAGCACTGGAGAAGAGCCCAGCCAACCAAAGTGGCTAGATGGATGTGCTCACTCCCGGCCCAATGTGCTTAGTGTAGAGGGAGCTTTACTTTCCTTGCAGCTTCCAGCGCAGGATCCTGCCTCCCACATTTGGGGGCAGGGTCCCATGGGGAGACCCATGTGAGGGGCAGAGTGAGGGGTCTTTTGGGGGCAGGGTCCCATGGGGGGAGCAGTGTGAAGGGGTCCCATTACAGAGCAGGCACAGCCAGATGGACTGGTGCCAGCAGGGAGAGTTCCTTCCCAGATGCCCATGTCATTGGAGCTTGACTAGTAGTTTGTTTCTTAATCTCTTTGCATCTTTGACTGTGAAATCTGATGTGAAAGGGCATCACGTAGCTTCCACCTGTAATAACCATCCCGGTACTTCCGCCAGCAGGGCAGCCAAATACTCCCAGCTGCTGGGATACAGAAGAATCGCAGTAGCGGGGGGCTGTGAGTCAGGATTATGGGCATCTATTGAGCTATGTAGGGGCGAGCCTAGAGCTGGTATGGCTGTGGGCCTGTGGGTCAGGATTGAGGGGCTTTGGCAGAGCTGTTTTTTTTTTTGTGGGGGGGTAGTCTAGGTCTGGGATAGCTGAGGGGCTGTGAAGCAGAATTTAGAGGTATTAGTGGAGTGCGGGGGAGGGGGAGTCTGGGCCTGGAATAGTTGGGTGGCTGTGAGTCATAATTAAGGGGCATCAGCAGAGCTGTGGGGGAGGGGAGCAAAGGCAGGCTGTGAGTCAGGGTTTAGGGGCATCATCATTGTCACCCCCACCACGGGAGATATGACGGGGAGATTCCTGGAGCTGTGATGGGAAGTGGAGTCTGGGGAAGGCAGCTCCCTCGGCTGCTGAGCGAGGTGCCAGTTGGACAGGAAAAGTCTTGGAAACGAGATGTGACCTTTATAAAATAACAGGCTAATTGGTTTGTCTTTCATAACCTGCCCCTGACGTCAGGGAAGATGACGGGAACCCAGCCTGCGGTTTCCTGCAGGCCTCTGCAAAGGTCATTGTGGGCCACTCCCGGCCCCTCCCTATATTAGGGTCTCCCCCCTCACCCAGAACAGCTCTCAGCTCCATCCCAAGTTGGGGTCTCCCCCCATAACTCCTGGGGACAGCTCTTAACTCCTTTTCAAGTAGGGGTCCCCCCTCACTTCTGGAGTGGCTCCCAGCCTCTTCCTGAGTCTGGGTGCCCCCTTTGACTTCAGGACATCTCCTAGTCCCTCCCCAAGTTGGGGTCCCCCCTCATCTCTAGGATAGCTCTCAGCCCATCCCTGAGTTGGGGTCTCCCCCCTCACACCCTGGTAAGCCTCCCAAACCCTCTCCAAGTCAGGATTCCCCTCATTCCCTGACAGGGCTCTCTGGCCATCCCTGAATAAGGGATTCCCCACCCCTAGCAGTCTGGTATAGCTCCCAGACCTGCCTTGAGTTGGACTCTCCCCCTTTACTTCTCACTATTCCTCCTGGGTTCTCTCCATGTTGGAGTTCCCTCCTACCTCCCAATACAACTCACAGCTCTTCCCCCAAGTCAGGGTCTCTCCTTGTGCCTCAGCATGACGCCTCCCTCCCAAGTTGGGCTCCCTCATCATTCCCAATATGACTCAGACCCCTCTCTGAGCTGGGGCTCTCCATGTCACACCCAGTATGACTTCTGGCCCCTCTCCAAGTCAGGCCTGGCCCCTGACTATCAAGTACCACTTCTTACCCCTGCTAGCATTGGTATACTAGCTGAGAGGTCTTCACATGATGTCCACATTGCTTACCAAGGGACCTTTCCCTGCCTCCTACCCATCTCAGACTCCTGTGAGCATTTCATGTGTCACCCCAGCCCATCACACTCCGCTGGGGCTCATCTCAGCCTGGCCTGGATGCCTCCCCTTGAAGGGAGTAGCAGGGGGCTGAGGCCAGGGTTTGGGATGCATAGAATTTGCCTGACCCTACTGACACCTGTCTTCCCTGCCAAGGCCCTCCACCATCCCCACAACCTGCCTCAGAGAGACCCCACCTCCTCACACACTGCTCCCCTCATAGGAACCCCAACCCTGCCCCAGAGCCTGCCACCTCCCCACACATTATTCCCTCTGTTGGACCTTGACCCAGAGAGATCCCCTTCCCCCACACTGTTCCCCTCATGAGACCCCCCACCATGCCCCAGAGAGACCCTCCCTCCCTGCACACTATAGGATCAGGTTCAAGGGCATTGCAGGAGATTCTCCCCCCCACCCTCCGGGTCTGTCACATTAGTGAGGTCTGTTTAGTCTGTGGCTCCCTAATCACCTCGAACTGGGCTGCTCTCTCTCTGCCTCTGTAAACATCTGTCGGGATCAATCCATTCATGAGCCCAGCCAGGTCCTGGCCTCCCCCATCCATCACCCCCTCTACCATCCACATCCCGCACAGTCAGCCCTACCCTGGGCTGACATGCAGAGAGCAGGCGCCAAAGGGAGCTCTGCCTCCACCCTCCAGCCAGTATTCCCCAGAGCCTTCTCTTTCTGGAGCTGACCAGTGTCACCGTCATAGAATAATCAGGGTTGGAAGGGACCTCAGGAGGTCATCTAGTCCAACCACCTGCTCAGAGCAGGACCAATCCCCAGACAGATTTTAGTGCCAGATCCCTAAATGGCCCCCCTCAAGGACTGAGCTCACAACACTGGGTTTAGCAGGCCAATGCTCAAACCACTGAGCTATCCCTCTCCCTACTCCAGTGAAACCCTGTAGTGGGGATCCCCCAGCCCCAGTGTATATCCCCCCAGAGATTCCCCTCTGTACAGCTCTTCCCCCACCACACACACACTTTAGAACAGGACTTGAGGTCACCACCTATAGTGGTTGGTCACAGGGAAAGGGCTTTGGTGCTTCCCTCTGCTCAGATCTTGTTTCCTTTGTCTGACTGTGGCCTAAAATGGCAGCTCCATAACCAAGGCTGTTTTCCCCCACCTTGCCCCCAAGAACATCCTGCAGAGGGGCCTTTGCCTTTTAATGAAAGTGAACATTGTTTATAGGAAAAGAGAGGGCTGTATCAGGGTTGAGGGGAGCCAGCAGAGCTGGGAGTGGGGAGCTCAGGACTAGGACAGCAGGAGGCTGCATGTCAGGGTTGAGATGCACTGGCAGAGCTAGGGGTAGGGGGGAACCCAGGGCTGGGGTAGCAGATGGCTGTGGGTCAGGGTTGAGGGGCACTGGCAAAGCTGTGGGGAGAGGCGGAGCCCAGGGCTGGGGTAGCCGAGGGTGGTTTGCTGAGACTGACATATCTGCAAAGCCTCGCAAGGTGCTAATGAAAGAACCTAGAGCCTTCCTCACCACAGATGAGGAATGCAGGGATGTTGCGATTAGGAAGGCAATAAAGTCTGCTACAGCATTAATAGTAGGTGACTCGGAGTACCCAAATATAACCCATCCAGGCGTCCCGTCGGGAATGGCCTTGGAGAAATGCTTTCTCAAGACCATATAAAGGATTGTTTCTGTGTCTCTCATTTTGGAGCAGTTGAGAAGAGAGGCTGCTCTGGACTGAGTTCTGAGCAACCCAGCTGGGTCAGGTTAGGGAGTCGCTGGTTCACTGACTGCGCTGCTGTGTAATTGAGTCTGATGTGCTGGCAGGAATAGTGTTGTCCGCAGTGGCCTGGTGAAAGCAAATGGCCAGGAGGGGAGCAGAACAAACTGTCAATGTTTGCAAGAAGCAGCCCAAAGGGGAGCAGGAGGGAACGAATCCTTCAAAGCAGCAGGGAGGCTGCTGAGGGCTCCACTGCTAGAGTCACTGCCCTGAAGGAGAAGCAGGAGCAACTACAGTAGCAGCCAGTGGGTAGATACAAGAACACAGCAAGGCCCAACCAGGGCCGGTGCAACCATTTAGGCGACCTAGGCGGTCGCCTAGGGCACTAGGATTTGGGGGGCACCATTTTCTTCTGCAGCGACCGCGGCAGCCGGATCTTCGGCCGCCCCAGTCGCTGCCGACATTTAGGCGGAAAGAGCTGGGGCAGGGGAGTACGGGGAGGGCCGCCTGCAGCAAGTAAGGGGGGGGCGGCACGCAGGGGAACTCTCTGCCCCAGCTCACCCCTGCCCCACCTCCTCCCCGAGCACATCGTGGCTGCTTCACTTCTCCCGCCTCCCAGGCTTGCAGCGCCTAAGCCGATTGGTGCTCGTGCTCATGCGCAGAGCAGGGGTGAACTGGGGTGGGGGGGTGCTTCAGGGCGGAGTGCAGAGAGCTGCCGTGGGGGGGCACCTCAGGGCGGAGTGAGGGGAGGGTGCAAGGTGGAAGTTTCGCCTATGGCGCAAAACATCCTTGCAACAGCCCTGGGCCCAACCCATGTCCTTAGGGATCAGGAGAGCAAGGGGAGGGCAGCGGGGCCCGAGGAGTCATTTCCAGAGGTCATTTCCTACCCCTGCATCACTACAGAGTGATGACTCTATTAAACAATGCAGTTAGCCTATGGAACTGGATGGCAGCAAGGCTGAGAGCTCACACCAAAGGATAAGATATCTCTGGGGTCGTAAGAGATTCTGCTGCTGCATTAGGCCGTCTGAATGTGTTTAAGGGACCTAAGCCCACCTGCAAACCACTAAGGATTTGTCTAGATAAGGGGGAAAGAGTCATGGTTAGGTCAGGACTAGTGAGCTACTTCCAGCTAACCCTGCCCCGCTTCCTTTATAAATCTAGACATAACCAAACCTAAATTTCTCCTTGGGCAGGTCTTTGAGGGCCTCTGTGCTTCCTATTTGTGGGGCCTAGTGCCCTTGGTGTCCAGCTGTGGAACTGCCCAGAAAAGCCATGTCTACAGGAGGGTGCATGCGATATCTCGTGTGAGAGTGATGTCATTTACTCTATGTAAAGGCATATACCCTTCTCTGTGATGGCGGCGAAGGACTGAGGCAATGAGCTAAAGGAACTCAGGCTAGAGGCTCTCTAACTCTAGCTTGATCTTTCCTTGTAAAAGATAGCATTTAGGGTAGTATAGGTGATTCCATTGGTGATAGTCCTTCCCTTATCCCTCACTGGGGCCACGTCAGGCCCCACAACAACTTCAAGAGACGTGCCTCTTGTCCAGCAATTATACCGGAGACAAACACCCACATCTGGTGCCTCTTATGCCATGGTGAAACCCATTGGGTAACTTTAGGTACAGTCTGTCATGTCTTCATCCCCCATGACAGACAGCAGAGATACTGGAGGCTCCTCTGGCTTTTCAGTGTCTGCAGCCTGTGATACCCTTGATGGACCCCTTGGAGTATCGAAACCAGCCTCTGTGCTGCACACATTACCACTTCAGCTTCAGCACTGCCTTGAATCACAGGCTCAAGATGGGAATCTTCTCAGCCTGCTGCATGGTGCGGATCCCTCACTCAGTGTCACTGGGGGCAGTTCACTCTAAAGTGACAAACTTGGCACTGCCTACTAAGGCCTCAGTAGCCTTGGCACTATGGCAGAAGGCACCAGCCTCAATACCTACTCCACACCAGGCACCATTACCCTCATTGTCGACCCCAGACCTATCATCTGACACAACAAACTAAGAGCAAACTCACCCCGAGGGTCATATAGTTGCTCCTTTTTCACTTGGAGAGGTCATGATATCTCAGACACCAAAGCAAGAACAATGGCCACAGGAATGGTTCTCAGGAGGTACTCCTTGCTGAAGTACAATGGCGTAACACCTGCCTCCCCAGGGAAAATTAAAGACCTGCCTTTGAAGGCATGGACCTCTTGAGTGACAGACCTGACAAGGCCCTGGCCTCTTCCAAAGACAGGCTCCCTCACAGCACCAAGGGACACAGTCTCACAGGTAATATCACCTGCCTCCAAAACCTGCTCTGGCCAACAACCTCAGCAGGACTGGAGCAGGATTCCTCACCACACATCCTCAGCCCCCAGCATCAGCCTCTAAACAGCAACTCTGATGGTGCAGTCAAGAGCTGCATACATCACATCACCAGTCCTTTGTCCCTCATTCTCTTTCTCTCCTGACCTTGTCTCTCCTCCTTCCATAGTGCCTGATGCATGATTACTTCCACTCTCTGGGTACTAGATATCATCTACAACAGATATTCCACCCAGTTCTGCACCAGGCCACCTCCCTCTCTTTCCTGCCTCTTCAGGCACTCGTCTCACCAGAGAGTCTCATTGGAAGAGCTGGATTCCCTTTTCAGGAAGGGAGCCATAGAGGTTCCGCAGATCTCCAGTGGATATTCTGTTCTCCAAGAAGAGCAACGACCTGAGACCCATCATAGAATATCAGGGTTGAAAGGGACCCCAGGAGGTCATCTAGTCCAAACCCCTGCTCAAAGCAGGACCTAATCCCCAACTAAATCAAGCCTGACCTTAAAAACCTCTAAGGAAGGAGATTCCACCACCTTCCTAGGTAACCCATTCCAGTGCTTCACCACCTTCCGAGTGAAAAAGTTTTTCCTAATATCCAACCTAAACCTCCCCCAATGCAACTTGAGACCATTGCTCCTTGTTCTGTCATCTGCTACCACTGAGAACAGTCTAGATCCTCCTCTGATCTCCAGAGTCATAAGGAAGAGCAGACTGGACAAAGCCAATGTTTTACTAAGAGCCTTTTTGTGGCCTCATCAGCACTATTGTCCAGATCGCATTGCAGCTGACCAAGGAGTAACCTTATCTGCTTGCCTCTGTTCTCAGGCCTCCTGAGTCAACTGCAAGGGAGGAGTCTGCATCCCAACCCACAGACACTCCCCTAGCAGTGTGAAGGGTAGATGACCTGCTGACCAATGTAGATTGTTTCGACTCTTGGAGGGCCCAAGCCGTTCTCTTACAATCCAGAAAGGGCTCTGTCCTCAAATGAAAACTATTGCCATCTGACTGCAGGTAAAGTGCTCACTCCATCATGAGCTGGGGTCCTTACAGTCCTAGAGCATCTTCTACCCCCTAATTCCCAGGACTTCACCTCCCTATGGCACAATATCTATCTTCTCTCCCTGAACAGTCTCCAACGTTCCTTAAGGGCATGGTAAATCATTTCCTCCCATGAGGAGCCCCCACCTTTATGGGAGCTCAGTCTTATCCTAACAAAGCTGAGGGGCCATCCTTACAGAGCTCAGGTTCTAAGGTCCACCCCCCTCCCTGTGCTTCAGAGCCTGAGCTACAATGTCTACATTGCACTTTTTAGCACTGTAGTGCAAGCCCAAGTCTATAGACCTGGGCTCTGAGACTTGCTGCCCCGTGTTTTTAAATGCAGTATAGATGGACCCTCAGTGTTCAGTGTGAGTCCCCAGTTTTCTAAAATAAGAAGGTAAAGAGACATAAAGGCAGAGTCAAGACCATGAGGTCCCACTCAGGATAGAGGACAATTGAAGGCAATCCACCTACTGTAGGATGTTACTACGTAGGCAGAAGGAGAGAAAGGATAGGGCACCAAACTAGGCAGCAGGACTCCTGGATTCTCTCCAAGTTCTGCCACTGTGTGACCTGGGGCAAGTCCCTTCCCCTCTGTGTGCCTCAGTTTCCCTGTTTGTAAGAGGGGGGCATAAGTGATCCTGACTGGCTGACTCATGAGATTTGTGAAGCTACATTCCTTTCTAAAGAAGCCTCTCACAGCCTCCACCCCTGCCCATGGGGCTCTTGCAGTCTGGACGGCGCTGTTGAAAGGCAAGGTGTTGTTAAATGTGGAGTCTGGGGAGCAAGGGAGGGGCCCTGCTCCAGAGACAGTAGGCAGTAGAACAGCTGGAGTTGTTGAGGGCAATAAATCCCTGGGAGCTGATGACCTCACCAAGAGTGACAAGGCTGAACCACTCACAAAACAGTGTCAGTGAGGGGGTCTGCATCACCCCAGAGCAGGAACCCTCTTACTCTTAGTACTACCATGGCAAAGAGAAGAGACCCCTGCTTGGGAGTAGGAGAGGGACACAGCAGCCTGGCTGTTGGGGGTGGGTAGGATAATGGGGCCCTCTCTAGCTTCACTGAGTCCTTGGAAAGGCTTAACAATAAAGCTCCCTCTCTGGATCTTGTGTGGAATCCTGGGGTGCCGCCGAGATGGGTAAAGACAGAGCAGTTATCAGAGCAGGGGCACATCTAGCTTCGTATCCCATCTTTGACAGTGCTCCATACCACCTGCTTTTAAGGGAGCTGCAGGAAACCCTGGGGTGGGGAGTTACAGGATAACATGCCCATCCATGTAGTCTCTAGCTCCCATCAGCTGGGGGTTGGCTTTGCCCTGCGGAAGGAGGGGTTTGGTCCTTCCCAAAGCTCTTGCCTATTTTACATCATTGCTGTTCTAATTGAATGTTCTCATTCTCCCTAGAAATGCACGAGCTTTTTATGAATCCTGCTGAGCTCTTAGTTCCAGTAACATCTTGCAGCAGTGAGTTCCACAGGCTAAGTGTGCATGGTGTGAAAAGCTGTTCCTCTGTGCAGAAGTTGCTAAGAGAAGAGGATCAGGGAATAGGAAGGAAGGGTATATCACTGGCTGGGAAGAGCAGACTGCCTGAAAAAACTGGATTTGGTTCTGTGATTTAAGGAGGAAGGTTGGGCTTGTGATTGCACTCATAGGCTGAAACCCACCAGAGGTGAGTTCAGTTCCTCACTCTACTACCGACTTCCTGTGGGTGCATGGGCAAGGCTCTTCACCTCTCAGTTACCAGGAAAATGAAGATAATGATCCTTTTTTGTGTGTCTGGTCTTTTAAGACTCAGTTCTTTGGGGCAGGGACTGTCACTCGCTGTGTATCTGTGCAGTGCCCAGCACAATGGGGGCCTGATCTTGGTTCGTGCCACTAGGTGCTGCTATCATCATAGTATTACAGATAGAAGCAACATATAAAGGAGGAGGAGGATGCATAAATGCTGAGGTTTGACCAGTCTTAACACAGTGTTTCCTAATGTATTGAGTGTGGGGGGCTGAAAAACTAGTTTGGAATCAAGGGGCATGAGCTGAGCTGTGGAGAGGGGAGCCTAAGAGTGGGATAACAGAGGGGCTATGCATCTGGATTGATGGGCACTGGCACAACTGTGGAGGGAGCCCAGAACTGCGACAACAGGGGGCCGCTGATCCAGATTGAGAGGCATTAGCAGATCTGGGGGAGGGAAGAAAGCCAAGGACTGGAATAACAGGGGGCTCTGGGCAGATAGGCAGGCCTCCCAATTGTTCCCAAGGGTGCCAGCTTTCATTTAAAAAGAGTAAGACTCCAGCTGTTCCGACAGGGAACAAAACCTTGTAAATATGAACCAAGTGTAACTGACGCAGCCTGAGTTTGCAGAGAGCCCCAGAGAAAGGTGCTGAGGTGTGAACTGCCCTGCTGCTTTCACTGGGCACTCACTTACATGCCCAAGATGCCACTTTAAGTGTCAACGTTGTTAACTCTTTCACTGCTGGTCAGAGCATGTCAGAAAGAGTTTGGAGGGGAGCATATTTTTCAGGCGTAAGATTATATGGGCCCTTAACCACAAGGCAGATGCTATTACTTGTATTTGCCTGAAGGGGGCACCTGGTCTTCCAAGGTTTGGGGAACGTGTTAACACCAGCCAGTGATGTCAGTTTAATTAGGACACGGGGACAATCTGAGGCATATTTCCTCCAGACCTTTCCTCGAATTCAGCTGCTGCAGGGCAGGTGCAGGGGGGACGCTCTCGCAGCCAGAATTCCATGCTGCAAAGAAGTTACCTGTAGGCACTGACAGGCCCTGATCAGCATAGAAAAGAGCCAGGCACCATGCAATGGGGTCTGTGGGGAGGCCCAAAAGTGTTTGGCTGCCAGAATAGGGAAGAGACAGGGCCTGCTCACCAGCATGGAGATGTGCCAGGAGAGGAGAGAGACTCAGGCTGGTGTGGGGAGATGTGAGCGAGGGGCTGGGATGGAACTCTCACCCATGATTAAGGAGCACTCAGACAAATGTTCCTAACTGAGCCTCCACCTGCAGGACTCACTGCTGCAGTTTGGTCCTGAGGTGGAGAGCTCTCTGCACTCCTAGAAGAGGGAGTATAGGCTCATGGGAATAGGGAGAGATTGCAGAGAGGGGAGATAGGTGGGCTCTGCACTCTCAGGCTTCTGGGCCTGAGCTGATCCCCAGCTGGGGAACAGGAAAGAATTAGGCACCATGGCACAGGACGGTGCAGTGAGGTGCATTGGGTGATTTGCACCATCTGTAAGAAACAGATGGAGGGAGGCAGAATATCAGTCTAGGGCCCATTGGTCTGATCCAGCACAGCAGGATGGGAAATGGTACTTACTGGGCTAGAAGGGCCCATTGGTCTGATCCAACCTGGTGTCTGTGAGGATAGATACCAGCTTAGATGGACCCTTTGGTCTGCAAGGTAGTAGCTGGGCTGGAGGGAGAGAGGGAATATCATGCTGGGTGGGCTGGTTGGGCTGATCTGGGCTTGGTAGGAAAGGGGATTGTCTGATTTAGTGTAACAAGGAATGGGCATTGGGTACTGGGCTAGGGGGCTTATTGTTCTGATCCAGCATGGCATGGAGAGGGATGGGGGCTAGACCAGCCCTGGTGTGATCGGGTGCAGCAAGGGGTTGAGGGATAGCAGAGTAGATGGGCACATTGGTCTCTTACAGTGTCTGGGGCGGTGGGGGGCAACGTAAGGATAGCTGGGCCATTTGGTTGGCTCTCCAGGCGGTTCCCTAGCTGGTCAGCACCAAGGTAGGAGCGCATGTCCCCCAACCCCCAGTACACGCATGCACAACACTGAGGAAGCTGCTGGCTGCAGCCTTTGGGTCTGTGCCTCCCAGGCAGCTAAGCAGACTGGGCTCTTAAAGGGAAAGCACAGCGACTGCACAGGCCAAGTGACCCAGGTGAAGGAACATGTGACACCTCGCTTTAATGGGCTGCCTGTTTCCTCCCCTGAACTGAGGCCAGCTCCACTCTGGGCCCATGTTCCAGCCTCGCTCTGCCCTGCCAAACAGGCAGGGAGGGGCTGCCAGAAGGTTCACTGCAGGGGGTTGGGGGGGAGGGAAGGATGGGGGGAGGAGGGTGATGGGGGACAGGGGAGGGGGCAAGCGGGAGAGGAAACCAGGGAAGGAGGCAGGAGAGGGATTATGCAGGGAGCAGAGGGTGAAGGGAGAAGTGGGCCAGAGAAGAAGGGGGGTTGTGGAAACAGAACCCTCTGGCAGGTGACTCCTTGATCTGGCTCTTGGCCTGGCCCTGCTGTCTAGCCCCTCCCCACACTGGGTTAGAAATCACGGGGCTCTGCCAACCCCAGCTCTGGAAAATAGCTCTGCGAGCGTGACACACTTTTTCGATTAAGAGTTGGCAGGAGTGCATTCCGGCCCTCAAACTGTTGGCAGGGTGCAGAGGGGATGAAAGGGAGTTGAGGCAGCAGGGCAGGAGGGAAGAAGCCTGCTTGCTGCCTGCCACCCCCAGCTCTCCCTGCCCTCACCCTTCACCCCCTCCGATTAGTTAAATTCCAGTTGCTGTTCTACAACATGTCTGGGATGTTTCTTTTGTTAACGTGTGAGAGGCTGTGATATCAGAGAGACCTCAGCCAGTCAGCATGGAGCTTACCATAACTCATTAGCAAGCTGTCAGCCTATTGATTGCTTTGCAGGGGCATTGGGGCAAGGAGAGATCTCATGCTATGAAGTCACAGCATGATGTCATCTCTGATTCATTTGACTTTATTTCCGTTGGGGTGTATGACAGAGACTATTGCCATCTGCTGAGCTGAACTGAAAGTGTTCAGCTGTATGTCATAGGTTCTGTACTTCTGATAGCAAATGGGGATTCTCCATTAGTTCAGTGGCCCACACATGGGCTTCATCAGTAGGAGGATCCAAGTGCTATACCCACTGATGCTGTGACGTTGAGAGTAGTCATATTGTCCATGGAGTGCTGGCTAGTCCTGGCTTAGTTAAAATAGCTGAGATGCAGCTGCCTCTGGGGGGATGTAGCAGCTGTTTATACAAGGATCCCTTGTCTGGTGCCAAGATGTAGCCACCTCTGGGTTGGGGCCCAGCAGCTGTATAAACAGGGATTACTCATGCAGTGCTAAGATGCAACCTCCTCTAGAGTGGGGCATGGTGCTGTTTATCAGCTGTTTTTCAACTGTGATGCTGTCTAGGAGAGGCCATCTCCAGAAGAAGTGCAAGAGGTATAGGGAGGCAGAATGGAATTGCCCAGGTTGGGATTGGTCCAGGGCATGGCGTGAACACCTGACTGAGGCAAAGTGCTGCAAGATGCTCTTTAATGAAGCGTGCAAGTGGCCAGGGCCTGGGCTTTGTGTCTCATAGGTGATTCATCGCAGGTGAGAATCACCTTCCTGAGCAGGATTCACGCACCAGCACGAGTAATGGGCACGTCCCCTCCATGGCCAAGAGCCAGCAGCCTACGCAGGCATGTCTCCCTTTACATCTCCTTCCTGCCAATCCCAGCGGAGCTGCAGTGAGACACTGGAACACTGCATGGTTCTGGAGCCTGAAACCACCATGCTCTTGAACCTCTAAGCCTACAAACCTTGTCGGCTCCCTACACGCTAAAGCCCCAAGAGCTCCAACCACACTGAATCCCTGACAGCTGCTGAGCTCCTGATGGGCCCTGCAGCACCCACTACTCCATGCCTCCAGTGGGCTCTGGCCCCATGTTTAGCTGAGCATCAAACCAAATCACGCATTCTGAAGCAGTAAGAGAGTCCTCTACCTCCAGCTGTGAACCCTCTGACCCTCCTTTCCCTTGGGGTTTGGGACCCAGAAGAGATACTCAGCCCTGGACCGAGGAGGAGTAGAGGTGGCCAGGCACACATTAGAAGGCCTGTTAGACCAGTTAGGCCTCAACTCCCCAACACCCACAGCATCTGCCTCTTGCTCCCAGCTCTTTCCTGAGTGCACTACAGGCTTTATCACTCATTTGAAACAGGTGTGTGAGACACCCATAAAAATACCTGGCTGAGCAGCTGGGGCTGGAGGCCATTCAGGGCAGTGTGGAGGAGAATGTGAGACATCCTGTCTCCCTGGGCTGGGGAACTGGCCTGGATGGCCCCAGAGAGTGCACCCCACCTGTCTCTTCTCAACCACCAGCCAGAGCACATTCAGACCCAGCCTGAACACAGCCCTGGGGCAGAGCAGTGGGGTGACAGCTTCAGAGACAAATTCATGTCACAGCATCCCCTGCTGGAGAGGGCAGGGCTAGGCAGCCACAGGTTCTTCCTCCTACCCAATGTCACAATAACCCTGCTGGGCAGAGGAAGTGCCACCCTCTCTCTGGTGTCACAGTGCCCCCTGCTGGGGAGGGCAGGGCTGGGCAGTCACAGGCCTCCTCCTACCCAATGTCCCAGCGCCCCCTGCTGGGGCGGACAGGGCTCAACAGAGGTAGGCTCTGCCCTTGCCTGTGTCAAAGCGCCCCTTGCAGCCCCCTGAGCTGGTCATTGTGTTCCCTGCAGGAGATTCTTGGGGGATCTTTGCCTTCCTGTGTGCCGCACTCTGGAACCTGCCTGCGATCCCCGCCCTGAACAGCACAGACGAGGTGGGTGCCGGCCAGTCCATCCAGAAGACCTACGACCTCACCAGGTATCTGGAACACCAGCTGCGCACACTCGCCGGGACCTATGTGAGTACAGGGAGGGCTATGGAGCAGGGCACAACCCTGTGACCCCATCTCCCCTTTCCTCGCCCATCCCTGCCTGTCCTTAGCTCTCCCCCTCTCCTGCCCCTTTCTCCCACCCATGCCTCCTGTGCAGTCGCTCTCCTCCCCTCCCCCAACTTAGATGTCTCTCCAGAGGGGTGGGGGTTGATTCCTTTCTGTCCTCCTTGGGGAGGTCTTGGTAAATGATAGGCTCCCAAAAGTGATTCTCCCACCCAGGAGACCTGGGGACGGTGGGTTGTAACTCAATTTCCACCCCCCGCACACGAGAGAGCAGGGAGGATAAATGGCTGAGGCATGTTCTGTTATAGGATCTGGCTCTGTATCATCCTGATGTGGTCTGGGGGCTGAGTCAGGAAGCAGCTCTTGGAGTGCAGGGAAGAGCTGCAAATCCTCTGCCTCTCCCTGATTGGGGTCTCTGTCTCATCCCCAGCCCCCTCTCTATTCTGGGCCCAGTTCTCTGCCCTCCCACCCCGCCAACATCCCCTTCTGGGGTCTGGGGCTCCCACTCTCCCTGTCTGCACCCACCTGCCCCTGCTCTGTCATGCATATCTCCCAGCTCACACCCTTCCCGCTGCGTGGCTCTAGCCCTGGCAGGATGCCCTGCATCATGCCCCCTCCCTGTCCTCGGGCACCGGGGGAGTCTCCCACTGTTTACACTCTGTTGTGCTGTCTCTCCATGGGGTGAGGTGAGGCCCGTGTGTCAGAACTCGCCTGGGAGACGCCCCGGCTGGGCCACGCTCCACCACGCACAGAACAGGCACCCAACCATGGCAACAGGGGACACCGCCCGCATTAGACCCACGAGCCTATCCAGCCTGGTATCCCTCTCCCCGCTGCTCTGCCAGACCAGACCCACAAGCCCATCCAATCTGTATCTCCCTCCTCCTGCTGGGCCAGATCACACCCTTGGGCCCATCTAGCCTTGTATCCCCCCATATTGGATCAGACTTACGGGCCCTTCTAGCCTCGTCTCCCTGGCAATGCCCAATGCCAAAACTTCCCATGGATATTGTCCAGCCTGGCCTGTGGATTCCACTTCTCTCTAGAGTTTTGTGCCAATGGGTTATAAGGAGCCCTGGGTAACTATAGGCCAGTTACCCTGACACCGATCCCGGGCAAAATCATGGAAAGGTTTAAATGGAATACAACAAAGAATTAAAGTGTGGTACCATGATGAATGCCAGGGAGCCGTGTTTTGGAAAATAGGGCTCGTCAGACAAACCTGATATCCTGTTTTTTGATGAAATCACAAATTTGATAGTAAAGACAACTATGCTGATGTAACATACATTGATATCTGTGAAGCAGTTGACTTAGTCCCGCAGGATAATCTGATTAAACAGTATGGTGCAAAATCAGCGTAGACCATATTAAATGGATTAGAAACTGGCTAACTGATAGAGCTGAAAAGTAATTATAATTGGAGAATCCTCATCCAATAGGGGTGTTTCTATTGGGGCCCTGCAGGGATCCCCTCTTGGCCCAAAGCTGTTTGATATTTTTATCATTGATCTGGAAAAATATACAAAATTATACTGGTGGTAAAGTTAGCACATAATACCAAAATTGGCAGTGGTAAATACTGATGTGGGCAGGTTAGTTAGACTGACTGATCTGGATTGCTTGGTAAACTGGGCTCATGTGAACAAGGTGCATTTTAACAGAGCCAAATACAAGAACATACATTCTTCGTTCCTAGGTGTAGGCCATGCATACTGGAGGAGGGACCATATCTTGGAATGAAAAAGCACTAGGGGGTCATGGTAGATAACCAAACAAACATGAGCTCCCCGTTCAATGCTATAGCTCATGTGATCCTTGGATGCACAAGCAGGGGAATGTCCAGTGGGAGGAGGGAAATGGTGTTACCTCTGTGTATGGCATTAGTGAGGCCATTACAGGAACAGCATGTCTGGTTCTGGTAACCATATCAGAAAAACTGGTCAGGGTTCAGGAAAGAGCGAAAAGAATGAGGCGAACTCTGGGAAAGTCTGTGTGATGGTATTTATCTACCTGGGGTTGTTAAAGAGAAGGTTAAGGGGTGATTGACCCTGGTCAATAAGTACCAAGATGAGAAGATGATTCTGGTGCGGGAGAGCTCTTTAAACTAGCAAAGGCAGAATGAGATCCGATGGATGAAGTCAGCAAAGCGCAAACTGGGAACGAGGCGCAACCTTGTCCGAGGTTCCGTGAATACTATTGATGATTTCACAGTAACTGTCACACAGCAGCACTTTTATTTTTTATTCCAAATTCTTCACACATTTTTCTCAAAAACGTTTGGGTTGGAAAATGTTCGATTCCCTCCTCCTCCTTTCATGGTGTTTCCATTTTGACATGGAAAATGCAGGTGAGAGAGGAAAACCTTTAAAAATCCAACCTCAAATGTTCGGGGGGGTGGGGAGAGTGATGAAAACTGGAAAATTTTGAAAAAATGAACATTGGGGGTGAAAATATGCATCTCTGGGACAAAAGGCCATTTTGGACACTGATACAATTGTTCAGTATGTCGCCAGACTAAGCAATGTGCCGTCCTTTGGGCAGCTTCCCACAGGGCCTGGCGAGCAGCTTCCTCTCCCTGGATTCTTTCTTCTCACAGTGGGACTCTTTCTAAAGGATCTGCTCTAGTGCAGCAGTTCTGGGCTGGAGGCAGGAATCCCTGGGGATGGCTCTCTGGCCTGGGTTATGCAGGAAATCCGACTAGATCAGGGGCAGGCACACTTTTTGGCCTGAGGGCCACATCAGGTTTCCAAAATTGTATGGAGGGCCAGTTAGGGGAGGCTGTGCCTCCCCAAACAGCCTGGCATGGCCCAGCTCCTGCCCCCTATCCGACCCCCATTGCTTCTGGCCCCCTGATGCCCCCCCAGGACTCCTACTCTATCCAACCCCCCCATTCCCTGACAGCCCCCCCAGGCCCCCTGCCCCATCCACGCCCCCATTCCTTGTCCCCTGACCACACCCGGAACCCCTTCCCCTGACTGCCCCCCACCGCCCCATGCAACCCCTCCTCTCATTCCTGACTCCTCACCCCCCCGGGACTCTGCCCCATCCAACCCCCCTGTTCCCTGTCCTCTGACTGCCCTGACCCCTATCCACACTCCCGCCCCCTGACCACCACCCCCAAACTTCCCTGCCCCCTTATCACGCTGCCTGGAGCACCAGTGGCTGGCAGCACTACAGCTGCGCCGCCTGGCTGGAGCCAGCCATGCCACAGCACAGCTGCAGAGCACTGGGTCAGGCCCCGACTCTGCAGCTGTGCTGCCCCAGGAGCTCATAGCCCTGCCACCCAGAGCATTGCACCAGCAAGGCAGTGAGCTGAGGCTGTGGGGGAGGGGGAACAGCAGGAGAGGGGCCGGGGACTATCCTCCCTAGGCAGCAGCTCAGGGGCTGGGTAGGAGGGTCCTGTGGGCTGGATGTGGCCGTAGTTTGCTCAGCTCTGGACTAGATGATCTCAGTGGCCCCTTCTGGCCTTAAAGTCTAGGGCTATCTGAGTTCTTGGCAGCTACAGTGTAGGACCTGACCCTATGACATCTCTTGTCAGCTGCCTGCACCCTGGAGATGTCCTTGGCCTTTGCTAGACCTCTCCTTTCTTCTAGGATCATGGGGTAGGTTGGAGGGCACTCAGCAGGGGGAAATCCGGCTTGTGTCTCTGTTTCACCTCTCTCCCTCTGGTCACATGTGTGACTGAGGCATGCTCCCTGCTTCCATGTTCACATGTCAGTGCATGTTAGTGCTCTTCAGTCTCTCTACTTTCACTCCAGCTCACTCTGTCTGCCCCCCCACCTCTGTGTATGTCTCCCCCTCTACTCCCGTACCCTCCCCCACTCTAGGGTGCTCACCTTGTCCCTGCGCCCCCACCAGCTTCCGCTTAGGCTTGCGCAACGGATGGGGAGAGACATCTCCATTCGCCTCCGGGCAACACTGAGGAAATTAATTCATCTCCTGAGCTTGTCAGATTGTTCAGGTGCCCACACCGCCCCACCTGCGGCATTGACAGACCTCCTTGATTCTCCCTGAACGCCTGCTAGGGCTCCCCTGCTGCGGGGGCTGCTCCCCATGCCGTCCTGGGGGACGGGGAATCCCTGGGTGTGGGGAGGCAGGGGAGCAGCAGTTTGGAGGATGGGTATGGGAATTTGCATGTGTGGAGGCATGTTAGCAAGCATGTGTGAGAGAATGAGTACATGTGTTGAGGGTGAAAATGGGCGTGTGTGGGGTGTGTGCGCTCATCGGGGCTGCACGTGTGACTGTGTGTGGGGGGGTGCATGTGGGTATGTGTTGGTGTGCATGTGTGTCAGTGTGTGGGGGGGTGTATGTGTGTCAGTGTGTGTGTGGGGTGTCTGTATGAGGGTGAATGTGGGTATGCGTGTGTCACTGTTCAGATGTGGGGGTGATAATACGCAGGTATGCAGGATGTGCATGGGTGTGGAAATTGGTGTGTTATGTATGTGTGTGAGATAATGGGCATGCATGTGGGAGGGTGTGTCACTGCATGTATGTATGGAGTGTGGGAGTACCTGGGCATGAGAATGTGCAGATGTGTGAAATGTACGTGAGAATGTGTTTGTGGAGGTCAGTGTGTGTCTGCGTGGGGTGGAGGGTCAGTGTGTGTCTGTGAGGGGCAAGGGGGGGTCAGCGTGTGTCTGCATGGGGTGGGGGGTTAGCATGTGTCTGTGTGGGGCGAGGAGAGTCAGTGTATGTCTATGAGGGATGAGCGGGGTCAGCATGTGTCTGTTGGGTAGAGCATCAGCATTTCTGTGAGGGGTCAGTGTGTGTCTGCATGGGGTGAGGGGGTAGCATATGTCTGTGTGGCGAGGAGGTCAGCATTTCTGTGAGGAGTCAGTGTGTGTCTTCATGGGGGAAGTGGAGTCACCATGTGTCTGCATGATGGGGGTGGGGTCAGTGTGTGTCTGCATGCGATGAGGGAGGGTTCTGGGGCTGACTAGTTTCCCCAGCCCTGCATTGTCCTCCATCCTGTGCATAGACTTAGGTGGAGAACACACCCCTTGCCCCCCCCACTTTCACTGTCTGTGGGGGGCACACCTGGACCCCCGTCTCCAGCAACACCGCACTCCGATGGCCTTGGTTCACCTCCACTTCCCCACTCAGCAGCCCGTAAATTATCTCATCCCTGGGGCTGACAGCTGGTTCCGCCTGCTTCCTAGCCCCGTCATTAGGGCCTCACCTGCGAGACAGGGCCTCCCTCCCTCCATCATCCCTGGAGGAATTCCTGAGAGCCGCCTGCCGTGCTCTGAAGTGTCCTCGCCTGCGCCAGGGGGCACAGGAAATTCCACAGCTCATGATGGGGCAGAAGCAGCCCTTCCCAGGGGGCACAGTCCCTGAGACTTACTACCCCCAAGGCCCAGAAGTGCTTCCCCCGCCTCATGGCATTTTGGTGCCAGTGTTCCCACCCCTGCCCCGACAGGGATTCCCTGGCTCTGTGCCCCTGCCTTGGTTGGCCATACCCTCTGGCTATGGGGCTCAGGGGCTCTAATCCCAAAGGCCTTTATCCCCCCCACATCCTCTTTGATGCATGGACTGGCGCTGGGCTCTTTGGTGCATAGGCCAAAGCCTGTGATCCTCATGGAATTCACTTCAGAGCCATAGTCCACTGAGACCCCGGCCTCCCGTCCCCTGCCCCTGGCCCGGGACAGGCCCCCTATTCCCTTCCTCACTAGAGGCACCTACTTGGCAACCAGTTATGCCAGAAGGAGCCATGCCCTCCTGGGCTTGAAGCCACCAGCAGCTGAGGGGTTTAGGGAGCCCTTGGCCCTGGGAGAGAAACCGATTCAGACCCTGCTCACCGTGTGCTCCCCCCAGGCAGCACTCCATCCCGAAGCTGCAGGGCCTGGGCTAAGGGCTACACATGCCCCCAGTCACTCCCAGCATCACCCAGCTGCACTGTGCCCCATGACTGAAGGTCTCCTTCCAGCAGTGGATAGGGCTGAGCTGTAGGGCTCTTGAGTATCACTGGCCCTTTCCAGTGCCTCCCCTTTACCCCCAGGCTCTCCTAGGAGGGACTTGTTCCCATGGACATCTCCTTGGGGCCACTTAGGAGGGCCGAGTGGCAGCTGAGGTGTCCACATGCTGATCCCTCAGAGTCTCTGGCCATCCTTGGATCAGGCCTGACCCTGGCAGAAGTGTCCGAGGGTCACATTGAGTTCTGTCTGGGTGAATCTAATGCCCTCTCTCCACTCTCTCGCCCACTGCAGCTGAATTACCTTGGCCCACCCTTCAATGAGCCAGACTTCAACCCTCCCCGGATGACAAGGGCCGAGATGGTGCCCAGTGCCACTGTGGACTTTGAGTTGTGGCGCAGCCTGAATGACAATGCCCGGCTGGCAGCCAATTATCGGGCCTACACGCACCTGCTGTGCTACCTGCGCAGCATGGATGGGCAGGTGGCCAAGGCCGAGCTGCGCAAGAACCTGGGCCACTTCTGCACCAGCCTGCAGGGCCTGGTGGTGAGCATTGCCAGCGTCATGTCCTCTCTGGGCTACCCGCTGCCCAGCCCGCTGGGCAGTGCCAACCCCACCTGGGCCCAGGGGCCAGGCTCCACGAGCCCCCACAATGACTTCCTCAAGAAGATGGATGACTTCTGGCTGCTCAAGGAGCTGCAGACCTGGCTGTGGCGCTCCGCCAAGGACTTCAACCGCCTCAAGAAGAAGGTGCCGCCTGCTGCCCTCATGCTGCGCCTCGAGATGCGGGGTTTCTGACCCCTGCCCCCCCACATCCCATCACCACGCTGTGCCTCAAGGTGCGGGGCATCTGCCCACTCCCACCCCACTCATCATGCTGTGCCTCAAGATAAGGGGCCTCTGACTTCCACCTCCTCCCAGATCTTCCGCACCTCCAAACCCAGGCTCCACTGTGCCTCCCACCTTTTACCCCTCACCCATCTCTCTCCCTTCCATGGTTTCCAGCCTCCTCCCCATCTGTGATGCCATGCAGCATGTCCCCATCCTCCTCCCTCCCTTTCTGTGCCCTCCTGCCCCCACTTTTCCCTTATTCTCCAGCAAGGGACCTATTTGCTTTCCAAAACAGGGAAATGACCCTCATTCTCCCAATACAGCCCAGAGCAGCACTAAGCCCCACCCCCAGATCTGGACAGCAATAAGCCCATCCCATTTCACCCAGAGCAACAATAAACCCCATCCCCATGTGCTCTGGGCAGCAGTCAGCACTGTCTATTTACCAGGGGCAGCCCTAAGCCTTGTCTGGCTTTGTCTCTTGCTCGTCATACTCTGTACCTCTGGTTTGATCCAATTCTTCCTCTGCGTCCCCCTCCCCTGCTGCGATCCGCCACCCCTCCTCTCATGCACAGAGACCTGAACTCACCCAGCCTTTCCTCAGGTTCAGAGCCCCTGACACTGGCATGCAGCCTGGCCTCCATGTCTCCTTGGGTGCTTCTAATTCTGCCCTACATGCATCACTTCCCTCATGCCTGGGGGCAGGAGCTGAGGTGAGCAATGCCACCAGTGCCAGCCCTCCAGTCACACCTATGAATGGAGCAATCTCACCCCATGACACTGCAGCATCGTGGGGCAAGACAGATTAGAAATAGGAAGGATAAGGGGGGAACAGGAAAGTCTGGAGATCCAAACCAGGAAGGGGCGGGATTTGGAACAGGAAAGGTTGGGGTCCAAACTAGGGGCAGGGTTTGAAAGCGGACCTCCAATTGCAATGCTGCTGCACCTTGTGGCCCCATCTCCTGACAAAACACCCATGAGGGCCAGGAAAGCAGGGGAGCTAAACCAGGAAGGTGTGGGGCAATATCCCTCCACCCTTTCATACCATGACACATGGAGCATTTCCTTAAAGTTTACATGGTGGCAGATGCGGGGGCTCTTTACCTGGCATAGGCCCTGCTGCCCAGCCCCTTGCCCATGCTCCAGGTGTGGAATCAGGGTTAAGGGCCTGTCACCCCACCCTTCTTACCACCCCCACATTCCCCCTGTTGGGTTGTGTTTTTCTTGGTTTATCTATATTAATATTTATTTATTTGGAAATGTTATTTATTAGATGGTATTTATTGCAGAATTTCTATTCTTGTATTAACAAATAAAAGGCTTCCTCCATGAGCTTGGCTCACTGGCATCTTGAGTTGGGACTGGCTGAGAGCTCACTGGCCTGCTAGTGTTCACCGCACCCCAATCAGCTGCCCCAGATTCTACCACAAACTGAGCAGTCACCCCAGATCCCTAACCCATGTAAATACAACCCCAATCCACCCCCACCCCATCCATTCCCCAGGTCTCTGCCCCTGATCCAGGTCCTGATCTGCTCCCCACACCAGCACCATGTGCTGTGTCACACACGTTCTCCTGGAAGGTTGGCCATCCTGAGGCTTTGGGAGTAAAGATGGGGGTTTCCTGGCAGGAAGGGAAAGAAATGGGGACCTGAGGGAGGGGCATTACTTGTAGGGTCAAGGAGAACTGGGCAGGCAGGAGAGCATGCAGGAGGGGAGAGGGGAAAGAGCGACAACATGGCTGGGGCACTAGGGGTGGGGAAAGAGAATGTGACAGGGGGGTGGGGAGACGGCTTATCAGCATGGAACAGTAATGTAGGGAGTGGCTCTGAGATGGATGCAGGGGTGGGGCTGGATGGAAAGGCGAGTCCCAGGCCCCTTTGCCCATCCTGGCAGCTCCTACCTGTACAAGATGACATGTCTGGCAGGGAACAAGCCCTCCCCATGTGTGTCTGACAGCAGGCTCCTTATGTCCAAGGGGGAAACTGAGGAACAGGGAGGGCATAGGGCACTGTCATAGCCAGTTAAAAGCAAAGCTGAGAATGGAACCCAGATGTGCTGGCGCTCACCACACCCCACCCTGCCTCTGCAGCTCTACCCACTAGATCTCACTCCTATGCTTCATAATTAAAATGTCATAGTTGGGGGAGCTGACACTGCTGCACCTGCTCTGAGGATAAATGGGAGGTTCAGGCCCATTGGGCATCTCCTACCAGTGTAGAACTCACCAAAGAGTTCAATATGATGGGGATTATGGGGACAAAACACCTGCTAGCCCCCTAACTCCCTGCTTCTGGATCTATTCTAGCCAGTCCCTACACACCCATCCATCTAGGCATCCACTCATCCACGTACACATCCCTCCATCTGTCCCCATACACATCCATCCCTCCCTCCCTCCCCCAATATGTCCCTTCATCTGTCCCCATACACATCCCTCCATCCATGCATCCATCCCTCCCCCAATACATCCCTTCATCTGTCCCCATACACAACCCTCCATCCATCCATTCCTCCCCCAATACGTCCCTTCATCTGTCCTCATAACATCCCTCCATCCATCCATCCATCCCTCCCCCAGTACGTCCCTTCATCTGTCCCCATACACATCCCTCCATCCATCCATCCCTCCCCCAATACATCCCTTCATCTGTCCCCATACACATCCATCCCTCCCTCCCTCCCCCAATACGTCCCTTCATCTGTCCCCATATACCCCTCCATCCATCCTATAGTGGGGTGTTCACCCACTCCTGCTTGGAAGGGCTTAAAACAGCCCTGGAGAGGGCTGGGGCAGGGGGAAAAGCTGGGCTGATTGGGAAGCAGCCGCAGCTGGGGCTGCGCCCCAAACAGACCCAGCTGGCCCTATAAAGGCCAGGGAAGCCAGAGGTAGAAAGATTCTAACTGAGAAGGAAGGACTTGGCTGCAAGGAGCTGAGAGAAGGTATCTGGAGTGGAGCAGGGCTAGGAGAAGGCTGAGGGAGCTCTGGCCTGGAAACCCCCTAAGCTGCAGCCTAGTGGAAGGCCAATTAGGTATGGGGGTTGCAGGGGGTAGCCCACAGGAAGGCAGAGATAGCAGATCCAAATGCCCCTTGCCTATGATGAGTGGCTTTTACACTGCAGTCTTCCCAGGTGAGTGAGGTTAGATGGTGATTGGCAGTAGCCCATGACTGAGGCAAGGTGGGGATAGAAGGTTGGGGGTTCCCCTGGGTGGGAAGACCCTGAGACTGCAGGGGTATTGCCAGGGGGCAGCACCCCAAAGGCAAGGGGCACTGGGGTCCTGGGAGGGACACAGGGGCTAGCAGTAGTGGGACATCGGCCTGCAGAAGGCACTCTGGAGGCTGGAAATGCTAATTCCCTGAGATGATCAGCAGGAGGCGCCACACAGGTGAGTCCTGCACTGTGACACATCCCTGCATCCATACACTGACATGTCCCATGAGGTTGATGTACAGAATTGTGGCTCTTGCTCATTTTCACTTGAGTTAGCGTTGGGCAGGTCCCCAGCCTCTCCCCTTCTTGCTAGCTGGGTTCGTTCTGCCTGTGGAGCCTCAAGGCTGCCTTCTTGCCTTGTAAATTCACCCAGCAACTGCAGCAAATCAATGGGAGGGGGGAATGCAGCACATACACACACTGCAGCCTGGCATAATCCACACCTAGTGCAGGGAGCTCAAGGCTGGGCTGGCAGGGGCTGTGGGTCAGGGTTGAGGGGCTGGCATAGCTGGGTGTGTCTGTGTGCTGTTCATGCCCACTGCCCCCTCATCTGTGGCTGACATACTTCTCTTGGTCAGCAATGGGCTCAGAGTGGGGCTCCAGCCTGGCACCCTCCGCATGTCCCTGGAAGGGGGAAGGGGGAGGGATGCTGGGATATCAGACTCCTGTGAAAGCTGGGGAGAGTGGGGAATCCTGGCTGAGCTGGGTGACCCTCTCATGGCTCCCCCTAGGAGTTTTTGTCTCTGTCCCAGCCCCTCCCTTAGTTTGGGATTGAGGGGGCACCAGCAGAGCTGGGGGGGTGAGGCGGCCCCAGGGGCTGGTGGTGACTCAGCACCATGTTGGGTGCCTCACCCCCAACAGAGCCAGACTGGGGTTGGGGTCGGTGCCCCCTGCTGCTTCCCTTTGTCTTCTTGGAGCCAGGGCTCCCAGAATCCGACTGACTCAGCCCCGATTCCCTCCCTGTTCCTGGCAGGGGACAAAGCTGAAGCTGCCCTGGGTCAGGAATGGGGAGCGGGGGTGAAGACTAAAATCCCAAGTGAGTCACTGTGCCCCCCAGACCACAAGCTCTGCACAGCCCTGAAGCTAAGCAGGCTCAGGGTAGGCTAACTCTAGGAAGTAGACCACCCAGCTTCTATGGCATCAGCCCCAGACCCAGGGCCCCATTCCCCTACCCCTTCTGGTTCATCCATTCTGCCTCCTTCAGTTGCCCTGCTTTCCTCAGTTGGCTGCGCTCATGCACCATTGCTTATGGTCTTAAAATAATCTGCAGGTGTAGAACAGATGCTGGGGCCCTCCCCAGAGGCAGCTGCATCTCCTCACTGGGCAAGGGATACCTGTATAAACAGCCTCTGTGCCCCATCCCACAGAGGACTGTATCCTAGTGGTTGGCAAAAGATTCCTGTATAAACAGTTCTTGCACCTCTCCCCAGAAGGGGCTGCATCTCAGCACTGGGTGAGGAGCAGCAGAGAGATTAGAACTGGGATAGATTTCACTGAGTGAAACTGTTTTTCAGGATGGGGTCTGTGTGTGTTTGTGCAGTGCTGGGCCCTGCTCCTGACTGGGGACTCTGGGTGCTGCTCTAACAGGCCATCCTCTTTATATTGAAATCCCTAAACTGCTCACATAAACAATCTTTTAAATGAGCACATGACTTTGCCATGAATGGGGGGGGGGCAGTTGGGCCTCTCAGTGCCCAAGATGGGGGGGTAGTTTGGTAATGGGGAGGATGTGGCACACATCAGCTAGACTTGTAAATGATCAGCTATGAAAGTGTTAACAATACAGGCATTTAATCTGGAATCACCAAGCTTCAGAGTTAACAATGCAGCAAAGTCTAGAGCTGTGAAAGAATAGGGCATGGAGCCAAAATAACACTGACGATATGGGCATAAGCTTTCATGGGTAAAAAAAAAAAACCCACTTCAGATACCGACTAACATGGCTACCCCCGATACTTGACTGATATGGGGGAGGTGGGAAGGCTACATGGGCCAAGGGAGAACCCATGACTGGTGACCAGGTTTGGCAGGGCCCCATATGATCTTGGGGCATCACTGCCAGACCTGTGCCTCAGTTTCCCCTGTCCTGTGGGGGTGAGGGGCTCTTGTATTTCCAACAGGCCTTGGAGAGACATGCGGACAAGGAGTCAGAGAAACCACCACCCCAGAGCCAATCCAGCTAATCAGACCCTGGCGCCCCGCCCCCTCACCCCCGGCGTGTCCAGTATGGAGGCGGCGGCAAGGCCCTCGGCGGGGAGTGGGTTAACTCCGAGCCGTCCGCTTCCTCCCGGGCAGGGAGCTACGAATCCTGGAAGTAACAGTGACACCCAGTGGCCAGATGGGATAATGCGCCTCGCCGGAGCAGATATCCCCAGGAAACCCCCAGCCCTGTGCCCCCGACCTGCAGCCTCCTACTAGCCCAGCCCTGGGCTACCCCCAAGCTCTACCGATGCCCCTTCCCCGCCCTGCTGCTGCCCCTCCCTCCATCCCCCACTAGCCCAGCCCTGAGCTCCCCCCACAGCTCTACTGATGCCCCTCTCTCCCTCCCTCTGTCCCCTGCTAGCCTAGCCCTGGACTCCCCGCACAGCTCTGCCTGTGCCCCTCAGTCCTGCCCTACAGCCCCTCCCTCCATCCCCTGCTAGCCCAGCCCTGGGCTCCCTCCCCCCCGCGCTCTGTTGGTGCCCCATTCTCTCTAGGGAAGGGATTCCCTAGCACAGAGAAAGCCCAGCATGCTCCCCGGTTGTCCCCAGGCGCTGCCATATGCCCCTGACCCAGTAGCACTTGCTCTGATCCTTCCCCTCACTCACCTGCCCAGGGGCAGTGGGGCCCTTCCAGCACTGACTTTACAGTCTCGAGTGTGTAGCTGAGCCCCTGCCCCACCGCGGGGGTGGGATGTGAGGGACGCCTCTGGGGCAAGAGAAGCAGCACCAGGTCAGTAGGGGGCACTGTAAAGAGCTGATGCTAAACTGTCCAGCTCACACACACTTCACTCTGCAGGGGGTGGGTTGGAATGGCTCAGTGGGGGGGACCCTGTGTTGTGGGGAGCAGGGCAGGGGGCTCAGTGGGGGACCCTGTGTTGTGGGGAGCAGGACAGGGGGCTCAGTGGGGGGGCCCTGTGCTGGGTGTGGGGCAGAGGGCTCAGTGGGGGACCCTGTGCTGGGTGTGGGGTAGAGGGCTCAGTGGGGGACCCTGTGCTGGGAGTGGGGCAGAGGGCTCAGTGGGGGGCCCTGTGCTGTGGGGAGAGGGGCAGGGGGCTCAGTGAGGGGCACTATGCTGTAGGCAGGAGTGAAAGTAACTTAAAGGATTTACCAGTACACTGGAGTTCTGAGCAGGGGCATGGCCTCAACTGGAAGAGGCGGGGCCTTTCAAGATTTAAAGGCCCTAGGGCTCCAGCAATGGCTGGGAGCCTCAGGCCTTTAAATCACCCTGGAGCTACCAGCTGCAGAAGCGGCTAGGAGCCCTGGGGCAAATTAAAGAGCCCAGGGCTCTGGGCCCTTTAAATCACCTCTGGAGCCCTGCCGCCACTGAGGCAGCAGTAGCAGGGCTCTGGCCGCTGCGGGGAGCCCCGAGCCCTGTAAATCCCTGCCAAAGCCTGGCTGGCAGGGCTCTGGCAGCTGGACTTGGGTGGGGATTTAAAGGACCTGGGGTTCCTGACACTGCGGGACCCCTCCAGGCCCTTTAAATCACCGCTGGAGCCCTGCTGCCACTAGGGTAGCGGCAGCAGGGCTCCAGCTGCTGTGGGGACCCTGGGCCCTTTGAAGTGCCGCTGGAGCTCCAGCGGAGCAGCTTGGGTGGTGCTTTAAACGTGTCTAGAGCCCTGGGTCTTTAAATCACCACCAGAGAAGCTGGTCCAGTTTGGCATGGCGTTCTGGCTCTTGCCAGTACGCTGTACCATACCATACCATACCGGCTTACTTTCACCTCTTGCTGTAGGGAGCGGGGCAGGGGCTCAGTAGGGGGCACTATGCTGTGGGGGGCAGGGGCTCAGTAGCGGGTGCTATGCTGTGGGAGTGAGGCAGAGGCTCAGTAGGGGGTGCTGTGCTACGAGAAGCAGGGAAGGGGGCTGTGTTGGGAGGGCAGGGGCTCAGTAGCAGGTGCTAAGCCCTCCTCTTCCCAAAGCACAGCATCTTTTGGATACAGGACACCCCTTCTTCCATTCACCAATGTTACATGGTGTGCAAGTGCTGCTGTCTCCCCTCCCCCTTGGAGTTGGTCATGTCATCTAGTCCCTGTGGGGCAGAGAGGCCGTGCCATCATCACCAGTGTACAGGACCCAGGGGAGTCCAGGCAGTGCAGGGGGCTCAGGATGGCTCGGCTCAGCCCAGCAGCACAGTTCTCATGTAGCCATAGGTCAGAGAGTCTCGGAGGACCCAGAAGGTAGGGATCCCCAGGCGGGTTGGCCAGGAGGTGCTGGGGAAAGAGTGGGTCTGGGTGCCTGGGTAGTATCAGCTTTGTCTGTCACCCTCAAAGCTGCAGTTGTCATTGAGTAGCTCTGGCACCAGGGGAGAGGGACGCTCACAGTGAAGGGGAGCAGGGGCTGTCTATTCTGGGAGCGTCCCCTTCCAGAGGGCACATCCCTCTAGGGTCAAGTCAGACTGCCCCCACCCCCCATGCCATCCCCTAAGCCAAAGGGGAGGAGTCTGTGCCACGCCCTGCTCAGACAGTCACTGAGGTCAGGGACCCATCATGCCAGGCATGGCCCTGACACGGAGTCACTGAAGTTGGGACCCCATTGTGCCAGGTGCTGCACAGACATGGAGTAACTGAGATCGAGGGCCCAGTTGTGCTGGGATAGGGGTGATCTGGCTTAGTAGTTGGTGCAAGAGTTATTCCCAGTGGTTGGAGCGGGAGCCAGGAAATGGAGCTGAGGGTCAGAGTCAGAGGACAGATTTTATATCCTTTTTGACAGAGATAGACACATCCAGCCACTAGAAAGTCTTTGACACCAAATTTCAGGTCTTGAAGTGGCAGAAGGGACCAACGAGACATTTATCACAGCGTAACCTCAGGACCTGCAACTGAAGTTGTTCCTCTGGAACATAAACATGGCTTTTGTGGTAGAGGATGTCCTCCTGTAATCTGAACTTGGCAATGGGTTGGGTACTGGTACCAGCCAAGGCAGGACGGATTTGAGAGGTGAATGGATCAGCAGGCAGCAAGAAACAGATGGAAAATATCAGGTTGCTGTCTATTATCCCATTAACAAAATTGGATGCCTTAAGAACTGTGGAAGGTGTTCCCCAGGCAGAGTCAAGTTATTCCTCCTTACGGGACAATGTGTTAGCCTTTCTGTCTCTGTCCCCCAGACAATAGGTGACTATAAAACTGAACTGCTCAAAGAAGAGGCATTGGATCTGATGTTGGTTAAGGTGCTTGGCTGTCCGGGTATATTCCAGGTTCTTGTGATCTATAAGGAACTGGACTAGGAGTCCGGCCCCCTCTAGTCAATGGCATTATTCCTCAATGGCTGCTTTGATGGCTAACAACTTCTTCTCTGCCTGCTTTTATGTGAGAAGGCACAGCGGTGCAGTCAGCCATGGTGGGGGGAGGGCCTGCTTGCTGGGATAACACACCATGCCCAGTATAAACTTTGCTGTGTCAGCCTGTGCTGTAAATAGTTTTGTGGGATCAGGATGAGTACTGAGGTGAATCTCTATTTTAGTTGCTTGAAGGTGGATTGGGCTTCTGGACACCATGTGAACTGGGCTCCCTCATGCAGAAGGGCAGCCATACGCTAGAAAACACCTTAATGAATCAACTGTAGAAATTGGCAAAGCCCAGGAATTGCTGTATCCCATGGTGTCTTTTGGTGCAACCCAGTTGGATATGGCTATCATCTTGCACGAGTCAATGGTTTGCTCCTTGGGATGATATACCCAAAGAATTCAACTATATCTTGGTCAACCTTGCACCTCTCAGGCTTAGCATACAGATGATTCTGACAGATTATCTCTAGGACTCTGCATACACAATGATTGTGAAGGGCCTGGTCTCCCCAAAATATGAGGTTATTGTCATTGCAGATAAGTACAAAATGGTCTAGCATGTCCCTGAAGATATCATTGCTGAAAGGTCACCAGAGCACTGCACAGGCCAAATGGCATAACTAGGTACTAATGTCTGTATCAGGTACAGAAGGTGGTCTTCCACTCATCTTCCTTCCTAA
Source organism: Gopherus evgoodei (assembly GCF_007399415.2). Lineage (NCBI taxonomy): Eukaryota > Metazoa > Chordata > Testudines > Testudinidae > Gopherus > Gopherus evgoodei. Next base: position 127,792,626 of record NC_044325.1, read on the forward strand.
ACTAAGCTAGATTATAAACTCCAGAGGTCCAACTTCATGAAATCCTTGGTGGAACAAAGTCATTCAGAAAGCTCATTGACAAGGTTAAGGGGTTATTGATTCTGGATGGTGACCTTGTTTAGCACCTTGTAGTCCAGACAGGGATCCATCCGTCTTCTTTACCAAGAAGATTGGTGAGATGTGGATGGATGGATGAAACCCTTTTGAAGGTTCTCTTGAAGGTAGCTCTAGAGTGCCTATAGCTCAGGCTCAGAGACAGAGTAGATGTGGCAGAAAGGGATCTCTGCTCCTGGCTGAGGGTCAATGGGGCAGTTGTAACTATGATGGGGCAGAAAGGTGTCCACAATCTTCTTATTGAACATGTTCATGAATTCTTGGTATTTAGCAGATATTGCTGAGGTGATAGGAGATGTGGAGGGTGCTGAGATTCTATGCAAGCTAATGGCTTTTGGATTCTCTGAGAAGGTAGACAGAGGTGCAGATGGCTTCTGGCCCATGAGTTGGTTATGGGAAACAAGACTCCTGACAGTAGCAATGGATATGCTGTTTGTGGGCAGCATGCTGAGAATAAGTGGAGAGTTTGTGGTTTGGATAAGCCCAGACTAGAGGTTTCTTGGTGATCCTAGGGGTAGTGACCTCCCAGGGGCAGTCTGGTGAGTAACCAGGCCTGAGAAGAGGAGTCATCCATCAACAGACTCTACCAAGTCTGGAGAGCTTTTTTGCTGCATGGGGACCATATGTGAAGGACTGCACAAAATCCAAGTCCATGAGCTCAAAGGAAGCACTTGAATCCACCACCATCACATTCAGGTGGGCCTCAGACATGGTGGGATGTTGAAGTTGGAGGGGGAATCCAAGTGGGTGACAGGTCAGGTTCTAGTTAGCACCAGAAGGGCCACGTACTGCACCGACAACAATTGATGATAGGAAGAATACACAGGCCAAAGGCCAGGCCACAGTCAGGGAGCCAGACCCAGACTAGTGCCCACAACACTAGTAGGAGCTGGAGCTGGGGAGCCCAGAGCTGGAGCTGAGGGGCATTAGCAGAGCTCGGGGAGGGGGGCCCTGCTCTCATAGTTTCACTCTGCCCCCAGCCCTGGTGTATTCTGAGTGTGTTTGCACTTCCCTGGGGGCCCCTCCATCTATGACCAGGGAAAATGCCTGATCATGCCCTGCAGCTGCAGGAACTTTGCTGTACCCAGCTCTGGGCCAGGCACAGACTCTGTTAAGGTTCATTTGCTCAGGGATAAGAGGCTGGAGCAGCCTCCAAGGGAAAGACCCATCAGGATGGAACAGAAAGCAGGGAAAGTCTGTCTTCCCTGCGAGATGGATTAAAGATTGGGCTAGGGAGGCAGGCACCTCCCACCAGGTGCTGGCTGCTCTCCCCCCTCCCCACTTGCTTCTTCTGTCTCTCAAAGTCCAAACCCAATTCCTGCTGCTCACCCAGCAAAGCCAGCGGGACCTCCCCAGCCAATCATAGGGCAGGTAGGCTCCATATCAGCCAATTACAGCACAGGTGGGTGGTATGCCAGCAAGTCACTTCATGGGCAGGCTCCGTGCCAGCCAAGACCAGGGTAGCTCTGGCTCCCTCCATGATTCCATGCCATCACATGGCTCAAATGTATGTGTGTGGGGTGGGGGTCACCAGCCCCTTTTTCCCCCCCTCCTCTGCGCTCAGGGTCTCCCCTGCAATACCAGGACAGAGGACACAACTCAGGGGTCAGATCCCAAAATCAGGAGAGTAAACCTGGGGGGTGGGGGAGGCAGGCCTCCCAGCTTTCCCACATGTACGCCTGGCCCGGTGTCTCCCCTCAACTCTCACCCCCTCCACATACCTTCCCCCTCCCTGCCCCTCACACTGATCCCTAGTGTGCTCCCACATCCCCTCTCCTTGCTACTCCCCACATTCCCCTGCCCACTGTCTCTGGTCCTCAGAGCCTGGGGCAGCCATCTTCTCTGGTCTTAGTCCTCTGAACTCAGTCAAAATGACTACCATCTTACAATAAGGGCAGCCTGTGGTGGCCACCCTCTTCCATCACTGCCAATGGTGCTGACATGTTGGAGAAAGAAGAAAAATCTCTACCAATGTGCAAAAGCTATAAGATGCTGGAAACCTCCCCAATAAACACTGGGAGGCTCCTGACGAAGTTGTGAGTTCAAAGCTGTCCTTATCCAGCCACACAGAAAGGTGCTGCCTCTCAGCCACCACGGTGCACCTGGGGAGCCTGGCTCTCTTCAGGGGGTGGGGAGAGGGTGGGGACTCCAGGGCCAGGTTGGCTCGGAAGGGAAAATTGGGATTTGGGTCCCTTCCTTTTTAGGGGGCCCAAGGCAGGGGCCAGGCTGGTTCAGTGTGAGGGTGTGGGACAGGCAGATCTGTCATTCCATTGGGAATTCCTCATTCTGATACCACCTGCTGGAGGAGACATGGAGCAGACGACCCTGATTTCTATACCACCACATATGCATCGTTCTACTGGGACCTGGGTGCCTACTGGGCCCTGCTCAGCAGGGCCATCAATTGGGGCCAGGTCTTCTGCATTTATGGTAACATGGGCCCCACAACTCTGGGGAGACCCCCCACAGTGACTGAGCATATATGTCCTGTCTGGGCCCAACCCTAGGATTCCACCCTACTGTGCTACCCCAAAGCCTTCATCTCCTCTCAGGCTGCCAGCTCTATGAAGGGCAGGAACATATGCCAGGGCTGGGCTGGGTTCAGCTCACCTGACCATATCCTCTTCCCTTAGGGTGTCCAGTTTTTGACCGGAACACCTGGTCAAAAAGGGACCCTGGCAGCTCCGGTCAGCACTGCTGACCAGGCCATTAAAAGTCCAGTTGGCAGTGCTGCTGGGTGAAGGCAGGCTAGTCCCTACCTGTCCTGGCATCACTCTGCACCCCAGAAGTTGCCAGCAGGTCTGGGTCCTAGGTGGGGGGCCATGGGGCTCCACATGCTGCCCCTGTCCTGAGCACTAGCTCCATTGGCTGGGAGCTGGGGGTTGGTGCCTCTGGACAGGAGCAGCATGCTGAGCCTCCTGGCCTCCCCGTCTAGGACCCAGACCTGCTGGTCGCTTCCAGGGCACAGCACATACCCAGGACAGGCAGGGACCCTGCATTAGCCCTGCTGTGCTGCTGACTGGGAGCTGCCAGAGGGAAGCCTGTGCCCCAACCCTGAGGCTCCCCCAAACCTGGAGCCACCTTCTGAACCCCAAACCCCTCATCTCTGGCCCCACCCCAGAGCTTGCACCCACAGCCCAGAGCCCTCACACCCCTGCACCAAAACTCCATGCCCCAGGCCAGAGCATCCTCCCACACCCTGAACCCCTCATCCCTGGCCCCAACCCAGAGCCCTCACCCTGTCCTGCACCCCAACCCCCTGCCTCACCCACAGCCCCCTCCCACACTCCAAATCTCTCAACGCAAGCCTGGAGCCCCCTCTTGCACCCTAAACCCCTTAACCCAGAGCCCTCACCCCCTCTCGCACCCCAACCTGCTGCCTCAGCCCAGTGAAAGTGAGTGAGGCTATGGGAGAGTGAGCCATGGCGGAAGGGGGAATGTAGTGAGTCGGGGGTGGGGTCTTTGGGTAGGGGCAGAGCATGGACAGGGCCTCTGGGAAGGGGCAGCGGCTAGGGTGTTTGGTTTTGTGCAATTAGAAAGTTGACAACTTTCTCTTCCCCAAGAATTGGCGGGGAGGGGGGTTAGAAGCTCAGACTCTTGCACCTTCCATCCCCTGTACCAGGCTGGGCTTCTTTGTATCTATCTAGGCCCTTTTCTCACCACCATTCAGTCCCTTTCCACACTGCTCACGCCCCGTTGCTGCTCCCTGCAGGGCACCAGAATGGGATGTATGAGGCCTCCAGGAACATCATGGAGGCTAAGGAGGTCCAGCTGGAAGCACCCTGCTACTTCACCTACCTCAATCCCTGAGATCTGGTCAGTGTGTGCCTGTGCCAAGTGGCCCCATGGGGGGTGTGGCAGGGAAAGGGGCAGCCTGAGAGGTGGGGGCATTGACCAGCATGGCACTGGGATTCCCAAGGCCTGGCCCTGCTATTCCCCAAGCAGGTCCTGGGGCACTGGGGTCCTGTTACCACCAGCAGAATCTCAGTGGGATTGGCGCTCAGCCCAACCTTTCTCAGGGACCCTGCAGGGACTAGGGAGCGTAACCATCAGGTGGAGTCAGCCATGGGGAGGGAAATGCCTCTTCAGCTCCTGTACAGGACCACCTGCCTCTGCCAGGAAACCCTGATGCAAATGGCTTCTGTGCCCTCTCAGGACCAGGGAGTCCTTCAATCAGCCATCAGCCCTGGCAGGACTTGAGCAGCGACAGGCTGTGCTCTCCCCATCTTTGCACCATGTCTCACCAGGATGGAGAGGAGCCTTCCCTGTCCACAGCCTGTTCAGACCTCCACTCCTCATGGAGGACTCAGGGAGGAGCAGACTAGATACCCTGGGGCATTTTTGGGATGGGGGCGGGGATCTCTATCAGGAAGGGAAATGAGATACTCAATTGTAATGAGAAGGGACAGTAGGCAGCACTGCCACCGTGTGGGTTAGTGGGGAAAGGCCCTGTGTCCCATTCCCTCCCTTCCCCACCTCCAAGCTAGCCTGTCCCCTGCCCTGAGGCTGGCTCTGAGCCTGTGCCCCCTAGAGCAGTGGTTCCCAAAGTCTAACAACCCTGTGAACCCCTTTGACTAAATTGTCAAGTCTTGTGAACCCTCTCCTAAAAACAAATATTTCCAGAGATTTTTCTCCTTTACCTGAGTATATATTATAAAAGTGGTGATTGTGGGAATATAAAATTTGTTTTTATGACATGCTTATTAAACACTATTTATCATTACAGTATTTTTATTACATTATGAAAATGGCAACACTCTTCCAAGATCTCACCTTCCTAGCCTGTGTCAAGGCTCCTATGTTTCATCAAGGCGTATCAGATGTGAAACAGCATGAAGGTATTTAAAAGGCCTACTGAAAGAGTTCCTCCTACACAAGGTTCAGGTCTTGAGCAGTCCAGGCAAACAACGCACCTTACAACAAAGCTTAAACTTGTTCTTCACAATAATTTTAAAAACAATACTAGCTGTCTATTTAATGCTAAAACCAGCAAAAAATATCCACCTCCCTTTCCATTTCTTATAAGGAGTCTTGAAGTTTAAATCTCTTCAGTGTGATAGATATGCTTGCTTTGATTGCTCCCTGGTTCTCATGGGAGACTTTAATCACCCTGATATCTGCTGGGAGAGAAATACAGCGGTGCACAGACAATCCAGGAAGTTTTTGGAAAGTATAGGGGACAATTTCCTGGTGCAAGTGCTGGAGGAACTAACTAGGGGCAGAGCTCTTCTTGACCTGCTGCTCACAAACAGAGAAGAGTTAGTAGGGGAAGCAACAGTGGCTGGGAACCTGGGCGGCGGTGACCATGAGATGGTCGAGTTCAGGATCCTGATACAAGGAAGAAAGGAGAGCAGCAGAATACAGACCCTGGATTTCAGAAAAGCAGACTTTGACTCCCTCAGGGAACTGATGGACAGGATCCCCTGGGAAAATAACATGAGGGGGAAAGGAGTCCAGGAGACAAGGGCAGCTCTAGGGATTTTGTCGCCCCAAGCACTGCAGGCAGGCTGCCTCTGGTGGTTTGCCTGTGGAGGGTCCTCTGGTCCCACGGCTTCGGAGGACCTCCCGTGTCCACCGAAGCCACAGGACCAGTGGACTCTCCGCAGGTGTGCCTGCAGAAGGTCCTCCAAATCCGCGGGACCAGCGGACCCTCCGCAGGCAAACCGCTGGAGGCAGCCTGCCTGCCGCCTTCGTGGCACCGGCAGAGCACCCCTGCGGCTTGCTGCCCCAATCATGCGCTTGGCATGCTGGGGCCTGGAGCTGCCCCTGCCAGGAGAGCTGGCTGTATTTTAAAGAATCCTTATTGAGATTGCAGGAACAAACCATCATAATGTGTGGAAAGAATAGGAAATATGGCAGGTGACCAGTTTGGCTTAACAGTGAAATCCTTGCTGTTCTTAAACACAAAAAAGAAGCTTACAAGAAGCGGAAGCTTGGACAAATGATCATGGAGGAGTATAAAAATATTGCTCAGGCATGCAGGAGTGAAATCAGGAAGGCCAAATAACACTTGGAGTTGCAGCTAGCAAGAGATGTTAAGAGTAACAAGAAGAGTTTCTTCAGGTATGTTTTCAAGAAGAAGAAAGTCAGGGAAAGTGTAGGCCCCTTACTGAATGAGGGAGGCAACCTAGTGACAGAGGATGTGGAAAAAGCTAAGGTACTCAATGCTTTTTTTGCCTGTCTTCATGAACAAGGTCAGCTCCCAGACTGCTGCACTGGGAAGCATAGCATGGGGAGGTGGGGACCAGCCCTCTGTGGAGAAAGAAGTGGTTCGGGACTATTTAGAAAAGCTGGATGAGCACAAATCCATGGGGCCGGCTGTGCTGCATCCAAGGGTGCTAAAGGAGTTGATGGATGTGACTGCAGAGCCATTGGCCATTATCTTTGAAAACTCATGGCGAAAGTCCCGGATGACTGGAAAAAGGCTACTGTAGTGCCCATCTTTAAAAAAGGGAAGGAAGATCGTCTGGGAAACTACAAGCCTGTCAGCGTTACCTCAATCCCTGGAGAAATCATGCAGCAGGTCCTCAAGGAATCAATTTTGAAGCACTTTGAGGAGAGGAAAGTGATCAGGAACAGTGCAGCATGGATTCACCAAGGGCAGGTCATGCCTGACTAACCTAATTGCCTTCTATGAGGAGAGAACTGGGTCTGTGGATGAGGGGAAAGCAGTGGATGTGTTATTCCTTGACTTTAGCAAAGCTTTTGATACAGTCTCCCACAGTATTCTTGCCAGCAAGTTAAAGAAGTGTGGGCTGGACGAATGGACTATAAGGTGGATAGAAAGCTGGCTAGATCGTCGAGCTCAATGGGTAGTGATCAACGGCTCCATATCTAGTTGGCAGCCGGTTTCAAGCGGAGTGCCCCAAGGGTCGATCCTGGGGTCGGTTTTGTTCAATATCTTCGTTAATGATCTGGAGGATGGCGTGGACTGTACTCTCAGCAAGTTTGCAGATGATACTAAACTGGGAGGAGTGGTAGATATGCTGGAGGGTAGGGATAGGATACAGAGGGACCTAGACAAATTAGAGGACTGGGCCAAAAGAAACCTGATGAGGTTCAACAAGGACAAGTGCAGAGTCCTGCATATCTAGGGGTTTCAAGCGAGTAGTTTCTAGGTATGATTCAGGTGATTTTTCATAGTTCCAGCCCTGTCTCTGCCTGTCTGTGTTGTTCTCAGAGTGAAGCAAAGGGGAATTTTTTCCCCCAGTTTTAAAAAGTTCTAGCCTTCCCATTGGCTCTTTTGGTCAGGTGCCCACTCCCTCCTTTTACCTATGCAGAGACACAATTAAACCCTTTACAGGTGAAGCAAGTAGAGAACAACTACTAAGGGGAGTTTTATAGATAACTGGCTGTCTGGGTCCATAAAAGGGAGCTACCCTGCTTTTCATTTATCACACTCCCTGTCACCCCACTGCATCCTGCCTTCATTAGATCTTTTCACTCAGTTTTCTTCACCGTGGGAGCCCCAGGGAATCCCAAGCTGAGGTTACAATCAAAATCAACGCGGACGTGTTGCTAAAGCACCCAAATCCACTTAACTGCATCCACCATCATCAGCAGATTGCTGGAAGTATTTTGGGGTTTGTGATCCCATCTGTGATTAAACTGATTGTTGAAGACACCTTTGAGTTTTCTTCCTTTGTGGCATCGCTCCCTGGCATGGCTGGGACCACATGGGTGAGGGGGATGGCAGCTGTCCAATCAGGGCTGCTCAGAAGTGTTCTGGTTTTGGCAAGAAAATTGAGGTTACATATGAAATTTTGCCACACAAAGGGTCTGCATCGATATATGATCAGAATACAGGAGCCCTGAAAAAACAGAGTTTATAACCCCAGCTGCTGGGTGTTGGCTGAAGCACTTAGTTGAAATTCAAATATCTAGAGCAGGAATCGGCAACCTTTGGCATGCAGCTCGCCAGGTAAGCCCCCTAGCAGGCCAGGCCGGTTTGTTTACCTGCCGCGTCCGCAGGTTCGGCTGATTGCACCTCCTACTGGCCGAAAACCTACGATGGCAGCAGAAAGCCCCATGGAGCATCTGTTCCTCTCCAGGAGCATCTGTCCCTGTTCACCGCTCCAGGCCGATGGAGGTTGCAAGAAGGGTGGCCGCTGTCAGTCAAACCTGCGGATGTGGCAGGTAAACAAACCGGCCTGGCCTGCCAGGGGGCTTACCCTGGCAAGCCGCATTCCAAAGGTTGCTGATCCCTGATCTAGAGACTCCTTCTGAAAAGTAACATATGCTCCTGGCTTTAGCCCCCCACCCAGAATTTCTGGGATCACTAAACATCTCCATTAGGCATCCTTAATAGGTAAATACTTCCTGCTGCATGAGCACTGAGTCTGTGGCCTTGGCTACACTGGCGCTTTACAGCGCTGCCACTTTCTCGCTCAGGAGTGTGAAAAAAACACCCCCCTGAGTGCAGCAAGTTACAGCGCTGCAAAGCGCCAGTGTAAACAGCGCTGCAAGCTAATCCCCATGGGGAGGTGGAGTACGTGCAGTGCTGGGAGAGCTCTCTCCCAGTGCTGGTGCTGCAACCACAGTCGCACTTCAAAGCGCTGCCGCGGGAGCGCTCCCACGGCAGCGCTTTGGAGTTTTTAGTGTAGCCAAGCCCTGTGTATGAAACGAGAGCTTTGTAGAGGGAAGGGGATTCCAGTATTAGCATGGAAAGCATGGCAATACCAACTTGACTATATATAGCCATACACATCCTAAGTAAACACCCACTACCCCATCTCATGCTATAGGCAGCTCTGACTCAGTGTGCCGCCCACTGGTGTGAACAACCTATAATAAATATCCCAGGCTATGATGCTTCATGGGAAATGTAGTCTAGCCAGAGAGGCCATAGAAGAGAATGGCAGCATAAGGCAACCCAACTACAACTTCCATGATGCATTATGGCACCATTTTGACTCAATCTATTACAGTGTTTGGCCAATCAACCTGTTAGGCTTGTGGCCTGATGCTCTAGAGGGGGAGCTCACTGCTGCCACCTGTTGGTGGGCATGGGGAAGAGCAGCCCAGAGCTGCTTGAGAACACCAGAGGGGCAGATGCTCCATGGGGCTCTCGGCTGCCATATTTTAGTGTCTGGGGGAAGAGACAGAGTGAGCCTAAACTTATTTGCATTTTATTACCCATTGTCCCAGCATGAACATTTGAGTCATTTTGCTTAAAATTCTTTTATATTTTAGGTTTGGGCTCAATAAACTGTTATTTTCCTTATTGTGCAACAGCTGGTTAACAGAGCTGTGCTGAGTATACCCTGGGGGAGCTGGTCACCCTAACCAAAACACAATCATGCATCACTGGTTTTGGCATTGTGGGAGGCAGGGGTACTTAATCTAAAAAGAGAAAAAAATGGTGCTTTTTTGTTATGGCCACATGCTTTGTGGTAAGTACTTTGCTCAAGTTTGTGCTGTAGTGTGGATCTTTTTTTCTGGGAGATTTTGCAAAGAGGTGGGCTATGTCCTTGTTCTGAGGTAGTGAAAAGGTGGTGATCATTTCCTGTAGTTACAGGAAGTGACACTATGGCAGAGTGAAGTCTAATGATGCCCTAATACCTGTGCTAACAAGCTACAATCACCAGAGGTGATTTCAGAGGTGGAATTTATAGAGCAGGGGTAGGCAATCTATGGCACATATGCCGAAGGCGGCACGCAAGCTGATTTTCAGTGGCACTCACACTGCCCGAGTCCTGGCCACCAGTCTGGGGGGGCTCTGCATTTTAATTTAATTTTAAATGAAGCTTCTTAAACATTTTAAAAACCTTATTTACTTTACATACAACAATAGTTTAGTTATATATTATAGACGAATAGAAAGAGACCTAAAAACATTAAAATGTATTACAGGCACATGAAACCTTAAATTAGAGTGAATAAATGAAGACTCCGCACACCACTTCTGAAAGGTTGCCGACCTCTGTTATAGAATGTGCTCAAAGACCCTGGGGTAATACTACCAGCTGCCCATAACATAGCAAAGGAGGGAAGGAACTTTTGACGGGACACTTGTATTTGGTCATTCACACCAGTAGGGGAGGAATGAGTCAGAGGACACAGCTGAAGATACCATGCAGTGGGAGCAGGTGTTTACTTATTATTCACGGCATGGATACCTACTGTTGCTGTGCTTTCCCAAGATGATGCTGGGTTCCCTTTCCCACCATGGAAGCCTTCTTTGTTTCATACATAGATTCAGGGCTTGGGAGTGGGGAAATATTTGCCTTTTAAGGCCTCCCAGGGAAGATAATTAGTGACCTCAAAGATTCTGGGTGGGGGCTTGAGCCTGTGGTATTCACTAGTTTTCTAAAGGAAGGGCTAGATAGTTGAACCTGTCCTCATTGCTGCAGACAACATCTTCAGAAGGAATGACACACCCAGAACTCTTTGAGAGAGTAGGACAGACCCTGTAAGGCTGGTTATGGGGCTAGGGGAAGGGCAGGCCCCATGGTGATGGAGCTGGAAGATATTATGCATCCCACTGGGCTCAATGCTGACCCCAGAACTATGCAAACTCTCTCCATTGGCTTCCCTTGGCCCCTGTCCTGGGACAAGAATAGGTCCATGAGGTTCTAGTTGATGGGCTGGCACCATCCAGGAGGAAGGAGCAGGGAAAGTGGTGGATCAGGCCAGAGAGGAACCACTAACTGTGCTCGTTATGCCTATAGCCCCACATCTTGTTCAGCAGGTCAGAATGGGAGATGTCCAGGAACAAGAGCCTCATGCTGGGTACAGCCTCGGGCAGCAAGGCCCTGCCCCCATGGTCAGCAGTTGGCTGTCAGGCCCCAAAATATTGAGATTCTTTACAAAGCAGATGACACTGTGTGCTCCAGTCTGTCTGAGGAGTGTCAAACCCCTAGCTGCCCAGTCCCCAGAAGTGTAGGTGAGACTTCTAGGGCTACCAACACTCCAAACTGTATTACAGTGATTTGGGCTCCCACTGCTAGAGCTCCTACCTCCACATCTGCCTAGTCTCCACGTGCCCATCTGTTCTCCATGGGCTCTAGACAAGGGAAGGTTCCTCTCCATCCTGGGCCAGGTGAGATGTGGTGCAGGGATGGGGAGAATATGGCCACTCCCTGCCCAAGCCCTGCCATGGCTGATGGCAGGAGTGCCCGGTCCACCAGGGGCCCCTTTGGTGGCACTGAATCCATTTGAATCAGCTTTTTCCTGGTTGAGGATGGGGGGCTCCTGTGCAGGTGGCAAAGCAGGGATCTTGCACCCCATGATTCTGCCCCAGTGGTTATGCTCCCTGAGGGAGGCAGGGCTAAGTGCTAATCCTGCTGGGATTCTGCTGATGCCATAAAGTCCCCTGTGCATAGGCCCTGGCATGGGGTGAAGGACAGAGACAGCTGGCCAGATCTTGGGTGATTCTCAGGCTGCCCTGGGCTCCTTCCCACCCTACAGGAGATGTGTGGTGGGAGCAGATGCTGACCTGATCTCTGGCATGATGCTGTGCTCTGGATGGAGGCAGGGGAATCCGTGGGATCCCTCACCATCTCAGCATCAATGTTGGTGATGAGTTTGCCTTGATGGCCTGTTTTGCTTAGCAATAACACAGCAAGGCCTACTGAAAACTTTACTGGTTGAGGTAGAGAGGCCAAATTTGTGACCTTGCTAGACAAGACAGTGCTTGCAGAGTCTGGGAAAAATGCTTGCAGACACTTTGTGAAGCAACTTGTACCTTTTTGAAGCTTATCAAGAAATAACAGTTGTTCTTTGTTTTTCTCTTGTATGCTGGGAAAGTATAAGAGGTACAGTGATGACGCAACGTAAGTGATGATGCGACGAAGCAGCTAATAAAAACAATTTGAATTTACAGAAGGAGGGGGTGGTTCTGTGTGGAAAATGGCCTGGTTCTTTGTTGCTTGTGTGCATACATCAATAAAGAACTTGGTATTTGGACTTTGCTGGGTTGTCTGTATTTTGCGGTCAGACAACGAACCTAAAAAGTCTGGGATAGAGATAACCCCGACAGATTTGGCACTCCAGATGGGACCCGTCTGACTCTCCGGCGAGGTGGTCTGTCTCCGACGCAATGCAGCGCGCATCCTTCGATTGAGAGGAGCCTTGCCCAGGAGTCAGATCTCACGTTGGCGATAAGACGTTGTCTCATGAACCAGCCTGAGCCCGTTTAAATCCAGCAACGTTCACCTGCCCTTTGAGCAGGAGTCCCAGGAACTAGTTAAGTGAGCTCTCAGTACAGGAAAATGGGACAAGGTGGCAGTAAATGCCCGGGGGACGCCCCATTATCACTCATTCTGAGAGATTGGAAGGATATATCTGGGATGGCAGTATTGTCCAAGGCTAAGATGAGAAATTTGTGTTGGATCCAATGGCCGTCATTTACCTTTCATTTGTCCCCAACTAGAGATTGGCCGGAGGGTGGAACCTTTTCCACAGATAGGATGAACTCCTTATGAGATGTTTTGGTTGATCTTAGGCCGGGACAAATGGATTGTTTGTTTGTGTGGTATAATTATAAACCCATGGAGGGTTGGGTAGCTTCTGAAGCTGTTTGTATGGAGAGCTCTTGTAAAAATCCCCCACCATATGCCCCAGAGCCGCACTGGGAGGAGGACAATTTTGTTCCTGTTCTTCCCCCTGTCCGGCGGAGTGCAAGGATTCAAAAGCAGGTTAGGGACAGTTCAGGGACAGAGGAGAATCAAGGGAGGTCTCAGAGTGATGTTCCCTCATCTTCAGAGGAATCACGCTGCCTCACCCCCTCTGTGCAGCCTCCAGCCAGCCTTTTGAAAACTTGGCCAGGGGCTGCTTCTCAAACATTCCCAATATTACAGCAGCCCTCGTCCTCGCCCTTGTGGACCCCCACTAGGTTACTTAACTCCATGAGGGAGGATATTTCTGAGACACTCCTGATATTACAAGCCCCGTTGAGAACTTATCCGATTCCACTGGTTGCTGGGGGACATGAGATGGTTTTTACCCATACCCTGTTTGCAGCTTCAGATTTGTTTAACTGGCAGTGTACTATGCCTCACTTATGAGACAATCCTGAGGCAGTAGAAAGAATGTTCTGTACAATCTTTTTCACTCATGTGCCCACTTGGGCAAATGTAAATCAGTTATTGGGTACTCTCATGACAGAAGATGAAAGACAAAAAGTAAAAGAAAAATCTGCAGGTCATTTGAATGCACCTTGGCCATTTACTGACCCTAATTGGAATCCCAACAATCCAGCTCAAAAGACAAAGTTGGATGGATTTTTGAAAGCTGTTTTGAATGGCATTAGAGATGCAGGGGAGGCTACTCCAAATTGGAGCAAGGTGACTGCTTGTATTCAGTGTCCAGACAAGCACCCCTCTGACTTTTGTGCTCAACTGATTTGTGAAGTTAGAAAGCATGGTAATTTGAATCCTGAAACTGATCATGGAAAGGAGATGGTTAAAATGGTTTTCATGTCACAATGTGCAGAGGATATTGCAAAGAGATTTAGAGAGCATCCAGATGGTATGCAAGGGATAAGTTTGTCTGAAGTAGTTAGCATTGCTACTAGAATGTTTAATAGGAGAGAGGAGAAGAAAGAAAAAGAGAAAAGGAAGGAAAGGCAGAAGGATATAAAGGAGCAAGTGTCACTGTTGGCAGCAACAATGACTGGGGGAACAGAGGTGGATGGAATGGATGGAAAAAAGAAAAAGCAGCAAGAGGCAGGGGACGTGAAGAAGAAGTTAGAAGTAGTGGTTGTCATTATTGTGGTGCAGAAGGACATTGGAAAAGAAAAGTTGTTTGTGAATGGATCTGCATTTGTTTGTGAAGGAATCAGACACTGGATATGCAATTACTGATAGGCAGACTATATTAATAGGGGAAGCTCTTTCTCCCGTTGTGAGTGCCCAAGCTGCAGAGTTAAAAGCCCAAACTGCAGCCTGCCTTCATGCTAAAGGGAAAAGGGCTAATATTTATATGGACTTAAAATATGCTTTTGGGGTGTGCCATGCCACGGGTGCAATTTGGAAGGAACGAGGTTTCGTTACCTCATCTGGAGCTCAGATTGCCCATGAAAAGGAAATTGCTGAACTGCTTCAAGCCATTCAGGCTCCTGGGGAAATTGCGGTGATACACTGCAGGGCTCATACCAGACAGACTGATCCTGTCGCAATGGAAGGTTGCTTGGCTGACAGGGTGGCCAGGGCAGCGGCCCTACAGGGAGCCCAATTAGACTTGATTTTCCCCACACACACATACTCTCCCCAGCTCAATGGCAATTACAAGCTTCAGATACTGAAAAGGCAACAAGGGAAAAGTGAGGTGCTACAAAAGATTCACAGCGACACCCACCTAGGAGTGAATAAAATGGTTCAAATCATTCTTAGGCAGTTTGTATCTCCTGCATTAAGTGAAATGGCCAGAAGAGTACTGGAAAGTTGTGTTCTTTGTCATCAATGTAATCCTAAGGGAACACGCCAACAGGTGCCACCTAGTGGGCACAGATGGGCTCATAGGCCCATGCGCAACATTCAGATTGATTTTACTGAATTACCCCCCCTCAGAAGGAAAGCCACTGCCAAAGCAGTTTGCAAGGTGCTTCTTAATGAGATCATGCCAAGATCTGGCCCTCCTGAAAAATTAATTCTGACCAGGGAATGCATTTTACAGCAAAAATTTGCAAGAAATTTACTGAAGCAGTTGGAAAAAAATGGGTTTTTCATGCCCCCTGGCCTCCTCAGAGCTCAGGCCAGGTGGAGCGTATGAATGGAACTCTAAAGATCACCCTAAGTTGTGTAAAAAACTTAAGATGAAATGGACTAAAGTTTTTCCTTTGGCTTTGTATATTGTCCGGACTACTCCGAATTCTAGGACTAAGCTAGCGCCCTTTAAAATACTTTTTGGATATGTACCACCTTTTATTTACTTTTCTGGTTTCAATAGCTAGTGACACTGATCTGACTTGTGAAATAAAAACTTATGTAAAAGCTTTGCAGCAGCATTTAACTACATTACAACAGTACTCAGCACAGTCTCAATCTTCACCATTGTGGGAAGCTGTTCATTATATTTTGCCAGGTGACCCAGTGTGAATCAAAGCTTACCGAAAGACTCCACTTCAACCCCAGTGGCTGGGACCATTCGAGACTATCCTGGTGAGCCCTACTGCTGTTCGGGTCAAGGAACTTCCCACTTGGATTCATCATTCCAGAGTCAAACGGAGCCTCGCTAGGGAGCCTGAACTCGTAAAGGGTTCCCCAGAAGCAGATGGCGTCTGACTTTGAGGGAGCCACGCACGTTCACTCCACCATGAACCGGGTGAGCCAGAAGCAGATGACCTCCATGCCCAGGACAAATGGACTGCTACCCCTTTGGGCGACCTGAGGCTAAAATTCAAGAAGAAGTATATTGGTGCCCATTCCCCAAGGAATGGCAATGAACAGTTCCCTGGGGAGTTGGTGGACTCATTTGTGTATTGTTTGTTGTTTTTCTTTTGTGGTGGTTGGACTAACTAGGGGATATAAATATAAGGCCTTTATTCGCTTTGCTCATGAAATGGAAGTCCGTATGCCAGCACTGAATAACATTTCGTGTTGGGCATGCTCCTTAATGCCAGTAGATAGTCACCGAGGTCTTTCCATGATCCCCATACCTCTTAACCCTATGAATATGACATGGACTCCTTCATGAAAGGACTCCTCAAGCTTGCAAAACCTAACCTGGGCAGATTCAGGAATCCGATTAATAGATACCTTACGGTGTGGAAGTGACTTGGTGAGTGGTGCTTCCTGGGCTCAGGAAATGTGCCTGTAGGAATTAGCAATTGTAAAGCCTATTTTAATGAAACCCATTTTGGTGAAAGACGGGGACCTGATTGTACTCTTGTACAAGGTTTGCCCCGACATGGAAAATCCTGGTATATTTTCCCTGCTAACTTTTGCAGCTTGATTAATCGGTTGGTATTGGATAAACCTAATGTATTTACCAGAACAGGTTGCTTTATAGCACCAGATCTATTGCACACTCATTGCACCGCAGTGCTGGAGTATTCAGAAATCATTCGCATACACTGCATAAAAAAGCATTCTTTTAATTCTTCGGGTACTGAGTACTCTATGTGTCAGTGTACTGATAATGCTACTAAAAGTTTTCGAGGTCTCTCTGCCTGGACTGGATGTTATTACAAACCCCAATATACTGCATCTATTATATCTAATCCCTTTTTTGGAGTCTGTTGGGTTTGTGGAGAAAAGGCTTATTTAAGCTTGCCTGTCTCCTGGAAGGGGTCATGCTATTTGGCCTGGTTAGAACCCCTGTCTTATATCGAGATCACCTTCCTTCTGGACGTTTAAGAAATGTGCAAGGTGCAAAAAAGAATGTTGACTGGTCTCGACCCCTTATCTGAAAAGCACTTAATGATTGGACAGAAAGCTGTAGAGCCTTTTTCTTTGCATATAAAGGTGCCACTTACCGTATCGGGCAAGGTATAATGAGATTACAAGGAGTGTTAGAAATAATGCCACTGGTAAGGCCCTCATTGATCTGGCTACCGAGCAAAAACAGCTTAGGCAAATGGTTCTTCAAAATAGAATGGCCCTGGATATTTTGTTAGCCTCACAAGGAGGGACATGTGCCTTAATAGGACAAGAATGTTGCGTGTATATTCCTGATGTTTATAACGCCACATGGGAAAAAGCAAAACATCTTGAAAAAATTGCAAGGAATCATGAAGGGAAACGACCAAGCTGAAACTCCTGGTAAAGTGATTTATTTAGCTGGTTGCCTGATGTAGGTGAATAGCTGCATAACTTGCTTAAAAGTGCTGTTATTTTCATGTGTGGGTTACTACTGCTTTATTTAATTATAAAATGTGGGTGCTGTATAGCTGCTCAACTGTGCAGAACAGCCCCTAAGGTCAGGCGACCTTATCATGTAATCTAAGTTGTGTTCCTCGAATCCCCTTGGTGGGTCCTCTAGGGACAAAGGGGGGACTTGATGAGTTTGCCTTGATGGCCTGTTTTGCTTAGCAATAATACAGCAAGGCCTACTGATAAATTTACTGGCTGGGGTAGAGAGGCCAAATTTATGACCTTGCTAGATAAGACAGTGCTTGCAGAGTATGGGAAAAATGCTTGCAGACACTTTGTGAAACAACTTGTACCTTTTTAAAGCTTATCAAGAAATAACAGTTGTTCTTTGTTTTTCTCTTGTATGCTGGGAAAGTATAACTGGGAAGGTACAGTGATGACGCAACGTAATAGACTCATAGACTCTAGGACTGGAAGGGACCTCGAGAGGTCATCGAGTCCAGTCCCCTGCCCTCATGGCAGGACCAAATACTGTCTAGACCATCCCCGATAGACATTTATCTAACCTACTCTTAAATATCTCCAGAGATGGAGATTCCACAACTTCCCTAGGCAATCTATTCCAGTGTTTAACTACCCTGACAGTAAGTGATGATGCAACGGAGCAGCTAAGAAAAGCAATTTGAATTTGCAGAAGGGGGGGCTGGTTCTGTGTGGAAAACTGGCTGGTTCTTTTTTGCTTGTGTGCATACATTAATAAAGAACTTGGTATTTGGACTTTGCTGGGTTGTCTATGTAATCCTTCTGCCCCTCTGAGTTGGCAGCAACAAGGGCTGGGTTCAGTATCCAGGGGTTCCATTTCAGTAACACAATGTATAACCGGCTCGAGCCCCCACCCAGTGACCTGGGACACTCACATACCACACCCCCCTGGGCGCCTCTAGGAGGCAATACTTCCCCTCTCGCAAGCACGGAGTCTGAGTGTAGCGAAATCTTTTTAATAAAGGAAGGAATTAATGCGGCATCCCATTGGAGAAACACCACAAACAGGGTTATAACACAAACCATAAACAAAAACCCACCTCCAAGTACGTTTGGCACTGTCCTTTTTCTCCTTAGGGTTTTAAGTCCAATCACCCCAAAGTCCAACAACCCAAAAGTCTCTGGTCAATGCCACCCCAGAGTTCGAGTGTTTATCTGTAGAGGTCCCTCCCCCCCCAGCCTGGATAGAAAGGGGCACCTTACGTGGTCCAGGGCCAACTGCCCTGCCTCTCCGTGGGTTCTGCTTCCGCCTTCTCCACGAACTGCTCCGCTTTACCAGCCGCTCCACGCTGCTCCTCCAGCTGTCTTCAGAAACTGCTCTGCTCCACCAGCTGCTCTGCTCCATGAGCTGCTCCAGTTCTCTCTGCAAACTGCTTGGCTCCGCTCACTCTGTGGGCCGCTCCACCCGTCCCACAGCTTCTCTGCTCTGTCAGCCGCTCTGCTGCCACCAGTTGTCCCGCGATCCGCTCCAGCCGTCCCCACAACTGCTCCACTCCACCAGCTGCTCTGTTCCACAGCATATCTTCAGGCTCCCCCACTAGTTAGCACAGTACTCAGTGCTCGCAGCTCAGTTATTTCAGCTCTTTAGTGATTTCAACTCTTAGTGGGGGGAGCCCCAGTGCAAGTGCACCATTAGCCCAAAGTGATTTCAGCTCAGTAACCTGTATTTAAATCCTTAAGGAAATAAAAAAAAATCAACTCTGACATTCCACAGTGGAGAGAGGAGGAGGTGCAACTGGTGCTTCTGGCTCCACAAAGAGACTGCACCACCAGGCACAAATACCTATCCCAAGCCTCTCTCAATTCTCTGGGTTTTGGAACCCATGTCCCATGTCTAGCCAGTACCACCCAAATGAGGGTGAGCAATTTGTCACCAAGCAATCCCACAGCTTGGGAGTCTGGGATAGGGTGGGCGTACCTATGCAAATACACTCTCTGAACTTCTTTCCACCAGATGTCAGTGTAGAGCTTATCCTGACTCTGCTTACATCCTCCCCCCAGCCAAGAATTTGTCATCCCGACAAATCACATTCCCTACTATACCAACTTATTGGTCCCCTCCAAAAGGCATTACATAGCCCACTTTAGCTTTCACAAACCTGTGTGCTAAATGTATAGGCTCCTCACTAATCACCCCAGGTGCATCGTAAGTTAACCGTTTCATTGGTCTTATTACCCTGTCTCGCCTATTGAGAATCTCTGTTGCTATGGTAGAGGGGACATCCTCTTGAGTGATGGATGGGGAGGTTTCCTGTGAGTTCCCCTCGAGTACTGGCATAGGCCCCTGCATTTCTAGTTCTAACAGTGGAGGGTCGCAGGTGCTCTGGACATCCTCCATCTGTATGTCACCACTGTCCAATAGTCTGTGTAAGTCATTACACGGGGGTCCCACCAGTGGCTCAGGGATGTCAGGACTGGGCCTAAATACTTCTGCCATAGGGTTTAGGGCAGAAGAGGATGTGCTCTCTTCTGATTCAGCGGATTGAGACTGAAATCTTGTCTTCATCCCAGGATACACCATGGTTGTGTCTTCCTCCTCAGACTCACTGTCAGATGTGCTGAGTAGGGGTAGGTTAGCTGCAGGAGGCCGGCTGTCCACGTTGGAAGGCGGCTTTGGTACAGCACCTTCGTTCTGCCCAGTTGCCCTGTTGTGGCCCATCTCATAAGGGCTGCCTACCAATTCTCCCACAGGAAGCAAAAGGTTTCTATGCATGGTTTCGGTCTGCCCTGGACCCTCTTCAGGTTTGATCTTGTAGACCGGCAGATCTCCTAGCTTTTCCATCACTAAGTAAGGTATTGCCTTCCATCTGTCAGCTATCTTGTGCTTGCCAGCAATACCCAAATTTCGCAGCAGGACTCTGTCCCCTGGCTGGAGCTCTTGCAGACGCACCCTAGCATCATATCGCTGTTTGTTGCGGTCTGCGTTCTTCCGAGCTGCAGACATAGCTAAGTGATAAGCATCCCGTAGCTTTTC
Organism: Gopherus evgoodei; assembly: GCF_007399415.2. Taxonomy (NCBI): domain Eukaryota; kingdom Metazoa; phylum Chordata; order Testudines; family Testudinidae; genus Gopherus; species Gopherus evgoodei. The sequence continues at coordinate 127,812,510 of NC_044325.1, forward strand.
TCGTAGTCGGGATACATATTGCTGATGGGTTTCATAGCTATCGCCATCCTCTGATACACCAAAGCACAAATCTATGGGTAGTCTTGGTTCTCGCCCAAACATCAAAAGATATGGGGTGACTCCCGTAGCATCGTTCTTTGTGGCATTGTAGGCGTGCACCAGAAATGCAACATGTTGGCTCCAGGTTGCCTTCTGCTCTGGCCGCAAAGTTCCTAACATATCCAATAGGGTTCGGTTGAACCTCTCTGGCTGAGGGTCACCTTGTGGGTGGTAAGGCGTTGTCCTCGACTTTTTAATACCTGCTATCCTCAGCACCTCCTTCAGAAGGTGACTCTCAAAATCTCGTCCCTGATCTGAGTGTATCCGGGCTGGGAATCCATAAACTGAGAAATATTTTTCCCACAGTACTCGAGCGACGGTAGTGGCCTTCTGATCACGTGTGGGGTATGCCTGTGCATATCGCGTATAATGGTCGGTCACTACTAGAATGTTCCCAATATTCCTCTTGTCTACTTCTAAGGACAAGAAATCAATGCAAACCAGCTCCAGAGGTTTGTTGCTGGTGATGTTCTTCAGATATGCGGCCCTTGTGGGCAGAGTTTTCCTTTGAACACATCGAGCGCAGGTGTCACATTTTCTGCGAACATCTTCGGCCATCCGAGGCCAATAGAACCTACTGCGGATAAGTTCCAGGGTCCTCTCCATCCCTAAATGTCCAAAGTCATCATGCAGGGCCCTCATGGCCAGGGCTCTGTACTCTTTTGGCAGCACTAGTTGATTCCGTTGCTTTTGTAGAGGGTCTGTGGTCACGCGGTGTAGCACTCCCTGAATCAGTTTCAGTTTGGTCCATTCTCTCAATAGTAGTTTACCCTCTGGGGTATGTGGGACAACCGCAGCTGGGCCTCGCCCCTCTCTTTTGGCAAGTAGTGTATCACAAATGTCAACATCTTGCAGCTGGGCTTCCTGCCAGTCAGCTGCATTGAGCATGGGCAAGGGAGATGGTCCAAAGCAATATAGTTCACTGAAGCAGAAGGCACGCATTCAGGGGGCAGGCCCAAAGCTTCAGCAACACATCCATGAAGGCTCTCAGGGGCCTCCGGCTCTCGGCAACTCACACTGCAGATAGCTCTCACGCCATCCGTGGGTATCACAGCGACATCAGGTGCCTGCGGACGTCTGGACAAGGCATCTGCATCTACATTGCTCCTCCCTGATCGGTATTGAATGCTGAACTCATAGCTAGCCAAGGCGGCCACCCATCTCTGGCCTGTAGCATCCAATTTAGCACTTGTTAACACATAGGTCAATGGGTTGTTGTCTGTCCACACCTGGAACTGAGCACCGTACAAGTAGTCTCGAAATTTCTCAGTGATGGCCCATTTCAAGGCCAAGAACTCCAGCTTGTGGATGGGGTAGCGAGTTTCACTGTCAGACAGTCCTCGGCTGGCAAAGGCTACCGGTTTGCTTTTGCCTTCCACTTCCTGATACAGTACTGCTCCCAGACCCTCCAAACTGGCATCAGTATGCAGGATAAACGGTTTGCTTGGGTCAGCAAAGACTAGGATGGGAGCATGAGTTAGGCAAGTAATGATTTCCCGAAAAGCCCTCTCACATCTTTCATCCCACCGTGGCCCAAATGGTTCGAAGGGGCCATAGTGTCTCTGCAAAGGAGGCTTTGGAGGCCTCCGCTTATTCTGGGTCTTAGATTTGTTCTTGTTGGACTGGTATCCCCTGGTAAGATCATTCAGAGGTTTTACAATCGTAGCATAGTTCTTCACAAATCTGCGGTAGTAGCCACTAAATCCAAGAAACGTCTTGAGTTCTCTGTAGTTACTGGGACGTGGCCAGGTAGTGAGTGCTTCTATTTTATCGGGGTCAGTACTCACACCCTCTTGGGACACGATGTGACCTACATACTTCACTGAGGTTTGGCAGAACTGGCATTTATCGATTGAAAGCTTCAAACCGTATGCCTCCAACCTATCGAGCACTTTAAGAAGTCTTTCTTCATGTTCCTCTAGGGTTCTTCCAAACACAATCAGGTCATCCAAGTAAACTAACACCTGCAGTAAATTCATGTCTCCCACGACTTTTTCCATAAGTCATTGAAATGTGGCAGGGGCCCCAGAAATCCCTTGTGGCATGCGTTCGATCTGGTAGAACCCTAACGGGCAGATGAAGGCTGTCTTCTCCTTATCCTCTTCTCCCAGAGGGATCTGGTAGTATCCACTCCGAAGATCCAACACAGAGAACCACTGACTACCCAGCAAACAGTCCAAGGCATCTTGTACTCGAGGCATGGTGTATTGATCAACTGTAGTGCGCCTGTTTAGGGTGCGGTAGTCAATACACATCCGGATTTTTCCACTCTTCTTACGAACGACCACAATGGGTGAGGCATAGGGGCTTCGTGACTCTGTGATGATACCATTTGCGATCAGCTCTTGAAGATGATGGCGCACGTCTTCCATCTCAGAGAGGGCAATCCTCCTAGACCTCTCCCTGAAGGGTCGGGGATCTTGTAGCCTGATATGGTGTTCCACTCCCTTTGCACATCCCACGTCCCACTCATGTAGTGAGAACACCTTGGATCTCTCGCAAAGCTTCTTCCTCAGGCGATCCTTCCACTCCTCAGACAGCGGTGAGTCCCCGAAGTCAAACTTCACAGGATCTATCATTGGAACTTCAGCTTCACACTGGGGTCTCACAACGCTTTCAGGCTCAAAGATGTCTGCAATCTTCTGCCCTGGTTTTACAAACACATCACGGCGTGTTTCATTAGCAACCAGTATCGTCACCTCCTCCTGGGCTTCAACAGGTAGGGTTATGACTCCACTGAGAACCAGCACTCCTTCTGGGAGCCCTCCCTTGGTTGGCTGCTCTACCACAGCTAATGTTCCCTTACTGCCTTTTAGGCAGGTACTCCTGACAATCACCTCCTTTTCTGACATGGCAGGCACCACTAAAGGGACCGGGCCTGCATACCTCAGTGCTCCTACTGGCAAATCAGGCATCACTTTTCTTGTGTCCTCAATTTTTCTGTAAGCCGCGGCACAGTGTGTGTGTATCACCAAGGTGTTGAAATATTGGTCTCCTGCTTGCTGTCTGCAGTAATCGGCCAGTATCCTAAAGAGGCTGGAGTTGGTCCCTATCAGCACAGACACATCAGAGGTCCCTTTCGGGTCAGGGCATATTAAGGCAGCGGTGTCTACCTCTTGCCTTACCCCAGCAACCTCCTCTGGGAATTCCAGGTGCACTATGACATACCCTTGATAGGGGTATTCATCCATGCTGAGGCCACACAGACCAATGCCAGTCAGTGGCTGTATGGACAGGTGCCTAAGCATCTGTTGGTAGAATGACTTAAATATAATAGTCACTTGAGATCCAGTGTCAAGCACGGCTTTACACTCCGCCCCTTCAATCCTCACCATGACCTCTGCTCGAGGCCCTATCAGTCCTGCAGGGATCCCAGCTGGATGGTCTCTTCTGGGGGAATCTTCAAATCCTCTAGGCCTAGGTGGTCTCTGTCCCCGGACCTTCTGACAGCTACTGGATCTCTTCCAACTAATCCTCAGCTTTTCATACACTAAGGAGGGGTTCTCTTCCTTATGGCAGTTAGCAGCACTGTGCCCATCCTGACCACACCGGTAGCAAAAGAATTTTCCTTTCCCCATTCGGCGAGGTGGGACGGTGACTCTAGATACTGACTTCTCTATCATCACAGTCTGAGGCTCCTTATTCCTGGAAATCTTAGCTTGGTCAATGATGCTTTGCAGCTCAGCTATCCGTTCTGTCAGGACCTGCATTTGTTGGGCAAGTTCCTCTGTGGTGCTCACTATCAGTACACTGGCCATTGGCGGTGGCGTCGTGCTGGCTGGTTCCAATGTTTGGGCTTCCCAACACTCGCTGGCCGCCTGCCTTTCTTCTTCTTCCCTGACCTCCTTTATCAGCTGGGAGTAACTTGGGGGATGTTCCTGCTGTTCTCTTAGTCGGAGGTGAAGTAGGATCGGGTTCTGATACTGAGTCCCTCTTACAACTTGAGCCAGTCTGGTCTGATCCATCTGCTCAGCAGTCACTGCTCCCCTCATAACAGCTCTCTGAAGTAGTCTCTCCAGCCTCTGTATATAGGCTGAAATTTTCTCACCCCTTTGCTGTTGGGAATTAATGAATTTACAGTAACTGTCCTCAGGGCCCTCTACGCTACCAAAGGTATTATCAAGGGCCTCTAGGCAGTCCTTCACACTGACCTCAGGGTCAATGAGCTTCAGGGTGCGAATTACATCTAATGCTGGGCCACTAAGGCTCTCTATTAGACATCGTCGCTTTTCTACATCGGGTACGGCCCAATCCCGCAGCATTTCAGTAGTATGCTCCGACCAGAGTTCAAACTCCTCTTCCCCATCAAATAACCTTAACTTACGACAAGAGTTCGACGTAGCATAGGCCAACACAATCTTTTCCAATATATGCCCCAGTGCGTTTGCCCAATCATAGGCTGAATCTGCCGCCCCTGAGCTAGAGGCTGCAGGACTGGAGCCCAACAAACCCGACATATTAGCCATTATACAAACAGTAGTTTCCTCAAAATATAAACACAATTATTTCCCATTACAGTGGAACACTCAACAGGTGCTTGCGAGGGGTACTGACCCAGGTATCCCGGACGAGCCCCCAAAAATGTAACCCTTCTGCCCCTCTGAGTTGGCAGCAACAAGGGCCGGGTTCAGTATCCAGGGGTTCCATTTCAGTAACACAATGTATAACCGGCTCGAGCCCCCACCCAGTGACCTGGGACACTCACATACCACACCCCCCTGGGCGCCTCTAGGAGGCAATACTTCCCCTCTCGCAAGCACGGAGTCTGAGTGTAGCAAAATCTTTTTAATAAAGGAAGGAATTAATGTGGCATCCCATTGGAGAAACACCACAAACAGGGTTATAACACAAACCATAAACAAAAACCCACCTCCAAGTATGTTTGGCACTGTCCTTTTTCTCCTTAGGGTTTTAAGTCCAATCACCCCAAAGTCCAACAACCCAAAAGTCTCTGGTCAATGCCACCCCAGAGTTCGAGTGTTTATCTGTAGAGGTCCCTCCCCCCCCCCCAGCCTGGATAGAAAGGGGCACCTTACGTGGTCCAGGGCCAACTGCCCTGCCTCTCCGTGGGTTCTGCTTCCGCCTTCTCCACGAACTGCTCCGCTTTACCAGCCGCTCCACGCTGCTCCTCCAGCTGTCCTCAGAAACTGCTCTGCTCCACCAGCTGCTCTGCTCCATGAGCTGCTCCAGTTCTCTCTGCAAACTGCTTGGCTCTGCTCGCTCTGTGGGCCGCTCCACCCGTCCCACAGCTTCTCTGCTCTGTCAGCCGCTCTGCTGCCACCAGTTGTCCTGCGATCCGCTCCAGCTGACCCCACAACTGCTCCACTCCACCAGCTGCTCTGTTCCACAGCATATCTTCAGGCTCCCCCACTAGTTAGCACAGTACTCAGTGCTCACAGCTCAGTTATTTCAGCTCTTTAGTGATTTCAACTCTTAGTGGGGGAGCCCCAGTGCAAGTGCACCATTGGCCCAAAGTGATTTCAGTTCAGTAACCTGTATTTAAATCCTTAAGGGAATAAAAAAAAATCAACTCTGACATTCCATGGTGGAGAGAGTGCAACTGGTGCTTCTGGCTCCACAAGGAGACTACCCCACCAGGCACAAATACCTGTCCCAGGCCTCTCTCAATTCTCTGGGTTTTGGAACCCATGTCCCATGTCTAGCCAGTACCACCCAACTGAGGGTGAGCAATTTGTCACCAAGCAATCCCACAGCTTGGGAGTCTGGGATAGGGTGGGCGTACCTATGCAAATACACTCTCTGAACTTCTTTCCACCAGATGTCAGTGTAGAGCTTATCCTAACTCTGCTTACATCTATATTTTGCGATCAGACAACGAACCTGAAAAGTCTGGGATAGAGATAACCCCGACGTTGGGTTGTTGTGGTTAAAGTTCCTGTCAGTTTTGGCTGTTGGAGCAGTGAAATGCTGTTAGCCTTATTGTGTGGCAGTGGAGCACGCGAACTGTACTGACTGTGCCCTGGACGAGGGGTCACCCTAAACAAAGTTGCAGCCAGTAGGTAGTGGAGCATGGAAGAGAGAACTGGGGATTTGTTTTTTCCAGCGGGGGGGTGCTCTGGGTCTGCGCCTGTCTGCTGCAGCACGGAGTGACTCTGCTAAAGATTTTGCAAAGTCAGAAAACTCTTCACTGGGAGGCTGCACCAAAGTAGCCCTTTGTGAAAGCAGAGACACTAAGGGGCAGGACTGGGTGTTTACTTATTATTCATAACTACAGAGAGGTAAGTTGTTATTGCTGTGCTCTCCCCAGTTGGGTGTTGGTTTCCCTGTCCCTGCTAACAAAGCGCTTCTTGTTTCATACACACTCAGCACTTGTGAGTGAGGAAGCGTTTGCTCTTAAAGTCCCCCCAGGGAAGATATTTAGTGGTCTCAGAAAGTTGTGGGGTGGCTTCAACTGGTATTGGTTACTTTTCAAAAGGAAGCCCTTGACATTTGACCCTGACCTTAATTGTTGCAGAAACCACCCCGCAGACTGGGTTATGCACCCAGAAAACTGGTTTTCAGACCCTCAGTATTTTGACACAAAGCCGACGTTTTCTGGGAACAAGCAGAAGCTTTTTTAAAAAAATTTCATTTGAAAATCTGGTTGAAAATTGGGAAACTGTTGTGTGGCCCTAGCTGTAATTCTGCCTTCCCCCTTTGCCCGTGTGGTCCCAGCCGTGCCAGGGAGTGCTGCCGCAAAGGGGAAATACTCAAAGGTGTCTTCAACAATCAGTTTAATTGCAGCTGGGATCACAAAGCCCAGAATGCTTCCTGCTATTGGTCAATGTTGGTGGACAGAGTTAAGGGGATTTGGGCGTTGTAGCTGTGTGGTGCTGAATTTAACATATCTGGATTGCTTTTGGGTGTGACCTCAGTCTGGGAATCTTTGGGGATAGTGAATTTTGGTTTGAGGATTATCAACATCCCCAGGAGGTATTTAACCCTTGGGTTACTGATTCAGACTGGTCCTTGAGGGAGTTCTTGGCATGGGAACACTTTTGGACTGGTTAGTATCAATGTGGAACAGCCAGATGCATTGTGTGCTCAAGGAGATATTGCTGAATGGGGACCTCTTGCACAGCCCCTTCAGCCCCGTTTAAAGCTGCTGGGTTTGTATTGTCCAGGAGAGAGGAAAAGAGCTGATGAGTGCAGACTTCAATGCTGAGAAATGTGGCAAGCCCCAGGGAAGTGGGGGAGAGAGAGATCCTGGGGAGATGACTCTGGCAGGGTGTGGGGAGGGTGACACCAGAGGTGAAAGTAAGCCTGTATTGTATGGTACAGCATACTGGCAAGCCAGCTTCTCCGGCAGTGATTTAAAGGGCCCAGGGCTCTAGCCACTGTGCGGAACCCTGGGCCCTTTAAATCCCCACCGGAGCTCCGGCAGTCGGGCTCAGTTCTATGCAGTGCTGCATTGTGGACGATGAAGTGGCACAAGCTGGGCTGGTGCTGATAGCCCTTCCTCTCCTGCAGCCTTTACATGGGGTAGTTGTCCGTGGCTGTGTGGCTGTAGCTGGAATAGCCCTGTGCATGCATCTGCTTGGCCATGACATTCATCAGCACCTGCATGCAGCCACACCCCCTGTGCTGGGGCAGGGTGTAGCCGTGCCTCATGAGGCCTAGCGGGTCTGAAATTGTCCAGCTGACAAGGCATCCAGCAGCATCTAGCAGGCAGACACTGGGGAAGCGGCGGATCAGGTTGGTCAGGTACCTCCTGCTGTTCTCATTGCCCCCAAAGGCCTACATCTCATTCAGCAGGACGGTGTGGAAGACATCCAGGGATGACAGCCTCATAGCCGGGTCCAGCCTAGGTGGGCAGAGAGCAGCAGGGCCAAGCCCCAAGGGCCAGTGATCGGGAGTCAGACCCCAGAATCATTAGGTTGGCCCTAAGATCATAAGGCTTTTTTAAAAATTATGCTGTGACTGCTGGTGTCCCTTGATAGTTGAGCTCCTTCCACCTTTGGGTGTTGCCAACACTCCCAGATTTATTATGGTGGTATGGGCCCCCCATCTTTCATACAGCAATTCATCTTGCCCCATCAGTTCTGTCCCCAGCCCCACCTCATAGAATTGGAAGGTACCTCAAGAGGTCATCTAGTCCAACACCCTGCTCAAAGCAGGACCAATCCCCAGATTTTTACCCCAGTTCCCCAAATGGCCCCCTTAAGGATTGAACTCTCAACCCTGGGTTTAATAGCCCAATGCTCAAACCACTGAGCTGTCCCTCTCCAGCCTCCCCTCTGCCCCTCATGGTGGTGTTCCACCCCTCCCAGCCCTGTGGGGGTTGCAGCAAGCTCCCCTCTCCCAGGCCAGATCTCTCAGAGAATGGGGAAACCTAAGCACTGTCCTGTCCCCATTGCTCACAGCAAGGGATGGGGAATGGAAGCATGTCACCCTGAGATGCTGAACAATTCCTGTTGCCTCTCCCCTCCCCATCCCCACCCCATGACATGGGTGTCACATTACTGCGGGGAGGGCAGGGGCAGGGGCAGGGAACTCTTACTGCAGCAGCTCTGAGAGGCAGCCAATCAGAGGAGGCTTCCCCCACAGACAGAGGGGAATTCCCATGAAAGTGATTGTGAGACCCAGTCAAACTCATGGGACACAGGAAAGGGGCGTGCTGTAGCCAAGTGGAGGGGGGAGTTGGCTGCTCAAGCGGTGGGGAATGGGACACTAATCCACACAGTGGCAGCTCTGCCAAATGTCTCATTAGAGCTGAGTGTCTTATTTCCCTTCCTGGTAGTGACTCCCCTTGTACAAAGTGCCCCCGGGAATCGGCTCCTCCCGGGGTTCTGGGTGAGGAGCTGAGGTGTGAACAGGCAGTGGACAGGGAAGGTTCCTCTCCATTCTGGGCCAGGAGAGATGTGGTGAAGGGACACAGTGAGCAGAGTCACTCACAGCCCAAGCCCTGCCAGGGCTGATAGCTTTTTGCAAGAGTGCCCTTCCCCAGGGGCTGCAGGTGGGGCCCCATTGGTGGCACAGAAGCCATTTACATCAGCCTATTCTGGCAGAGGCTGGGACCCTGTGCAGCAGCTGAACAGGGCCCTCCCCATGGCTGGCACCACTCAATGGCTACGCTCCCCAGCCTGGCAGGGTCCCTGAGGAAGGTTGGGCTCAGCGCCAATTTCACTGGGATTCTGCTGGTGGAAACAGGACCCCAGTGCCCCAGGCCCTGCATGGGGAATAGCCAGCCAGAGTGTGGATATCCCAGTACCATGCTGGCCAATGCCCCAGCCTTTCAAGCTGTCCCCTTCCTTACCACATCCACTGTTAGGCCCTGAGATGCAGGCAGACACTGATCAGACCTCGGGCATGGTGCTGACAGGGCCGGTGCAACCATTTAGGCGGACTAGGCGGTTGCCTAGGGCACCGAGATTTGGGGGCACCAAAAAGTGCCCCCCAATTTTTTTTAAATGGTTGAGCAGCCACTGCTGCTGGGACAAAGAGGGAGTCTGAGCTGCCAAGGGCAGCCGGCAGCCCAGGGTGTCCCCTGGGTCAGAGCGCCACCGCGGCAGCCAGCAGCCCAGGGTGTCCCCGGGTCAGTGCGCCACCGTGGCAGCCAGCAGCTCAGGGTGTCCCCTGGGTCAGGCCGCCACCGCGGCAGCCCGCAGTCCAGGGTGTCCCCTGGGTCAGGGCGCCGCCGCGGCAGCCGGCAGCCCAGGGTGTCCCCTGGGTCAGGGCGCCGCCGCGGCAGCCGGCAGCCCAGGGTGTCCCCTGGGTCAGGGCGCCGCTGCGGCAGCCGGCAGCCCAGGGGCCCCCTTGGTCAGGGCGCTGCCGGAGGGGGCGGCAGGCAGCTCCCGTGGAGCTGCTGCAGTGGTGCCTGTGGAGGGTCTGTTGGTCCACGGCTCCGGTGGAGCTGCCGCAGTTGTGCCTGCGGACGGTCCGCTGCTCGCGCGGCTCCAGTGGACCGCCCGCAGACACCACTGTGGCAGCTCCACCGGAGCCACGGAGCACTGGACCCTCCGCAGGCACCACTGCGGCAGCTCCACCGGAGCTGCGGGACCAGAGGGCTGGGCGGTGAAATTGCTGTCCACCTAGGGCGCTCAAAACCTTAGCGCCGGTCCTGAGTGCTGAGATCTAGGTGGAGGTAAGTGAAGTAGCAGGACTCTTCCAACTGGATTCCCTTAGCCTCGGTGATGTCCCTGGAGGCCTGTACACCCCATTCTGGAGCCCTGCAGGCGGCAGGAATGCACTGGGAGAAGTGGGAATGGTGGTGAGAAAAGGGCCCATATGTGTGGGAAGCCCAGCCTGGGACAGGAGTCTGAACTTCCAATCCCCTAGCTTTGGGGCAGGCACAGTAGGGCGGGATCCAGCGGTTGGGCCCAGACATGACCTATATGTTCAGTTGCTGTGGGGCTCATGTTACTGTGGATGCAGAAGGCCTGGCCCCAGTTGACAGCGCTGCTCAGCAGGGCCCGGTGGATGCAGGGGCAGCTCCAGGCCCCCAGCACACCAAGCGCGTGCTTGGGGCAGCAAGCCACTGGGGGGGCTCTGCCAGCACTGCGAGGGCAGCAGGCAGCCTGCCTGCCTGCCATGCTTGGGGTGGCAAAATCCCTAGAGCCACCCCTGGGTAGGTGCCAGGTCCCAGTAGAACACCACATATGTGTTGGTATAGAAATCAGAGTTGTCTGATGCCACCTGCCAGAGGAGACATGGAGCAGAGTGGGGAACTCTCCATGGAATGACCAATGTGCCTGGCCACCCTGGAAAGGCCCCAAATCCCAATCCCACCTCAACCAGCCACTTTCCCAGGTGCAATGCAGTGGCACCTCTCCATGTGGTCAGGTGAGGATAGCTTTGAACTCAGGCCACATATCCACCAGAACCTCATGTCCAGCCGGGTTCATAGATTATTAGGGTTGGAAGGGACCTCAAGAGATCATGTAGTCCAACCCCTTGCTCAAAGCAGGACCAATCCCCAAATTGCCCCCTCAAGGATTGAACTCACAACCCTGAGTTTAGCAGGCCAATGCTCAAACCACTGAGCTATCCCTCCCCATGCATTATGTTCATCACGATGCTGTGAACCTGCCAGAGATACAAGGCCGTTTGGAGGGGAGGAGCTTGAAAAGGGACAGCAATTCCCACTCTCACGACTGTGTCAGGAGCCTCCAAATGTTTGTGTGGTTTCAGCGTCTTGCAGTCTTCTGTGCCTTCTTTGGGTGTTTTTTGCCCTTCTCCAAAATGGCTGCCCTCTCCGTCCCTGCCAATGTAGCTGACACCACAAGCTGCCCTTAGCGAAGATGGCCACTACCTCACAATGATTTCATAGGCCTAGGCCGGAAAGAAGGTTTCCTCAGGCTCTGGGAAGCGGAGACTGGGGAGCAGCAAAGAGAAGCAATAGGGGGTTGGGGGGGGGAGATGTGGGGTGACACTAGGGTTGGGTGTGAGAGGCAGAGAGGGAGTTGGGATGTGGAGGGCATGAACGTTGGGTGGCAATACGTGGCAGGGCCTATGCGGAGTGAGGGCTAGGGGGCTTCTCTCCCCCCCCCCAGTTTATTCTCCTGATTTGGGGTCTGACCCCTGAGTTGTTTTGTGGCTCCTGAGCTGCTTTCTCAGGGGAGTTCCTGAGTGTGGGGGACAGGGGTCAAAGTGGCTGGTGACCCCCACACACATACTTGAGCCATGTGATGGGCATGGAACCATGGAGGGAGCCAGAGCTACCCAGCTCTCTGATTAGCTGTCACGGTGCCTGCCTGTAGTGTGATTGGCTGACACGGAGCCAACTTTCCCTATGATTGGTTGGGAAGTTCCCACTGGCTACGGTGGGTGAGCAGCAGGAATTGGTACTGGGTTTGGACTTTGGGAGGCATGAGGGGTGAGGAAGGAAGTGGCTGGGAGAGCAGCCAGCATCTTCAGGGGAGGGGCCTGCCCCTCCAGCCTGATCTCTAACCCATCTCCCAGGGGAGTCAGAGGGACCTTCACCTGCTCTCTGCCACATGGATGGGGGTGGGGAGGGTTGAGTCCTGGCCTTGGGCTGTGGGCAGTGTGGCTAGGAACAGGCATGTCATCTGCAATGTCTAAAGCAGGTGCCTTCATAGTGTTCCCTCCAGCAGCCGTAGCTTGGAGGAGCAGCTGAGGATCAGCATCTCTTTGGAGATGGGTCCTTGGCAGCTTCCAGTGGGGGGCACCTGCCCAGGTGGAGGAGAGAAACTCGTCAGTTACCTGTGTCTGTCACCACAGCATCACTCCAGAAGCAGGCAGGGTGTGCGTAATCTCCCACCCTGCAATAACAAACTAACAAGTCGGAGTGCAGGCTCTGTGCTCTCCAGAGACCCTACAATAATAAACCAGTCTGTGTGCAGCCTCTGTGCTCTCCAGAGACCCTACAATAACAAACTAGTCTGTGTGCAGCCTCTGTGCTCACCAAAGATCCTACAATAGCAATCCTTGTCTGTCTGTCTGGCTCCTGCCATGCCAGGCTGGTCTGCAGGACTCAGGTGGCCCCAGTACCCCCCACTCACCTGAGAAGTCTCTGTGCCAGGGTAAGGGGCAGCCTCTGGGAAGATAGGGGACAGGGTGTCTGTGAGGCAGTGAGGTCCCTGCCTGGCAGCAGCTGTTTCTGTCCCTACTGGGTCTCTCCCCTGGAGGCTGCTCCACCCTCTTATCCCTGAGCAAATGAACCATTAACAGAGTCTGTGGCTGGCCCAGAGCTGGGGCAGCCAGGTCCCTGCAGTCACAAGGCACCACTGGGTTCCTTCCCTGCACAGGGAGGGGCAAGAGGGTTTCCTGGGGACAGCGGAGTAGAATTCTGAGGAAATACGAGCACTGCCAGGATTGGGGCATGGGCAAACCAGTTCTGCTTGTGCCCCTCAATCCAGACCCACAGCCCCTGCTGTCCCAACGCGGACCTTCCCCACTCCAGCTCTGCTGATGCCCCTCAATGCCTAACCACACTATCTGCTGTCCCAGGCATGGGCTCTCTCATAGCAACTCCTTCCTAACTCTCAGTTTCTGTTTATTCCTTTGGCTCAGGGTTGTGCTAGGAGCTCCCAGGCTGTGCCCTCTCCTTGGCTTTCTGCTTGCCTCTGCTCTGTGTCTTCCCCAGCCTTGTCCCCCAAGCATGTGTGCCCTAGGAGGTTCTGTGCCTCTTTTGCCTATGCTCTGGCTGAGACCTCATACTGGTCCCTATAGACATTGGGGAGTAGCCATGGGCTCCAGGCTGAGCAGGTTTCTACCTCTGATTGAATCTCTTTGACAAGGGGCTGTCACAGTTTGTTACCTGCAGGGAGCAATGCAATTCATATCTACAGCAACTCAGCATCACATTTGTTACCTTAACTGCAATCTGGCATCAGAGAATCCTCAGGTTAGCTTGGCAAAGCCGAGTTGAAGGCAGAGGTTGTGTTGGCAGCAACAACTGCCTCAATACCCCCAGCTCTGTGGGATCTGTCTTGGCTCTCCCTCCTTTTGTCTCTGCATTCCTATTTTATTTCCTGGGATGCTGAGTCTCTGGGGTTCTCACAAACACAGTCACCTCTCTCGCACCCTGTGACTTTGTTCCAAGCTACAGCAGAGCTGTGTCCACATCTCCTACTCCCCTGTATGCCAGGCAGTTAGTGCTAAGTCACTGGCAAACCGTGGAATTAACATTGTGGAAGGGCACATGGCACCTCTAGGCCAGTGGTCCCCAACCTTTTCCGGGTGGTGGGCGCCGGACAACGAGCCACCGAGGACCGTGGCTGGTGGACAAGCATCTGCCAAAATGCTGCAGAGAGGCAGCAACATCAAGAGGTGTTGCTGCGAAAATGCTGCCGAAAATCTCTTGGTGATGCCGCTTTTTGGCGGCATTTTGGTGGATGCTTGTCTGCCAGCTAGTAAGCGGGCGCACATAAATGCCCCGGTGGACGTCATGGTGACCGCCGGCACCGCATTGGGGACCACTGCTCTAGGCAATGTTGAGCCCAGCAAAATTCACACATCTGAAAACCAAGCAATGAGGAGTTAAGGTGCCTGCCAATGGTCCTTATCTCTGTCCCTGGAGCTTCCAAGAACCCCCAGGCTCCAACTGTCCTCAGAGCTGAAAGTGTTGCTGTATTGAATGCGGGAGGGGTTAGCTGGACCAGCTCGGCAGAGCTGTGACTGAGTCAAAGTGATTTTGGGGGCTGTTCCCTCGGTGACAGTGAGAATCATAGAATCATACAATATCAGGGTTGAAAGGAACCTCAGGAGGTCATCTTGTCCAACCCACTGCTCAAAGCAGGACCAATCCCCAATTAAATCATCCCAGCCAGGGCTTTGTCAAGCCTGACCATAAAAACCTCCAAGGAAGGAGATTCCACCACTGCCCTAGGTAACCCATTCCAGTGCTTCACCACCCTCCTAGTGAAAAAGGTTTTCTTAATATCCAACCTAAACCTCCCACACTGCAACTTGAGACCATTACTCCTTGTTCTGTCAACTGCTACCACTGATAACAGTCTAGATCCATTCTCTTTGGAGTCCCCCTTCAGGTAGTTGAAAGCAGCCATCAAATCCCCCCTCATTCTTCTCTTCTGCAGACTGAATAATCCTAGTTCCCTCAACCTCTCCTCCTAAGTCATGTGCTCCAGCCTCCTAATAATTTTTGTTGCCCTTTGCTGGACTCTGTCCAATTTTTCCACATCCTTCTTGTATGGTGGGGCCCAAAACTGGACACAGTACTGCAGATGAGGCCTCACCAATGCTGAACAGAGGGGAATGATCACGTCTCTTGATCTGCTGGCAATGTTCTTATGTATACAGCCAAGACCGGCGCTAGGGTTTCTCGCGCCCTAGGCGCACACCCATTTCGTCACCCCCCGCGCTGATCCCACAGCTCAGGTGGAGCTGTCGCAGTGATTCCTGTGGAAGGCCCATTGGTCCGTGGCTGCGGTGGAGCTGCTGCAGACATGCCTGCGGGCGGTCCACCAAAGCTGCGTGAGCAGCCGACCCTCCGCAGGCATGCCTGTGGCAGGACAACCGGAGCTGCCTGCCGCCCCCCACAAAATGCTGCCCACCGAATAATCCTGGCGCCCTAGGTGATTGCCTAGGCTGCCTAAATGGTAGTGCCGGCTCTGTATACAGCCCAAAATGCTGTTAGCCTTCTTGGCAACAAGGGCACACTGTTGACTCATATCCAGCTTCTCATCCACTGAAACCCCTAGGTCCTTTTCTGCAGAACTGCTGCCTAACCACTCAGTCCCTAGTTTGTAGCATTGCATGGGATTCTTCTGTCCTAAGTGCAGGACTCTGCACTTGTCCTTGATGAACCTCATCAGATTACTTTTGGCCCAATCCTCTAATTTGTCTAGATCCCTCTTTATCCTATCCCTACTCTCCAGCAGTCCTCTCAGTTTGTCCTGTCTATATGTCTGTGGCCTCAGCCATGCCAGGGCTGGTCTGTGCAGGACTCAGGTGGCCCCACTAGCTCCCACTTACCTGGACAGTCTTCCTGCCAGGGTTAGGGGCAGCCCCTGTGAAGATAGAGAGACAAGGTGTCCGTGAGGCAGTAAGGTCCCTGCCTGGCAGCAGCTGGTCCTGTCCCAGCTGGGTCTCGCTCTCCTTCAGAGGCTGCTCTAGCCTCTTATCCTTGAGTGAATGAACCATTAACAGATTCTGTGCCTGGCCCGGAGCTGGGGGCAGCCATATCCCTGCAGTCACGGGCATTCCTTCCATGGGCAGGGAGAGGTGAGATGATTTCCTGGGGCCAGTGGAGTAGAATTCTGAGGAAACGTGAGCATAGCCAGGCATGGGACAGGGGCAAACCAGTTCTGCTGGTGCCCCTCAATCCTGAGTCCGACCCACAGCTCCTGTTGTCCCTGCCCTGGGTTCCCCCACTGCAGCTCCTTCCTAACTTGCAGTTTCAGTCTATTGCTTTGATTGAGGGTTGTGTTGGGAGCCCCCAGTCTGGGCCCCTCTCCTTGGCTTCGTCTTTGCCTCGGCTCTGTGTCACTCCCAGCCCTGTCCCCCCAAGGGTTGTGTGCCCTGGGACATTCTTTCCTCGTTACACCATGCCATGGCCTGGATCTCGCATGGTCCCTATCAGCATTGGGGAGCAACCATGGGTTCTGGGCTGGGCAGGTTTCTACCTATGACAAGATGGAAACCCCTTGGCATGGGGCTGTCAGTTCGTTACCTGCCGGGAGCAATGCAATCTGTATCTGCAGCAACTTGGTGTCACGTTTATTATTCAGCTGGAATCTGGCATCAGACAAGCCTCAGGTTGGCTTGGCAAAGCTGAACTGAAGGCAGAGTTTGTGTTGGCAGCAACAACTGCCTTAGTATGCCCAGCTCTCTGGGATCCATCTTTGCTCTCCCTCCTTTAGGCTGTACTTTCCCATGTGACTTCCTGGGATGCTGAGTCTCTGGGGTTCTCACGAACACAGTCGCTTCCCGCACATGCTGTGACGTTGTTCCAAGCTGTAGCAGAGCTGTGTCCACATCTCCTGCTCCCTTGTGTGCCAGGCAGGCAGTGCTAAGTCACTGGCAAACCATGGAGTTAACATTGCCCAGAGGTTCCGTGTACCCTTCCACAATGTCGAGCCCAGCAAAACTCTCACATCTGAAAACGAAGCAATAAGGAGTTAAGGTGCCTGCCCATGGTCCTTAACCTTGCCCCTGCAGCTGCCAAGAGCCCCTGGGCTCCAGCTGTCCTCAGAGTGTCGCTCTACTGAAGAGGGGAAGGGTTAGCTGGAGCAGCTTGGCAGAGCTGTGACTGAGACAAGGTGGTTTCGGGGGGCTGTTGGCCTTGCGGAGGTGAGCCCCTCTTCCTGCCCCCAGGTGTGTGATCAAAGGAAAGGTGCCTGGGTACCCTGAGAGATCCATTTCACCTCATTATAGCACCGAGTTGTGCACGTTGTCACTAATGGGGCACAGGATCTTCCTGCCTGGGGGATTGTTATCAGTGAGGTGGACACGAATGAAAGGTAAATGACAGGGTAGTGTTAGATGGCATCATGTACCTGAGGGGGACGAGGTTGAAGGGATTGTAAAATTGAGCAGATGTGATATGGAGCAGGATCAAGCTGTGTCTACACTGAAAACGCAGCAGCAACAGTTCTTACGCCTTACTAGCGCTGTCTGCATGGGGACTTTTCACTGGCTCTATCTACCTCAGTAGTGTAGACCAGCCCTTAGTGTTTGTGTTCAGGGTAAGGGTAGGGAGTCAGTGCAATGACAGAGTGTGAGTAGGTGTGTTATGGGTGTCTTGGGGCATTGCTTTCCCCCCTTCACCACACAAACTTGGTAACAGTGGAATGGGAATAATGCTTGTGCTTTGTAATGTTTGGAGCATGTAGTTGTCTATGACCCAAAAGCTTGGTAGCTATTTATTACATGTGTAATTCCATCTCGCCTCCTCCACCATCTCCTGCAACTTACAGCCCCCATCCCCTGTCCTCCCGCCAGAATTTCACTCACCCTCTCCTTCCCATCCCATTAAGGAATCAGCATTTCTGAAGGCAGGTGTGCACAAAAACCATTGGTAAAAGCTGTGAACTTGAAGAAAAGCTGTTTTTTCAGATGGCAGGTGGTTGTAGTTCAGGAACCTGTTCAAATGATCTCACATGTGGGTCGCTACCCCTACGTCAGACCTGCAGGAGGCACCCCAAATTTCAAGACTATCCAAGTAAGCATGGGGATTTCAGAGCACTTAGAAAAACTGGTTTTAAACAGAAGCCTTCTCTATTTTACCCATAGCTGACCTGGGACTCAGCTATAAAATTGTATGAAATTAATCATCAGCAGCTGCTTTGCTATCTCCAGATCCCCAGGCTGGGACAATCCTGAAGGTACAGGGGGCTCTGAGCAGTGTGACGGGATCGATGGATCTCGCTGTGATGGTATCCGCTGAAGGAGAGCACCCAGTGAGACAATACAGCCTGGGATAATAGTTCCATTCATCTCAGTGGGTGTTCTCAGCCCTTCTCCCCGGGTAAATGCTTAGGAGCTTGTGTTATGCAACAAGCTTTCCTGTTCTTAGTTCCTCATCCCGATCTAGTGGTGTGGTTTTGGTGCATGCTCCTGCGATAGCTGTACTCATCTCCCCACCAGAGAGACAGGGCTTTCCTAGGTGCTGGCTTCCACGGGAGATAGGGAAGAACATCAGATACCTCCTAGTGGGGCAGCATCCCCATATCCCAGCACACATGAGAGGAGGCCAGGAGAGGGGCCAGACACCATTTAAAGGTGCATGGACCCCCAGATCTCGGCACACATCAAGGGGCAGGAAGTTGGGCTTGGACATCATCAGAGAGACATTCCCCCCAGATCCCAGCACATGCACTGGGGCAGGGAGAGGGGCTTAGAGCCCCCTAAGCTGGGAGAACCCCGTATTCTGGCTCACATGATGCCTCCAGACATCCTCAGAGGGACAATACTACCTGATCCCAGGGCAGATATGGGAGGGAAGAATGTGGGCGTGACTGAGACCCACTCAGCCTCCCTCCCACCATCACATCACCTGAACCCAATATCCCTTACCTGAATCCCCTAACCCCTCTGATCTCCTCATAATCCCCGTCCCTTTGCTGAAGTCCCAATCCCCTATACCCCATTCCCCGCCCCCCCACCTCCTAATTCCATCTCCCAGCAAACATTCACATATGGCATTTCTTTATTTGTTCTTCAGAGTCTTCTGCCATCCTGCAATTACATTTCCCCCAGTCCCCCAAATAATAAGATTAAAACCCGCTTTGGCAGAGTCATGTTGTAGCAGCAAGAATGGTTTGTTCTCAGACTTATCCCAAGGGTTGGATATGAATTTACAGCCATTCAACCACATTGATAGTGGCCTGTGAGCTGTGGCTGGCATATAGCTTTATTGGTTGGGAGATTGGTATAGTTGCTAGGATGTCTACAAACTAAGGAAGGGGCAGCAAAAGGGAACTGTGCTGCTATGTTTATAGGATTTAGGGTAAGTTCCACCCCAGTAGGTTGTGAAAAATGCATTCGAGACCATGAAATCTGCCCTACCCCAAGAAATTTGGCTATTGTAGGGGAATCATGGAATTTCCACACATAGTTTTATGCAGTTTTATGGCAGCAGTACTGCCTTACAAGTTGGGCGGCTGGAGAGTGGTGGCTGCTGGCCAGGAGCCCATCTCCTAAGGCAGCGCGGCTGCCAGCAACAGCCCGGAAGTGAGGGTTCATGGTATGGTATTTCCACCTTCACTTCTGCACTGCCACCACAAGCAGCTTCCTGCAGCCAGGAGAGGTTCTGGAGTTTGGAGTGTAGAGCCCAGTGCACAGGAGGAGCCCTCGGCTGGGGTGCCCTAGACCTGCCCCTTCCCGGATCTAGAACTAATGCTCAGTGGTTAAAGGGACCTTGCGCTGGCTGTGTGTGCGCCACAGCACCCCAGGGATTGTCCACTCATAAGGCTGGACCTGTACCATCCCCCCAAAAGTGACAACCCTCCCCATACTATGCCACCCTTACTTCTCTGCTGCTGGTGGTGGCAGCTCTGCCTACAGAGCTGGGCTTCCAGCCAGCAGCCACTGCTCTTGGGCCTTCCAGCTCTGAAGGCATCGTCACCACTAGCAGCAGTGCAGAAGTAAGGGTGGCATGATACGGTATTGCCATTCTTACTTACTTCTGCGCTGCTGGTAGTGGCCATGCTCACTTGAGTGCTGTTGCTGGCTGTGGTGCTCCCTTCAGAGCTGGGCACCCAGCCATCAGGCACAGAGCATCCTGCCACCAAGGGAGAATCCCAGAGGTGGGTCTGACCTGGCCCAGGGAGTGGCCCATGCAATGGAAGAGGAAGATCCATCCTTCCCCAGCCTGACTGAGATTAGTAGCTGGAGCTCAGTATGTGGTAGGATTCCCTGGCTGTGGAGCCCCCAGCCCTGCCCATCAGTGACTCTGGTCCCAGCACTCAGGCCTGGTCTACACTACGCGTTTAAACCGATTTTAGCAGCGTTAAACCGATTTAACGCTGCACCCGTCCACACTACGAGGCCCTTTATATTGATATAAAGGGCTCTTTAAATCCGTTTCTATACTCCTCCCCAACGAGAGGAGTAGTGCTAAAATTGGTATTACCATATCGGATTAGGGTTAGTGTGGCCGCAAACTGACGGTATTGGCCTCCGGGCGGTATCCCACAGTGCACCACTGTCACCGTTCTGGACAGCAATCTCAGCTTGGATGCAGTGGCCAGATAAACAGGAAAAGCCCCACAAAATTTTGATTTTCATTTCCTGTTTGCCCAGCTTGTAGCTCTGATCAGCATGAGTGACAATGCGGTCCCAAATCCAAAAAGAGCTCCAACATGGACCATACAGGAGATACTGAATCTGATTGCTGTATGGGGAGACAAATCTGTTCTATCAAAGCTCCATTACAGAAGACGAAATGCCAAAGCATTTGAAAAAAAAATCTACAGGCTACAAAGCGCTGCTGACAGGCATAACGGGAAGCCAGAGACTCAAATGGATGCTCATGGAGGGAGGGAGGGGGTACTGAGTACTCCAGCTATCCCACAGTCCCCAGCAGTCTCCAAAAAGTATTTACATTCTTGGCTGATCTCCCAATGCCTGTAGGTTCAAACACATTGTCCAGCGTGGTTCAGGGAATAGATCATCAATTTACCCCCCCCACACGTGAAAGAAAAGGGAAAGAAATCATTTCTTGACTTCTTTCAATGTCACCCTATGTCTACTGAATGCTATTGGTAGACGCGATCCTGCAGCAGTGAAGAGCAGTATCTGCTCCTCTCCCCTCCCTGGTGGCAGATGGTACAATACAACTGATATCTATCATCACCATCTAGCCTGTGAGTGCTCGTGGCTTGCCTCAGGTGAGGTTGGCTGGGGGCACCTGGGTAAAAATAGGAATGATTCCCGGTCATTCCCGGTAGATGGTACAGAATGGCTGGTAACCGTCTTCATCATAGCAACTGGGGGCTGAGCTTCAATCAGCCCCCTCCCTTTCATGTGAAAAGAAAAGAGTCTGTACTGCCTGGACTATCATAGAAGTGGGATGCTGGGCTCCTCTCCCCCACACTGCTTAATGTTCTGCCTGGACTATCATAGCACCAGGAGGCTGCCTCCCCCTCATTTTATGTCACTAAAAACTCAGTGTTTCTTATTCCTGCATTCTTTATTATTTCATGACACAAATGGGGGGGACACTGCCACAGTAACCCAGGAAGGTTGGGGGAGAAGGGAAGCAACAGGTGGGGTTGTTGCAGAGACACTCCCCATGAATGGCATGTAGCTCATCATTTCTGCAGGATCTGACACAGAGCAGCTGTACTCTCTGATACACTGCTTCTCTAGTACATTTGCCCCATTCTAGGCAGGACCGACTCTACTTTTAGAAACCATAAAGAAGAGATTGACTTAGGAAGTCATTCCCAGTTTTGCTTTTGCATCCCCAGCCAATCTCAGCCAGGGGTACCTATGATAGTAGCAGACAGTACAGAAGGAAAGATAACCATCATCTCATTGCCAAATTACACTGACAGCAAACAGTACAGAACAACTGGTAACCATCTCTGCTATCATACAAAAGCAAATGAATGCTGCTGTGTAGCGCTGGAGTATCGCCTCTGTCGGCAGCATCCAGTACACATACAGTGACTGTAAAAAAAAAGGCTGGACAGGCTCCATGGTTGCCGTGCTATGGCATCTGCAAGGGCAATCCAGGGAAAAAGGGCGCAAAATGATTGTCTGCCATTGCTTTCCCGGAGGAAGGAATGACTGATGACATTTACCCAGAACCACCCACGACAATGATTTTTGCCCCATCAGCCACTGGGGGAGACTGCAGGAACTATGGGATAGCTATGGAATAGCTACCCACAGTGCAACGCTCCGGAAATCAACGCTAGCCTCGGACCATGGACGCACACCGCAGAATTAATGTGCTTAGTGTGGCTGCGTGCACTCGACTTTATACAATCTGTTTTATGAAACCGGTTTATGTAAAATCAGAATAATCCTGTAGTGTAGACGTACCCTCAGAGGTTTAAGGAACTTTGGGATGGCTGACTGTAGGGGGAGTGTCACAGGATTCTTCGCTGACTCTCCCACTTTTGTTCCTGCACCCTGTGTTTAGGCTGGTATAATAAAGAGCCTTCCACGCCTTCTTTTGCTGGATCACCCAAGTGTCTTTATTTACAACGTTTGTGCAGTTCCCTGGTCTCCCAACAGCTAGTGCCCCACAGACTCTCCCCAGGGTCTCCTATCCCAGAGGCTTCCCCCTTTGGTAAGGCAACAGCAATAGTAGCCTCCTGTCTCCTCCCTTTCTAGCCTCCTCTGAGGTTTTTTCAGAGTTTATATAGTCTCTGGTGGCTCAGCTCAGCTGTCAGCGAGCAGACTGCAGCTAGCATTTTGGCAGGGCTTTAAAGAGGTTTTTACCCTTGCCCTGCCACACATCTGCCCCCTTCAAGGAGCCACCAGGCTCACCCTGTCCCTGCCCCTCCTTGGGCAGACAAACCTGCTCCACAGTGGGAGTGCCTGTGTCCCCACTGGGGACTCCCGTGGGCTCTCCCTGGGTTTTACAGGTCCTTCCCCACATCCCTGGTAGAGACAGGCCACCCCTTCATGCCCCTTGGCCCCAGGGGACCCCCCCCTCGCAGCAGCTACCTCCTCTTGAAAGCCCTCCCTCCACAGCAGCTAACCCAGCCCGGGGAGCCCCCCCCCCGTGGAAACTAACCCCTCCCACCTCCGCAGCAGCTAACACCACCCCCTTTCATGGCAGCTAACCCAGCCTGGGCAGCCCTCTCCCATGGAAGCTAACCCCATCCCCCTCCACAGCAGCTAACACCGCCCCCCTCCGTGGCAGCTAACCCCACCCGGGATATGGGACGGGAAGCGGTTCTCCTGTGCGCCACCCCCCGTACTGCGGGTGGCCCTGCGCACGCCTCCCCCATGCCCCAGCTCACCTCCACTCCACCTCCTCACCTGAGCGGGCTTTTAGGCACCCTCAACCACTAGGTGCCCTAGGCGACCGCCTAGTTTGCCTAAATGGTTGCACCGGCCCTGCTTGGCCCAGCAGAGACCACAGACCCTGGGCTTTGGATTACCCAATAGGCAGATTAAGCATGTATTTAGGGCATCAGCAAACCAGGGGGCACACAAAAAAAAGAGATTTTTTTTTAAATTGATATTTGATATTTCAAAAAAGCATCAAAGTAGTCATCATGGGAAAAATCAGAACTTTGTTAGACTTCCTTACACTCCACTACACACTCTTTCCCTTCCCCCTTCTCACTGTCCTCTTTTTATTACTTATCCCCACCTAAACCAGGGGGGCGTCCTACTAACATAGATTGAAATAATGTGAGGAAATCAGAGACTGTAACGGATCATCCTACTCCTGGTGGTAAAACTGACATTGTTATAGTTCTAGAAGGTGTGGATGTGTCAGAGACTGAACCTGCTCATGCTGTAAATAATAGGAGAAAAGATCCTGGTATGTGGGTTGATTTTAGTACTGATGATGTAGCTTACTGGATAGATCATGGACCAAATAACTGTCAACACCACACTGGGCCATTTGAGAAATCACGTTGGACTTTTGCCAATGGCAGACAAATAAGATATTGTCCACAAAAAATATTTTTCGGCATAAAAGCAAATGCTGAGAAATACACTCGCGAATGGCGACTATATTCACCATCAGCAGGGTCTGTGTACTGTTTTGTTTGCAAATTTTTTGAGCATAAACCTTCAACATCCTAGTTTGCTGCAGGTGGATTTAGTGACTGGCGGAATACTGTTTTAATTGTACAACATGAAAATAGCACTACTCACAGAGATTCAATGTTGACATATTTAAATCGAAGACAGGGCTTTGGATTGACACAAAAATTGGAAGAACAAATTAAAGAGGAGTGTGAATACTGGCAACATGTCTTGCAGCATATTATAGCTTTATTCAAACATTAGGTGAACATGGTCTGCCTTCCGGGATCAAATGACACATTTGGATCATCGCAGAATGGAAATTTCTTGGGATTGTTGGAGCTTGTGGCTCAGTTTAACCCATTTTTAGCAGGCCATATTTAAAAATATGGGAATGCTGGCAAAGGTAACCCATCATACTTATCCAAGACAATATGTGATGAACTCATTGGTCTAATGAGTAACAAAGTTCGTTCAGCTATTGTGGATGAAATAAGTGCTGCTGGGCACTTCAGTTCCTCTGTTGACTCTTCACCTGATTTTTCACATGTTGATCAATTGAGTACTGTACTAAGATCTGTGTCTCCCACAGATGGAAAACCAGTTGAACGATTTATAACATTCCTCAATTTGAAAAGCCATGCTGATGAAGAAATGGCAAATCAAGTAATGCATTATCTGTGCCAAGTTTGCAAAATAGATTTCTCAAAGTGCAGAGGTCAGTCTTATGTCAATGCTGCCAACATGTCAGGGCGTTATCAAGGAATGCAGAAGAAGCTTTCAGAACAGAACAAATATGCCATATTCATACCATGTGTTGCATACGCTCTCAGTCTTGTTGGCCACAATGCTGTTGATTGTTGTCTGGTGGCAGTAAGGTTTTTCTTAACAGTGCAGTTTCTTTATACTTTTTTCTCTTTCTAATGCTCACTAGGAGGCACATGCAGTGGCAACAATTGCAATTCTGGAGTCCTACTCAAATATTGTGGATGCATTAGAACAGTGGTCCCCAACCTTTTTTGTCTGGTGGGCGCCGGATGATGAGCCACTGAGGAACATGGCCAATGGACGAGCATCTGCCAAAATCCCGCTGAGAAGTGATAACGTCAATAGGCATTGCTGCCAAAATGACGCCAACAAGCGGAGTCATCCAGAGGCGTCACCGCCAAAATGCTGCCGAAAATCAGCGGCATTTCGGCGACGATACCTCTGGATGACGCTGCTTCTCAGCAGCATTTCGGCGGATGCTCTTCGTCCGGACAGTATGCAGGCACACATAGATGCCCCAGCGGGCGCCATGGCCCCAGCGGGCACCATGTTGGGGACCACTGCATTAGAAAGTATAGCTGTAGACCAATCACAAAAGGGAAAAGCTATACGAGAGGCAGAAAACATTGCAAACAAGATGCAAGAACTATATTTTGTATTCATGTTGACCATGTGGAATGAAATTTTACAACACTTTTACCACACAAATCAAGCTCTCTAAGAAAAAGAATTGGATTTGAAAACATGTGCAGACCTCTGTCAATCATTAGCAGACCACTTACACAATTTGAGGAATGATTTTGAAAGATTTGAAGACATATCAAAAGATATCTTGCCTGCACTAACTACAAAGAAGCCCAGTCCCGCAAGCAAGTCAGGAAAAAACAAGCAAATGATAGCAGTGCAACAGAAACAGCATTGAATCCTAGAGACAAATTTCACGTATTTACTTATAGACTCATAGATTTTAAAGTCAGAAGGGACCATTATGATCATCTAGTCTGTCCTCCGGTAACCAGTTAAACCCTGAGCATGTGGGCAAGACTTACTACGCTATAGTTGATACACATGAATCTCATATGAAAAGGAGAGGTGAAGTGTACAAAGAAGTATCAAGTAGATTTTCTTTTCTAAATGATATGGGTTTATCTGATGAACAATATTCACAAGTATCAGAGGGGTAGCTGTGTTAGTCTGGATCTGTAAAAAGCGACAAAGAGTCCTGTGGCACCTTAGAGACTAACAGATGTATTGTAGCATAAGCTTTTGTGGGTGAATATGCATGCGTCTGATGAAGTGGGTATTCACCCATGAAAGCTTATGCTCCAATATGTCTGTTAGTCTATAAGGTGCCACAGGACTCTTTGTCAATATTCACAAGATTCCCAAAAGCTAGTTGACTCTTATCCTGTTGACTTGAACATGAATCTCTGTGGAGAAGTATGGCAGTTCCACTGTTATACATGCGCAAAGTTTAATGAAACAGGAAAAATGAAAT
Organism: Gopherus evgoodei; assembly: GCF_007399415.2. Lineage (NCBI taxonomy): Eukaryota > Metazoa > Chordata > Testudines > Testudinidae > Gopherus > Gopherus evgoodei. The sequence continues at coordinate 127,838,461 of NC_044325.1, forward strand.
TCAGTCACATTGATCTTCATGACACAATATTGAAAGATGGAATACAGAGAATTCTTTCCTGAGTGCTGGCTAGTCAGTCTTGCCCACATGCTCAGGGTTTAGCTGATCGCCATATTTGGGGTCGGGAAGGAATTTTCCTCCGGGGCAGATTGGCAGAGGCCCTGGAGGTTTTTTGCCTTCCTCTGCAGCATGGGGCATGGGTCACTTGCTGGTGGATTCTCTGCAGCTTGAGGTCTTCAAACCACAATTTGAAGACTTCAATAACTCAGACATAGGTTAGGGGTTTGTTATAGAAGTGGATGGGTAGGGTTCTGTGGCCTGCTTTGTGCAGGAGGTCAGACTAGATAATCATATTGGTCCCTTCTGACCTTAAAGTCTATGAGTCTAATACAATGTGCATTTCCAAATGTAGAGATCACACTATGTATTTTTCTAACATTGATTATTACTAACTGCTCCACAGAATGCTCTTTTTCTCAGCTGAAAAGAATAAAAAGCCCTCAGAGAACAACAATGTGTCAGGACAGTCTTGATTCACTTTCCGTATTGTGTATGGAAGCAGACATGCTTCATCGACTCAGCTTCAATGAACGTATCCAGAATTTTGCAATCAGAAAATCTAGAAAGAAGCTATTTTAATTTCATCATACATGTAAGTTTTGTGTCATTTCAAAAAATAAAATTTTATTTTACAGTATAGTATTGTTCTTATTTTGAATTACATATGGGGGGCACCATAATCTTTTCAGTGGTTAGGGCCTCTAAAGTTCTTAATCTGGCCCTGCACAGACCTGGTCCTCCAGTTTCTGGGTTCAATTCCTGGGCTCCCCGGGCTCCTGAAAGCCACACTCTTGGCACTCCTGCCCCGCAGGTCTATTATTCCCACATAGACAACACTCCTTAAGGGGCTCGGCTTGTTGTCTGGGAGTTTTCTGTCCCATGTCCCGCCCTTCCCCGGCACCACAGGAGAGAGGAGGGTTCCCTTCCGTAACTGGAATTCGACCCTCTCCTTGCCCCCTTCTGTTCTCTCAGTTAGGTATCCCTGGTCTCCTTCCTCCGGCTCCCTGTTCCGACTCTGGGCTTCGCCCAACGGGGGTCCCCAATCACCTCCCAGTAGGACCGAATAGGGCAAGTTCTTTACCAACCCTACCTGCTGCCACCAGAAGTGCCCATGGACTTTCAAAGGTACCCGGGCCAGTTGACATCTCTGGGTATTCCCATGGATGCACCGTAGGGCCATGGTTGCCCCTGGAATCACCCAGCACAGTTTAACTAATCCTGTCAGTACCAGTGAGCTGGTGGAGGCAGAGTCTACCACCCCCTTTTGGGGCTCCCCCCCAGCAACACTGGTACCGTAGCCAGGGGTTGTCCTCTGCTCTCCTTCGTCCACCAGGCCACCCACAAAAGTCTGCCAGCCCACACTCCATTTGTGGGCAGTCCTGTTTCTTATGGCCCAGATGTCCCCACTGCCAATAGGTCAGTTCTCGACTGTGGACAGGCCCTGGGTCTGACCTCTTCTTGGGAGCAGGATCCGGTGGACTTCTTACCTGGCCCCTTTACTGGGCTTCATCACCCGCTTGGGCCCTTCAGCCTCAACAAATTCCTCTGTTAGCCAGGCAGCATTTGCCACCTGGGCCAGCTGATGTTCTCGGACCCATACCCTCACCAGGTCCATAACTTCCTCCATAGTTTGGGTGGTAGGTCTCAGCCAGCGGGTAGCCCAATGGGTGAGTCTTTGGGCCAATGCCTTGGGCCGTGAAATTTCAGATTTAAATATCTAGAACCATGAAGTTTACAATTTTAAGAATCCCCTAATGTTGACTCAAGTGGAGCATGAATTTGGTTCCCCCCGCCCCCTCCACCCCAAGAAGCTGGTATGTGCTATGTTACAGAGAGGTGCTGGAGAGATGGGAGATGTTTCTAGTTCCATGGGGCCCAATGCAGAGCCCTGGATTTTCCTGCCCACCCTGTTGTGCCTCAGCCCTGCCCCCTGGAAGTTGCTGGGGAGAGGAAGATGGTGGCTGGTGCTGGGTCAGGGGGCTCAGGCAGGAGTTGTCCGTGTCTCTGGGGTGTGGCTAATGATGGCACAGGCTGGGCTGGCGCTAGAAGCCCTGGTTCTCCTGCAGCCTCTCTATAGGGAGCTTGTCTAGGGTCACATGGCCAAAGATGGGGCAGCCTCGTGCTTGTGTCCGCTTGGCTGTCGTGGTGCTGAGCACCTGCAAGTAGCCACACCTATGGTGCTGGCGCAGGGTATAGCCATAAGCCATGGCACCAAAGGGGTCTATGAGGCTTCAGCTAACAGGGTGGCTGGTGGCATCCACAGGGCCAATAGAGGGATAGCTCAGTGGTTTGAGCATTGGCCTGCTAAACCCAGGGTTGTGAGTTCAATCCTTGAGGGGACCATTTGGGGCTTGGTCCTGCTTTGAGCAGGGGGTTGACCTAGATGATCTACTGAGGTCCCTTCCAACCCTCATATTCTATGATTTAGGCAAACTAGGCAGCTGCCTAGGGCACCTAAAAGCCTTCTCAGGTGGAGTGGAGGAGAGCTGGGGTAGGGGTCACAGGGAAGGCCACCTGCAGTAACGGAGGGGAGTGCAAAGGGGAACTGCTCCCAGCCCCAGATTACCTCCACTCTGCCTCCTCTGCTGAGCACAAGACCCTGCTCTAAGTCTCCTCTAATCGGCACTGCAAGCCTGGGAGGGGAGAAGAATTAGAGCAACGCTGGTGTGCTCAGTGGAGGAGAGCTGGCTGGGGTTAGCTGCTGCGGCAGGTGGTGTCAGCTGCCATGGAGGGGGATGGGGTTAGCTTCCACAGGGGTGCTCACCAGGTGGTTGTAGCTGTCGTGGAGGGGGGCAGAATTAGCTTCTGCCAGTGGGGATCCCTGGGTGGGGTTAGCTGCTGTGGAGGTGGGGCTTTCAAGGGGGAGTAGCTGCTGCAAGGGGGGGCTCCCTAGGTGGGGGGCGTTAGCTGCTGCCCTGGGGGGGCTGTGGGCAGGGTTAGCTGGGGGAGGGGTGCAAGGTGAAAGTTTCACCTAGGGTGCAAAACTTCCTTGCACCAGCCCTGGGCATCCAGGAGGCAGAAGCTGGAGAAGCGACAAATCAGGTTGGCCAGGTACCGCCGGCCCTGCTCAGTCCCCACAAAGGGCCATGTCTTGTTCAGCAGGTTGGTGTGGGAGATGTCCAGGGACAAGAGTCTCAAGGCAGAGTCCAGCCTGAGGAGCACAAAGCGGCAGGGTAGAGCCAAGGTGTGGGAGGGACAGGCTGGCTCAGGAGGTGGGGAATGGGACATGGGGCCTTTCCCCTTAATGGGTGCTGGCTCCTATCTGGTTGTGGGGCTGGGGAACTGACTGGCTCAGAGAAGTGAGAAGCATGGGACCTTTCCCTGGTAACACAGGTGGGAGCAGCACGGTGTCATGTCCCTGCTTGGCAGGTCTCAGAGGGGGTATCTTGTTCCTCAGGGAAGCTTCTTCCCATTCTCACAGCATCCCCTGGAGCCAGGCCCTTTGCTGGGGGCCTGAATGACTGAACCAGCTTTGGAGAGGGAAGATGCCCCTGCCTTCGGGGGGTCCTGTTGGCTGGTGGAGCCACGACATGGGGCAAGTGGCTAGTAGCTGTAGGTGCTCTGCCTGGGCTGCTTGCCAGGGTGCAGATCTCCAGGGTGCAGGTTGGGCAACTGTTGGGCAGGGCCATCATGTGCTGTGGAGCAAGGGAGGCCATTGCCCCTCTAGACCTTGGCTTGCCCTCCCCTCATAGGTCTGTCTGCTCCACTTTTTGCCCCACCTGGCTTTGCAGGATACAGGATCACCTGTAATAGTCAAACACAGCTTTGCTCTTCCTCTCCCCTGAGATTTTCTGAAATTACACCTCTGGTGTTGGGGAATCTGGAGTCCCACACACATATACCCATGCCTGAGATATGCAGTGTCTGCGGGGTCCCAGAGCAGCCAGAGAGCAGGCTCTGTGGGCAGTGCCAATCCCAGTGGGATACTGCCATTGGCATCACGAGCCCCTGTGCCTGCGGCCTAGATGGGGTGAGGAACAGGGCCAGTTGGCCAGTCTGTGGGACTTCCAGTGACTCTTTCCACCCCACTGTTCACACCCCCCAGGCAGACACTGACCAGATCTCAGGCATGGTGCTGGGATCCAGTGGAGGTAGGTGAAGTAGTTGAATGTCTCCAGCTGCACCCCCTTGGCCCTCGTGATGTCCCTGAAGGCCTCATATACACCATCCTGGAGCCCTGCAGGAGGTGGTGACAGGCCCTGAGCAGTGACAGTCCTGATGGGGAATGTGGCTGTTGGATGCCCAGCTTGGAATGTGGGAGGAGAGGGGACCAAGCTGACCCACTGGCATGCTGGTCTCTTGAAAGGAAGCCTGCAGCAAGTGAGGCAATCCTTTCCTGAGACCATGGGGCACATGGGAGCAGCCTGGTCGGAAATGTGTGGACCTGGAGACTTAGGGTCTGGCAGTGTTGGGGCTGGCTGGAGTTTGGCCCCAGATGGTAGGGGGGCATGCAGTGACTGTGGGACTCAGGAGGAGGCAGCCCCAGACATTACCATGGATGCAGAAAGCCTAACCTCAGTTGATCATGCCCACGCTGCCCAGAAGGGCCTGGTAGAACTCTGCGTACATGTTGGTGTAGAAGTCAGAGTTGTCTGATGCCACCTGTCGTGGGAGACACAGAGCCGCAAGGCTAAAGGAGAACTCCCAATGGAATGATCGATTTGTCCGCTTCTCCTCCCCACCCCCTCCCTGTCAGCCGGGCCTCTGTCTGGAGGTCCCCTAGAGGGAAAAATGGCCCCATGTCCCACTCCTTGTGTCCCACTCCTTGAACCAGCCTGGCCACCTGGGTGCAGCATGGTGGCTGAAGGGGGACACTTCTGTCTGTCGCTGGGTAATAATGGCTTTGAACTAGGGTTGTGAATCCTCCAGCACTTTGTGCCCAGCGGGTTCCCGCAGTTTATGTTCATTGCAGTGCCGTGGATCTGCTGGAGATATGGTGACGGGGAGGAGGGAGTAAGATTTGCAGTTAGAAAACGCTTCTTTGGGAGGCAGCACTGAGGTGGCCCTTTGCCAAAGCAGCAGAGGTTGGCACCAGAAATGAGGGAGCCCTGGGCAGCCCTCCCTTACCCCACGCAAACGAGGCTGAAATCACCAGAGCTGGCTGAGGAATTGGAGCCCGGAGGCTAGCCCAGCTGGCATTTCTCAAAGAATAGGGCACAGGCCTGTCTGATGCCAGGCTCTGGGACAAGGCCAACAGCTGACATCAAACCGTGAGTGGAGCATAGCGGAGGAGGAAACCACTGCTGAAGGGGCATCTGTTCAGTGGTTGTGGGTGGGGAACTAAATCAGAGGACACAGCTAGAGACACTAAGGGGCAGGACTGGCTGTTTACTTATTATTCATAAGTGCAGCGAGGTGAGTTGTTATTGCTGAGCTCTCCCCAGGTGGGTGCTCATTTCCTCGTCCCCTCTAACAAAGCTCTTCTTGTTTCATACACTATCAGTTTGTCTCTTAATGTCCCCCCAGGGAAGATATTTAGTGATCCTAGAAATTTGATAGGATGGCTCCAACTGGTGCTATTGCTTAGCTTTCCAAAGGAAGCCCTAGATATTGGACCTGACATTTGTTGCTGCGGACACGACCCCACAGACCAGGTTCCGCACCCAGAGCACTTTGGTCTTCTGACCCTCAGTATTTTGACACAAAGCCAACATTTTCTGGGAACAAGCAGAACCTTTTTTGGGAAAATTTCATTTGAAAAGTGGTTGAAAAATGGGAAACTGTTGCATGGCCCTAGCTGTAATTCTACCTTCCCCCTCACCCACGTGGTCCCAGCCGTGCCAGGGAGTGCTGCCCCAAAGGGGAAATACTCAAAGGTGTCTTCAACAATCAGTTTAATCACAGCTGGGATCACAAAGCCCAAAATGCTTCCTACTATCGGTCAATGTCGGTGGGCAGAGTTAAAAGGTGTCTTGGCTGTGTGGTACTGAATTTAACATGTCTGGATTGCTTTTGAGTGTGACCTCAGGCTGGGAGTCCTTGGGGATAGTGAAGTTTAGTTTGAGGATAATCAACATCACGGGGAGGTATCTAACTCTTGAGTTACTGAGACAGACTAGCCCTTGAGGGAGTCCTTTGCAGGGGAACACCCTCGGGCTGGTTAGTATCAATGTGGAACGGCCAGATCCATCATGGGTTAGAAGCATCATGGGTTAAAGCACGCTATGCTCAAGGAGATGTTGCTGAATGGGGACCTATTTCCCAGCCTCTCCCACCCTACTTAAAGCTACTCCAACTTGTATTGTCCATGAGATGGGAAAAAGAGCTGATGAGAGCAGAGTGGAACAGCAAGAGACATGACAAGCCCCAAGGAAGTGGAGGAGAAAGAAATCTAGGGAAGATGTCTCTGGCAGGGGATGGGAAGGGTGACACACTGACTGTGGAAGAGTTAGAGATGCAATACGCTGAGCAGGATGTCCCAGGGAAAGCAAGGGAGGAGGAGCAGAGCAGATGCAGGAGACAGATAAACATGCAGCTAGATTGGGTGGAAGATCATTGAGCCGTTGCTAGAGTGTCTGGAAGAGGAACTGAGATGGGGCAGTGCAGGGAAGTGGGATGGGAGTGCTGTGTGTATGGGTCGAGGGTGGTAGGGTCCATCAAGAAGGGCAGGTTATGGACCCCGGAGATTAGGACAGAACCTCTAAAGATGCGTATAGGGCTGCGAGGGAGAGGAAGGCCTGTGGGGCTGGGGGTAGCAGGCCCCATGTGAGGCTGGACTTGGGAGATGTTACTGATTCCACTTGGCCAGCAATGATCCCCAGACTCCCCTACACCCCCTCCCTTGTCAGGTCCCCTGGCCGGTTGGGCTGGGGACTCATGCGGGGGCTGTGCCTGGTGCTGGCCTGGGGGTTAACGTGGGGGCTTTCACCGGTGCTGGGTTGTGAAGAATGATGTACCACAGGTTGGGCTGGTGCTGGAAGCCCTGACTCTCCTGTAACCTCTGCATGGAGTAGTTCTCTACGTCCACCAAGCCGTAGCTGGGATAGCCTAGAGCATGCAACCGCTTGGCTAACAAATTAATCAGCATCACCATGTAGCCGCGCCGCCGGTGCTCATGCAGAGTGTAGCCAGGCCCCATGGCACCAAACGGGTATGAAGCGATCCAGCTGACCGGATGGCCAGCAGCATCCAGCAGGCAGATACTGGGAAAGTGGCGGATCAGGGTGGCCAGGTACTTCCTGCTTTTTTCGTTCCCCCCAAAGCTCCATGTCTCATTCAGCAGGTCAGCGTGGGAGACATCCAGGGACGAGAGTCTCATGGCCGGGTCCAGCCTAGGAGGGCAGAAAGCAGCAGAGCAAAGCCCTAAAGGTCAGCAATCAGAGTGACACCTCAGTATCATGACATGGCCCTAAGACCATGAGGTTTGTTAGAACTATGACACTGTGATTGCTGGTCTCCCTTGACAGCTGAACTCCCCTGCCCACAACCCCTGGATGTGACATGATCAGTACTGTCAACACTCCCAGATATATTATGGTGATGTGGGCCTCACTGCAGAATCTCCTATCCCCATATCTGCCCATCCGTTGCCCAGCAAATCATTCTGCCCCATCAGTTCTGCCCTCACACAAGCACCCATCAAGTCTGTCTCCAGCCCTGCCCACCCTAGCCCCCTCCCAGCTTCCCCTCTCCACCTCCTGGTGTTCTTCCATGCCTCCTAGCCCTGTGGGGGCTGCAGCAGGCTCCCCTCTGCCCTTCCCAGGCTGGGTGTCCTAGGGAAGGGGTGAACAGGGAGACCACGCTGTCCCATTGCTCACAAGAGGGGTGGGGGAGCAGGGAGTGGAACCACCTTGAGATGCTGAACACCCTCATATTTAGGGCTATATCTTATATATAGGTGCCTATTACCCCCCACTTTCATCCCAATTTTTCATGCTTGCTTTCTGGTCACCCTAATCCCAATGCCATGCTGGCCAATGCCCCCACTTCTTAGGCTGCCTCCTTCCCTAGCACATCCCCTTTGGGGCCCTGTGACACATGCAGACACTGACCGGATCTCAGGCATGGAGCTGGGATCTGGGTGAAAATAGTTGAAGTAGCGGAACACCTCCAGCTTGATCCCCTTAGACTCGGCGACGTCCTTGGAGACTTCGTACACTCCACCCCGGAGCCCTACAGCGGGCAGAGATGGGCTATGAGCAGTGAGAAAAGGGACTGAATGGTGATGACAAAAGGGCCCATATGTGTGGGGAGCCCAGCCTGGCACACGGGTTGGGAGGGGCAGGAGTCTGACATTCCAAATCCCCAGCCCCAGCCCTCGGGGAAGAGGATGTGGTCAGGTGAGCTGACCCCAGCCCAGCACTGTCAAGGGGCTACCCCATATGTTCCTGCCCTGCATAGGGTTCCTGGGAGCAGCCTTGCAACCTGGGGGGACCAGAGGGCTTTGGGGCTGTCATTGTAGGGTGGGATCCTGGGGTTGACCCAAACAGGACATATATGTTCAGTTGCTGTGGGGCTCTCCCAGATGCTTTGGGGCACAAGTTACCAAGGATGCAGAAGCTCTGTCCCCAATTGACAGCACCCGCACTGGCCAGCAGGGCCTGGTGGTCACCTAGGTCCCGGCAGTACACTATGTATGTGTTGGTGTACAAATCAGAGTCATCCGATGCCACCTGTGGGGGGAGACATACAGCGAAGATGGGGGAATTCCCAGTGGAATGACTGATCTGCCTGCCCCATCTCCCGTGAGCCAGTCTGGTCCCCCCTAGAAGGGAAGGGCTGCGTGTCCCATTCCCAGCCCCAAAGCCAGCTTGCCTCAAAGCTGTGGCCCCTTGAAGAGGAAGGGCCCCGAATTCCAGTCCCTGTCTCCTTCCTGAGCCAATCTGGCCCCCCGTCCTGGAGTCCCCTAGAGAGAAAAGGCCTCAGGTTCCATTCTACATCCTCCCGAGCCATCCAGGTCCCCAGGTGCAGCGCAGTGACAGAGGGGCTTCACCTCTCTCCGCGGCCGGGTGAGAACGACTTTGAACTCGGGCCATGAATCCACCAGCACCTCCTGCGCAGCCGGGTTCCCCCGGTTTATGGTCATTACAGTGCCATAGACCTGCCAGAGACATGGAGGTGTTGTTGTCAGAGCTGGATGGGAGGCAGCAATTCCCACTCCCACAGCTCTGTTTGGAGTCACTCAGTGTTTATTGGGGAGTTTCAGCATCTCATGATCTTCTGCACATTAGGTGGGTTTTTGCCCTTCTCCAGCATGGTCTCCCTCTCCCATCTCTGCCAATGGGGCTGACACCAGATCCTTCCTTTAGTTAAAATGGCCACCACCTCACAATGATTTCAGGGGTCTGAGGCCTGGGAAGACGGGTGTCCCAGGCTATGGGTACCAGAGATGGGGGGCAGGAGAATGTGAGGAGCAGCTAACAGAGGCGAATGGGGAGCAAGTGCTGGATATGGGGGATGCTAGGGATTGGGGTGAGGGACAGGGAGGGGGCAGGGGTATGGAGGGGAGAGATATGGGGAAGAGTATGAGGGACAAGGCAGGGCCTGTCTCTAACCACCACCCCAGGATTACTCTCCTGATTTAGGGGTCTGACTCCTCAATTGTGGGTCCTGGCCTGGTATCGCAGGGGAGACCCTGAGCGCGGAGGAGGGGCGACAAAGGGGCTGGTGACCCACACGCACACTTGAGCCCTGTGATGACATGGAATCATGGAGGGAGCCAGAGCTACATAGATCTTTGCTCAGCTGGCACAGAGCCTGCTCATGCAGTGACTGGCTGGCACAGAGCCTGCCTGTGCTGTAACTGTTTGATATGGAGCCAATCTGCCCTGTGACTGGCTGGGGAGGTCCCGCCAGCTACACTGGGTGAGCAGCAGGAATTTGCTGGATTTGCAGTTTGGGAGACAGGAGATGTGAGTGGGGAGAGGGCAGCTTGGAGAGCAGCCAGCACCTGAGGGGAGGGGCCTGCCCCCCCAGCTAGCCTTTGACCCAGGGGTTGGGTCTTGTCCCCAGCCAGCCCAATCTCATCACCCCATCACTCTGGGGAGAGAGAGCTTTCTGCCCTGCTCCCATTCCCGGAAAAAAGATCAGTCCTTGTCACCAGCAATGTATCAGGCAAGCTCCTCCGTAGTGTCCCCTCCAGCAGCCGCAGTTTGGAGGAGCAGCTCAGGATCAGCATCTCTGGAGTGGATGGGCCCTTGGCAGATTCCAGCAGGGGTGGCACAGGGGATACCTTTGTGGGAGAGACCCATCAGTTCCCTGTGACCTTCTCCCAGCCACCTCCTCCCCCACATCCCTAGTGACACGAGGGGTGTCTGCAACCTTCCAGCCCTGCCAAAATAACAAATGCTGTGGGTACAATAACAATAACAATAACAAACCACTCTGGTTCAATACCTGTACCCACCAGAGACCCTACAATAACCACCCCAATGGTTATGTTGTCAGTGAAGCATTTCCTATGGATTTTCCTCTCCTCCTAAGTATCAACACTTCCTTGCTGTTAATGTTTCAGCTTTTCAATCTAAAAATTACTTCTGATGAGAATTTGCACAAGTGGTGCTTGGAAGTTCCCAGAGCTCAAGCAATGGCAGGTCAGTACCTCAACTGAGTCTAATTTCTTTTGTAAGGGGCAACAAATCTTCACAACATTTCCCCCACAATTTGCTAAGCTCTGTTTCTGAGAGTCAAGACCCTACAAAAACATACCAGTCTGGATGCTTCTCCCTTGCTCACCATAGACCCTACTATAGAATATCAGGGTTGGAAGGGACCTCAGGAGGTCATCTAGTCCAACCGCCTGCTCAAAGCAGGACCAGTCCCCAACAAATCATCCCAGCCAGTGCTTTGTCAAGCCTGACCTTAAAAATCTCTAAGGAAGGAGATTCCACCACCTCCCTATGTAACCCATTCCAGTGCTTCACCACCCTCCTAGTGAAAAAAGTTTTCCTAATATCCAACCTAAACATCCCACACTGCAACTTGAGACCGTTACTCCTTGTTCTGTCATCTGGTACCACTGAGAACAGTCTTGATCCATCCTATTTGGAATCCCCGTTCAGGTAGTTGAAAGCAGCTATCAAATCCTCCCTCATTCTCTTTTGCAGACTGAATAATCCCACTTCCCTCAGCCTCTCCTCCTAAGTCATGTGCTCCAGCCCCCTAATCATTTTTGTTGCTCTTCACTAGATTCTTTCCAGTTTTTCCATATCCTTCTTGTAGGGTGGGCTCCAAAACTGGACACAGTACTGCAGATGAGGCCTCACCAATGCCGAAGACAGGGGAATGATCACGTCCCGTCATCTGCTGGCAATGTTCCTACGTATACAGCCCAAAATGCTGTTAGCCTTCTTGGCAACAAGGGCACACTGTTGACTCATATCCAGCTTCTCATCCACTGAAACCCCTAGGTCCTTTTCTGTAGAACTGCTGCCTAGCCACTCAGTCCCTAGTCTGTAGCATTGTATGGGATTCTTCTGTCCTAAGTGCAGGACTCTGCACTTGTCCTTGTTAAACTTCATCAGATTTCTTTTGGCTCAATCCTCTAATTTGACTAGATCCCTCTTTATCCTATCCCTACCCTCCAGCATATCTACCACTCCTTCCAGTTTGTCCTGTCTATGTGTCTGTGGCCTCAGCCATGCCAGAGCCGGTCTATGCAGGACTCAGGTGGACCCAGTAGCTCCTACTTACCTGGACAATTTCTCTGCCAGAGTAAGGGGCAGCCCCTGTGAAGGTAGAGAGACAAGGTGTCCGTGAGGCAGTGAAGTCCCTGCCTGGCAGCAGCTGGTCCTGTCTCCGCTGGGTCTCGCTCTCCCTCAGGGGCTGCTCCAGCCTCTTATCCCTGAGTGAATGAACCATTAACAGAGTCTGTGCCTGGCCCGGAGCTAGGGGCAGCCACATCCCTGCAGTCACGGGCACTCCTTTCCTGGGCAGGGAGAGGTGAGATGATTTCCTGGGGCCAGTGGATTAGAATTCTGAGGAAACATGAGCACAGCCAAGCGTGGGACATGGGGAAACAAGTTCTTCTGGTGCCCCTCAATCCTGAGTCCGACCCGCAGCTCCTGCTGTCCCTGCCCTGGGCTTCCCCCTGCAGCTCCTTCCTAACTTGCAGTTTCTGTCTATTGCTTTGATTGAGGGTTGTGTTGCGAGCCCCCAGTCTGGGCCCCTCTGCTTGGCTTCATCTTTGCCTCAGCTCTGTGTCTCTCCCAGCCCTGTACCCCAAGGGTTGTGTGCCTTGGGACACTCTTTCCTTGTTACACCATGCCATAGCCTGGATCTTGCATGGTCCCTATCAGCATTGGGGAGCAACCATGGGTTCTGGGCTGGGCAGGTTTCTACATTTGACAAGATGGAAACCCCTTGGCATGGGTCTGTCACGGTTCGTTACCGGCCAGGAGCAATGCAATCTGTATCTGCAGCAACTTGGTGGCACGTTTATTATTCAGCTGGAATCTGGCATCAGAGAATCCTCAGGTTGGCTTGGCAAAGCTGAGCTGAAGGCAGAGTTTGTGTTGGCAGCAACAACTGCCTCAATACCCCCAGCTCTGTGGAATCCATCTTGGCTCTCCCTTGTTTTGTAATGTTTGGATTGTGTAGTTGGTCTATGACCCAAAAACTTGGTGACTATTTATTACATATGTAAAAAGATGAGCGTGTCTCTCTCCCCCTCCCGCCCACCATCCTCTGCAACATGCAGCCCCCCTCCCCTGTCCTCCCACCAGTATTTCCATTTCACCCTCTCCTTCCCATCCCATTAAGACATCAGCATTTTTGAAGGCAAGTGTGCGTAAAAACAGTTGGTAAAAGCTGTGAACTTGAAGAAAAGCTGTTTTTTCAGATGGCGGGTGGCTGTAGTTCAGGAACCTGTTGTTCAAATGATCTCAAATGTGGGTTGCTAACCCTACATCAGACCCGCAGGAGGCAGTCCAAATTTCAACACTATCCAAGTAAGCATGGAGATTTCAGAGCACTTAAAATAATTGGTTTTTAACAGAAGTCTTCTCTATTTTACCCATAGCCGACCTGGCACTCAGCTGTAAAATTGTATGAAATTAATCATCAGCAGCTGCTTTGCTATCTCCAGATCCCAGCCTGGGACAATCCTGAAGGTACAGGGGGCTCTGAGCAGTGTGATGGGGCCCATGGATCTCGATGTGATGGTATCTGCTGAAGAAGAGCACCCAATGAGACGATACAGCCTGAGACAATAGCTCCATTCATCTCAGTGGGTGTTCTCAGCCCTCCTCCCGTGGTCAGTGCTTGGGAGCTTGTGTTATGCAACAAGCTTTCCTGTTCTCAGTTCCTCATCCTGATATAGTGGTATGGTTTTGGTGCATGCTCCTGGGATGGCTGAACTCAGCTCCCCACCAGAGGGACAGGGTTTCCCTAGGTCCTGGCTCCCACGAGAGGGAGGGAAGAACCTCAGATACCCCCTAGTGGTGCAGCGTCCCCAGATCCCAGCACACATGAGGGGAGGCCAGGAGAGGGGCCAGACACCATATAAAGGTGCTTGGACCCCCAGATCTCGGCACACACCAAGGGACAGGAAGTTGGGCTTGCACACCATCAGAGAGACATTCCCCCCAGATCCCAGCACATGCACAGGGGCAAGGAGAGGGGCTTAGAGCCCCCTAAGCTGGGAGAACCCCATATTCTGGCTCACATGATGCCTCCAGACACCCTCAGAGGGACAATAGTGGCCGATCCCAGGGCAGATATGGGAGGGAAGAATGTGGGCGTGACTGAGACCTGCTCAGCCTCCCTCCCACCATCACATCACCTGAACCCAATATCCCTTACCTGAATCCCCTAACCCCTCTGATCTCCTCATAATCCCCCACCCTTTTCTGCAGCTCCAATCTCCTTTACCCCTATTCCCCTATTCCCCCCGCCTCCTAATTCAATCTCCCAGCAAACATTCACATATGGCATTTCTTTATTTGTTCTTCAGAGTCTTCTGCCATCCTGCAATTACATTTCCCCCGATTCCCCAAATAATAAGATTAAAAACCCCATTGGCAAATTCAGGTTGTAGCAGCAAGAATAATTTGTTCTCAGACTTATCCCAAGGATTGGATATGAACTTACAACCATTCTACCACATTGATAGTGGCCTGAGAGCTGTGGCTGGTATATAGCTTTATTGGTTGGGAGATTGGTATAGTTGCTAGGATGTCTACAAGCTAAGGAAGGGGGCAGCAAAGGGGAGGTGCGCTGCAGGGTGCTATGTTTATAGGATATAGTGCAAGTTCCATCCCAGGAGGTTGTGAAAAATGAATTCGAAACCTTGAAATCTGCCCTACCCCAGGAAATCTGGCTATTGTAGAGGAATCATGGAATTTCCACATGTAGTTTTATGCGGTTTTATGGCAGCAGTGCTGCCTTATGAGCTGCGCGGCTGGAGAGTGGTGGCTGCTGGCCAGGAGCTCATCTCTAAAGGCAGCGCGGCTGCCAGCCACAGGCCTTAAGTGAGGGTTCATGGTATGGTATTTCCACGCTCACTTTCACACCACCACCACCAGCAGTTTCCTGCTGCCAGGAGAGGTTCTGGAGTTTGGAGTGTAGAGCCCAGTGCACAGGAGGAGCCCTCGGCTAGGGTGCCCTAGACCTTCCCCTTCCTGGCTCCAGACCTAGTGCTCAGTGGTTAAAGGGGCCTTGGGCTGGCAATGTATGTGCCGCAGCACCCCAGGGATTGTCCACTCATAAGGCTAGACCTGTACCATCCCCCCAAATGTGACAACCCTCCCCATACTATGCCACTCTTACTTCTCTGCTGCTGGTGGTGGCAGCTCTACCTACAGAGCTGGGCTTCCAGCCAGCAGCCACTGCTCTTGGGCCTTCCAGCTCTGAAGGCATCGTCACCACTAGCAGCAGTGCAGAAGTAAGGGTGGCATGATACGGTATTGCCATTCTTACTTACTTCTGCGCTGCTGGTGGTGGTGATGCTCACTTGAATGCTTCTGCTGGCGGTGGTGCTCCCTTCAGAGCTGGGCACCCAGCCATCAGCCACAGAGCTTCCTGCCACCAAGGGAGAATCCCAGAGGTGGGTCTGACCTGGCCCAGGGAGTGGCCCATGCAGTGGAAGAGGAAGATCCATCCTTCCCCAGCCTGACTGGGATTAGTAGCTGGAGCTCAGTATGTGGTAGGATTACCCAGCTGAGGAGCCCCCTGCCCTGCCCCTCGGTGACTCCTGTCCCAGCACTCAGAGGTTTAAGGAACTTTGGGGTGGCTGACTGTAGCGGGAGTGTCACAGGGTTCTTCGCTGACTCTCCCACTTTTGTTCCTGCACCCTGTGTTTAGGCTGGTATAATAAAGAGCCTTCCACGCCTTCTTTTGCTGGATCACCCAAGTGTCTTTATTTACAACGTTTGTGCAGTTCCCTGGTCTCCCAACAGCTAGTGCCCCACAGACTCTCCCCAGGGTCTCCTGTCCCAGAGGCTTCCCCCTTTGGTAAGGCAACAGCAATAGTAGCCTCCTGTCTCCTCCCTTTCTAGCCTCCTCTGAGGTTTTTTCAGGGTTTATATAGTCTCTGGTGGCTCAGCTCAGCTGTCAGCGAGCAGACTGCAGCTAGCATTTTGGCAGGGCTTTAAAGAGGTTTTTACCCTTGCCCTGCCACATATCTGCCCCCTTCAAGGAGCCACCAGGCTCACCCTGTCCCTGCCCCTCCTCGGACAGACAAACCTGCTCCTCAGTGGGAGTGCCTGTGTCCCCACTGGGGACTCCCGTGGGCTCTCCCTGGTTTTTGCAGGTCCTTCCCCACATCTCTGGTAAAGACTGGTCACCTCTGAATGCCCCTTGGCCCCAGGGCTGGTGCAAGGAAGTTTTGCACCCTAGGCGAAACTTCCACCTTGCACCACCCCCTGCCTACCCCACCCACTGCCCCTAGTGGCAGCTAACTCCACCCACCCACCCCTCCCACCTGAGAAGGCCCTCTCCCCACTGCAGTTAACCCCACCCGCCGTGACAGCTATCCCACCCCCCCCAGGAACTCCACCCCTCACAGCAGCTACCAGCCCTTGAAAGCATCCCCTCCACGGCAGCTAACCCAGCCCAGGGAGCCCCCCCCATAGAAGCTAACCCCTCCCACCTCCACAGCAGCTAACACTGCCCCCCTCCGTGGCAGCTAAACCAGCCCGGGGAGACCCCCCCCTTGGAAGATAACCCCACCTCCCTCCACAGCAGCTAACACCGCCCTCCTCCGTGGCAACTAACCCCGCCCGGGATCTGGGGCGGGGAGTGGTTCCCCTGTGCGCCACTCCCCGTACTGCGGGTGGCCCTCCCCAGGCCCCCCACACGTCCCAACTGACCTCCGCTCCACCTTCTCGCCTGAGCGGGTTTTTAGACACCCTCAACCACTAGGCGGCACCTACTTTGCCTAAATGGTTGCACCAGCCCTGCTTGGCCTGGCAGAGACCACAGACCCTGGGCTGTGGATTACCAAATAAACAAATTAAGCATGTATTTAGGGCACCAGCAAACCAGGGGGCACACAAAAAAAAGAGATTTTTTTTAAATTGATATTTGATATTTCAAAAAAGCATCAAAGTAGTCATCATGGGAAAAATCAGAACTTTGTTAGACTTCCTTACACTCCACTACACACTCTTTCCCTTCCCCCTTCTCACTGTCCTCTTTTTATTACTTATCCCCACCTAAACCAGGGGGGCGTCCTACTAACATAGATTGAAATAATGTGAGGAAATCAGAGACTGTAACGGATCATCCTACTCCTGGTGGTAAAACTGACATTGTTATAGTTCTAGAAGGTGTGGATGTGTCAGAGACTGAACCTGCTCATGCTGTAAATAATAGGAGAAAAGATCCTGGTATGTGGGTTGATTTCAGTACTGATGATGTAGCTTACTGGATAGATCATGGACCAAATGACTGTCAACACCACCATATGAGAAATCACGTTGGACTTTTGCCAATGGCAGACAAATAAGATATTGTCCACAAAAAATATTTTTTGGCATGAAAGCGAATGCTGAGAAATACACTCGAGAATGGAAACTGTATTCACCATCAACAGGGTCTGTGTACTGTTTTCTTTGCAAAATTTTTGAGCATAAACCTTCAACATCCTAGTTTGCTGCAGGTGGATTTAGTGACTGGCGGAATACTGTTTTAATTGTACAACATGAAAATAGCACTACTCACAGAGATTCAATGTTGACATATTTAAATCGAAGATAGGGCTTTGGATTGACACAAAAATTGGAAGAACAAATTAAAGGGGAGTGTGAATACTGGCAACAGGTTTTGCAGCGTGTTATAGCTTTATTCAAACATTAGGTGAACATGGTCTGCCTTTTCGGGAATCAAATGACACATTTGGATCATCGCAGAATGGAAATTTCTTGGGATTGTTGGAGCTTGTGGCTCAGTTTGACCCATTTTTAGTAGCCATATCTCAAAATATGGGAATGCTGGCAAAGGTAACTCATCATACTTATCCAAGACAATATGTGATGAACTCATTGGTCTAATGAGTGACAAAGTTCGTTCAGCTATTGTGGATGAAATAAGTACTGTTGGGTACTTCAGTTCCTCTGTCGACTCTACACTTGATCTTTCACATGTTGATCAATTGAGTACTGTACTAAGATCTGTGTCTCCCACAAATGGAAAACCAGTTGAACGATTTATAACATTCCTCAATTTGAAAAGCCATGCTGGTGAAGAAATGGCAAATCAAATACTGCATTATCTGTGCCAAGTTTGCAAAATAGATTTCTCAAAGTGCAGAGGTCAGTCTTATGTCAATGCTGCCAACATGTCAGGGCGTTATCAAGGAATGCAGAAGA
This sequence comes from Gopherus evgoodei, assembly GCF_007399415.2. Taxonomy (NCBI): domain Eukaryota; kingdom Metazoa; phylum Chordata; order Testudines; family Testudinidae; genus Gopherus; species Gopherus evgoodei. Next base: position 127,856,268 of record NC_044325.1, read on the forward strand.
AGCTTTTAGAACAGAACAAATATTCCGTATTCATACTATGTGTTGCATACACTCTCAGTCTTGTTGCTCACAATGCTGTTGATTGTTGTCTGGTGGCAGTAAGGTTTTTCTTAACAGTGCAGTTTCTTTATACTTTTTTCTCTTTCTAATATTCACTGGGAGGCACATGCAGTGGCAACAAGTGCAATTCTGGAGTCCTACTCAAATATTGTGGATGCATTAGAACAGTGGTCCCCAACCTTTTTCGTCTGGTAGGCGTTGGATGACAAGCCACTGAGGACCATGACCGGCGGACAAGCATCCACCAAAATCCCGCTGAGAAGAGGTAACATCAGTAGACATTTCCCCCAAAATGACACCGACAAGCAGCGTCATCCAGAGGCACCACCACCAAAATGCCGCCAAAAATCAGCGGCATTTCGGCGTCGACACTTCTGGATGATGATGCTGCTTCTCAGCAGCATTTCGGTGGATGCTCTTCCTCCGGACAGTACTCGGGGGCACATAGACGCCCCAGCAGGTGCCATGGCCCCAGTGGACACAATGTTGGGGACCACTGCATTAGAAAGTATAGCTGAAGACCAATCACAAAAGGGTGAAACTATACGAGAGGCAGAAAACGTTGCAAACAAGATGCAAGAACTATATTTTGTATTCATGTTGACCATGTGGAATGAAATTTTACAACACTTTTACCACACAAGTCAAGCTAAGAAAAAGAATTGGATTTGAAAACATGTGCAGACCTCTGTCAATCATTAGCAGACCACTTACACACTTTGAGGAATGATTTTGAAAGATTTGAAGACATATCAAAAGATATCTTGCCTGCTACTAACTACAAAGAAACCCAGTCCCGCAAGCAAATCAGGAAAAAACAAGCAAATGATAGCAGTGCAACAGAAACAGCATTGAATCCTAGAGACAAATTTCACTAATTTACTTATAGACTCATAGACTCGTAGATCTTAAGGTCAGAAGGGACCATTATGATCATCTAGTCTGACCTCCGGTGACCGGTTAAACCCTGAACATGTGGGCAAGGCTTACTACACTATAACTGACACACATGAATTGCATATGAAGAGGAGAGGTGAAGTGTACAAAGAAGTATCAAGTAGATTTTCTTTTCTAAATGATATGGGCTTATCTGATGAACAATATTCACAAGTATCAGAGGGGTAGCTGGATCTGTAAAATGTGACAAAGAGTCCTGTGATACCTTATAGACTAACAGATGTATTGTAGCATAAGCTTTTGTGGGTGAATACGCATGCTTCTGATGAAGTGGGTATTCACCCATGAAAGCTTATGCTCCAATATGTCTGTGTCAGGGACTCTAACCCCGACGGCAAAGTTCGTTGTCTGACCGCAAGAGAGACAGGCAACACCAGCAAGGTCCGATCAAAAGCTCTTTATTGACAAGTGCACGCATCAATAGAGAGCAGCTCGTCTCCAGAGAGAACCAGCCCCCTTTTACATCTTAGTATAAGCCTATATAGACAGTTTTATTGCGTCATAAATTATTCACTGGAGCAACCCACCCCCTTCTTCTAACAACTAGAAACTAGACACCTTTAGTATACATGCATGCCTAAAGTTAGAAATGTAGGGGAGTTAAAAACAAACAAAGAACAAAACCAGGGAGTGAAAACAAGGAGGCTGGGAAACTAGGGCTCTTATCACTTCTTCGAAGGAGCTGCCCAAACACAGCACATCTGGTACTATGCCAGGAATGCAGCTTCTTTTTTATTTTACTTTTTCCCAGCGCTTGTGAGACATGCTGCTGCTTTTTAGTGTTTTCCACTCAGGGATTACCCACAAACCTCTGTTAGCCTGACTTTGGTCAGGTTGGCATACCTGGTTTTGTTTGCTATATTTTTATTCAGGCCTAACATCTGTTAGTCTATAAGGTGCCACAGGACTCTTTTGTCAATATTCACAAGGTTCCCAAAAGCTAGTTGTCTCTTACCCTGTTGACTTGAACAAGAATCTCTGTGGAGAAGTACAGCAGTTTCACTGTTATATGAGAGCAAAGTTTAATGAAACAGGAAAAATGAAATTCAGTCACATTGATCTTCATGACACAATATTGAAAGATGGAATACAATGTGCATTTCCAAATGTAAAGATTGCACTATGTATTTTTCTAACATTGATGATTACTAACTGCTCCGCAGAATGCTCTTTTTCTCAGCTGAAAAGAATAAAAAACCCTCAGAGAACAACAATGTGTCAGGACAGTCTTGATTCAATTTCTCTATTGTGTATGGAAGCAGACATGCTTCATCGAGTCAGCTTCAATGAACGTATCCAGAATTTTGCAATCAGAAAATCTAGAAAGAAGCTATTTTAATTTCATCATAAATGTAAGTTTTGTGTCATTTCAAAAAATAAAATTTTATTTTACAGTATAGTATTGTTTTTATTTTGAATTACATATGGGGGGCACCATAATCTTTTCAGTGGTTAGGGCCTCTAAAGTTCTTAATCTGGCCCTGCACAGATCTGGTCCATCAGCATCTGGGTTCAATTCCTGGGCCCCCCGGTCCTTGTCTCCCCCGGGCTCCTGAGAGCCGCACTCTTGGCATTCCTGCCTGGCAGGTCCATTATTCCCACATAGACAACACTCCTTAAGGGGCTCGGCTTGTTGTCTGGGAGTTTTCTGTCCCATGTCCCCTCCTTCCCCCGGCACCGTAGGAGAGAGGGGAGTTCCCTTCCCTAGTCGGGGTTTGACCCTCTCCTCGCCCCCTTCTGTTCTCTCAGTTAGGTATCCCTGGTCTCCTTCCTCCGGATCCCTGTCCCGGCTCCAGGATTCTCCTGACAGGGGTCCCAAATCACCTCCTAGTAGGACCGAATAGGGCAAGTTCTTTACCAACCCTACCCACTGCCACCGGAAGTGCCCATGGAAGTTCAAAGGTACCCAGGCCAGTTGACATCTCAGGTATTCTCATGGATGCACCGTAGGGCTGTGGTTGCCCCTGGAATCACTCAGCAAGGCTTAACTAATCCCTTCAGTACCAGTGAGCGAGTGGAGGAGGAGTCTACCACCCCTTTCCGGGGATCCCCTCCCAGCAACACTGGTACCATAGCCAGGGGTTGTCCTCTGCTCTCCTCCGTCCACCAGGCCACCCACAAAAGTCTGCCAGCCCACACTCCATTTGTGGGCAGTCCTGCTTCTTATGGCCCGGATGTCCCCACTGCCAACAGGTCAGTTCTTGACTGCGAGTGGGCCCCGGGTCTGACCCCCTTTTTGAAGCAGGATCTCGTGGGCTTCTTACTTGGCCCCTTTACTGGGCTTCATCACCCGCTTGGGCCCTTCAGCCTCGACATATTCCTCTGTTAGCAATACAGCCTCTGTCTCCTGAGCCAGCTGATGTCTTCGGACCCATACCTTCAATGAGTCCATAACATCCTCCACAGTTTGGGTGATAGGCCTCAGCCAGTGGGTAGCCCAATGTGTGAGTCTTTGGGCCAGTGCCCTGAGCCGTGAAATTTCAGATTTAAATATCTAGAACCATGAAGTTTACAATTTTAAGAATCCCCTGATATTGACTCAAATGGAGCATGAATTTGGTTCCCGCCACCCCCTCTCCCTCAAGAAGCTGGTATGTGCTATGTTACAGAGAGGTGCTGGAGAGATGGGAGATGTTTCTAGTTCCATGGGGCCCAATGCAGAGCCCTGGATTTTCCTGCCCATCCTGTTGGGCCTCAGCCCTGTCCCATAGAGGTTGCTGGGGAGGGGAAGGTGGTGGCTGGTGCTGGGTCAGGAGGCTCAGGCAGGAGTTGTCCCTGTCTCTGGGGCATGAATAATGATGGAACAGGCTGGGCTGGCGCTGGAAGCCCTGGCTCTCCTGCAGCCTCTCTATAGGGAGCTTGTCTAGGGCCACATGGCCAAAGATGGGGCAGCCTCGTGCTTGTGTCTGCTTGGCTGTCGTGGTGCTGAGCACCTGCAAGTAGCCACACCTATGGTGCTGGGGCAGGATATAGCCATAAGCCATGGCACCAAAGGGGTCTATGAGGCTCCAGCTAACAGGGTGGCTGGTGGTATCCCCAGGACCGGTGGAGGGATAGCTCAGTGGTTTGAGCACTGGTCTGCTAAACCCAGTGTTGTGAGTTCAAACCTTGAGGGGACCGTTTAGGGATTTGGGGCTTGGTCCTGCTTTGAGCAGGGGGTTGGCTTAGATGATCTATTGAGGTCCCTTCCAACCCTAATAATCTATGATTTAGGCAAACTAGGGCGCCCTCTCAGGTGAGAAGGTGGAGTGGAGGTGAGCTGGGACAGGGGTCACAGGGAGGGCCACCTGCAGTAATGGGGCGGGTGCACAGGGGAACCGCTCCCTGCCCCAGATTACCTCCACTCTGTCTCCTCTGCTGAGCACACAGCCCCTGCTCTAAGTCTCCTCTAATCAGCGCCGCAAGCCTGAGAGGGTAGGAGAATTAGAACAACGCTAGCGTGCTCAGCGGAAGAGAGCTGGTGTGGGCTCTCTGGGCGGGGTTAGCTGCTGCGGCAGGTGGTGTTAGCTGCCATGGAGCGGGGCAGTGTTAGCTTCCATGGCAGGGGGTCTCCCCAAGCGGGGTTAGCTGCAGAGGAGGTGGGGCTTTCAAGGGGGAGTAGCTGCTGCGGGGGGGGGGGGGTCCCTAGGTGCGGGGCGGTTAGCTGTGGGGGTGGTGCAAGGTGAAAGTTTCACCTAGGGCACGAAACTTCCTTGCACTGACCCTAGGCATCCACGAGGAAGAAGCTGGAGAAGCGACAAATCAGGTTGGCCAGGTACTACCGGCCCTGCTCAGTCCCCACAAAGGGCCTCGTCTCGTTCAGCAGGTCAGCGTGGGAGATGTCCAGGGATGACAGCCTAAGGGCAGAGTCCAGCCTGGGGAGCATAAAGAGGCAGGGTGGTAGAGCCAAGGGGAGAGAGGGACAGGCTGGCTCAGGACGGGGGGAGTAGGACCATGGGGCCTTTCCCCTCAATAGGTGCTGGCTCTGATCCGACCCTGGGGCTGGGGAACTGACTAGCTCAGAGAAGTGAGATGCATGGGAGCTTTCCCTGGTAACACAGGTGGAAGCAGCACTGTGTCATGTCCCTGCTTGGCAGGTCTCAGAGAGGGTACCTCGTTCCTCAGGGAACCTTCTCCCCATTCTCAGAGCATCCCCTGGAGCCAGGCCCTTTGCTGGGGGCCTGAGTGACTGAACCGGCTTTGGGGAGGGAAGATGCCCCTGCCTTTGGGGGGTCCTTGTGGCTGGTGGAGCCGCGACATGGGGCAAGTGGCTGGTAGCTGTCTGTGCTCCGCCTGGGCTGCTTGCCAGGGTGCAGGTCTTCAGGGTGCAGGTTGGACAAGTGTTCAGCAAGGCCATCATGTGCTGTGGAGCAAGGGAGGCCATTGCCCCTCTAGACCTTGGCTTGCCCTCCCCTCATAGGTCTGTCTGCTCCACTTTTTGCCCCACCTGGCTTTGCAGGATACAGGATCACCTGTAATAGTCAAACACAGCTTTGCTCTTCCTCTCCCCTGAGATTTTCTGAAATTTCACCTCTGGTGTTGGGGAATCAGAAGTCTCATGCACATATACCCTGTGCCTGAGATGTGCAGTGTCTGTTGGGTCCCTGAGCAGCCAGAGAGCAGGCTGTGTGGGCAGGGCCAATCCCAGTGAGATGCTGCCATTGGCATCACAAGCCCCTGTGCCTGGGGCCTAGATGAGGTGAGGAATAGGGCCAGCTGACCAGTCTGTGGGACTTTCAGTGACTCTGTCCACCCCACAGTGCCCACCCCCAGGCAGACACTGACCAGATCTCAGGCATGGTGCTGGGATCCAGTGGAGGTAGGTGAAGTAGTTGGATGTCTCCAGCTGCACCCCATTGGCCCTGGTGATGTCCCTCAAGGCTCATACACGCCATCCTGGAGCCCTGCAGGAGGTGGCGACAGGCCCTGAGCAGTGACAGTCCTGATGGGGAACGTGGCTGTTGGATGCCCAGCTCGGAATGTGGGAGGAGAGGGGACCAAGCTGACCCACTGGCATGCCGGTCTCATGAAAGGAAGCCTGCACCAAGTGAGGCAATCCAGTCCTGAGACCATGGGGCACATGGGAGCAACCTGGTGGGAATGTGTGGACCTGGAGAATCAGGGTCTGGCAGTGTTGGGGCTGGCTGGAGTTTGGCCCCAGATGGTGGGGGAAACATGCAATGACTGTGGGGCTCAGGAGAAGGCAGCCCCAGACATTGCCGTGGATGCAGAAAGCCTAACCTCAGTTGATCATGCCCACGCTGCCCAGAAGGACTCAGTAGAACTCTGTGTACATGTTGGTGTAGAAGTCAGAGTTGTCTGATGCCATCTGCCATTGGGGACACAGAGCAGAAAGGCTAAAGGAGAACTCCCAATGGAATGATTGATTTGCCCGCTCCTCCTCCCCACCTCCTCCAAGTCAGCCGGGCCTCTGCCCGGAGGGCCCCTATAGGGAAAAATGGTCCCACTCCTTGTGTTCCACTCCTTGAACCAGCCTGGCCACCTGGGTGCAGCATGGTGGCTGAAGGGGGACACTTCTGTCTGTCGCTGGGTAAGAACAGCTTTGAACTATGGTTGTGAATCCTCCAGCACTTTGTGCCCAACCAGGTTCCTGCAGTTTATATTCATTGCGGTGCCGTGGATCTGCCGGAGATATGGGCGGGCGGGGAGGGAGTCAGATTTGAAGTTGGAAACTCTTTATGGGGCGGCAGCACTGAGATGGCCCTTTGCCAAAGCAGCAGAGGGTGGCACCAGAAATGAGGGAGCCCTGGGCAGCCCTCCTTTACCCCATGCAAACGAGGCTGAAATCACCAGAGCTGGGTGGGGTGGTGGAGCCTGGGGGCTGGCCCAGCTGGCATTTCTCAAAGGATAGGGCACAGGCCTGTCTGATGCCAGGCTCTGGGACGAGGCCAACAGCTGACAGCAAACGGTGAGTGGAGCATAGCGGAGGAGAAACCACTGCTGAAGGGGCATCTGTTCAGTGGTTGTGGGTGGGGAACTAAATCAGAGGACACAGCTAGAGACACTAAGGGGCAGGACTGGCTGTTTACTTATTATTCATAAGTGCAGCGAGGTGAGTTGTTATTGCTGAGCTCTCCCCAGGTGGGTGCTCATTTCCTCGTCCCCTCTAACAAAGCTCTTCTTGTTTCACACACTCTCAGTTTGTCTCTTAATGTCCCCCCAGGGAAGATATTTAGTGATCCTAGAAATTTGATAGGATGGCTCCAACTGGTGCTATAGCTTAGCTTTCCAAAGGAAGCCCTAGATATTGGACCTGACATTTGTTGCTGCGGACACGACCCGGCAGACCAGGTTCCGCACCCAGAGCACTTTGGTCTTCTGACCCTCAGTATTTTGACACAAAGCCAACATTTTCTGGGAACAAGCAGAACCATTTTTGGGAAAATTTCATTTGAAAAGTGGTTTCAAAAATGGGAAACTGTTGCATGGTCCTAGCTGTAATTCTACCTTCCCCCTCACCCACGTGGTCCCAGCCGTGCCAGGGAGTGCTGCCCCAAAGGGGAAATACTCAAAGGTGTCTTCAACAATCAGTTTAATCACAGCTGGGATCACAAAGCCCAAAACGCTTCCTACTATCGGTCAATGTCGGTGGGCAGAGTTAAGGGGATTTGGGTGTTGTGGCTGTGTGCTGCTGAATTTAACATGTCTGGATTGTTTTTGCGTGTGACCTCAGGCCGGGAGTCCTTAGGGATGGTGAAGTTTGGTTTGAGGATAATCAACATCACGGGGAGGTATCTAACTCTTGAGTTACTGAGTCAGACTGGCCCTTGAGGGAGTCCTTTGCAGGGGAACTCTCTTGGGCTGGTTAGTATCAATGCAGAACAGCCAGATCCATCATGGGTTAGAAGCATCATGGGTTAAAACACGCTTTGCTCAAGGAGATGTTGCTGAATGGGGAGCTATTTCCTAGCCCCTTCCACCCCACTTAAAGCTGCTCCAACTTGTATTGTCCATGAGATGGAAAAAAGAGCTGATGAGAGCAGAGTGGAACAGCAAGAGACATGACAAGCCCCAAGGAAGTGGGGGAGAAAGAAATCTAGGGAAGGTGTCTCTGGCAGGGGATGGGGAGGGTGATACACTGACTGTGGAAGAGTTAGAGATGCAATACGCTGAGCAGGATGTCCCAGGGAAAGCAAGGGAGGAAGAGCAGAGCAGATGCAGGCGGCAGATAAACATGCAGCTAGATTGGGTGAAAGATCATTGAGCCGTTGCTGGAGTGTCTGGAAGAGGAACTGGGATGAGGCAGTGCAGGGAAGTGGGATGGGGGTGCTGTGTGTATAGGTCGGAGGTGGTAGGGTCCATCAAGGAGGGCAGGTTATGGGCCCTGGAGATTAGGACAGAACCTCTAAAGGTGCGTATAGGGCTGTGGGGGAGAGCAAGGCCTGTGGGGCTGGGGGTAGCAGGCCCCATGTGAGGCTGGACTTGGGAGATGTTACTGATTCCACTTGGCCAACAATGATCCCCAGACTCCCCTACACCCCCTCCCTTGTCAGATCCCCTGGCCGGTTGGGCTGGGGACTCATGTGGGGGCTGTGCCTGGTGCTGGCCTGGGGGTTAATGTGGGGGCTTTCACCGGTACTGGGTTGTGAAGAATGAAGTACCACAGGTTGGGCAGGCACTGGAAGCCCTGACTCTCCTGCACCCTCTGCATGGGGTAGTTCTCTACGTCCACATAGCCGTAGCTGGGATAGCCTAGTGCATGCAACCGCTTGGCTAACAAATTACCCAGCATCGCCATGTAGCCACGCTGCCGGTGCTCATGCAGAGTGTAGGCAGGCCCCATGGCACCAAACGGGTATGAAGCGATCCAGCTGACCGGGTGGCCAGCAGCATCCAGCAGGCAGATACTGGGGAAGTGGCGGATCAGGATGGCCAGGTACTTCCTGCTTTTCTCGTTCCCCCCAAAGCTCCATGTCTCATTCAGCAGGTCAGTGTGGGAGACATCCAGGGATGAGAGCCTCATGGCCGGGTCCAGCCTAGGGGGGGGCAGAAAGCAGCAGAGCAAAGCCCCAAAGGTCAGTGATGAGAGTGGCACCTCAGAATCATGAGATGGCCCTAAGACCATGAGGTTTGTCAGAACTATGACACTGTGATTGCTGGTCTCCCTTGACAGCTGAACTCCCCTGCCCTCAACCCCTGGATGTGACATGATCAGTACTGTCAACACTCCCAGATATATTATGGTGATGTGGGCCTCACTGCAGAATCTCCTATCCCCATATCTGCCGATCTGTTGCCCAGCAAATCATTCTGCCCCATAAGTTCTGCCCTCACAGAGGCACCCATCAATTCTGTCTCCAGCCCTGCTCACCCTAGCCCCTCCCAGCTTCCCCTCTGCACCTCCTGGTGTTCTTTCATGCCTCCCAGCCCTGTGGGGGCTACAGCAGGCTCCCCTCTGCCCTTCCCAGGCTGGGTGTCCTAGGGAAGGGGTGAACAGGGACATCACGCTGTCCCATTGCTCACAAGAGGGGTGGGTGAGCAGGGAGTGGAACCACCCTGAGATGCTGAACAAATTCTGCTTCCTCTTCCCCCAATCCGTCCCATGAGAAGGTGTCATGTTACCTCAGGGAGAGAGAGGGGCAGGGACCTCTTACTGCAGCAGCTCTGATTGGCTGCTCTTCTCCCAGCAGGGTGTGTGGAAGGGGCAGTCAATCAGACAGGGCTAACCCCCCAACCCTGGCAGGGTGCGATTCCCATCAAGATCATTGTAAGATGAGCTCCAGACCCAGCTAAACTTGTGGGACTCAGAAGTGGGGGATAACAGATCCAAGTGGAGGGGTGAGGAAGCTGCCTTGCTTGGGGGATGGGAAATGGGACACGGGGCCTTTTCCCCTTACCCATACGGTGGCAAGGCTGTCTAATATCTCGTCTCATTAGAACTGAGTGTCTCATTCCCCTTCCTGATAGAGATCCCCCATTCCTAAAGTGCCCCTGGGGTATCTGCCCCTTCCTGGGTCCTGGATGAGAATCCGAGGTCTGCACAGGCTGTGGACAGGGAAGGCTCCTCTCCATCCTGGGCAAGGTGAGATGTGGTGCAGGGATGGGGTAAGCACGGTCTCTCGCTGCCCAAGCCCTGCCAGGGCTGGCTGGCTGAAGGAGTACCTGGTCCCCAGGGGCCATTTCCATCAGGGTTTTCTGGCACAAGCTGGGGGCCCTGTGCAGGAGCTGAAGAGAGATACCCCTCCCCATGGCTGGCCCCACACGAATCCGGCTATGCTCCCCAGTCCCTGAAGGAGATTGGGCTCAGTGCCAATCCCACTGAGATTCTGCTGGTGGCAACAGGACCCCAGTGCCCTAGGCCCTGCATAAGGAATAGTCGGCCAGATCTTTGGCATCCCAGTTAGGGTGACCAGATGTCCCGATTTTATAGGGACAGCCCTCATATTTCGGAGTTTGTCTTATACAGGTGACTATTACCCCCCACCCTCATCTCAATTTTTCATGCTTGCTGTCTGGTCACCTTAATCCCAGTGCCATGCTGGCCAATGCCCCCACTTCTTAGGCTGCCTCCTTCCCTACTACACCCCCTGTGGGGCCCTGTGACACAGGCAGACACTGACCGGATCTCAGGCATGGAGCTCGGATCTGGGTGAAAATAGGTGAAGTAGCGCAACACCTCCAGCTTGATCCCCTTAGACTCGGCGACGTCCTTGGAGACTTCGTACACTCCATCCTGGAGCCCTACAGGGGGCAGAGATGGGCCATGAGCAGTGGGGAAAGGGACTGAATGGTGGTGACAAAAGGCCTCTTTTGTGTGGGGAGCCCAGCCTGACACATGGGTCAGGAGGGGCAGGAGTTTGAGCTTCCAAATCCTCAGCCCCAGCCCTCGGGGAAGAGGGCGTGATCAGGTGAGCTGACCCCAGCCCAGCACTGTCAAGGGGCTACCCTATATGTTCCCGCCCTGCACAGGGTTCCTGGGAGCAGCCTTGCAGCCTGAGGGAAGCAGAGCGCTTTGGGGCTGGTTTTGTAGGGTGGGATCCTAGGTTTGGCCCAGACAGGACATATATGTTCAGTTGCTGTGAGCCTCTCCCAGATGCTTTGGGGCACAAGTTACCAAGGATGCGGAAGCTCTGTCCCCAGTTGACAGCACCTGCACTGGCCAACAGAGCCCGGTAGGCACCTATGTCCCGGTAGTACACTGTGTATGTGTTGGTGTACAAATCAGAGTCATCCAATGCCACCTGTTGGGGGAGACATACAGCCAAGATGGGAGAATTCCCAGTGGAATGACTGACCTGCCTGCCCCATCTCCCCTGAGCCAGCCTGGTCTCCCCTGAGCCAGCCTGGTCCCCCCTAGAGGGGAAGGGCTGCGTCTCCCATTCCCAGCCCCCAAGCCAGCTTGGCTCAACCCTGTGGGCCCCTGAAGTGGAAGGGCCCAGAATCCCAGTCCGTTTCCTCCCTGAGCCAATCTGGCCCCCCATCCTGAAGTCCCCTAGAGAGGAAAGGCCTCAGGTTCCATTCTACATCCTCCTGGGCCATCCAGGTCCCCAGGTGCAGCGCAGTGACAGAGGGGCTTCACCTCTCTCCGCGGCCGGGTGAGGACGACTTTGAACTCGGGCCATGAATCCACCAGCACCTCCTGCGCAGCCGGGTTCCCCTGGTTTATGGTCATTACAGTGCCATAGACCTGCCAGGGACATGGAGGTGTTGGGGTCAGAGCTGGATGGGAGGCAGCAATTCCCACTCCCACAACTCTGTTTGAGGCCACCCAGTATTTATTGGGGGGTTTCAGCATCTCGTGATCTTCTGCACATTAGGTGGGTTTTTGCCCTTCTCCAACATGGCCTCCCTCTCCCATCCCTGCCAATGGGGCTGACATTAGGTCCTTCCTTTAGTTAAAATGGCCACCACCTCACAATGATTTCAAGAGGCTGAGGCCTGAGGGGGGGAAGACGGGTGCCCCAGGCTATGGGTACCAGAGATGGGGGGCAGGGGAATGTGAGGGGCAGCAAGGAGAGGCGAATGGGGAGCGAGTGTGGGATATAGGGGATGCTAGGGGTTGGGGTGAGGGACAGGGAGGGGGCAGGGATACGGAGGGGAGAGATATGGGGAAGAAAGTATGAGGGACGAGGCTGGGCCTGTCTCTAACCACCACCCCAGGATTACTCTCCTGATTTAGGGGTCTGACTCCTCATTTGTGGGTCCTGGCCTGGTATCACAGGGGAGACCCTGAGTGCGGAGGAGGGGCAACAAAGGGACTGGTGACCCCCACACACACTTGAGCCTTGTGATGACATGGAATCATAGAGGGAGCCAGAGCTACCCAGACCTTTGCTCGGCTGGCACAGAGCCTGCCTGTGCTATAACCGTTTGATATGGAGCCAATCTGCCCTGTGACTGGCTGGGGAGGTCCTGCTGGCTACACTGGGTGAGCAGCAGGAATTTGCTGGATTTGGAGTTTGGGAGACAGGAGATGTGAGTGGGGAAGGGGCAGCTTGGAGAGCAGCCAGCACCTGAGGGGAGGGGCCTGCCCCCCCAGCTAGTCTTTGACCCAGGGGTTATGTCTTGCCCCCAGCCAGCCCAATCTCATCATCCCATCACTCTAGGGAGAGAGAACTTTCTGCCCTGCTCCCATCCCTGGGAAAAAAGATCGGTCCTTGTCACCAGCAATGTATCAGGCAAGCTCCTCCGTAGTGTCCCCTCCAGCAGCCGCAGCTTGGAGGAGCAGCTCAGGTTCAGCATCTCTGGAGTGGATGGGCCCTTGGCAGATTCCAGCAGGGGTGGCACAGGGGATACCTTTGTGGGAGAGACCCATCAGTTCCCTGTGACCTTCCTCCAGCCGCCCCCCCCCCCCACCGGCCCTGCCAAAATAACAAATGCTGTGGGTAGACCTACAATAACAAACCACTCTGGTTACAACACCTGTACCCACCAGAGACCCTACAATAACCACCCCAATGGCTATATTCTCAGTGCAGCATTTCCTGTGGATTTTCCTCTCCTCCTAAGTATCAACACTTCCTTGCTGTTAATGTTTCAGCTTTTCAATCTAAAAATTACTTTTGATGAGAATTTGCACAAGTGGTGCTTGGATGTTCCCAGAGCTCAAGGAGTGGCAGGTCAGTACCTCAGCTGAGTCTTATTTCTCTTGTAAGGGGCAACAAATCTTCACAAAATTTCCCCCACAATTTGCTAAACTGTGTTTGTGGGACCCTACAAAAACATACCAGTCTGGGTGCTTCTCCCTTGCTCATCATAGACCCTACAATAGAATCATTGAATCATACAATATCAGGGTTGGAAGGGACCTCAGGAGGTCATCTAGTCCAACCCCCTGCTCAGAGCAGGACCAATTCCCAACTAAATCATCCCAGCCAGTGATTTGTCAAGCCTAACCTTAAAAATCTCTAAGGAAGGAGATTCCACCACCTCTCTAGGTAACCCATTCAAGTGCTTCACCTCCCTCTTAGTGAAAAAAGGTTTTCCTAATATCCAACCTAAACGTCTCACACTGCATCTTGAGACCATTACTCCTTGTTCTGTCATCTGGTACCACTAAGAACAGTCTAGATCCATCCTCTTTGGAATCCCCCTTCAGGTAGTTGAAAGAAGCTATCAAATCCTCCCTAATTCTCTTCTGCAGACTGAATAATCCCACTTCCCTCAGCCTCTCCTCCTATGTCATGTGCTCCAGCCCCCTAATCATATTTGTTGTCCTTCACTGGACTCTTTCCAATATTTCCACATCCTTCTTGAAGTGTGTGTAATGTGGGGCCCAAAACTGGACACAGTACTGTAGATGAGGCCTCACCATGCCCAATAGAGGATGTGCTGGAAATGTTCCTATGTATACAGCCCAAAATGCTGTTAGCCTTCTTGGCAACAAGGGCACACTGTTGACTCATATCCAGCTTCTCATCCACTGAAACCCCTAGATCCTTTTCTGCAGAACTGCTACTTAGTCACTCAGTCCCTAGTCTGTAGCATTGCATGGGATTCTTCTGTCCTAAGTGCAGGACTCTGCACTTGTCCTTGTTGAACTTCATGAGATTTCTTTTGGCCCAATCCTCTAATTTGACTAGATCCCTCTTTATCCTATTCCTACCCTCCAGCATATCTACCACTCCTCCCAGTTTGTCCTGTCTAGGCGTCTGTGGCCCCAGTCATGCCAGAGCTGGTCTGTACAGGACTCAGGTGGACCCAGTAGCTTCTACTTACCTGGACAATTTCTCTGCCAGAGTAAGGGGCACCCCCTGTGAAGATAGAGTGACAAGGTGTCCGTGAGGCAGTGAGGTCCCTGCCTGGCAGCAGCTGGTCCCGTCTCCACTGAGTCTCGCTCTCCTTCAGGGGCTGCTCCAGCCTCTTATCTCTGAGTGAATGAACCATTAACAGAGTCTGTGCCTGGCCCGGAGCTGGGGGCAGCAACATTCCTGCAGTCACCGGCACTCCTTCCATGGGCAGGGAGAGGTGAGATGATTTCCTGGGGCCAGTGGAATAGAATTCTGAGGAAACGTGTATCATAACCTTATTCCCAGATTCTGGACCTTAGCGTCCAAAATATGGGGGTTAGCATGAAAACCTCCAAGCTTAGTTACCAGCTTGGACCTGGTACTGCTGCCACCACCCAAAAAATTAGAGTGTTTTGGGGCACTCTGGTCCCACTGAAAAACCTTCCCTGGGGACCCCAAGACCCAAATCCCTTGAGTCTCACAACAAAGGGAAATAATCCTTTTTCCCTTCCCCCCTCCAGATGCTCCTGGAGAGATACACAGACACAAGCTCTGTGAAACTACGCAGAGTGATTCCCCCTCTCCGTTCCCAATCCTGGAACAAAAGCACTTTCCTCTTCACCCAGAGGAAATGCCAAATCAGGCTAGCAATCCAACACACAGCTCTCCCCTTGATTTCTTCCTCCCACCAATTCCCTGGTGAGTACAGACTTAATTTCCCTGAAGTAAAGAAAAACTCCAACAGGTCTTAAAAGAAAACTTTATATAAAAAGAAAGAAAAATACATACAAATGTGCTCTCTGTATTTAGATGATACGACACAGGGTCAATTGCTTAAAAGAATATTGAATAAACAGCCTTATTCAAAAAGAATACAAATCAAAGCACTCCAGCACTTATATTCATGCAAATACCAAAGAAAAGAAACCATAGAACTTACTATCTGATCTCTTTGTCCTTACACTTAGAAACAGAAGACTAGAAAATAGAACTACTTCTCCAAAGCTCAGAGACAGCAGGCAGACAGACAAAAGACTCCGACACACACTTCCCTCCACCCAAAGTTGAAAAAATCCGGTTTCCTGATTGGTTTTCTGGTCAGGTGTTTCAGGTGAAAGAGACATTAACCCTTAGCTATCTGTTTA